>NC_134207.1:130683374-131933374 GCF_965140235.1 Caretta caretta
GCAAGGTAGCCTATTTCCCCTTGTTATTTCCTACCCCCTCCCCCTCCCCAGACGTTCTGGTTAAACTTGGATTTAAACTTGGAGAGTGGTCAGTTTGGATGAGCTATTGCCAGCAGGAGAGTGAGTTTGTGTGTGTCCCCGGAAAAAAAAAAGGGGGGGGGGTGAGAAAGCCTGGATTTGTGCTGGACATGGCCCACCTTGATTACCATGCACATTGTGTAGAGAGTTGTCACTTTGGATGGGCTATTACCAGCAGGAGAGTGAGTTTGTGTGTGGGGGGGTGGAGGGTGAGAAAACCTGGATTTTTGCTGGAAATGTTCCAACTTGATTATCACTTTAGATAAGCTATTACCAGCAGGACAGTGGGGTGGGAGGAGGTATTGTTTCATGATCTCTGTGTGTATATAAAGTCTGCTGCAGTTTCCACGGTATGCATCCGATGAAGTGAGCTGTAGCTCACGAAAGCTCATGCTCAAATAAATTGGTTAGTCTCTAAGGTGCCACAAGTACTCCTTTTCTTTTTACAAAATCTAAATGATCAACTCAGCAACTTTAGCAAATATACAAGGTTGACACAGAGGCATAGGTTAAGTGTGCCATTTGTTATATATAGAGCTGGGTGAAATATTTTATTTTATTTTATTTTTTGTCAAATCAGAATGATAGCCCAATTCTATAGTACAAAACTATTTGCCAAATTCAACCTGAATTCAATAAACAGTTTTGCAGGTTTTTTTTTAAAAAGAGTTTAAAAGTCTTGTTTTGACCATTTTGAAACATTTTGTTTAGACTATTATGTTTCGGGTGACCAGGCAGCACATGTGAAAAATTGGGATGGGGGTGGGACGTAATCGGAACCTACTATATAAGAAAAAGCCCCCAAAATTGGGAATGTCCCTATAAAATCGGGACATCCGGTCACCTTAGTTATGTTTTGATGTCGAAAGTTTTGTTTTGACTTTTCTATTTGAATTGATGTTTCAATTTCAAACATGGCCAATTTAGGAGGGAAAACACACAAAAGGGTTAAAAACACCAGACACAGCCAAATCAAAACTAAAAACAAACAAAAATGTTTCAAGTTGCTCAAACTGTTTTTTTAAACTCAAAATCAATCAAAACACCAAAAGATAAACCTTTTTTTTCTTTTTTTAGTTTTTTGATTTGATGAAAATTTTGAAAAAAAAAAGTTTTTTGTTATCGTTGAACTGACTTTTTCAGTTTGGTCCTCAAACCAAAACTCCATTATTCCCTCAGCTCTAGTTATGTGTTTGTGGGGTCATAATTAAGGTTATGTGTAATACTGTGAAGGAGGGTAGTTTGTGGCATGTTGGGCATTTAACTATTAGAGACAGAAGTAAGTTCCTTATGAAGATGAGAAATCTGTCACTGCCAGTGGACATGTCACTGCCAGTGGGTATTAGGTGCATCTTTTTAAATAGGATAAAAACATCTGTGAAAGTGTTGGGGAAAGTATATACCAGACTCAGCATGATTGTCTATACCAGCGTTTCCCAAACTTTTTTGGCCACGGAACACCTGGTATATATTTACAGAACGCTTCTAATATTATTCTGTAGTCGTTTGGTTTTCAAATAAAAAAATGCGTTATTTATGCTCAAATATATTTTATTTTATAAAACAAAGCAAAAATACAAATTTAAAACAACTTGAACTAACAATATCTAACTGGAAAGTGCGTATAAAGTAGTACATAAATCAAGTGCAAGACCCCTTTTTAAAATTATGATTCTTTCACGGAACACCCATTCACGTCATGCGGAACACCAGTGTTCCCCCGAACACAGTTTGGGAAACGCTGGTCTATACCAATGCCTGTCCACGTTAGATAGTGAAACCATGTTGAAACCATGCTATCTACCAATTTGATTCTCAAACAATTATCAAATAAAATTACTTATATTTGGCTTAAGCACTATTGGCTTAAGAACTATTCCCTTGAATCTTCACCTCGGTAAATCTGAAATGTCTAGTGTGCTTAAAACTTTGTTACTGGAGGAGGAGATTGGGGGGGAGAGGGCGAGCACAAAGTTTCTGCTGCTGCCACGAGATCCATTCACTGACCCAGAATCACACACTTAGCTAGTGGCAGTACAACTGAATGACCAACAAGCAAAAGCATTTAAAACCAAAGGCTACTCTCCTTTCCCCTTCAAACCAGTACCTGGTTTTTTTAACAACATAAATATGAAGATCTGCTCAAAATCCCCAAAGAACTGTCTGACTGTAGTTGAACAGTCAGGTACTAGCTGTGATGTTCACAATGAGGTCTTTATGGTGGCTCACACTATAGCCAAACAAATAGTGTTAGATGCAAATAGAAAAAAGTGGTGCACTTAGGGTACTTTTGAGATATAAAACTGGATGCAGTTTGTGAAATAGCTCAGGTACCTTTGTGACTCTGCAGAAAACCCAAATGCAGACAGCAAAGTCTTCTCTTCACAGGTCAGGATCTAATTTGCCATTATCATGCTCATTGCTTATTTATATACACCAGAACAGAGAGGGTATATCATTCTGATTTGGCAGCATTTCCCACCCATTTTGTATAGATGTAAATGATGGCACAAGGCAATGATGAACAGAAACCTAAATATTTCTTACAAGACAAATCTGTTACCTGACAGTACCATTATACCATTGTGAAGAGCTAAGACACATTATAGGGAGTGGAAAGGGACAAGGGAGGTAGGCCAATGGTCTCCACTCTGTCAAACATTCAATTTGTAAATGACACATAAATTAGCAGAATGGTAACTAATGATAGGAATGGATCAGTTATAAGGATGAGCCACGATCTCTTGTTAAGGTGGACCAATTTGCACAATATGTGTTTTATACGACGTGTTTTTACATGGCCAAGTACAAAGTAATATATCTAGGAACAAAGAATGCAGGTCACACTTATAAGGTGGGGAAAGCAGTGACTCTGGAAAGGATTTGGTTGATAAGCAATTGAACATGTGCTGCTAGTGCAATGTTGTAGCTAAGAGAGTGAACATGATCCTTGGAATTGATAAGCAGGGGCTTTTCAGGTAGAAGTAGGGAGGGGGTATTACCTCTGTATACTGCATTAGTGAGAATATTACTCAGATAATTGTGTCTAATTCTGATGTCCACAATTCAAGAAGAATTTGATCAATTGGAAAGGGTTCAGTAAAAAGGTTTAACAACTATTTGAAATGAAAGCCTGCCTTATAGAGACAGACAACGAAGCTCATTCTGTTTAGTTCATCCAAAAGAAAGTTACTTAAACACGGGAAAGAGATTTCTGATAGGCGGCTCTTTAATTTAGCAGAAAAAAGACATAATGAGAACCAATAATTGGAAGTTGAAGATAGACAAATTCAGAATAGAAATAAGGTGCACATTATTAAAGTGAGGGTAAGTAAACATTGGAACAATTTACGTAGGAATGTGTGGATTCTCCATCACTTGAAGTCTTAAAATCAGTATTGAATGTCTTTATCAAAGTTATGATATAGCACAAATAGAAGTTATGGGCTTTGATGCAGAAATTACTGGGTAATCTTTGTGCTGTGTTATGCAGGAGGTCAGACTAGATGATCAAAATCATTCCATTCTAACCTTAAATATTTATATTTCTGTAAATCTTAATGAAAAGTTATATAATGTGCTGTAGGTATTTCATTTTGGGCATATGGGCTTTTGTGTTCAGCTGGAAAAACATTAATTCTATTAAACCAACTGTAAAACAATGGTACTTACATAAAAATTAATAATTAGTCAATTTTGTCTCCACTTGAGGTAAATATTGAGATGTATTTTCCGAGGAAGTGACTCTTCGTAGAGGCAAAATTACAGAGAATATTTAATAACATGAAGGATAGAAACTATGGATGTTTATTGACATATGAAATCCATATTTCTATAGTTACATACCTTCTGAATGTTATCCTCAGAAATAATTGGGAATTTCATCATTATGACCATTAATTTCAGAAGCGTAACTGCTTTTCCAGTAAAAGTTACCTTCTGAGAGGGAGAAGAATTTATCAGTCCAGGAGTAAGAGGTTGGGGTTGGGGAGAAACTATTCCCTTCTTGGATGAACTGGAGTAGTATACACTGAATAAAAGTACAACTAATTAGCATACCTTAATTTGCATATATGATGTGATTGGTTGACATTGCTCTGTAACTCCCTATCATTCACCTATGAAGACACTACAATAAAATAATAAGATGGATAGTTAGGGCAGGGCTAAATTATGGAGAATTTTTTTTTCTGATGTGGTGGAACAGGGGAATTCAACAGAGGGCCAGAGAAGGGTGAGGCGGTGAGATAGATGATCCAGGAAGAGGTTTTTAGTAGCAGCATTTTAAATGGACATGAGCTGTGCAAGGTTGCCTGCGTTTCCAGTTACTGATACAGCACACTTTAAATAGTATACCTTGGCCTTTTTTATTTGTTTAAAAAAACGTTAATAAAACATGAAGGTTTCTTGTTCAACTTTTGATGTTTAAAAGCATTTTTCAGCAAGGGAGAAATTGACTCACTGTACAGGAGAAGCAGCAAAAATGCCTATACAAAAGTGCTGCCAAATGCACAAACTAAAAAAACAGAGAAAATATTTTTCTCTAATCTTTCATTTAGAGTAATAAATAGGTGTTTCTTGTAAATAATAAGTACAAAATTTACAGAGAAAGGTGATTTTCAAGTTGATGTGTGTCCCTTTAAGTACTTCTGTTGAGAGTTAGAATCAGAAGATACAAGATAAGAATAAGGAAAGAAAAAAAACAATATTTTTCATTAACTCTAATGTGAACCGACAGGACCCTGAAAGAGGAGGGGATTTGGCTAGCAAACCGAGAACAGAACTGTCTACACAATTAAAAAAATGCAGTAAACACTTTGGGCCAGTTCCCCCAACTGATGTAAACTGTATAAAACTCTATATAAATACAGTTAAAGTGCTTTTAGTAAATTAAAACTATTATCTCTCTTTAACTACAGCTATATGTTTAACAGCAGTTTTACAGCTACCCTCTCAACTAGATTAGCTTCAGAAACCCGCTCTTATGTATATATTCTGTAACACAGAGAAACATTTTCCCAACTCATATCCTTTCGATCTCCAGAAAGTTGAGTATCAACAGTTTAGTGGTTTAAGACCTAGACTGGGATTCTGGAATTTTGGATTCCATTGCCATCTCAGCTACCGATCTGCTGAGTGTCCTTGGGCAAGTCACTCTTTCTATGCCTCAGTTCCCTCTGTAGAATGAGGATAATAATATTAATTTTCTCCTACACTTTCCTTTCCTTTTCTATTTTGATTAAGGTTTTGCTTCTATTTTGCTTTAGGGCATGGATTGTCTGTTACAATCTGTTTGTACAGTGACTAGGATAGAAGTTGGATCTCAAAGAACTATTGTAATATAAATAATAAAGTCTCTATACTAAATTTAGGTTCTTCAGAGGATCCTTGTGTAACCCATAGCTTTTCAACATGACTGCCCATTCTAGAGGCTGGATCATGTAGGAGAGAATAGGATTTTTAAGGTGTTGAGCAACAAGTAATTTTATCCCCAAAACTACTACCAATGTACAATGTAGAACAAGAAATGGCAGGCCAAATCATAAGGATTCTCTCTTTAATGCCAATAAAATATGATTCCAATTATATTAGTCACATAATTTTCTTCTCACCATGTGTTTAGGGGACTTCAGAATTAAATACAAGCAAAGAATTGTGAAGCAAAGAAATGAGCTGGGTGAAACCTTGTTATGGGTCAAGTTAAAACCTCGCTGAGATTGTTGGGTGTGAATGCACCCTTCAATTAATGTAACTGTAAGGGTATATTAATCACAAGCTCCCACCTAAGACAAAAGGGGTTGTGAACCTTCCCAGGTGTTTGGAGTCAGTGCGCAAAGGGCTTTTGCTAAGTTGTGTGTGTGTGAGGGGAGGGGTGGGGAGGGGAAGGGAAGAAGAGGGGAGAACAGACAAAACACAGAGAGGCAGAGGCACAAAGTAATAAAGCCAAATTTTCGCTAGTGAGCACAGTGTGACCCTGGGAAAAACTAGAAGGATCTTTTGGCTCTGTTGGCTACAGAGATCTGGGGCTGTATGCTATGAAACTGCTCCATTTGTTCTTGGTTCCTTCTGAGTTCAGAGAAGCAGGACTTTGTACATTCCTTGTAAATTAATTAGATTTTATCAAAGGAATACCTAACTCTCGCCAATTTCTCCTCCTAACTAGAATATCCCTAGGACCCCAAACATTTACTAGACACATGAGTCAAAAAGGGGCAACAATATTCATAGTTATTAACCATGAACATTTTATTAATAAAGAAAGGGAATGAAAAACAAAACAAAACACAAGCAGTAAACAGTGGTTACTTCAGTTACAATCTCTTCGGTATGGCTTTCTGTAAAGAGTTTTCAATAGAGATTATATGTTGGAGGATGGCTCCACCATGGTGGGTTCAAACTTCTGCAGGTATATGAAGACCAAATTATATTATTTCCCAAATCAGCAGTCAGCCTGTGTTAATGTATCATAAATAAGCAAAACAGTTTATAAATGGGGCAAAGATAAGGGATTGTACTAGGTCCCATGAAACTGCTGAAAATATTTCTCAGTTACTTAAAAGAAGTCATTCAAGATCTCTGCAGTTGAAATAGCAGTTTCTATAACCCACCAACTCACTTCAATGAACAATCTTTGAGACAGGCACACTAATGAATAATAAGAATCTTAAATTCAAAATAAATCTACTGTTTCTCTTTGTTCACCAAGATTAGCGTATATCACCACCAGAGAAATGGATCTTGTCTTTCTGATTTTGATGCAGAATTTGCTTAACCATTTTCAGATAATTAATTAATTCCCACATTAATATTAATATTTTTGTACTCAGATGGGTTTTTATATGCGTAACAGCTATGTTAACATAATTTAATTCCATATCGGTGTAAAATCATTCTATTCACATAGCAGTAGTATCAGAAAGTTATTATGTTAGATGTATAGCTGAGAAAAAAATGGAATTTCTGTCCCATGAGAAATTCTGATATGTCAACATTTGTTTTCATCCCAAATGAGAGTGAAAAGGTATTAAGCATTGTGGGTGAGGTTTTCAAAGGCAACTATCTCCTCTAGATACCTTTGAAAAGATTTCTGTTTTCTCTAAACTAAATTACCTTATAGGTACATGAGTTTAATTTTCTAACTTATTGCTTTTTTTAGAACAATAAACAGCTTTTGAGATATTAGCAAGGAGTATGATTTAATGCAGCCATTCTCAAACTTTAGCACCCTGAGGAAACCCATTTTGATTTAATTTTTTTCACGGACCCCCAAGCCGGCTTTTAATTTTCCCCAGGGATGCTCAACCTCTGCTCAGCCCCAGGCCAACTCGCACTTCCCCCCTTCCCCCCAAGGCCCCACCACTGCCCCACCTCCTCCCACCCCAACTCCACACCTGCCCCACCTCATCCCTGCCTCTTTTCACCTCCTCTCCTGAGTGCACCGCTTCCCCATTTCCGCCCCACCCTCCCAGCGCTTCCTGCACGCCAGTGAACAGCTGTTCCACAACATGTAGGAGGCACTGGGAGGGAGGGGGAGGAGTTGATCAGCAGAGCTGGCGGCCCTGGACATGACTCATGGACCCCTTGGATTATCTTCGCGGACCCCCAGTGTTCCACGGACCCCAGTTTGAGAACCGCTGATTTATTGGATACAACAGTAGATGGGGAGCCAAGAGACCTGGGATCATGGGTTCAGTTTTTAGGTCTACCACTCACTGAGTGAATTTTGGTGAATAATTTAAAGAGACGATGTCAACCCGAATTTAACCCAGCATTTACATTGTGTAAACATAAGCTTTTAATAACCTATGATCAACAGAATGGTAAGTCCTCATCTGTGTAAAGTTACTTACATGATTCTGAGTTTTCAGGATTGGAACATAAATATTTGCACACACACATTCTTCTTTTGTCAATGAATAAATTATTATAGCGGTTAAAAAGAAGAAAGCTTCTGTCTACTGAATACTTTTAGCAAATTATCCAGGTAATGATCCAGGACAGGAAGAGATACAAATAGTTTATGGTAATTTAGGGACAAATCTTCAAAAACATCCTCATTTTTCAGATATAACTAATTACAGACTCAGATGACTGAATATAGATATTTAATTTTCCTGGTTTGTAAGTTCAAATGATATTGCATATGAGGTTGCATTGTACAAATTGTTTTGTGCTAGAGGTGCTGAAATTAAAATCTCACATCCAAACACTTTTAAACTTTAAGAGAGTTCAGATCCTGATCCATATTTGCTGATTGTCCCCAACTTGGGCTTTTTAAAAATTCAAAATAGGTGTCACTTTCTTTATACTGTTGAGATAGTGACTGTTGGTTTCATAAAAATAGAGCAAAACACAGTGCAAGTCATATGCCCAGACCATTGTTTTCTGTAGTGTGGCAAAGAAATTGATGGAGAATGTATGAAGACTGTAGGTTCACACAAGTGCTATTTTACAGGACAACAATAATATGTGTTACATATTTCACACATATATCTCATTGTTTGTTTTAGAGTGGTGGCTCAGTGTTATTATCTCTGTTTTCATGAAGGTTAAGTGACTTGCCTACGACACACAGTTTATTGCTCAAATCCAAATTGGTGTATATAGAGTTTATAAAGTCTCCCTCACTATAGCAGATTTATAACCCATATTTGCACTGTCTCTTATATATCAGTGGTTGCTCTAGTTCCACCACCCAGTCTTGTAAAGCAACATGACATTTCATAGAATCATAGAATATCAGGGTTGGAAGGGACCCCAGAAGGTCATCTAGTCCAACCCCCTGCTTGAAGCAGGACCAATTCCCAGTTAAATCATCCCAGCCAGGGCTTTGTCAAGCCTGACCTTAAAAACCTCTAAGGAAGGAGATTCTACCACCTCCCTAGGTAACGCATTCCAGTGTTTCACCACCCTCTTAGTGAAAAAGTTTTTCCTAATATCCAATCTAAACCTCCCCCACTGCAACGTGAGACCATTACTCCTCGTTCTGTCATCTGCTACCATTGAGAACAATCTAGATCCATCCTCTTTGGAATCCCCTTTCAGGTAGTTGAAAGCAGCTATCAAATCCCCCCTCATTCTTCTCTTCTGCAGGCTAAACAATCCCAGCTCCCTCAGCCTCTCCTCATAAGTCATGTGTTCCAGACCCCTAATCATTTTTGTTGCCCTTTGCTGGACTCTCTCCAATTTATCCACATCCTTCTTGCAGTGTGGGGCCCAAAACTGGACACAGTACTCCAGATGAGGCCTCACCAATGTCGAATAGAGGGGAACGATCACGTCCCTCGATCTGCTCGCTATGCCCCTACTTATACATCCCAAAATGCCATTGGCCTTCTTGGCAACAAGGGCACACTGCTGACTCATATCCAGCTTCTCGTCCACTGTCACCCCTAGGTCCTTTTCCGCAGAACTGCTGCCTAGCCATTCGGTCCCTAGTCTGTAGCTGTGCATTGGGTTCTTCCGTCCTAAGTGCAGGACCCTGCACTTATCCTTATTGAACCTCATCAGATTTTATATACATTTTACATTTTATAAACATTTTATAGTTTATTCTTTTTTTCATGTATCTTTCTTGAAGATTCTTTTAATTTTTTTTTTTTTCCCAGGGAGAACAATTTTAACTGAAGGAAAAAAGGTTGCCGTGCTGTCATTGATCAGACTCTTTTTAGGCCACCTGCCTTAGCATGAACAACTGCTGTGCCATACTTGTGTTCAACTTCAGGTCCAAAGACCACACCGCCTAGACTTACATGTCCTTTAAATTGAAACTTTTTAGTGTTGTTCATTAACAAAGTGGAAAGGTGACCTTATTATTTTTCTTCATTTTTATGTTTGTTGTTCTTGTTGTGGGACTGGAGATAATTGGCACACTTACTAAGGGTCTCCAAAGACCAATTAACAACAGGGAGCCATGCACTGAGTCAGCCTGTGTTTCAATTAAATGTCTGCTCCAGGAGGAGCTAAACTGAAGTATAGCCTTTGAACACCAGTTAACATTATTGATACAGCTGAGTGCACTGTGGAGGACCAAGGCTCTTGCTTCATGACAGATGGACTAATGCACCAGCAATTAATATATTTTCATGACTTTTTAAATCTCTCTGACCTTTTACATTTCTCTGACTGGATTAGTAGGGATGAACTTCATTAGGCAGAAAGGAAAGTTTGAAGGCAACATTTACATTTGTATCTTATCTTTTTACACGTAAGGAATCTACATCAGGATTTTATGTAAAGACATTATGTTAAAATATTAAATTTACACATTACTAGATCATGTGGCGTGGCCATGTTCAATCAACTAGGGAAGCAGTGATATTATGTAGATTATGAACTTTCTGGAGTAAGGGTTGTCTTTTTGTCAGATGTTTGCAAGGTGCCTACCACTGTGAGATCTTGACCCATGGCAGAGGCTCCTACGTGCTAACTCAATAAAAAATAAATTAGTTAATTAATAACAGTAATTAATATTCAAGGCCAAGGTGCAAGATTACATAAAAGTCACTTAATTTTGTATTGTTATTGCTACATTTCTAGGATCTCTTTCTATCTATCTATCTATCTATCTAGGAAAAATCTAGCATAAATATGAGATAATGCTGAAAATACCTCCTTGCGAAGTTCCAATGTATCTGCAAAAAATATAACATGCAACAGTTGTTTAACCCTCATAAAATTAGTAATAATTAAGGAAAATGGACTCCACATAACATTGTCATTAAATATCATTGTTACAAAAGTTGTACATTGGCCAAATCAAGACATTTGTAAATTTGCCTCTTCCAGCTCCCCATTTGATTTGGGTGACTACTTTATCTTCTTCCAGAAAAGTCATTCATACCAAATGAAAATAAGAAATTGTTATGAACAGAATATACCTCTTCCAGAAGCCAATGGTCAAGTTTGACACACTGTATTCTGGTCAAAATGTTCTAACCTGGATTCCTGAACTACATTTTATTTTTAGGCTCCCAATAGAAGAAGTTGTTTGATTCTCTAAGATGAGGAAAACCTACAAGTCTAATGGGAAATGTGCTCAGCATCTGTCAAAAATCTGAGCTCTTCTTTAAATATCTACAAACATAGGTGCCAACTCTGTGGGTTCTCCAAGGCTGGAGCACCCACGGAAAAAAATAGGGGATGATTAGTATCCACTGGCAGCCAGCTCCTCTCCTCCCCCCGAGCGCCTCCCGCCCACTGGTGGCCCCACCAATCAATTCCTCCCCCTTCCTCCCAGCGCCTCCCCTCTGCTACAATCAGCTGTTCCGCAGTGTGCAGCAGGTACTGGGGGGGGAGGGGGAGGAGCAGGGCCGGGGCGCATTTGCGGGAGGAGGCAGAACAGGGAAGGAAGAGGCAGGGCAGGGGTGGTGTCAGGGCAGGAAGAGGCAGAGCACGGGCGGGGGGGCCTAGAGGGAAGGAGTTGAGTGGGGGAGGTGCCTGGGGCTGAGCGGGAGTTGAGCGCCCTCAGGGAAAGGAAGAAGCCAGCACTTGTGTCTACAAATGTATAAGAGAGTGTTAGAAGGCACTCATGGCAATTAGACACTTAACTCTCACTGAAATGTCATGGGAATTAGGTGCCCGATTTATATTTGTGCCTTTTAAAATCTCCCTCTAAATGCTTCATTTTAGACACCTTATTTTGGAATTTTGGTTGATCTCCTTTGCCCTCTCAGACCAGAATTATTCATTCTTTTTTCTAAGTAAAGCAAAATATAGAACCAATTGACCATTGCCTTTCATTTTACATAGATTACATACAACATTTTAATCTATGGTTAATATAACATAACCTTTTTTTCAAATTATATCCAAAGTTATGCCATCCAAATTGCAAACTCATCTGAAACATGGAATGCCATGAAACAGTCAAAATTATAAATACAATTTCTGCTATTTATGGACAACAGAAATGTTGTCAGATATTTTTAAGCAGACATTTGTATTTCAAGATCATTAATGATAAACCTAAAATCCCTTTCCAGTGCCTTTTGTGTCATTTGTTAACATCAAAGCTTTAAATTAGTTTAAATTAACTCCATTAATATCAGAGTTTGCTAATATATTCTTGACACTGGATTACTACAGTGAGACACATGAATGACTAGAAACAGTGAAGTGAGAGTCACAAAATACTATAATTCTAGGTATTGTGCCACAAAATATTAATTAAGGTCATTATTTTGTATTACACACATTTCTAAAGCACCCTGCTCTTGCAGATCAAGATAATACTGATTCCTATATGTGTGAAAAGTCTTGGACATGTTAAATCATGCAGCCTTGCTAGAGGATTAAATTCAACTCTCTATAAGGGGGTATAGGACTGAATGTGACCCAAAGATTTCAGGGGGAGCAGGTCAGAAAAAAAATCAAAAGAAATATTTGTTCGTTGAAATTTTCTGATTCATCGAAATTGAAATGTGCCATGAAGGCGGTTTGATTTTGATAAAGTTCCAGCAGAACCCAGGCACGTTTCCACCATAAATCTACCTGAATCCCTGCCAGTCCTAAGAGTCCTGGCTTCCAGCCTTATGGCTCCTGAGCAGCCCAAGCTTTCAGGGCTCCCAGAATCCACAGTTCTGAAGCAGTCTGCCTGGCAGACCATCTCAGATTCAGGGACTCCAAGGCTTCTCAGTTCTGTGGTCCAGGACATCCCCTGGGGGTGGTCTGTTTCAGAGCCAGTACTCCATTTCTTTTCATGGAGAATTTCCAGATTTTTATTTTTGATCAAAATCAGAACAAAAGCAAAACTGAAAATATCGAAATCCTCTGTGAAATGGAATAACCTTTCTCTGCCTTCTTATTTGGTGAATAAACCAAGGTGGCTTAGGTAATTTCTTTTGTTGGACCAATTTCTGTTGGTGAGAGAGACAAAATTTTAAGCTTACACAGAATTGTTCTTCATGTCTCGGAAATGGACTCAGTGAATCACAGCTAAATACAAGGTGGAACAGATTGTTCAGCATAAGTGGCTAACACACATGTCAAGGGGCCATTCAAGCAGAAGTAGCCAGTTAATGCCTCTCAAGTCACCAGGGAAAAGCAGAAAAAAAAGGGAGAAGGGGTTAGTGGGTTATAGATTGTTGTAATAAGCCATAAATCCAGGGTCTCTATTCACTACAGGGCCGACCCTAGCTATTGTGGGGCCCTATACAGTCCCCCACGAGCGGACTGTGTGGGGCCCCAGACCTCCGCGGGAAGAGCAGGGGGAGGGGGGCTGGCCCCAGGTTTCCATGGGGGACAGGGGGTGGCCACTTCCTGTGGGAAGTGGAGTGACCCAGCCTCAGCCTGCTCCGCTCCCCTGGCTCCCAGCTGTGCCACCGGGGAGTGCTGGGGGGGTGATTCCCCCCACCCCCCCAAGCCTGGGAGCCAGGGGAGCAGAGCAGGCTGAGGCTGAGTCACTCCACTTCCCACAGGAAGTGGCTAGGCCCCCTCCCGTCCCCCATGGAGGCCTGAGGCCAGCCCCACCCCATCCCATGGAGGCCTGAGGCCCCGCAGAGGCCTGGGGCCCCAGGCTGCTCTGCTCCCCTGGCTCCCAGGCTTGGGGGGAGGAGGGAACTGCCCCCCAGCACTCACCGGCAGCGTGGCTGGGAACCAGGGGAGCGGAGCAGGCTGGGACCAGGTCGCTCCGCTTACCACGCGGTGAGTGCAGGGTCGGGCCTGGCTGCAGTCTTCAGCGGAGTGGGGGTGGGGCTGGGGCGGAGCAGGGTCGGGAAGAGGCGGGGTGGGGCAGAGCAGGGGCAGGAGCCTGGGGAAGAGCCGGAGCAGGGACTGGAGTAGCACGCAGCTGCGTAGGGCGCCAGGAAATTTGGGGACAAATTTCCTGGTGCCCTGCGCAGCTGCGTGTTTTGCGTATGGGTAAGGACAGCCCTGATTCAGTACATATTTTTTATTGTCTAACAAAGCTATGAATTTAAGATCCCAGGCTTGTCTTTTTGAAGGTGTCATGTAGGTTTCATTTGAAGGTGAGGACTGAAAGGTCGGATATAGAGTGACCATTTTGTGAGATGGGATCCCATGGGAGATGTGTTGTTTTTGTCTTTTATCAAATTTCTATGTGAGTTCATTCGTATTTGGTAGCATTTTACATCTTCTTTACACAAATATAAAAATGAGTGTACAAGTTGCAATGCAGTGGAGAAGCAGGTGCTTTATCTGTATGCAGGAAGATGTTAATATCAATTTCCCCAAGTTTTAACTTGAAATCAACATGAAAAACAAAATAGGTGACATGTATTATTAAAAATGAATAAATCTGATCTCTGTATAATAAAAAATATATAGCCATGCATCAATTTTGGAATATATTTTATATCAACATTTAATAATGAAATTGACCTGTCAAATATAATTGTCTCAATACCATAACTTTTTAAACTGTTAGTGATTTACCAGTACAATAGACGAGTGTGAGGATTCTCCAGTTTAAAAACTCTTTTGTGCGTAATCAACAAGGAAGTGCCGGATTAGCTGACAAACATTCATGAAAACTTGGATTATAGCTGTTTTCAATGGTGACATTATTGAAAAAGTTTCTTTTTAACTAACGGTTCAAATGTGCTTCTGAAGCAACTCAGTAGGAAGCAAAGTACATTTAATATGACCTCAATGTAGCACATCCTGGAAAATGTCTTGAATTTGTAGAATTGATATAATTAGCATTGCTTATATTAGCTAAACATTATTCACTGTGCAGATCATAGATGGAAGAGAATGCCTGTAATACCCTTAATTAATCTGGCTAACATTATGTCTCTCTTGTTGCCTTGCTTTAAAAACAAAACAAAAAGAAAGAGTGAGAATGATGCTTCACACAGTTGAGCCAGATTAGACAATCACTGATGTAAACTGTGGTTATTATAAACTGACTTTGCACTCTCCTAGTATAATTGATCTCACTTAGAAATTTCTCAGCTGTTTTCTAAGATTAAATTTATGGACTGTTGTTCTAACAGATTTTCATCAAGCCAACACTTCCTGCATATATTGTACTTGAAATCTTTGGTCTCTTTTTTCCTCCAACCTCCATTTCACCAGAAACTTATCTATACACATAAAAAATCTGGTGAGAATTCTCCAGACAAAGCTGGTTCTCATAGGTGCCAGAGAACGGGGGAGGACGGCATTGCCTTGCTCCTCCCACTTTTTAAAGAGGTGGGGGGCATGACATCAACTTCTGAGAACTTGACCTTGGCCAGGGAGCAACGTGCCACCTCTTGGCCCTTGACTGGAATTGTGTAGCATAATAGCAGAGCCCCATCTGTACTGACATGATGGAGTCATGACTAGGCCAAATTTCAGTGTGTGGCATTGCAACCTGGCACACAGGTTTGTAACACTGCTGGAATTTGTCCCATTTTGGTTGCTTTCCCCCCACACACACACACTTCTGCAGTCCTTCTTTGGGAGGAGGAGAAGGGGAGAGATCATTGCCTGATCTTGCAAAAACAGCAAAAAAGTTTAGACTGGGAATGGGAAACATCAGAAAGGACTGGATGCAAACGTCCATTCAGGAAGCTCTAAAGAAAATTTGAAAGATGACATGAAGTTATGGTCTTAATACAAGAAGTAATGGGCTTAATCTGAAGCAAGGGAGATTAGTTTAAATATTAGTAAAACATTTCTAACTATGGGTAGGTAAGTTCTGGAATAGGTTCCAAGGGAGTCTGTGGAATCCTCACCACTGGACGTTTTTAAGAACAGCTTGGACAAGCACCTGTCAGGGTTGGTCTAGGTTTACTTGGTCCAGCCTCAGCACAGGAAGCTGGACTTGATGACAGCTTGAGGTGCCTTCCAGCCCTATGTTTTGATGATCTGAACATCTATTATAATTTGACCAATTGGGGCCTGATAGTGCAAAGTCCTGAGTACTCAGTCCCACTGATTGCAAGAAAAGTGGAGGGTGCTCACTATCTTGCTGGATCATGCCCTTGAACACCTGGAAAACCATGGGATTGAAAAAAATCTAGAGAAAGTTTTATAGGATGGTTGAAGTAAGTACAGTCTGTTCCACAGACATATATTGGGCCCTCTCACCTCTCTGGTTGCCTGTCAGGTCCATTCAAAATTAGTAATGGAAACTCGACTAAGATCAAAAGACTACTAGGAATCTTCCTCAATATGGTTGCTGGCAAATTTTAAGCATGACCAGTTGCAGGCTGAGCCATCAGAGAGAATGCTCTGAAATTTGTGTCTGCAGTTAGAAAAATGAGATGTATTGTAAGTGAGTGAGGGTGGTTCATCCTCCTCAAACTCATCATCCAGGGGACCCCTTAAATCTATACGTTTTTCTCTCCTTGACAAATGTTTCTCTTTAATGTCTCCTTTTCTAAAGAGGTCCATTTGCCACAGGGTCTGGGGTAACTGCAGCTTTGTCCTTGAGCAGACCACAGAGTGGGCCAAACTTTGTCCCACTCTGTGGTCTGCTCAAAGAATGCCCTCCCGGGTCTCAGGCCTTTAGCTGTCATCTGTCTGAGCTGGGACTTTGTTTCTCTCTGCTTCTAGATGAGGGGATTAGGCTTGCTGCCCCCTTGCACTTCACTGTTTTATCCCGGGAGGTCTGACTAAAATCCTGCCCCGTGCTTTGCTTTCTCTCCAAAGGCTATGTGCTCTGTATGCCAGTGGCTACAAGTAACTACACAGCACTTTCAAAGCAGTTTAGTTTAGGATAAAAAGATTTATAGAGAAAACCCATAAAATAATAAAAGGATCTAAACTCATATTTAAGTTTACCAGAGTGCCACCCCATCAGTCATCATGGGAGTCCCTGAAAGGTTCCAAAGCCTTTCAAACCCTTCTCTAAGGGGTTGTCTCTCTTGCTTTCATCAAGTTAGTTTGTAGCCAAAGAAGCAGCCTCTTAAGTCATTTCAAACTCAGCCTTCATACCTCAATCCCCCTTTTTACCCAGCTACCTGAAACAGGTGAAGCTAGTCATTGCTGTTTCCCCAGGGGTTAAGAGTTCAATGGCTGGGCATCTGCATAACCAGATTTGTATTTTGCACTAATCACCTCCTAATGATTCCAGATTTTACAATGAACCCACTCAGTCAGTAAGGAACTCAAAGATACATATAACAAATGACACTAAGGTCTATGAATAAGGGCCAATTATCATCTGGCCCATTGTAGTGTAATAGTCTTGAAGTTTTTCATGCTTTCAAGGCTGGCTCTCCCCCACAGATGACATTCATAATGTTAAACACAATAGCCTCAAGATATGCCTACGATTGCCATATCTGTCATGCCACTAAGCTGGTATTTTTGGATATCATCAATATAGTCTTATCCCATATGCGTAGCTTTTTCACTTATTTAAAGCACCTTTCTGATTCTCCCAGGTTGCCTCCATTAACAGAGCTTTTCTGACTCAGTTAATCTCTGTTTTGCCCTTCAGCACACTTAGATAAGGTGTCTGTAAATGGGAACAAATTTTTAGAGTTTGTCTTTCAAATTGTCTTTGTGTACAGTTTCTATTAACCTCCAGAGATTACCTTGTTCACCTGTAAGTCTGTCATCTACTTTCTATAAAGTTACTTGTCATCTTGGGCTCAATTGTCCTTGACTTTACTTTTATCTTTCATAATGGTTACTTTATGGGCAGTGGGAAATCCAACTGTTTTACTCTTCATCCATTCTTTACCCTTCGTGATTACTGAATTGAAGTAGTCAGTTTCTACTATATACTAAATAAATATACTGTTAGTCAAAGATATCAGATTAACAGCACTAGAGTCTGAAGTGCTTTGGTTCTCAAACCCATGTCCCGCACACCATTTGCAGTCCAATCAGTACACAGCTGCAGACCCGGGGACAACCTCAGGGCCATACAGGAGTGCGGATGCGGACCACATAACACATAGAGAGCTGCATATGCGGCCCATCATGATAAATTGGTTGACAACCACTAATCCAGGGAACAATTATGGCACAGGCATGTTAAGTGAAAATTTCCTATCGTGCCCCACCAATAAGCTTCCCCTTTCACCTGGATGTATTATATCTGCAGGACAGAGAGGTCCATGTTTAAAGCCTGTTCAAGACATGTATCCTGTTCTCAGACTTCTATCCAAAATGGCAAGTTCTCATGGTGGTTTTGTGGTGCCTGGGAGTTTTGTATGGGTTTGTGTGTCCATATTTGGAAACTTGTAGAGCGCAGCAGCAGGGTCCATATGGACTGTTAGCAGGTGGCACACTATTATGCTGTAGATTTATACCCCAGCTTGCCATGCACTAATGCTTCATCTAGACAAGCCCCATGTGTGTTTTTAGGTCTGAAGGGGAGTTAAATGGTTGATACCTAAAGCAGGAATGCCATCCAAAACTGAGTGCAACTCCAGATGGAGTGCATCACTCCCTGCCAACCTTTAATCAGATCTTATGTTTCTGTACTAAGTTTCAGACCATTTCAGAGGACATTTCACGTATAGAGGTCACTGATAGTTGAGTAACAAAGTGTGTGTCAAAAACAGATATAAGTTTACTTACAAAATATTACTGTGGGACAAACAGATATTAGTTTCTAAACAGTACTGAGCAGACTACAGAACAGTAGAGAAATCTGAAGAGCCCTGTTTTTTAAAATGTTACTACTCTCATATCATTTTGTTAAGCCACACTTGTTTTGAGCTTTAAAAATTTCAAGCCTAATATAAGCTCAAATATTCAAAAGCTACATTTGTTCAAAGCTTACAGATGGTCTTTTGTGTTATCTCTGGGTTCTGTATAATTATGTGTGACACTGTGTTTCACTGGGAGGTGTTGCAGCGTACAGATAAATTATAATTGAAATGTTCCAGGGGACTTTCCTTAACAGTTATTATCAGCAAATTCTTAGGCTACTCACCAGAACCTCTAGGGCAAAGATTAAGTTCTTGGGCATTAGCGTCTACCTGTTGCTGCAATATTTTCAGCATGGGAAAATCTGTCCTACTAGGTTAAAAGAAATGACTGAAGACTTTTCCTTTTCTCCCTTGTAGAAAAGTCTCATAAAATTTATTAGAAAAAATATGCTTTAAATTTTTCAAAATACTCTATACAATGTAATAGAAAAGTATCCCTCCTTACTATTTGTAAAGGACGGTTCAAAAACCTACACAAAAAAAGGATAATTATTTAATTCAGTACATTTGAGTAATTTCTATGGAACCATTTCATCTATATTAAATTGTATACCTCTTTTCCAAAAGGGAATAGCTGATACTATCAGATTTACTTCTAGTAGAAGTAGAATTTCCTTTCCTCCTCTCACCATAAGTAAAGTAAACTAGTATGCTAATTAGTGGTTACCCCATCTGAATGGAGTACCTACCTGCTTTCCTTCCTGGAGAAAGGGTGAAAGTGTTAAATGCACTAGTGCAGGCTGTGCAGATGGTTGGAGAGGACTGTGTGAAATTTCTTATGCATAAGGCATGAACACCTGAGGATTGAAACAAAAAGGAAGAGAACTAGCTTGAGTTATTTATTCTCCCAGATTTGAAACCTCTTTTCTCAGAAATGTATTTTTCTGTTGAATAAATAACCAATTCCCAAAGGGCTCTGTGCCGACAGTGGAATCTTATTAATCATAATATAAAGGATACGGAGGATCTCTTTTAAGCAAGTAAAACACCATACAGTATATAAGAAGGAAGGGGTAGGGAAAGGCAATGTTCCATGCAATCTCTTAAAAAGAAAGAAAGAAAGAAAGAAAGAAAGAAAGAAAGAAAGAAAGAAAGAAAGAAAGAAAGAAAGAAAGATGCAGTGTCTTGCTTAAAGCCCTAGTAGACTATTTTAAAGTTTCATATCGCAGGATGCACGAGATGAATAGACAGTAAAATATCCAACTCTTTACTTTTACTGTTGCTTGGTTATTTCTTTTACTACAAAGCACATATAACCACTGTGTTGTAACCATGTAATTATCTGGTAACTATCAATCATTTGTCTAAATAGTTAATTACTAGAGCCAGTAACAAGAGGACAATTAGATGACAGCTTCTGCTTTCCAAACCAGAAGGCTGGAATTAAATGTGAACACTGTTGGGAGCCTATTTGTCAGCCCCTACATGTACATCATTCTCACTGACACTAATAGGAGTTCCTGAATGTAGGGAGAGGAGAATGGGCCTCGTTTTACCATCATTATTTCTAAAGCATCCTCCCAACTTCATGTTTAATTACTTAAGTCTTTTGCTCAGTAAGAAGTAAAATGAAAATAAATATTAGCTAAGTCGTAAGGTTCTTAAGAACTTTCTGGTCAGTTTTTATTTCGATCTTACTAAGGGACACTCCCATTCAAACTGATTCTGATCTCACATGCTGGTTTTACACCAGTGCAACTCCACTGACTTTCTTGGGGCTACTTCTGGTGTTCACTGAAGTGGGATCAGAATCATCAGGTCCACTAACTGCACTGTGAATGTTGGCATCTTTTATTTTAAAAAAAGGTGAAGAGGCATTTCAGTATGAAGATTGGCTCAAATGTCTTCACATTTTGTAAACTCATTATTCTTGCAATAACTGTAGTTATTTTGACAGGTTCACTTCAGCAAAATTCCAATGAAAAGGAACAAAAAATAGTTGATCCTCACTTCTCACCTAGTTCTGTGTAAGTATTATAAACTTATCCAGTTACTCAGTTTGATTTTACAATTGAAACAGATCATTACAGTTTAATACAAGTGGGAAATTAAAGCTCATGCCACATTTGTATTGCCCTCTAGCTTAATTGCCCCTTTAGAATGTGAGTCTTCATAAATGAGTACATTGATAATTCATGACATTAATGGAAACATTTCCATATATTCCTGATTTTAAAAAAAAAGACATTAGGATTATTTGCTGTAGAGCTGGTCAAAATCTCAACAAAGTGGATGACATTTTCATGAAACTCCGTTCTGTTCTTTGAACTCTAGTTTGCATTAATACATCAAGGGTCAGACCCTCAGCTGGTGTTAAATTGGCACTGCTCCATTGATTTAGATGATGCTATGCTGTTTTACACCATCTGAGGATCTGGTCCATAGTATGGGATGGATCCTGGTATAGGACTGCTGTACCCTGACGGGCTTAATCTTGCAAACTCTGTCCTCTAAAATCGTACTTGCTTAACTTTGTGCACTGTGGGACTGAGAAGTAAATGTGCCAATGTGCCTCAGTGTCTGCTGGAATAGGCCCCAGAAGTGGGGTTGGGGTTTCATGAGATGGGGCTGCTGTTGGAATCTTTATTGTTCGAGTCCCTGCACACCATTTTTCCTGTGGCAGCCTCAGAAAGCTAGTCCACAGTAAGGTGGTGAATCATTTTTTGTAATTAATTCACAACTGAGGGCAGTACCAAATGACTGGTGTAAAGAAAATACACTGACTCAAAAATTATCCTGGCAATTTGTGAACACCATTACATATCTAGAAGATAAGGAACCAGAAACACTGAGAATAGTGGATTTCTAAAGCACAGATCTTTCCAAACAAACTTTCTGTTTTTAATTAACTTTTGACAATTATTAGAGGAAGGGAACACAATAAGTGGAACATTTCTAAAAGCTTATGAAGAATTGTTGATTACCTCCGTTCACTTGAGAGATCAAGTAACAGAAGCTAATAACTGTGCACTCATGTTAGATTCCTCAGTGGTTTCTGAATGACCACTGCTGCTGTGTGGACAACACTTTTTTTCCCCATCTGTGCTAGGCTAGAAGCTTGGGCCCTTTCTTTGTAAGCAGAACTCACTTAAATTATTCACGCTTTTGTCATGTATTGATTAGACAATTCTAACTTGTTCTAAGTGCTGCTATTCCTGGAGATAATTCAGAAAATCTCAACGAGTGCAAATGTAATGGCCTAAATTCTTATTGGTGCTTAAAAAGTGTTCTGCATTGCACCAGTGCTCCAAGATCTTCACTGGCTTCCAATTCATTTCCCAGTGTATTTCCAACATCTTGATTTTTGCTTAGATGGCCCTAAATGTGTTGAGATCTAATTACCCAGGAGGCTACCTCTCTCCCTGTGTGGCAGCTGAGGCCAGGTAAGGGGCTTCATCTGACAGTCTTCTTGTCCAGTTATGAAGTGGATAATTTAGTTGCGGATTGGTCTGATTTCGTTGTGGATTAGTCCTGCTTTGAGCAGAGGGTTGGACTAGATGACCTCCTGAGGTCCCTTCCAACCCTGCTATTCTATGATTCTATGAACTCTTAAAGAGTGATCCTCAGTTCTGGGTTGACAGTCTGGCTGGATTTCAAGTTATGCAGCACAATTTCTCTGTTTCCCCAGGCTTCCAAAAATGGGGGAAGGTAAGGAGGCCGTAAGTAGTCTTGAAGGAGAGGAGAGGTATTTGACAGTCCTGCTGGGTTAACCAGTTAAAATAGTCATATCTTTTTAGTTGTTTGAGAATATTACTGTACCTTTTAGCCTTTTAGCTAGGCCTTTTAGCATAGAATAATCATCAAAATTTGATACTGCTTCATGAAAGCTCACTTGAACATGTCCTGTTGCTTGGAATACCACTGTCATATGGGCCAAAAAACTGTCTGAAGCACTTTAGAGAAAGGGGAATTATAAATAATGTGCTGTGTAACTGGGGAGAGGAAGTGTCTAGTAGTGTACTGCAAGAACTGTTATTTAATATATTCACTAGATATCTGGAAAAAGGAATAATTATCATATCAGTCACATTTACAGATTATACTCAACTGGGTAGAGTTGCCACCACCAGACAGGAGAGGGAAATAGTGACCTAATGACATTAGAAACCTGTATAGAAAACAGAATGAGATTTAACTTGGACAAATATGCAGCTAATATATTTGTGGAAAATAATCCAGCATGCAGGTTTTCAGTGGGAGGGAGGAACCTGGAAACTGCTTATACTGTAAAGAGCTGGCCATTATAGAGAATACCAAACTATACATTAATTTACAATGTGACAAAGCAATAGAAAGGTGAATGCAATGTTGAACTATGTACATAGCATCACCAGTTAACATGGAAATAATAGTTCCTCTGTAGATGGTCCTGGTGTGATCACATCTTGCTATTATAGACCATATTTGGGCAGAGAGAAGTAATTTACAGTGTCACAACTAGGAGTAAAGGACAAGAGGTAAGAGGGGAAAATGTAGTCTGGATATCAGGGAAAACTTCTTTTACAGACAGGTTTTAAACAAAAGATTTTTCTCTCAAGATGAGAGGTGAAAAGCCCATACTTTGCTATGTTTAAAGAGACTTAACTAAATACTTGCAAATGTGCTGTAGGGACCACTCCCCTGTGATAGAGTCTTTTCCATCTCTAACTCAGATGACTCTGGAAATAGAACATTGTACATACTCAGTTTATATGTTCATTATCTAGCTAGCACCATAAGGATACAGGCTCTACTCTTGTCCAGGCTGTGGGATGGCTAAGTCTTTAGACACACCTAGTCCTATGCAGGTAGGGATTCCCCTTGCCCACTATGCCACCCAACCTATCCCTGGAATGTGCTATGCCATTTCCCAGGAGGTAGCGGTGTGGTGAAAAGGATGGCTGCAGGATTGACATAGAGCTGCTCTACTTGGGGGGCAGTTTAATTCCCAAGGTTGTTGCTGCATATGAAGGTCTGGCCCAGCCTAGTTATAAAACAAGAACCCCCATCTGGCCCTTAGAGTATTCAAAGAGTTCTCCAGGTTAAGAAGCAACACATTTTGGTTTGCTCCCTTATTTCTATAAAAGTGTCTCTCTTAGCTACGCTCCTAGCCTCTCCTTTCTACTGTGAATAGTAAGATCCTCTCAGACGGCCATGATTTTTTTTTTTAAACAAGTGCACCCTACTCATGCTGCTAAGACCCACACTCAGCATCTGTGTCATGCAGGCTCTGTTTTAAATCCCCTCTTCCGTTCTGGGTAGAACAAGGAGTATCCCAAAGACCCTACCACCCTCACCCCCAATCTCTTCCCTCAGCTAGTCTTATAAAGGGAGTGCATGGCCAGTCCAAGTGCTCCGCTAAGAGAGCAATTAAAAGGCTCCAAAATTTCCCTCAATGGGAAAGCAACTTGAAAATAAACAATAAAAACAGCTAGCGGTCCCAGCCACCTCTCTCCTACATCCCACACATGCAAAGTATGTCCTGAGGGTGATTTCCCAGCACTTGCCTTTATTGTATAAAACAGTTTAATAGCTCAGGCTTTACTTAGCAGCTTTTCAAAGACTTTCTGCTAGCATGAGGTTCAAGCCATGGCCACAAAACCCATGGAGTAAGAAAGTGCTGCATGCCCTTTTATTCTCCGCACCCCAAGTAGGTGTTTGAAGAGTGTCAGGGAAAAGACCGAGACTTGGCTTCACCTCATCCCCTTACTGATCAGCACAGTTTAGCCAGTACAGGTTGTAATCTGATGTTGGTAGGTGGGTAGCAAATATTTACATTCTCCAGAGCAAGGAGGAAGCAAGAGGAGAACTGTTGTTCAGAGAAGTGTGTGAAAGTCACTCTGCCTCCAGAGGGTACTTCTGGGTTGGTGCTCAGAGCTATGCCGAAAGGCACAATCTACCCCACAGTGAGGTGAAGAAAAAATGTTTTATAAACTATATGTGGTAGATTGTATTATTCATATGGCAGTATATGACCATATCCCCACCATGCATAAGCACAAGGAGACAAAAATTAAGGTTATATGTTCTTATAAGGTGCAGGAAATAAGTTTTATTATTAATTATTTGTATTACTGTGGCACCTAGAATCCCAAGTCATGGACTAGGACCCCATCATTCTAGGTACTGTGCAAACATTGAACAGACATAAGAGCTCCTGAAAAGCCTTGCCTCGTTTATTGTTCATTTGTATTAATCTTTCATTTAGCCATGAAGTAATCTAAGAATTTACATGCAGCATACTCTACCTTTCCTCTAACCATTGCTAAAAGCTGCTAAAATCATGTCACTTGCACTATTCATATATAAAATACAATTCTCAGCCTTAGAACTCAGTACTATCAAAAGCACTTCACAGGACCCTCAAAGGCATTTCCTCCTTTATATGGGCTTCTTCTGTACAAAATTCCAGCTTTCTACTCTAGTCAAAAAAAGTCTCTAGAATATTACATAGGAAAGTAAAGGGTTGTTTGTTTTTTTTTTTTTTTTGAGAGTCCTCAATCTAAAAGAGTTGACAACTTTTGCACAAGTTTGGTTTGTTTGTTTGCAGTTGGGCGTAACCTGAAAAATGTCATAATGATTTAGAAAACTATAGCTGACTGAAAACAGTTAGAGAATGAAGAGGCTTTAGCAATTTAACTTAACGCCAGGCAAGGCGTGTTAGATTATCTTTTGTTCTGCTTGTGAATTTTTCCTTTTCTGGAGGGAGGTTTATTGCTGTTTTTTTGTAACTTTGAAACTAAGCCTAGAGGAAGTTCTGCTGTGTTTTTGAATCTTTTGTTACCCTGTAAAGTTATTTTCCATCCTGATTTTATAGAGGTGATTTTTACCTTTTTTTTAAAATAAAATCCTTTCTTTTAAGAACCTGACTGATTTCTCTATTGTCCTAAGACCCAGGGGTTTGGGTCTGTTATCACTTTGTAACCAATTGATTAGAATATTATTCTCAAGCCTCCCCAGCAAAGGGGGTGTAAGAGCTTGGGGCGTGGGTGGGATATTTTGGGGGATTAGGAACTCCAAGTGGTCCTTTCCCTGATTCTTTGTTAAATCACTTGGTGGTGACAGCGTACCCTCCAAGGACAAAGAATTTGGGGAAGTTTTAACCTAAGCTGGTAGAAATAAACTTAGGGGGTCTTTCATGTGGGTCCCCACATCTGTACCCTTGAGTTCAGAGTGGGGAGGGAACCCTGACATAAGCCCACGAAAGCTTATGCTCTAATAAATTTGTTAGTCTCTAAGGTGCCACAAGTACTCCTGTTCTTTTAACTACTGTGCTTATCAGTGCTCCTGCATTTTCTGTGAACTTTTAAATATTTCAGTTGTAAGTGTTCTACGTGAAAAGATCTTGCAATAAAAGACAAAGAATAGGTGTACGTAGTGCCTTAGTTCTCACATTTTAGGACATACTGATTGCCCCCAAGCACCTGGAAGCAAATATCAGAGGAAATCCCTTTTATCTGGATATTTTTAGTATCAGTTGGAAAGCTCATGACTAGAGGTGAGTGAATATTTTTGGACAAATAATTTATTTGCCAAAAAATACCGTTTATGTCGATTCAATATTATTAAGAAATTTTACAATGACATTTTAAAAATGCCCAGAAACAAAGTGAAGCATGTGAGAACACATCATTTGTATGACGTTTCAGCCAATACATGTGGTGCACATTTTTAAAGAGACTGCAAAAATTCAAGGAGAAGGAACACTCCTGTGGATGGTATAGGGATTGTGCTAAGAGCAAGGGTCCTGTGTTCTATTCTAACAGCTGTCACTGTGTTACATTAATATGGTGTAAAATTTTCAAAGGCTCCTAAATGACTTAGGAGCTTCAGTGCCATTTTGAACGTGATTTAGGCATTTAGGAGCCTAAGTCTCATTGAATGTCAATGGAAGTTGGTTTCTTAAGTCATTATGAAAATGAGACTGAAACTCCTACGGCATTTAGGCACTTTTGAAAACATTACCCTTTAAATGTATACAGTATTCTCAAAAAACTCGGTTATTATGATGATTGAAAATATAACTATAGTCCCATAGCAAATTAGTGGGAGAGTCAAGATTAAAATCCCACTCTTGAAAACACTTAAGCGAGTATACAGTTTTGTGGTAGAAATTACTTGTATTATATGTTTGTACAGGGCCTAGCACAGTAGGATGGGTCCAGCCTGGTGAATAACGTAGCTGAAGTCAACGTATTTAGATCTACTTACCTTGGTGTTTTCACTGCAGTGTGTTGACAGGGAGATGCTCTCCTGTCAATTCCCCTTGCGCTTCTCATTGAGGAGGAGTTGACACTAGAGCGATTGGTGGTCGATTTATACTAGACGCGATAAATCGACCCCCACTGGATCGATCGCTGCCTGTGGATCCAGCTGGTAGTGTAGACAAACCCTTAGATAGTAATTCCTAAGAGTAAAGTTAAGTAGATAGGTAAGAGTTTGCAGTACTGGGGTCTGTGTCTTTTGAAAAATAAATCCATAGCTAATCCTTTTTCTCCTTTGAGAGATTTTTAAAAACTCACAAGAATTTTCTAATGAATGGCTTAGAGTTTGCCCTCAAACAATCATGACAAAAATATTTCCCATTACATTTGGTCCAAAAATTACTTTTATTTAACTTAAGAATAAATGATTTTTTTTTTGGGGGGGGGGGGGAGATTGTGATGAATTTTTGTCTTTCATCAGTTCCTATGTAATGATGGTGAAAGTAACTCATTGACACAAAGAGAAGGCAGCTAACAGGAGAGTTTTGGAGGGAGTAGCTGCAGACAAAAATTTTCCTAGTACAAATTCTAGTATTTTCTGTAGTCTAGAATCTCAAGTTAAATCAGTTGAATAAGTCACCCCCTGAGCAATGTCAATAACACCAACCTAAGTGTTGGTATGGCTGGTATGGTTGGTAGAGTTTCTCTGGCCGGCATAGCTACCACCATTCTCGGAGGTGGTTTTATTATGCCGATAGGGAAGCGGTGCCACTGTAGTGCTTATAGTGTAGATTAGCCTAATAAGAACATAAAACTGCCCTCTAGCTTTTTCCTCTTTGCACTATTAAATTCTTCATTTGCTTATTTCCTATACCACAATAAGTAGATTTAAAACAGTGTGGTAGGGGAAAGGGGCTGAGGTTGAGGGGAAAGGGACTGGGGTTGAGGGAAAAGATACAGGGCCACCAGTGGTGCTGGAACAGTTTTTGGAGTGGGGGTGTGGAGCTGCGCCCCCTTACCTTTGTCCATGCCCCTCACTGCCCCATGGAGCTGGGGCTGGGAGCATGGTCGTGGCTCCAGGAGTGGGGATGCTGACAGGGATAAGGTGGCAGAGGCTGCGGCCACAGCTGGGGGCAGGTGTGAAGCCCAGGGCATAGGGCGAGCTGCCAAGACTTCGCATGTGGGGCCAATGGCTGGGCAGGACCCCACATGCGGGGCTGGCGGCCAGGACCTTGGGGCCAGCAGCCGAGACCCTGCATTCATGGCCAGTGGCCGGGTCCGTGGGGCCAAAAGCGGAGCCCCCAAGTGCAGGAATGGCAGCCGGGCAGGACCCTGGGGCTGGCAGCGGAGCCCCCGTTGCTGGCAGCCAGGCAGGACCCAGGGATGGTGGCGGAGCCCCGGGCAGCAGCGGGACTGGTGGCCGGGACCCTGGGCAGCAGGGGCATGGAGCCAGTGGCCGGGACACTGTGCACAAAACCTGGGAGTGCTGCAGCACCCCCCACACCCCACTTCCCGCGCCTAGGAGTACTCAGTTGCTCAGAATTTTCATTGGAGTAGTTCTGTTAACATTGCTCTGAATTTACACCAAGGGAAATGAGAGCTGACTTTGGTTCTGAGTACACAGCTGTCTAGTGTTATTTTCTCATTATTATTCATTGTTGGTAGAGCTGGGCAAATAATTAATTTTTTGGTTTGATGGCTTGAATTGAAAACCATTTTTTCCCTAGGTCAAATGAAACATCCAACCTGAAATACTTTGCTTTTCAAGTGTTTTTTAACCCTTTTATGAAAAAAATGAATCTTGTTCAAATCTAGTTTCAAAACAAAAAGTAGAATGCTGCATTTCAGAAATTGAAATTAAATTTGTAGACTTTTGGAAAAAAAAAGGATTTTTTTTTCAGCTGAGTCTATTCACCAAATATTGATGCCAAATTGTGAATAGTTTTGGTCAACTTGGAACCGCATTTTTTAGTGAGTACATTATTCATCTGAAAAGTTTCACCCAGCTCTATTTGTAGGTGAAATTCAGAACATGTGCACAGGCATGAGTAAATGTGTTTTGTTTAGTGACCTCTGTGGGGTGAGGGAGGAGGAATCGACTGAAGTGAAGGACCCCATGGTGTTGCCGGCACCCATTGCCAGAGGCAAGCAACAGCAAGGTTTGTTGCCCGTTGTGCGTCAGTGCCTCCAGGCTGGGGGGCCAAGGACACTTGGGCCTAGTGCGAGGGGGCTTCATCGACACTCGTGATCTTCCATCCCCTCGAGTTACCTAGTGGCCATGCCCAGTGTTCCCAACAATGGGCTACAATACAGCACCTTCCTTGCTCAGTGACTCCACATGGAAATTGCATAAGCACAGATCCAGTAATACTCACTTTCTTCCTTGAACCAGCTAAGCCAGGACTAGCATGAAGAATACCTACCATGAACACAGGTGATGTCCCCCCACACACGTGACCTATTTATAACCATCCCCTAGACAAGTCTACCACAAGAGTTCAGCTCATTTCTAAGCGCTTTTTAAGAAACCTCTATGGTAGGGTTAATTTCATCTTAACTATGCAGCAAACAGTTTAATTATAATATTCTAATCGAGTTTTTGAATGTTTATGCTGCTTTTTATTCACTTTAGCAGTTTAGTGTGGAGTACTTCTCTGTTTTGAATTTAATGTTAGCTTCTTTTTCCCCTGCCCATAGGGAAAATATATGCAAATCAGTTAGCCAGGATTAACCTTAAATTAGGATGACACTAATTAAAAATATTGTCTTTCCTGTTGAGAGAATCTTTTCTATGAGCATGAACTTATTTTAACTTGTTTAAACTTTCTAAAAAAATACATGAGTAGTTTTGGCTTAAAGAAATATGCAAACTAAAACCAAGATGTCTTTGTATTAATAAAAAAATAAATGTTTAAATACCTGTGTACTTGTGCTCAGAGTAGATAAAAAGTATGTCTATTTAAAATTAGATGGCCCTTGGGAATACCAATGTGACTCAATCATTCATTTATGATTTTCTACTTTTTGTAATCCTAAATCCTGAGCTATATATTTTTTTCACAATATAGAATCTAATTTTGAAGTCCTTATTCACTCCTGACACAGGAAAATTTCCCATTGAAGTAACTGGGAAGTTTGCCTGAGTAAAGACTGACTAAAGACTTTGAATTGGGTCCTATATGAAACAAAAATATTGCATAAATAATAATTCCACATTAAAATTGTATACAGTTAATATAACAAAAAAGGCAGTGTCACAAATACTAAGGGTCCAGAACTATAATTAATTATCTGTGTTACACTTCCTGATCAGATTCTATCACTGATATAATGAAATATATATATATTCTTGCATGGTATCCTTGGGTCAGTAGCTCTGCATTTAAGAAATTATTCCACTGGAGAGAGAGAATAAGACAGAAAGAACCAACTTATAGTGGTGATGACATCTAAATAAGCTTCTAAACAAACAACTGCATCACAACTAACAATAAACATTTCTCCAAAATCTAACTGCATAAAACGTAAAAGCAGAGAAAGAATGCCTAAATTTGATTATTTTATTGCTTAGTTAGTCCTAACACAGTTGCAGTTGTTTTGCTGAACAGTTTTCTCTTTTCTCCAAGATCGGTTTAGCTGAGAGGCACCTTATTTTATTACATTGTATGACTGTTTTGTGGGATAAAAAGAGCAACAAAAAAGAATTAGAATTTGAAGAATATTGAATAATGGCAAGGTATCAAACAGCCCACAGAGGAATCCAGTTGAATGAATGTTTTTATGAGTCTCAGTTGATATATTCAAATTCTGCAGATTCTAAGCTCTCATTTAAAAAGAGAGTTCTTTGAGTGCTTGCTCATGTCAATTTCATTCCAGGTGCATGCACATCCACGTGCACATTCGTCAGAGACTTTTGCCCTAGCGGTATCCATAGGGTCGGCTGCGGCACCCCCTTGAGTGCTATGCTTATGCGTTGGTATATCACACAACGCTGATCCTACACTCTCTCAGTTCCTTCTTACCCCCTGTGATGATTGGTCAGAGTGCCTTTTCTTGCACTGCAAGAGCATTAGCGGTTCTTTCAGCCAATTGTTCTGTCTCCTTAGTTTTAGGTACTTAGTTTGACCATTAAGTTTAGTGTTAGATAGTTTTAGTAGTTAAAGTCCCAGCTGAAACTTTGTTGTGGAGTGGGGCATGCTCCATTCCTCAGGCTTTAAGCCATGTTCATCATGTACCCAGTCAAAGCCCATTAGTGACCCCACGATAGCTGTCTGAAGTGTCTGGAGGAATCACACAGAAAAGATAAGTGCAGGATCTGCAAGAACTTTCACCCTCAAACTCAGGAGTGAGATATCCACTTGAGGGCCCTCCTCATGGAGGCTGCTCTTCATCATCCTGCCTTGGATCCCTCCTAGTCAGACTCCACGCCTAGTACTTTGGAGTCGGCGTGCAGCACACTGCTGGCACCGGAACACGCCTTCCCCTTTGCCGGTGCCCAAGAAGTGGCTGAAGCCTAAGAGCCTGTCGGCATCGCAGGACAAGGGGGCTTCGGGCAAAGGGCCACGTGCCTGCTATGGAGCTACACTGGGGGTACTGCTGTAGTCAGACCCCCAAGCCCAGCCAGAGATCTGCCTCCAATTCCCGGGAGTGGCAGGGGATTCTGGCCCCTTGTAGGGCCACCTGTGCCCAAGGTGCCCTGGCGGCCAAGGATCAAGTAGGCTGTCCAGCACTACAGATGCCAAACCAGGCGATGGACCTGGTTAAGGCCCCGACGTCTAAGTGGAAGCAGGTTATGGGACCTTCCTCTAAAGTGATGGAGCCTCCCCAGTCCCCAGACTGCAGGCATTGATCTGTGTCATCACGGCCTAGAACCCAGGCACCACAGCCTTTATCTCCATGTAGGAGACCCAGGTCTCTAATGCCAAGGTTGTCACTTACGAGGCATGGGACGCCCAAGCCATGATACCGATCCCATACCCACAGTACTGCTGGGCCTCCCGCCAGAGATCACTGAGGCACAGATCCCCATCACCTAGGCTTTCCCCCCTGGTGTTGATACCGCTTGGTGCAGGATTGTTCCCAGTCACAGCATTGGTCTCTGACTCTCCAGTACCGCTCTTTGGGCGCTTTCTCACCCTTTCCTCACCGATCGCTGACAAGAGTCAGCCAACAGACTCAGGCATCTATGGCTCCGCCCTGGTCACCGGAAGGGCAGTGGTCCAAGCCGGAGGGAGAGTTCAGCCCCTCACCTAGGACAGCCACAACAGCCCATGAAATGGGCGCGGCCCTAGTGGTGGCGACGTGGCAGCAAGGGCAGTGACCCACCCAGTGTCAATACTGGAGCCCATGAGGTGTACCCGTCATGCCAGTCCTGTACTCCAACCGTTCCTCTCAGGCTGCATCAGACAAACTGCCTCCAGCCCAGCCGGCAACGGAGCACAGTGCCGAGTCTGACGAGGGAGCAGCGCAGCAGGACTTGACGCCCAAGCAGCCATCTCCAGACAGGCAAGGGGAAGCCTCCCCTCCCACTGTTGTACAATCATCTTCTTCATCTCCGGATGAGGCGGTGAAGGGCCCCTCGCAAGCAAGTAGTCCCCTTGATGATTTCAAGGAGCATGGCACTGCTCAAAAGGGTCGAGGAGCTAGCAGAGGAGATCGAGGAACTAGAAGAGGAGTTCAACAACCTCTTCAACGGCATACCCTCCTCAACCCTGGCCAGGGTCGCATTGCCCGTACACCCAGGGGTCCTGAAAATTGCCAACTCAGTGTGACAGACCCCATCTTACATTCCACCTACTTCCAAGAAAGCGGAAAACAAATATTATGTTCCGGCAAAGAGATCTGAATACCTGTATACCCACCCTCCTGCAGGGTCCCTGGTAGTGTCTACCATCAAAGAAAGAGACAGGCAGCTCCAGGCCAGTGGCACCCCCAAAAATAAAGATGCCAAAAGACTAGACTTATTTGGCAGAAAAGTTTATTCAGTGGCCAGCCTGCAAGTTTGGGTGTCTAACCATCAGGCTCTGCTAGGCAGGTTCAACTTCAACTTGTGGGACTCCATCAGCAAGTTCAAGGAGGGCCTTCCACAGGACCAAGCCCAGGAGTTTGCCACCTTCATGGATGCGGGCAAAGAGGTAACAAGAGGCACCCTCCAGATGGCCTGGGACGCTACAGTCTCAGCAGCCAGGATGGTCATCTCTGCAGTGGTCATGAGGTGGAGCTCCTGGTTACAGTGCTCCAGGCTGTCCCAGGAGATGCAGACTACTCTCCAGGATCTCCCGTTTGAGGGAGAAGGGCTCTTGGAGCTGACCGATGCACAGCTCCACTGCCTTAAAGACTCCCGTGCCACCCTTTGGTCCTTAGGCCTGCACACCCCTCAACAGACTAGAAAGCCATTCCAGCCACTCTCTCCTCTGCCTCCATCCAGGTCGTGGGGCATCCCCCAGTCCATATCCTACAGAAGGAAGGAGAAAGTCAAGGGATTTAAGTAATGGCACCCTTCATCTTCCTGCTCCTCTGCCCAGCTTGGCCCTCTTGAGATGAGGGCAACCAGAAGCAGGTATTTGAGGATGCGCCCAAGGATGGCGCCCCAGCCACTGCCCAGGATCCTCCCCCCTGCTTTTTCCTCAACCGTCTATGTCCCTTCCAATTGGCCTGGTTGTGGCTGACCTCTGACCATTGGGTGCTCGACACAGATTCTTGAGGCTTCACCCTGCAGTTTGAATTAAGGCATTTGACCCAAGCAGGCTTCGCTGCACTTAATCCTGGACTACCTTCTGCAGCTCAAGCTCTGAGGCCTGTCCCTGTCATCCATTAAGGTCCATCTGCTGCTATTTTGGCTTTCCATCTGCCACTAGAGGGCAGGTTGATTTTTGCCCACAGCATAAGTGCCAGCTTCCTCAAGAGCCTTGAGTGCCTCTACCCACACGTCAGGGACGCAGTCCCTCCGTGGGACCTAATTGTTGTATTATCCCAGTTCCTGGCACTTCCTTTCAAGCCTCTGGCTTCCTGTTCTCTCCTCCTCCTTTCTTGGAAGGTCGCATTTTTGGTCGCAATAACTTCAGCTCACAGGGTCTCTGAGATTAGAACACTTACCTTGGAACCGCCCTATACAGTCTTTTACAAGGACAAGTTCCAACTGCATCCACACCCAGTCTTCCTGCCCAACGTGGACTCCCAGCTTCATATGGGTCAGGAAATGTATCTGCCCATCTTTTTTCCAAAGACCCATAAGTCAGAGGAGGAGCATCGGCTGCATTCCCTACATGTCTTCTACATTGTCTTACTAGTCTTCTACATTGAACAGACCAAGCCATTCCGCAAATCTATGCATCTGTTCATTGCAGTGCCCGACAGAATGAAAGGTCATCCGGTGCTCAAATAATTTCTTTTTGGATCACTGCCTGCATTACCTACTGCTACGACGAGGTGAAGGTGCCACCTCCAGCGATTGTCACTGCCCACTCAACCAGGGCACAAATCTCTTCGGCAGCTTTCCTAGCCCAAGTGGCAATCCAGGACCTCTGTAGGGAAGCCACCTGGTCGTCTGTCTACACGTTCATGTCCCATTAGGTGCTTACCCAGCAGGCATGGAACAATGCTGGCTTCGGTAGAGCAGTACTGCAATCCACTAGGCTGTGAACTCTGAGCCCACCTCTAAGGATACTGCTTGTGAGTCACCTAGAATGGAATTGACATGAGCAAGCACTCGAATAAAAAAAAACAGTTACCTACCTTTCGTAACTGTTGTTCTTCAGGATGTATTACTCATGCCCATTCCACTACCCGCTCTTCTGCCCCTCTGTTGGAGCTGCTGGCAAGAAGGAACTGAGAGGGCGTAGGGTCGGTGGCTCCTGATATGCCGATGCATGAGCGCAGCACTCTAGGGGGCATCACAGCTGACCCTACGGATACTGCTAAGGAAAAAGTCTCTGAAGACTGTAAAAAGAAAAGGAGTGCTTGTGGCACCTTAGAGACTAACAAATTTATTTAAGTATAAGCTTTTATGAGCTACAGCTCACTTCATTGGATGCATTCAGTGGAAAATACAGTGGGGAGATGTATATACATAGAGAACATGAAACAATGGGTGTTACCATACACACTGTAACAAGAGTGATCAGGTAATTTGAGCTATTACCAGCAGGAGAGCGGGAGGGTCGGGGGGAGACCTTTTGTAGTGATAATCAAGGTGGGCCATTTCCAGCAGTTGACAAGAATGTCTCAGGAACAGTGGTGGTGGGGGGGAAATAAACATGGGGAAATAGTTTTACTTTGTGTAATGACCCATCCACTCCCAGTCTTTATTCAAGCCTAAGTTAATTGTATCCAGTTTGCAAATTAATTACAATTCAGCAGTCTCTCCGTGGAGTCTGTTTTTGACGTTTTTTTGTTGAAGAATTGCAACTTTTAGGTCTGTAATGGAGTGACCAAAGAGATTGAAGTGTTCTCCGACTGGTTTTTGAATGTTATAATTCTTGACGTCTATCAAGCATTCTTACAACTATAATACTCACCTGCTGAAGTGAAGAAACAGATTGACAGAGCCAGAAGAGTACCCAGAAGTTACCTATTACAGGACAGGCCCAACAAAGAAAATAATAGAACGCCACTAGCTATCACCTTCAGCCCCCAACTAAAACCTCTCTAGTGCATCATCAAGGATCTACAACCTATCCTGAAGGACGACCCATCACTCTCACAGATCTTGGGAGACAGGCTAGTCCTTGCTTACAGACAGCCCCCCAACCTGAAGCAAATACTCACCAGCAACCACACACCACACAACAGAACCACTAACCCAGGAACCTATTCTTGCAACAAAGCCCGATGCCAACTGTGTCCACATATCTATTCAGGGGACACCATCATAGAGCTAATCACATCAGCCACACTATCAGAGGCTCGTTCACCCGCACATCTACCAATGTGATATATGCCATCATGTGCCAGCAATGCCCCTCTGCCATGTACATTGGTCAAACTGAAAAGTCTCTACGTAAAAGAATAAATGGACACAAATCAGACATCAAGAATTATAACATTCAAAAACCAGTTGTAGAACACTTCAATGAGAGACTGTTGAATTGGATTTAATTTGCAAACTGGATACAATTAATTTAGGCTTGAATAGAGACTGGGAGTGGATGGGTCATTACACAAAGTAAAACTATTTCCCCATGTTTATTCCTTCTCCCTCCCCACTGTTCCTCAGATGTTCTTGTCAACTGCTGGATTATCACTACACAAGTTTTTTTTTCACCCCCGCTCTCCTGCTGGTATTAGCTCACCTTACCTGATCATTCTCATTACAGTGTGTATGGTAACACCCATTGTTTCATGTTCTCTATATATATACATCTCCCCACTGTATTTTCCACTGAATGCATCCGATGAAGTGAGCTGTAGCTCACGAAAGCTTATGCTCAAATAAATGTGTTAGTCTCTAAGTGCCACAAGTACTCCTTTTCTTTTTGCAGATACAGACTAACTCGGCTGCTACTCTGAAATCTGAAGACTGTATATGTGGGTGTGCACACACCTAGAATGGAATGGACATGAGCAACACACCTCGAAGAACAACAGTTAAGAAAAGTATTTAACCATTTTTTCTAGTTTTCTTGTTTTTAGAGAACCTTCATAATGTGTAGCAAGTGTAACTGTTGTAGATCTCTCAGTCTGCGTGAGTCTGCAGCACCCTGAAACAATTCTGGACTCCCTCGCCTCCTTTAATCTATTTGGAATGTTAATTTTAAAGCCAAATACTCCTTTAAAGTAAAAATTAATTCTTGATCTTTTAGCTGATGGAATGTGGAAGGGAGTGAAGCACATACGGATGGGTATTGGGAGATGCTTCAGGAAAGGGGGGAAAAACATAAGGAGACACAAAGAAACAGTGTAATTATTAAAAGACGAAAATATTGACTAACTGAGCCATACAGAAAGTGTCAGTTATGTACTGCACAAATAATAACTCTTATGAGTTTACTATACAAAGACCAGATTCCATCTTTGATGTATCTACAAATCTCCCTTTGACATCAGTGACTAATCCACTGTGGATACAGGTCGCATTCAGTCATAAACATATACCCTTGCTCACGATTAAAACTGGAATTCATCCTTATCCACTGAATGAACTTGACAACCAAATAATACAGCTAGAATATCATGCTAAAATTGCAGGATCCGTGATTATTTTCCGTGCTTGTGATTTCCTCCTGTTCCTCATATGAGAGCAAGAGATGTTTTTGTATATTCTGTGAGACACATACATTGACCTTCCTGCACACTGTTCCTGCTCTGATCCTTCCTGGTCTGGTTTGCTTCAGCTCTCTTCACCACTCTTGGACTTGACTGTAGCCTGGATTTGTCTGAACTCCCCTACCTGAGGTTAGGCTTAGCAGAGTCTAGCTGAGCCTGATTCAGCCCACCTTCTTTATCATTAATTTTCCTGAAAAGCTGATGCTGATGTCACATCTCCCACTATCTCTCTGCCTTCATTCAGGTCTATTGCCCATCAATCTGTGGTTCTGCAGACATCTTCTCGAAATTTGGACCTGAGGCAATGAAATATCTGTACAGCCACATGAGACATTGGAAGTAGCAGTGTAGATCTGACAGGGACCCCTAGAGGTACTAAGGGTATGTCTACACTATGAAATCAGGTCGAATTTATAGAAGTCATTTTTTTAGAAATCGGTTTTATATATTCAAGTGTGTGTGTCCCCACAGAAAATGCTCTAAGTGCATTAAGAGCATTAACTCGGCAGAGTGCTTCCACAGTACCGAGGCTAGCGTCGACTTCCGGAGTGTTGCACTGTGGGTAGCTATCCCACAGTTCCCGCAGTCTCCGCTGCTCATTGGAATTCTGGGTTGAGATCCCAATGCCTGATGGGGCTAAAACATTGTCGCGGGTGGTTCTGGGTACATATCGTCAGGCCCCCGTTCCCTCCCTCCCTCCGTGAAAGCAAGGGCAGACAATCGTTTTGCGCTTTTTTTCTTGAGTTACCTGTGCAGACGCCATACCACGGCAAGCATGGAGCCCGCTCAGGTAACCGTCACAGTATGTCTCCTGTGTGCTGGCAGACACGGTACTGCATTGCTACACAGTAGCAGCAACCCATTGCCTTCTGGCAGCAGACGGTACAATATGACTGGTAGCAATCATCGTCATGTCCGAGGTGCTCCTGGCCGCGTCGGCCGGGAGCGCCTGAACAGACATGGGTGCAGGGACTAAGTTTGGAGTGACTTGACCAGGTCATTCTCTTTAGTCCTGCAGTCAGTCCTACTGAACCATCTTATGGTGAGCAGGCAGGCAATATGGATTGCTAGCAGTCGTACTGTACCATCTTCTGCCGGGCAGGCAAGAGATGGGGATGGCTAGCAGTCGTATTGCACAGTCTTCTGCCGAGCAGCCACGAGATGTGGATGGCTTGCACGCCTTCTGCACCGTCTGCTGCCAGCCAAAGATGTAAAAGATAGATGGAGTGGATAAAAACAAGAAATAGACCAGATTTGTTTTGTACTCATTTGCTTCCCCCCCTCTCCTCTCTAGGGGACTTATTCCTCTAGGTCACACTGCAGTCACTCACAGAGAAGGTGCAGCAAGGTGAATCTAGCCATGTATCAATCAGAGGCCAGACTAACCTCATTGTTCCAATAAGAACAATAACTTAGGTGCACCATTTCTTATTGGAACCCTCCGTGAAGTCCTGCCTGAAATACTCCTTGATGTAAAGCCACCCCCTTTGTTGATTTTAGCTCCCTGAAGCCAACCCTGTAAGCCATGTCGTCAGTCACCCCTCCCTCCATCAGAGCAACGGCAGACAATCGTTCCGTGCCTTTTTCTGTGCGGACGCCATACCAAGGCAAGCATGGAGGCCGCTCAGCTCACTTTGGCAATTAGGAGCACATTAAACACCACACACATTATCCAGCAGTATATGCAGCACCAGAACCTGGCAAAGCGATACCGGGCGAGGAGGCGACGTCAGCGTGGTCATGGGAGTGATCAGGACATGGACACAGATTTCTCTGAAAGCATGGGCCCTGTCAATGCATGCATCATGGTGCTAATGGGGCAGGTTCATGCTGTGGAATGCTGATTCTGGGCTCGGGAAATGAGCCCAGACTGGTGGGACTGCATAGTGTTGCAGGTCTGGGACGATTCCCAGTGGCTGCGAAACTTTTGCATGTGTAAGGGCACTTTCATGGAACTTTGTGACTTGCTTTCCCCTGCCCTGAAGCGCATGAATAACAAGATGAGAGCAGCCCTCACAGTTGAGAAGCGAGTGGTGATAGCCCTGTGGAAGCTTGCAACGCCAGACAGCTACTGGTCAGTTGGGAATCAATTTGGAGTGAGCAAATCTACTGTTGGAGCTGCTGTGATGCAAGTATCCCACGCAATCAAAGATCTGCTGATATCAAGGGTAGTGACCCTGGGAAATGTGCAGGTCATAGTGGATGGCTTTGCTGCAATGGGATTCCCTAACTGTGTGGGGCCATAGACGGAACCCATATCCCTATCTTGGCACCAGAGCACCAAACCAAGAGTACATAAACCGCAATGGGTACTTTTCAATAGTGCTGCAAGCTCTGGTGGATCACAAGGGACGTTTCACCAACATCAACGTGGGATGGCTGGGAAAGGTACATGATGCTCGCATCTTCAGGAACTCTGGTCTGTTTCAAAAGCTGCAGGAAGGGACTTTATTCCCAGACCAGAAAATAACTGTTGGGGACGTTGAAATGCCTATAGTTATCCTTGGGGACCCAGCCTACCCCTTAATGCCATGGCTCATGAAGCCGTACACAGGCAGCCTGGACAGTGGTCAGGAGCTGTTCAACTACAGGCTGAGCAAGTGCAGAATGTTGGTAGAATGTGCATTTGGACGTTTAAAGGCGTGCTGGCGCAGTTTACTGACTCGCTTAGACCTCAGCGAAACCAATATTCCCACTGTTATTACTGCTTGCTGTGTGCTCCACAATATCTGTGAGAGTAAGGGGGAGACGTTTATGGCGGGGTGGGAGGTAGAGGCAAATCGCCTGGCTGCTGGTTACGCGCAGCCAGACACCAGGGCGGTTAGAAGAGCACAGGAGGGCGCGGTACGCATCAGAGAAGCTTTGAAAATCCAGTTTCATGACTGGCCAGGCTACGGTGTGAAAGTTCTGTTTGTTTCTCCTTGATGAATCCCCCCGCCCCTTGGTTCACTCTACTTCCCTGTAAGCTAACCACCCGCCCCTCCTCCCTTCAATCACCGCTTGCAGAGGCAATAAAGTCACTGTTGCTTCACATTCATGCATTCTTTATTCATTCATCACACAAATAGGGGGATGACTACCAAGGTAGCCCAGGAGGGGTGGTTCAGGAGGGAAGGAAAATGCCACATAGCACTTTAAAAGTTTACAACTTTAAAAATTTATTGAATGCCAGCCTTCTTTTTTTTTTGGGCAATCCTCTGTGGTGGAGTGGCTGGTTGGCCGGTGCCCCCCCCCACCGCGTTCTTGGGCATCTGGATGTGGAGGCTATGGAACTTGGGGAGGAGGGTGGTTGGTTACACAGGGGCTGTAGCGACAGTCTGTGCTCCAGCTGCCTTTGCTGCAGCTCAGCCATACACTGGAGCATACTGGTTTGGTCCTCAAGCAGCCTGAGCATTGAATCCTGCCTCCTCTCATCACGCTGCCGCCACATTTGAGCTTCAGCCCTGTCTTCAGCCCGCCACTTACTCTCTTCAGCCCGCCACCTCTCCTCCCGGTCATTTTGTGCTTTCCTGCACTCTGACATTATTTGCCTCCACTCATTCTTCTGTGCTCTGTCAGTGTGGGAGGAAAGCATGAGCTCAGAGAACATTTTATCACGAGTGCATTTTTTTTCTTTCTAATCTTCACTAGCCTCTGGGAAGGAGAAGATCCTGTGATCATTGAAACACATGCAGCTGGTGGAGAAAAAAAAAGGGACAGCGGTATTTAAAAAGACACATTTTATAAAACAGTGGCTACACTCTTTCAGGGTAAACCTTGCTGTTAACATTACATACATAGCACATGTGCTTTCGAATTTTGCCTCCCCCTACCGCGTGGCTACCCCCTCAACCCGCCTTCCTCCCCGTGGCTAACAGCGGGGATCATTTCTGTTCAGCCACAGGTAAGCAGCCCAGCAGGAACGCACTCCTCTGAGTGTCCCCTGAAGAAAAGCACCCTATTTCAAACAGGTGACCATGAATGATATCTCACTCTCCTGAGGATAACACAGAGAGATAAAGAATGGATGTTATTTGAACGCCAGCAAACATGCACTGCAATGCTTTGTTGTACAATGATTCCCCAGTACATGCTACTGGCCTGGAGTGGTAAAGTGTCCTACCATGGAGGAAGCAATAAGGCTGCCCTCCCCAGAAACCTTTTGCAAAGGCTTTGGGAGTTCATCCAGGAGAGCCGCGAATGCCAGGGCAAATTAATCCTTTCACATGCTTGCTTTTAAACCATGTATAGTATTTAAAAGGTACACTCACCGGAGGTCCCTTCTGCACCTGCCAGGTCCAGGAGGCAGCTTTGGGTGGGTTCGGGGGGTACTGGCTCCAGGTACAGGGTGAGAAACAGTTCCTGGCTGTCGGGAAAACCGGTTTCTCTGCTTGCTTCCTGTGAGCTATCTACCACCTCATCATCATCATCATCATGTTCTTCGTCCCCAAAACCTGTTTCCGTGTTGCCTCCATCTCCATTGAAGGAGTCAAACAACACGGCTGGGGTAGTGGTGGCTGAACCCCCTAAAATGGCATGCAGCTCATCACAGAAGCGGCATGTTTGGGGCTCTGACCCGGAGCAGCCGTTCGCCTCTCTGGTTTTCTGGTAGGCTTGCCTCAGCTCCTTAAGTTTCATGCGACGCTGCTTCGGGTCCCTGTTATGGCCTCTGTCCTTCGTGCCCTGGGAGATTTTGACAAAAGTTTTGGCATTTTGAAAACTGGAACGGAGTTCTGATAGCACGGATTCCTCTCCGCATACAGCGATCAGATCCCGTATCTCCCGTTCAGTCCATGCTGGAGCTCTTTTGCGATTCTGGGACTCCATCAAGGTCACCTCTGCTGATGAGCTCTGTATGGTCACCTCTGCTGATGAGCTCTGCATGGTCACCTGCAGCTTGCCACGCTGGCCAAACAGGAAATGAGATTCAAAAGTTCGCGGTTCTTTTCCTGTCTACCTGGCCAGTGCATCTGAGTTGAGAGTGCTGTCCAAAGCAGTCACAATGGAGTACTCTGGGATAGCTTCCGGAGGCCAATACTGTCGAATTGTGTCCATAGTACCCCAAATTCAACCCGGCAAGGCCGATTTAAGCGCTAATCCACTTGTCAGGGGTGGAGTAGCGAAATCGATTTTAAGAGCCCTTTAAGTCGAAATAAAGGGCTTCATCATGTGGACGGGTGCAGGTTTACATTGATTTAACCCTGCTAAATTCGACCTAAAGTCATAGTATAGACCAGGGCTAACTCAGTGGCAATGGATCAGGGACCTGTTAAAAGCGCAGTTGAAAAGACAGCTGACATTTAAGCCTATCTGTATTTTTTGCGCCATTGAACAGTGGTGTCTAAATCATTACAAGATAGCAGTTCAGCAGTAGTGGAGGGCATAAGGATGAATCCAAGGTGGCAGTTACACAGATTTCTGGGTCTGAAACTATGACTGAATTCCCACTGTCTGCCTGCCACAGTGGTATTGTATCCCATGACTATGGCTGCTAGGCACTTTGATAATAGAAATTATAATTAAACCAGAAAGTGCTGATCCCAGACAAAAACAAGTAAATAAAGGTTTAGAGTTCCTGAGGCTCAAATACAGTGCAAGATCAGTGCAACCCAAAGTTTTGGGGCAAAAGTGTCACCACGTCCATGTGGCTTGTATCAGATAAATCACAAGTAGGTGTAATGGGGGATGACACCATTTCTCTCCTGTTTTATTCTGCAATGAATGAACTCAACTCCTGTTTACCAGGAAATGTGTATATGTAGAGGTCAGACTGTACCTTTGCAAAAATTAATGGAATTCTTTCTGTGTTTAACATGAAACCCTGCTTCTATCTCTAAACCTTGAAAGAGGCCTGGAAGGTAGGAAGTGTCATGATTCTGCTCTTATGTTGCCAATAACTAAAACAATAACATGTATCAGGTAGTCTGATTCGGAATTCTTTCTAAGGGGATTAACTAGCACTTGAATGCCTAAGGAGATAAGACTTCTTGTTTAGTACTAAACTCTTGTACATGATGATCTCCATATTGTATTTCCGACACCTTGCATCTCTCAATTTACTTAAAGTACTTAACATATTAATAATTATTATTAATAATAACTTCTGCAATAGTCAAGTCCCAAGATCTGGATAAGTTTAATGAATTTGGTGATGTTTGACTTTATTTCCAAGATCTTGAGTATGTGTAAACGAATTACAGAATGAGCATACACTGGCACATGCACAGAATTACTCATGCATTAATACTGTATTTTAAGCGGGTAAACCCCTGTGTAAAAGTCTTATAAAATGTAATAAGGAGGAAATAAAGTGTTCTATGCAAGTTAACCAGGAGGAAGTTGTAGGAATCAGTTAAAAAACTTTATAGGGTTTAATAAAGAATTGTATCCATTCTATAAAAGTTTTAAGGCAACCAGCAGAATTTAATATAAAGTTACACAACAATTCTGTAGGTTGATTTAAAAATTTGATGCGTAATCATTCTCCATTAAATTCTTAAGGATTTTCCATAAGGGAACAGTTTGCGTTTCAAATGAATGCTATTAGTTCTGTGTCACACAAAGAAACACTGGAGACTTGAGTGGGTAAAGTGACTATAATAGTATTTTTAGATTTCAATAGAGAATTGTTGGGACAGCTTTTATTATTGGCAGGCAAATTGAAACCGAATTTACAATGTTTTTTCAATATTTGATTTTACAGTGTATTCTATAAATTAAAGCAAAGATTCTATTTGTACAATTTAGCTGCTGAAAAATCTGTGGGCGTTTGGAACAACGATAAAATGTCACAAAGCTACATCCCATAGGGAGCAAAGTGATACAGCTTTAATTCCATTTTGGACCTCATTGAGAGAGATTTAGATAGATACAAAACCAGATAATTTACACTGCTGTTAGAACAGCTGAAAAGTCAGATACGAACGAACCATCCAAATTTTGTGAGGTACAATGTTTGAGCAAAAGGCTTATTTCTAAAGCTGGTCAAAATATTTTGTAAACAAACTTTTTTTCTCTTGAAACATGCTGTTTTGTCAAAGCCAAAATATTGGTTCTGATGACAATATGGTCAGGAATGTTTTTCAGGTCCAGGATGTATTTAAGGGAGGAAGGGAAGAGAGAAATATTTTATTTTTGTAAAATACCTTGTACAAAGCAGTCCTGGTCCATGACTAGGGCTTCAAAGTGCTGTGGTGATACAAATAATTAATGTGAATCATAGGGCACTGGCCTGGGAAAAACCCAGGTTGAAATCCCTGTGCTGCCTGATTTGGAGCCAGAGATTGAACCTGAGTTTCCCACTGCCCAGGCCAATCTGCTATGCATCAGAGAGTGTTTCTCTCTCATTTTTGTTTTGGTTCCATATTGGAATGAAACCAAATTTTGAAACATTTTGCAAAGTGGAATTGTTTCCTGGCCAGACCTATTTATTTCTGTCATTTAACTCCTGGATGATTTTAGTAGTGGTAGTAGTATTTCCTTTATGCTGCATCTACACTGAAGTTTTGTTTGTTTGTTTTTTTTAAATCTCCCACCTCTGCACTCAGGTTGATACCGTCCCACCAGTGTTAGTAATACTGGAATCAATAGTGTAGACTGGGAGCTGATGCTTGTACCAAACCCTGCTCAGAGCAGCTGTAGGCAACACCGGTTGGTTAAATCTGCAAGCAGTTGGACTACACTAGTGCTCCTATCATTGCTGGTGTTCTACTGATGCTAGCGCAGCAGTGGGAAGATGTCCTGAACGTGTTAGTGGAGACAGCTGGGCTCTAGGTAATCAACTGCAACAGGAGCCATGTATGAATTTTACTTAAGACTTGATACTTTTCTATTAGATGTGGCAGCCCTAGATTTTATGGAGATATCATACACAGCTTGAAAATAAGAGGTTAGAAAACTTGAAAAGCAATTAATTTCTTTAAAACAGTTTAACCATGTGGGATGGCAAAAGTCCTTAGACTCAGTCTGCCAAATTAATTGTGTTTAGGATCCATGTGAAGGGTCCAATGTAATAATACTTTAAAATATGTGTATAAAAGAGATTTAACCTGCAGTATATCTAAGCATATGCATTATCTTTAATGGGATATTTAGATTCATATATGCTACCAGCTAACTTGACAGAGTAAGCAAACATGGCAAATAACTGATGGTGATGTGGTGAACCATTCCTACTCCTGGTCTAAGTACTGAGGAAGCAGTGTGATTCAACATGGCTGAATAGCACTGCGTAGTTTCTTGTGTACAAAAGACTTCCTCTTGATTTTGCACCTGCCACCTTCAAGTTCTGTGGTTTGCTGCCCTTCTTTGGCTGAGAAGACAGCTGGTTAGATCCTTCCCTGAGCACAACTTCTACTTTGTCCAGAATAGTCTCTGGACAATGTCATGAGGTACTCCTGGGGCTGATCATCCTTCTTTTGAAGCTCCTTCAAGCCCAGGGAGTACAACAGAAAATCAACTGCCCATCCAGGGCCCATGCTTCTTACACTAGGACTTTAGGTCAAATTTAGCAGCGTTATATCGATGTAAACCTGCACCCGTCCACATGATGAAGCCCTTTATTTCGACTTAAAGAGCTCTTAAAATCGATTTTCTTACTCCATCCCTGACAAGTGCATTAGCGCTTAAATCGGCCTTGCCGGGTCGCATTTGGGGTACTTTGGACACAATTCGACAGTATTGGCCTCCGGGAGCTATCCCAGAGTGTTCCATTGTGACCCCTCTGGACAGCACTCTCAACTCAGATGCACTGGCCAGGTAGACAGGAAAAGAACCGCGAACTTTTGAATCTCATTTCCTGTTTGGCCAGCGTGGCAAGCTGCAGGTGACCATGCAGAGCTCATCAGCAGAGGTGACCATACAGAGCTCATCAGCAGAGGTGACCTTGATGGAGTCCCAGAATCGCAAAAGAGCTCCAGCATGGACTGAACGGGAGATACGGGATCTGATCGCTGTGTGCGGAGAGGAATCCGTGCTATCAGAACTCCGTTCCAGTTTTCAAAATGCCAAAACTTTTGTCAAAATCTCCCAGGGCACGAAGGACAGAGGCCATAACAGGGACCCGAAGCAGCGCCGCGTGAAACTTAAGGAGCTGAGGCAAGCCTACCAGAAAACCAGAGAGGCGAACGGCTGCTCCGGGTCAGAGCCCCAAACATGCCGCTTCTGTGATGAGCTGCATGCCATTTTAGGGGGTTCAGCCACCACTACCCCAGCCGTGTTGTTTGACTCCTTCAATGGAGATGGAGGCAACACGGAAACAGGTTTTGGGGACGAAGAACATGATGATGATGATGATGAGGTGGTAGATAGCTCACAGGAAGCAAGCAGAGAAACCGGTTTTCCCGACAGCCAGGAACTGTTTCTCACCCTGTACCTGGAGCCAGTACCCCCCGAACCCACCCAAAGCTGCCTCCTGGACCTGGCAGGTGCAGAAGGGACCTCCGGTGAGTGTACCTTTTAAATACTATACATGGTTTAAAAGCAAGCATGCGAAAGGATTAATTTGCCCTGGCATTCGCGGCTCTCCTGGATGTACTCCCAAAGCCTTTCCAAAAGGTTTCTGGGGAGTGCAGCCTTACTGCGTCCTCCATGGTAGGACACATTACCACTCCAGGCCAGTAGCACGTACTCGGGAATCATTGTACAACAAAGCATTGCAGTGTATGTTTGCTGGCATTCAAACAACATCTGTTCTTTGTCTCTCTGTGTTATCCTCAGGAGAGTGATATCATTCATGGTCACCTGGTTGAAATAGGGTGCTTTTCTTCAGGGGACACTCAGAGGTGCCCGTTCCTGCTGGGCTGTTTGCCTGTGGCTGAACAGAAATGTTTCCTGCTGTTAGCCATGGGGAGGGGGGAGAGATGAGGGGGTAGCCACGTGGTGGGGGGAGGCAAAATGTGACCTTGTAACAAAAGCACATGTGCTATGTATGTAATGTTAACAGCAAGGTTTACCCTGAAATAGTGTAGCCATTGTTTTATAAAATGTGTCTTTTTAAATACCGCTGTCCCTTTTTTTTTTCTCCACCAGCTGCATGTGTTTCAATGATCACAGGATCTTCTCCTTCCCAGAGGCTAGTGAAGATTAGAAAGAAAAAAAAACACACTCATGATGAAATGTTCTCTGAGCTCATCCTGTCCTCCCACACTGACAGAGCGCAGAAGAATGCGTGGAGGCAAATAATGTCAGAGTACAGTAAAGCACAAAATGACCGGGAGGAGAGGTGGCGGGCTGAAGAGAGGGCTGAAGCTCAAATGTGGAGGCAGCGTGATGAGAGGAGGCAGGATTCAATGCTGAGGCTGCTGGAGGATCAAACCAATATGCTCCAGTGTATGGTTGAGCTGTAGCAAAGGCAGCTGGAGCACAGATTGTCGCTACAGCCCCTGTGTAACCAACCACCCTCCTCCCCAAGTTCCATAGCCTCCTCACCCAGATGCACAAGAACGCGGTGGGGGGGCCTCTGGCCAACCAGCCACTCCACCACAGAGTATTGCCCAAAAAACAGAAGGCTGGCATTCAATAAATTTTAAAGATGTAAACTTTTAAAGTGCTGTGTAGCATTTTCCTTCCCTCCACCACCACCTCTCCTGGGCTACCTTGGTAGTCATCCCCCTATTTGTGTGATGAATGAATAAAGAATGCATGAATGTGAAGCAACAGTGACGTAATTGCAGCTGCAAGCGGTGATTGAAGGGGGGAGAGGAGGGTGGTTAGCTTACAGGGAAGTAGAGTGAACCAAGGAGTGGTGGGGGGGTGGGTTCCTCAAGGAGAAACAAACAGAACTTTCACACCGTAGCCTGGCCAGTCATGAAACTGGTTTTCAAAGCTTCTCTGATGTGCAGCGCGCCCTCCTGTGCTCTTCTAACCGCCCCGGTGTCTGGCTGCGCATAACCAGCAGCCAGGCAATTTGCCTCAACCTCCCACCCTGCTATAAACGTCTCCCCCTTACTCTCACAGATATTGTGGAACGCACAGCAAGCAGTAACAACAGTAGGAATAGTGGTTTCGCTGAGGTCTAAGCGAGTCAGTAAACTGCGCCAGCGTGCCTTTAAACATCCAAATGCACATTCTACCACCATTCTGCACTTGCTCAGCCCGTAGTTGAACAGCTCCTGACTACTGTCCAGGCTGCCTGTGTATGGCTTCATGAGCCATGGCATTAAGGGGTAGGCTGGGTCCCCAAGGATAACTATAGGCATTTCAACATCCCCAACAGTTATTTTCTGGTCTGGGAATAAAGTCCCTTCCTGCAGCTTTTGAAACAGACCAGAGTTCATGAAGATGAGAGCGTCATGTACCTTCCCCGGCCATCCCACGTTGATGTTGGTGAAACGTCTCTTGTGATCCACCAGAGCTTGCAGCACTATAGAAAAGTACCCCTTGAAGTTTATGTACTCTTGTTTTGGTGCTCCGGTGCCAAGATAGGTATATGAGTTCCATCTATGGCCCCACCACAGTTAGGGAATCCCATTGCAGCAAAGCCATCCACTATGACCTGCACATTTCCCAGGGTCACTACCCTTAATATCAGCAGATCTTTGATTGTGTGGAATACTTGCATCACAGCAGCCCCTACAGTAGATTTTCCCACTCCAAATTGATTCCCAACTGACCGGTAGCTGTCTGGCGTTGCAAGCTTCCACGGGGCTATTGCAACTCCCTTCTCAACTGCGAGGGCTGCTCTCATCTTGGTATTCATGCGCTTCAGGGCAGGGGAAAGCAAGTCACAAAGTTCCATGAAAGTGCCCTTACACATGCGAAAGTTTCGCAGCCACTGGGAATCGTCCCAGACCTGCAACACTATGCGGTCCCACCAGTCTGTGCTTGTTTCCCGAGCCCAGAATCGGCATTGCACCGCATGAACCTGCCCCATTATCACCATGGTGCATGCATTGGCAGGGCCCATGCTTTCAGAGAAATCTGTGTCCATGTTCTGATCACTCCCGTGACCACGCTGACGTCGCCTCCTCGCCCGGTATCGCTGTGCCAGGTTCTGGTGCTACATATACTGCTGGATAATGTGTGTGGTGTTTAATGTGCTCCTAATTGCCAAAGTGAGCTGAGCAGCCTCCATGCTTGCCTTGGTATGGCGTCCACACAGAATAAAGATGTGGAACGATTGTCTGCTGTTGCTCTGACGGAGGGAGGGGTGACTGACGACATGGCTCACAGGGTTGGCTTACAGGGAATTAAAATCAACAAAGGGGGTGGCTTTACATCAAGGAGTATTTCAGGCAGGACTTCACGGAGAGTTCCAATAAGAAATGGTGCACCTAAGTAATTGTTCTTATTGGAACAAGCAGGTTGGTGTGGCCTCTGATTGATAAATGGCTAGATTTACCTTGCTGCACCTTCTCTGTGAGTGACGGCAGTGTGACCTAGAGGAATGAGTCCCCTAGATGGGGGGGGGGAGCAAATGAGTACAAAACAAATCTGGTCTATTTCTTGTTTTGATCCACTCCATCTATCTTTTACATCTTTGGCTGGCAGCAGACGGTGCAGAAAGACTGCAAGCCATCCACATCTCATGACTGCTCAGCAGAGGATGGTACAATAGGACTGCTAGCAATCTGTATCACCTGCCTGCTCACCATAAGATGGTTCAGTAGGACTGACTGCAGGACTATAGAGAATGACCTGGTCAAGTCACTTCTGATGGAGTCCCTGCGCGCATGTCTGCCCAGACACTCCTGGCTGATGTGGCTAGGAGCACCTCGGACATGACGATGACGGCTACCAGTCCTATTGTACTGTCTGCTGCCACAAGGCAATGGGTTGCTGCTTCTGTGTAGCAATGGAGTACCATGTCTGCCAGCACCCAGGAGACATACGGTGATGGTAACCTGAGCAGGCTCCATGCTTGCTGTGGTATGGCGTCTGCACAGGTAACTCAAGAAAAAAGGCGCAAAACGATTGTCTGCTGCTGCTTTCACGGAGGGAGGGAGGGAACGGGGGCCTGACGATATGTACCCAGAACCACCCGCAACAATGTTTTAGCCCCATCAGGCATTGGGATCTCAACCCAGAATTCCAATGGGCAGTGGAGACTGCGGGAACTGTGGGATAGCAACCCACAGTGCAGCACTCCAGAAGCTGACGCTTGCCTCGGTACTGTGGAAGTACTCTGCCGAGTTAATGCACTTAGAGCATTTTCTGTGGGGACACACATACTCGAATATATATATATATATATATATATATATGGCAGAGTCAAGAATTGAATCCAGGTCTCATTAATCCCAGTTCCACACCTTAATCACCGATAATTTTTTTCTTGTTCTTTCCTTTTTACTCTCTCTGTCTACCTTTTCATTTTCTTTTCCGTGTGTTTACTCCTCCTTTCTTTGTTGCCTTTTCCTTTCAGTTACATTAATCTAATGATATTTTTCCTGTATTGCTTATTTTCTCTCACACCCCTAGATTTAATTGGTTTGCAGGTAAAGAGAAACTTTTCCCTTCCCAGAGGTTGAAAATGGATAACTCATTATGATGCAATTCTTCAAAACAACCTGATTTTGTCCTGAAAGAAAGTGCTTTCCAAAATTAGTCTGGACATCACTTGTCAGCCCATCATTACTTTAACATCTGCTGCTGCTGCCATTGTCTTCTGCACTGAAAATAGACACTGGAAATTGGAGTTGCACACAAATGCCAGGACATTCACAAATATAATAAATGAAAAGTGACAGTAGAAGTTGCTTTCAAAATTCCACAGTATGGGCTCAATCTTGCAAGATGCTGAGAACCACCTTGGGGTAAGGGCAGGCTGTGCTACAGGGCATACTCAGCACCACACTAGATCCAGCCCTCTGAAAATAAAGTAGTGAAGAACTTCCCTCCAGAACTATCTGTGAGAAAAAGCTTCTTTATTTCATATCAGAGAAAACTTGAGAAGTAGGGAAGTGGCACAGGGTTAATATGGATCCTTCACTTGGAAGTACAGATATATTCTACCCTAAATAGACTCTAAATTAAACTATGGATCTTAGCCACCTTTCTTTTTGATGTCCTAGATGGCTTTTCATTTAATTTCAAGAGAGTAAAAAGCCATGTGTGATTCTTAAACTACTCTATGGACCAAATTCAGCCCTGGTTAGTGTGCACATCTCAAATGGAAGCCAAGGAGTCGCACCTGCTTATGCTTAGGCCAGATTTGATCCTAAGTCTCCAAGATCAAAACTAATAACTTTTACTAATTCACGTTCCAAAAGGTGAGTAGAGTGACTGCTATCTAAAGAAAGTACTACTACGTCACCATTCTGTAACATCTATTTATCCTCTTGAGGTTTAGATTCTTCCTGGTCGTTTGCTTCCAGTACTGTAGTTGTTTTATACATGTGTTCTTAACTGCAATCTCATTCCACGGGTATTGTTCCAAATTATTTGTATGTACTTTGTTATAGTACCAATTGGTTATTTAATCATAAGCAGAGCTACTAGAGTTATCATATACTTAATTCTGCATCACCCATTCCATTATAAGTCTCTGTTTTCAATTGCTTCTCCGCCTAATTTTAACCACTCAATAACAAATTGTTCATTTGTTGTCTTTCTCAGGTTTATTTTTGTGTATGTTTCAATAAAAATGATTCAGCCATTTCAGAGAATGAGGTTAGAGGAAAATAGATAGTTTACTAGTACTAAAAATATTTTCCAACCATTTCCACCATAATTGTGGGGGAGACATTCCTGCAGTCAGGGAAATATTTTCGGTTGTTGTTGTTGTTTTTTTCTGTGTACATGTGCGCTCTCTCACACAAACATGTACTACCATTCTGGGGGGAAAAAAAGCATTTCCAAAGCACCATGCTTTTATAGATATCAGAATGTTTTATAAACAGTAAGGAATTAATCTTCACATTGTCCCCTCTGAAGTTGGTAATAGTCTCATATCACAGATGTGGAAATTGAGACTCAAATGTCTGGCCTAAGGTCACACAGCAGTTTAGTTAGCATCATAGCCTGAATTCAGATCTTCTTATTCCCAGTCCCATGATTCATCCACGAGACAATTCTTAGTCCCAAAGAATGAGACCTCCTCTTCTTAGTTTTTAATAAGCAGCTATCCTCACCTTCTTTCTGTATTACTTTTCTCATAGAGTCACTACTTCATCACTCAGCCTGCTAGTGACTACATGTGGGATAAAGAACTAGAATGAGGGATAGCACCCTTACCCTCCCTCCCCCATCACAAAAGTAGCAGGAATTAGGAAGCCAAGATTATTTTCCTTAACATTTCCTGAATCATGCTCACAATAATAATCATCCCAAACTAGGTTTGAGTGTGGGAAGGTCAATGACAATGCAGAGACACGAACACTGGAGGGAATGTATAATTCACAGCCTAATCAAAATATAATGTGTGCCTTCAAAAGCAGCATGCCCACAGTAGTAGGAGAGGTATCAATGTAGACAAAACACAAAGCACAGCCACTCAGCACTTCTGTAAATCAGACCCCAGGATCTCAAGTGAGGCACCCAGAAAATGAGGAACACACAACTAGTGGCCAATTGTGAAATGTTTGGTGTAAGTGACTTGCCCTGCATCATATAGGAACTGAGGCAGAAACAGGGATAAAATCCAAGACTCCAGGGCAACGTTCATCTGTGTTAAACATGAGAGCATCCTTTCTCTTCCAGCAGTCCCTTGCTTCCTTTGTGATAAACCCAACTTCTGCAGGGATCTTACAGGTAATAGTCTCATTCAGTATAGAGCCCTGATTCAGCCTCAGAGCATATTCCATCTTATGCACTTGATGGGATCCTAGGGAAACAACAGTTTGTCATTAGAGCTGCTTGAATAATTCTTTGGTTTTTGGTTTGTTTTTTGTTTGGTGGCCAAATTGAAAAATAAGAAGAAAAAAAAACAACAACATTTTGGTGGACCTTAAATGCAAATTGTTTTATTTTGTTTGTTTTTTTTTTGTTCACACCAAAAACAAAACAAAATAAAAAGTTTTGTTTTCAGATGGGTTTTTTATACCCTTTTTAAAATAATGACCTCTAGCTGATTTTTAAATGAAATGTTGTTTTGAAACAAAGCAAAACGTTTTGTTGTGCAAATGTCAAAATAAAATATGTGACTGTTTTGAATCTTTTTTTCATCTGAAACTACTTGCTGTATTTGATCCAAATTGGTGAATAATGTCAGTTGAGTTGAAACTGCGTTTTTCAGTGAATAAAGTATGTATCCAAAAAAATCATCCAACTCTATATGTGATCATGAAATTAACGACGCAATTGTAATGCATACACACAAGTTTCTGCAGGTTTCTGGCTTGATTAAGGCAAAACAGGTCCTTGAACTTTAGGTCTTCTACATTTTAGGTAAATGCCCTAACTACTGAGTTACTGGCACCTATTCTTGCTGAGATTTCATCCTGGACCTATGAATTCTTTCATGATGAATGTTTTGTTGAAATCTGTATGTTTCTGCGGAAAGTTTCAGTTTCAATCAATGAGCATTTTGCAACCAAAAAACAATAACATAAAATTCCAACCACCTCTACCTGCAATCCTCACCTCATTTCTTCCTCTGTGATGCCTGGGTGCCAAGAGGAACAGGGAATAGCACATCCCTGACATCAGGAACACTGCCCCCCCCCCCAGTATATTTTAAGTCTCTGTTCCTATGCAAGAAAACACACAAGTTTCTCAATTAAATATTTGAAATATATTAATATGGACAAACAATGTATTTTCCTCTAATCAAGCTCTCTGAAAAAGATAAACACATTTTTGCTGAAAGCCCGCCCCCGTCGCGCCCCCCCCCCCAAAAAAAACAGCCTGAAAAGGACACCCTGCATGAAAAATTTCAGCCCATGTGGTTAAAATTTGCCAGAGTTTTAAGCAACTGAAAATGGGTCTTATAATGGAGAATGTTGGGCAAGCTTAACTATTTGCCATGCTACCAGATCTGCCTGTATTAATAAAATATAATCCCTGCCCCCAAAGATTTTACAATGAAATTAGACAGACAACAAGTGGGAGGAAAGGAATTATTATCTTCATTATCCAGATGAAGAACTGATGCACAGAGAGATGCAAGCCCTGAAGTTAATAGACTGTGGGGGCTCAGGGTACTGCGTACACAGAACTCACTGTGGTGTCATGGTCTGAGTTATTTTTTCCCATTGTATTACAAAGTCTGTGGCAGACCTGGGAGCTGAATTAATTTCAGTGCTTTAATTACAAGAACATTCTTTGTCTGGCATCCAAAACTCAAAGCAAGACACACTTGATACTGCAGAGTTACATTAAAATAACTCCCACTGTTATCTCAAAACCACTCAAAATCATATCTTCAAATCTCATATCAAATCAAATCTCATATCAAATATCAAAATTATATCTTCAAATCTCAAATCATACCTCAAATCATACTGAGGCCTTTATTATTTTCCAGTGGTTCTTTAATAGGCTGGGGTCAAATTCTCTATTGACTTTACAAGGCGTTAATAAGTAGGAATTATAGTGTGTGTCAATTACATTGGGTCAGCTCTTCAAATTTAGCTTCTAGCCAGCACTGGAGATGGCACTACTGAACTATGACAAGACTGCCTCTTTAGTAGAAGTACTGGGGAGTATTTATTATTTGTATTGCAGTGGCAAATTGTATTGCAATTTGCATTGCAGTGGAGATCAGGGCCCCATTGTGCTAGCCACTGTACAAACATATAATAAAGACAGTCCCTGTCCCAAAGAACTTAGACTCTAAGTTACTTCTGTTTGCAATGCAAGAAACAATGTTGCAGACACTAGAGATTTGAGTACTGTTTGGGGAGAACATCCCCCTTTTAGGGACTTATTGGAACTGATCTTTGAACTTTTTGAGGTTCACATATCACTCATTTATATTTACCTGAACAGTAATTTTGTGGTGGTGTGTACCCTTTATAGTACATACTTTGTTTACCCCTCATTCTTTAAAGATCCTTTTCCCCTCCAGCTCAATCAACTGTAACATCAGCTCCTTGGGTATATCATCAGCAACGAGGATTGACCCTGAGATCTCTGGTTCTAAAAGCAAGAGCCTCTGATGACTGAGCTAAAAACACAGTTCTCTTAGCCAAGGCTGAAAGAGGCTAATCAACTTCAGGGCATCACATTGAGTGGGTGAGAATTACACACACTCTTGAAGTCCTTACATCTATCTTTATATTTCCCATTTTACAATCCCCATCATTTTTTCTCACCTCCCCTGTTCAGGTCTTCACTTTGCCTCGTGCTCATATTGTTTTTCCTTTTCGTGCTGCCATCTGGCACTTCAACTGGGAACAGCGTTTTCATGTATTTCCAGTGGATACAGTATGACACACTAAATTTTATTCTTTAGCTGAGAAAACATTTTACTAATTGAAGTGAGACGCACAATGTATTGTTTTCAGAGTAGCAGCCGTGTTGGTCTGTATTTGCAAAAAGAAAAGGAGTACTTGTGGCACCGTAGAGACTAACAAATTTGTAGCTCAAACTCATTTAGAATGAGTTCTGACATTCAGAAGGGTTTAGATTAAGCAAAATAGTCTGTTCTTCCCTAGTTAAGGCTGCCTGCTAATTTAATTGAGGTCATTTAATCAGAAACAACCATAGCCTATTGTAATATCACTGTATGCCTCTTTGTCAGCTAATCTGGTAATAACTAAATGATCCCCCCCCCACACACACACATTCATTTTTGAAACCCTGGCTGATAAAGTTAGGTTGGAAAAACAGTAAGTTACACTTATTAGCGCTCAGCAATCTCTGCAAACTATTACATAATGAATGTCAAATCACTTTTCAAAATATTCACGTGTTAAAATAAATATGAATCATTCTTTTTATTACTTTTCTCATTAAAGATTTTCTGCACTAAAGATGATACCATAATAGAGGACTTTTTGTACTCTACTGAATGAAGAATGCTGAAAGATTAGGATAAAATGGGAAATCTTGCTTGGAACCTCTTTGGCTCTTTGATTCTATTAACAAACATGGAGAATAATTAAATAGTTCAACCAATGTAAGAGTACGTTCCTATGTATAACCAGCCATATCCTCATTTGGTGCAGGGGAGCAATGCTGATTTACACCTGCTGAGGAACTGGTCCAGTGCCTCTCCCTTGATGGTCTATGCTTTCAGATTTCACCTGTCTTTCTGTTTCATGTATTTATCTCCCTACATCCTCGTGGTTTCTAGAGTCTCTTGCATTCAGTAAGAACTTCTGTCACCAGGCTTGCAGAGCTCCTCCACATACTCTCCCTGTCATCAGAGCTTGTCTCCGCGATTACTAGGGGTATGCCAAAGTAAGCCCCCATTGCCAAATGGGTTTCAAATTCCATGATTTTCTACAATAAATTTCAAGATGAATCTTAGAGTATGTCTTCATTACCCGCCGGGCAGCGATCGATCCAGCAGGGATTGATTTATCGCATCTAGTCTAGATGCGGTAAATCAACCCCCAAGCGCTCTCCCGTCGACTCCTATACTTCAGCGCTGCAAGAGGCACAGGCAGAGTCAACAGGGGAGTGGCAGCAGTTGACTCACCGTGGTGGAGACACCACGGTAAGTCGATCGAAGTACGTCGACTTCAGCTACGTTATTCACGTAGCTGAAGTTGCTTAACTTAGATTGACACCCCCCCATCCCCAGTGTAGACCAGGGCTTAGTTTCTCTAGAGACTTCTGCAATTCCTGCCTTCTTTTATACCATAGTAGGACTTGGGGATAGAGGCTGACCTTTGTAATAATTGTTCCAGGGTGTCAAGTTTCCTTCCCCACTCTGAACTCTAGGGTACAGATGTGGGGACCTGCATGAAAGCCTCCTAAGCTTACTTTTACCAGTTTAGGTTAAAACTTCCCCAAGGTACAAATTAATTTTATCCTTTGTCCTTGGATTTCCACTGCCACCACCAAACTTTATCTGGGTTCCTGAAAAAACGGAGTTTGGACATGTCTTTCCCCCCAAAATCCTCCCAACCCTTGCACCCCACTTCCTGGGGAAGGTTTGGTAAAAATCCTCACCAATTTGCATAGGAGACCACAGACCCAAACCCTTGGATCTTAGAACAATGAAAAAGCATTCCGTTTCCTTACAAGAAGACTTTTAATAGAAGTAAAAAAAAAGAATCATCTCTGGAAAATCAGGATGGTAAATACCTTACAGGGGAATCAGATTCAAAACACAGAGAATCCCTCTAGGTAAAACCTTAAGTTACAAAAAAGACACACAGACAGGAATATTCATTCTATTCAGCACAGCTATTTTCTTAGCCATTTAAAGAAAGCATAATCTAATGCATACCTAGCTAGATTACTTACTAAGTTCTAAGACTACATTCCTGTTCTGTCTCTGGCAAAAGCATCACACAGACAGCCACAGACCCTTTGTTTTTTTTCCTCCTCCCAGCTTTTGAAAGTATCTTGTCTCCTCATTGGTCATTTTGGTCAGGTGCCAGCGAGGTTACCTTTAGCTTCTTAACCCTTTACAGGTGAGAGGATTTTTCCTCTGGCCAGGAGGGGTTTTAAAGGGGTTTACCCTTCCCTTTATATTTATGACACAGGGGTAGCTATTTGATAACATTATATAAGTATTCTCTCGATGGGTAAAAGGATAGAATCAGAGATGTTAAAGACAGAAGTTTCAATATGTCCATCTCCCTGCAACTGAAGGATTGTTCCCTGATGAACAGGAGGCAGCATTGAGGAGCTGCATAATAAAATTCTGCTGTCCAATTAAAGGGAAAGCTGGGATAGTTCCCTCCTGCCAATGGAGTTCAGCCTCCCTCTGGAAACTGCTGGCTCACCCCTGTCAGAGATGACTTACAAAACTGAAGAGCTTTGCTGAAGAACAAAACTTTTGCCTTTAGAACACGAGGCATATTGCAACCAAATGGGAGATGTAAAAAACAATGTCCTAGGAGAGATTACATCTTGACCCCTTTACAAGATCTCCATTCCAACTATTCTCTTCACTTTACTATGCTATAATTACCATACTCTCAGTACGTTTTGTTTCAGGAACAAAACTGAATCCATCTTGCAGTGAATGTATGGGATCCACTAGCTGCTATCCTCAGGGCCCGTATTGAGTCTGACTGAAGCAAATGGAATTCCACATGAGCGGTAGTAATGGATCTCTGTGCAGGACCAGAGCCTTGGTTATGATTTTGAAGCCATGCTCTTTTTAAAAATAGGAAGACAAAGCAATAGATTCCCTAGTTCTGCAAACAAGCTAACACCTCTACACTCTGCAAGTACATGGCAAACACAGTTAATCACAGGGTAAGGGGGATTATATTTGCTCAAGCTCCTTATTTACACTTGCTTATTTACACGTATTCTGATGCAGGGTACCATTCCCTTCACTGGGGCTAATTTTGAGTAACTGCTTGTAGGATAAGGCCTATCACAGGGTAGTTACTCCATCAGGTTTCACCCCTGGCAGTTGAGGGCTCCACAGATACACTGAAGTCTCAAACCTCCAACTTCCCTTTCTGGTTTGCATGGGGATAGTACAAGATAGGGTTAAGTGTCTGGGAAGCATATTTAACTGTGTTAATTTACAGAAGTCTTGAGGCTAATTTACTCCAACGGCCATATTAGTCTCCCCAAAATTGCAGGCATAACATCACCTTTGGCCTTTCAACCCTCAGGTGGGCTGAGCTAAGTTCTGGCACATCTGAAGATTGAGGCATTTATCAGTTTGAGGAGTGTGCTGCTCACTCCACTGGGGGAAAGAAGAGGCAGCCCACACCAGAGGCAAGCTCCCAAGTTTGCATTTTTCCAGGCTGAATCTCATTTTATTTCCTCTCCTGGTTTCTATCCTTTCTAGACCCTTTCTCATTATGTGTCTGTTCTCTCCAGCCATGGGAACACCTCCTCTAATTAATGAACTGTTTATACCTTCTCACAGATTGTCATAAATATAAAGGGAAGGGTAAACCCCTTTGAAATCCCTCCTGGCCAGGGGAAAGCTCCTCTCACCTGTAAAGGGTTAAGAAGCTAAAGGTAACCTCGCTGGCACCTGACCAAAATGACCAATGAGGAGACAAGATACTTTCAAAAGCTGGGAGGAGGGAGAGGAACAAAGGGTCTGTATCTGTCTGTGTGCTGCTCTTGCCAGGGACAGAACAGGAATGGAGTCTTAGAACTTTTAGTAAGTAATCTAGCTAGGTATGTGTTAGATTATGATTTCTTTAAATGGCTGAGAAAAGAATTGTGCTGAATAGAATAACTATTTCTGTCTGTGTATCTTTTTTGTAACTTAAGGTTTTGCCTAGAGGGGTTCTCTATGTTTTTGAATCTAATTACCCTGTAAGATATCTACCATCCTGATTTTACAGGGGGGATTTCTTTATTTCTATTTACTTCTATTTTTTATTAAAAGTCTTCTTGTAAAAAACTGAATGCTTTTTCATTGTTCTCAGATCCAAGGGTTTGGGTCTGTGGTCACCTATGCAAATTGGTGAGGCTTTTTATCCAACATTTCCCAGGAAAGGGGGGGTGCAAGTGTTGGAAGGATTGTTCATTGTTCTTAAGATCCAAGGGTCTGGGTCTGTAGTCACCTAGGCAAATTGGTGAGGCTTTTTACCAAACCTTGTCCAGGAAGTGGGGTGCAAGGTTTTGGGAAGTATTTTGGGGGGAAAGACGCGTCCAAACAGCTCTTCCCCAGTAACCAGTATTAGTTTGGTGGTGGTAGCGGCCATTCCAAGGATAACGGGTGTAATATTTTGTACCTTGGGGAAGTTTTGACCTAAACTGGTAAAGATAAGCTTAGGAGGTTTTTCATGCAGGTCCCCACATCTGTACCCTAGAGTTCAGAGTGGGGGAGGAACCTTGACACAGATTATTAATGAAGTTGTTACATAAAATAAAGCTGAACACTGAAAATTGCAGCATTCCACTGGACAAACACTGTGTCCTTCAAGAACCTTTGTCATTAGCTGCATTGACATGATCTTCGTTACTTCCTAATTGTCCGTAACACTTCCCCTTATTTTTCTTATTAAAGATAGATTTAAAAAGCAGCTCAATAGCGCAGCCACTACTGAATCATCAGTAACTTAATCTTCCTCCTCACTTCTTTTTTTAAATCAGCTTAGTCTTCATGAAAGGTGCCACATTGACAGACCTGTAGGTTGAAATCCTCTATTTAAATTAAGTACAGCATAGCACAAGAAGCAGGCGTACAGTCTTTCCCAGCCCTCACAAAGAGACTGGCCACCTTTAGGCATGAGAAGTTAGTCCAGCTCCTGTATTGGTTCAGTCCTTGGCTTCTCCATTGATATTGCCTACAAGGCTATCAATTAGTGCTAATAATAGCTTAATCAGGAAGCCTGTTAGCAATTCATAAATATCTCTTTTCCACTTGTTAACAAAACCTTTGAAGCCTTCAAACTGTAATACATTTAGCTATTACATACAACCTCATCCTCCTCTATTATCCTTGTATTGAATGTTTCCCACCTCATTCCCCCATTCACACACAGTTGTTTTCTACACCTCCATTGCATCTTGTCCTTATTTACATTGTAAGCTCTTTGGGACAAGGACTGTCTCAATTTATGGTTGTATAGCAACCAGAACAATAGTGCCCTGACACTGAATGGAATCTGTGGGACCTCCTCTATTCAGGAGAGCACTTAAGCACGTGAACAAATCCCACTGACATCAATGACAGGTTTCAGAGTAACAGCCGTGTTAGTCTGTATTCCCAAAAAGAAAAGGAGTACTTGTGGCACCTTAGAGACTAACCAATTTATTTGAGCATAAGCTTTCGTGAGCTACATCGGATGCATCCGATGAAGTGAGCTGTAGCTCATGAAAGCTTATGCTCAAATAAATTGGTTAGTCTCTAAGGTGCCACAAGTACTCCTTTTCTCATTGACATCAATGGAACTCAAGTCAATGTTTAGATGTTTTCCTGAATTGGGGCCTTCATGAAGCATGTTGAATACATAAGGACAGTACCACCATCTGCTCATCGAATGTGCAGGATCAAGTACCGCTCTTGCTCTTTTATAAATCCAAACTCCTTTTAAGTCAGTGGAGTTACACAAGATTTACACAGTTGTAAATGACAGGAAATTTGGCCAATATATGTTCAGAATAACTTGGAATTAGAATTGAAAGTCATGAACACATCACCTTTGACCATTTAGTGTATATAAAATAAAATGTTCATTATTATAGTAGAAACTGGTAGCACTAGCTAAAATTCAGATTGCCTTAACATATATATTGTTGGAATTTCTGTTTTTCTTTTTTTCAATTTGTCTTTAAAAAATAGAAAAAATTGCAAAGTCATGCAGTGAAATATTAGGAAACACAAATATTAAGGTTTCCCCAGCAACTTTCATTAAGCCTCCTTGTGTATATGCACTATGATAGTCTTCAATTACATGATCACATACTATTTTTTCCACAGGATCATGCCTTATTCAGTGCACAGGATGAACCTGCTTTGAGGATAAATCAGGGCTGTGTAGTGAATAAGACTGTTGTCTATAGGACTCCTGGCCCATTTGTTGCAGAAGCTGAACATTGTGTAGTGAATTAGGCAGGGATTCCAGGAACAGAAAGGAAGGTCCTATTGCTAATACAGTTGAACGCCTCCCTGGAGAAATACATTTTATATCTGCCTCTGCCATTGAGATCCTATGTGATGCTAGGCAAGTCACTTAAATCAAACTGTCATAGTTGGCAACTGATGGTGTGTTCCTTATTTTCTGGGTGCCCAACTTGAGACACCCGAGGCTTGAGTTGCGTGAGTGCAGAACTCTCATAACTGCAACTGAAGTTGATTGGAGCAGGGCTTTGAACATTTCTTCTCCTTCTTCTTCTTCTTCTCGTGTCGTTGCAACTAGAATTTTTTTCAAAACCATGCACAAGCACTGGCTCTTTCCATTGCTGCAGCGAGGTTCTCCTTCATACAGGTTGTGACACTCTGCATGCTATATTCACCATAGTGATATGATTATGATATGGTTAAAATATAATTATGATGGATCTTGTACAAAATAGGTCATGTGAGGTGTCAATGGAAAAGTTATTGTTTGCTGAATATGATTATCCTAATTGTATGCATGTATCATTTTTGTATCTGGAGTTATAAATATTGATTATACATCTGTATTTCAAATGTGCTTGCTCATGGGCTCCTACCAGGTAGTCTACATCCAGTCTAGCTGCACACTGTGAATGGGTAATTCTAGGAAATGGCTCATCAACAAGAAAAATGGGCTATGGGAAAAGCTTATCCTCATCTGAAGGGCTTTCCTGTGGATGCTTCAGCCGATATATGGTAATAGTGCCATGACTCATTGAAGCATGAAAGGGCTTGTGACTAAATCATGTGATATTGGACTCCATTTTGGTGCCTGTACTTTCCCACAAACTGTACTGGGGTCTTTGTTTGGGACAATGAAGTTCCCTCCATGTGGAAGAAGCTATAAAAGGGGGAAGTGATGTCATCCTGGGGCCTCACTCCCGCTATAACACAACACCTGGAAATACCTTAAGAACAAAGACTGAACTGGGGAAGAGGGTCCCAGGCGGGAGAGAATAATTCCAACCTGTGTATGCTAAAGCTGTGACCTGTTTGTACTGTCTAACAGGATGAAACACTGCTTAATTCAAATCCTATCTAGTTTTAAGGCTTAGATTGCATTTTTGTTTTATTTCTTAGGTCATCTGCTTTGATATGTATGCTCACAACTTAGAATCACTTAGAATCTATCTTTCTGTAGTTAATAAATTTGTTATATATAAACAGTGTGTTTTGCTAGAATTACTTGGGGAATCTGCTCAGGAACAAAAACTGGTGCATTGTCCTCTCCACATGGAGGGACGGGCAGATAGGGTAATAAACTTACATTGGTCAGATTTTGACCAGGTCAAGATGGTACAGCTCTGGGGTTCTAGGCTGTGAATCTGCGGGGCGGGGGGGAGGGAGCAGGGGAAGCTGGCTGAAGCCTTTCTATTGTTAGTTCATGAGTGGCTGAGGAGAAGCCTTCATGTAACTGAAGCTGGTTGTATCCCTACCTGTGTGAATGCTTGTGGAAGTGAAGGACCAGGAGCAGTGTGCAGCTTGTCACAGCATCACAGTGAGTGAGGGAGCCCAGGCTGGTATGCCATAGGGCTCACAGTACCCCAGTTCCAGGTTGTACCCTGGGGAAGTCTGTCACACGGGTCTTCCTAAGGAGTTGGCAAAAGACCAGATGCTCCATGGTCTGCACTTCACTGCACTCATGTGTATTCATGTCATTAGAGTAGCCCCATTTGATCATGTTAGTCTTTTGATCTGCCAGTTTGCGTGTGCAGGTGCTTCAGGCATCATCATGTTGCCAGTCTCTATTGGCACCTCCGGGGAGGGCTCCTGGGGTTCCATGTATATTTGAGTGCATCTGACTGCATGTGGTCTTTCATTCCATAATCTCAGTCATGCCTTGCCAGTTGTCATATCCAAAGGCTCAACACTGGTTATAAAACTCTTTCACAATTTAAGGCATTTAGTTACTTCTGTGTAACCATAAAATTGATGCCTTATGTTATGATCTTTCCCTTTGGCTTGCCACCTTCCTCCTGATGTCTTATGGTGCAATGCCAACCAGTAAGTATAGGCTATCCTTTGGTGTTGGCGTTAAAAAGCCTGTTATTTCTTGACAGCTGTCATTTAAAACAGGGTCTAGTTTCTTGGCATGGAGCGATCGTTCCCACACTGGACATGCATACTGTGCTGTAGAGTAGCACAAGGCAATAGCAATGGTTTGCAAAGTAGCTGGATTGGCTCTCCACTTAGAGGTGACCAATTTTTTGAGGATATTGTTGCAGGCACTAACTTTCCCTTTCATCATATTTACATGTGATTTGAAGGAAAGTGTTCTGTCCAATGTAACCATCAAGTAGACAGGGGGTTTGGGTGATTAGCCAGTAGAATTCCATCCCAGGTGATGTTTATTGTCTGCTTAGCTTCTCAATGTCATAGGTGGAAGGCCATCACTTATGTCTTGGTTGGGTTGGCACAAAGCTGGTTCTTATTGTAATAAGCTGAGAGGTTGCTCAATATAAATGTCAATATGTTCTCAACAGTGGCAAAGTCTTTCTCCTGTGATGTGATGCATAGATCATCGACATATATGAAACTCCTTGTATTGCTTTGTATAGGCTGGTTATTGGTTGAAGAGGATTGGTGCTAGCACACTGCCCTGTGTGAAGCCATTTCATTGTTGTCTTCAGTGGCTCTGTTTCTTGAGGTTCTACATAAAAACGTCAGTTCTCCAGAAGAGATCAGATGAGCTGCAGTCATTCACCGTATCATAGACTCTGGCAAGCAGATTTTAGTTGCGGACTGTATTGTATGCCACTGGGAAGTCTATGAACACAGAGCCTGTTATCATCCCTCTCTCAAATCCATCTTCTATATGCTGGGTGATATTTAGTATTTGGCCAGTGCAGGACTTTCCTGGTCTAAATCTGGGTTGTTCTGGATACTATTAGATACTGTTCAATATGAGGTCAGAGGTGATTGAGAATACGGCATTTGTAAAGTTTATAAAGTTGGCATAGGAGTGATATTGGCCTGAAGTTCTTTGGGTCAGAGGCCACCTTCCCTGGCTTCAATAGAGCTCTTACACGGCCTCATCACCATAAATCTAGGTATTCTAAGAGTTGATGACCAATTGTTAAAAAGGAGTAATACCCATAAATTGGTTGCAGGACCGAAGTGCTTAATATGCTCCTTGCATATGTCTTTGAGTCCAGCTGCTTTGCCGTTCTTCAAGTGACTTATTCCAGCACTGAGTTCATCTATCGTGTATGGCACACTGAAATGATTTTCTTTTAGATCAGGTTTCAGAGTAACAGCCATGTTAGTCTGTATTCGCAAAAAGAAAAGGAGTATTTGTGGCACCTTAGAGACTAACCAATTTATTTGAGCATGAGCTTTCGTGAGCTACAGCTCACACGGTATGCATCCGATGAAGTGAGCTGTAGCTCACGAAAGCTCATGCTCAAATGAATTGGTTAGTCTCTAAGGTGCCACAAGTACTCCTTTTCTTTTAGATCAGTTTGTCGTCTAATTAATATTTTAGGCTACTTGTTCAGAGCTCCCGTTAAGCGAAGATGGAAGGAGAAGGTGTGCCACCTGGCTGGCTGTGATGTTGTAGTATTTCTTTACTTTCTTTGGATCATTATTCAACTTGAAAATGGTCAACCATGCTTTCCTACTAGTGTGGGTCATATCTATTCCTTTGATCAATTCTTTCAATTTTCATTGCCTTTCTTCTTGAAGCTTGTTAACTAGGGCTGTCTCTGCTGCAATATTGTCTTCCAAGAAAGGGTCTCTTTGGAACACTTGTTGGTTTTTTGTATCCAACTGCTAGCACAGGAGTAAGCCCTAAAATGTGCTCTGTTCTGTATCCTCAAGCTACATACCTCTTAGAGATATTGCACAGTGCATTCACAAAGTGGTTGTAATTCTCTGGGGTTGCATCGATATGAGTCAATTTTTTGTCAAGGTCTTCAAAGAAGCTTCTCCAAGCCGCGTTCTTAAAATTAAAGTGTCTGTGCATTGATACCAAATTTGGAGTTATGGCTGCTATAGCACTGTGTGTGATTAGTTTGTTTTGTATAAACGGGAGTGGTTCCAACACATCTTTTTTGAACATAGCTTCTATGTTGCAGTCAATGAAGGCAAGGTCTGGATTATAGCTTCCCCTCTATCAGGAGCTGTTAAAAGACCCAGGCAGTTTTGAGTTATGGATCAGGCTTAGGTGTTATGCTTCGCCCACATCTTGGCAAAGTCACCACTGGTATAATTTTTGTTATAACCCTATGTGATGCTGTGACTATCAAAGTCACCAATGATCACATGTGCATTGTTGTCATTTAGGTTTCCTGGACTCATAAAGGCAAACTGCTCCCCTTGGAGCTTGTAAACAGATGTATGTTATGGAGATGTTATCTGTATCAATGGTCAAGACTTCAATGTCATTTTGCTCTGTCATAGATGGTGTGTTGACGCTGAGCTCGGTTTCATGAAGATAGTGCTGCCATATTTCTCGTGCTGCCTTTTGATGGTTAATCTCCTCTGAGGAATCCAGGGCCTGTTGTTATTTGGCCCTCTGTGTGTCTGTGTGTCATATGACATTTATAGAGGGTGCACATCCCAGCACAGATGTCCTGTTTGACTCCTGTGAGTCCTTCAGTATTTTCAGAGATGATCGTCAGTGTGGGCCCTCTAAAGGGCCCATGGTTGTGACACTGTTTCAGACTGGAGGTTTGCATGTTATTCATTTGAAATTGTTAGTAACAAGGTGGTAACAGAATTCACAGATTCATAAGACACTCTACATAAGAATTCATAAGAATTTGAACATATAAAGTTGTATTAAAATGCTAAATATTGTGGAAAATGAGGCCCTAGCTATCATTAATCAGTAACTGGGCACCCAAAATTAGTGGACACTTCTGTAAATTTTGGCTTTAATGTCTCTGTGCCTTAGTTCCCCAGCTGTAAAATGCGAATAATACCACTTTGCTTCATAGATGTGCTGTAAATATAAATAATTAATTCTATATTCAGTGCGCAGATTGGATGAAGTGCAATAAATAAGGCCTGGGGCCATCCATTGAATGAGAAGGATAAAGAGAATAAGTACCTATCCACTGGATGAGGCAGGCATCCTGTGGCAAAATAACATGTAGCCATGTAATAAAAACTGTATCATAATTAAGGCTATGATTTAGTCATGGGTATTTTTAGTAAAAGCCACAGGCAATAAACAAAAAGTCGTGACCAGTGACCTATCCGTGACTTTTACTAAAAATGCCCATAACTAAATCTTAGGTGCCGGAGGTTGGGGGCTCCTCCAGCAATCACTGCTACTCCGGGGGCGGGGGAGGATGTGCGGCCCAGGGCCCCACCACTGCTGCTCCAGGCGTGGAGCAGCCCATGGTCCTGCCACTGCTGCTGTTCCTCTGTGCGGGGGGTGGCCCTGGGCCCTGCTGCCACCACTGCTCTTCCAGGCGGGGGGCAGCCCAGCACATCACTGCTGCTCCAAGACCACTGCTCCAAGGCAGCTCCCAGGACCAATTGCCTGAGGCCCCTGAAGCAGCAGCCAGTGTAGCTGTGGAAGTCCCTGAGATCCCAGAAATTCACGGAATCCGTGACTTCCGTGATCTCTATGAAAGTCTTGTAGCCTTGATCATAATGCATATGTACAAGGGGTCCTAATTAAGGTTGCACAGGCAACCTTAAGTCTAGCAGTTCCTAAAGTGTGAGTGCTTGCCTTTGCAACATTAATGTTCTTTTAATGTTTTTGTAATGCAGTATATAAATATATTCACAAATTATGGTGATTTTAGTCAAATTCCTTCTATTTTTAATGCTGGCCAAGTATAGTGCAAATTTGGGCATTATGGGATATGAATTGTGAATAAGAGAGCTGCTCTGCCTGTGTTCAACATTTAAGAGAAAAGACCACCCTTGAACCATCCTTTCCTTTTGCTTTCTATAATGACTCTTCATTCACAAAGGGATATGCAGGATCTCACACTCTTTTCATAACCACATCACTACTTCATAAGTCAATTCATTGTATTATCTTTCAGATCAGTACACATCTCATATATTTCTTCAGTAGAATAAACAATTCTCTCCCACTCTCTCAAGAAGAAGAGCACATCAAAGAAAAATCACACATCGGCCAGTACTAGACAGACATCATAGGTCATTATTGTTGCTTTTTTCCTATCATCTTACGTTCTCTTTTTCTGCCCTCTCCTCATGGGTGGAGAAAGCACATCTGTGTGTGTGAAAACAAGAGTGTTCTTCTCACTGAGAAAGCTACTTGTGCATTGGAAGTTTCTGTGACTTTTTGCCTTCCCCACTGTCATCAAAAAACCTGCCATCTGTCCATCAGCTGGTAACAAGTGTGCAGGAGATGGTGCACAGATAAATTGATGCTAGCATATTCTGTAGGAGTGGATGACATCGATTACAGAAAGTTTTCACAGAGAATGACAAATTGAGGCAGAGATACTGAAAGTAAGTATTCTCGCTGTCAGTCATCCATCCATACTCTCAGCTGAGCTGTATGCTTGGGATTGTTTCTCTTTAAATTATAGATGCAAATGATATATTCCATGTGCTACACACATTTGAGCAGGTCATCCTGGTATTTATAACAGATACACAAATTCAGGCCCAGAAGTCCTACAACAAACATATTGGCCATTCTAAAGGTGTTTTGTTAATTTTAAAAGGAGCACAATTTAAAGCCAGTGTCTCTTGGTGTGGGGATTAACATAGTAATGTGCATTAAGGATGCGGTGTTATACAAGTACGGTATTACTTTGAATTCAAAGGCAGTGCTGCTGGTTAGTACAGTCGGTGAAACCTGCATCCTATGAGGAATATTATTTTGTCTACACTTAAAAACCCTGTGTCTAGCTTCAAACCAACCAGAAACATTATGCATTGAATCCATTTACATTATGTCACCTTGAATCTTTTCTTCCTGACAGTATAATATAATCTGCTTTGCAGTTTCATACCAGAAAAGACTGCAATACAAAAATGTATCATTCTTTGACAGTTTTTATTGTAATATTCACCTAGAAGGAATGCTCCCTCTGAAGCGCTATGCTTGTTTAACCTCTTCCTGTTCCTGGACCACCTGAGTTGTATAGGAAGTGACTTAATACAGTAGAACATAGGCCATTAATTTGTTTGGTGTTAGCCTGAATTAACCCTGGTGTGAGACCAAATCTGACCCTAGGTCCTGATTGTAATGACCCATAAAAGTGACAGGCACAATTGAAGCTCCTTGACTCTCCTGTGCATTAGAACTGTGTCCTCCTAATACTCCTGTGGGCATAAGCCACTCACAAAGAGTATGGGAAAAGGTGGAGTCTATAGCCCTGTTCCTTTCTGCGTTGTCAGTGGAGTGGGGCTGATGCACGGAGTGATGGGGAGTGTTTTACACCCTCTTTGGGGTAATACAGATTTCCATTTGGGAACTGTGAAGGAATGCAGTTCCTTAAGGCACAATCTCTCCTGCAGCTCCTCTTGTGTTGGTCAGGCTCCAAACTGCCCCCTACAAGAGCCTCATGTCTAAATGTCACAATGGAGAGCTCTCTCTCTATTTTTGCGTGTTGCTTTCTAGAATTACATCCCCAAAGATAATAAAATCACCGAGTTGGCACTCTACATGTATCAGTGCTTAATTACAGATCTATAGTGGAAGAAGAGATATTTATAAGCATCAGACAGATCCCCATGTAGTCTCCAACTCTGATTATTCAGGAGTTGAATATGGCACTGTGTGAAGTATGATATATCCACATATGAAATATTGAATAGGGTTCTTGCATTTCACATTGCATAGCCACTTCAAATCACAGTTCTCTATGTATTGGATCCCAAAGTGCTGCTGCCACCATCTCCCAAATATAAGAACTACAACCACATTATCCTGACATCAGATATCTTCATTGCCTACCCATTCAATTCAAGATCCAGTTACAAATTCCCTTACTTATTTCTACAACCCACTATGGCCTAGCTGCACCCTCCTTTGTATCTCTCCTCATTCTCCTGTCATCCTCACTGTGCTCTTCTTCATAATTTCACCACTGTTGGAGCAAAATCCTTTTCCTCTGCGACTCCTGCTGTCTGGAATAACCCTCCTATATCTCACATCTTCATCAGCTTTCCATTTCATTTCCAGTATTAGCTGAAATTTTCTTCTTCACCCAGATTTCTTACTTTATCCCTCTGTGATCTAATTTATCTCTGATTATTAATTCACTCTAAAACTTTATGTTAAGGTTCTTAGCCAGATTGTGATGGCCTTACTCACCTTGGTGAGAAATGACTGGAACCAATAGAGGCTTGTAGGGGCTTTGTGCTGGGAGAGAAGCTGAGCCCTGATTAGGGGGCGGGGCTTCTCTGACTAGGGGTCCTATAAAGGTAGCCAGTCAGTCAGGCAGTGGCATAGACAGCTGTAGTGGCACAGGAGCCAGCAAACAGAGCTGTAAACAGGGGAGTTTGTATTGTGGTGCTTGTTTGGGGTTTGTTTTTGCTGTGGGTGGTGGTGTTTTGGTGTGGTTTATGTTTTCCAGATTAACAGGATTTAGGTGGGAAGGCAATGAGAGATACAGAGGCAGATACATGGGAGTGACCCATGTAGTGGAAGACACAATGAGGATGACTGGATGTGGAAGCTGCGGTATGTACATGGTCCTGGAGGGGGTACCTGGAAAGAGTTTCTTCTGCATGAAGTGCCGCCTGATAGAGCTGATGGAAGAAAATATCCGAGGATTAGAGATGCAGGTGGAAACTCTGGCTGAGTTTAGAAAGGGGTTCAAGTGGATTATGGAGCAAAGACAGGAGGAGGCTGAAGAGAAAAGTCAGATTTGCAGATGGAAGCAGGACTGAAGAATTCTGAGGGGAGACTGCTGGGTGAAGAAAATGGACAGTGAAAGCATGTGACTAAGAACCAGGCAGAGGAAAATACAGGCTAGTGAAGGAGAAATAGAGCTCAAGAACAGGTTTGCAGAGTTGGAAAATGAAGAAGGGGCTCAGCAGGTGGTCACTGAAGGTGGAAGGGCAAGGAAGAAGAGAAGAGCGGCTAGTCCTATAGGAAAAGGGGAAGAGTCAATGGAGATTACACCTAATATGAGCCCCTGGAGGATACAGGATGGGTTGAAGAGGATTACAAGGGAGAATAGGTATGGAAAGAACTTGCAGCCAGAGGGAACAGGGGATAGACCGGAGAATCGCACCGTCACCAGGAAAAGGCAGGTCTATGCGGTTGGGGACTCCTTACTGAGAAGAATGGACAGGCCTGTAACCAGAGCTGATCCAGAGAATAGAAGGGTGTGCTGTCTTCCAGGTGCTAAGATACGGGATGTGGACCTAAGGTTGAAGAGAATCCTAAAGGGAGCGGGAAAGAATCCACTGATCATCCTTCATGTGGGAACAAATGATACCGGTAGATTCTCGCTGGAACATACCAAGGGAGACTATGCCAGGCTGGGGAAGACACTTAAGGAAACTGAGGCTCAGGTGATCTTCAGTGGGATTCTGCCTGTTCCTAGAGAAAGGCCACAAAGGTGTGACAAAATTATGACTATCAACAGATGGCTCAGGCAGTGGTGCCATAAAGAGGGCTTTGGGATGTATTGCCACTGGGAGGCATTCATGGACAGAGGACAGTTCTCTCGGGATGGACTTCATCTGAGTAGGGAAGGAAATAGACTTCTAGGATGGAGGCTGGCACAACTGATTAAGAAAGCTTTAAACTTGAAATTTGGGGGAGATGGTTGGGAGATGTCCAGGTAATCTCCACACCGGATTTTAGCATTGAGAGTGAAGAGAAGGACATAAGGAGGAAGGGCAGTGTGGATACCAGTCTAATAGGTCATACTGGTTGTAGAATGTCTGTGTCTAATCGGATGAAGAATGTGAGAGAGGCCAAACAGCAAAAATTAAGATGTTTGTACACCAATGCGAGGAGCCTAGGTAACAAAATGGAGGAACGAGAGCTACTGGTGCAAGAAGTGAAACCAGATATTATAGGGATAACAGAAACATGGTGGAATAGCAGTCATGACTGGACTGCAGATATTGAAGGGTATGTGCTGCTTAGGAAAGACAGAAATAAAGGTAAAGGTGGTGGAGCAGCATTGTATATCAATGATAAGGTAGAATGTAAAGAAATAAGAAGCAATGGAATGGATAAGACACAATCCATCTGGGCAAAAATCGCACTGGGGAAGAAAACTGCTACAGCCTCCCCTGTCATAGTGCTTGGGGTGGGCTATAGACCGCCGGGGTCTAATTTGGATATGGATAGAGCCCTCTTTAATGTTTTTAATGAAGTAAATACTAATGGAAACTGCGTGATCATGGCAGACTTTAACTTCCCAGATATAGACTGGAGGACAAGTGCTAGTAATAATAATAGGACTCAGATTTTCCTAGATGCAATATAGCTGATGGATTCCTTCATCAAGTAGTTGCTGGAAAGTAGATTGGACTGAAGAACTTATGGATCTAAAGGCAGAGGAGGCCTGGGATTACTTCAAGTCAAAGCTGCAGAAGTTATCAGAAGCCTGCATCCCAAGAAAGGGAAAAAAAATCATAGGCAGGAGTTGTAGATCAAGCTGGATGAGCAAGGATCTCAGAGAGGTGATTAAGAAAAAGCAGAAAGCATACAGGAGAGGGAGAGGAATTATTTAAGCTCAGTACCAATGTAGACACAAGAACAAATGGATATAAACTGGCCATCGGGAAGTTTAGACTTGAAATTAGAGATTTCTAACCATCGGAGGAGTGAAGTTCTGGAATCGCCTTCCGAGGGAAGCAGTGGGGGCAAATCTGGCTTCAAGATTAAACTCAATAAGTTTATGGAGGAGATGGTATGATGGGATAACATGATTTTGGCAATTAATTGACCTTTCATGGTAAATAGGCCCAATGGCCTGTGGTGGGATATTAGATGGGATGGGATCTGAGTTACTACAGAGAATTTTTTCCTTGGTATCTGGCTGGTGAGTCTTGTCCACATGCTCAGGGTTCCGGTGATCGCCATATTGGGGGTCAGGAAGCAATTTTCCTCCAGGGCAGATTGGAAGAGGCCCTGGGTTTTTTTCCCCTTCCTCTGTGGCATAGGGGATGGGTCACTTGCTGGAGGATTCTCTGCACCTTGAAGTCTTTAAACCATGATATGAGGACTTCAGTAGGTCAGACATAGGTGAGAGGTTTATTGCAGGAGTGGGTGGGTGAGATTCTGTGGCCTGCATTGTGCAGGAGGTCAGACTAGATGATCATAATGGTCCCTTCCTTACCTTAATATCTATGAATAGGACAACTCCTCTGAGGAGCAGCTCACCAGTGTGAGAAAAGGGTTCATAGTCTGGAAAATGAAATCTGAAAAAATGAAAATGAAAATCTGTTGTTGTCATAAATATAAAGGGAAGGGTAAACCCCTTTGAAATCCCTCCTGGCCAGGGGAAAGCTTCTCTCACCTGTAAAGGGTTAAGAAGCTAAAGGTAACCTCGCTGGCACCTGACCAAAATGACCAATGAGGAGACAAGATACTTTCAAAAGCTGGGAGGAGGGAGAGGGACAAAGGGTCTGTGTCGGTCTGTGTGCTGCTCTTGCCAGGGACAGAACAGGAATGGAGTCTTAGAACTTTTAGTAAGTAATCTAGCTAGGTATGTGTTAGATTATGATTTCTTTAAATGGCTGAGAAAAGAATTGTGCTGAATAGAATAACTATTTCTGTCTGTGTACTTTTTTTGTAACTTAAGGTTTTGCCTAGAGGGGTTCTCTATGTTTTGAATCTAATTACCCTGTAAGATATCTACCATCCTGATTTTACAGGGGGGATTTCTTTATTTCTATTTACTGCTATTTTTTATTAAAAGTCTTCTTTTAAAAAACTGAATGCTTTTTCATTGTTCTCAGATCCAAGGGTTTGGGTCTGTGGTCACCTATGCAAATTGGTGAGGCTTTTTATCCAACATTTCCCAGGAGAGGGGGGGGTGCAAGTGTTGGGAGGATTGTTCATTGTTCTTAAGATCCAAGGGTCTGGGTCTGTAGTCACCTAGGCAAATTGGTGAGGCTTTTTACCAAACCTTGTCCAGGAAGTGGGGTGCAAGGTTTTGGGAAGTATTTTGGGGGGAAAGACGCGTCCAAACAGCTCTTCCCCAGTAACCAGTATTAGTTTGGTGGTGGTAGCGGCCAGTCCAAGGATAACGGGTGGAATACTTTGTACCTTGGGGAAGTTTTGACCTAAGCTGGTAAAGATAAGCTTAGGAGGTTTTTCATGCAGGTCCCCACATCTGTACCCTAGAGTTCAGAGTGGGGGAGGAACCTTGACAGTTGTGTTTACTGCTCAAGATCTTAGAACTTGACACAAGCATTTCTCTTACAGAGATATTTATTTGCACACTTACAGGAAGTAGATGGCATATGCAAAAAGGAAAAGAATGTAAACAGTAGATTTAATGCTAAACTTTTGTACTTGTTTATTGCTGTGGACACATTAATGGAATACCTTGGATAATTTTGGAGCGGGAGAAAGGAAGGAAGACTGTCATGGAAGGTCAAATTTTTGACCTGTTCATGTGAGGTTTGGTCTTTGTTAAAAACACTAAGAATAAAGCATTTACTTCAACGATAAACAGAAAACATCCATAAGAGACCTGTACAAACTTTATATTTCTGTGTTAGTAGAACTCTGGGAAAGGTGCCTTAAATTATACAAGAATCTCTATATTATTCTGTACTTTAAAGAGAATAATCTGAGAGGAGTGTTCCTTAGAGGGGTTTGTAAGGAAGAGAGAGGAAAGTAATGTAATTAAAAGAGTTACAAACAGCGCTTTTAATTCATTTCCACATAACAACAGGAATCAATAGGATCTAGTGCTCCTGGCTATTCCTGAGTATTCCATCACTCACTGTACAACCTGGAGCAAGTCACTTAAGCTTTCTGTATCTCAGTGACTTTCATTTCTGTATTTTTCCTTGGATTTGTTTGTGCAATTTATATATATATACAACAGTTTTATATTTTTTAGCACAATAACAATTGCCTACATTCCTAGAGTCCATAAATGTCAAAGATAGCTTTAATGTTTGTGTACATTTTATATCCCTTTTTATAGATAGGGATGAAAATGTATGCATAAACCTGAAATGTATATTTGGTATAGCAAAGATAATAATTATCTATTATTTATAATATATAGTGCCTGGAGGGTTTATTTGAGATCAGGGTCCCACGGTGCTAAGTGCTGTATGTCGTGCTGTCTAGAGTAGCTCACAGCTGTGAGTGCCTACATCAGGGCAAACTGTTGGAAACAGGGCAGACACCGCAAACTGGTGGTGTGTTCTATAATTATATTTCACCAACTCAGGAACAAATGTGAGTTCCTGGATTACAATACCAGACTTACCATGGAGCCTCAGATAGGCTGGAGAAGCTAAGGGGGAATATCTTGCCATCCAGAAAAACTAGACTTTGTGATAATGGTCACTTAAACCAAAAAATAAATAAATAAAAAAATCACACCACATCAGGTTGCTCCCAGTCCCAAGCAACCAGTCACTTACCCCAAATTAATTGTTACTCCAGATCTTACACCAAAGATAATACTGGCAGGCAGTTCTATAGTACATTAACTAATGGTTTAACAACTAAGAAAAAAGAATGAGAGTTATTGAGAAGTTAAAGCAGGTAAAATATACGTACAGTTTGTAACTCCAGATGGTGTCAGTGATGTAATAAACTGCCAGTTTCCCAAAAGTCTTTTCAGGTTTCCCAGATTGATTTGGGGAATCTCTATTTTGCATCGGGTACACTTCCCTGTAAGAGTCCAAATAGTCCAGAGATGAAGGATTTTTTTCCTTTAATCCATACTTATAGCTTTTTCTGAAAGAAGACAAGCTGACTATTTCCAACCACATGGACTTTTCTTTTGATGATGGTGAGTGAGGAATGCACTTTGAGAGCTTGGCCTCTGGTCATCACACATGATGGCCCATTGCTTTGAAATTAGCATTTTCTGTTAAAGTTCCTCATTTGCATTTCATGAGGCTTCTTTCCTGTCTGATGGGTTATTTAGTTATGGGGTATTTGCAATGTAAATGTTTTTTTATTATATTATAGCAGGACACAGATAAGTAAAAATAATGCATGTAACATCCCATTAGTTTCTATGAAGTTTAAAAACCAAATACACTCTTATATATTTAACAATTATTTCGATCTATACTAATACACAAATGAATAGACCTGAATACACTCTAGCATGTCGTCAGCCAGTGTCACTCTGTACAAATACATAGGGAAAGAAAATCCCCGCCCTGAAGAGTTTACAATCCAAACAGATATGATAAATGAAGAGTGTAGATAAGGAAGTATTACCCCAAATTTACAGATTGGAACTGAGCCAGATTAAGGATAAGATTTTCTGAAAGTCAATGGCATATGGGGGCCTAAGTCTATTAGTAACTTTTGAAAACTTTACCCAAGTGACTAGGCCAATCTCAAACAGAAAGTATGTGGTAGTGTCAGGAATTGAGCCCAGATCTGCATCCCACTGCTGTGTGTCAACCACAAAACTGGCCTTCCTCTCAGATTTAAATAAATATACCATAAAGAAACCAAGTTGTGAGGTGTGCAAGGTTGTCCCAGATATTATTTACTATTTGTATTATGGTAACACCTAGGAGCCCTAGTCATGGACCAGGATCCCATTGTGTAGGCGCTGAACAAACACAGAACAAAAAGACTGTCCCTGCCCCAAAGAGCTTACAGTCTAAGTATAGTGGAGAAAATATATTTGCTTGCTACACCCGGTGCTCTTTATTTCAATCCATAAAAAATGTTCTGTTCTGGAAAGCATTCAAGCTTACATTTTGTCTGACTTCATGACAGTAGGCTACACAGGCAGGTTAAAAGGGGATTGTGGCTGATAATTTCATACTTCTTAAGCAATTCATTTTCAACATTTCCAGCAAGCTCCACTGTAAGGGAATGGATGGCAGCTTGAATTAAGTGAGCTCTGCAGGTTGAGAGGTCAGAAGAAGGAAATATAAAGGTCAGAGAACCTCACCCAGTAATTTCTGCCTCAAGTCCATAACTTCTGTTATAGCTATAGCACATATTTTAGGAAGATATTAAGTTTTCATTTTACTTCAAGTCCTGGAGAATCCAGCACATTCCTAAATAAGATGTTCCAATGGTTATTAATCTGTCTTAAAAACATGTGCCCTATTTCTGTCTGAATTTTCCCTGCTTCTGCTTCCAACTATAGGATCACAATATGTCTTTTTCTGCTAAATTAAAGAGCTGTCTACTATCAGAAATCTTTCCCATATATATATTTATAGATCATAATCTATAAATCTCTTAAACTTCTCTTAGATAAACTAAATAGACTGAGCTTCTTAAGCCTCTCAATATATAATGCATGTTTTCCAGACCTCACATCATTCTTGTAACTCTCTATTTAATCCTTTCCAAGTTTTAACCATTCTTTTTGAAGTGCGGACACCAGAGTTAGACATAATCCAGTAATCATCAAACTCATGCTGTAAAGAGAGGTAATACCTCCTTCCAACTTCTACTGGATAGGCCTCTGCTTATACATCTAAGATTTTCATTTGCCCTCTTAGCTGCATCTTCACACTGTAGGTAATACTCAGTTGGTTATCTACCATTAAATCATTTGCCCCAATCCAGGATGCTGTCTCCTGTTTTATAAGTGTGACCTACATTGTTTGTTTCTCCATGCATGACATTGATTTGGCTATATTAAAACTCAGGCTGCTCAAATGATCCTACCCTACCAAGCAATCTCCATCATTATTTACCACTCCTCCGATTTGTAATCTGCAAATTTTAACAGTATTTTTTTTTATATTTTTCCCAGATCACTGATAAAATATTGAATAGCATTGGGCCAAGAACAGATCCATGTGGGGCCCGATTACAAATGCTCCCAATCCATGTAGGTCAGGTCCTGCTTCCCTCTCCCCAGCATAATGGGAAATAACATCGAGTTATGGGATTAACTGACATAAAATACACACAAGGTTGTGTTTTGTTTTGTTTACGTCAAATTAGCAGATGATCATTAAATCCAAGTAGCTAACTCCCTTGTAAAGGCTAGTCTGGATATTCCCCAATCACTTGCTTCAGAGATTAAAAAAACAACAACTTTTGTTCTTTACTCTGGGTATCAGCCTATAGTAAACCTAGGAAATGTCCAACTAGTCTCTACAAACATGTTAACTACATTGAGATAATTGGCAATCAACTAATGCCATAGTAAAAATTGCTAGTGAAGACAAGATGATAGGGCTGATGATCTGGCCCTCTGTTTTATGACCAAAGGCCAGAATCTTCCACACTTACATAACTTATATCATGAGTACATTTATAGATTCCAGTGGACCTACTCATAAAATAAGATGATACTTAGTCAATCCATTTATTATTATCTCATATTCTCTGTTTGAAAAACAGAGCAACTCAGTTACATTTCAGAGCAATCCTATTAATAACCACCACTTTAACTGATCTTGGACCTATTTTAGTATTTTTCATTTCAATGATATTTTTCCCATAAAACAATAAGGTGTCAAAAGTCTTAATTGCCCACCATCTGAGATACTTTTTCGCCTGGGATAGTATCCAACAGTTAACACCTTCCTGTCCCCTTTTTAGACGATTTTGCTCCATATCAGAAATATAATGTATTTTAACTCCTTTACCAATTTTGCATAGTACAGGCAGTCCTCAGACTTATGACACAATCATGTCTTAAGTCAAAAATATCATAGCTCGAATTTCCCATAGGCACAATGTCAGATCAAGCATCATAAAGTCGAAACCAACATCTTAAAGTTGAAATTTGATGACAATTTATAAAACAATTGTAAGTGTCGTTTGTCGGAACTCAAACATTGTAAAGTCGAGGACTGCCTGTATGTACATAAACATTTGGCCCCTCACTTTCTCTAAAGACACTGCTAAACTCTTACTCACCCACACAGTCTCATTGTGTGAATGGAACTAGTCGGGTCAATAATTATGTACCATTGTGATCAAGGGAGTCACACTATGACCCATGTAAGTATTATAGCAACACCCATGACAGGTTTCAGAGTAACAGCCGTGTTAGTCTGTATTCGCAAAAAGAAAAGGAGTACTTGTGGCATCTTAGAGACTAACCAATTTATTTGAGCATAAGCTTTCGTGAGCTACAGCTCACTTCATCGGATGCATACTGTGGAAACTGCAGAAGACATTATATACACAGAGACCATGAAACAATACCTCCTCCCACCCCACTCTCCCAGTTAAGGGCAATTTTGTGTTTTTCATCACAAACCACCATTTGGGCTATATTTTAGCTTAATAAAAACATTTGCTGGTCTCACCTTAGATCTCAGAAGATTTTTGTTCTCATCATACAAGTACTGCACACTGCTGTGCATAATTGCCAGTCTCTACTTGGGGAAACAGATCAAGAAATGGAAAAGCAGAGCAAGTTAAATGAACACAGTCAGGTTTTTTTTAAACGTTTTAAAAAAGATTAATCATAAAATCCCTGACAGTGTTATGCCTTTTCTACTGTCCATGAAGCTTTGCAACCTATGTTCTGGAAATGTTTTAGTGATTTGTGATATGGTTAAATAGTAACATGAGGGTTTTTCTTGTTCCTATTTGTTGTCATTCATTCTCTGATGTTAATCTTTCCCTATCCAGTGCATTCACTAGCATTCTGTTTGTGGGGGAAGAGCTGCTGGGCATTTCCAGTAGCTTGCTTTAAATAAAACAAAAATCAAATTTTCTTTTTTAGTTTTGTGTAAATCTCTACAGAATTTAAGGCTTTATATTTCCAATAAGCCAGGTCCAAGGCAACATTTTTCTCCCAAGATTTGTCCAAAATATGTGGAGTATTGTATATTGCCACACAGTACGCGTGTCTTTTTATTGCCACATTTCCAAAATTCATCCCTCGATATTTGAAATATTTTTTCTTGGTATGTTGGAAATTTAATTTATTCTATGTAGAAACTCAATGCCAACTAATTTAATTGTAAAATACTCGGAAGGCATCCTTCTGAATTTTGGAATATTCCCTTTTTTTCTATCTTTTGAAAACTTGACTTCTCTTCCCATTTCATCCGCTTGCTGTTCACCGTTAAACATCCTAGTTTGCTTTAGTATGTGTTTGAATTGAAGTTCTGAGTCAGCAAAGCACTTGAGCACATACTTAACTTAAAACATATTCTTAAATCCCACTGAAGTCAATGGAAGTTAGGTATATGCTAAAGTGCTTTAGTGCTTATGGAAGTTCCTGGATTGATAGCCCAGAATCTGAAGTTCTGTTTCACAAAAGAACAACAAACACAGGAAGAAGAATGCCAAGCTTTGTTCACAAATGTGCCTCTGCCCTGTCCTGGATGTACCATCTCTAAGTCTGAGGGAGTAGTTCATCCTTCACATTGAAACTACTAGTAAGTGTGCCAGCAGCGGTGGTGGTGTTTCCATTAGGAACTGAACTGAGACTACCAAACAGGCATGAGATGGCAATAACTTTTGCTCACTAGCAAACTGAACTGAATTTGAACCCAAGGCCGTCCCTAGCTATTTTGGTGCCCTACGCAGCCACCCATGAGCGGACTGTGTGGGGCCCCAGACCTCCGTGGGAAGAGCAGGGGTGGGGATGGTCCCAGGCCTCCATGGGGGACAGGTGCCCTACGCAGCTCCATGCTTTGCATATGGGTAAGGACGGCCCTGTTTGAACCAGTAGGTGAAAGCATGTGTGTTTAGAGGTGGCCAGAACACTTTTGGTAAAATATGCTGTTTTGGTAAAGCCAGAATGTTGCACAGAGACCTATCAGTTTCCACAAAAACTTTAGTAGGAAGGTTTTTGGGTCTTCAGGTGTGGGCAACCCAAGTTCAAATCCTTGCTCCTCTTGATTCATAGCAGAACATTTCATCACTGATCACTCCAAATCAGGGACTTGAACCTGAGTTTCCTACATCCTAGCTCACTATGCTAATCAAGCGGCTATAGGGCATGACACTGACGTACCCATGCACACTCTCACTCTCCGATGCAAAATGGAAACAAATCTCAAAAATTGCTAGAGAACAGAATTATTGTCAACTAGTCAGCTCTATGCATATCATAGAATCATAGAATATCAGGGTTGGAAGAGACCTCAGGAGATCATTTAGTCCAATCCCCTACTCAAAGCAGGACCAACACCAAGTAAATCATTCCAGCCAGGGCTATGATTCTATTAAAAAGGGTCCTTGAGACAGCAAGAGAAGGAAATAGCAGGAGACAAGGCAAATCTGCATTTCAGCACACACAGGGGAGGAGAAAGAGAATATAGTCATCTTCACCACCAGACTCCTTGTTTACTATTTGAATAAACTTTGCTTTGAGGGGTAATTCTCAAAAGAATCCACTTCAAAGGGTGACTGGACTACAGAGGTCAAGGACAAAAATAGCCCAAGGCTGGTGTGTTGCTAACAGGCTGCTGAGGTCAGAATTGTTGGACCAGGGCTGCAAATATACACAGACACTCAAGGTGTGAGCTACATGCTGTAAGGCTATTTGTGAGCAACCCAGGTTGGGAGATACAATAGCAAAACATTGTGAGGTACCCAAGGTTGCAGGGCAGCTGATGACACAGCCCCTCACTGGTCTGGATTGCACCCCGGAATGTGACAATATCACATTGCAAATATCATCATATGGAGATATAAGTACATCACAGCATGACCCAATAATGCCATTGGTTCAAGAGTGCAGTGTTTTGTTTTTATTTTGTTGATAACCTGCTTGGATAGTATCAGATGATAATGTTTGCTTAACTGAGTGTAGGGACCATAGGCTATATTGAGATTTAGGCCTGAGTAGCTTTAGTTGGCCAAATGTTTAATGAAAGTGAGCATTATTAGGCGATGTCCCAGCTTTCTGCTTTTTAGGCAAAAGGTTATTGGGGTAAAGTCATTCACTTGTTCTAGACTCTTTCCCCGCTTCTCAGCATTAATTTCCCAGTGTCATAATCTACTCATTGTCATGAGAATGTGTGAGAATAAGTGGACGTGTGAATGCTGACTAGTCTTAATTGTTTAAATATAATTAATGACATCTATGTCTTGGATCTAACGGAAGTCTGCCAACCAGCTCCTTATCACATTGCATTTTCCTGTGTCCAGTTTTCAAGATTTATCTCCTTGAGTTTATGAATGAATTGTTGCAAGACATATACACACTAAACTTAGGGTTGCCATGTGTCCGGTTTTTGACCAGAAGGCCTGGTCGAAAAGGGACACTGGCGGCTTTGATCAGCGCCAATGACTGGACTGTTAAACGTCTGGTCAGCGGTGCAGTGGGGCTAAGGCAGGCTCTCTGCCTGCCATGGCTCCACTCAGCTCCCAGAAGCAGCGCCATGCCCCCCTCCGACTCCTATGTATAGGGACAGGCGGGGGCTTTCGCATGCTTCCCCCACCCCAAGCGCCAGCTCTGCAGCTCCCATTGGCCAGGAATTGTGGCCAATTTCAGTTGTGGAGGCAGTGCCTGCAGACAGGGCAGTGTGCAGAGCCGCCTGGCCATGCCTCCATGTAGGAGTGGGACAGGGGACATGTCACTGCTTCCAGGAGCTGCTTGATGTGTCACCCAGATCCTGCACCCCGACCCCCTCCCACACCCTGTCCCAGCCCTGATCCCCCTCCCACCCTCCAAACCACTCGGTCCCAGCCCAGAGCACCCTCCTTCACCCCAAACCCCTCACCCCCAGCTCCACCCCAGAGTCTGCACACCCAGCCAGAGCCCTCACAGACCCTCACACTCCAACCCACCCTCCAAGCCCTGATCCCCCTGCTGCACTCTGAATCCCTCAGCCCCAGCCTGGAGCCCCCTCCTGCACTCCAAACCCCTCATCCCCAGTTCCACCCCAGAGCTGGCCCCCGCAGCTGGAACCCTCATCCCTCCCCCACACCCCAACCCCCTTCCCCAGCCTGGAGCCCCCTCCCGCACCCTGAACCCCTCATTTCTGGCCCCACCCTGGAACCCACATCCCTATCCCAGAGCCCATACCCCCAAAACACCCCAACCTTCTGTCTCAGCCCGGAGCCCCCTCCCATACTCCGAACCCCTCAGTTCCACCCCCCAGCCCAGAGCCCCCTCCTCACCCCAAACCCCTCATTGCTGACACCACCCCAGAGCCTGCACCCCCAGCCAGAGCCTTCACCCCCTTCCAACCCCCTGAGCCAGCCTGGTGGAAATGAGCAAGTGAGTGAGGGTGGGGAGAGTGAGCAACAGAGGGAGGGGTGATGGAGTGAGTGGGAGTGGGGACTGAGATGAGGGGCGGGGTAGGGGGTGGGGCAAGGGTGTTCGGTTTTGTGCGATTAGAAAGTTGGCAACCCTAAATGCCCTGGAATCTTCAATGTGAATTCAAGATGAAGTTTCTAGGCCATTCTAGGATCATGTATTATTACTGCTATCAGGCTGTAATATCTCATTGGCCCTTGAGCATATCAGGATGTCACCTAAAGCAGAGTAAGGGGACACTGATGCCTATAAAAGATCATATCCAAGCAAAAGAAAAGGGGTGGAGGGCTCTTTCACAACAACAATACCCCAAGTTGTATCCTGCTTTCTTCCCTGGACCAGCCATCCAAAGAAAGAGAGGAGAAAGACTCCACCCGTTGCTTAAGCAAAGCCTGACGTCTGAAGAGACCAAATTTCCCCCCACATCTTGGATGCAGAAAAGCTTCACGTTTCATTGTATCGTCAATAAAGATACTGATAAATAACGGCTTAGTTCCAAAACTATGACCAATCATGTGAGTTAAGGCTTTAAGAAGAAGTTGTGAAAATCCTTCTGTAAAGCAATTGGGTATGCTCAGATGTCTCCAATGCTCATTATAATGAGGGGGTACGTGTGTGTGTGCTTGTGGGTCTTTGTGTGTCACTAACTGTTCCCAAAGTATGTCTGTTTTTAACTAGTAAGAGCTCTCTGGGTTAAATAAGTGATTCTAAAGTGGCTAGAAATGTGAAATTCTAAAAATCATTTAATATCTGTGCAACACTGCCAGAAAGGAAGCTGCAGACATTGTGTTAAAGTGGGGACAGGAGATAGATTAAGTAAACAACAGTTTGATGTAGCTTCTGCCAACAGTGAAGCTTAACAGGAGAAAAGATCTGAAGGAGGAAGTTACTGGGAAAACAGTCAAAGAGCTTAAAACTACGTCAAGGACTAGTTTCAGAGTAGCAGCCATGTTAGTCTGTATTCACAAAAAAGAAAAGGAGTACTTGTGGCACCTTAGAGACTAACAAATTTATTTGAGCATAAGCTTTCGTGAGTTACAGCTTACTTCATCGGATGCATTCAGTGGACTAGCCTCTAACAGACTCTTGGCTAAATTGCCTAAATCAAAAGAAACTGCTTCTCCCTTAACCTTCCTGTGAAATATTAAAATAATTGTTTCCTTTAACAACTTCAATTGTTAATTTAATTACTAATTGCTGAGCCAGATAAATTGAACTATTAACATATTGATTATACTTCCTTTCTACCCTTGATTTGATTATTACACTGTGTTATTGTAAATTAGGTTAGGAAAACGATAAGTTAAATTGGCTAGTGAAATATTTTGCCTATACTCATATTTGTTCTATAAATGGCTATTTATTCTTTTAATAAATTTATAAAATATACAGTAGCCTGATTTTTCTCTTAAAATTCAATGCAAACAAAGTAGCCTCTCTAGAGGTAAAATGTAAAATCCATTAAAAATTATTCCTGAGCCCATCCTACATTTGAATTACTTAAAATAACACCCTATTATCCTTATAATGTCACTCAAGCCCAGTCATAACCACCAGGGGAAAAGAAATGCTGATTTGTTTTATATATTTTTCTCTTTTTTACCTTTACATTGTTAAGGAAACAGTATTTCAATGCTGACAAATTGCTTTTCGTGGGAAATAGCACCACAGGTTCTGATTGTTCTGCAGTGTGTATTGTTTCCTGATATCTGTTACAAGTGCAAATGGAATTCATGGATAGCAGAATTTCCCTTATTTACTTCAGTTTATAGCCCCCCTCTCTCTCTCTCTCACCTTACTAGGTTGCATTTCTATTAACAGACATCACTGTTTACACTTATTTAACAGTATGGATTGGAACAACCCTGACTCTCCTCCAGTGAGGGATGATTTAGCTACAAATCACTGTTCCAGCATGGAGATCATTAATCAGCCTTAGGCTAGATCCATTATGTGGAATTTCAGCATAGAAGAAATATTAACGGCTCCATGGAAGAAATGTTACCATCAGATTAGCTTTGACTCCCTGCTGGAGCAGCAAATTACCCTGAAGTAATAATTATAATACATTAGTAGAAGTTTAATTTCCAGTAAGTGCTGTCTGTTTAAGAGATGGCAATCTCGCCATGACTCAGAGAACAATAGATCATGTTATCAGCAAGAACAAACCTACATGGAATTAAAAGAAAGATAATAAAAAATTCATTACAGTTTGAAAACTGGAACAAAACATCCCCACAACTTTCCCAGCTGTAGTTTTGTAAACAAAACTCTGTTTACAAAACATTTCCCTTAATTAATCAACAAGAAAGCATGATGGTGTTTTGTTTTGTTTTTTTTAACCTGCAGATAAGACATGAATCTTCTCAATTTCCAATACTGGTTCCAACAATAATTTCTGGTTCTTTGTTATCATCCATGTATTTATATGTATGTAGGTGGGCAAAGAAATGGAAGGAGGAAGGTGTGCTTCAGCATATTGATTATGGGCCAGACCTTTATTTGGTTCAAGTGAGCATAGCTCTGTTGATGTTTATGGCGCTACACCAATGTACACCAGCTAAGGTTTTGCCCTTCTATGTACATCCCCAAATCTGGGTATAAAAGGATCCACTTGGTCTAAGTTGATTATAGATCACATTGGGGAGTATTGTGGGAAGCGGGGATCCATGTTGCTGGAACAACTTCTTAAATGTTTTTATCCCTATAAATCTCTGGTTTGAAACTTGTAAAGTAAAATGTCTACATTTAAATACAATTAGAATCCTCATGAAGGAATTCCAGGGAGATATTCTGAGCTCTATGCACAGTATGGTATGTTTGAAATATTCAGCCCAGCTCTGGTTCAGATTTTTTTAAAAAGAAAACTAAATTACTAGAAGCATTCGAAAGACTCACAACTGGATTTGAAATTGTGAAGGCATTTGTGTGTGTTGGATTGCTTGCAAAATGCAGTTTACTACCTTTCTCCATCCCTAAATGTTGGGGGGTTTGTGATGGAGAGATTAAAACTTTTTTTATAGCTGCTATAGACTTTGATTGCAAGTGCTGTTCTCACCATTTGTTAATGACTGGCTGTGCCATTTTACACAACAGATCAATGAGTCTTTCAGTGCTATCAGCAAAGGTTGCTGGGATTTTGGGCTTGTCAACCTGGGAAAACTGACCAGAATAGTTTTTACAAAATAAATTATTACAGACTAGCTGCCTGTATGGACCCTCCTATTCCAGAATGAGTGTCTTTTTTCTGGTCTAGCTTAATCCCTTTTGGATGTGAATTAAGCTAAACCAGAATGAAGTACTCTTATTCCAAAATAAGTGTCCACACAGAGATATTCTGCATTAGCTGTAGCATTTAAATTCAGACTCTACTGTATTCTGGAATAACATCCCCATATAGAAAAGGAGGACTTGTGGCACCTTAGAGGCTAACAAATTTATTTGAGCATAAGCTTTCGTGAGCTGTAACGAAAGTTTATGCTCAAATAAATTTGTTAGTCTCTAAGGTGCCACAAGTACTCCTTTTCTTTTTGCGGATACAGACTAACATGGCTGCTACTCTGAAATCCCCATATAGATAAGCTCACAGCCTGTTTTTAATGTTGGTGAATCTAGTACATTCAAAGTACAGTAAAAGCTGTGTTATTTGGCACTTTATCAACCGGGAAGCTCTATTAACCGGCATTTCTGATATCTCCCAATACAAATCTTCAATCTCGTAACCAGGACTCGTACACTGCCCACGAGGTCATGCAATTGCACATTCTGAACTCTATTTTTATGCAAAAGAGGCAGAAGACAAGTAAGCAAGCTGATACCAGGGATTTATTCAAAAAAGCAGCTTCTAGGGTATGTCATAGGGTCATTACAGATTCAGCCCAATCTCCTACACTTTCTACATCTACAATGATAATTGATGTTGATAATGATGACTCTGCAAGATACTGAAGTGCCTTCTGAATCATCAAAGAAAGATTAAATTATGTTCAGTATAGTTTTAGTGTTAAGTGTAGTTTTAGTGATCTGGGTGTACGTTATGCACTGCCCATAGTGATATATAGTGTCATAAGATAACCTACTGTATAGAAAACTTTACCTGTATACACCTAAGTGCTTCAAGAAACCAACCACTCTGCAGTGCAGCACTGCTACTGGATTGGTGAGTACGTGTATACTATTTTATACTTTGTTTTATTGTATTCTAATTATGGTATTCCATTGGTAAAAAAATATAAGTCTTAGTTAACCGGAATTTTTGATTAACCGGCAACCCCCCACCCCCACCCTACATCCCATTCTCCTCACATGCTGGATAACAAAGCTTTTATTGTATATGTGTTCAAATGCTTTTTTTTATATATATACTTTTAGAATTTTTTTTCATTATTACATATATTCTAAAGACTGGGTTATGTATGTGCCAGAGGCTGAAGACTATTCTTCAAGTTCACTCAAGTATTGATTTATGGAATCCAATGTGATTCCATTATAGTGTAAAGAGATTAATATGTTTTTAATCCTGTAGGTTTTGTGGTATGATTTATATTTCTCATGAATGTACACACTTGAAGGTTTTTTCTATTTTTCAGATTGATAGATCTGAAGTCAGATTGTCAGATACAGATCTAAATAAAGAATGTGATGGGTCAGACCCATAGCTCTTGTGGCAGTCAGGGACACACATACTGGTTTAAGAATAAATCGTGTCAGATCGGCAAAAAATGCAGGACCGCAAGTAATATGGGTATGTCTGTTTAGCTAAAATAAGAACTGTCTAACCCCACATCCAAAATTCAATCTACACCCATGTAACTCTTCTGCCAGGTAGACTCAGCAGCAACAAGGGCTGGATTCAATATCTAGAGGTTCCTCTTCATATCATAAAGCATAACCAGCTTGAGCAACCAACCAGTGATCTAGAAAAACTAAACAGTACTTCTGGGTGCCTGTAAGAGACAATACTTCTCCACTCGCACTCACTGAGTCTGTGCATAACAAAAGAAAACATTCAGTAAAACAGAAATGGAACTCAGCATTAATTTGGGAAAACACCACAAACACAATTCAAAAGCATGTCACTATAAGCAAACACCCACACCATACTATATTGGGCAGGGTCTCCTGCCTCAGTTTCCCACCTTACGGTGTGAACGTCTGCAAACAAATGTCCATGTAACACACCATCCCTGTTTCCATCTGTTGCACCCCACTCACAGTGATTGTCCTTGGTCATCCAAAACCCAAAATGCAGAGGCACATTTATACGGATCCACTTCCCACTCCTGAAAAAAAAAGTGTGTGTGTGTGTAGTGGGGTGGGGGTGAGGGGGCACATCAAGCAATACTTTCATGCTGCTGCCGCCTCTGCAGCTAGCTCAGTGCTGTTGTTAACTCTGCCACTGCTGGCTTCTCACTGCCACCTCTGCCTCTGTTACATCTTCAGCCACTCATCTCTGCCACTGTTACGATTGCTGCTGTTTGCGACTCACTGCCATGTCTGCGATGTCACATTCTGAGGATCCCCCACTTAGCCCAGCTGTTAGTGGTGTCAGATCCTTAGTGGTTTCTCTGGCTAACAGGCAACCTCTGTGCTGCTGTCTCTTCATTGCAACACTGTCTCACATCAGGTCTAAAGCTTATCTCCTAAACCTGCTCATCAATAATTTCAGCTCCAGTAATCACTGAACAGAAACAAGGACTCTCAGTTGAGTCCAATCAACTCTGTCTTTAAGACTGGAGAGGGGAGGATCAAATGGTGTCTAGGATATTTTAGGCAGAGTCCATCCCACACCTGTCCCCACCCCCTCTTATCTTTGATGGTATTTGACATCCCTACACCCGAAATAGCAAAGGATGTTCAGTTTAGGGACACCCTCAATCAGCGTATGCTAAGTACAGTTCTTCTGCCCTTTATTCGTACAATATGGATAACACCACTTCACTACCACTGCATTCAATATTAAACATCAATTGTTACCGAAAACTAGCCAAAATTGATCACTTTGGTAAAGCAATTCTGTCTGTTGAACACCTAGGCAGAGTAGATGTGTCTATGCAAATATGGTTTGCACCTGAAGTCTTTTCTCCCAGTGCATCACTAGATGTCAGGGGAGAGCTAATTCAGAGCCTGCTGACATCCTCCCCACAGCCAGAGTTTGTCTTTTGGGAAAATCTCACAGCATATTATACCAGGTCCAGCAATTGTCCCGATAGCCTGTGAGCTAAGTATATTGGTTGTTCACTAATTACCCCAGATGCATCCTAAGTTAACCTATTTACTGGCCTTATAACTCTGTCATGCCTATTGAGAGTGGGTATTGCAGGGGTGACGGGAGACTTGTCCTTGGTCTAGAGAGGGTGAGAGCTCCCTTGAGGGTCCCTCGGACACTGACATAGGTCACTGCATCTCCAGTTCTAGTACTGGAGGGTCTCTAGCACTTGTACTGCCTTCCATCGTAAGTTGCCCTTCAAGGCCAAGAAGCCCAGCTTGTGAATGGAGTAGTGAGTCTTGCTATTAGAAAGTCCTCAGCTGGCAAAGGCCACAGGTTTCCATTTGCCTTCAGCTTCCTGGTATAGGACTACTCCCAAACTGTCCAAACTGACATCCATATATAGGATAAAAGGTTTGCTTAGATCAGCAAAGACAAGGACTGGAGTATAAGTTAGGCAGCTAATAATTTCTTCAAAAACCTTTTCATGTATCTTATCCCATCCCATCAGAGTCCCAAAGGTTCTAAGGGGCCATAATGTCTCTGTTCGGGAGGCTTTGGAGACCTCCCCTTGCCCTTGGTCTTAGATTGGCTCTTACTGGACTGGTATCTGCTGGTGAGGTCATTTAGTGGCTTTATGGTAGTAACATAATTCTTCACAAACCTGCGACAGTAGCTGCTAAATCCTAGAAAGGTTTTGAGTTCTCTGTAATTATGTGTGTGCAGACATGTAGTGGTGAGTGCTTCTATTTTATCTGGATCAGTACTCACACCCTCTTGGGGCAAAATGTGACTCAGGTATTTGACTGATGTTCTGCAGAACTGGCATTTATCAGTTGAAAGCTTCAGTCGATAGGGTTCTACCTGGTCTAGTACTTTAAAAAATCGTTCTTCGTGTTTCTCCAAGTTTCTTCCAAATATAGTCTGGTCATCCAAAAAACCTAAGAATTGCAGTAAGTTCATGTTTACCATAACTTTCTCCATAAGATGCTGAAATGTGACAGGTACTCCAGAAATTCCTTGGGGCATGCGTTCAAACTGTTGGAAACCTAAAGAACAGAAGAATGCTGTCTTCTTATCTTCTCTCAGAGGAATCTGGTAGTATGCACTTTGAAAATCCAACACTGAGAACCACTGGCTCCCCAGAAAAAAAGTGCCAGGCATCTTGTACTCATGCTATGGTCTACTGATCAACTACAGTGTGTCTATTTAGGATGCAGTAGTCAATACACATCCAGATTTTTTCCACTCTTTTTACAGACTACCAAAATGTGGGAGGAGTATGGGCTGGAGGATTCTGAAGTGATGCCATTCACAATCAGCTCCTGAAGATGATGCTGCATGGCCTGCATGAGAGAGAGAGCAATTGTTCTAGATTTCTCTCTGAAGAGTTGTGAGTCTTGTAGTCTCATGATGTACTCCATTCCTTTCACACTTCCCATTCATGCAGTGAGAATACCTTGGATCTTTCACCAAGTTGCTTTCTCAAGTGAACCTTCTGCTCCTCAGACAATGGTTAATATCTAAAAATCAAACTTTGCAGGATCTATTGGTGGATCCTTGGCTTCACACTGGAGTTTCACAATGGTTTCAGGCTCAAAGAGGTCTGTTACATTCTGCCCTTGTTTCATAACCACATCAAAGCTTGTTTCATTAGCAATAGTATAGTCACCTTTTCTTGTGCTTTGACAGGTAAGATTATGACTCCACTTGGGATCAGCACTCCTTCAGGGAGCCCTCCTTCAGCCAGCTGCTCTACCATTGCTAGTGTTCCTGTACTGCCTTTTAGGCAGGTACTCATGATAAGCACTTCTCTCTCAATCATTGCAGGCACCACAATGGGAAACATGTGTTCTTCAGTGCTCCACTCTTGGCTGCTCTCTGTACTAGTTTCTCCAGCCTCTATATATAAGTTGAAACTTTCTTGCCCCTTTGCTGCTGAGCATTGAGAAACTTACAATAATGTCCTAAGAACCCTCTGTGCTCCCAGAGGTGTAACTGAGGGCTTCTGGGCAGTTCTTCACACTGATCCCATGGTTTCTGAGCTTCAGAGTGTGAATCACATCTAATGCTGACAGGTTTCAGAGTAACAGCCGTGTTAGTCTGTATTCGCAAAAAGAAAAGGAGTACTTGTGGCACCTTAGAGACTAACCAATTTATTTGAGTATAAGCTTTCATGAGCTACAGCTCACTTCATCGGATGCTTATGCTCAAATCTGTCTACTAAACACCCTCACTTTTCTGTATCTGGTACTGCTCACTCCTGCAACATTTCAGTTGTATGTTCCAATCAGGGTTCAAATGCCTCTTCCCCAGATATTACTATCACAGTTATCCTAGTGAATAACCTTAAGATAGGAGTTTCACTTAAGATGGGACAGCACAACCTTGCTTCTTATGCTTGTCTCAGTGCCTTTGCTCACACATTGGATGAGGTTGCAATCCCAGGCTTGGGGCTGTTGGGTCAAGGCCCAACAAACCCAACATATCAGCTGGGTCCTTCTTTTTTTCTCTAAGAAGGCTGACATATTCTCTAACAACTCTGCATCTGAGACGGGGTGGTGGTGACTGGCTTCCAGAGCCTACCAGCTTCCACATGTGGCCAGCCACTGCTATCTCATGTGGAACTTGTGGGGGTCCCACTGGCAGCTTACACAGTGTTGTAAAGGTACCATCCTCTCTCATAAACATTCTGCAGTTGCTCATGCATTTGGAGGCTGCCTGGACAGTGGATTCAATTAGCCATCATCGAATGTCTCAGGTATCCCTGTTACTGGAAGGCAGTTCTTAGGGTCAGTATTCATTGCCTTGCACCAATCCTCTAACGTGTATACATTCATTATACAAATTATAGTTTCTCAAAAATATAATAAAATTGTTTCCCCATTTATTCATTTGATGTAAGGAAAGAGCACATTCAGACCCTGCTTACATCCAAAATAAACATTTTTATAGTATGAAAAAAATGAATTGTTCTCCCTACCAACACAGTTTGTGCTCCTTCATACTTCCAGATAAGGACACAAAGTTAAAGGGGAAGTATCACAAGAAAGGATGCTCTTGTACTTCTGGCCCAACCAGAAGTAGAATTCTTGATTAGACAGTCTGTTCTCAAATTAATTCTTGCACAGTTTTGCAGGCCCAATAAGTTTGGAGACATTCTTTCAGTTTAAAATGCTTATTTGAACCTTCAAAACTTTTGAGATTCTGAATTTGTTACTCCAAATCTGTTCCATGTGTTCTATGTATTACAAAAAAATTGGGAGCCCTTTCAGAATATGGGATCTAGACAATCTGATCCACTCAGACGCTCTGTCTTTATTCAGTAAGTGCTGATGGTCACTGGCCTATTGCTGCCTTGTGGCTGGTTTGGACATTTACTGTTAGTGGTAGTACACTGCCCTGCCATAAAGAAGAACTGGGTTTGATTTCTGGTCCAGCACAACTGGATGTACAGTAGAAGCAGCACACTCTGACACCAGGAGTTCCTTGTGTCTCTCAAGTGTGACCTTCCCTACCCTTCACCCTTTAGAAGAGAAGCCTCAGCTGGCTCTCAGAGTCCCACTGAACAACAAGAATGGTTACAGTGAAGTGGAATTTTCAAGGGATGGAATGGAGCACTGGAATAAAGGGACAGTTCAAATGGTTCTAGAAGGGAACTAGAGAACCTTAGGGAAATGGTTGAGTCCCAAATCTGTTATACATGTAGCTATTTGACAAAAAATCATGGCTTTTCTGCACCTGCTTCTCCCAGTATGAAATGATCACTGCTAATTATCTAAAAAGATGTAAGTCAGGTGCTCAAAATACCAAAATAATTTTTACATTTATGGTTTCATCTTTGTTAGGTTAGGAAGAGATGTCACCAAATTAAAATGAACTTTGCTGCTTCTTGCTCAATACTAAACAGTGATATTATAGCAAGCTAACTATAGTCTGTGTAGTATAATGTGTATAGAGAATTCCACACTCTCTAAGTAATTGCACAGAGGAGTCTATTTAACTTCTTGCATTCTGGTGCACCTTATTTCAAGTCAAAACATAACAAGCATGTACCGCCGCAGCATTAGATCATCACATACTTTGTATAATATACTACAGAAGCACTTAGTGTGTCTATATGTCATGTTCTTTTACTAAAACCTTAGATGAATATTGACAAAAAGTGATGCTCAGAATTCACAATAATGTGTGGAAGGTAAATTAATATTTGAATCAAGTTCATCTCTAACGTCTTACATTTCAAAGGCATCTCAAAGTCCTGGCCAAAAATGTTTCATCGTAGAGGGCTACTTTCATGCAGCCCTCGCTCACATTGGCAAGCACTTTCTTACACAAATACTCTCATTGAAGCCAGGAAGACCACTTGCATAAGTAAGTGCTTCCCACCATAAGTAGGGGTAACATTTTCTCAAAGACATTTATCTTAGAACAATTAGTACAGATTACTCCAAACAAGTATATTGTAATAAGGAACCAACATAAAAATTCCTAGACCCTGAGCCATTTTCAGTTCTTACTGGTCACAAGTGCTGTCTTTCAGTCTGCATGGTGGGCAACTGGAAGTGAGTTAAAGGAGCTCGTCATTAGTGGAGTACTGTATGCTGATTGCAGATGGAGGTGTGCATAGATAATCTAATTGCAGCATTCTGCAGTCTTGCAAGTTACATTTATTCTAGCTTTCTTATGATAAGTAATTGTAGTAATCTAAATCTGGAAAATAAAAAAAAATAAAAACCTCATCGATTCCTAAAAAAAAAAAAATGTAACTCAAGTTATATGCTGTATAAAGTTTTTCATTCAGTTTTGTTTTTACTTTTGTTCAGGGAGTTAAAGAAGCAAATAAATACCTCAGTGACTCTGAGTGTGAATAACAAGTAAAGCTAGTCAAAAATATTTGTTGAGATTAAAAAAAATCATTGTTTTGAAAGTTTCTAATTTTTTTATGAGAAAATATTTTTTTGAGTTTTCTCCTCTTCTGTGTCTTTCCCTCCCTCCCTTTTTAGTGGCCAAAAGAGGGGAAACAGGAATAAGGAGGACGAAAGGAGAAAAGGGAAAAACTGTAAACTGAAAAGAAATCATTATGTGGTTTCAAATAATATTTGTATTGTTTTTCATTGAAAAATCTGAAATGTTTGAAACATAAAGAAAACTTTTTTTATCACAAAACAGACCAGTTTTTGACCAATTCTAATAAGTGACATTCTGACATGGATCTTTCAAATTACAGTGGTTCCATCACAGATTAAATTTATTTTGAGTAGCTGAAATCTTCATCAGGGATCAGGGTTTGGGGCTTTCAAGTAATTAATGGCTGAATTTGGAGCCTCTGGATCAAAGCTTACTGAATGAGGGAGGCAACCTAGTGACAGAGGATGTGGAAAAAGCTCATGTACTCAATGCTTTTTTTGCCTCTGTTTTCACTAACAAGTTCAGCTCCCAGACTGCTGCGCTGGGCATCACAAAATGGGGAAGAGATGGCCAGCCCTCTGTGGAGATAGAGGTGATTAGGGACTATTTAGAAAAGCTGGACGTGCACAAGTCCATGGGGCCGGACGAGTTGCATCCGAGAGTGCTGAAGGAATTGGCGGCTGTGATTGCAGAGCCATTGGCCATTATCTTTGAAAACTCATGGCGAATGGGGGAAGTCCCGGATGACTGGAAAAAGGCTAATGTAGTGCCAATCTTTAAAAAAGGGAAGAAGGAGGATCCTGGGAACTACAGGCCAGTCAGCCTCACCTCAGTCCCTGGAAAAATCATGGAGCAGGTCCTCAAAGAATCAATCCTGAAGCACTTGCATGAGAGGAAAGTGATCAGGAACAGCCAGCATGGATTCACCAAGGGAAGGTCATGCCTGACTAATCTAATCGCCTTTTATGATGAGATTACTGGTTCTGTGGATGAAGGGAAAGCAGTGGATGTATTGTTTCTTGACTTTAGCAAAGCTTTTGACACGGTCTCCCACAGTATTCTTGTCAGCAAGTTAAGGAAGTATGGGCTGGATGAATGCACTATAAGGTGGGTAGAAAGCTGGCTAGATTGTCGGGGTCAACGGGTAGTGATCAATGGCTCCATGTCTAGTTGGCAGCCGGTATCAAGTGGAGTGCCCCAAGGGTCGGTCCTGGGGCCGGTTTTGTTCAATATCTTCATAAATGATCTGGAGGATGGTGTGGATTGCACTCTCAGCAAATTTGCGGATGATACTAAACTGGGAGGAGTGGTAGATACGCTGGAGGGGAGGGATAGGATACAGAAGGATCTAGACAAATTGGAGGATTGGGCCAAAAGAAATCTGATGAGGTTCAATAAGGATAAGTGCAGGATCCTGCACTTAGGATGGAAGAATCCAATGCACAGCTACAGACTAGGGACCGAATGGCTAGGCAGCAGTTCTGCGGAAAAGGACCTAGGGGTGACAGTGGACGAGAAGCTGGATATGAGTCAGCAGTGTGCCCTTGTTGCCAAGAAGGCCAATGGCATTTTGGGATGTATAAGTAGGGGCATAGCGAGCAGATCGAGGGACATGATTGTTCCCCTCTATTCGACATTGGTGAGGCCTCATCTGGAGTACTGTGTCCAGTTTTGGGCCCCACACTATAAGAAGGATGTGGATAAATTGGAGAGAGTCCAGCGAAGGGCAACAAAAATGATTAGGGGTCTAGAACACATGACTTATGAGGAGAGGCTGAGGGAGCTGGGATTGTTTAGCCTGCAGGAGAGAAGAATGAGGGGGGATTTGATAGCTGCTTTCAACTACCTGAAAGGGGGTTCCAAAGAGGATGGTTCTAGACTGTTCTCAATGGTAGCAGATGACAGAACGAGGAGTAATGGTCTCAAGTTGCAGTGGGGGAGGTTTAGATTGGATATTAGGAAAAACTTTTTCACTATGAGGGTGGTGAAACACTGGAATGCGTTACCTAGGGAGGTGGTAGAATCTCCTTCCTTAGAGGTTTTTAAGGTCAGGCTTGACAAAGCCCTGCCTGGGATGATTTAACTGGGAATTGGTCCTGCTTCGAGCAGGGGGTTGGACTAGATGACCTTCAGGGGTCCCTTCCAACCCTGATATTCTATGATTCTATGAAAGCTGAACAAGCTCAACAGGAATAGTGATATGTGCACATATCACAATTGGCATGTCTATTGACAATCTCAGATGCTATGAACTGAATGTACATGAACACAGAGCAATCTTCTCACCTTCACCAAGGGAGTGTAACTGAATGCCTGTAATTAGCTGTCAGTCTGTGTAATCTGCATCCACTGCACAAGTTCTTTCACAATTGCTTCAGCAGTGCGTGTAAAAATCAAACTCAAGAGAAGGGATGTTTATTGCAGATGTACCTAGAGTGGGAGGATGATGGATGGTAGGGAGTGGAGCCATAAATCTTTTGGGGGAAACTCTGTGCTTTTCAGGATGAGCATTGCTAAATAAAAGAGGAGATCCACCTTGCAAAAATAGGGTCCATTCCTGTGAATTTTAGCAAGGAGCTCTTTACTCCTTTATCCTGATCATTAATGAAAATGTTACATAAGACTAGACTTAACCCTGATCCATGAAGCAAACTGTAGACATGTTCCCACAGCTCTTTTGTGACAGTCTGTCTCAATATGAATGGTTTCTGCTATAGAGATCATTTAATTTGTAGTGTTCAGTATGGCTCCAGTTCAGAAGCATATACTTTAATATGGCTTAATGCCATCATAAAAGCTTTGCTGAACTGGGTTTTAAATTACAGTAAGAGTCTATGGTTTGTTTGATAATTAATCTACATCAGGGATTATCTCTCTTGATTTCACCAATTTTTCTTTTGAAATATTTTGGGTTTTATTAAAATGATAGCAAATTTCAATTAAAGCCATTTAAAAAAATAAAAAAAATCCATCTAATCAAAAAGCCAATATCTGTATGTAAAAAGTTGATGGAAAATCTTCAGTCATCTCTGCTGAAAGATTTTTATTAAATAGAATTCAGTACTAATGCTTGTGAAAGGTTTCAGTCGGTCCTCCGAGCCTCTAGGGGGCAATGGAGAGCTATGGTCCCACTGGCAGGCCTCAGTCACACCTTTCGGGTGCTGGGGAATTAGCGGGGAAGGTGTGCCAGCCGGAGTCGGCGGCGCACCCCACAGGCGGGGAAGGGCCGACACGAGTCGGCGGCGCGCCCCTCAGGCGGGGGGGGGGGGGCGCCGGCACGAGTCTCTGGCGTGCCCCTCAGGCCGGGGAGCACCAGTATGAGGCCGTAGCACGCCCCTCAGGCAGGGGAGCGCTGGCACGGGTTTGTAGCCCACAGTTCTGCTACCCATGACAGGTCGGCCAGGGTAGGGGAACGCAGGCCCACCCAACTCCACTGCATTCCAGCCCAGGCCCTGACAGTGGCGGGAGGTGAAGGTCCCGCCGCTGGATCAGTGGGGGGTCATCCGCGCCCGCTGACCAAACACACCCACCCCCCGGTGCAGTTCTGCCCCTGGGCTACTTCCTACCCGGTCTCTCAGGCGGGTCTCTCCGGTCCCTCCAGCTCGTCCGGGTATTCCGCTGCTGGCAGCTCCAGCTCCCCCTCTGTGTCGGACTCACGCTGGCCCGGGCTGCAGTCAGGCCCCTCCAGGTCTTCCGGGTACTCAGCGGCTGGCAGTCCTGGTTGCCACAGGCCGTCCTCCCAGTCAGGTTCCTCCTGGCCCAGGGCCTCCCCTGGGTCAGCAGCAGGATCGCGAGGGAGCAGCCTGTGTCTGTCTCCCTCCCTGGTGCTCTCCTCACTGGACAAAGGGCCCCGCCCTTTGTACTTCCTGTCCCACCCCTCCCCTTCCGGGGATTGGCGGAAGCTTGATCTGGCCCCGCCCACTCAGGCTGAGAGGGTGGCTCTTTACCCTCGGGTTCGGAGGGAAGCCACCCTGGCTCCCTACAATGCTGGGTAAGGGAAGGAAGCAAAAAGTGTCTATAGAGAATAGGAGAGAAACCTTTATTATACAACAACAGGGAAAAAACAACACTTTACTGTTCACTGGTGTGTTGAACGTGGTAAAATATTCATACAGTAATGTAGAAAAAGACTGTTCAGGTTGAGGAAGAACAATCTGGGTCAAGACTCTTAATTTTTCAGGGAGACCTCTTAGAACCCAAATGATAGTTGATAAACCTGTTAGACTGAAGAAATATTCAAGACTGGTAATATTCAAGTTCTTCTTGTAACTCCAGTATAATACAATCTAACTAGCTATGCTTGGATTTGTGCAGCGATTAGCCCCTGCCCCTTGATTTGGTAATGAGCCTTTTATGTTGTCTGGAGTGGCTGACGATCATGACTGTCTACCTAAGGGCAGACTGTCAAAACAGGGCAGACACTCCAGTCTGTTGGTATGTTCTAAAATTAGATTTCACCAGGCCAGTAACAAATGTGAACTCCTGGATCACTATAACAGTCTTACCATGGAGTTAGACTCTCCAATCTATCTCGCCATCCAGTCAAGCTGGAATAAGTGATAAATGGTCCCTTACACCAAAAATCACAAAATTCAGGTTCCTTCCAGTCCCAAGAGACCAGTGACTTACCCCAGACCAACTGGCACCTTAGATCTTACATCAAAGGCAACTCCTGTAGCCAATCCTGTAATAAATTATCAAAAGGTTTATTAACTAGGAGAAAATGAAATAACAGCATTATTTACAGGTTAAAGCAAGCAAACATATACACACACGAGTTATCATCTACAATTCCATAAAATGACAGAGATGTGATAATCTGTCAATTCAAAATATCTTTCAGGGTGGACCCAGAGGTAACCACTGGGGATCTCTGCCTTCATTTAATGTCTTTGGTCCTGTCAGAGTTCAAATAGCAAAAAGATGAAAAATCTTAATGTCTACTATTTTTATTTCCCTCTTCGAGCATTCAACTTGATGAAATGAGGCTTTCTGCACATACTTCTCCTGGGTGGATGGGGAAATTAACAAAGCTTTTGTTTTATGATGGCCAACTTAATTTTTTATAATCATCCTGAATGGGTGGGCCAGGATGATTCCCATGCCTGTGTTCACAAGTTCAGAGCCTACATTTTCAAAGTTATAAAGCAAAATTTGCATAATTCCAAGAGTATGGAATACAGACTTTGTAAGTGAGATTAATGCATGCAACAACATACAAATATTTTATAGAGTGATGAACACAGAGTGATGAAACGCTAAATACATTCTTATAATACTAATACCTATTTTGAACAAAACTTACATACAGGTGAGCTGGTTTGTTTCCAGCTATGAATTTTTCAGTTCTTAACTAATGCCTATGGCCTTGGCCAGAGCTGGCATTTGGTTTACCAGTGTCGCAGAGCCTACGTTCCCTGTAGTACTACTCTAATTGCTGACATATGTGTGAATCATATCAAATTCCCTCCAGCCTTTTGACTACATTTACGTGCTTTTCTACTACCCCTATCTTTCCCTACAAATGTTAATTGACTAATCTTATTTGATTGTTTTCCCTTTGTCACTCACGTTATGTATGTATCAACATCAGATCTTTTAGAGTCGAAGAACAAATTCAGTAAATTGAAATGAAGAAAAGGTTCAAGAAATCAAGACAGGTCACTTTCAATTACCTTTTACCCTGAAAATGTACAGAGATTTTTCCACCACTGTTTATTAGGGATGAAATTAGTAGATTGGTATTTGCATCTGTATTAGGGTTAGGACTGCGTTTGGATTTAATGATTCTGAAACATCATGAGATATCCTAACATACAGCCCACAACAGCAGAAATCTCATAAAATCATTTCTTTTTAGACACATACCTTTTGGGACCCAAGAGTTCACATTATAAGCTTCAGTTTTTCCTCTCTCATCTGTTTATGCTTTCACTTTGGTTGGAGTTTGTCATAAAGTTAAGTCTTTTGAGTAAGATTTGTAAAGGTATTTAGGCATTACCATTCTCAGTGTTAGAAGAACATGGTGGGGATTCTGGTAGCTGTTATAAATCTGGGAGAGACAAGTAACACCAGTCCTAAAATGATCTGTTTGCATATGGTTTCTGCAGGCTGAACATTTTTCTCTCCAGTTGGTAAATTGTTTTAATTTGTCACCCCCACTCCAGTTTTTCTTTATTACATTTTTTGGGGGTGGGTGGGGAATGGAGGTGTAGATAAGTGGTGGTCAATCTGTGGCCCGTGCCGCTTCCCGCACCTCCCATTGGCTGCAAATGGTGAACCGTGGCCACTGGGAGCTGCAGGCATCCATGCCAATGTCAACAAAGTGTCTCTTGGCCCTCCAGTGGATTACCCTGATGGGCCACAGATTGCCCACCACTGATGTAGATCCTGGCTGTTCTTTCTAGCTATAATTTCTGAATACCTCACATTCAATGTAACTAAATAAAAATCACTAAATATTATATATTTAGGAAAATCTGAAACAGCCTCAAACATGGAAAAGGCTCATATTGGGATCCAGATGCCAGCTTTGTTGTTCTTGCCCTTTTTTATTTGAAAGTCAGAGTATGAAGGTTTACCTCAAGCTGAATCAATACCGGAAGCAGCAAGCTCCAGAGGCAAAGATTTTTTTCTGGTAACATGTCTTGCTACTTGCCCTGGAGAGGGCAATTTTAGGTTCAAAGCACTGTAAACTCTTCATTTTTTGCCCTGTACAGTCCTGAGTACATTGTTAGTGCTTAATAAATAACAATGCTGGTAACTGACACAGCTCTAGCAAGTCTTAACTGCCACAACGGAACATAATAGGTGATATAGGTATGTCCTGCTCATTAGTTGCTTTTATATTTCCTTTGAATGATCAATGGGACTATCTCAGCACAACTAAACAATCGGGAATTACTGTATAATTACAACTTTTTAAAAGTGAGCCACACACACAGCATATACAAGAGATTTACCCAGATTTAGCTCACTAGTCATATCATTGCCCTAAGGTAGTCTGAAGCATCCTGTATGTTAAGCTTTCTAAACTCTGGCTCCATCAGGGTTATGAAATTCTTTCTCGATTTCTCTTTTATGGTAACCAGCAGGGTTTCTGTCTCTTTAGGGTGGGCGAGCACTTCTGGTGGATCAGGCTGTAAAAGTTTTCCTATTAAGATACATTCCTGCCTTCAAAGGCGCTGGGTGGCTTCATTATGTATTGTAGGATTTAAATAGCATTCTCTGAAACGTGTGCTGTTTCACTGAAAAGGAGGACTTTTTTTTTAATCTTACCTGCTAGCTAGCTGATATCCCTTTGGGATTTTGGCTGAGAGCAAGCATTTATCCTTATAAAGTAGATTACAATGGTGATGTTTTATTTTACTTCTTGCAGTTTTTGTACCCTCAGCTCTCTCACAAATCTGGGGCTACCGTATTGCCATGGGCAGAGTTCAGTGGGCTTTGTGTCGGTCATTTTAAATCCCTAAATTGAGAAGCAGAAGCAATTGCAAGCACACCTTTCTGACACCAGGCTGAGCTTGCATCCCAGTGCTTGTGATGGAGATTTGTGGTATGGAGATCTGTCAGAACATACCTCCAGCACCTTATCTTAGAAACCAGTGTCACAAACCAAGGATGGCAAATGGCAGTGGTAGATTAAATTACAAGCATCAGATCCATAGTTGTACTGTGATAAGTGAATGTGAAAAGAGCTGGAAGATCTGGAATCTGAGTGCAACACTATTGTTGTCAAAGAGGGGAAATACGTCACAAATGTGTACCTTTAATCAATGGAACAAGTTAAGAGAGAGGGAGAGAGAAAGGGAAGGTTCTGGGACTGTGTAGCATGTATTCCAGAGTAAAATGAAAGAAAAAAATGTGGCATCTAAACTTCCTATTATATACAAGGTAATAGCTGCCAAATGGAGTGATGGTTGGGTATTTGAAGATTTTTGAATGTAGGTGAATGAGTGTGAAGGAATCTGCTAAATCCCTAATCATGCAAGCTTTGTAATTTTATGTACATGAATAGTCCCATTTCAAATCACATGTCAAGAGGGCACATTTCTTGTCCTTTGCTGGTCTCTGATCTATGAATAAAACCATTAAATTCCAAATGCTTTCTCAACTGTCTGTGTGAAGAGTAGGCAAAATTAATCAAACCCAGTTCCACTTTCAGCAGATTTAACTACAGTTCTTGAGAGAAATCATTCAGAATTTTCTTGATTAGAGTGGCTGATTGGTCATTAACAGGGGATTCTAATTGGTTGGGTAATGATTATTACAGAACATTATGGAGTGGAGGAACCTTTGTAAATTCTAATTAGCACAGAGTTACTTGTGCTTCCTAATGACTAAGAGACCTAACCCTGGCAGCACCACATAATACCGTAATACCCATCCACAACAAAGAAAAAAGTCTAAAAATAGAGATGTATAAAATACATACAGCAATCAAAAGGTAGTAAAACCAAAAATGCTTGGTAATCAGATTGCAATCTGAAGACAATAAATAGAATTGTTTCTGTTTCACTGCCTTTGATGTGGGCATATAATTTGAAAATTACACCACTTTCCTGTAGTTCTTTTATAACACACTCATTTTATTAGTTGTGCCACTCCATCATTTATACTGTGTTACAAACTAGAGAAGATGACATCATCACTAGTTAAGGGAGAGTAACTCCAAGTCTAACAACTTTCAACTTTTTTTTTTTCAAACAGAAAAATATGTTCTCAATACATGATCTGCCAACCCATTTACCATGTGCGATTCAGGCAGATTTCTATTTTCTGCAAGTGATAGCACTTGCCACTTTTAAGCTGCAAGATAATGTTGTGAAGTGAACCAGTTTTAGTACTGGGGTAGGGAGAATATGCAAGTAAATCAAACCAGCTCCTTATTTAGCTTTTTCCAAAAATAGAGTGTAATTTAGCTTTTTCTCTGTGGTTTTTTGTTTGTTTGTTTGTTTGTTTTTGTTTTGACATACATTCTTTCTACTTTAAAGTTCTGAAAACAAACAGTGTACTAAATTGCAAATGAAAGGCCAGGCTGCCCCTGTTGTGGATTATTCCCATGTAAGAAGAAGGAAACTCCACCAGTTTGGACTCAGTGGGCTTGAATATCAGCTCTGCTCAACACAGGAACTGGAGTGGAGGAAAGATGGCTTTAAAGTATCTTTGCACATTCTGGGGCTGGCTGAGAACCTGTTTGATTCCTGGTGCAGCCTCAGGGCTGCTGTAACATTCACTTGACAGGCTGTGGTCCTAAGGGGGCATTCTGATGTCTGTAAGTAGTCAGAGTTCAGTGGTGCTCTTCTCCCAGTGCTTTCTCTGACCATTACCCCTAAGCTGGGGGCTTTGAGTATGGCAGGAATGGCGCAGGTGTATAGCCATTACATTGTCTCAATACCTCCCAAGAAATTCCCTTCCTATTCCACAGTGATTAGAACTGTTTGGTTTGTTGCCACACTGCACAAGTGGAGAAGTGTAAAAGAGAACACAATGTAATAGCCTAGAGTATTTTATTAATCCTACCCTGTGCCCCACAATCCATCCTCATTCACTCCTCTCCACAAGACTGTGGTGGTCCTGAAATCCATGTAAAACTTCGGACATGCACCAGAATCCAGGAGCTAAGTACACAGAATGGCTTCTGTGGGATTCTGTGGTCCCTCCTGACAACCGCTACCCCAATCCAGTGGTTTCTCCTGCTTTCTGAGTGCCATAGCATCTGCAGAGCATATGTCTCCAAAACTCATAAAAATACACTATTTGCCTTTAAACATATAGGTTGTATGTGTTAGCCAGTTTTAAACATTTAATATTTGAATTGCATTTTCCATGACATATTAAATGTTGGTTTTGTATATTTGTGGGTGCTTTAGATAGAACAGGGACAAAATTTTAATGGATGCCCTTGTTGTCCTTTTCTTGAGTTAATTTTATGAGCTGTTTGCTTACTAACTAGTACTTTGAATTGCAAGTGAACAAGTCTCAGAATTGCTCAAATACTGAATTAAGAGCATTTCATAATTCCGGGAAGAAACAGGCAATTAATCATAGTAAATCATTAAGCATGGAAACAGTGATAGGTAAATGCATTTTCATGAATAAGCAGGAAAAAAATGATTTGTTTGTTAACTCCCTCCACTCACAGCTGTAATGGAACTTCCAAAATGTTCCGTTTCCCAGAATGCCTCTTTTCTGTGCAGTTTTTGCAGCTCCAACACCATACCCTCTAATTCCTGTAGTTATAGTGCAAATATTTTACGTGCTGATTTTCAAAGATGAACAGTCATAACTACCACTGGCAGCAGGCTATTTGTTTCTTGTGGAACGAGGTTAAAGACCCAGTTATGGAAGGTTAAAGATTTTTAATGGCTACTACTATAGTATGACTGAAAAATTTTGAAGTGACTAAATTTCATATTACAATTTTACAGCAGAAGGTAACAAGCATTTCTTTTAGGACTTGAACTTGGAGGCTTGCATGTGAGGGTTGTGAGGGAACAGCGCTGAGTAACTGGTAAGGTTGCTGACCATGGGAATTTACTCTGTGATGGGATGTAGGGCCACAGACTGGTAGGTTTGCAGGAACACTATGATCAGCATACATCATGAGGCAGTAAGCAGGTGGCTGCACGGCATACATTTTTAGAATCCTTTGATTATTTTTTCTGTCAGTGGTTGGCCTTCCTGGCTGCCCTTCTCTCTGTTTCTTCTAAGTATTACACTTGTCTGAACTTCTAGTGTGGGCTTGCAATTGGGGCTACCTGAAAAAATTTAAAATGTCATTTGCATCTAAGTACCTATGTCTCAGAAATTCCCTGTCTCCACCCCTTCCACTTCTTGCCCTAACCCTGGTACCATTCCACTCAGGCAAACAGAGGATTGCTCAATGTTCCTGAGTGCTATGAACACCCCTCTGCACTACACAGATGCTTCCCTGTACAAGTGCTGAGCAAATGCAGATTTCTAAGCAAAAGGAATTTTGGCTCTACTTGTCTCGCAGCAGCCTACAACATATTCCTCCTCTACCCCCTCAATTCAACAAAACACTTAAGCTCATTGACACAAAAGATAAGCACATGCTTAAATGCCTCACTGAAACAGGCCGTAGGAAAAAAGAAGTGTTTACAATGTTAGTGTTGCCTTGTTATTCCTGGGAGAGACTGCATGGTGTTTTATTATCATTTTATAAGGCACATATTTGCCATTTGCTGTTTTGATCCCTGATTCTAGTTTACGTTCCTATGAAGGTTCACTTGTTTATTCAGGTGTTTCTACTGCAGTCAGAAATGCTTGTTGAATTTTGGTGAGCCTTTACACTCTGAAATGTCTTGTTTATTAGACTAGAAAATTGTGGCAACCCAGCTTTGTGTTGTATATAAAATCCGAGACATGAATCTGTCATTTTAAAATGTCAAAATTAGAGCTCTGACACTTTGGAAAAAGTGAGTTCTCCAACAGTGCGGATCTATGGAGTGCATAATTAAAGGGACATCATTAATTTTTTTTTTCAGTAGCTTTGCATTTGTTTTCTGCTTCATGTTTTGTAAAGCCTAGAGTGCCTGGTAGTTAACTTATATTAGTTAACGTGTGGTCCCTCGATTGGTTTCCTATGGACATCTGAAAGGGCAGTTCAAAATACAGTATGGTCTACATGAACATTGCATTAGTATCTTGTTGATAGTGAAGGAATCTGTCCTTATTGTATAGAATTTGGAAGACATTCCAAGCCAAATAATAAAGTGTGACAAAGTTCCTGCTCTACCTTGGTGGGTCTTGCGCTTATTGGCGGATTTGCTCGCCTTGGAGCTTCACGGCAGCCCTCAGCTTGGCCGTTTTTCTGAATCCACAGTCCAGGTCGACGACTCCTATGTCTGACCAGGAGTTGGGAGGATTTGGGGGGAACCTAGGCCGCCCTCTACTCCGGGTTCCAGCCCAGGGCCCTGTGGAATGCAGCTGTCTAGAGTGTCTCTTGGAACAGCTGTGCGACAGCTACAACTCCCTGGGCTACTTCCCCATGGCCTCTTCCCAACACCTTCTTTATCCTCACCATAGGACCTTCCTCCTGGTGTCTGATAATGCTTGTACACCTCAGTCCTCCAACAGTCTGCGTTCTCACTGTCAGCTACTCGTGCCTCTTGCTCCCAGCTCCTCACACGCACACCACAAACTGAAGTGAACTTCTTTTTAAAACCCAGGTGCCCTGATTAGCCTGCCTTAATTGATTCTAGCAGCTTCTTGATTGGCTGCAGGTGTTCTAATCAGCCTGTCTTAATTGTCTCCAGAAGGTTCCTGATTGTTCTGGAACCTTCCCTGTTACCTTACCCAGGAAAAAGGGACCTACCTAGCCTGGGGCTTATATATCTGCCTTCTGTTACTCTCCTATAGCCAACTGGCCCGACCCTGTCACAAAAGTCAGTCACATTTTGGATATACTCTGCTTAACAACTTCTCTCTTTTTAAAGTCAAATGTGAAATTATTAAGAAACAACAAAATTAAGTAAATAAATGCGCTAATCATGTTCTGGGCTTATGAATCCTTTTTCTCTACTGGATGTTCTTGCTGTCATGGAAAACACGAGTTAGTCTCTGTTATAATTCCACCAATATTGTCACTTTTCAGAGCCCCTTTTCATCCAGAGCCCTATGAGCACATAGCACCAAATCCAAATGCTATCCCCAGCAAAATTGGATGGGATGGTTTACTAGGAAACCCATTCTCTGGGCAACAACTGACTATGTCTGAAGTCAAAACTCTTCTAAGGCTCACTAATAATTAAATAGATTAAATGGGCTTTGCATCATCATGGCATTATAAACTATTTTCATTGGCAGAAGGTTTGTTTTATTTTGATGGTTAATTATGCTTTTTACAATTTATGTGTAAATATACAAAATATAGCTGAGATCCACCAACTGGATCCATGCAGACAGACTATTGCACCCAGTGCAGAATTCACTGAAATCAGTGGGGCTTTGCCCAAGTGCATCCAGTTTCAGGACTGATGTTCACATAAGGTCCTGCAAATTCATGGCTCCATATAGATCCCTGTGTCTATATGGAGCCTCATTGACTTTAATGGGGCTCTGACTGAGTGCATGAGCCCATCTGTGTATTGGAATTTGCAGGGTAAGCAAGGTTTAAAAAGATGCTATCCAATCAATATGTGTGTGTTGTGACCTTGTACAAAAATTCCAAGGCCCTGAGGGTACCCATAAATGTCGGAAAGGAAAGATGATTATCAGTTCCTTTTCCTTTCCCCAGAAAGGTGTGTGTGTGGCGGGGGGATTAGTTACTAAAATCCTGACACTTTGGCAAATAAGCTTTTAATTTTAAAAAAGGAATTATAATGAACTTTTTCCCTCAAAGTACATATCCAAAGAACTATTAAATCAACCATTTGCAGGTAAGACTGAATCCTCAACAGGATTCTCACTTTCTCCTGCTGGAGATGAGTAGAGTTGTGAACCCTCCCAGTTTCGCCGGGAGTCTCCCAGAATCAGGCTCTATGTCCCGAAGGCTACTGGAGCCAAACCGGGAGATTTTAGGCCGCTAAAAGTCTGGTGGGGCTAAGGCAGGCTCATTGCCTGCCCTGGCTCTGCACTGCTCCCAGAAGCGGCCAGCACATCCCAGTGGCTCCTGCCGGGGGAGGTCTCCACATGCTGCCCCCGCCTGGAGCTCCGACTCCACAGCTCCCATTGGCCTGGAACTGCAACCAATGGGAGCTGTGGGGGAAGTTCCTGCAGGCAGGGGCAGCACACAGAAACCCCGGCCTCCTCCTCAGGGGCCACAGGGACAAGCCAGCTACTTCTGAGAGCAGCATGGGGCCAGGGCAGGCAGAGAGCCTGCCTAAGCCCTACTGCATCACCGACCGGGAGCTGCTTGAGGTAAGTTCTGTCCAGCTGGAGCCCACACCACTCACCCCAACCCTCTGCCCCAGACCTGAGCCCCCTCCCACACTCCAACTCCCTCCCAGAGTCTGCACCCCGCATCCCCTCCTGCAGCCCAACCCCCTGCTCCAAGCTCAGCCTGGAGGCCCCTCCCACACTCCAAAACCCTCCACCCCAGCCCAGTGAAAAGTGAGTCATGGTGGGGGAGAATGAGCAATGGAAGAAGCGGGGATGGAGTGAGTGGGTGGGACCCCAGGGAAGGGGCGGGGCAAGGAGAGGGAAAGGATGTTTGGGTTTGTGTGATTAGACAGTTGGCAACCCTAGAGATGAGACCTTTTTTCTTCTATAATTGACATAACAAGAAATCCTTGCCTTGTTTATAGCCACAGAATGAGAATCTCTTGTCACCCTGGTTTTGTTTGTTTAAATGTATCCTGTCTTTGCAGTTTTTTTCTCCATTTAGATAAGGATCTGGGGACTAGACACCTCTAAATGACAGGCACCTCTAAACATGGTTGTTGTTTCCATAAGTGTCAATGTTGTGTCATGTATTTTTTTTTTTTTTGTATTCATAGAATATCACTGTTGGAAGGGACCTCAGGAGGTCATCTAGTCTAACCCCCTGCTCAAAGCAGGACCAATACCCAGTTGTTGCCCCAGATCCCTAAATGGCCCCCTCAAGGATTGAACTCACAACCCTGGGTTTAGCAGACCAATGCTCAAACCACTGAGCTATCCCCTCCTCCTAAGGAAGAGGGTTTTAAGGGGGCACTTGGATTTAAACCAAGGACCATTTGATCTGCAATCAGACACTCTACCACTGAGCTATACCCCCATGCCATAAAGAGGTGGTGTAGCACTGGCATATGAACCCACGCCTCCATAGGGGTATTGCTTACCTACTAACTACCACCTTGTGGAACTGCATCCTCACTTTGTGGGTACACCCTCCCCGCCCGCCCCATCTCTGGTTGCAGTATTGTGTGTGGTCCTCGGCTTTGGCACTCCCAGTGGGCTCTCTCTCTGGCCTGTTATGGCTTTTCTCAGCCTGTGTCTTCCCCCAACTTCCCCTCAGGGTATTCTGTGGCTTGGCCCTGCAGCCAAGTCATGTAAAAGTCTGAGCCTCTTCCAGCATGGTACAAAGAAGTCCAAATAAAAACTCAAACAAGTTTTCAAATTAATAGCCTTCCACACCTCTCAGGCTTCATTATGGTTTACTTACTGTATCTTGCCTGTTAAGCCATAGACCAGGGCTTCTCTCCATCAGGGAGACCTATCTCCTCTGCAGTCTGTCTCCCAACTTAGCTCCTTCAATCTACTTATACAGATTAGTTCTGCCTCCTCTGTCCATAAGGCAGTTAGGCACTTTCCACCCCTGCCCCAGATGCAGAGTATTACTACTTGGTTCTGTCCCTTGTCTTGGTGATAGGAATTAAGCCCCATCACATACTCCCCTCTCAAACAAGTACCAGTCAGGGTACTCTTTCAGAGTTACTGTATTGTGCCCTACAGTTATTTCAGCTCTTTTTCTAAGTCATGCACACAAGTGAACAAACTGTTTTTTCTCAATTAGCAGGTATTCAAACATTCTTTCCAATATTATGTATCTTGCATGTCTATTTGCAAGGCCTCCTCTGCAGCAGCTAACCTATCCCAAAGTCCCAGGATCATGTACTCTCTGCTGTTGGTCCTGCCTCCTGCAATTGCTTTTGGGGTGACAGGTCAGCATCCATGATCAAGGCAGCTTCTCTCATCTCCTCATTCAGGATGTCCACCTCCCACAAATTTGCCTTAGAAGCTTCTTCTCCTGCAAGGACATGCTGTGGACTTCTAGAGACTGAGGTCAACTTATCACATGGTTTTCTGATTTGCAATGCAGCTAGCAGCTGTTCAAGTTGCTGACAACAGTTCTTCTCATGTGCCAGATCTTGTCTTGTCTGAACAAATTCTTGCTCTTGCTTTGCTGCCTCTTCTTTTATTTTCTGTCATGAAGCTTTCACCTCCTCCAGCTCCCAGCTTGCTTTGTGTAACTGTGTCTCTGGGGTTTGTAACTGACTTGACATCTTCTCTTTGACTCTCTTGACTAGCTCCACCCAGTCCTTTGACTCCTCACTCATCCTCGCTGCTGCATCATGCAGCCCAACACCCTTGTTGAGGAGAGGATTATTTTACAGCCATCTGGTCTGAGCGATAATCAGAGAGACCTGTCTCCTCTGCTGTCTCTCCCCCAACTTAGCGCCTTCAGTCTACTTATAAGGCTTAGCTATGCCTCCTCTGTCCTGGAGGCAGTTAGTTACTCCCGCCCCCAAACCTCCAGTGCAGAGCATGAATAATTAGGTCCTTTCCCTTGCCTTGCAGGTGAATTAATGGAGATAATAGTGAAGAAGAGAAAGAGGACCCCTGAATAACATTATCATATATAATATGTCTTGGGGCGTTTTAAACCTTGCATACAACAGAGAGATTTTCAAAGGTACAAAGGGCAGTTACACACCCAGCTGTTTTTGACTTTCAGTAGGAGCTAGGAGACATATTTTAAAGGTATTTATCTACCTAATGATTTGGGTGCCTGAAGATAGGCACCTAATGGGATTTCAAATATGCGTGGGTGCAGTAGTCCCATAGGAGTTCCACTAGATACCTATCTTAGGTTCTTTAGGCACCTAAGAACCTTTAACAGTCTGGCCCTGGATGCTACCTCACCGTTGTGCCATTGAAAATATTCACCCCACTTTCTCATATTTAGTGTGCTTTTCTATACCTCTTAGTCAACCTACCTTCTGAGACCCAGATACTACAAGAGGATCCATGCAGATAAATCAATTGAGGGGTTCTCCAGTGCTTATCCTACTATGGTACTGGAATATAAGCAGTTTAAAGGGAAACAGCAACAATAAAACACCATACACGTAGTTTGTTATATATAGAAAGTTATATGTTCAGGCCACACAAAGTTTTTTATGACAAAAAGCTTCTCAGAATTGACATACATAACTTTGTGCTTGGAATATATATTTCTGGATCACTTATTCCGTCTGGAAATATTTGTGCACACTGCATCAGGTGTTCTGTGGCACCAGGTCCTTGTACTGGCAAAGGGGAGCTTCCATCCTGATCACTATAATTTCTTTACAGTTTTCAAAACAATGTCTGTTGGACTTGTTTATCGAATGTGATCCAGGTAGAGGCAGAAAGAAATAAACATGGAGGAGAACAAGTGTATCTTGACAGCAAAGTCCTTTAAAAAGGTCTATTCTATACATATTTTGGCAATTTGGTGGTAGGAATATAAATCATATGTATAAAGTAAGAAAAACGGGGAGCTTCTGAAGGCTGTGAATTTTTACAGTGTGTCAGCATGTAGTTAAATCAGCTGCTTCCCTTAACTGTGGTTGTTGTAGAGTGTGATGCTGCATAATGAGAATGTGATGCTGCCACAGCTGCAGTCCTCCCTGTAGCTGCTATGAGTCACTCTGTTCAATATTCTGAAAATCATTCCAGGGAACAGTGCAAACATGCTTTCCATAAACAGTGCTGCCCCATTAAAAACATTGGAATCTGTTTTCTCTTCAGTGTGTATTAATTGGTGATATATATGAATAAAGAATGATAATAATAATGTTGAATCAAGAACAAATAAGTATATGTACTAGATCAACTCTGAGGAGGAATTTGATTTATTTACTCTTCCTCTGACAGTAAGTATAGCTGGAATTTCATAATTGTTTACTGTGACTCTAATGTTACCTTCCAGAAATCATTTAAATATTGTTTAAGCTGATGTGTTGGAAAATCTTTTAAAAGTATATTCCACACCCTGCCCTCTGTGTACACCTCAAACAACTACCAGGAAGGAATAAGTCCAGGAGTAAGAGGCTACCATTGTTATTCTTAAACAAAGCAAATTAGATCTTTTTACAGAGGAGAAGGCAACAAACCACATTTATTGAGAATACAGCAGTTAACATATCTTTTCAGTCACACACACACCATGCACACAGTCCCGCCAGTCGATGTTTATAGTTACCAGTCCAGAGTCTGGATCAATCTAGTGGCCAGCCAGATTGCTCACAGAGGGGAGCTGGGCTCTGTCGGTTTTGATCCGATACTCCTGGAGTAATGGCAAGACGAACCCAAAGTCCCATGGCAAAGCACCCTGTTCTTATAGTCTTTTTTCTCTGTTGAAGTCTATGGATTTTCCTGTGTCAGTTTATGACCAGTTACTCCTTAATTGGTGTTATCTTTTGATGTTAACATTCCAAAACACCTCTGAGAGGGTCATCCTGTCCCGGATTTGATTTAATCAATCGCTTTAGGGGTGCCAGCCTCCACCTCAGGGTCGTCAATCTGCCCTTCCTCAATCATGGATGCATGTTGATGATTCTCTGGCATCGATAAGTCTCATAAAGTATCTTCAGTCCTCCTTTCTTGACCATCTGGTTAACAATGGCCTTCACACCTTATCTTTTCCAGATACATACATTCCTCATTCACACAGTCTTTTATAGAGACCTTTGAGAATACAAACAGCAGTATTTTTTTATAGAGTGAGAAAACATTACATTAAACCTTGCTAAATGTTATAACCAAAACAATTCACATTGAGGCCCAGGCCATCAACGTTCCTCTAATCTACTTAACATAGACACAATACAGAATCCTGTCTCATACTAACTAAACCTTACAACAAAACTAAAAGGGCCTAATTTGTAATGCATATGGGGAACAGGATCCTATAGTCCCAGAGGGTCATTCCTTTCTCCTTATTCAAAAAGGGTGTCTGGCAGGATGGAATCAAATCATACATTAATTCTCATAGCACAATTACAAAATCCTGCTCCTACACCATGTGTATTCAATCTTTGGATCTGCTGAGAATGTCAGCCATGAGGAGCCCGTTAGTAATGATTTCGGTGATTGCTGTGTGTTGTGTAAACTTGTCCATTATGGACTGGACTGAGACCACAGACCCACTTCCCGTATAGTTGGCCATCCACTAGACATCGGGTGTGAATGACTTGTGTTCTCTTCTGACCTGGACTAAATTTCAATCTGTGGCCTAGAGAAGAAAGGCTCCAATACTCCATTACCAGTTCCCTGAGTCTTCCAGTCTCTCACTAACTACTGCCTCAAAGATGTATGAAACAAAGAAACCCATCTTCTGTTGCATGTATTTAATTTATGGAAAAATGGAGTTTTCTCCTGCTACATTGATGGATTTTTTATTTATTGTTGACACATGGATGAGAAATTCACAGAAGAGTGGAGGAGTTTTATAGAAAGTAGGAGTGGGGATAGAGAGGAATCAACAGCATTCTGGAGATATTACATTTTCCTTTCTTTTGTGAGGAATGTCACCTTTCTGAGAGAGTTCAAGTCTCTTGGGTTATCATTCTTGATTTCCAAGAATAAAAGTAAATGAAAGATGAATGAATTTTGCTGTATTTCTTCCATAATAAAATCTTTTAATTAGTTACAAATAACTTATCCCTTTGTTGCAATGACCCCTTCTCAGTGAGCTTCTTTTATTCTATTACTTAACCATGTAAGTAATATGATTCATATCTCTCCCATATGAAAACTCTTCAAAGGGGACTATGTCAGTTTTGATATTAGTTATTCAAAACTGTACTTATTTGTAGACTGTAAAAATCAGTTTTTAGGATCACATTCTATGTGTTTTGAGCTGTAATTCTGGCACATGAAATGAATAGTCTGAGGGCTGGGCCACATTGGGAACATACATCAGAATAGCTATGTCTCTCAGAGGTGTGAAAAATCCTCACCCCTGAAAGATGTAGCTATGACAACCTAACCTGCTGTGTAGACAGTACTAGGTTGAAGGAAGAATTCTTGGGGAGGTGGATTACCTGCTGTTAGTGTAGGTAGTGTCTACACTAAATAGCTACAGCAGTGCAGCTGCAGCTCTGCTACTGTAGCAGTTTAAGTGTAGACGTACGCTCAGTCTTTGCTCTTTAAGCAAAGCTCTTAATTCCTACAAGATGTTCCATGTGAGCAGACTGTTGTGGGCCTGAGACCACCCTGCTTCCTGTGAAGGGCTTCTCTTGATAGTTCAAGAGACAGGAGGGGGCAGGATATGTTCACTGGAGGATCCTCTTCTGGTGTTTTCTTCTCTTGCCAGTCCAAGGGACCCTGAAACTGAGGAATTCTGCAGCAACGGCAAGGCCTTATGGGGAAGGACAGAAGTCTCCAAAGAATGAGTTGGGGACCGTGTTTGAATATCTTTCCTCATCATGGAATAAGAACATAAAAACATAAGAATGACCATACTGGATCAGACCAATGGTCCATCCAGCCAGTATCCTGTCTTCCAACAGTGGTCAGAGCCAGATGCTTCAGACAGAATTAACAGAACGTAAGAACAGCCATACGGCGTCAGATCAGTATCCTGTCTTTTGACAGTGGCCAATGCCAGGGGAATGAACAGAACAGGTAATCATCAAGTGATCCAATCCCCACCCATTCCCAGCTTCCGGCAAACAGAGGTTAGGGACACCATCCCTGCCCATCCTGGGAACAGGGCAATTCTCAAGTAATCCATCCCATCTCATCCAGTCCTAGCTTCTGACAGTTGAAGGTTTAAGGACACCTAGAGCATGAAGTTGCATCCCTGACCATCTTGGCTACTAGCCATTAATGGACTTATCGTCCATGAATTTATCTAATCCTATATTGAAACCAGTTGTGATGCTGTGCATTAGAAAGATGACGATTTGTATCATTAAGAAAAGGTTTCAGAGTAACAGCCGTGTTAGTCTGTATTCGCAAAAAGAAAAGGAGTACTTGTGGCACCTTAGAGACTAACCAATTTATTTGAGCATGAGCTTTCGTGAGCTACAGCTCACTTCATCGGATGCATTCAGTGGAAAATACAGTGGGGAGATTTATATACATAGAGAACATGAAACAATGGATGTTACCATACACACTGTAACAAGAGAGTGATCACTTAAGGTGAGCTATTTACCAGCAGGAAAGCGGGGGTGGGAAACCTTTTGTAGTGATAATCAAGGTGGGCCATTTCCAGCAGTTGACAAGAACATCTGAGGAACAGTGCGGGGTGGAAGTGGGGAATAAACATGGGGAAATAGTTTTACTTTGTGTAATGACCCATCCACTCCCAGTCTCTATTCAAGCCTAAGTTAATTGTATCAGTTTGCAAATTAATTCCAATTCAGCAGTCTCTCGTTGGAGTCTGTTTTTAAAGATTTTTTGTTGAAGAATTGCAACTTTTAGGTCTGTAATAGAGTGACCAAAGAGATTGAAGTGTTCTCCAACTATTTCCCCATGTTTATTCCCCCCCCCCCTGCACCCCCCACTGTTCCTCAGACGTTCTTGTCAACTGCTGGAAATGGCCCACCTTGATTATCACTACAAAAGGTTTTTTCCCCCCCGGCTCTCCTGCTAGTAATAGCTCACCTTAAGTGATCACTCTCGTTACAGTGTGTGTGGTAACACCCATTGTTTCATGTTCTCTGTGTATATACATCTCCCCACTGTATTTTCCACTGAATGCATCCGATGAAGTGAGCTGTAGCTCATGAAAGCTTATGCTCAAATAAATTTGTTAGTCTCTAAAGTGCCACAAGTACTCCTTTTCTTTTTGTGAATACAGACTAACATGGCTGCTACTCTGAAATTTGTATCATTACCATTGTTACACACTTGCAACAAATCTTGTACAAAGTATGTCGCATAAGATGTCAATGGAAATTGGAAAATGAAAATGATTTGCAAAGTATAATTATCCCGTTTATATGCATGTATCATCTTTGTATCTGAAATTATGAATGTTGACTATGTATTTGTATCTAAACTTGTGTTGTATTCCTGGGTGACACCCCCAGGATAGAATTTACATTAGGGAAAGACAGCTATGTGTTGATGGCCTATCAAGGACACTCCACTGTCACAATACACCATTAAAGAAACGCATCCTATCCAAATAACTCTTCCTGAGGATGCCTCAGCTAGCAAGGAGCCAACAGCCACCCCCTGTGATTCATCGAAATGTGTAGGGGAATGTGATATGCTTATGTGACCCTGGATTCCATTTCGGCCAGTAACTTTCCACAGACAGGGGCTGTGGATTTTGTTTGGGCCAGTAAATTTACATGCACATGGCAAAGGATATAAAAAGACACCTGAAACACCTCCATGTTACCTCTTTCCTGCTCTGATTCTCTGAACTGTGGATTTACAACTAAAAGGAGCATCTTGAATTATGGACTGAGGACCTTCCAATCTTCTGGAAGTTATCAGAGAGTCCATTCCATCACTGCTGATATAAGGACTTTGCAATAATTTCTACGTATATGATGTATTAACCATTTATAACTCTCTTTACTTTAATTATTAAATGTTTCATTCATTTTCTAAGAATTGACTGACAGTGTGATATTTGGGTAAGATCTGAGCTTCATATTGACAGGGGGATATATGATTGAGCCTCTGGGATTAGAAAGAACCTCACATATGTGAAATGGATAGATGGGAGTCAAGGGCTGGAATGCCTAAAGGGGACTGTGTTTGGAATCTGGTTAACCAATGTGTTACTGTGGATGATCTTTTGTTACTGGTTTGGTGAATCTATAGAGTAAACCAGCAGCTTTGGGGATTGTCTGCCCTGTTTTTTGCAGTATACCCTGAGTGTGGCATTCTCATTGTGGTCTACCCTAGGCACCCAGTCAAAACAGTTATATTTTTGGCCTTCACAACATCCCCTGGCAACGAGTTCCACAGGTTGACTGTGCATTGTGTGAAGAAGTACTTCCTTACGTTTGTTTTATACCTGCTGCCTGTTAATTTAATTGGGTGACCCCTAGTTCTTTTCATAGAATCATAGACTATCAGGGTTGGAAGGGACCTCAGGAGGTCATCTAGTCCAACCCCCTGCTCAAAGCAGGACCAATCCCAAATTTTTGCCCCAGATCCCTAAATGGCCCCCTCAAGGATTGAACTCACAACCCTGGGTTTAGCAGGCCAATGCTCAAACCACTGAGCTATCCCTCCCCCCATTTTGTTATATGACAGGGTAAATAGCACTTTCTTATTCACTTCCTCCACACCATTCATAACGTTATAGACATCTATCATATTCCCCCATAGTCTTCTCTTCTCTAAGATGAACAGCCCAACCTTTTTATTCTCTCCTCATATGGAATCTGTTCCATATCCCTAATCTTTTTTGTTATCCTTCTTTGTATCTTTTCCAGTTCTAATATATATTTTTGAAAAGGAGTGATCAGAACTGCACCCAGTATTCAAGGTGTGGGCATGCCTTGGATTTATATAGTGGCATTATGATATTTTGTGTGTTATTAGCTGTTATTGCTATTGATTTTTTTTTCCTGTTGGATGCAATATTAGTGGGCTCTGTGAGTGGTGTTTTTTTATTAACACAGGTCCGAAATGCTACATCAGATGAGAGACATATGAAATCTCTCTACCCACTAACTCCTTTGCGTTTACTTTAGGTTTTGAGCTTTAGTAAAAACTCTAAACTGAAATACTTTTATTCCTTTGTTGTTGTTATTTGCCTTTGTAAATGGGTGGCATTTGTCACTTCTTCCCCCTCTAGCAAATAAGAGGGCGAGCCAGATCACAACATTGAGTTGCAAAGGAAGGAAACAGGGAACATGTTTATTGTTACAGTATTATTCGTAATATTTTTATAACCATGTTGGATACTGATGAGTGTTAAAAGATATTGGATCTAAAAACAAATAATAAGGAAAGAGAAGGCAACCAGTAACAATTTATTTTATCTAGTTTTTTAGGATGTACAATTTTACTTTATTTTATTGTGTACTGTCCCAAATTGGAATAGATTTAGAGTAAATTTTGGATACAAAACTCAATATACATAACATGCATTTTTTTTCTTTACAATCTAACAACTCATCCAAAGATTGCTATGGTTTGTGAATCTTCTTTATTTCATCCTAGGTTAGTTTATGGTGGTATGTTGAAACCATGAATGTTTTTGTCATGAAATCAGGTGAAACTCAGTAATTCAAATCCAAACATCAAAGCAAAACTAGATAGTGCAATTCTTATTGCCCAGTGAACCCCATGAGGTTGTATGAATATAGGGAGCAGAATTTGGTCCTATATTTATAATAATGAAATAACTAACCTTCTATATCTTCAATTTTATCCAATTTAGAGTAAGTGACTGGGAAACAAGAAGACTGATTCCTTCTCTGAGCTCAGCCTTTACCTCACATGGTGGTCTGAGACAATTCACTTAACCTTGCCTTAACTCAGTTTACCTATTTGTACAGTGGAGGTAATGCTTTCTACCTAAAAGGGGTGTTGTGAGGGTTGATTAATGTTTGGAAAATTATTTGGAAAATTTTGGATGAAAAGGTACTGTGCATGTACAAAACATCACTCAACTGAATAACTATCTTGTTATAAGTGGCATATTTTTCCATTTTTTTTTCTTAGAGTGTATGCAAATCTTTAGTTTTTGGGTTACGCACTGTGGGGTTATTGTTATGCAAGGTTTGTGTAGAGGCAGTGTTTCTTGCAGAGGGACCCATGTAAGTGGCAGAAGAATTTGATCTGTGCCTTAGTCTTTGATTACAGTCAATGCTTGAGGCAGAGTTGGTCCTTGGGAACAGGGCATTCACACTGATCTCAGATTTCTCAAAGAATTGATTCTTGAGTGATATTTGACCACTTTTTGTACCGATACATTAATTTAAAAAAAAAAGTGACATTTAAAATATAGCCACTCCGTGAAGTAGAACTGCAAGGCCCTGAAATTCTGCTATTGCTCAGCAGTGGCGTAATGATGGTGTTAGAATGAGACACCGGTGCTGGAAATACTTTTGTAAGCTCTTCGATTCATCAACAGTTAGAATAGCTTGAAAGGTGACACATTTGAACATACATGATTAGACTCCTGATTATCTGAACCTCTTGTCTGTCACCAAATATATATCTGGAAAACTGGGCATTTGAGCAACGAGAACCTAATCCAAAGTCCACTGAAATCAGTGGAATGATCCCATTTATTTTCCAGGGTTTGGATTAGGCTCAGAATCTGTTCATAGGGAGACTCCTCACAATTGATTAATTCCTAGCAGGTTCCAGTGTATTTCATGCTTACTGTGAATTTTTATTTGCAGTTATTCTATGATAGGATTTTCCATTCTTTTAGCCCACATTTTGTTTGATCTGAGAGATTCTTAATGTATTGGTGATCTGAGAAGACAGTGCATGCATTTAATGGTTTCTACAGGTCATCTCATCTTCACACACTGGCAATATGCATGCCATCTGTGTCTTTTCCTTAGGAGTTCAGAAGGAATTTTATGTCACCTTAAATTTCATGTTGAGCTTGCTGTCTTCTCCAATATGCTGATCTAAGAAAGTATGTGGGAGGCTGAGGGGTAGGAGGGGAAGAGGAGTGAAGGTGAAGAAAAAAAAGGTAAAGAAATGTATTTGATTTGAGTACAGTAGCCTGATCTATAGACTATAATAAAAATTCCCTGTTTTCACTTTGCGGGATGACAGGTTCTTGTCCCAAGATCAGGCCCAGTATTATTAAAAGTTATTATATATTTGGGAACCCCAATGGGCACAGGTGCAACACTCACACTATAGGAACTATTTTATATTTACAAATAAATAATTTATTAATACATTTAGCAAAGTCACACACACTCCAACTCAGTAAGGTAGATAGAGATAATACAGAAAGTCCATCTGAGCATCCATACTTATACCATCCCTTTCAGAACAACCTGAAATGTTAGCCATCATCTTCCTCATCACTGTCTCTTTCCTCATCTTCACCAGTGGCCATCATCCTGGCCCCTCCCAAAGGCTACATCTCTCTCTCCTACTGTCCCCAGGCCGGGATGCCACTTTTATAATATATTACGCTGACGTTACCATGTCTAACTCATATTCAATAGGGGTTTCTCCCCTCTTCCTTATTTGTATTTCCTCCCCTTACCAATGTTAAGATGTCCTTCTTCTATAGGTTACTGTATTTGTGATTTTACCCCATTATCATATATGTCACTTCGTTGCCATGGCACTCTTGCGGTTGGATGTTCCATCCAAAACCTTCCAGAAGGTGGTGTCAGTTCATGTTCTGTGGTTGGCCGATGTCATTATGGACAAAATTCCCCCCTACACTCTACTTCCAGTTCCCCAAAACTTACGAGTTACCTAAGTTTATCTATGTCAAAGTTCGTGACCTCAAGCCTCATGTTAACTGCTGAAGCCAGTGTCTTACAGGATACAAGCCTGTTGGTTCCTTGCATTACTGCTGAATATAATAAAGCAGAATATAATTTAAAGCAGAGACTAGATTAGAGGTAATCAAACCTACTGGTCTACAGTGATGGGACATAAAGACTGATATTTTCAAAGCTGCCTTTGGATTTGGATGCACTGTTTCAATTAATTGAATAAAATTGGGTATCTGTATTCACTACATCAGTGGTTCCCAAGCTTGTTCCTCCACTTGTTCAGGGAAAGCCCCTGGCGGGCCGGGCCAGCTTGTTTACCTGCCGCATCCGCAGGTTCGGCCGATCGCGGCTCCCAGTGGCCATGGTTCGCTGCCCCAGGCCAATGGGAGCTGCTGGAAGCGGCATGAGCCGAGGGATGTACTGGCCGCCACTTCCAGCAGCTCCCATTGGCCTGGAACAGTGAACCATGGCCACTGGGAGCCGTGATCGTCCGAACCTGCGGACGCGGCAGGTAAACAAACTGGCCCGGCCAGCCAGGAGCTTTCCCAGCACAAGCAGCGGAACAAGTTTGGGAACCACTGCCCTAGACAATTTGGAACATATCAGCCAGAAAGTCATGATGATTTATTTAGCTCAAAAGTTGTGATACATTTGGAGCTTTTTCCAGGTTGATCTTCCTTATCACTTATTTTGTTCCTTTATAGAATGAATATAAGCATCCTGTTTGCTTTTCTAAATTTCTTTGCATATGGGAGAGATATATCTCTATTAAACCATTGGTGATGACTCCCAAATTTCTTTTCTCAGAGACCCTACAAGTCAAAGCCCAAGAGCAAGTCTGAGAAGTGTAGATTAATAATGCCAATGTGTATTACCTTAGACTTAGCTAAATTACAGTTTATCTGCCATCACGCACAGGGCCAGCTCTACCTTTTTTGCCGCCTCAAGCAGCGAAGCAAAAAAAAAAAAAAAAAAGCAGCTGCCGAAGTGCCCCTGAGGAAGGAAAAAAAAATTAAAAAAGCCGGAGTGCTGCCCCAAGAACGGCCAAAGTACCACCCCTTCTGATTTGCCGCCCCAGGCACGAGCTGGTGACTAGAGCTTGCCCTGATCATGCTGTTCAATCCCCTCATGTGTTCCAACTCCATCTGGTGTTTCTCACAAAACACTATGGCTTTTGCTAACTGAAACAACTTAGTATCATCAGGAAATGTCATCAACTTGCTGTCCACTTCCTTCTCCAAATCATTAATAATGATAAAGACACTTGAGACTCCTCACTCAAAACTTACTACAGGTCCATTCCTAGGAGCAGCTCTTCAGCTTTAATTTTCTATTGCTTAATTAGTTTCTAAATCATAGAAAGATTTTTGTTCCTTAGTAAAGTACCCAGCCATACAAATAAATAATAATTTACTATAGGTTTTTATTTTTTTGTTTTTGTTTTTTTTTTTAAATCCTATTAATGTCCTTTTGGAAAAGACCTAATGATATGATTTAAAAAACACAAGCTAATTATGGCCAACTTTATCTACTTTTCCCCTAACTTGAAAAACAACCCCCCAACAAGCCTCTATGAGGTTAAAGGATCGAGATTTTCCATACAGGAATCACACTGGGTTTGAGCCTATCAAATTATACATATCCAACTATTCTGTTAGTCCATCTTTAATTGGACTCTCCATCAGTTTACTCAGTAATGGGATGAGTCTCAGCAGGCTGTAAATCTCAGCAGTTTTATTTAAAAATAGGCACCACAATATTGACTTTCTAGTGTTCAATAGCATTATGAGCATCTTTGTTAGGATGTTCTACTTATCTGGGTTACTGTTTCTGCTATCGTGTTTAACACTGTATTGCCTGCTGACTCTTGGATAAATACTAGCTTAGCCTTGTGATTTTTTTCACTCAAATTCTATCCCTGTTCCTCCTACAACATGTGGCCTGGTAGATAGGCACTGGACTTAGTCTCAGGATACTTGAGTTCAGCTCGTGTTCTGCTTAGTAACCTTAGGAAAGTCACTTCCTGTACCTCAGATTCTCCACTTGTAAAATTAAGAAAATGAAACTGACCCTCTTTATAAAGTGGTTTGAGATCTACAGTGAAATTGCTACTTAAGAACTAGGTATTATTATTAATAATACTCTAATTTCTCTCCCTGCTTGATGTTCACAGCCTTCAGATACTTGCTTACCATACTCTCCCCCTGCTCCCTCTTAGCAATGTTATGGATATTGTAAATATAGGGAAGGTAAAAGGAGAGAAACATATAAGGACAACGCATGTTTTAGTGTATCTTAAGCAGTTATTTTGATTTCAGAATCCACAGCGTCATGCCATCAGTTACTTTTAAATATAAGACTCCCTGAATGTAAGTGTTCTTTTGCTGTAGCTAAACAGCTTCAGGTGGACTACTTGTGTGGTGGGGGGGGGAGAGGGGGTGGGAAATAGACAATCTGATTTCTTCTTACTGAGAGAAAGCATTTGATTAACCCCATATATTGCAAATCACAGTCCTCTATATCAATAGGGGGATTCAGTCTTGATGGAGGAAAGGTTGTGTTTGAATCACCAGAGGAGAGCTGCTCTGAATGCTAATGATGGAAGTTGCATAGGAAATACACTAAATCAGCACATTCAGCTTCCTAGTCATAGTTCTGGGGAGCAAGAGGGTCTTGTGGTTGGAGCCCTGGACTGGGTCTCACCAGAGCTGGATTAAATTCATGGCTCTGCCACGTGCTACCAGTGTGACCTTGGGCAAGTCACTCAGTCACAATTTCCCTCCATAAAAGGCACATAACGGTTCTTCATTACCTCACAGGGCTAAACTCATCATTAATTTAGGGAGGTGCTCATATACATCAGTGAGGAAAAAGGCCAATCAATCAATAAACTCTCTCCTGGCAGCACTACCCACTTCTAAGGCTGGGTTTGCTGACTGTGTGCCATCCATGGAGCAGACTTATGGCTGCCTGGCATGGCCTCAGGCCCCTTGTGAGTGGCTGTCAGGACAAAGACATGGGCAGTCTGACCTAACGGTTAGAGTTAGGAACCAGCACCACAGGCCAAATTTGGAATCAGGGGTCAGAGCCAGAATCGGAAGCCAATAACTGGAGCCAGAGATCCGAACCAGACTTCGAAGCTAAGCAACCAAGTATAGCTGGGGTAGATTGGAGCAGGACCAGGACAGGACAGGAGCAAGACAGACACAATCACAACTGCAGGAATAAGTGGTAAGCAACTAGTAACCAGGCTGCTGAGCTTACATGCAGACCTGTTGGTTGCTTGCAGCCTGTCAGGCAGGCCAGCTGGTCATTCAGGTGATGTGACCACAATCCAATTGGGGTCATTAACCTTCCTTTGAAGCTAACTCCAGGCTCAGTTGAGGAAACTTAACCTTATGGCTCCTGCCAGCAGCTTCTCCACCGGCGGGTGCTCAGTGTCCTGGGATTTGCTGATGCAAGGTAAAAGAAGACCACCTTGCATATACATTTTTGGTCTCTCGGTATTTTAAATTAAAACCATTTTTACACAGTAGGAAACAGATTCCTTCCCTCTCTCTCAAAACCCCTTCAGTGCTGCAGAGCTTGTATCCAGTTGCAATTAGGAAGGTAAAAACCTTTATGTCATCTAATAAGCAAGCAAAGGGCAGGGGAGGGGTGAGCTATTGCAAGAGTCTTTAATGAGAAAATGATCTTCAATCATCTGATGATCATGGGAGAAAAGCAGCAATCTATGCCACTTTGATGTCCTGCAAAGGTAATTTACTGTATTTTATTTTCTTGCTGTGAAACTGAATAGTCTGCATGCCAAGCCCACACAGCAATTTGAAGCATATGGAGCCTACCACAGTCAGAGAAGTCTTTCTTTCTGAGTGCTCATCCCAAATGGAATAAATGAAGAACATATGTTTTGTAGTGCTAATATGAAGTACCCCATAGGGGTTGGTGGATGTGGTTTAGAGAGAGGATTACTGCAAGGGTACATTTTTGTAAGCACTTTTTTCTACAGAGAATCACTTATTCAGGCTTATTTGTTAAAGAAATAAAAAAGTTCTAAACACTGAAATGGGTGAACTTAAGACAAAGCTGGATTTCTTCCTAAGTACTGGGGAGTAGACTTCCCTCTATAACCTTTGATACTAAAATACTGTGCCAGAAGTCCTTTAGGAGACAAGAGACCCATTGAAGTGACTTGTGTGCATACAACCTGGGCCTCTAGTGCCTTGATGAAAAAGTCTAATTTACACTTAGAATGGAATTGTGCTTGTTTTAGTCACAGATGCTAGCCCATTGCAGTCAATGGGCTGGTTCCCTGCTGCCTTGCATCTGATGGACCCATTTACCCTTGCACAAAATGGATATGAAATGCTGACAAATCACATTGGAAGTGTCCTAGTGCTTGCCTGCATGGAGACAGTGCATAGTGAGCTAGGCAAATCTCCATGTAGACATTAACCCTTAGAAGCATTTTGTACTCTCTTTGAATAGGTTCAAATTACTGGAGCCAGAGATCAGAGCCAGACTTAGAAACTGGGCAACCAAGTACAGCTGGGGTAGATTGAAGCAAGACCAGAACAGGGCAAGAGCAAGACAGACACCATCACAACTGCAGGAATAAGTGTTGAGCAGCTAGCAACAAGGCTGCTGAGCTTACATGTAGATCTGTTTCAACCTTACATTACAATATGTGTGAGAGAACATTAAACCACGGGTACCTCTTGTTTCATTTTGGTCTTCCACCTGCCCCATGGAGAGTTGCCTTCTTTTGCCTTTTCCAACTCACCCTTCTGTGGTGTGGACACTGCGATCTTTGCCTTTCTGCACTGAAACTAAGGTGGGTGCCTTGACTTCCCAGTCTCCTTTACCTGACAGCCTCATCCATAAGGACCCTATCCGTGTCTCTGTCTCTCTTGTGAGACTGAAGTCCTGAGACAGGCTTTCCAAACAGATAACAGGTTCCTTAGTAAAACAAGGTTTATTTTAAGATTAAAAGCACAGAGGAAAAAATGGATAAAAGAAAAATAAAGGCATCTCTTGTTATGACTAAGAGCTGGTCTACACTGGGCACTTACATCTGCATAGTTTTGTATGTCAGAGGTGTGAAAAATCCACACCCAGGAGAGATGGAGCTATGCCAGCCTAACCCCCCAGTGTAGAAAGAACTAGGTTGAAGGAAGTATTCTTCCACCCACCTAGCTTCTGCTTCTCGAGGAGATGGATTAACTACCCCGATGGGAGAACCCTTCCCATTGGCATAGGTAATGTCAACAGTGAAGCGCTAGAGCAGTTTGTGTAGACATACCCTAAGTTTATGCTTCACTACAAGCTAAACTGGATCGGCTGTTTCATCTTAAATTACAGAAGAAAATACACCTATTTATTTCACATACACTTAGTCTATGCATAGATTTTTGTATTGATATAACTAGGTTAAGGCTGTGGTTTCTTACCAATATAGTTATGCTGGGTGTAACCCTTAGTGTACACACAGTTAGCCCTGGTCTACACTGGGGGGGGGTCGACCTTAGATATGCAACTTCAGCTATGTGAATGGCGTAGCTAAAGTTGGCATATCTTAGGTCGACTTACCTGTCCATGAGAACGACAGCAAGTTAACTGCGGCCGCTCTCCTGTCGACTCCGCTTTCGCCTCTCGCGAGCTGGAGTTCCGGAGTCGATGGGGGGGTACGTTTGGGGATCGATTTATCGTGTCTAGATGAGACATGATAAATCGATCCCCAATAGATCAATCACTACCTGCCGATCCAGCAGGTAGTGAAGACTGCCCTTATACTACTATAAACTTCTGGTATAACTTATTTCCTTCCTTCCTGGGTATAAGTGATATCAGAATAAGTACTTTTGTAATGGTGTAATTGCATCCACACTAAGGGGGGTTGTATCACTTTATACCAGTATGGTTAAAGCAATACGACTTTTGTATGTAAACCAGCCCTTAGTCCAGTGGTTCTCAAACTTTTGTAGGTGACTCCTTTCACATAGCAAGCCTCTGTGTGCAATCCCCCCTTATAAATTAAAAACACTTTTTTACATATTTAACACCATTATTAATGCTGGAGGCAAAGCAGGGTTCGGGGTGGAGGCTGAGAGGTCATGACCCCCATGTAATAACCTTGTGACCCCCTGAGGGTTCCCGACCCCCTGTTTGAGGACCCCTGCCTTAGTCAGACTGACAGCCTGCAGAGAGCTGTTCCTGACTGACTCTTTTGTTTCACTCAGACCTTTAAAAAAGTGCTCATCTTTTCTGCTTTCCTTCGAATTTTTGGTCAGAAGTATTAACAAACCTACAATGAGCGTTGTGTGCTTAAGAGGTATTCCTGAAGAGAAATCCCTTCCCACTGCCCTGAGTTACAATCTCTATAGGCATATTCTTTGTCTCATACCTATCTCCAGGAAGCTGAGTACCTCAGTCTCAAACTAGTCCAGCTAATTTTTAGCAGTTCTGACTTTGGACATGGCCTTGGTATGTTTTATAACAACTCATATTCAGAATCCTGATTGCTGCATCTCTGGGAGTGGCTGATTGGTAGTCATTTCCTTCCCTGTTTAGTAGGGATCGGCAGTCTGTGACAGACTTTGCCCTTGGAGTTATAAAATACACTTGAGACATAAAGCTTATACACTATACTTCTGTTGCATATTCAAACAATAAATAATGGTTTATTCTGTTTGCCATAATGTGCACAATTTAATATTAAAATAATGCTATCACTGAATACTAGTAAGAAAAATCTGGTTCAGGTTAGTCATTCCCAGTTATGACACTGATATTAATTGATAAAGCATTCCATTGTTCTCTTGTACCATGAATGAGGTTGCTGTTTTCATTTTCCTGTGTGTCAATTTATATTTCATTGAAATAATTTGATTAAAGGGCAAAATTGTTCCAGGTTCTGGTTAGTATTGCAGAATTTGCACCATCTCATATGGTGCTTCTGGATTTTCAAGAGCAGAGGAACTGTACCACTTCAGACTGAATGACACGTTCTGTGTGGGGTCAACTCCATTTTCCAGCATAAAGAGGGAGGGGACAGATTCATGGCACCTCTACCTCCAGACCTTCAGTGGAGTCTAGTACTGGCAGAAGTTTATGACACCACACTGGTGCTGGCACTTGTCCACCTTGTACAGCCCACCGAGTGGCCTGTCATACTTTTGCTGGTACGCTACGGTGCCTATGTCTTTATTAGGGTGTCATTCTAAAGTGAATGGAATAATGCTTGTAATTGAATGGCTTTGGTGGAGTAAAATGCATGTTATCAAAACCTTGCTCAGTGGATTATCATTGTTTTTAATTATCCTGTTTAATTTTCTCTTTCATGTCAGATGACTTGTCAGAACTCGATGGGAGATGTACATGCATTTCCATTGCTGGAAAACATTTAGTAGCAGTATCAGTCCTTGTTGTGATGAAGTAGATTGGTGGTGCGTGATGATGGATTTTTCCATTGTGCCGGTGTAAACATTTCCTTGCTTTATCTTTATCTTGCTCTTCCATATTGTAATTGCCTTTCTTTTCACTTGTAGACAGTAGGTTTTGATTTTGGTGTCTGTGTTACAGCCTGTAATGTTGCATTTTCATTTCTCATGATGCTTTATTATTCTTGCATGTAACTCTTTGTGGCTTTGCCAAAATCGTTGACACTGTAGTCCTTGCATGGTATCATGTATCTATCGTTATCCAGATATGGTAGTAAGGTGTTGTCATCTCCTATACTGAGGGTGTTTGTTGATCTTTGCCCTTGGTCATGGATGTCTGATTGTGCCAACTACTGGGATAAGACCAGAGTACAACTCTGCATATTGAATATAACTAGGGCCTTACCAAATTCTCAGTCAATTTCATGGTCATAAGATTTTAAAAATTGGAAATTTAATTATTTCAGATATTTAAATTGGAAACTTCACGATGTTCTAATTGTAGCGGTCCTGACCCAAAAAAGGAGTTGTAGGGCGTTGCGGTACTTCTACCCTTGCTTCTTGTGCTGCTGCTGCCATTCAAGTTGGTTGGCCAGGGAGTGGTGACTGCTGTGCTGGGAGCCTAGCTCTTAAGGAAGAGCCACCATCAGCAGCAGCGCGGAAGGAAGGATGGCATGGTATGGTATTGCCACCCTTACTTCTACACTGCTGCTGGCGGGGTGCTGCCTTCAGAGCTGGGTGCCCAAAGCAAAAACGTTTCTCACCAACAGTTCTGATTGTAAACTCTTTGGGGCAAGGCCTGTTCTTTCTTTTATGTTTGTACAATGCCTGGCATAGTAAAACTCTGACTCTGACTGGGGAGGTGTGGGTGGTACTGCAGTACAAATAATGACAATGCTAATTGTGGGAAATAATCAAAAAGATGGTTACAGGACAAGAAAACTATTAACTTAAAAAAAAACAAAAAAAGACTGAAGGAAAACGTTTCATCACTGCATCTGAGGATGGGCTGAGGTTTTCCAGACTGAAACTCTATGGAAGAGAATTTTCAGACCATGACAGCCATCCATCTGAGGACTGGATTTTCAGAGGTGGGCTCTATTTGTATACTCAAATGTCATTTGCTTAGAGAAAAACAGGACTTTGTGCTCACACACCACCGGTTAGGTGCATAACCAGCCAATGTGCGTGCAAATAACTTGTTTGTGGGTGCAGTCAGAAATATTTGCATACATGATTTTTTCTCAGAGCAGGGATAAAAGATGTAGTGGTAGAAGAACCCAGTGCCCTGGGTTGAAATATTGAAATATTTTTTTAAAATTTTTAGACTTTTTCACTACAATCACAAACTACCTTATCTGAAAACTATTAAACTACTATAGGTAAGCGATCCATATTTTTCACTTCTTACTTAAATAAAGATCTGTATGTGATAAGTCATCATGTTCTTTGCAGAGTGTTTGTGTGTTTCACTTTTCTGAGTACTTGCTGAAAGCATATATGTAGTCTCAGTGTAATGACTGTGCATAGCTTTCAGTGACACTGCGATAAAGCTGGGAAGTATACATGCTAAAATCATGAAAAAATCAATAAGGGGAGATTAAAGCAGACAGATGTTTACATTTACTTTATTTTGATATTATCACTATTTTCTCTTGAGGGTCCACTTGGGACTTAACAGCAATGAATATGTGTTTGAAGTCATTTCAGCAGGGCCTGCTAGGGCCACTGGAGTTAAGGACCTGCCAATATTTCTACCATCACTGCCTATTCTGCAATGCTTAGACCCCAGAGATAAAAAATACCTCGTAGCTAGATTTGGCAGGTAAGGTGTCTGACTAACACCTGTTAATGAGATTCATTAGTAGTTGTTATGGAAATAAAATACAAGATCCATTTGTGTCCCATGGTTTATATGTCTAGGTTTGTATGTGGCCTCATCAGTACATGGGCATGTTATAAAAATTACTTAATCCTCACAATGACTCTCTGAGATGTAGAGAAAGGATGGTCCAGAGGTTAGGGCACTTGCGAGAAATCCAGGTTCAACTCCCTGCTCTGCCACATACTTCCTGTGTGACCCTGGCCAAGTCACTTAGGATGGGATCCAAGAAGGGACTTAGGTGTTGCAATTCTGAGTATAATGGCACCTGGCCTATAGGTACCCAGAAAACCACAAGAACAACACTGTGATCCACAGGCCTTGAGTTAGGTGCCCAGGCTCCTATACAGTGAATGGGGAGAGAGACATCTTAGAGTGTGATCCACAAAACCAGCATGCTAGGTCAGGGCCTGTCTTAGCTAGCCAATGAGAGATGCTGACCACAGGGGTGTATGCTAACCCCACCCCTCTCATGGAGTTTGGCATCTAGCTCTGCAAATGATCCACAAACCAGAGGAAGATAGACATTTGGCCACCTAAATTGCAGGTGGGGCCCAGAACAAAATGGCCAGAGGAGTAGGAAAGAGTGCCTTCCCATAACTTTTAGGCTACCCCCTCCTGAGGATAAGACAGGATTTGAATAGGGAACTCCCACCTCTCAGGTGAGTACTTTTGTGATAATTGGGCCTGCAAATGTACTCAAATTGTGAGCTCAATTGTAAAAAGTACATGAAAGTTCATAAAATGTCACAATAACCTATACTAACAAATGTTGTTGGGACAAAGTATGACAGGGAGACAAAGTGAATTAGTCCAAAGAAAAAGGCTTACTGCTACCTGGTAAACAAGAGAAGTGTGGAACTAGAAATCAGTGAACCAAAATTGGTGTGTCAGAAGCTAGGTCTAATTGGCAGACAAAATAACAATGTGTTGGGTTATTCCACCCACTGTTCCCTTTGTGAGTCATTTAAAGAAAGAGACTTTAGGGAGAAAAATTGGCTACCGGAGTGAGTATCACTATCATGGGTGCCACCTCCACCATCTCCTGGGACCACAGGCCTTCGTCAGCCTGATCCTGAGAGATGTCCTGGCCCAGCTGGGCCAGCACGACGGACTCCGATGACATTACCAGCTCTAACTGAATCCCAAACATCACCTGGGATTAGACTTTAATGACAACAGCTCAACAACAGCTCCAGCCCATCTCAACTAACTTCTTCTTGTTAGCCCAACAGGACAGTTATTACCATTTTTAATACCGTGGAATAGATGGTCAAACAAGAGGGAACACAGGGTTCCTTCTAAAAACTCTCTGGCTGAATGGAAAAGAAACTAGGGATGTTGGTAAAATGAAAGCCTCACTTAATGCTCTACATTTCAAAGGCTTTAAGTGTTTTTCCTTCTTTTCTTTATCTTTAATAAAAGGTTAAAATAATTTTCAAAGATGTGTCTGCCATTATACTAAACAGGCTGAGATCTCTGTGTACCAAACCCCTGACCTTGTCTAACACTATTTAATAGTGGACAGTGACTGGTTATGTTAACATCTTTGGCCCCTTTATTACATGAGTATTAATACAACTGTACCCTGATCACTAGACTATATAATATTCTAATGTGGCTTTCCCTCAGTCTTGCCTGTTGAAGATGTTCTGCTTCAATTAAACAATTGAATAATTAAATATTAATTGGGGGTCTGAAAGTTAGAGTGGCTCTATAGATTAGTGGATACAGCATTTACCTGAGAGGTGCGGATCCTTGTTCAAATCCATTTGCTCCCTAGGAAATGTGGCGACTTGAACTTTGGTCTCCCAAATCCTAGATGTATGCAATACACTAGGCTAAAGGTTATAGGGAAAGTCCTCACCCATGGCTGTTTTTTGTGAACATGCCTTAGGTTCCTGATCCAGTAGGCAGTCGCTGAGCATGCCTATCAGCTTGGGCCCAGCACACAACTTAGGTGGCCGTTCACCTATCTTCTGTGGTTTGTGAATCACTCTGGGGCTTAGGCTGCAGTGTGCATGCACAGAAGAAAAATTTGTAGTTGCCAAGTGAGTTTAGTTACCTACAGGGTTAGGCAACAGTCGAGTGGCAGTTTTGTGGATCACATTGGTGCCTAAAAACGGGACTTAGCTACCTAAGAACCATAATGAATCTCACCTTTCTGTGCCTCAGTTCTCCATCTGGAAAACGGGGATAATAGAGCTTCACTACCCCACAGGGGTATTGTGAAGATAAATACGTTAAAGATTTTGAGGTGCTCAGATACTACAGTAACATGAGGCCATTTAAGTATCTAAGACAGGTAGGGAAGTATTATTGTCCCCAATTTACAGATGGGGAAAATTGACATCTTTGCCTCAGTTCACATAGGAAGGTTATAAAAGAGTGGAATTGAACCTGGATCTCCTGCATCCAATCAGTGCCTTTACCCCATGGCCATATGTCCCTCCTTATATCGGAGAGTGCGGGGGGGTGGGGTGGGGAGTAAAAAATTAGTTAATCCCTGTTACCGACTGGCTGGCTAGACTTTTAAGGGGAGTCAGGCTCACCCTTGCCTATGACCTAGCTGCTATCTCCTACCTGGTTCTGATCTGGCCACTATGATCCCAACTATGAAAGGGTCAGGAAAGATTATCTAAAAAGTAAGGCAGACCCAGGTAAGAGGAGTAGGGAGTTCCCTCTGTCTGAGAAGGGCTTGGAGAAGGCAAATTGAACAAGTCACAGGGAAAGAATTAATTCCTGTGGTGGGCCCTAGAAGGCGGGGGGGGAGGGGGAGGTTGGTGTTCAGAAAAGAAAGAAGGAGCAGGGGGGACCTATGAAGAAGCCGGAGGCCTGAGAATCAGATCAAAGGCCATCTTAAGCACAGACTACAGTGAAGCTGCAAAAAGGACTTGGAGGTAGGAAGTGGGTCAGGGGAAAAAGCATCATATCTGAAGGAGACCTATCTGCTTATTAGACTGGAACTATACAGAGCATGGAAATGGCTTCCAGCCCTGAGGAAGGGGCATACAAACCTGATGTAAAGATTGAGCCCATGGTGTGGCTGAAAACTGAGGCCAAGGAATAGGCAGCCTCGAAGGAGACAGAGGGATCTCTTTTGTTGGGACGTTTTCTTTTCTTATAGAATAGAATATGAGAGTTGGAAGGGATCTCAGGAGGTCATCTAGTCCAATCCCCTGCTCAAACCAGAACCAATCCCCAATTTTTGCTCCAGATCCCTAAATGGCCCTCTCAAGGAGAGAACTCACAACCCAGGGTTTAGCAGGCCAATGCTCAAACCACTGAGCTATCCCTACCCTTTATGACTTTTGGTTGTACTGTTGTCACTCAGAAAGGAGTCTAGACTAGAGGGGATTTAGCCAGAATGCTGACCTGTGACAGAACCTGTCCATTGCAGGGCCAAAGAGTTGACCAACAGGGGGTGCTTGAGATAATGACCCCTGCAAAACCCTGATCTGATGTCAGGAGGTGCCACAGTGGTGAGTGCCACCGCTTACAATCCCCTTTTCAGTTAATTAAAATAACCCTATTTATTGGCTGTAAATAGTAATCCTAACCATAAATATTGACTCTTGGGCGGAACTGAAGCAAGGAAAACTTCAGTCCAAAAGGTGAAAGTTTTAGAACATTATGAATGGTTTTAAAATGGAAGGTTCAGCTATGAAAACCTTTGGGCAAACTGAACTCTAGCTGTTATTAGTTCTATGTGTGATAACACCATGTACTGTTGTAGATTGACCGGATTTTGTAATAAGGAAAAAAGTCCAAATATTCTTTGTTTTGTTAAGGATGATGTGGTTTTTCAGAAAATGACAGTGACAGAGGATTATCCTCTTCTTCATGCTTTTCTCAAGATACTATATAGATACAAGGAATTAAATCCACAGCTCCCTCCTGATTTCTTCTTTCCCCCGCCTCCTCCCCACCCCCCAAAAAATATACAAGCCGATTTATTAGGAAGGATGATTTAATTAAAAGAAAAATAATAGGAAATCTATCAGTAAAACTACAGGCATCCTCTTAGAAAGATATATAGAAAAGGCCTTTTCTCTGAAGATTTTGGGTACAACTAAAACAAGAAGTAGTGGGCTTACATTGCAGCAAGGGAAAATTAGGTTAGACATTAGAAAAAAAAACTTCCTAACTGTAAGGGTAGTTAAGCACTGGAACAAATTACGTATGGAAGCTGTGGAATATTGGTCATTGGAGGTTTTTTTAAGAACAGGTTGGACAAATACCTGTCAGGGTTGGTCTAGATAATACTTAGTCCTGCCTCAGTGCAGGGGACTGGACTAGATGACCTATTGAGGCTACTTCCCATCCTACATTTCTATGATTCTGTGATTTCAGCTGTATGGGTGTTTGGATAAATCCCCATTCCAGAGGTGTGCGTAGGCAGCAGGGGCTAAGACTGAGCTCCAGATAATGGAGAGAGCCACTTCTCTGGCTTTCAGTATCACGGAGCTGCACTGTAATTACCTGCAGCAAAACAGGAAATTGTCACATCTAGCAGCACTGGAAGCAGCAGCAGGAGCTTGAATCTTGTATGCAGCAGAAAGTACAAGAGCCTTGTCTACAGGCAGCCTGTGCTGCCTGCTCTGGCTGCTGGCCCTACACCCTAGTGATAACGTAATTAAGGCTGCGATTCTTTAACGGAGGTTACAGAAGTCAGATTCTGTGACTTTCCGCAACCTCCATGACTTCTGCAGCGGCTGGTGCGGATGACACCAGGATCGCCTGAGCAGCTGGATCCAGGGCCTGCTGCTCGGGCGCCTCATGGCCAGCTGCACCAGCCATTGCTGGAGCGACCCGGGGCAAGCTGCTCGGGCAGTCCATGGAGCCAGCTGCTGCTTGGGAAGCCCTGAGCAGCAGCAGTTGGTGCAGCCCAGCTGGTCCTGGGGACCACCCAAGCAGCAGTCCTGGGGGCGGCCCCAGGGAGCATCTGAGCAGCGGTCCCTGGAGTGGCCCTGGGGTCAGCCACTCCAGCTGCTACTCAGGTGGCCCCAGTCAGCTGGCTCCGGGGACTGCTGGAACAGCGGTCAGTGTGGCTGACTCCGGGGAGTGCCCAAGCAGTGGTCCAGCGGTGCCCTGGAGACTGCCCAAGCAGCAGCGGTCCCCGGGCAGAGGCTGGGGGAGCGGTCAACTTCCAGCACTGGATCAGGGCCCCCCAAACAGGCGTTCCCAGAGCAGTGGGGTTCAGAAGTAGATATTTAGTCACAGGTATTTTTGGTAAAAGTCATGGACAGGTCCTGGGCTGTGAATTTTTAATTATTGTCCATGACTTTTACCAAAACTACCCGTGACTATATCTTAGCCTTAAACATAATATGCAACATCTAGTCAGGGACAGGACATCTGTGATGCTCCCTGGAGGACCCAGCATTGGGAGGCTCTGATACTCTGTACCTTGGGGGAACACCCTACTACCCCATGTTCTTTATAAAATGATTGTGTGGTATCCAATGCCAAGTTTGTCATGTTGGGTATCTTTGGATGGCTCATGGTGCACTGAGCATGGTTGTTATGTTATGGTAATTGTTAAAGTAATGTTACAGTAAGGTTATAGGTTATAATTTCATGTATATAGTTATGAGGCTGAAAATGTGTCCTCGTGGCTTAAAGCAAGCCCATCCAAAAACTCTCCAAGAACAGAGGGGCAGTTCACACCTCATCAGCGCATGGATGGGACAAACCCAGCCCAGCCTCACAGGAACAATGGACACTGGCCTAGGCAGCAACAAAAGAATCTGTTAGACCCCCTAGGGAGTCACCCCCTTCCTTTGGGCAGTTTGGGACTGTGATGATGTAATGCTCACCTGACTCTGAAGTGGGGTAGGGGTGGGGGTTGGGCAAAGCCAAGAGGAAGGAAAGGACGTGCTAAAAGGGATAGACATTTTGCCATGCTCTCTCTTTTCCACCTACACCTACAGACACCACCACTACCAAGAAACTGAAACGCTGATCAAAGGGGAAAGCCTGACTGCAAAGTAACCAGACAGCCTGTGGTGAGAAGATCTAAGTTTTTAATGACATTGAAAATGTTAAGATCAACTTAGAATGCGTTTTGCTTTTATTTCATTTGACCAAATCTGACTTGTTATGCTTTGACTTATAATCACTTAAACCTTCCTTTATAGCTAATAAATCTGATTGTTTATTCTACCTGAAGCGTGCATTTGGTTTGCAGTGTGTCATAGACTCCCCCTGGGAGAACAATCCTGGTGCATATCAATTTCTTTGTTAAATTGACAAACTTATATAAGCTTGCAGTGTCCAGCGGGCATAACTGGACATGGAAAGACGGAGGTTCCCAGGGTTGTGTCTGGGACCGGGGATATTGGCTAGTGTCATTCGCTTGCATGTAGCTGTGAATAGCTTACATGCCAGGGGCTGTGCTTGAACACCCCAGGAGTGGGGGTTCTCACAGCAGAGCAGGGTAAGGCTGGCTCCCAGAGTCAAGGATTGGAGAGGCCTAGCAGATCACCTCTCCAGATAACACCAGAGGAGAATGTCACAGAGGTATCTCATACTACTTGCCCGTAGTATGATGGATTCTTGTCTGTGTCTGTAGTTCAGCTCCCTGAAATTAATGGCCTCTGGACCACAGAAGCACAGCTTTCCAGGTCTTGGAAGACCTTGCCCTCTCTGTGCTGGTTAGTGGTAGGCACACATCAACCACCAAATCCTTGGAGCATTCACTGCAGTATTCAGCCCTTTTCAACTAGATGCTCACAAAAACTCTGAGACAAAATATCCCTAAAGGAGCAGCGTGAAAACACACTAGCTAGTTTGGTCCAACTCAGGAGCACAGGTCCTTTTATAACATCACAGCACTGAGACAGATTTATAGTGCAAACAATCATACATTTATTCTCAAGGCTAAAATTCAATAGTGAAGAAGTGTAATGGAAACTGAAATGGTTACAGATACAACAAACATAAGCATAGGCCTAGGTTTGTGTTTTATCAATGATTAGCTTTTCTATTTAATAAAATAGTCTTTCCCACAACCAGGATTTAGTCTTTTGCAGAGTTGCTAGTTTTCATCCAATCATTTGTGAACACACCCTTCTCTTCAAAGTGTTTCCTTGGTGAATAGATTTTTTAAAAGGCTCTTTGCATTCTGTTTATATTCTTCAAAGTTCTTCACTGCCCCCCAAGACCAGACAATCCCCTGTGATTTAGTCTCTCGTGTCTTCCCATACCCCTATTTATTCTGCATGCAGGTTTGGCTTGGAGCCAGGAGTAGAAACTGCAAGGAGTGATCAAGTTTTCCCTGTAATCCTAACTCTGTGTGACATTTCAGCTGGGATGAATGATAGATACACTGGGTCAGACCAAGGGTCCATCTAGCCCATTATCCTGTCTTTCCACAGTGGCCACTGTCAGGTGCTTCAGAAGGAATGAACACAATAAAGCAATTTGTAGCGATCATCCCCTGTTATCTAGTCCCAGCTTTTGGCAATCAGAGGTTTAGGGACATTGAGAGCATGGGGTTGTACCCCGGCCATCTTGGCTAATAGTCATTTGTTGAGGATAGGTCCATCAACTTATCTAATTATTTTTTGAACCCACATATAACTTTGTCCTTCACAATATCCCCTGGCAGCAAGTTGCACAGGGTGACTGTATTGTGTGGAAGAAGTACTTCCTTTTATTTATTTTAAACCTGCTGTCTATTAGTTTCATTGGATGATCCCTAAATCTTGTGTTATGTGAAGGAGTAAATAACATTTCCCTATTCACTTTCTCCACACAATTCATGATTTCATAAACCCCGTTAGTCATCTCTTTTTTAAGATGAACAGTCATCTTAATCTCTCCCCATATTCATGCTGTTACATACCGCTAATCCTTTTTGTTTTCCTTCTCTCTATCTTTTCCAATTCTGATCTATACTGAGATGGGGCAACACAGTATTCAAGGTGTGGGTGTGGATTTATATAGTGAGATTATGATATTTGCAGTCTTATTGTTTATTCCTCTCCTAATGCTTCCTAAAATTCTGTTAGCTTTTTTTGACTGCTGCAGCACGTTGAGTGGATTTTTTCAGAGAACTATCCACGACTCCAAGATCTCTTTCTTGAGTGCTAACAGTTAATTTAGAACCCGTCATTTTGTATATATAGTTGGGATTGTTTTCTCGTGTGCATTATTTTGCATTTATCATTATTGCCATTTTGTCATACAATCACCCAATTTAGTGAAATACCTTTGTAACTCTTCACAGTCAGTTAAGTCCAAAGCTATCTTGAGTAATTTTGTTTCATCTTCCATTTTTTCCACCTCAGTATTAACCCCCTTTTGCAGATCATTTATGAATATGTTGAACAGCACACATCCCATTATATGTACTTGGGGGTGGGGCTATTAATCTCTCTTGTTTGTGAAATCTGACCATTTATTCCTAACCTTTTTTCCTATCTGTCAACCAGTTATTGATCCACAAGAGAGTCTTCCCACTTATTCCATGACTGTTTAGTTTCCTTAAGACCCTTTGGTGTGGGACATTGACAAGGGCATTCTGAAAGTCCATGTACACTATATTGACTGGATCACCCGTGTTCAAATGCTTGTTGACTCCCTCAAATATTTTTTATAAGGTGATGAGGCATGATTTTCCTTTAAAAAAACCATGTTGACTCTTCCCCCAACATATTGTGTTTGTGTCTGATAATTCTAGTCTTTACCATAGTTTCAACCAGTTTTCCTGGTACTGAATTTAGGTTTACTGTAATTGCAATTGTAATTGTAATCCTGTAATTGCCAGGATTGCCTCTGCAACTTTTTTTTTTTAAATAGGTGTTACATTGGCTACCCTTCTGTCATTTGGTACAGAGGCTGATTTAGGGAATAGGTTACATATCAAAGTTGTTACTTTTGCAATTTTATATTTGAGTTCTTTCAGATCTCTTGGGTAAATACCCTTTGATCCTGGTGATTTATACTGTTTGATGTATCAAGTATAATGAGTCCTCAGATCTGCAACATAGCATATGTTTTCACTATTCTCATCTACAATACATTTCATAACAATTAATTTATCATTTACTGTATATTTTGTAACAGTGCACCCTTTTGCAGCTACCTTTGGAAATCACTTTGAGATCTATGGATAAAAAAATATTTATTTAGCTTGTGAGATATGGAGCATCCTCAAGTATTATTACCATCATCTCCTTTTTCCAATGCCAAGGTTAGGTAGGGCTGAATTCTGTTTCTTGGTAAGTAACCAGACTGCCAGTCACTAAGTCTGACAGGATTATTATTGTTGTTGTTGTTATTACAGGAGCACCCAGAGGCCTGAACCAAAATCAGAACTCCATTATGCTGAATACTGGTATACACACAAAAGAGAGAATTTCTGCCCTGGTTTAGTTTTTAATCTAAGTTGACGAAACAGGCAGGGGAATGGAAACAAAGGCACAGAAGTGAAGTGATTTCCCCTCCCCCGCCCCCCACTCAGATAGCAGGTAAATAATAATGAAACTTAGCTCTTATATGATGCTTTTTTATTAATAGTCCTCAAAGTGCTTTATGAAGGAGGTCAGTATCATTATTCTCAGATTGGGGAAACTGAGGCAAAGAGCAATGAAATGATTAGCCTAAGGTCATCCAGGAGGCCAGTAGCAGAGCTAGGAATATAACCCAGCTCTCCTGAGTCTCAGACCAGTGCTCTGTCCACTAGTCCTCCCTGCCTCCCCAGATGACTGAGACTGAAGACTTAAAAGCAAGGAAAAGTTGGCAAACATATTTCATCTTTCCAGTGATGTAAAGCCTGTATTCCTAGTGTTTGTGATTCATGGGATATTAGAGCTTAAAACTGCCTTTAGTTCTTCAAGGTAAAGTGCTTTTTTGTCATTGGTCCTGAAATGAATATACAAGAGCAAATCCCAGACCTTAATCAATGTAATTTTCTATCCTTGCTACTATTCAATCATATTAGAACAGATTTCCTCTTGTAAATACTATATTACTCCAGAATGTTAAATAACACAGGACTTTCCATAAGTTCTGTACATTGATTCAAGTTTCTTTGACCTAATGAACACACTTATTACTTGCTCCTATATTATATAATGAAAAATCTATTTAGTTAGCAGTAATTATCTTTAAATAAAACATACAATGGTCTTCTAGTCTAATTGAAGCCAAGCTAGTAGTTTGCTGAGTTACTGCCTGTCAGAAGCGTTTCTAAATGTGTTTGCAGGGTTATTTGGTGTTGAAGAAATAATTGCTAACAGCTACGGCACATTATAATTAAAAATGCTGACTGAAACAAAATTAAAACTACATGCTACTATCTAACCCCCCTCCAGTTGATGTGCAATATACTGAGCAATCTTGTTACTTCTGGAAATTCCTCAGATTAACATCATAGGTCTAATCTTTATTTCATAACTTCAGTGGAGGGTGGGTTCATGTCAGCGAAAGATCCTCGGTCGATTATCTCTGCACAGGATCTGTGTTACGATCAATAGAGCACTTTCCTCTTTGATTGCCAGACATGACCAACTTTGGCATGGCATCCTAATGCTTAGCACTCTGTTAATGAGGTATATTGCAATCCCAGCGGGAGTCTGTCTGAGAGATGATAAATGCAATGTAATGTCTTATGACTGACAATTGTGTTTACCAGCCATTAGTTATCATGTATAATTGACAGCTGAATGCATTGCATACTATCCCCTATAGAGTAAGGTGTTCTGATTCAAAATAAGCAGGTTATTGCCAAACTGTATCATTCTCACTTGAACATATTTTGTCACTCTCTCCTTCTCCCAGCTCTTAACTACATTTCGTGGCTGATCATGTTCTCTTGTGTTTTTTAAAGTTTCATTCTTCTGGAGACTCAGCAATTGCTTCAAGCACACATGAAATGGCTGACAAGATGTCTTGGAACACAAAGGACAAGTGTTGAAAAGAGGAATAAGAGTTACTTTGCTATTATTTCTATTTCTTCCTGTCCATCTGTCACTTTGGTTATTTACAAGGTCATGCTGTGTTCACCTAATTGCTGAGTTATTCTGACAAAACAGTATTGTGTGATGGAGAAACCGTGCCTGGGACACTCTTGATAGGATAGCTGGGTTAGGCAGGCCAGTGATTCAGTAGTCACTGAGTTCTGCAATGAAAACACCCGCCTGTTGTTGCCTGAACTGGAGGAAGCTGAATAGGCTGAAGAGGGAGTGTCAAGGTTCCTCCCCCACTCTGAACTCTAGGGTACAGATGTGGGGACCTGCATGAAAAAACCCTCCTAAGCTTATCTTTACCAGCTTAGGTCAAAACTTCCCCAAGGTACAAAATATTCCCCCCGTTGTCCTTGGACTGGCCGCTACCACCACCAAACTAATACTGGTTACTGGGGAAGAGCTGTTTGGACGCGTCTTTCCCCCCAAAATACTTCCCAAAACCCTGCACCCCACTTCCTGGACAAGGTTTGGTAAAAAGCCTCACCAATTTGCCTAGGTGACTACAGACCCAGACCCTTGGATCTTAAGAACAATGAACAATCCTCCCAACACTTGCACCCCCCCATTCCTGGGAAATGTTGGATAAAAAAGCCTCACCAATTTGCATAGGTGACCACAGACCCAAACCCTTGGATCTGAGAACAATGAAAAAGCATTCAGTTTTTTACAAGAAGACTTTTAATAAAAAATAGAAGTAAATAGAAATAAAGAAATCCCCCCTGTAAAATCAGGATGGTAGATATCTTACAGGGTAATTAGATTCAAAAACATAGAGAACCCCTCTAGGCAAAACCTTAAGTTACAAAAAAGATACACAGACAGAAATAGTTATTCTATTCAGCACAATGCTTTTCTCAGCCATTTAAAGAAATCATAATCTAACACATACCTAGCTAGATTACTTACTAAAAGTTCTAAGACTCCATTCCTGTTCTGTCCCTGGCAAGAGCAGCATACAGACAGACACAGACCCTTTGTTTCTCTCCCTCCTCCCAGCTTTTGAAAGTATCTTGTCTCCTCATTGGTCATTTTGGTCAGGTGCCAGCGAGGTTACCTTTAGCTTCTTAACCCTTTACAGGTGAGAGGAGCTTTCCCCTGGCCAGGAGGGATTTCAAAGGGGTTTACCCTTCCCTTTATATTTATGACAGGGAGGATAGGTGTTGCTCTTCTGGAGAGTCTGAGAGAGAATGCAACTCCTCATAATCGTGAGAACTGATTAGGGAGATGTAAACAGTGGGCAATGCAGCTGAATTGTGGTGATAGGTGTTTTCTTGTTTTACTGCTTTTGACCAGCTGTAAGGCTCAGTGACAAATAAGGAGATAAATAGCCAGTTAGCCTAAGCATAATAGTCTCGGGAGCTGTGCTAACTGAACAATTTAAATTAAGAATATTTGACAGTGGCTAGGTAGCTAGTGTGTTGTGACTGATGACCTCGTAGTATTGGTTGATCACAGGATGACTATGAGCGGCCAATGTGATATGGCCGTAAAAAAAGCTAATGCGGTCTCGGGATGCATCAGGCGAGGTATTTCCGGTAGAGATAAGGAGGTGTTAGTACCGTTATACAACGCACTGGTGAGACCTCATCTGGAATACTGTGTGCAGTTCTGGTCTCCCATGTTTAAGAAAGATGAATTCAAACTGGAACAGGTGCAGAGAAGGGCTACTAGGATGATCTGAGGAATGGAAAACCTGTCTTATGAAAGGAGACTCAAAGAGCTTGGCTTGTTTAGCCTAACCAAAAGGAGGCTGAGAGGAGATATGATTGCTCTCTATAAATATATCAGAGGGATAAATACCAGGGAGGGAGAGGAATTATTTAAGCTCAGTACCAATGTGGACACAAGAACAAATGGATATAAACTGGCCATCAGGAAGTTTAGACTTGAAATTAGATAAAGGTTTCTTACCATCAGAGGAGTGAAGTTCTGGAACAGCCTTCCCAGGGAAGCAGTGGGAGCAAAAGACATATCTGGCTTCAAGACTAAGCTTGATAAGTTTATGGAAGGATGATATGATGATATAGCCTTAATATGGCAATTAACTGATCTTCAACTATTAGCGGTAGATATGCCCAATGGTCTGCGATGGGATGTTAGATGGGGTGGGATCTGAGTTACTACAGAGAATTTTTTCCTGGGTGTCTGGCTGCTGAGTCTTGCCCACGTGCTCAGGGTTTAGCTGATCGCCATATTTGGGGTCAGGAAGGAATTTTCCTCCATGGCAGATTGACAGAGACCCTGGGGGGGTTTCGCCTTCCTCTGCAGCGTGGGGCATGGGTCACTTGCTGGAGGATTCTCTGTACCTTCAAGTCTTTAAACACGATTTGAGGACTTCAGTAGCTCAGACATAGGTTAGGGGTTTGTTACAGGAGTGGGTGGGTGAGAATCTGGGGCCTGCGTTGTGAAGGAGGTCAGACTAAACCAGAGGTGGGCAAACTACCCCCCGTGGGCCACATCTGGCCCACGGGACGGTCCTGCCCGGCCTCTGAGCTCCCCACCAGGGAGGCTACCCCAGCCCCTCCCCTGCTGTCCCCCTTCCCCCACAGCTGCGCTGCCAGACAGGCAGTGGGCCTGCATGCTCCTGCCGCTCCGAGCAGCATGGTAAGGGGGTGGCAGCGGTGGTGCATGTGTGGCGGTGACAGAGTTGGGTAGAGGGTCCTGGGGGGGCAGTCAGGGGACAGGGAGCGGTTGGATGGGGCGGAGGTTCTGGAGCAGGGCAGTCAGGGGTCGGGGAACAGGGGGATTTGGATAGGGCGTGGGAGTCCTGGGGGGCCTGTCATGGGGCAGGGGTAGTCAGGGGACAGGGAACGGGGAGGTTAGATGTGGGTGGGATCTGGGGGGGGTGTTTTGGGGTGGGGGGTCGTGGGAGGGGGCGGTCAGGTGACAAGGAGCAGGGGGCGTTGGATGGGTCGGGGTTTCTGAGGGGGGAAGTCAGGGGGCGGGAAGTGGGAGAGGGTGGATAGGGGGTGGAGGCCAGGCTGCTTGGGGGGCCCAGCCTTCCTCACCAGGCCCTCCATACAGTTTTGCATGATTGTCTCTAGTCTTATATTTTGATTACAAACCTTCTAGGGCAGGGACAGTTTTATTTTTGTGTGTGTGCAGTACCAAGCTTTGGTTCATTGTTTCTCATTGGTTTCTCATCCGCTGTGTATCACTTTACCTTTCAGGTTTGAACATCCTGCATCCACTCCACCCCACTTTTTTTTTTTTTTTTTTTTTTTTTTTGAAACAGCCCAAATGGTACCTTTGATATGGTTGCCATTCAAAGCCATAACTTAGCCTGGGTTCCTTCAGAACGTATTAATGTATTTGTATTATTGTAGTGCCCAGGAGCTCCATTCATGGACCAGGACCCCATTGCAAAAGGCACTGTACAAACAGAGAACAAAAAGACTGCCCCTGCCCCAAAGATCTTAGAATCTAAGGCTATGCTTACACTGCCCTGCAGTTCAGACTATGGGGGCCTGAATTTCAGGCACACCAAAGTGCTGCTTTGTAAGTCCCACATCTGGATGCTGCAGGCCCGAACTAAAATGTTTGTAGATTGTGTTAACATAGTCCTCGTCGAACAGGACTACATTTATGGGAATTACTTTGCACCTGCTACATCCACTCAGAGGAGTTATAGAGCAGCACTTTGGTGCGCACTGCGATTCATGCCCCCATAGTCTGAACTGAAGGGCAGCACATGCATAGCCTTGGTAACTTACTGGAAAGGTTCACTAGCTCCAGTGAGCCTTTCAGCGAACATCACCTGAATTTGGGGTTGCTAATGAAATTTGAAAACAAACGTTCTGTCTGGTTTGGAGTTTCATTGTTTTTGTGTGTTTTGTACAGCTGTATTTCTGAGTCACTTCTCAGGAAATGGTAGGACTTGACCTATAGTTTTTCTTTTTCAAATATGGAATATTTCCTGTTTAAAAACTAGAGACAGCTTTCTACATATGTTATTTACTCACTGGCCTACTATGCCTCTAAAGTATGTCATTCTGTTGTGCAAATCAGTCCTCTATTTTAGCTGTATAAAAATAGAACACGATTATAAAATAGAACACTTGATCTATACATAAAATATCCTATGTTGTGTTAGATGAATGTATAATATAGAGCCAATGAGAGCATGCCATATCAACAGTTAATTTCTGTACGCACAGAGTTCCCAGAACAGTGCAGGAAATAAACAGACAGCTTATTTCAGCACAAAACTGGAATAATGTAATGGACATGGTAGGAAGAAGCAACAAGGGGAGTGTGGCTCTCTCCTTAGTGTGCCCAGGATCTTAAGCCACTGTATTAACTATGTGCCTCAGCAAAAGAAAGCTTTGCTGTAGTTTAAACTATGTCTGTCTGTCTAAATCCAAGTAACGTTCAGTGAATGCCAGTTCCTGAGTTCTCCAGAGATGTCTTTCTGCAGTGTCCAGTCCCTCTCACTGGAGACTCACAGAAATTATCTAGTCCACTGCCTCCAAAGAGACAGCACACACACCAGCCTAGTAGATGAGCTGGGGACCCACACTTCAGTGTAATATACAGGACTGACATGATTTATAGTAAAACTCAGCATAAGCTTATTAATAAAGAACCTTGATTTAAGTGATACTAAGCAAGACAAAAAAGGCATGTGTGGTTACAAAGTGTCTAAATTTTAGTGAGCTACAATCTTTGCCTAAAAAGCTTTCTCACTTACTTCAGGCTGTTAGCATCCCCAGCACCTCAGGCAGGAGGATTCACCATTCACAGAATCAGAAGATGCTATTCCCTTTGTCCCCTAAGTGATAGGTGTCAAAATGGCTTTTTGCTTCCCTTTGTATTTCCCCAAACTCATTGTTTCTTCCCCAGAGTCAATATGATTCCCTTCCTGTTCTTCTCTTCCTGTTGACTTCCCATCGCCCTGTTGACTCATATGAAAATGGGCCTTCCGTTGTGTTGGTTCACAATGCTTAATTTACATTAGAGATGAGTATACAGGTATCTTCCTTCCTGACTGGGAGAGAACCTGTTTCTCCCAATGTTTGTCACAGACTTAAAAGCATAATACCATTCCTTAAAAGCATAATATCATATAATTCCTCATATAGTGCTAATGTATACATTTCTATTGCTATACATTATACATGCTATATAATGCTAATACATACATTTCTGTATAATGCTATTAATCACCAGTATGTCGTCAGCTTTCATAAAGCTGATTCACTTTCTTTTTTAGTAAAATAATATTGTATTCAATCGGTTCAGTTGCTGCGTCTTTGGGGTACAGACCCCCTGTTCAATCCTGGGGTGTCTGGAACCTGATTGTCACAGGGAGACATGTCAGGATTCAGAGTGGGAAGAGCAGGAAGTGCTTGCTACATCTCTCTGGAATGGTCTTTCCTGAGTCAAAGCAAGTGTCAGGAGACAACCTTGGGCATATCTCTGTGGATTGTCTATGTAACACACATTGGGGAGCAGAATGACCCATATCTATGGACTAAGTGAATTCAAGTCTAGAAAATCCACTGCGTTCCGCATAACCCTGGCTTCTTGTACCTACAGGCCATAATGTATGCACAATATTGAGCCTTGTGTTTCTGCTGAGTTTTTTGCCACTTGATCTCCAGTATATACTTTTTTTTTTCTGTGCAATTTGTGAATTTGACCCTTTTTACTGTGTTTTGTTTTTTCCCCACTCCTAGGCCACAAATACAGCTAACCGTATTTTTAAACATTCTTATATTTTGTTTCCATGTGTTTTGGGGCTTATAACCTTGAATATGTCCTGTATCAGCCGTGTGTGAGTGTGTTTACAGCTGAGCTACAAACTGCTGATTTTGAATCCATAGTTTACCACTTATAATAAGCTTTAAAAGGAGACATAACCATTCACAGGTTCCAAGTGTAAATAAAAAGACCAGAGTAGCAAAGCTATTCTTGAAACCTGAAGCAAAGTAATCACGTGAGACATCTAACGTGTAGTGAAATCCACTGTCCATCTGTGTTGAACCAGCTCTCGTGTTTGATGAGCTCCCATACTAAGCTCATTTACTTACATTGATGACGTTAGACAAAGTTATTGATAGAGATGAGTTGGAAAGTCTCAAAGAGGCTTATGTCACCCAAAAGAGCTTGGGTAGATTCTTATCTGTTACACTGATATAAATGTGAAGTAACTACTTAGGCTTGCTCTAAACTTATCTATGTCAACATAATTTTTCTGTGGTGCTCAGAGTTGTGAAAAAATCATAGATAAGACAACTTAACTCACAGTGTAGACATGGGTAAGTCACCAGAAAAATTGTTCCTTTGACCTAGCTATCACTGATTGAGGAGATGGATTACACCTGCATAGAAGGAAAACCCCTTCCATCATTGTACAAAGTGTCTACACCAGGGGTCGGCAACCTATGGCACGCGTGCCAAACACAGCATGCAAGCCCAATTTTTAATGGCACGCTGCTGACTGCCGGACCTGGGCAGACGGCAGCGTGCCACTAAAAATTCTGCCCGGCCCGGCCTGGCCCACTCTTTTCCGCCCCCGCCCACCACTCTCTCCTTGCAGGGCAGGCAAGCTTCCCCCCCAACCGCCTCTTCCCCCAGCGTGCTGGGTTCCTGCCCCTCCTCCTCTCCCTCCCTGCTGCCGATCAGCTGATGGCGCTTGCTACGGGGCGGGGGAGAGGTAAAAGCGGAGCCGCAGTGTGCACTTTGCTCTGGGAACCTTGAGGAAAGGGGTGGAATCAGGGCATATCCCCTCCAGCCCCCTGCCGTGAGCCACTCTGGGCAAGGGGCTGGGAGCACCCCCACGACTCCAGCCCACACCCCCAGCTCTCTGCCCTGACCCCTGAACCCTCCTCACACACACCCAGCCCTCTGCCCTCACCTCTGCACTCCCCACACACCCCAGCCCCGTGCCCTGACTCCAGCACCCCCATACATACCCCCCCAGCCCCCTGCCCTGACTCCTGCACCCCACACACATACCCAGTCCCCCCATGCCCTGACTCTTGCATCCCCCACATCCCCACTCCCATCCTGAGCACCAAACAGGAGCTCCTTCACCCCCCACACATTCCCACCTGCACCCCTCGCACCAAATGGGAGCTGTCCAGGTAAGCACTCCACACCCAAACCTCCTGCCCCAACCCTCAGCCCCCTCCCCCATTCTAGCTCCTGGCCAGACCCTGCACCCCAACCCCGAGCCTGCTCCTTCACCCCCAGCCCTGTTCTCAGCATACTCCCACCCTCATCTCAGTGCAGAGAGAGGAAGAGAATGGCTAGAACCAGGGAGAAGTTAGGTACCTACTCTATATGGACAGGGCCGGGACTCCAGACCGGCAGCGGGCTGAGCGGGGCCAGCAGCCGGGACCCTGGCTGGCAGGAGCCAGCGGACAGAACCCCAAACTGGGAGCATGCTGAGTGGCAGCAGGCTGAGCCACTCAGGCCACTACTGGTTTGGGGTCCCGGCCATCAGCCTCGCTCAGCCCACTGCCGGTCTAGGGTTTTGGCTGCCGGCCTTTGCCAGCCAGGGTCCCGGCAGCAGGCCATGCTCAGCCCGATGCCGGCCAAGGTGAACGGAACCCCAGGCCGGCAACGGGCTGAGCGGGTCGACGGTGTAAGATCAGGATTTTAATTTAATTTTAAATGAAGCTTCTTAAACATTTTGAAAACCTTGTTGACATACAACAATAGTTTAGTTATATAATATATAGACTTATAGAGAGAGACCTTCTAAAAAACGTTAAAATGTATTATTGGCACGCAAAACCTTAAATTAAAGTGAATAAATGAAGACTCGGCACACCACTTCTAAAAGGTTGCCGACCCCTAGTCTACACTATGGTGCTATAGTGGCATAGCTAAAGAACTTTAGAAAAATAAGGAAACCTTGTGCTGGTCAAAACAGTGTCTCTGTATTCCCATGCTGGTTCTTTAGCTATGCCACTGTCAAGCCCATACTGTAGACATACCCTTATTTAGGATTGTCATAAATATAAAGGGAAGGGTAAACCCCTTTGAAATCCCTCCTGGCCAGGGGAAAGCTCCTCTCACCTGTAAAGGGTTAAGAAGCTAAAGGTAACCTCGCTGGCACCTGACCAAAATGACCAATGAGGAGACAAGATACTTTCAAAAGCTGGGAGGAGGGAGAGAAACAAAGGGGTCTGTGTCTGTCTGTATGCTGCTCTTGCCAGAGACAGAACAGGAATGGAGTCCTAGAACTTTTAGTAAGTAATCTAGCTAGGTAAGTGTTAGATTATGATTCCTTTAAATGGCTGAGAAAAGCATTGTGCTGAATAGAATAACTATTTCTGTCTGTACATCTTTTTTGTAACTTAAGGTTTTGCCTAGAGGGGTTCTCTATGTTTTTGAATCTAATTACCCTGTAAGATATCTACCATCCTGATTTTACAGGGGGGATTTCTTTATTTCTATTTACTTCTATTTTTTATTAAAAGTCTTCTTGTAAAAACTGAATGCTTTTCATTGTTCTCAGATCCAAGGGTTTGGGTCTGCGGTCACCTATGCAAATTGGTGAGGCTTTTTATCCAACATTTCCCAGGAAAGGGGGGGTGCAAGTGTTGGGAGGATTGTTCATTGTTCTTAAGATCCAAGGGTCTGGGTCTGTAGTCACCTAGGCAAATTGGTGAGGCTTTTTACCAAACCTTGTCCAGGAAGTGGGGTGCAAGGTTTTGGGAAGTATTTTGGGGGGAAAGACGCGTCCAAACAGCTCTTCCCCAGTAACCAGTATTAGTTTGGTGGTGGTAGTGGCCATTCCAAGGATAACGGGTGTAATATTTTGTACCTTGGGGAAGTTTTGACCTAAGCTGGTAAAGATAAGCTTAGGGTTTTTTTTCATGCAGGTCCCCACATCTGTACCCTAGAGTTCAGAGTGGGGGAGGAACCTTGACAAGGATATACATTAATGTAACTGAGATCAGAATCTCAGGGTGTTTTGTGATGTATAGGTAGCATGCCTTTTTGCCAATTGACTCTGTATCTTCCTGCCTTGGATACAACCAATTTTTTTGCCATCATTCCCAGAAAGATTCCCTTTAGAAGAGGTACAAGTCAGCAGAAATGCTAATGAGCTGATGTTGCCTTAGCATCAGCTGCAGAATTATCATCCCACTGCAGGCTCAGCTTCTGAAGATAGGAGCAGTTGAATAGTTTGAATGTAGTTAATGGGCACCTTCAGGTAAGAGGCATTGTCTGACTAACTCATCTCAACGATGTCATATTTCTACATATTAATTCAATCTGAGTGAAACTAGGGGGAGTTTAAGGCCTTACAAAGCATTGTCTAATATGTTGGTTGTGTGTCACCTTCTAGAGGCTGGTCGAAAGAGGATAAAGGATATGACTGTTAACTGCTAGCTGAGGGACATCTCCTTTAGTTCAAGTGGATGAAGTAAAAGGAATTACTCCAAATTACTCCAAATATACACTGATGTGAACAAGAGCACAATCTGGCCAACATATTTCATTTAAAGTTGTAAACATTTGTCCAACAGCAAAATTTGGCCAAAGTAAATTAAATTTAATTATCAAGAACGTTGCATACACAGAGACTGCCAGTGCATCCTAATGAGAACTCTAAGTTTGTCATATTGAACTATTTGAATGAGAGACATCTTTTAAAAAATGTGAATATTAAATGTAAAGATGTCACTCAAACACATGGCAAAATACTTGCACACAAGAGGCAGATACTTCAAAATTTGTCTATCAATGAATCCAAAATAACAAATTTTCCTTCCAAATCAGTCTGCAGTGCTGAAAGAACTTGATAATCCTTAGTGAGTGTTTCAGTAAAAAAATTCTTCATTTATATTAGGTTTCTTCTGCATTAATAGAAAAATAAGGAAACCTTGTGCTGGTCAAAACAGTGTCTCTGTATTCCCATGCTGGTTAGACAAGGCATATTTAATTTAATGGATTAAGTGTTTGACATATTTCAAATGAAGTGAGTGAGAAACCTGTTGAGGTTGTACTTTAATCACAATTTTATTATCTTTTTCCACATCATTAAAATGATTTTATTATTACGACTTTTGTTCAGTTTATGGAAGTTTATGTTGCTTAATCAGGGATTAATTTGCCTGCAACTCCCACTGACATCAGTAGGAATCAGGGGCCTTAAAATGTTCTCCCTTTTGTCTCAGGACTAGAGGAAGATACATGCATGGGGCGGGGGGGGGGGGGGGGGGAATGTGCTGCTACTGCTCCTCCCACACAGATGCATGAGGAATGGATATAACCACTAGTTAGAGTTTGTGACAGGTCCCCTTCTGCGTCTGATCCACTGAGGATAAGTATCTGTTACAGCCTTAGCTAGAGACCCATGGCTCTTTAGATCTGCAGCTCATGCATTTAGCCTAGACATCCCCAATTCAGTTCCCAGTGTGTCAGCCGAGATGGTGACTACCGTATAAGCAGATAGGGGTAGGGAATGGATAGATCCTTGTCTCCACCGCCAATGAGTTAGCAGTTTAGCTATTGTGGAATGAAAGCAATCTGTGCCAGTACCATATATTGCTGGTAGAGATTAATTTTTTGCCTCTGGGGATCCAGGGATCAAATTGTGACACTCTGAATTTATGACACAGCCACAGCTGAAGCCATAGATATTACAGGCCAAATTCTGCTTGGTTACCCCAGTGCAAATCCAGATACAATTTTTACACAATTTGGCCCTTGGCTGAAGTATTCTCTCTCTCTCTCTCTCTCTCTCTCTCTCTCTTTTTTTTTAAAGGTGTGATTTCTGAGGTTTCTTTGAAAAAGTAGGTATATAAAATAATGTATAGGTTCCTCTTTTAATAAACGTCTGGTGTGAAAAGTACTCACAGGATACACAGAGTTTTAGCAGATTTTGGAGAGCATTGAGAAAAAGTTAGCAAAACTTAGCTGAAACTACTTCAGGGAAAGAGAGGGGCAACACATCAATTTTAAATGAGCTACAATCATGGCAGTTATGTGCATTAATGGCAGAAGTGAATATACACCAAAGAATCTATAGACAATCCTTCACAACTTGAAATAGACAGATTCTACAATTCTCAGGACAAGCAGCAGATGGGATAAAAAACTCAGTTTTGTTATCTGGAAAAATAAATACGAACAAAGTTTTATGGAGACCAGGAAAACCAGATTCCAAAGGAACAGGCAAGGAAGTAAAAGTCCTTATGAAGCAATAGAAAGGATTTCTGAACTGAATCACGCCAGTGGCAATGCAAATACATTTTGTATGCTTAGGGGCAAAAGAAAAAAAAAGATTTAAAGAGTCTAATTTGATGGGGCTGCACTGTTTAGGAATTGAGTTCTTATTCTAACAAGGAGAGGGGATTTAAGAGATGCAAACCTCTTCAGTGGTGCATATATCTGAGTCACCAAGTCTTTAGTTTTCCTATGATCTTGGATGGGATTTAGAAATCAGGCAAGGGTATTATTTTTACCTGCAGGCAGGTAACATTGTCCTATTTGTATAGCTACCTTTTGGGGAATACTTCTCTCGGTTAGTCAAAGCAGCAAATGGTCCAGTAACACTCATCCATTTGAAGGGTGTGGAAGAGTGTCAGTGAGAGGAAGAAGAAAAGGAATACTTGTGGCACCTTAGAGACTAACCAATTTATTTGAGCACGAGCTTTCGTGAGCTACAGCTCACTTCATCGGATGCATTGCATCCTCAAATAAATTGGTTAGTCTCTAAGGTGCCACAAGTACTCCTTTTCTTTTTGCGAATACAGACTAACACGGCTGTTACTCTGAAACCAGTGAGAGGAAGAATAGCTTTGATAAGGCACTGGACTGGGACACAGGAGACTTCTGAGCTATCCGGCAAATTATTCTTTCTCACAAGTTTTGTGTTTTGCCAATTTTTCTTGGATTTTTTTTTTTAATTTGAAAAACTGAAAACAATTTGTTTTCTATTTTTGTCATTGAAAATGGATAAATGATCACATTAGTATTCCTGCCTACACCTTCAGTTAGCCCTAAACTTCTGCCTGCTCTTCTGGTAGAGCCAGAATGCATAGAGAACACCCAGATTTAAGTAGCAATTTCCCATCTCATTGATCATATAGATGAATAAGGAAACTCAGTTTAGATTGAGTCAACCTATTATTTATTTTCTCTTCCCCAGAAAGAAATAACCCACCCCAAAAGTCCTTTAAAAAATAGAGCCCTTTATGTGTAACTTGCTTCCTACTGCCTAGTAAGTATTGCAGGAAGAAAGTGTGCTGTCCACTGAAAAGAGAACAGTTAACAAATGCTAGCTAGACAGTAATAAGCCTGACAGAGATGGCCCTTCATGGAATGATCAGAGACAAGCTAGAATGACTGTTTCAAATTAATGCTTTTGTCATTTATTTGTTTCTGCAAGTGTACTTAGCACAGTATAGCAGGTAAACTATGCATACATACGAAGCTATCATCCAAAGAGATTACATCTAAAGTTACAAGGTGATTAAAAATTGGTGCAATACAGACCTGTGTAGTGGCACCACATGTCTATACTGGTAGTAATTGGTAGTTACTAGTGTTTTCTTTTTTCGATAAAGGGAAGGGGATTGCCATGCAATAATTGGGAGGCTGTTCCAAGCATGAAGTATAGAAGGTATAAAGTGAGGAATGGAAGAAGGATATAGAGGAAGCATACAAAGGAAACAAGCTGATAAGAAGCTTGGATAGAGAAAAGAGTTAATAGAAGATGATGAAGTGCAGAAATGTACTGAAGATAGGTGTAAGGTTACAGAATGCTTTGCTAAGGAAAAATTTGAATGAAAAGCCATGAAATGGTAATTTCTTTTAAAGATAGAGAAGTGAGTCTCTGCATTTGTTCTGTGCTTGATATAACACTGAGATTTGTTCAGTTTTTCTTTGGATATATTGGGGGATTTTTATAATATAGATTCAAGTCATCCAGGATGGATGAGTTTGACTTTCTGACAAATCAGTGCTTCTTCACACAATTCTATTTTGTTGTTTAGTTGCAGAAAACTATATGACACGGCTGTCTAGTTAGTGTCAGAATGAGGTACTAGATGGAGCTTTAGGGAGATTTATTGTCATCTGTTTTTTTTACATGCAACTTGCTCCCAATATTTTGTTCTGATTATAAGGGTGAGGTATAAGGTATTTCCTCTTCTATCTCGACCCCCACAATGGAAAATGCCAGAAAGTAGATTTTGATTTATTTCTTAGATAGACTAAGTAAAATCTGACACTGATCCCCTGCATTCAAAAACAGTCAAACTTGGAGGATGATGCCCACCTATGTAGATTCTATGGATGTGTAATATAGTACTGAGATATACCACATGATATCAGCACCTTTCCCAGGGTTACATTTTTAGTGACTTTCTGGTCCTTATTCATTCTCCTCTATATGGAGCTGCTCTCTAATAGGGACTTCTTTTCCTGGATTGTTTTCCTGGGCTGCAGCTATGTGGCTGTGCCCAGTTTAACTGGCAGCAGCTTGCTTAATCGTTTTCTCTTCCAGCTGATAAGCACCTGTAATATTTTCCCTTAATTTCCCTCTTATTGTTTGAGGAGATGGCATACATTCCTATGATGTTATCAGTAAATTCACGGATGATACCATATTCAGCATTACTGTGGTCTGAATCTGTGGAGAGTGAAAGGCCTTTTTTTTTTTTTTGAAGGGTTAGGGGGTTAAGGGAGAGTTGATTCAAATTTCTGATTATTACAGTGCAGAATTTACAACTAAAAATACATGTCTACGAAATTATGGAGGTACCTTCTGTAGTTGAGTGAGTTCTGCACTTAAAGCATAGTTCTAAATAAAAGCCTTGACTGGTTTGTTAATGATTATATACTGAGCTGAAAGCACTACTTGTAGAAAGGATCACATAGTATCTCAGATGCACACAGGAATGCATGCCATAACGAGACGTTAGAAAGGCGCCCAAACCAAAAGCCAGGATATGAACGCACCTGAGCTTGAAGGAAGTATGAATCTAAATCCAAATTCTGAGTGGCCTCTCTCTATTGTGGACTGATTCAGAATTCCAGATCTGAACTTTAAGGCTCAAGTGCATTTCTCCATAGAACAGATGAAAAACTAGGACTTAGTTGAAACAGGCAGATGCTATCTTCTGAACTGACAGATTCACCTGTGAACTCAGCACCAACAGCAATGGAACAATTCTTTGGCTGTATTATCAAATTAAACGTGAGCTCTCCCAGATGTTGCTGGGATTTGTACATGCCACAGGAAAAAAATATGCTACGTATAGAAGAGCCGTAAGAAAAGCCTTAATACAGAACTGCTTGTAAAATAGAGTGGGAGCATTGTATGTGGCAGGGACTGATACCTGTTTTTTGGATCTGAATTGGCAAATAAAATGTATTAAAATTTAAAATAAAAATATAAACAGATGTACACAGATGCATATGTACATCTGAATGAAATTGCTAACAAAAATGCTTTAATATTAGCTCAGCACAGGTCAGAGTGGTCAGAGCACTGGACTAGGAGCCAGAAAATCTAGATTCCCGAACTGTATATGCCACTGATTTGCTGTGTGACCTTGGAAAAGTCACTTACTCCTTCTGTCTCAGTTTCCCTACCTGTAAAAGGAGAATACTATCCCCATATCCACTAACTTCAGATGTGTTATTAGGATTGTTCATGAAGTGCTTTTAGGATGAAAAACATTATTAAAATAATTTAGATTATAATCTTTACAACATCTTACTCCCGTGATTAACCATCTGCATTGCTTCCTCTTTGACGCTAACAGACACTACACACTTACATAGCTTTCAACAGTAACATTTGTGTGTATTTGTGTCAGGGGGGATTGTATAGCACACCCCAAGATAAAAACCACTTCTTGTAAAGGGGCTGTTTGTTAGGACAGGTATTGTGCTCTTCATGCCTTATTTATCTGATGTGAAAGTGTATAGATTGCTTAAGGGGTCAATAAGTTCACCTAATGACTGTTTCACTTCCTTACAATACCCATTGAAATAAATTTAAAAAAACATAACTGTATAATATCCTTAAAGTAAAATAGATATTTGTACTATTTCACCTATGCCAGTGTGTAAATGTTTTCTTCTTAGTCTCTTAGGAATGAATGTAGAGTTTTCCAGACTATTTCCATCATAGATATTGGTCCATCAAGTCCAGTTTCTTTCTGTGGTCAGTGGGCAGTACATGATAGATGAGATGAAAGTGAAAAAGCTATAATGCAATGAGTCAAAGGAGTGATGGCATATATTGAGATGGAGAGAGTGTCAGGATTCCATCCTGATTCCTCTGGTGATCAGCTCACTAGCGAAGGCGCAGATGTAATAAGCCAGTTAGTAGTAATACTCACAGTGCTCTATAAACAGACAACTCCCTTAGCTATGTTTTTTTAGCTTTGCTTTTTCTCAGAGGCAGTATTTTGCCAATGACAAGGTGAAGGGGGAAGATATAGATTTGCAGTCTTAGTATTTGCCTGTTGTGATGAATGTGACACTTTCTTGTGGGAGATCACTGCTTTATATCTTAAATATGGGATATGGTAAGAGTGGAGTTGGTTGGGAATGTTTTTGATAAAATGGCATTTTCTGGCCCCACCCAGAAAAATCAGTCAGAACTGAAACTTTTCACCAAACCATTGTGCTATCAATGAAACTGTCTCTGGGTGGGTTTCTTGGGTCCACGATGAAATTTCTGGGGAGACAAGTGGGGAGGAAAGAAGCGAGTCAAACCAGAATAGTCAATATCCTAATGGACAGAGCACTCACTGGGGATGTGGGGAAAGCCATGTTCAAGTCCCTGAATTCTACAACATAGAGATTATTTTCTTTTAAAATCTGTAGGATGTTGAAAACAAAAACCAAACATTTGTAGAAAATTCCCAATATTTCATAGGACTTGTCCATGATGGTGGTGGTGATATGGAGGAGCTAGAAGTCTTTAGTTTGTTCTAGTTACGTTTTTTTAGGGTGTGGGGGGAGGAACTGTTGTTGCTGATTGACCTGTTGTGGCTGATTGACCTGTTTTTGGAGTGGGACTGATAACACACTTTTCCTCCCTCTTCTGTTACCGTGAAAGGCCAGAGCAACTCACCCAAAAGTAGAAAGGAAAATGGTTTGCAAAAGAGACCTATGAAATGTTAGCAGTATTTTGAACTATCAGCCACATCACAAAGCAAGACAATAGACTTTCTTGCAGAACTTTTTCAGCTCAAACTAAGGGGTTCAGTAAAATATGGGAGGTTTTGTACAGTTGGGCTTGAAAAAGTCTAAAGTGTGGGTCAGCTTAAAAGAAAGATTAAAGTTTGGTTCACCTGTGTGGTCCTCTAGTTTGAACCCAGTCATCATGAACATATGTATAAAGAGCTGTTTTCTGGATATTCAAACTGTTGTCCAGAAACCCCATTAGTGATGATCAAGCCAAGAATTTTCTTATCCAGGTTTGCATCAATTATAAAAACAATTGTTAAATCTAGTTGTGAAACAACATCCGTCTTTGGATTCAGTTTCTGTGCATGGGCCTGTGCGACTTATGGTCGCTCCTACACTGCCTTCTTTCTCCATCATCCCTCTACAACTATTCTTACAAGTCTCTATTTCTTTACTCATACTTCATTTTGCGACTTTTTATTTCTTCTCACTACATAGTTTTAATTCATTAGAAAGTGACACAAGATCCAGCATAACCTTCTCTCTTCTGCATTCTAACCCACAAAACTTTTTAATGGATTTTCATTTTTAACAAGAATTGCATACAGTCCTGGTTATTCAGTGGACTGGACTTGGTTAGAGAAGGGCTTAAAAATACCCTACTAACTAGTGATTTACTCACACTGAATCTGACTTCTGAACTTCTTTATCTTATTGCTCAAGAAATACATTTTAGCTGTGTTTGCACTGTACGTCTGACATGCTGTTAATAGCCAGATAGAAATAAATAAACCTTTAATCCTCATGGATTTCTTAGGATGCTTTGCTTTTCACAGATGCCAAGTTTGAAACTCTGCAATGATTTTAGTGCTTCTGTCTTAAAAATTCTAATGCAGGTAAGATGCAAACGAGTTTCAAGGGAAAGGGGGAAAAGGCAAAATATATTGTTTATATCTGCAGTGTTCTGTATGTGCATAGTTTATTTGTTTTCCTTTCCCCTCACTCCATCAAAACAAAAAGAAAAGGAATACTTATGGCACCTTAGAGACTAAAAAAAATTATTTGAGCATAAGCTTTTGTGAGCTACAGCTCACTTCTTCGGATGCATTCAGTGGAAAATACAGTGGGGAGATATATATACATAGAGAACATGAAACAATGGGTGTTGGAGAGCGGGGGGAGGGGAGGAATCTTTTGTAGTGATAATCAAGGTGGGCCATTTCCACCAGTTGACAAGAACGTCTGAGGAACAGTGGGAGGTGGAGGGGGGAAATAAACATGGGGAAATAGTTGGAGAACACTTCAATCTCTTTGGTCACTCGATTACAGACATAAAAGTTGTAATTCCTTAACAAAAAAACCTTCAAAAACAGACTCCAACTGAGAGACTGCTGAATTGGAATTAATTTGCAAACTGGATACAATTAACTTAGGCTTGAATATAGACTGGGAGTGGATGGGCCATTACACAAAGTAAAACTATTTCCCCATGTTTATTCCCCACCTCCACCCCCCACTGTTCCTCAGACGTTCTTGTCAACTGCTGGAAATGGCCCACCTTGATTATCACTACAAAAGCCCCCCCCCCCCCCGCTCTCCTGCTGGCAATAGCCTGTCTTAAGTGATCACTCTCTTGTTACAGTGTGTATGGTAACACCCACTGTTTCATGTTCTCTATGTATATAAATCTCCCCACTGTATTTTCCACTGAATGCATCCGATGAAGTGAGCTGTAGCTCACAAAAGCTTATGCTCAAATAAATTTGTTAGTCTCTAAGGTGCCACAAGTACTCCTTTTCTTTTTGTGAATACAAACTAACATGGCTGCTACTCTGAAATCCATTAAAACAGTGTCCTTAAGAAGTCCAAACCCTACCCAGCTTATTATATAGTAATAAATAATAGCAAAATACCATGGTTTCATGGACATTTTAAACAACTTTATGAAATCTAGAATAAAAACCTGTCTGTTTTCTGTATGCAAGTGTACCTTGTGCATAAAGGAACTCCCTTCCTGAAACTCTATCATTTTGCCAGTGTACTAGGTAACAGAGTAACAGCCGTGTTAGTCTGTATTCGCAAAAAGAAAAGGAGTACTTGTGGCACCTTAGAGACGAACCAATTTATTTGAGCATGAGCTTTCGTGAGCTACAGCTCACTTCATCGGTGAAGTGAGCTGTAGCTCACGAAAGCTCATGCTCAAATAAATTGGTTCGTCTCTAAGGTGCCACAAGTACTCCTTTTCTTTGTACCAGGTAAGTTTCCCATGCCTTCATTCAACTTCCTCTTTAAAGAAACTCAGTGACTTTCACAAGGCCCACAAACACTAACTGATGGAACTTCAGATCCTGATTCAGCAAAGCACTTTGGGTTGGCAATTCTTGCAAAGACTTAAGTGTTCAAAAATCAAGAACTGGGCTGAGAAATCATGTGACTAAAAGCCTTAACTGGGTGGTTCGCTCCTCATTTCAGTTAGCAATGAAGACTCTCATATCAGTTGCCCACCACTTATCTAGTGTTTATATCAGAAGGATTTTTTGAACCGATGACATGCATATTTATGAATGATATATCAACATGACTTACATTTTGCTCTAGCACACTCACTCAGGTTAGATGTGGCTCCCATGCCGATCTCTCCTTTACCAGTCTCTTCCATGCACCTGAAACTCTGAGATATGGAGGGTTTATTGCTGCTCTTTTTCCAGCGTTTTCATTTATAAGGTCACCATTTTAAAGGAGGTGGAGTAGTTTTTCTACGTCTTTTTATATGATGTCTCCTGATAAAGGTTTTATTGTTATGATTTCATTTAAATTTGAAGCTTAAATACCAGACTTTCTTCTGCAATAAACGGGTGAAGTACCTGCTATTGACGTCAATAGAACTGTGCCCATGGTGCATCAGCAGAGCATTTAAACCTAGATATTTGTCCATTAAAAGTTAACAAAAAAACTTTTTAACCTATTGGCACTACCATTTACAAAAATGTTTATTGGACTGTGGCATATTTTCAAGGTTCTCTATAATTATAAATGGAATATACCACTGTACACTTAAATCCTTTAAGTGGTAGATGTCCAGTTTGGAAAGGACTTTTGGTATGTAGATTTAGGGATAATAATCAGGGTGTGTATTAGAGTGCTTATATATTGAATAAAGAAATAGAGCAACAGATAGTAATTCTCAGGGCTGGCCTTAGGGAAAATGGTGTCCTGGGTGAACTTATATTTTGGCATCCCGGCACTCACGGTTAGCCAATGCAATCAAAGATTTGCTGATATCAAGGGTAGTGAGTCTGGGAAATGTGCAGTTCACAGTGGATGCTTTGCTGCAATGGGATTCCCTAACTGTGGTGGGGCCATAGACAGAACCCATATCCCTATCTTGGCACTGGAGCACAAAGCCGGCGAGTACATAAACCGCAAGGGGTACTTTTCAATAGTGCTGCAAGCACTGGTGGATCACAAGGGACGTTTCACCATCATCAACATGGGATGGCCGGGAAAGGTACATGACACTCGCATCTTCAGGAACTCTGGTCTGTTCCAAAAACTGCAGGAAGGGACTTTATTCCCAGACCAGAAAATAACCGTTGGAGATGTTGCAATGCCTATAGTTATCCTTGGGGACCCAGCCTACCCCTTAATGCCATGGCTCATGAAGCCGTACACAGGCAGCCTGGACAGTAGTCAGGAGCTGTTCAACTACAGGCTGAGCAAGTGCAGAATGGCGGTAGAATGTGCATTTGGACGTTTAAAGGTGCACTGGTGCAGTTTACTGACTCACTTAGACCTCAGCAAAACCAATATTCCCACTGTTATTACTGCTTGCTGTGCGTTCCACAATATCTGTGAGAGTAAGGGGGAGACGTTTATGGCGGGGTGGGAGGTTGAGGCAAATCGCCTGGCTGCTGGTCATGCGGAGCCAGACACCAGGGCGGTTAGAAGAACACACGAGGGTGCGGTGCACATCAGAGAAGCTTTGAAAACCAGTTTCAAGACTGGCCAGGCTACGGTGTGAAAGTTCTGTTTGTTTCTCCTTGATGAACCCCCCCGCCCCTTGGTTCACTCTACTTCCCTGCAAGCTAACCACCCTCCCCTCCTCCCTTCGATCACTGCTTGCAGAGGCAATAAAGTCATTGTTGCTTCACATTCATGCATTCTTTTTTAATTCATCACACAAATAAGGGGATAACTACCAAGGTAGCCCAGGAAGGGTGGTGGAGGAGAGAAACACCAGGAGGGGCGGTGGAGGAGGGAAGGACAAGGCCACACAGCACTTTAAAAGTTTAAAACTTTAAAACTTATTGAATGCCAGCCTTCTGTTGCTTGGGCAATCCTCTGGGGTGGAGTGGCTGGGTGGCTGGAGGCCCCCCACTGAATTTTTGGGTGTCTGGGTGAGGAAGCTATGGAACTTGGGGAGGAGGGCGGTTGGTTACACAGGGGCTGTAGCGGTGGTCTGTGCTCCAGCTGCCTTTCCTGCAGCCAACCATATGATGGAGCATATTAGTTTGATCCTCCAGCAGCCTCAGCATTGAATCCTGCCTCCTCTCATCACACTGCCGCCACCTTTCAGCTTCAGCCTTCTCTTCAGCCCGCCACCTCGCCTCCTGGTCATTTTGTGCTTTTCTGCACTCTGACATTGTCTGCCTCCATGCATTCGTCTGTACTCTGTCAGTGTGGGAGGATAGCATGAGCTCAGAGAATATTTCATCACGAGTGCATTTTTTTCACCTTCTAATCTTTGCTAGCCTCTGGGAAGGAGAAGATCCTGTGATCCTTGAAACACATGCAGCTGGTGGAGGGAACAAAAAGGGATAGTGGTATTTAAAAAGACACATTTTATAGAACAATGAGTACATTCTTTCACAGTAAACCTTGCTGTTAACATTACATACATAGCACATGTGCTTTCGTTCCAAGGTCGCATTTTGCCTCCCCCCACCACGTGGCTAGCCCCTCATCCCTCCCCCCTCCCCATGGCTAACAGCGGGGAACATTTCTGTTTAGTCACAGGCAAACAGCCCAGCAGGAACGGGCACCTCTGAATGTCCCGTTAAGAAAAGCACCCTATTTCTACCAGGTGACCATGAATGATATCACTCTCCTGAGGATAACACAGAGAGATAAAGAACATCAGCAAACATACACTGCAATGCTTTGTTCTAAAGTGATTCCCAAGTATGTGCTACTGGCCTGGAGTGATAAAGTGTCCTACCATGGTGGATGGAATAAGGCTGCCCTCCCCAGAAACCTTTTGCAAAGGCTTTGGGAGTACATCCAGGAGAGCGGCGAATGCCAGGCAAATTGATCATTAAACATCCTTGATTTTAAACCATGTATAGTATTTTAAAAGGTACACTCACCAGAGGTCCTTCTCCTCCTGGTGGTTCCGGGAGGCAGCCTTGGGTGGGTTCGGGGGGTACTGGCTCCAGGTACAGGGTGAGTTCCTGGCTGTTGGGAAAACTGATTTCTCCGCTTGCTTGCTTTGAGCTATCTACAACCTCATCATAATCATCTTCCTCGTCCCCAAAACCTGCATCCGTGTTGCCTCCATCTCCATTGAAGGAGTCAAACAATACGGATGGGGTAGTGGTGACTGAACCCCCTAAAATGGCATGCAGCTCATCATAGAAGCGGCATGTTTGGGGCTCTGACCCGGAGCAGCCGTTTGCCTCTCTGGTTTTCTGGTAGGTTTGCCTCAGCTCCTTAAGTTTCACATGGCACTGCTTTGGGTCCCTGTTATGGCCTCTGTCCTTCATGCCCTGGAAGATTTTTACAAATGTTTTGGCATTTCGAAAACTGGAATGTATTTCTGATAGCACGGATTCCTCTCCCCAAACAGTGATCAGATCCCGTATCTCCCGTTCGGCCCATGCTGGAGGTCTTTTGCGATTCTGGGACTCCATCATGGTCACCTCTGCTGATGAGCTCTGCATGGTCACCTGCAGCTTGCCACGCTGGCCAAACAGGAAATGAGATTCAAAAGTGTGCGGTTCTTTTCCTGTCTACCTGGCCAGTGCATCTGAGTTGAGAGTGCTGTCCAGAGCGGTCACAATGGACCACTCTGGGATAGCTCCCGGAGGCCAATACCGTCGAATTGTGTCCACAGTACCCCAAATTCGAGCCGGCAAGGCCGATTTAAGCGCTAATTCACTTGTCAGGTGTGGAGTAAGGAAATCGATTTTAAGAGCCCTTTAAGTCGAAATAAAGGGCCTCATCGTGTGGATGGGCGCAGGGTTAAATCAATTTAACACTGCTAAATTCAACCTCAACTCCTAGTGTAGACCAAGGCTCAGTATCAGCAAGAAAACAGGCTTTATCTCTCACAACACATGCTATATATAGCCAACAGGAGTCTGGCATAAGTGAGTCTACTTCAGGATACAAAGACTGTGTGGTAGACCATAGAATCATTCTTTATTCTTCCTGGCAGCAGCAGAACATTAAAATGTTGGCAGATAGATCAACCTAAATATAGTGCTGCTCCCAAAGTCTGAACTGCTGAGCGACAGCAGGAGCCGGGGACAGATCATGCAACCTTCATGAGTTCAATGGGATTACATGTATGAATAAGGAATCCTTGCAGAATAAAGGTTTCAGGATCCAATATTTGGCTTCTGCTGATAGGTTTCTGCAAGCTCTCAAGAATAAAGTAAGGGAAGGAGAACCCACCCCATGTTCCTCCGCCAGGAGGAAACAGTCTGTGAGTTGTCACTGGTGGCTGATGTAACTGGCACACAGGACCAAAAATCAGTGCTGATTTGCACACTGGACACACAGAAGTAATAAATATACACTGCTATGCAGAGCACAAAACAATCTGATTCTGATAATGACTTTGTACAGGTGTGAGTGACTACAAAATGGGCAAGGCAGAGAAGAATCAAACCTTTCTATTTTCTCCTTCTCTAACATCCATGAAACTACCAGGTTAGTATTTACTTGTTTTAGCTTACAATAACTACTTTGTATGTTTGTGGTGGTGAGGGTAGCTGTATGGTATAACTGAAATCCATTGAGCCTGCCTTGTACAATTCCAAAAATAGTACAATACTGCACTATGTCATGCGTATTGATAATGCAAAAGCTGTAATCCTTATGATTGTGTTTTGCCTTTGATGAAAAGGTATCTACTGACAATATAGAAAACATCCCATAGGAATGCAATAACAGAGAAGATGCCAGATGGCAAAGTGTATGAGTAAATTGTTTCTACGCAAGGTTGCTTGTTCTATTAGCCTCTGCGCTAAATAATATGCCTGATCTCTCACTATGAAGTTCTGCTGTTCTGGGGGTAACATGAAAGCCAAGAGTTCAACAGAGCACTTGTTTACAGATGTGGCAAATATTATTCAGTTGATACTTTAAGACATGGGATTCTACCCCCTGCAAGACAATACTGGCAGAGAAAATAAAAAGGAATTAAATTGTCTTATTCATGGTTAATAGTAATTATGCAATTATATTCACAGTGGTGATAAGTAACCAGAGCCAAAAGCATAGCTCCATTAAGTGTAACAGTAAGTAAGAATAATTAATCATAATAGGAATAATTGATACAAATATGTTGAATTGCTTGCTTAAAAAGTAATTTAGTAGCAGAAAACATTGGGCATGGTGGTGAAATGAGCATACATAATTAGAAAATAATTAATCACTTTAATGACAGATTTTTAAATATCCTCCTTCCTGCATAGCAATGAGGGCTAAGTTATATCTCAATTTAGCAAGGGAATTCAGCTAAGTTTCTTGGTCTTCACCTATGTGGCTTGTTTACAGGTGCTTATGGTAATATGCATAAGAACATAAATACTTCTGAAGAGAGTCTATTTATACTTATAATGTAATGCACACATATGCCCATGAGTTTAAATGCTTGTTTGAAGATGTGCAGTAGGTATAAACCAAATGCCATATGCTACACTTTGGAAAGTAGGGGAAAAAACCCTTCAACTGACATTTTCAGTGGATCATGTGGACTGTCAAGTTCATGACAGTCTTGAAAAATTGTCTTGGAAAATTGTCATGAAATACACCAGCCCAAGCACAAAGTCTTCTCATCATCCCTTTGATAGGTTCCTTGCCCCTCCGCCCCCGCCCATGATTAATACCATGGTAAACTAGTAAAAACAATTATCTTGAGTGAGTAAAATTTTACAAATCTGCTGTGAGGGAAGAAGAACCTCTAACTTACTCATGTTTGAGTTTTGTGAACTTGTGTTAACAGATGTGCTAGTGTAGTAAGTGAGAAAGATTCACAGATCTGTGCTTGAGGAACACATAGATGTTCAACCGATACATTTAGTTCATTCAGCTGTCATCATGGAGAATGGGCTCACTGGTCACAGTTTCCTCTGTAAGTTCACTGGCTTCTCCTAACTGAATAGCCGTATATGAAACACATTTATATTTATTCTTAAGGGCCACCATAGACACCTAGCTTAAAAAAAAAGGTCATCATCTGCCAATAGTTCCATACTTTGAGAAATGAGATGCCACAGTTTCCCCTAAACTTTCAGTAGGAAACAGCAGTGGTAAGTCAGGGTCTTCTGTTCAGCAACAAGTTGGAAAATGCTATGTTTTAAATAGTGACCAATGAGGGCCCCAACAGATAACCGAAGACTGTACCACGAAGGATTATTCTGGACAGTAAGTAACAAACATGCTGTATATCCCAAATATAAGACAAAGGGGTGTGATATAGAAGCCACATATTGCAGCACAAAATTAGAAGCAGCACATTCTGGACCAAGCCCATAAGAAGCTTGTATAAGACCCTGAAATAAAGATATCCTATTCCAAGCACAGTTTATGGATGTATTGCCATGGATGCCTGCCTTCATCACCCAATCACTTAACTTTCCAACAAACACCTTTGCACATTCTCCCATTCCACCCCTAAGCATGGAAAGATCTCCCTCTACTCATCCACAAAGCCACTTCATTGCCCCCCCTTAAATCCCACCTTAAAATTCACCTCCACCATGATGCTTATGAAAAACTTAGCAGTGGTGAGCCTACTGGTGTGCCATGACACTTCTTTTCATGTTATGAGCAGTATTGTCTCATTGTTTCTTTGCATTCCTGTATTTTGTATTGTCTTGTCTCATATGTGGATTGTTCATTCTTTATCCTTCTTTGACATGTTTTTTTGTACAGTGATTAGCAAAATGGCATCCTGCGCTATAACTGGAAAAGTAGGTGCTACCTCAATACAAATAATGATTGTTATGTTCATACGCTCAATGGATGTTTAGTACATGCTTAATTATGCTTTGAGTTAAAGGTAACACTGGGTATAGAACAAAATTGCACCATTTGAGGGAACTGTTTTGCAGCGTCTGTGATACGTCCACTCTCTCCTTGCCAGGAGGTACTATCAGTGGTAAATAGAGCTGGATGAAATTTTCCCACTTAAAAGATGCACAAATTTGGGTCAATTTTGATTGTTTTAGTCATTTTGTGGGGAGGGTGTTTGGACTGCTTATTTCAGAAGGATGTTTCACTTCAGAATTTCCCTCAATTTTATTTAAATAAACTTTTTTTTTTTTAATCCCAAAAATTTCTTTTGACTTTTTCTGTCCACAAAAAATACTTCCTTCCCCCTAACCCTGAGGCCACTAAATATAAAACTTGATTATTTGCACTGCTCTAACGGTAAGAGGACAGCAATGGGAAAGACTATGTTAAAGGGCCAGCTGGTAAATGTTTACAGAACAGGTGAAAAAAAGACAGAAACAAACTTATAGTACAGGGAGCATGTCCCTGACAGCTTCATAATGCTATTGACATTTCCCCTTCATTGGTAAAGCTGTCAGAGTAACTAGAGGTGCCAGTACCAAAGCACCTGTTGCTTATTGGGGTTCCTCAACAAAGCCATTTGGCCACTCTCATATTATGCTTGGGCTGTGGAAGCAGCACAAGAGCCCTGCCTTGGAGAGGAAAAGGAGTCTCTCATGTGCTGAACTTGAGTTCAACAGCCAGACTTCCCCTCCTCACATCTGTTACCAGCTTTGCCCCTAACTTTTGGGTATGCTCATTTATTAGGGTTACTCTTCGGGGAGGGGGGAGTTTCTGTACCTTTTATCAATGTACTGCTTGTGTCACTTGTGTTCTCATATGGAGCTCTACTTCTCCCTGCTGTAAGTCCCCTTCCAACAGAGCTATCCAGTAGGACCTAGGTTCCCCAGGGCTGGGTTCTTCCAGCCCCAGAATCAGATGAACATGAACGAACACACACACACACACTAACAGAGCGCATCTGAGAGGTCTGGGTTAATCAGCACTCTCAAGCTGACCCCTTGTATGTCCCTGGACTCAGCAGGCTGGGTTGAACAGCACCTCCAAGCTGTCACCCTCATATGCCATGGATATTGCACCGGAATAGAGCACACCTGAGCAGGCTGGGTCGAGCAGCACTCTCAAGCTGCCACCCTCATATGTCCCAGGTTCAGCACGTCTCTATCCCCACTTTCACATTACAATTGTTCTGGTAGTAACCCACTTGATGAGCAAACCCCACAGGATATTTGGGCACTGAAGGGATCTTTTACTATGCTGCAAAGTGAATGAGGAAACAAAAAAAGACCCACGAGGGCACTATACTTAGAGAGAGAGCTGGGTTCTCACCACTCCATGAAGCTTGAATCGATCGGGAATCCCAGGTGGTGGTGGTAGCTGAGGCTAGCTGGTAGCAGAGCTCCCAGCATGATCATTCAGGAGAAGATGAAATCCCAGTGGAACTGATACAGATTTTGGATCCAGGCATCAGAACACTTAACTTGAGCATGGGTAAGGGTTTTTGTAGAGAAACAACAATGGTTCAAGGGAGAACACTAGATTTGTTTATGTGTAAACAAGGGAGTATACCAAAGTTGTTTTGTTTAGGCTTGACCATGGGAGCTGATCATTCCTGGCTTTGGGCGGTCTTCCTTGGAGGGCGCTCACAATGCAATTAGGGAGCTTCACTGTTTTGGATACTGATAAAGGATTTTATTAGAATTGGTCAGATAACTGCTGAGCTGGGTCTGTGCAGGTGTGGGTTCATTAACATCTGGAGCAGAGATCCCCCATCATGCAGTGCTTCCCTGCTTTTCTGGTCCCAGAGTTCCATTTTGTTCTTGGAATCTGTGTTCTCCATTCTGTATGCTAATAGAGATGCCTCCCTGTCCCATCTTTGATGCAAGTGAGGCTAGGTGAGTTTCCTTAATCCTGTCATCCTTATCCCAGAGGTTTAAAGAAAAGGAGTACTTGTGGCACCTTAGAGACTAACCAATTTATTTGAGCATAAGCTTTCGTGAGCTACAGCTCACTTTGTCGCATGCATTCAGTGGAAAATACAGTGAGGAGATTTATATACACACAGAACATGAAAAAATGGGTGTTATCATACACACTGTAAGGAGAGTGATCACTTAAGATGAGCTATTACCAGCAGGAGAGTGGGGGGCAGAAAACCTTTTGTAGTGATAATCAAGCTGGGCCATTTCCAGCAGTTAACAGGAATGTCTGAGGAACAGTGGGGGGTGTGTGGGGGGGAAATAAACATGGGGAAATAGTTTTACTTTGTGTAATGACCCATCCACTCCCAGTCTCTATTCAAGCCTAAGTTAATTGTATCCAGTTTACAAATTAATTCCAATACAGCAGTCTCTCGTTGGAGTCTGTTTTTGAAGTCTTTTTCTTGTAATATTGTGACCTTTAGGTTTGTAATCGAGTGACCAGAGAGACTGAAGTGTTCTCCGACTGGTTTATGAATGTTATAATTCTTGACATCTGATTTGTGTCCATTTATTCTTTATGTAGAGACTGTCCAGTTTGACCAATGCACATGGCAGAGGGGCATTGCTGGCACATGATGGCATATATCACATTGGTAAATGTGCAGGTGAACGAGCCTCTGATAGTGTGGCTGATGTGATGGTGTCCCCTGAATAGATATGTGGACACAGTTGGCAACAGGCTTTGTTACAAGGATAGGTTTCTGGGTTAGTGGTTCTGTTGTGTGGTGTGTGGTTGCTGGTGAGTATTTGCTTCAGGTTGGGGGGCTGTCTGTAGGCAAGGACTGGCCTGTCTCCCAAGATTTGTGAGAGTGATGGGTCATCCTTCAGGATAGGTTGTAGATCCTTGATGATGCGTTGGAGAGGTTTTAATTGGGGGCTGAAGGTGATGGCTAGTGACGTTCTATTTTCTTTGTTGGGCCTGTCCTGTAGTAGGTGACTTCTGGGTACTCTTCTGGCTCTGTCAATTTGTTTCTTCACTTCAGCAGGTGGGTATTGTAGTTGTAAGAATGCTTGATAGAGATCTTGTAGGTGTTTGTCTCTGTCTGAGAGGTTGGAGCAAGTGCGGTTGTATTGAAAGCTTGGCTGTAGACGATGGATTGTGTGGTGTGGTCTGGGTGAAAGCTGGAGGCATGTAGGTAGGAATAGCAGTTTAAGTGTCTCCTCCACTGCCTTTTCATTGCTTTTTATAAGTCTTTCAACTGATGCAGATTTGGTTCAAGCAGAGGCAGGGGGTGGGGGGAAAAGGTCTTTTGTGAGTCAGATAGGTTGGGTTCTGTGCCCTGGGTTCCCCAAGAACACAGAGCTGCTAGGTAACACGTCCCCAGACACTGCATCCTCATTGGTTGGAAGTAGGATAAATCTTGTGATTTGTGATCTGTTGGATGATTTTTTTGAGGGCTACTGAAGCACTTTGAGCAGAGGAAAGAATCCTGGCCCAGAAATCCATTGAAAGAACTAGAACCCTCTTGGAAGAGTAGGGGGAAAGTGAGTAGCTGGTGGGTACATAATAAAGGACTGTAAGATCTATGACAAAGTTCTTCCTCTACCTTGATGGGTCTTGCACTTATTGGTGGACTTTCTTACCTCAGAGATTCACGGCAGCCCTCAGTTTGGCCGTTTTCATGAACCCACAGTCCAGGTCAGCTCCTCCTGTGTCTGATCAGGAGTTTGGAGGTTTGGGGGGAACCCAGGCCCGCCCTTTACTCCAGGTTCCAGCCCAGGGCCCTGTGGAATGCGGCTATCTAGAGTGCCTCCTGGAACAGCTGTGCGACAGCTACAACTCCCTGGGCTACTTCCCCATGGCCTCCTCCCAACACCTTCTTTATCCTCACCATTGGACCTTCCTCCTGGTGTCTGATAATGCTTGTACTCCTCAGTCCTCCAGCAGTATGCATTCTCACTCTCAGCTCCTAGTGCCTCTTGCTCCCAGCTCCTCACATACACGCCACAAACTGAAGTGAGCTCCTTTTTAAACCCAGGTGCCCTGATTAGCCTGTCTTAATTGATTCTAGCAGCTTCTTGATTGGCTGCAGGTGTTCTAATCAGCTTTTCTGTCTTAATTGTTTCCAGAAAGTTACTGATTGTTATGGAACCTTCCGTGTTACCTTACCGAGGCAAAAGGGACCTACTAACCTGGGGCTAATATATCTGTCTTCTATCACTCTCCTGTAGCCATCTGGCCTGACCCTGTCACAGATCTTATTTTATTTTTACTGTAAGAATATCCTGGTTGCTTCTTCACGTAGTTCAGCCTCAATCTTAATTATAATCCACCCTTTTGTCCATAGTGCAGGCGTGTCCTAGACACTGGTTCATCAATCTTTGTCATTAATTTCAGTGCTGTATAAATTAGATTTTTCTGAATGCTGTTCTATATGGCCCATCAATATAATGCTTCTGATCTTTATGCATCACATCATTGTGCTGTATAGGATTGCATAATACATATCAATGAGTTAAAGGCATGTAATACACCTACTTTTTTGGTAATGGCATATTGCCTAAACTGCCTTGAGATTTCTGTCTCATACCATGCCACATAAAGCTGTTGGCTGACTTGTCTCTTCTTTCACTGGTGTGCCAGTCACACACAACACTCCCTGTCATTTTGTAAATGCAATTTCTGTTCTGTATTGTTTGCTCACATAAAGTGCAGCAGGTTAAAATTCTTCCAATTTTCTTCATTCCAGAAGTCTGCAATTTCAAAAGAGAATACTAGGTTAGCAGTGATTTCTCAATTTGCTATTGCCCTTTATCTTTCAAAATAATACCAGCCACAGGTTGTAATGGAGTTGCAAAGGGTATAACTAGGACCAAAGTTTCACTCAGACTGGTCTCATCATCTGCTCACTAGCTTTTATGAAGCCAAAATCTTTCAGGGAATTTCCAAAATTGGCATGAAGTCACTGGGTGCTACACTTTGCCTTTGGGTCTCTGATTTGGATGACAGATTTATGAAATTATACATAACCAGACAATTCCCTATTAATGATATTGCTGAGAACACAATAAGATAAGTAAGACATTCCAGCTAAGATCCCACTTAACTTGAGATATCCCTTCAAAGCTATCTGTTTTAGAGAGCATTATGTGGATTAGTCACAACTTCTGGTTTTCACTAAGCATTTGTGTTTAGGGGGCTCCATTGGAGCTGCTTGAAATTCAGAATTTCTTTTCTCTGGAAAAAAAAATCTATCATCCCAAATCAGAACAAAAAGGTTTTTTTTTTTGTTATTTGGTGGTGTGGGGTGGTGCATGTGTTTCAGTTACCTCAGAATGAAACTTCTAAAATATTCTATTTTGGTAATAATGACATAACTGTTTTCCATTCCAACTTTATCACTTAGACTTTTCTATTATATTACATACTAACATTTTTACATGTATACTATAGAAAGTTGTTACACAACATTTTGACTTTATCAAAAAATGTTTCAGCAATTTCCTTTCAAAAATTTGAACAAAATCAATACACGCCAGTGAAATGTTTCAGATTTGTCCAGTCAGCATATTCCGATGGAACAGTTTTCTGACAGAAAATTTTCTACCAGCCCTACTTTCAATACTAATGAGGAAGACCTAATTATATATGAAAGCTTCTCATTTTTGAGAATACCAACTTAGCCCTCAGTTATTTGTAGAGATTCCTGGTTTTTTTTCCTATAAACACATGGTAAAGCCAAATTCTAGAGATTCTGAATGCAGCTTGGAGAATAACATCTGGTGGTAAGGGGACCAGATGGGGATGACAGGGTTAACAGATGTTCTATGTACAGAATAAGAGAAAGTATACAAATGACATATTATAATACGCATTGATGCTATGGGAGACACGGTGCTTTATCAGATTTTGCTTCTAAGGAAGCGGGAATTATTGATATGATATAAATTATTATGGCATTTCTGATGAAACATGAAATTACAGATTGTGGTTTAGATTGTGCCTGTTTCCGCAGAGGTATATACAGGAGGGGAAAGTTAGTCTTCTCTCTCCTGCTCCCTTGGAGTGGTCCGGCATAAAATCTCAATACTTGATGCAAGTGCACAAGGCCTGGGAATGTCTGACATCACTTATCTATTTGCATTGCAGAAGCATTTAGAGGGTATGCCAATATCAGGCCTTATTGTGCAAGGTAGTATACAAACACGTATGAAAGAGAGTCCTGGCTCTGAAAATCCAGTACTCAAGATTGACAGTGGGTGGGAGGAAAAACTGAGGCACAGAGGGATGAAGTGTCTTGCCTGAAGTCACACAGCATGCCCGTGATAGAGCTGAGAATAGAACAGAGTGGTCCTGTCTTCTAGTCCAGTGCTTTACCAGCTAGACCATGTTGCATCCCCAACAAAGACATTAGACTCCCTGGGCATTGTGGCAAAAGGGCAGAGCCACACCAACCAGGACCCTGCTTCCACACCAACCAGCTGTTCCAGGTTCACAAGAAAAGGGATGTGGCCAGAGCATGTGGAGGTTGCTGGTGCTCAGCCCCTTCCTGCCTCATCCCCATTATAAGTACTGGTTTAAAGTCAGTTTTTCTCCATAGCTCAGATAGAAACAGTCATTGGATAATTTGTACCATTCACCATCTCTTGTCAGACTGTATTATGATGGAATGCCTCTGTGCTCTTGGTTTCTTGTTGAGAGTCATAGGGCATTCTTTTCTGAAAATCATGTCTGTCTAAATTGTCTTCTCCCCTTCACCCACAGAGTGGAAAGGAGTGAGCTGGGTGTTCTCGAGCTAATTTTCTGAAAATGAGTAGGTCAAGCATTTGGTACTATAGATCCAAGTATCTCAGGGGTAGCTGTATTAGTCTGTATCCACAAAAACAACAAGGAGTCCGGTGGCACCTTAAAGATTAACAGATTTATTTGGGCATAAACTTTCATGAATGCTACTCTGATCATAATTGGCCAGCAGTTGATACACCAGTTAAAACTTAATATAATCAGATAGGACCTTTCCACAGTCAGTTCAAGTTAGCCATTCACATATCAAGTACCATGAAGCCAGGCTATGACCCTTATATCTGTCACCATTACACTTAATTTGTTAAGTCTGGGGAGACATAACATTGAAAAGGAAAAATGACTGTCTTCTTCTGAGTGCTGCTTCCACAGAATCTGCTGAATCCTTGAAATTTCTGACTTCCTAATTTCAGTTATTATGTGATGGCCATTATAGTCCTGGAATTCAATTATTAATGGATGTGCATAGCCTCAACTTTACAAAATAAATCTTCTCAGTGTAATTGTACATGACTTGTGTTGCTATCAGGGATACACTTATTAGTACTTCTGCCAGAAGTAGAAACTGTAGCTGCTCAGTAGAATCAGACAAAAAATATAGAAACATACAAGCAATCAGCTCCCCAAGAATGCTTGCAGTATTCGGCAGATTTTTTTGTTTCACTGATGTAAGTAAGCAGAAATCAACTGCAGAATAATCTAATCTGTGAATATTCTTTGTCTGAAACTGACTTCCTCCCCCCGATTCTATTGCACTATACGTTATTTCATTTCTACTGAATATCCTTCCTCCCACCTCTAAGGCTGTGGTCCTGAAATACAGAACCATGTGTTTAAAAGTGCAGTCCAAAGGTGCAAGTGGAAATGCACAAGGAAAATGCCTAGTACATGTGCAAAAGTCATGAATTTGTATGTGTATGTAATTCTGCATGTTTTCAGTCCTAATCTGCATGCATCAGCTGTTCTGCACTCCCAGCTTGGTTCATGTGAGCACAAAGGGTTGTCAACGCTCTCGGTATCACTCCATATATCCTGGAGGCTACTGAAGCCAAACTGGGAGATTTTAGGTGCTGAAAGTCCATCAGCACAGCAGGGCTAAGGCAGGCTCCCTGCCTGTCCTGCTTCTGTGCCACTCCAAAAGCAGCTGGCACGTCCCTGAGGCCCTTGGGGCGGCAGGTGCCTCCGTACATTTCCCCCCCTCAGTGCCAACTCCGCAGCTTCCATTGGCTTGGAACTGCAGCCAATGGGAGCTGCGGAGGCTGCGCTTGTGGGCATGGGCAGTGTGTGGAGCCCTCTCCCCCAAGGGCCACAGTGACATGCCAGCCGCTTCTGGGAGCAGCACAGGGCCAGGCCAGGCAGAAAGCCTGCCTTAGCCTCACTGTGCTGCCAACTGGGAGCCTTCCGAGGTAAGCGCCTAATGGCTGGAGCCTGCACCTACCCCCATGTCCTAGCCCTGAGTCCCCTCTCAGAGCCAGCACCCCAAACCCCCTCCTGCATCCCACCCCGCTACCCCAGCCTGGAGCTCCCTCCTGCACCCAAACTCCCTCCCAGAGCTTGCATCCCGCACTCCCTCCTGCAGCCCAACCCCCTGCCCCAGGCTCAGCCCAGACCCCCCTCCTGCATTCTGAATCCCTCTGCACCAGCCCAGAGCTCATGCTCCCTCCCACACTCCAACCCCCTGCCCTAGCCCAGTGAAAGTGAGTGAGGGTGGGGGAGAGCGAGCGAGGGAGGGAAGGGGGATGGAGTAAGTGGGGTAGGGACTCAGAAAAGGTGTGACAGATTTTCGTTACCAATCTGCCTGGGCCACAATTGACCAATCCTGGGGCCACAGGATTTTTTTTGGGGGGAGGAGATGACGAGACACACCAAGTGTCTAAATTTTAAAGCTTTATTGATAAAATAATAAAATAACAGCAGAGAGTGCTGGGAATGCTCCCATGTCACTCAGGGGAAGAAAGAAAGCGTTAATGTCCCAAGCCCTAACCCACTTTCATAATCACATGCGCGTGACCCAGACTGGCCAAGTCTGAGTAATGTCAGAAGACGGGGGAGGGGGAAAGGGTGGACGGGAGTGCTGTCCGGGCCCAGGCCATCCAAGGATCTGCTGTGCTCTCCAAACAGGCTGGCTCTAGGCACCAGCAAAACAAGAAGGTGCTTGGGGTGGCACATTTCTAGGGGCGACATTCTGGCACTGGCCATGCCGCCCCTAAATGTGCCCCTGCTGCCCCAGCTCTCCTCCGCTCTGCCGCCACCTCCACCTGCTCCCCTGAGCGTGCCGCCACTGCTCTGCTTCTCCCCCCCCACCCCAGGCTTGCCGCATGCAAAACAGTTGTTTTGCATGGGGCAAGCATGGGAGGGAGGGAGGAGAAGCTGAGCGGCGGCACGCTCGGCTGAGGCGGCGGTGGTGGAGCGGAGGTGAGCTGGGGCGGGGAGTGGTTTCTCTACCCCCCTGTTACTTTCTGCACTTCCCCCCACCCTTGCTCACCTCTGCTCCGCCTGCTCCCCTGAACGTGCTGCCTCTCCCTTGCCTGAGAGGGAGGGGGGAGAAGCGGAGTGGCGTCATGTTCAGGGGAGCAGGCGGAGTGGAGGTGATCTAGGGTGGGGGGTTGCGGGGGGAGCCGCAGGAAGCAATGTGGGGGGGAATGCAGCATCCCTGGGGGAGGAGGCAGGGCCAGGGATTTGGAAAAGGGGTTGGGAAGGGGCGGAGCTGGGGGTGGGGGGCACGAAAAAAGTGGGGGTGGCCAAAATTTTTTTTACTTGGGGCAGCAAAAATCCTAGAGCCGGCCCTGTCTCCGAATTGCTCCAGCTCTCAGGAGGGTTTTAAGTCCTGGCTCCCAGGGGGGAGGATGGGAAGGACACTTCCTGCCTAATTGTATCCCTGCTTTCTCCCTGAGTACGGGTTGATTCATAAAGAGCTGTCTTCTTAAGATAGAAGTGAACCTGCTTTAGAGTCTCTGATCATCACGCATGCTAAAACTTGTGTGGCAAAGAGAGTGTGTAAGTTCTAATAGTGCTATTTAGCAGAGGAGATTCTTTAGCTAAAGTGCAAGACACTAACCACTTGCAATATAACTGAATAGAAGCCAAATTTAGGCTGCTAGATAAGAGATTAAAGTCCAGGAACTCCATGGTAGCATTCTCTGAAAGGCTTCCAATTCCATTTGCAGGGCCAGGAAGACAGGAAGAACTGCAGGGACTCAATTAATGGATGAGATGATGGTGTAGGGAGGATGGTTAAAGGGTTTGTTTTTAGGAACTGGGGAACCTTTTGGGAAAGGAGGACCCTACACAGGAAATATGGGCTCTACCTTAACCAAAACAGAATCATGCTGCTGGCATGTAACATTAAAAAGTTGGTAGAAGAGGTATTTAAACTAGGGGGTGTCATAAATATAAAGGGAAGGGTAAACACCTTTAAATCCCTTCTGGCCAGAGGAAAAACCCTTTCACCTGTAAAGGGTTAAGAAGCTAGAATAACCTCGCTGGCACCTGACCAAAATGACCAATGAGGAGACAAGATACTTTCAAAGCTGAAGGGGGCGGGGGAAACAAAGGTTCTCTCTGTCTGTGTGATGATTTTGCTGGGAACAGAACAGGAATAGAGTCTTAGAACTTAGTAGGTAATCTAGCTAGATAGGCGTTAGATTCTGTTTTGTTTAAATGGCTGATAAAATAGCTGTGCTGAATGGAATGTATATTCCTGTTTTTGTGTCTTTTTGTAACTTAAGGTTTTGCCTAGAGGGATTCTCTATGTTTTGAATCTGATTACCCTGTAAGGTATTTACCATCCTGATTTTACAGAGGTGATTCTTTTACTTTTTCTTCTATTAAAATTATTCTTTTAAGAACCTGATTGCTTTTTCATTGTTCTTAAGATCCAAGGGTTTGGGTCTGTGCTCACCTATGCAAATTGGTGAGGATTTTTATCAAGCCTTCCCCAGGAAAAGGGCTGTAGTGTTTGGGAGGATTTTGGGGGGAAAGACATTTCCAAGCGGGCTCTTTCCTGGTTATATATCTGTTAGACGCTTGGTGGTGGCAGCAATAAAGTCCAAGGGAAAAAGGAAAATATTTGTACCTTGGGGAAGTTTTAACCTAAGCTGGTAAATATAAGCTTAGGAGGTTTTCATGTAGGTCCCCACATCTGTACCCTAGAGTTCAGAGTGGGGAAGGAACCTTGACAGCAGGTGAGGGAAAACCAACTGCTAGTAGCAAGTATCTTCAACAGCAAGTGATGTGATGCTAGATGGAGAAGGCTCAGAGTTACTGCAGAGAATTTTTTCCCCAGGCTTCTGGCTGGTGGGTCTTGCCCACGTGCTCAGAGTCTAACTGATCAGCACCATATGTCAAAAGAATCAGAATTCTTTCTAATGACCTCGCTCAAGGATTCTGTCCTCACTTATGTCTGTACAATCTCCTTTTCTTTAGTAACGTTGCATGGGAGTAAAGGAAGATGATGGAATCTGGTCCTGCTTTTGGAACATAGTGAACAATTCTGTTGATCATGCCCAACTCAAAAGGGATTCTTCCTCATTGACATATAAACTGAATTGGTTCTGGAGTGCTGACAAGTGTTTAAAAGTAGCAGAAACTTTTTTCTTTCTTTCTTTTTTCCACAGGTTGTCTGTTGATGGAGGCAGGCATCACTGCATCACTTTACACTAGTATCACACTCTCTTTGTTTTCTTTGTAGCTCTAAGGGGTAAAGGTTTACTTACTTTAAAAAAAAAAAGCTGAGATTCTGACCAACAACCTGATGGTCTGTGGAAGGTGCCAGTATGCAGTACTGGCCTCAGTTAGGCCCCTAAGAATAAGTATAAAAGAACATTGAGACATATTTATGATTCAAGACCCAAAAATAAACTCTGATCTCTCAGGTGTAGTTTTCCAAATGTAGTGTCTGGAACTTCTTTTTGTCTTTGCAAACTTGATTCCCAGTTCTGGAATTAATTGAGTGCCCTTGTGGAGCCACTCAGAAATCTATGGGCCTGTGTGTAGATGCCAATAGTCCCTGTGTGTAACAAAATACAGGATTTGGCCTTTGGACTTCGGCATGCAAGCTACAATTAGAGATAATGTAACAATGACATTTGGACTAATGCATTTTGCTGCCTTTGCAGCTGGTGTTTGGGAGGGGATTAGATGTTTGGGAAGTGGAGATTGTATCCTTTGCATGGACTGACCATCACAACTTCCATTTTAAAGGTCAGAACGTACACAATCATGACTCAAGTCTGAGTTTTTACTGACTGTTCTCCCAATTGCAAGCAAACTAATGGGCCACAAAGCCCAACCTCAGTTGTTCCCTTGATATAGGCCAATGGACTACAATATCTCAAATCTGGAACTCCACATATAAGACCCACATCACTCTGCCAGCATCTACTATTCTGCTTTGACCTGGGGGCCCCATTGTAACCCATTCAAATTATTGATATTGGTCAGAGGTAGGGATGGCTGGGAATTTTTCTACACATTTCCTTCTTCATTGAAACAGGCTGATTCATCAAAACAGAAGCTTTTTTCAGGAAGGGGTCAGTTTCGACACATTTCTCTGAATTCTGATTTAAAAAAAAATATTGTCAACATTTTGTTTTGAGATGGTCAAAGCTAAAAATTCCCAATTCTTTGGCTCAAAACAACTTTTAGTATAGAAATTTGAGCCAATCAGAGTAAAGAAAAAAAAAGTCAATGTCGAAACAAACTGTTTAAAAATTGAACATTTGGATTGATCCAAACTGATTCCCCCCCCACACACAATTTATTAATTTGCAAAGATTTCAAAATATTGTTCATCCCAATTTTGGATGGTACTTTGTTTTGAAATATTCAACTTTGTGGGACAGGAAACCTCTTTCCTTCCCAGTTCTTGTCAGAGGCTTTATCTTTCAGTTGCACCATCAGAAATCAACCTAGAGAATGTGTACTTCACGCATATGGACCAAGATTTCCAAGTGACTAGTGGTCTTTAGTTGCCACAAATGCTGTGCCTAATATCAGACACACAAGCTCTGAGCAGTAACCCCCTGAACATGAGGTCCCTTTCAGTAATTCAGATTAAACACCAAAAATCAATATTCACTTTTGCAAATGTTAGCCATATGTTGTGGATACTGCCCATAATAATGTTTACTTTGAAATAATGGCTTGAAAACCCTATAGAGAGGATCTTATTCTGTATTAAATTCCATAGGCTTTTACACTAATTTATAGAATTCCTGATACATTTCAATAGAATATTATTGGCATCATCTAAATTGTGTAGGATTGTTCCATAAAGAAGGTTTTTGGTTGTCTTCTGTTGCAGTGTCAACAGGCATTATAAAATAGGGTTAGTATTGATTTGTTGTTCTTATTGTTTACTGTGTTTGCTGATGACTGTACGAGATGAAATAATTCCCTGATATTAACATGTTTTTAAAATAAAATGTGATGCCATGTTCTGGTTTATTTAATACAATCTGTAGATGACAAACAATCCACTTCTAAAATGATTTAGAAAGATTTATTCTGCGATGGTAGGGTTCTGACGCATTCCCATCAGCAGCAGGTAGCTGAATCTGTGCTTTGCTGTCTGTATGGCAGATGAAACACTGGATATATTAGCTAATTTGTTTCACAAGTGCTTGAGATAAGAATAAGATAAATAGGACTGCCTCCTGTAAAATTGCAAAATAATGATGCTAAAAAATAGTGGAAATTATAAGCTAGAAAGTAAAAAGTAAATTTGCTTAGGCAGACTATGTAAAAGGCTTTCAGTGTCTGTTTTTATCTCTGCGATGAGGATATAGGACACACTGTCACTTGAAGCCGAGCAAAGTGCCATTTACTAAAGTGGGGCGATAGGGAGATTTCAGAACGTTACTCTAACTCTATGACTTTTGACATTCTGTGCCCTAAAATTGACACTAAAGGCACAATACAGACCCCAAGTAAACTATGAAGAGCTCACAAATATTCCTATGGGCACCTTTATTTATTTTTACCTAATAGACAATGGGTAGCCATGTGGCATGGAGGGTGATTAATTTTTATTTGTGAAGCACAGTCTACACGGAAATGGTTTGTGAATGCAACATGCTATTCACAAATCTCTAGTTTCTAACATTTGTATTTATCACCAATGGTTTTACAATTTACATTACAGCAAACATAAATCTCATTTGCCATGTATCTATAACAGTGTACAAAGCAAACAGTAAATTTAGCCCCCCTTCTTCACCCCCCCAAACCCAAGCAAACAAAACAAATGTGTATAAAGCTGTACATAAATCAAAGTATTATTATTCAATAAGAAAATGTATTTTAAAAAATCCTCAAACACCATTACTCACTAACAAAAATGTCTTCCATACGCTTAATGCTGGATTGATTCTTTTATCTTGTATACTTTGGTTATAAAATAAAAGCAACTTCTAGTAGACAACAGTCCAACTAAATTTTTAAAGCAAAATATTGACTTGTGCAGTTACCCGTCCACCCTCTCTAAAATATAGGCTTCTAGAATCTTTTTTATAATTGTAAGCAGTGATACGGTACATCTGCTGAGTGCAGAAGCCATTTATGTTTCTGATTCAACACCTCAATGAAACAGACAGGAAATGAGAGGCAAATACAGTTGTTATGGGAGGTGACTCTAGTTCGTTGCCTCCAGAATTTCTTAATTTGAGATATTTATTTGCTGAAAAATACATACATTTATTGTTTTACCATGTTAGTCAGATGTCCTACTTGGGAAGAAAAATCCAGCCATCACTCAATTCCTTATTGTTTCTAGTTACATCCATATTTGATATGGATAGAAGGAATAACATTAGGTGCCGACTAACTAACAAAAAAATAAATCTCATGTTTGAAGTAGATTGTATGATCGCTCCAGCTCTGTCCCCAAACACACTATTATTTCCCAGACTCATTTTTTCCCTGCAGATGGGACTGATTCACACAAGGAAGTGGTAGACATGGTGTAGTGCTATCTTCAGTGTGTCCCAGAGGCAGTGCAACGTGTCACAGTTCCGGACAGCTGCACCTCTAGTCTCCCTCCATCGTCCAGGGAGGGAACGCTCTAAGGCTTTCAGCTTTCCAGCCATCACCTCTCTTGGGAGGAATATTTCTGGCCTACATGGTTCTCTGTCGACATTGTGAATTCCTCAGCAAGTCAGAGTGCCTCAGCAGGCCTGCTTTGTTTTTCTCCACAGAGGCTATAAACCGGTCTAAGTTACCACTCAGACCTTTCTAAGCAAGCACATTTATTCTTAAGCTGAAAATATTACAGAGAAAACCTGTTTAAGCAATAAAGAACCTACATGCATGCTAAAAGCTTACCAGAGTTCACCCCAACTCCAACAAGTTCTCTGGCAGCAGATCAATGTTTTTTTTTTCTGTTGTCACAAGTTCAGAACAACAGTTAGCTCATGACAAGTACACCCATGTATCCGAGAGTCACTTTTATCCAGTTTGGATCTTTGATCTGCAGAGGCCATGGCAAGAGTCCCCTCCTCAGGGCCAAGCTTCAAAATGTAGGTTCTTTGCATAACTGGGGGTGCTAATTTGCATTCACCTCACCAGGAACCTCACTTAACTTTGTCCGGCACATTGTTTATTTAAAATAGTCCTTTGAAGCTCATAGCACTTCCCCAGGTTTACATTGGCCACATCTCCCCCTTAGAAAACTTACATACAACCCCCACAATAATACGAAAATTGTCTCATTTTTAAAGCAATGGACTCCAAAGGTACTTAATTTAATACGATTTAATTCATTAAGGTTTGTCCATAATGTTGTAGAAAATTGCCGTAACTGTCACATAGTGCAACAAATGTACATACATTCTTGGAATTGTGATTCATTGGCCAACTCAGTAACCCATCTCCCAAAGAGGCACTTTCTTGAGCTATTCATGAGTGAAAATAAAATTCCATCACTCTTCCTCTACTAGGGCACCTGCATACCAGAAGGGGCAAGATTTTGCCTTAAGCGTGCATGTACAGCAGTTATGTTATTGTGAAAGATTATAATGGTCTCTCTGGGAAATTTAAGTTAAATCGGGTAGGTACTTCCTTCACAAATTGCATATTTATTTTAATGACTTACGAGCTAGATTTCTAGGTAAAAGAGAAAAGATGAAATGCAAGTTTTACAAAGTGACTAAACAACTTTCTCTTTTTGCACTTTTATTGTCTGATAACTAACAGATATTGAATGGGAGGTTATACACTCATACAACACCTAAATGCAATGCATAGTTAACTAAAGTGGAATACTATGCAGAATAATATGAGTATAGATTTACTAGATTTTTCCCTAATAAAAATTGTGTTACTATTAATGGTTTTGTTTCACTTGTTGGGTACACACACATTCCCCCTGGTCTCAAAACATCTGGCTTTCCAACCATCTCCCTCTTGAGTTTTTCTTTGAGTTTTACATTCAAACTGTCAGGGTTCCCTCCCCACTCTGAACTCTAGGGTACAGATGCGGGGACCAGCATGAAAGACCCCGTAAGCTTATTTCTACCAGCTTACATTAAAAACTTCCCCAAGGCACAAATCCTTCCTTGTCCTTGGATGGGTACTGCTGCCACCACCAAGTGAGTTAGACGAAGATTCAGGAAAAGGACCACTTGGAGTTCCTGTTTCCCCAAAATATCCCCCAAGCTCTTTCACCCCCTTTCCTGGGGAGGCTTGAGAATAATCTACCAACCAAATAGGTAAACCAGGTTCTTAAAAAACAGAACTTTATTATAAAGAGAAAAAGTAAAAGAAGCACCTCCGTAAAATCAGGATGAAAGGTAACTTTACAGGGTAATCAGACTCAAAACACAGAAGATTCCCCTCTAGGCAAAACTTTAAAGTTACAAAAAACTAGGGATAAACCTCCCTCTTAGCACAGGGAATATCCACCAGCTAAAAACAAAAGATAATCTAACGCGCCTTGCCTTATGTACTTACTCTTTTTGCAACATTGAGCCTCATTTTAGGATGATTTTTAGGAGGAGTTTTCCGACCTGATGCTTCTCTGCTTCCCCAGAGAACACACAAAACAAAGAACACAAACAAAGCCTTCCCCCTCACACCCCAGATTTGAAAGTATCTTCTTTCCCCATTGGTCCTTTTGGTCCAGTGCCAACCAGGTTATCTGAGCTTCTTAACCCCTTACAGGTAAGGAGGAATTCTAAGCTACCCTTAGCTGTATGGTTATGACATAAACTAATCCCTAAACATCTGTTTTCTTATGCTTCCTCATTTTGTTCTATACCATGCAGTCACCATTTTTGTAAGCCAGCCTTGGTTCATTTTCATGGGTTCTTTTCATTGACGGGTAAATGATACCCTTACTTGTGTGAAGGCCTGTACCTGACGCCTCATTTGTCCTGGCTGTTTACCTTACCATTATCTTATTTTCTAATTTGTACTGTGTTATGTTTTTGTAATGTACCTCTTCTTCTATGTTTTATTTAATCTTTAATGCATCTAATACTTTACTATAAAAGGAAAAATTGAAGCTGCAAAATATTAATAGAAGTGCAGAATATCACTATAATTTAATAGAGTGTTTCCTGCACTGTAATTGGTAGAAAATCAGTAGGTTAACAGAAAATGACTGATTTTTTTTCAATGCAGCCATTCAGCTGTGATTTATAGTAACTTATTCTAAAGGACATTATTAGAGCTATAAACTATTTTAAGTAATACAATAGTAAGCAATGTCCTCAGCATTGATCCTGAAATTAATGATTGGTTTGGATTAGTAGTTACCAACCTCAGCAATGACCCATTGCTCAGGGATTCCTTAGAGGAATGACTGTTATGACAGCTGTGTTTATCACCCTTTATCTGGGAAGTTAGCAGTGTTGTTAATCTTTCCATATCCAAGAATGCACATAAAATGTATATCTCCTTTTATTAATGATGCATACAAGAGCCAACCAAAAATTAAAAAAATAAAAAGCAAACACTGAAAAATATAAGTAATATTTCCAGCACCTATTAGTGAAAGGAAATTAAAATGTTAACTCTGCCTGTCTTTGGCTTTGAATGTTGTGCATATATATTGTGAGGGTCTGAATACTGCTTGAGCTTATGAACTGTAGGGTATTTGTAAATTATCAGTAGTAATTGACTTGACAGTGAGTTATTGACAATGCTTGGAGGTGTAAAAATGAAGTAAAATGAATAGCTATATGAGAGTTGAATCTTTCAGAACTGATTATTATGTGTATTTTGCTTAATTTTCTGTTTTAAGGCTGGGAAGTGCTCTAGTGATTTCATAATTTCTGCTAAATAGCCTGTTATAGGAGGACTGTGAAGTCATCACAGAGTCTCTTGGGTGTTTGTGAGACAGGTGTCTTGTGTGGTGTTCTCCAGCCAGACTCCCACCCTAACCGAGCTGTAGTGACACTGTCAAATGCTAGAGGGAACAACATCTGGCCTTCCTTCTAGAATGAAGGTTTCCAGAAGGCCTTTAATAAGCATGTGTTTTCAAGGGCAGGGAGAGAATGAAAGGCTGTTCCCATATTTCATAGTGAGGGTGAAGCGGGAATTGTGGCATTGTGAGAACACACATAAACTCCATAGCTTGTAACAGGTTTTTTTACAAGGCACTTAGATCTATAATCCTGGTTGATAGGATGTATAAAAAGGATACTAATCCTTTGCAGTTTTATTTACAAATCAGGTTTTTATATGTAAAAATAAAGGCTTCTTCTAATCACGTGTCAGAGACTTCAAATCTTTTACTACTGGCATACAAATTAAGTGTAATTTATAAATGGTTGGCTACAAAGTCTTTGCAAAGAAGTTGAAAAGATGCTTGCGTATCTTGAAAACTTTTAGAACACTTTAACCTAAACATGAAACAAACTCTACCTCAGTCTTTTTTTTTTCTGAACTTCAAGATGCTCTTAACATTTATATTTCATTTTCACATCCTGCACATCTTCATTCCAAATAGAAACATAAGGACAAAAAGCTTTTCTTCTGGAAACTTTAACTCATCCAAAATGACAAGGTACCAGAAATCTCAAGAGATCTTAGAGCTATTCATCTCAAGGTAGTTCTTCAGATTAAGCCTGTTCCCTTCTAATCTCTGTACAATTGTGTAACATAAGATAGTTTGTTGATTTCAAGCTATTCCTAATGGAAAAGGAACCACATCACAAAGGTAATCACCATAATTGGCTCTAATTAGCACTCTGGTTGAAACTGTCAGTAGAGAGTTTAAAAACTAGGCAAAAGGATAGACTTCTACGTTCTCAGAGGTGGATGTTTTAGATTAGTATTGTTATGTTATCAGCTCACACAATTCTATTTCTAGGGTCACAATATTTAGTTTTTTTTTCTAAAAGTTCCATCTCCTGGAGCCAAATGGTGATGTAGGAATCTGTTTTCACTACAGAAAAGTACATTTCTAACTCTCATAATTAGAGTTACCAACTTTCTATTTCCACAAAACCGAATATCCTTCCCTGCTCCCTGTCCCAACCCTCCTCCAAGGCCCCGCCCCTTCTCCAACTCCCCACCACTCACTCCACCCACCCCCTTTGTCACTCACTCTCCCCACCCTCACTCACTCACTCATTTTCACCAGGCTGTCTCGGGGGGTTGGGGTGTGGGAGGGGGTGAGGGCTCCTACTGGGGTGCAGGCTCTGGGGTAGGGCCAGAAATGAGAAGTTCAGAGTGTGGGAGGGGGCTCTAGGCTGAGGCAGTGGGTTGGGATGCGAGAGTGGGTGAGGGCTCTTGCTGGGGATGTGGGCTTTGGAGTGGGGCCAGGGATGAAGGGTTTGTGGTGGAGGAGGGGCTCTGGACTGGGGCTGAGGGTTTGGAGTGTGGGAGGGGGCTCTGGGCTGGGGTGGTGGGTTAGGGTGTGGGGGGGTGAGGGCTCTGACTGGGGGTGTGGTTTAGGATGAGGGGGTTAGGGTGCAGGAGGGTGCTCTGGGCTGGACTCAGGGGTTCAGAGGGTCGAAGGGGGATCAGGGCTGGGGCAGGGGTTTGGGGTTTGGGAGGGAAGTGAGGATTTGGGCTCTGGGGTGGGGCTGGGAACCTGCTGGCCCCAGATAGTCAATAGCCCAGTCAGCAGTGCTGACCAGAGCCGCTAGGGTCTCTTTTCAACCGGGTGTTCCTGTTGAAAACTGGACACCTCGCCATCCTACTCATAGTTGAGGCAAAAATCTTGAAAATGTGGTCTCCAGAATGCTCAGGAACCTGAGTGCAAAGAAAAACGACACTCCCCCCTCACCTCAAACTATCTTAAAATTGAGATTTTTGAAAGCTAATCTATTGGTTTTTCTTAATGACAACCTCATTATTTTTAACCCTTGTGTTGGCAATACTATTGTTGTTGAGTCACGTTGTTGTGGTATGTTGGGAAATTTACACTGACACTATTCATGCTATACCTGGGTCTTCCATGAAATTCCTGTGTACCCAGAAATCAGTATTCTATATAGTTTGCTCCTTTTTTTGAGAACTCGGACTGTATAAAGGGGAAAAACTTGAGTCACTTAATACACTCCCAAACAAGTTTTTCTCTTTAGCAAATAATGATAGTGCTTTTTATATAGCTTTTCACAAATAATCCATAGTGCCTTTATATATCTAGTCTTAACCTGGATCCAAATGTTACCAGACACCCATGTCATAAACTGCAGAACCATCTGCATTTACCTTTCACTTGCAGTGTTAGAAGTAATGCTAGTGTAGATGGATTAGTAGGCAGAATGCAGGTGAAAGAGGTTCACAAAAAATGCAGTTGATCACAGAGGTCTGCATTTTATCCAATAGTGATTTCTTCTGCAGTGGTACCCTGATGAACACTGAACACAGATCTTATGAACGACTAGTCATATGAACCATTTTTATCCCTCAATCAATAAAGTACACGTGTATGTACTTCAGCTGGGAGCAAAGTTCACACACAGTCTGAGCAGGGTGTATTGGCCTTCTTATGCACTGGTGAAAATGCTTTAGTACCATGTTTTAGAAACAAGGAAAATTCTGCAATTTCCCCAGTGTCTGTAGGAGCCTACAGTATGGTATGCATGTACATCACTGTCAAGGTTCCTCCCCCACTCTGAACTCTAGGGTACAGATGTGGGGACCTGCATGAAAACCTCCTAAGCTTACTTTTACCCGCTTAGGTTAAAACTGCCCCAAGGTACAAATTAATTTTATCCTTTGTCCTTGGAATAACCACTGCCACCACCAAACTCTAACTGGGTTTACTGGGAAACGTAGTTTAGACACGTCTTTCCCCCCAAAATCCTCCCAACCCTTGCACCCCACTTCCTGGGAAAGGTTTGGTAAAAATGCTCACCAATTTGCATAGGTGACCACAGACCCAAACCCTTGGATCTGAGAACAATGAAAAAGCATCCAGTTTTCTTACAAGAAGACTTTTAATAGAAATAGAAGTAAAGGAATCACCCCTGTAAAATCAGGATGGTAGGTACCTTACAGGGTAATTAAATTCAAAACATAGAGAATCCCTCTAGGCAAAACCTTAAGTTACAAAAAAAGACACACAGACAGAAATAGTCATTCTATTCAGCACCATTCTTTTCTCAGCCATTTAAAGAAATCATAATCTAACGCATACCTAGCTAGATTACTTACTAAAAGTTCTAACACTCCATTCCTGTTCTATCCCCAGCAAAGCAGCATACCAACAGACACAGACCCTTTGTTTCTGTCCCTCCTCCCAGCTTTTGAAAGTATCTTGTCTCCTCACTGGTCATTTTGGTCAGGTGCCAGCGAGGTTACCTTTAGCTTCTTAACCCTATACAGGTGAGAGGATTTTTCCTCTGGCCAGGAGGGATTTTTAAAGGGGTTTACCCTTCCCTTTACATTTATGACAATCACTATATGATGTAGTGCAATCCATTTTCACAAGTGCAATAGTCTCACTGTATTCCTTTTGTTACCAGTCATTTAGGTATGCTATCATTAAAGGATTCATACATTAACTTATGCACTGTGCCATCTATAATTTTGAGATGTTCAGTTTTATGAACTTCTCAATTATTATGCACTCCTCAATCCCCAATTTGTGAATAAAGTAGGGGATTGTACTGTACAATGTGTGTGCATTATGGACAAATCTCCAAAGGTTTACAGTTCCAGTTCACTTCAGAAAGTTCCTGAAAAGATGTCATGACCCTTTACATCTTCACAAAACTGCCTACAGACAGCTAGTCTTGGCTTCTCCTGTTTAATGTTATGTTTTTTGGTGTGGGAGGGGAAGTCCAAGAGCTGTCTCCAACCTCTAATGTTTTCTTGGACAGCACAAAATACTGTGAGAAACACTGCATGAGAGTATTGCACAGAAAGTGAAGAATGTCTTAGATAAATGTAAGAGGAATTCAAGCTGCATTAGGCAGAATGGATGGAGTTAAGGTGGAACATGTCCAGGAAACCAGCCTTAACATCCCTTCTCTAACCAATAAGAGGAAGGATGATCCAGAAGTTAGGATGCTAGCCTGGTACTGTGGAGACCTGCCTTCCAGTGCCTGTTCTACTGATTGCCTGTGTGACCTTTTGAAAGTCACTTAGCCTCTGTGCCTCGGTTTCCTATATGTAACTGAGAGCTCTTAGTACTTCCCTACTTCAGTGGGGTTGTTGTGGCAATAAATACATTAAATTGTGAAGTGCTCAGATATTATGGTTATATATATATATATATATATATATATATATATATATATATATATATATATATATATCTTGTCTATATAAATATCTAAGATAGATGCGGGCCAGACTTCACTTTTCTTTCCTGGAAGAAGGCATCTTCATCAATAACTTTCTATATCACCACATAGTGTATTGGTTCAGCGATGATTTAGAGCCCTTCCCTATACTGACATTTTTCTTGATGTTCCACATTTACACTACCGTCAGTGCCACTCCGTTGGCCTGAACAATGGTGGGAGTGCTAGAGCTGCCCAACCACTGGTGCTGTAAGCGATGGGTTGTCAAGATCTGCTCTGAGCAGGCTAGTCGTTGCAGGGTAAAATCATGCACACCTTGTCTATAATACAGCTTCCACTACCGCTGGCACTACAGGAAAGGTGGAAAATTCTAAGAAAAATGTTAGTGTTGACACACCCAGAGAAAGTGCTAGCTAGCACCATTTCTGAGCACCCAGGTTTTCTTCCTTGCAGGTTTCCCATCCTCATATCGATTAGCCTCGGTGCTGCTTAAAATGTAGGCTCTGATGCGGTAACAGTCACAAAGAGGAGAGGTGTGCAGTATACACAGGTGTGTTTTGTTTGTGTGTAGGGAGGCTTGTGATTAGTCTTTTTTTATTGGGGCAGTAAGAAATCAACTCTTTTTTTTTGTAAAGAGGTTAATTGCATGAACTTTCTGCTGCTGTTTTTTAATGCTTCATTCAGCTTTGTATCCAGTGGATTAAAGGAAACCACGTGCACAAAGTGATTGGATTAAATACGTTTTGAAGTTAGTCTGTTGTGAATTGTGTGTTCGAGGGTTCTGAAAATACACATATCTGCAAAGATTCAGGAAAAGAAAATAAGAACTTGATAGCCATTCAGGCATGTGATTGCATGTAAAAAAAAGGCATAATTGGGGACTTAATTTGTGTATGCAAATTGCTGTTGTGCATTAATATTGAGGGTTTTCACATTCTAGGGAAGCATCTAGATTAGTAACAGAGCATATATGTACCCAAATATTTGAGTTGTGCATACCATCATGGTAATTGCATATGTGGACTAAGTGCACAATTATATGTGCGATTCCAGGCCTGACTTATTGAAAATCAATTAACACCTGTAAATACCTTTTAAATACCACCTTAGAGCATGAATTTCTTTGGTTTCAGTATTTTAGGACTAAATTCTGCTGTTAGGTCTGTAAGGATCTCATGAGAATTTGTTCCAAAGCAGAGCTGGGCCTCATTAGCAACTTACAGCTCCCTCCCCACACCCACTCCCATCCCCTCCAGAGAAAAATCTAGGTTACTCAGGGAATTTGTGGTGTTCAGTTAGCAGCAGGATTAAAACAATGCCACAATATGGTGGTGTTATGAGACACTGAGCAGCTGGATGTATAGAAGTTCTGTTTTCTTGTGCTCAGTAACACCTTGCATGATAGTAAGGATGTAGATAACCTCTGTGGCATGGCCAAATTACATTCTGCTCTATCTAATCTTCTCTACAGCTTCAAATAATGCACTAGAGTTTAGGGGCAACACAACAGTTCCAGTGCAGCACTACTCTCTGAAGTGACTATTGTCATTTTGGGATTCTTTGAGTTGGTAGGTGTATGGGAATGTAAAATGTTGTACGTCGTTAACAGCAGTCTGCCTCTGGGGTGCATGGGACTGTTAATGCCAGTGTATGTGACGGAGATGGTTATCCTTGGCAAACTCCAGCTTCTCAAAGTTGGGCCATCATTTCCGTTTATTATTTTAAACAAAGAGAGCAGCATGTATTCAGGAATTGGGGCACTTACCTTAATCATTTATTCCTTGTTTATAAGTACTTAGCTTCTCAGCCTTATAAGCACTGAATATGATTTTCAGATGAAGACTAAAAATGGAATGAAGTAAATTCAACATCTAGCGTTGTAAAACTGGTGCATTGTCAGAAATCATGCAGTAGTATCTACACCATAGATAATGTGTTACAGATCTCAGTTTAACAAGAGTTTTAAAACTTTATTTTGTAAACTCTCATTGACAAGGAAAAAAACAAAACAGAGAATACACATATTAAATATTATTGACCTCCTATGCACCAATATCAATTAGATCCAAAAAGATCAGCCTATCTGATTCATCACATATGCCATGCATTTGAGAGGTTAGTTTGCCAAAGCACCACTGAAGGCGCTGTTGAGGGATTCATTAGAGTGCCTCATTTGTTGCAGTAGGGGTATGTATTACTTTGTGGTAATTGGTTGGAGATGAAAGTGAAAGCCTTATGAACACAGATACAGGCTCTCTGACAGATGAATTACTTCTTCACTGGGGGCAGCATCTACTATTGGTTTTCCCCTGGTATTCCAAGTTTCAGATGAGACAAAAGAGCTTTGTCCGGTTGCTGTTATTTCAGAATAACTGCTAATCTTGGTGAAATGTAGCTTCTGTTTCTCCACGTTCATTCCTGCTCTCATGGAAGGGGCATCTGTTTTCATTCACCTTCCTTTTAATCATTTTTAAGAAGTAGTACCCACAAGCTTGCAACCAGTGTTCTTAATGTGGCTTGTGGGATTTTAATCTGGTATTTATCACAAAGATTGGGTCTTCCTTTCTTTTCACCATTTCTCTCTAAAGGTTGCCTTTTTCATTGCAATTATAGCAAGCAATGGGAAATCAAAATCCATGCATTTTGACTCCTCTTCCCTTTACATATTCACAAAGGCATAAGGTGGTGATAATCACCAAATTACTGCTCCGGGAGGTGTCTGAATTCCATTTCTATCTGACAATCACCCATAATTTTCTTCATGAAGCTTTGTGGTCAATCTTGATGTTAAGCTACAAAAATATAGAATGAGATATTTGTAAATACTTCAACTTGCTTTATGCATTTGGGGAGAAGTGCAAGTCATAGATGTGATATGCAGGTCACTTAATGACAGAATTCTACACTGTTCCTTTGATTCTAGGATCAGATCAGATGCTTATTTTGGGAGTGTACTATGTCACTCTGATTTATACATTCCTCCACCCTCCAACTGGGCATTGCAATTGCCGACTTAATCTCTTAGGGTGAACAATCCATGAAGAAAGAGCTAAATTTACTTGCTAGTAAATAGAGTTCTCTGCTAGTAGCAGGTTTGGAAACATTTTGTAAACAGATAGCTTAATCACCCCTTTGGTCTTCTTTAATGCTGTGAATAGCTAGGTTGATTTCTCAAAGGATTTGGCCTTACATAGTAGAAACAAGTTGCTTAATTCACATTTGATTTCTGTGGCCTGGCCTCACCAGACATACCGTGAGGCGTCAGTAATAAGCTAGAAAGCATCCATATTGTAACATCTTCCTTCTCTCCCTCTTTACATTTTGAGAATAGTTGGGGTGGTAAGTCTTTTATAACCTTATGTAGAACGATAGTTGGTGGATGAGCATAATCACAATGAGTTAATGCTTGTGAACGGTTCTGGGACTTACAAGGCACACTCCTAAACTATACATCATGTAACCTTTTGTAACCTTTTTCTTGAAATGTTTTTAATTAATATTATGTTGTTAAAGATAAGGGTGCAATAAAACCAACTTAGTTTTCAGGTTCGAGCCTCTAGGTCAGTTACAAAAAATCTATTTAATAGAGGATCTCCAGGTTACACACTGAATGATACAACCAAACTTTATTAAAAAGAAAAATGATTAGTTAAGCAAGCAGTCATGCAATTACTGCTTATACATATGCCAAAGTTATAGTCATGCTTAAAGATGAAATGATGTATGGGCGATAAGTCCACTGAACAGAGTGAAGTACAGATTTATAATCCTGAAATTTAAGTGTAGGAGCATTCTACAATTTAGTAAAACTACTTTTATGCGCCATTATAATACTAATTAACATTAAACTCCTTTACTATAATTATATTTCTGCCCTTTCTTATTGTCTCTCTACATTACACATTATTTAAATTAACATCTGCACCAATGCCTTTTCCACACTGTCAATATAGATAGGATTTTAATAAAGCATTCATAATTCTCAAAAACATCCATTAAAAACCTTGTGAAAACCAGTTATATCCAAATGTAATGGTAATGTGGCCATGGGTCACATCCTTTCTAATTCTTACTTTCCCATAACACTTTGTCTCACACTAACAACTTCAATTTTTCAAACTCCTACGCTTAGGCTAGCTTAGGCCCCAAACCTGTCTTCTACTTATTTCTTAACTCAAACCATCCTATAGTCTACAATCTGCAAAGGAAATGAATTTAGAGAGGTTTCTTTCTTTCTCTCTTTCACAAAACTAGTATCAGTAATGAAAAGCTACAGAACTTTGATAATATATATAAAAAGTGCCTATCTAGTGTTTTGGACTGAACCAGAAAGTAACAGTAAAATTCAGTAGGTGAAAAAACACAGATATCTCCCTACTGGTTATTCTCACATCTTACAACAATATAGAAAAAAGATGTGTGTCACAGTTCAGGGCAACTACACTTGTGTTTCCCCTCAGTGGTCCAGAAAGGGTACCAACTCTCAGGTTTCCAGCTCTCTGGCTGTTGCCTGTATTGGGTGGATCTGCCTCTCACTCCCTTCTCACCAGGGTATTTCCAGGCTGCACAGTTCCCTGCCATAACTGTGTTATTCCCACCAGCTTGCTTTCTCTTCAGTGATGGTTTACAGTGTGATTGCCCACCATTATAGTTATCATACACCTCTTTTTTTTATACAAGCCTATTTTATTCTTAAGGCAAAAAACACTACAGAGAAAACATAGTAAAACAATTAATGAACCTACCTGCATGCTAATATGTTTACTAAGGTTGACTCCAAACTTAACGTGAGGCATGGCAATCCTTCAACACCCCACCCCAAGGGTTTTGTTGTGGTTTCAAGTTAATCACAGCTTAAGCTCAGACCAATCACCCAGTCTTATAGGGCCTCAGTAAGCCCCAGTTCTTCTAACCCTTTGCTAAGTAGTGGGGTCCTCTGGAGACCATGGCCTTGTCCATCTGCCAGATCAGGAAGAAGGCCCTGAGTCTGTATAAAACAAGACTATTTATTCAAAAATCCTTTGTTTTTCTGGCGATCCATGAATAATCTAATGTGAACTAGTACATGCACACGTCTTGAGAGGAGTGTCTTCAAAGGGCTGCTAACGGAGGAAGGAGTTACATACAATTTCCCAATAACACATACACGATTGCATTTTTTTCATATGATGGACCCCAAAGTCATTAAACCTAATTCAATAGGATTTAATTTTATTCAATAACAGGGACGGCTCACAACATTTTGGCACCTGAGGCGGGGAGCTCAAATGATGCCCCCATACCTCCTCGCTTGGGCCAAAACTTTGAAAGGTCTCAATTCTGTCTTCTTCCTGTTCTGCTCCTCTCATGGTACTGCTCTGCTACCTATCCCAATAAAGGAGAACTAACAACTTAAAATGCCTTGTTCAAAATTTTTAAGTAACACTTAACTTTCAAACGCCTGAACAGCAAATGTAACTTTTCTTGTCTGCATAGTAAACACTGACATTTTTATCTGTTTGAGTGATCAAAGTGGTGCTTTCTGTGCCTTCTTGGTTGCAAAGATTTGAACTGCTTCCTGCTGAAGGTCCACAATCTGGGCCAACTCATGCTCTATTGAGATGGTTGCAAGGCCGACCAGCCTCTCCTGTGTCATTGTGGAGCGTAATGTGTTTTTATTAAACTTCAGCTTGGAGAAGCTGTGTTCTCCACCGGCAACTGTTACAGGAAATGTTAGAAGTATGCGCAGAATAACAAAAACGTTTGGAAAGAGGGTGGTCATCTTATTTGTGCACATATATTCCAGAACAGCCTTTGGAGTTGATGCTGCTGAAATGTATCTTGAAAGGGCTTTCAGTTCATCACCTAAATCACTTACATCAATATTGCACATGTCATCATGTGTCAACACTGTCTCTAGTGCCCTGCATTGCTGGTGTAGGTCTTCTTCAGGAAGACCTACACCAGCAATGCACCTTGAGCTGCATGAAATGTTCTTCAACTGATTGTATTGCACAATCTAGCACTTGGTTAAAGAATTCAACTTTGTTTGGGGTTTCTTATGGGATTATCCTGTGTCTCGTAATCAAAATATCTTCTTCTTCGGTGACTCTTGTATTCTTGAATGGGTGGGAAAATAGCTTCAGTGTGAAGTTCCTCTGCCAACTTCTGTGCACTCTTCAGAACATTTTGAAATCCCTCATCTGACTGGTAGGACTGTAGGTATGACGTTGCTTTGTTCAGTTGTTCCAGTGCTCCAGATATATCAAGGTCAACACCTTGGAGTCTCTTGCTTACAACATTTATTTCAAACAGTATGTCATGCCACAACACTAAGCCACACAGAAATTTGAAGTTATATATGTTTCCGGTGATTCCATTTCCCTCTGCCACTCTTCTCCCATGAACAGTTCCTATCATAGCATTATCCTCTGCAATAGCAACTATGGCATTGTTGCCGGCACAGAGTGCCCAAGGCAAGCAACAGCTGGGTTCGTTGCCCGGTGTGCGTCGCGCCAATGACCACAATGGGGTGGAGAAGCAGAGAGATTTATTTGGAGCTTTAAATAGGGCGCAGGGAGACTGAGCTGTTTTAAATTTTGCCGCAGCGCAGCAAATTTTAGTATACATTTTATATTTTTGCTTATTTTATTATATAAGCTTATGCAACCAATTACCTGTTGCCTCGTACAATACCATAGCCAATTAGCTAAAGCAGCCAGTTGTGGTTTTTTTTAGTAGTATTGCCCGAGCCTTGCCTTATTTGGTTTTATTTGTTACTGGTTTTTGCTAAACATTTTTGCCTTATTTATTTGTTTTTTAGGCTGAAGCTGGCCTTGGCTGGTGAGCCGTGTGCAAACCTGTCTGTTTGTGTGCTAGCTTCTTCAGTGTTATGCCGGATCACGGAGGGTTCAAGGAGCAAAGGGGCCTTGGTTTATCCGGGCCTAGAACAGGAGGGCTTCCTCGACACTCATGGTCTTCCACCCTCCTGAGTTACCTAGTGTAGTGCCCAGTGTCCCCAACAACTTTTTCCTTTGAGAATATTTAACAAGCTTGCAACTGAGTTTTTTTATATTTTTTGGACAATAAGTGATTCAGCGCTGAGGAGTTAGAATTTTCAACAAGAGGATATAATGGGGTTTCTGTGTAGTGGGAGGCACATATTTTGTATATGAGTGCTTTACAACAGGCAAGCAAGAGGAGAATGATAATACACAACACGGCACCTGTGACCAGGAGACGAACAATGCCTCCCCCCAGGTCGGGCAGCCATCCCCAGAATGAGGCAAAGATAGTGGGCTCTCTTTCCTGGGCTGTTTATTGGTCAAGGGCCTGTTCGGCTGACAGGATGTGCTTGTTAATATTCTGTGAATTTTTGGGGACATACGTACAGCATTTATTTCTAATTAGGGCATACACTCTGCCCTGTGCAGCCAAAAGGTAATCTAGGGCTTGGCGGTTTTGCAGGGACAACAACCGGAGTTGATAAAGTTCCATGTTGAGGAACTTTAATGGCCAAGGTATTATTGGTGAACTTGGTGAGAAATACAGAGAGCTGGCAATAGAGCTTGGCCAATCTACTTACCCCATATGCTGGGAGGAGGATTATATTGAATCTATTTATTTTTTTTGCTAATGGGTTTGGGGGTGGCATACAGGGACTGCTGGTGTCAGGACCGGCCCGATGGAAGGTGGGCCATGACACAAAGGGAGTGGCGTTTGTTTTTATTTACCTGTTACAGAGGTTTGACCAGTTGTGGGGGGTTGCCCTCCAAGGGAAGCTGGCTGCATGGTAAGGGATCTGGGAACATATCCAGCAGTTGGAAAGATTAAATTCCCAGGCAAAGGCGATTTTGAGTGCCTTATAGGTATTTACATTTAAATTAACAGTTTTATTTATTTTTTTTTTTAGAGAGAGAGAGATGGGGAATACCAGGCAGAGACACCCACTATGAGGGACCGCATGGTGTATATGCCTTTGTAGCCCCGCCCTTTTTTTGTGCTTATGTTTTTTTAAACAATAATTTGAGTCCAAGATTGTCGGAGGGTGATGTGGTGATGGGTTGGATGGTCCACTGTTCCGCTGGTGGAGGAGTAGGCACTGCCTTCAGGCAAGAGTAATGGATCCAGTTTTTGTGTCCCTTGATTTTTGCCGCCGTGTGGGAAATCAGCAGGATGGTGTGGGGTCCCTTCCACTTCTCTTGGAGAGGCTCGTCCTTCCAGGTACGAAGAAGCACGGAGTCACCTGGCTGCAGAGAGTGGACAGGGGTATCCAATGGAAGAGGCTGGAAGTCTTTGGTATACTTGTGGAAAGAAGAGAGAACAGCAGACAGAGAGCACATGTACTGAGACAAAAAAACATACTCCATTTTTTACTTTTTTGCCAGAACCGGTGTTCCATTTATAGGCCATGCCCTTTTAAACATAATTTTAAAGGGACTAAGCCCTAATTTACCCTTTGGGAGAGCATGGACGCGGAGCAGGACAAGGGGTAAAGCATCGGGCCATCGCAGGGAGGCTTCTTGGCACACTTTTGAGAGATGGCGCTTAAGGGTTTGATTGGTGCGTTTCACTACACCACTGGCCTGCGGTCTCCAGGGCGTATGGAGTTTCCAAGAGATCTGTAAGGCGTCTGAGATGTTTTGAATGATTTTTGATGTGAAGTGCGTTCCATTGTCAGATTCTATTTATTGGGGGAGTCCGAAGCGGGGAATAATTTCCTTAACGAACTTGAGGGCCACTATTTTGGCAGTGCAATTATGGCATGGGAAGGTTTCAGGCCATCCGCTGAATTGGTCCACCAAGACAAGGAGATACCTGAACCCTTGAGTTCGGGGAAACTCAGTGAAATCTATTTGCCACACCAGTCCGGGGCCTGGAATGGGTTCCAGGGTAGCTGGTGTTACTGGATGTTCTGGCCGAGGGTTATTTTTTTGGCAGACTAAACAGTCAGCTTGTATCTGGGTAGCCAGGGGTTGGAGTCCTGAAGTCAAGAAGTATTTTCCCATTAGCTGGATAAGGGCCTCTCTGCCGGCATGAGTGGTTTCGTGTAGCTGCTGCAGTACTGGCTGGATCAGGCCCTTCGGTAGGAAGATCTTCCCTTTTGGAGAATGAAGCCATTCCTCTTTTTTTTTTTTTGAAGACTGAGTTTGTCAGCTAGTTTCCTTTTTTTTTTTTTTAGAGTACTGAGGGGTTGGAAGCTCCCCCACTGATGGGATGCGGGTATGCATGTGGGCATCCTCAGCTTCCGGTGGAGTCAAAGTGGCGGCATGCTTGGCTTCTCTGTCCGCCCTGGCATTGCCCTTGGTCACGTCCTGATTTTTTCTTTGATGGGCTTTACAGTGCATCACAGCTACTTCTGAAGGGAGTTGTACAGCTTCCAGGAGCCGGAGAATTTGGGGCCCATACTTGACTGGGGAGCCTTGGGCTGTTAGCATTCCACTTTGCTTTTATAGGCCAGCATGAGCATGCAGCACCCCAAAAGCATACTTTGAATTGGTGAAAATGTTGACCCGCTTTCCCTTTGACAGTTCGAGCGCACGGGTCAGGGTTACTAGCTCAGCCAGCTGGGCAGAGGTCCCGGTGGGAAACCTCTATGGTATCATGGAGGGTCACGACAGCATAACCTGCCCTCCTTTGCCCCTTCATGACAATGCTGCTACCATTAGTGTACCACTCATAATTTGCATTTGGGAGCGGCTGATCCCTTAAGTCCTGGTGGCTGGAGTACTGGGCATCTGTGATCTTTAAACAGTCGTGTTCCTGTTCCTCTGTTTTTGGCAAGAGGGTGGCTGGGTTAAGGGAGGGGCTAGACTGCAGGGTGACCTCGGGGTTCTCTAACAGTTTAGCCTGATACCGAACAATCCGAGCCTGGGTGAGCCAGAGCCCACCCTTGGTGTCTACCAGGGCTCAGACCATATGAGGAGTACAGATTTGCATAACTTTTTTTAATGTTAGCTTCTTGGCTTCCTTAAGCACTAGGGCAGTAACTGCAACCGCCCGTAAACATGCCGGCCAACCCTTTGCAACCTGATCCAGCTGCTTGGAAAAATAAGCCACGGGGCGTTTCCAGGTCCCCAACAACTGGGTTAGCACTCCCAGGGCCACCCCTTTTTGTTCGTGTATATACAATTGAAATGGCTTAGAGAGATCCGGCAGACCCAGGGCTGGAGCTTATATTAGCTTTTTTTTTAGGATTTTAAATGCCCTGTCGGCTTCTGGGGACAAGTGAAAGGGGTTGTGATCCGTTTCCTTGACACAGTTATATAACGGTTTAGCCCATCATCCAAACTCTGGGATCCAGATCCTGCAAAAGCCCGCCATACCCAGAAAAGCCCTGAGCCGTTTACAAGTGCTTAGGGTAGGGACTTGACAGATAGCTTCCTTTCATGTTTTTGCCATGCCTTTCTTTTTGCCTTAGCTGTAACCTGATTCCGCTTCACCTCAGACAACAAGGTTCTCAGGAGGATATTACAGTCGTCCCAATCCGGCTTGTGACTACTGAGGCACCCCTTAAAGACTGAAATAAACCAGCTTGGGTTTGTGGAGATTTCCCCAGCCTGTGTTTTAAAAGCTGCTAAGTCTATTGGATTGAATGGCACATGGGTGTTAACTTGCATGGTGGTGGCCTGGCGTCCGTCTGCCCCTGGGCGAGCCACAACAGTCTCGGTAATTAAAGGATAGAGTCCCACTGAGGGGGCAATCTCTGTAACCTGAGGCATCCTATCCTTATAACGTGGGGGTGTGGGGGCCGAAGGGGACACCAAATCTGCCATTACAACACTGGGGGGCGGTCGTGGGGCTAACATTAGCTACTACCGATCCTATTGGAGTCAAATTACAGCTTTGTAGAATGTCTGTTTTATTTTTTAAAGCTATAAATGCTTGTGCAGACAGATGTTTATTCCATTTACCTGTTCGCTGACAAAAAACTAAATTGGAGGATTGTATTATAATTGATTGACCTTCCCGGTGGCTACCATTCCTGGTCCTTTAGCTGATATTGAGGCCAGTCTACTGTACAAAATCTTTTCAATTTGCTTTTAGTTATTGGATTTGATTTAAACGCTTACCAGTTTGCTAGAATGCATTCTAGGAGTGTACACTGTGCCCTGCCTGTAGTACTCTGTCCCATATTCCTGGATGACTCTAGGCGTCCCTAGGTCTTAACAGAGAAAGTCCAGACCACTGGACTGTTCCTACCTTTTCCACAGGACCGGTTCCTCACCGTCGCCTGCAGTTGCTTCTCCACTATAGGGGCGTGTTCCACCGTTGTGCCCTCCGGGGTCGAGCAAATCAAGTCTCCTCCGAGGCCTCCCGATGAACTCACTGGTGCGCGTTAGGTGTTGGTTGTCGCCGCAATCCATCGGTCGCCAGGAGGGATCCAGGCAAGGCTAAATAGCAGCCTCGAGCCCACCCAGGGATGCCAAGAACTGTTGCTGGCACAGAGTTCCCGAGGCAAGCAACAGCTGGGTTCATTGCCCGGTGTGCGTCGCACCAATGACCACAATGGGGTGGAGAAGCAGAGAGATTTATTTGGAGCTCCAAATAGGGTGCAAGGAGACTGAGCTGTCTCAAATCCTGCCACAGCGCAGCAAATTTCAGTATACATTTTATACTTTTGCCTATTTTATTACATAAGCTTATGCAACCAATTACCTGTTGCCCCGTACAATACCGTAGCCAATCAGCTAAAGCAGCAAGTTGTGTTTTTTCTTAGTAGCATTGCCCGAGCCTTGCCTTATTTGGTTTTATTTGTTACTGTTTTTTGCTAAACATTTTTGCCTTATTTATTTGGTTTCTAGGCCAAAGCTGGCCTTGGCTGGCGAGCTGTGTACAAACCTGTCTGTTTGTGTGCTAGCTTCTTCAGTGTTATGCCGGATCACGGAGGGTTCAAGGAGCAAAGGGGCCTTGGTTTATCCGAGCCTAGAACAGGGGGGCTTCCTCGACACTCGTGGTCTTCCACTCTCCTGAGTTACCTAGTGTAGTGCCCAGTGTCCCCAACAGCATCATCTATCTTCCCAATTTGGTGTTTGATAGGCTTTATCACCTCCACTCAACTTTCCCATCATGTGGCACTTAGTGGTTTCAGTGTCAGAGAGGATGTTCCCAGATGTTGCTTCAAAATTTGCCATCGATGAGTTGATGCAGAGAAAAATACATAGATGCTCTGAATTACATTAAAAAATTCAGCAGCCTCACTAGAAGCAGATGCTGCATCACTGACCACCAAGTTCAATGAATGAGAACTGCATGGGACAAAAAAAGCTCAAGGGTTTAACTCTCGGATCCGTGTCTGCACTGCTCTGTTCTTTCCTCTCATGTTGGCGCCATTATCTTAGCCCTGACCTCTCATGTCAGCTATTGCAATTCCCATATCTTCCAGCTTTTTAAGAAGCACATTTGTCATACCAGCTCCTGTAGTATCATCAATGTCAATACATTCTAGAAAATGCTCTCTGACAGTCACCATTGCAGGGACATTTTCACTAGGTTCTGTTGTTGTTACAAAATGCACCATTAAAGTCATTTGTTCCGCATGACTGATGTCAGGTGTGCAGTCCAGAATAACATCTTGCTGACTTCAGATCTGCCATAATCTTCTGTTTGACTTTTGTTGCCAGTAACTGTATGATCTCATTTTGAATTGTTTTTCCGAGGTAGTGGTTTGTGTACATTTCTTAGGTGGTGACTCTTCTTAGATGCTCCTGGAGTACAGCATCAAACTCAGCCATCAGTACCACAATTTTAAGGAAGTTTCCATTGTTTGGCACATACAGCTGATCTGAAGTGCCACACAGTGCTAGGTTTTGGGTAGCAAGCATTCTCACAAAGGCAATGAGCCTTTTCAGAGCATTTACCAGTAAACAGACTCTGATGCAATCTTCTCTTGCGCTGATCATCTATGGTGGCCTTAAACCTTGGTTTCATCTCAAGCTATTTCCACTTTGGAATGCTCTCTGGTGATCTGCTGCCTTCTCACGGCATGCCAGATTTCTAGCCAGATTTTTCCAGCCCTTTGTTCCTGTAGAACCAAATGTGGCTGGAATATTAGACTGGAAGATGAGTACATACGTCTGGCCTCTCCACTTTGTCACCATTGGGGATGTCACACCAGTAATGTGTTGGATGGAAACTTTTATTTTTATTGTCTTTGGGGACCATAAAGTTTTTCACTTGCTGTGGCCCATGCAGTACAAGGAAGTCCCTCAGGCTACTGCTCAAGTGGGTCCACAGTCCTGGATCATCTTGACTTAAGGAACTAAACTCAGCAGCAGCTGTTTCTTGCGCCTCCACCACACTCTTCTCTGATCTACACTTTTCTTCAGGAATGTGCATGGTTACATCCATTTGAGATGGATGCTGCAGTAGCTGCCAGGTCAGCTGCACTCTGACTAACTGGAAGATCAGACACCTCCTCACCACTCACATCCTCACTGGGGCTGGAAGGTCCACTGTGAACATTTGTGTCTATGTATCTCAGGAGAGCTCCTTCCTGCTTAGATAAAAAAAGCTTCCTTTGCTTTCTTTCTTTTTCTGAATGCTGCCCCAGAGGGGAGTTTTCTTTTTTCACTCATGACTGCTGTTCTGTGCCAGCTATAGTGGCTCTCAACACTCAATTGAAGGGGACAAATAAGCAGCCTGGTAGCAGGGCCTGAGTGAGGGAAGATATCAGCATCTTAAGAGCCTACCTGGCTCCTACTACTTCAGTTGACTGCCTGTTCTCCTCAAGTGGGTTCAGGGAAGCAGCAGGAAACAGGAAGCTCCCTGAGAAGCTGGTGTTAATCAGTGCAGGCTCCTGGGGGTGCTAGAGAGGTACATAAGAGGCTCGGCATCCTCTCTCTCCCTGCAGCTCTCTGTTATTCCCTCTCACCTTTTCTCGTGCCTGCCTGTTATGTCTCTTGTGCTCTCCTTCCTCCAGCACAGCACTCCATCTCTGCATCTGGAGCAGAGTGAATACATATGCACCAGCAGCAGACACAATTTTTTACACCCTGTGCCCCTCCACAGTCTGGCACCTGTATTCACCCGCCTCAGTTCACCTCATGGTAAGGCCAGCCTTGTTCAATAAATATTATCTTAATTCTAATTAGCCTTGTCCAGGATACAGCAAGATATTGTCTCTGTCAGAATATGTACTTGACAATCATAATATTTCCCATCATACTCCAGCATAGGAGAACATGGGTTTTGCACTGTCCTAAAGGCTACCATACCTGGCCTCTAAATAATGCAAGATTGGTTTGACTTTTAGTCCTATACATTTCTTATTAATGGTACAATGTAGTCTGATACACATGAATTATACACATATGTGGAACTGGATATTTATCTGCAGCTCCTGTGTAGCTTATCTTTTCAAGGAGTTATAGCGAAACTTTGCACCTTTCACTATGCAACGTTGTGACTATCTAAGACAGTAATGTTTCAAATAATTGCTAACAAAAAATGTAGTATATGAAAAAATATTCTCACTGTTAGTGAGATCATGCAGGTCAAGTTCACTAGTCCTCAGAAACAGATCAGATCCATTTAAATGGAAAAAAAAAGTACTTCCCTCTCCTTTAAATAGGTATGTCACTCTATGATATGTGTTGTATTTGTATCTTAACATCCAGATCTTCTTGGTTTTAAAGTTCTCTTTATATCCCACTGCATAATATCCTGTACTAGCTGTTACTGTGCCACCATCTTCCTCCTTGTAAGAGGTGAATTGAGAAGTCATTCATATATCAACTATTGCAAGGGAAGAAGACTGATGGAATTTTAAAGCACCCTATCCATCCAAGGGAAAAATCAGTGGAAGAAACTCTTGGAAGAACTGTCATAAAAATATCCATTAAACTGCTTCAGAGGAATTCCTTCTAATGCTGGAAATCTTAATAGGCTCTCTTTAAAACTAGAAGTCCTCTGGGACTAAACTGTGTGTGTGTAATTTGTGCTGTCTGCCCCCTTCCAGTTGCTAGAGTTTAAGAGCTTCTCAGTTTCATTGACGTATCAGGCTTATAAAAACGTATAGCCAAAACAGAACCCAATCTCAAGTTTCATATTATGATGTCAGCTCAGCAATTGATCATGTTCCTTGGCTTGTAAAATGCAAAGAATGCTATCATAGTGTTTTTAATTTACTCTCTTGGCCTGTATGTACTATAGTTCCTGTAACATTCTACTAGTAATGATTTCCTTTTGAATACCAATGAGATTCCAGTGTGGTTTCTTTTTTTTAAACTTGCCAGCTGAAGTACAAATGATGAGGTTTTAGTGGACAAAGACTTACACACCCATCCTAAGCATTATCTATATATGTATTTGTCTCATCTATCTACCTCTGTACCATTAGTGCTAGAATCCATTTCTTTTTCTTTTAAAATATGAAGCCTTATACATTAAAACATTGTAGTAATCCTTTCCAGGGAATGAATCAATACTGTTCGGAGGCAGCAAAATCCTTTAAATGAGGAAGATACATCCAGGTGATGAGAAACAAAGACCTACAGTGTGAGCTTCTGATCTTTAACCATGTTGCTTTATTTGAAAACACCCCCACCCCTCGACCCCAAACAGCAAAAGGCCACTCAATTGTAGCAAAACACCTCTTACAATAATTCAGGTTTGCCTTGAAAACTGCATAGCAGAATTTTTAACAGAACAAGAAAAGGTAAATTGGCAGATGATCTTTATTTTATTAGTAATGAACTGAAATCAGAAACCTTGCCAGAGACAGAAGCAAAGTGACTAATTTTATGCTTTCTCATTCTCTTCTGTGACACCCATTAAAACTAAGAAGCCAGTTTAAGATCTGCCCCATCAAATAGCCCTTTAAAGAAGAACTCTTTTTCACAAACAGGTATACCTGACTAAAATATGCCTACTCAGACTCATGTGGGTGCTGGCTCAGCCAGTAAAGTGGTAAATGATTAAGCAAAAGCCCACTTTAAGTTTTGTGAAGTAAATTCTATTCTATGGATGTGCTGCATCTCAGGTAAACATACAATCAGAGCAGTCACTGTTTTCAGGATAACTAGTTTATTATGCACATCTGTTTAATACTCTTTTATAGCCATACTTTATACACGTCTCAGTATGGATCTCAAGAATTAGTTGGCTTTTGCCAGACAGAGAATTTTAGTAATGGAGCAGAAAAGTGCATTATCAAGAATCACCTTTCAGAAATCCAAGGGTGTCTTTTTTTCTTTTTTGTGGTACTCAGGTAAGTATTTTTAGCAGCTATTAACAAGGCTTGTAACTAAAGCCTTGCCTGACACAAGGATTAATTGCTGTAAACTTACCCACTAACACTTCAAAAATCACATCTCCTGCTGCAAGCAAACAATGGTGTTAGGCACTTGAGTGACAGTTTCTGTCAAACAACATAATGTCCCACCTGGCAGTGCAGCTGGTACAGGGCTTTGGCAGTTTGCCAGCACATCTTATTTTCATGCATTTGTCTTTTACTTCTAAAAACCAGAATAAGCAAAAGGAAATTCCAATCCCCAGCCCTAATTCAGATGCTTTCAGGTTATTGTGTGTATCTGTTCCTATGCTCCAGCTCTCTGCTGGAGGTTCTTCTGCATGAAATAATTGATCTGAGGGTGGTAAAGAAATGTCCTGAGTTGGCTTGTGATTGTGGTCTTTGCTTTTTAGTTTGGTTTCTCTCTTTTTTTTTTTTATAGTTAAGGGCCACATCCAGCTCATTTTAAGGTACATGAATTACACCATTGCAGATAATGGGGCTTGACATCATAGTCTGTAGTGTAATTGAATTGGTTTGTGTTGTCTCTCTAATCTGGGGATCTAAGAAACAGGGGAATTTAAAGCTGAAATATTTAATACTCAATTGTCAAAATAAAAATTAAGGTGTGTTTTTTTTTCCTGGTAGCTACATCCTATATCGGAATGGACTTTGGGGTAAAACAGAACACTGGGTACCATTTGTCATTTTTAGACATATACTTTAAAATTTAAAGAGGGAAATGAATCTCTGGAGGATGGAAGTGGTAATTTATAAATAATTCAAATGAAGCCAATTGCTGTGCTGCTCCTTGGCCAATCCATTGGAGCCCCTTTTTGTAGTTAAAATTTTTATTTGCATCTCCTAAACTGGAGCTTAATTTACATATACCCTTAACTCAAAGGAAGCTAGCAGTATGTATTCCATCTCAGAGATGTGAGATACCTGAATAATACAGAACTGGAGTGAATTAAAAACTTGAGTGAGGGAAGAGAGACTCAAGCTTCCCAAATCAGATTCTAAAACTACACCTAGGCTTTTCACAGCCTCAGAGCTGTGCACGTAGAATCAGACAGTAGCTTTGAAGAATCACGCAACATTAAAACTGCAGTTGAGTACACACAATTCTCAACATTTATGAATGCAAAACCTTAGTCATAAAAACCTTGAGGGCCTGATTCTCACTTCTGGGACACCAGTGTTTCCATGAGTGCAACTTCAGAGACTTCAACTAGCATAAATGTTTTCCCAGCCTCCTCCGGGTAAGCCATACCGGTAGGTGACAGTTCATGTCTGGTTTCAGAGTAACAGCCGTGTTAGTCTGTATTCACAAAAAGAAAAGGAGGACTTGTGGCACCTTAGCGACTAACCAATTTATTTGAGCATAAGCTTTCGAAAGCTACAGCTCACTTCATCGGATGTTAATGGGGTATTCCCTGATAAGTTCCCCAAAGTAAAGGAGGTATTTGAAGAGAAGCATAGATCTTTGCTATCTCTAACATTTTTAGAGCCTCAGGTTTAGCTCCTTACCAATGCAGTATAGTCCTCTAGCAGATGAAATATCAGGCATTATACGTCTCTTAAATTTGAATGTCACAAAAATGCCAAGAAGAATCAATTCACCCGTCTTCCTGTGACAACTGTGTGGTCTGGGTAGATAAAAATGATATCATGCTATTAGACCAACGAATAATAATACACAAGCTGATCTGGAATGGCCTTTTCTTTATATGTTTGCTACGGATTTGTGGAACAGCCAGTTTTAATATGGTAAGGATTAATGTGCAGACAACAAATATTTTCTGTTGGTGAGCATTGCTGTAGGATTTCAGACCTGTGAAAGAACATGGGTTTCTTGGGTTGTTTGGTGTCAGGGAGATTTATTTTTCACACAGCTATAGCTTTATCTGCTGCACAGCATGAAAAAAAAAAACACAGAATGAAAGAAAGGCTGTCTATTTTTAGAGTGTGTCGGATTTATCATTAAGATTCTGACCAAGAGTGTTCTAGGATTTAGATCCAAAGCATTGTCTAAATTACAAGAAGAACAGGCAAGAGAAGTATACTGCTGTCCTCAGCAGAATTATTGGAAGGAAAGATTGTTCCCTCAGGGATACTTTGAGACTAAGGAGAGCCATTGAAGCAATCAGCCTTAAGCTGGATGAACCTTTTATTAAATACAATAAATACGATACAGGGTGGAATTTTCAAGAGACTGTAAATCACTGATACTTGTGTTCTTAAATCATTTAGACACTTTTGAAAATCCCACCCAGAAGCAACAAAATGAGAGACTTCCCCTCAAGATCAAGATTAGGCCCTTATATCCCAAATTGTTGCCCTGATAAGGAGTTTGGATTTGTAATTCAAAGTTTGTGGAATTATATCCATAAACTAACTGACAGAGGTGTGTGAAATAATCTCTAAGGAGCTACAAGGAAGCTTCAGCAACGCTAGGGGCCGCCGTGGCATTGATCCACATCAGTAATCCTGGCATTGGAATGGTCGCTGATGAGTTTCCTTCCTGGAAAGGTAAAAAATGTCAGGCTGAGAGCAAGCCTTTGGTAGTTATCCCTAGCAGTATTATTTCTTTTCAGATTACCCTTTACTTGGTTTGCATTTCTCAGGCAGGATTCTGGCCACCAATGTAGGTAAAAGTGGCTGTATTCCTGGAAGAAAAGACATAAATCAGACTGGATTTTGATCAGTAAGTGTTGGTAAACATTAATTTCACTGAAATTTCACAGAAAACAAAAATCCATCTTTAAAAATAAAAAAAACTTATAGATAGACAAAGTAAGAAAAATGCTGCTCAAGTGAGTTTGATTTATGGATACTTACTTGGTATATTTTAACATGTGATGTTGACAATTTGTGGGGTTAACACTTAAAGTTTTTACTTTTTGAATCTGTCTGTCATTAAAGAACTATTGTCTGATCTGCCTGTTGTCCGACTCTTCCCCATGCTTTCCTAAAACAGTGAATTTAAACAGAACAAAGTTTAAAATAAGCACTGATATTTTAACATTGAATTTTTTTTTAATGATTTTTCCCAAAGCAAAGTAGCTCTTGGAAAAATCATAATATACCAGAGGAAAATTGTAGGAGTTTCTCTGAAGTATTCCTGCATATACACACACATACACATAAATAAAAATCCCAGTAAGCAGACAAGCATTGGATTTAGAAGCTCTGTCCATAGAGTATTTTCATGCTGACAAAGGGCTTTTTGAGTGACTCAAGTATTTATCCCTGAAGTCAACTTCATATCCGTAAATCATGGGAGAGAGCACTACTACCCTTCTGTCCCAAGCCATCACGCCCAAGAGAAACCTGTGGTGCAGCCTGGATGTCCACACACAGCACCAACAGTATAGTTAGAGAAAACTAGAGGCTCAAGCTCAATAATGCTTTGTCATCGATATTTTGGTATATAGACACTGACTTCTTTTCTATCTGGGGGGTGCTCGACTCTCCACACCCCCCGCCCCAGGCCCTGCCCCCACCCCACCCTTTCCCCCAAACCCCCACCCCTGCCCTGCCTCTCCCTGCACCCGCTCCACCCCCGGCCCTCCTACCACTCAACCCTTTCCCCCAAGGCCCCACCCTGCTTCTTCCTGCCCTGTCTCTTCCCATCCCCTCCCCCGAGCATGCCCCATCCCCGCTTCTCCCCTTCCCTCCCAGGGCCTCCTGCATGCTTCAGAACAGCTGATCCTCAGCGGGCGGAAGTCGCTGGGAGGATGGGAGAGGAGAGATCAGTGAGACTGCTGGGGGCCAGGAGGTGCTGAGGGGAAGGGGGAGGGGGGAGAGCTTGACTGCTGGTGGGTACTAAGCACCTGCTAATTTTTCCTCCAGCTCTAGAGCCCCACAGAGTTGGTGCCTATGTTTGGGTAGATCCCAGCTGAAAATGACAAATAACTCGTCTTCCCTTTCTGCACTCAGGCCCCACTCCCTAAGAGCAGGAACAGAATCTTGGATTGACATATACATTTTTAAAGACATCTGAAGGCATGCACCCTATCGTCCATGCATCCCTTCATAAAACACTCCCAAATTGGCCTGCTAGGCTCTTCTGATGCCGTTTGTACTTGGATGGTGTTTTCTTCAGTAAATTAGTAATCAATTTATGCGCGTAGTTATTTCAATTTCAGTTATACAAGGTTAAATTGTTCACACACTAGTTGCTCCCCGCTGACACAATCCCATTGTAGGATCTATGGGTTTTACCATGCTGCAGAACAGAACATTTATTTCTGCTTTCCCCATATTTTTTCTCCAAGTACGGTCCACATATCTGATCTACGTTAACCTAACCTTTTGTGTTAGCTACGTCAATCAAAGTTTTCATGCTGTGCAGTGGGCATATTGACAGTTATTCATAGTTTTGTCATAAGAATGCATTTGATTAACAGGACAAAACTTTCACAACCGGCAAGCTCTTCAGTAGTGTCACTGAGCCAGGGATAAAGAGGTCTGAGTTCTATGCCCAAAGACTGAAAATGCATTAGAGGGTCAGTTAATCTCACTACTTGGAGAAAGGACATTGTTTTTTTGGGGTAAACATACATAAATTTTCCTAGTCCTTTTGATCATGTTAGTCAGTTTCATGTGAATATGTATTATGCATAAGCAACAAAGATGATAAATAAGGCCCTGTGAACTATAGGGATAAAAATGATAAATTCACAAGCTGGTCGTGAGATCTTTCATAGTTGAAATAATGAAAAAAAAAATCTCTAACATCCTAAGCAAAGCATTCATATGGTTGAACAATAATTCCTGGTTGGTTACAGTTATTTCCCTCTGAATATAAATAATGTCAGCCTGTGATCAAGACCTTCAGGTTCTATTTTTTAAATAAAGGGAGGATTGAAAAACTTTTCCACAGTGACGAATGATATGCTGTAGATTCTGCTTATTAGCTATCCCTTGGTTGATGGCTAAAATCTGCCATTGTTTGGCAGCTGCTAGCACGTGGAAGACAGGTTTATGGGGCTGCAGCCAGGGAAGGAAGTGCTGGGACATACCAGGCTGCAGCTCTGAAAACCTGTATGTGGGGAGGGCAACAATGGGAAGGGGTGCTGCAGCCAGGATGCTGGGGTTTTTCATGGGGAGGGGGCCTGCAGCAAGGAGTGGGACCTGCAGGGCTGCACGAGGGGATCTGGGAGGGGACTGGGCAGGGCAGCAGCAGGGGGAAGTACTGTGCAGCTCCATGGGCCCCCAGAGCCCCTACTGCTTGTGGAAAGCCCTGGGATCTGAGCTGCAGCTCCCCTCCCCAAAGCCTTCCCTCCCTGTTCACAGTGCTGGGACTCTGGCAGGGCCTCCCCCATTGGACAGGGATGCAGATGCTCCAGCCCATTACCTCCTGTGCAGTCCCCAGGAAAAGGCAGATTTTGTGGGGCTTCAGCACCTTCTAGTGTTTCCTTCCCTAACTGCAGCCCCACAAACCTGCCTGCAGCCAGTGCCTTTCTTCCAAAAAAAGTTCTCAATAAGTGGCATTCCATTGCCCATATCAGAAGGGAGGGGATTGGTTTCTGACAAAGTGATATCCACCCTACGTGCGTTTTCTTGATGCTGACAAAGTGTGTAACTGCTAAAAAGGTAGAAGGTGAGGTAGAGGGTGAACTTTACCTCGTATAGGAAGGGCCTTGGAAGACCCTATAATCACTGCTGGTTTGTTGGAGGAGGGCAGGCAGGCAAGGGGAGCTGAGTACCTAATGTTCATAGCAAGGTTGGGCTTTGTGCAAGAGAGTGAAAGAAGGAGGGCCAAGATTGTAGCCATTGGCTCCACAATTATATAGCTATTATAGTCAGTTCCATATTCAGTACCTATAAGATACCTTGTAGGGGGCTCCACCAGCACATATTTCCATCTCAAAAGACTTTTCTGGAGCTCTGTTTAGCTATGGCCATATCTGAATTTCACCCCTCATTCTTATTTACACAAAAGAGATTACGTTCTTGAAAGTCCATCTGAGAAGAACTTTTATTTAACGGAAATCAATGTATGAATTCTGTTTAGAGGTCAGAGTTAAAAAATGACAATGAAACTGTTGGCAAGTATGCATGTGCATTTACCACCTTTGCACACATTCACAAGCCTGGCACTTTTGCCAGAAGTTTCCAAGTAGATTCATAGCTGGCCCTTTGAATAGGCAATTCTAGTACCTGGTAAGTCTCTCACAATTGCATGTACACTTTTGAAAATGAAAAATAAAAATATCACGACACTTATATGCTCAATTTTCACAGCCATGCAATTTAATTTAGGATGCAGTCTCTCTCTGTCACACACACACGCACTGACACTCTTGTTGAGAAAAATCTGGTTTTGTGCGATGATTGAGAGTATACAATCCAGTCCTGCCGCTGGGGCAACCCTCCGTCCTGTCTGCAGCAGCTACTTCAGTCCCTAGGGGCTACCCCTCCTATGAATCAACCTTTGGGCACTGAATCTGCATAATTATGGTCCTAATGACAATGTTGCCACCCCATACCGGGCCTACCTTCTAACCCATCCTTCTGTACTATTTTTCAAGGAGCACAGCTCCACTACATAATGATATGCACACTCTTTTCAAAAGGAGGTCCTGTGTGAAAAGTGCCCTTTGTACATTATATGCATTGGTTGACAGCAGATATTGTTAAGCTGTTCCAAATCTATGTCAGTGATTTTTAATGTAAAAATATATGCTAATTATTTTTACAGTACACAGCTATCATAGTCTTAAATTTTATTTGCATGCTATGTTATTTTTACTTCATAATAACTTAGGTGCTTTGTAGACAATAAGGGAACAGCTTGTTGGTGCTACATAAACATACGTGGCATTTTTCACATCTTGGTAATGAGTGACTGGCACTCAATATCGAAGGTAGATTATACAGGAGAGTATGTGATTTCAGGCTATGAATTTTGAAAAATAATTCAATTCTTTAAAACGATGCCATGTAGTGACTATTTTATTTTGACTCCAACACATTAGTTGTCAAAATTAAGGTCTCATGAGATACTCTTTGCTTAAAACATGTATGACTTCATAAACTTCTGAGCAGAACAATGGAATCTCTGAAACTATAATTCACATTCTTTGGACAGTCAGTAAAGCCCGTAGAGTTGTCTTTTCTGTTGTGATTGAAAATAACTGTTGTGCACTACAGCCTTAACTACATTGTTTAAGAAGGAGCCACCCTAACAATGCAAAGACCGCTCTTCTAAGAAATTGCAGTTCTTGTATTGTAGAATAAGAGCATTAACTACACTTTGATTTACATGTATTTAGGCAGGAGACCACCTAAAATACCATGCCCTGTTCAGCTTTATGTCAGCAAAAACAAAATGTTGTTTTTTTACTGTAGAACATAGCCATGGGTAGCCCAAATAGGCATTCCAGTAGACTTGGTTAAAAGCTGTCAGCTGATTACGCTTGTTTTCTACTAGAGGATCTGTCGCTCCAGGAACCAGGCTACCAAAACATTTATTGCTTTTGTTCCAAAAACTACTTCCTAGCTGGAACTATTTGAATATTTTCATCTGCAAATACCACTAGGAGGGGAATGCTTATAAAAACAAACATTTGTAGCAGCTTAATATCAATTCTTAGAAAAATGATAGCTAAGGAAGCTGTATATTTTTAGAATAGAATTTGTAACACCATAGTTATGTTTCAGCAGAAATTATGTTGTCAGTCCTTAGCTCGGTTGTGATTTGTTTTGCAAAAAAATTGAATCAAATTCAGTCATATACAGACTAACCAAACACTTTTAACCAGTATTTTTCACCATTTAAAATAAATATTCCTACTTGTTTACATTCAGCTAACACAAATATAGTGTCACTTGCATTCCTCACTGAAGACAATTCATTCAATCTTTGCCAAGTTTGCAAAGGAGATGCTTGAGAATGTTATAAACAAATGAAAATTGAATGGTTATTTTTAAAGAGTCAGTGTTTGTGCTATCACTGCTCTGCAGCGGTAGATGTTATATGATAGTGTTATCCTATTTCAAATAGGTTATCGCTGTGAGTTGTGAGAAATCGGATGGCAAATGCTGACTTTTCATGGTGACTACTGTATCATATGCATACCTCATACATTGTTTTCTGTACTGACTTCAGTGTATACTAACTGTGGATATCCAAGCCCACTTATGAACAACCAGAAATGTACATCTCATCTATTGCAACAAACACCTTTAATTCATTAGATGCAACTAAATACACATGGTCTGATTTTTAAAGGTGATTGTCACCTCCAGCTCCTTTTGATTCTAGCAGGATGGGTGGGCACTCACAAAATCAAGCCAATAGTGTATTATTTGAATGTTATCTCATGTAGTCTCTCCCAGACATAGGTTACATGTCTCAACAAATACATCTCAAAGCCCTTGATGTACTTTCAGTGGATATATGATCTGAAAGTTTTATACTGTGACCTGCCACCATAGTTTTGGAGCCCATTCCACATTCCTTATGTTGACACAGTGAAGTCTTTAGTGGGTAAATTTAACTCTTTGAACTTTCTATTTATTTTATTGCTGTGGGATCCATAATTTTGAATTTAATGAAGATTTAATCATGCAATCTCAACGCTCACATATAATTTACCAGAATTATTGCAAGTTCCATGTTCTGAAGAAAAAAAATCCCGTGTTTCATTTAGATGAAAAAAGAGATGATCTACAAGTACTCTAATAAATTTAAATCCTGAAACTAATATGAAGTAAAAGCTGTTGAATACTTTTGAAGAAAAAAAAGCTGTGTAAATATTTCAGAAATAAAAGAGCCAGTACTAGTTCTCTGTCAATCACTACGGGATAATGAAAATTCTCAAACCTTGACAGTTGCACAAATTTAACACAAATATCATTGCCTGAAAATTCATATAGGATGTGCATTCTTTTTGTTCTGTTTAAACCATTTATCATCCAATACATGAGAAAATATCACATGTCTAGTCACATACTCTGTATAATATGTAGTTGAAGCAATGATTAATTTACTAACTGCTAAAACAGTTGTGTGTGTGTCTAGGTTTACATTTTATTGGTTAGCAAATTAATTATGAAGTAAGCCTGAGAGATACAGAAGATAATACTCTAATATTTTTACCAAATAGCTTGTCCAGTTGTACGCAAAAGCAAAATGATTTATTTAAAGGTATCCATGTAAATATTTTTTCTTGCAGAAATGAGACCTACAGATTAATCAAATTATGATTTCACAATAGCGCCTAGGTTCACAACATTTCCTTCCCCTCCCTCACGATTTTCAAATGGATCCTTACCAAGAAGAGAGCAGTTCAATCATTTTATAGTTATGAATTAAACTGGCTAATAGGTTTCAGTTGGTACTATTTTCAAACCCAATGTTCAATGCTGTTAAATGTCCTTATAAAAGAGGTAGGGTTTTTTTTTGGGAGGGGGGGTGTTGAGGGAGTTCTTTGGATTGTTGGAAAATGATAGATAATGTTTTTTTCTAATAAATGAATTCAGCATGAATACATTGTATAAGGGAAGCTGGAGTACAGAATCCGATGTAATGGCCAGCTCGGGTATGGAATCATAGCAGATGATTCTGGTATGTTATATTATGTATTTTCTTCTTATTGCAATAAATGAGGTTGGTGGGAATTCTGTTAAAGTTACCTGTTTACTTATTTTGACATGCTGCTTTATTCTGTAATTCATTGACAAACAATCTCAATTCAAACTAATAAAATGTAATGATAGGAAAACTGGCAACAGGAACATGCCAGATTTGAAGAATCACCTCTCACAAAAATCCTCCACCCCCTACTTAACCTGGGGTAAACCTGTGTCCCAGTGGTATGTGTGCACAGTTGTGGAGGGAGAGGTGAGAGACTGGAGAATTCAATAATTTGGTTTCCCATTTAAATAAAACCACGTTCTCATAGCCATTAGCCAAGAAGGAAAGTGAACCCATCTTACAAAGGAATGTGTCTAAAGTATGTTCACTGTAAAGTTGTTGTTTTTGCTGTTCCTGAAAAACGTGTTATGTGTAGTACAGAGTTCAACTTTTGTAACTTCAAATTGAGTGGGGGGTGAAGACCAGGCCGGGGGAGCCTTGTAGACAATCCTGTTCTGTTATTTATTTTATTATTGTTAATGTACCTTATACTTGGTGCAATGTAGTCAATTCCAAAGATGAAAGTCTAAAATATTTTCAGACCCAGAGATAAATCACACTTATGAAAGGTAACTTGGAAGGATTCACTCTGAATACTTCCTTTTGGTTGTGGAATTTTTAAAAAGAGCCCTCTCCTTCCCCCTCTAGCATATGCATAAAAGTGGATGGAGATGAATGCAGACTTATCTGAGAAATCCATAGTAATCTTGATCTGAAGATGTCATAATAAACTACCATCAGGTGTTTGTGAACCAGTCTAGAATCAACTTCCCATATCAGATGAAGGAAACTTCACCTGTATCTGATAGTTTTATACATACGTTGAGTACCATAGTAATGTGGTGGGCTAAATTTTCTAAAAGAGATAGTGATTATTTTGATCTGTCGGTATTCTGGTGCTGAGTTAGGTACATTTTAAAAGGGCCTAGTTTTTAGAAAGTGGTGAGTAGCTACTCACTGAAAATCAGCTCCCTTTTGATGTTCCATGTTGGGCACCCAATCATTGAAACAACCCCAAATTTCTGTTCCCTTCTGAAAGCTTCGGGCAAAATGTTTTGCCATCTTCAAGAAGACAGAGCACCATATAGTGAATCGACAGAATTCTCAGTCTTAATGCTTCATATATAGCCTGAGCAGTCAGCATTTAATTTCTTAAGAGGTATTCGTGGTAGCTGTTTTGTTAAGGCCCTCTTGTCCCATCTTATCTTTTATAGGAAGCAGATATGGGATGAAGTAAGTATCAGACCCAAAAGTTTATTTGATTAAATTGTGGTAACAGCGTTAATCTTGTAAAAGAAATCAAGATAATAGAAGGGGCTGGATGGCTCAGGAGATTGATAATTGGCTAGAGCACTTTTGCCCTTTCGGTCAGTAGTTCAAATTCAAGCCAAGTCAGTGGTGACTGAAAATCATTACTGTCTGAAAGCGCTGCAGTTGCTATGCAGAATGTATGATTGGTCTCACTGCAGTTCCTAGTGACCTGATGTCCGCAAGGAAAAATAACTACCACCATTGTCAGTGTTATAGGAGATTTAAGTATTGTGCAGGTAATGGAGCCTTAATCACCTTCTCATCATCGGAAGCAGTCCCTCCAAAACAGGGTTGAGGTATCTGACAGGTTAGTTTACAGATGCTGATGCAACTGTTACCCAGATTGCTGTTCTTTAGAAAAAAATGAGACTGGGCTTGCACCTTTGGCATATTCTATTAGCGCTAAAATGAATTAAAACATGTATATGAAAATCATAGAACTGTAGGGCTGGAAGGAACAACGAGAGTTCATCAAGTCCCATTCCCTGTGCTAAGGCAGGACCAAGTAAACCTAGACCAGCCCTGACGGTTGTTTGTTCAACCTGTTCTTTAAAACTTCCAATGATGGGGATTTCACAACCTCCCTTGTGAAGCCTATTCCAGTGCTTATCTATCCTTATAGTTAAAAAGTTTTTCCTAATATCTAACCTAAATCTCCCTTGATGCACATTAAGTCCATTATTTCTTCTCCTACCTTCAGAGAACTGGGAGAACAATTGATCGTGTCTTCTTTATAACAGCCCTTAACATATTCAAAAGCTGTCATTAGGCTGTTTTTTACAGTAACTCAATATTGTTCTTATTCCCTTCAGTATATTGACCAGTCCTTGGCAGAGGCCTACAAACCACAACAAGAAGTGCTACTACTAACTAAGTGCCAGAAAGAAGTATTTCATGAATGGTTTTCCACATGAGCATGGACAAAACTAACAAAATGGTGGGAAGCTTATGTTCACTTTATTTTTCTGAAGATAAGGAAACAAGTCCCCACCTGTAATAAAGCCCCATAATGCTTAGCCAGCAAAGTAAATGCCACCTTGTAAAGCAGCACATAAGGGGGATGTGATGGGGTTCACTCACCACCGCAGCGCCTCCTGCTGGCTGTCCTGGGGATTAGCTCCGTTCACCAGTGCACCCTCTTTTGGTGATGTCTTGCCACCGTCACTTCTGCTCCAAGACCTATATCACCCCACAGACCACTGCATCCGCTTCAGGACACAGCCCTCCAGCAGTGTTACACTTGGTTCTACTCCCTCCCAGGGGAACTGCAGTCCACTGTCCAGCCATTTTCTTCAGTGGCAACTCAGCCAATTGCCTGGCTACTTCTTCAGTGGTGAGGGGGTGGGGAGAGACCCAGGCCCACCCCCTACTCTGGGTCTCCAGGCCCAGGGATCCTGTAGATGTCCACCACTTGCTGTGTCCCCTCCAACAACTCTGTAGATCTCCCTGGGCCACCTCCCTGTGGTCCCAGCACTCTCTTTGCCCTTGCCTCAGGGCTTCAGCCTGCAGATCCCTGCAGCTCGCCAGGAGCTGCTTTTAACTCCCTGGGTCTCTGTCTGCACTACTGCTCTGTCCAGGGTGCTTGCTGCCTTCAGTCTGCAAGGCAACCAGTCCTCCTCCCTCTCAAGCTCCAGGGAGTGACTGAAGCTGCTCTGCTCTGCAGCCCTTTTTATATGGGGCCGCCTGGCTCTGACTGGCTGCTCATCACACCCCCTCTCTGATTGGCTTCCTCCTGCACAGTGTGGGGCAGGCGTCTCATCACCAGGGAAAAACAGTGAATTTGACAATGGATTCCAAATAATTTTGCATGAAGGTTCTGTGCACGTCAGATACAATTCATACAGTGACTGAAATATCAGCTAGTTTGAGCAATAGTGCAGCCCATGTTTCAAAGAGGCCTTACTAAATGTTCTCCCCAGTTGCCATTGGTCAGCAGACCATTTTGAAAGTGAGAGTGTAAATGAAAAGATCTAAATGCAGCTTAGGAGGAATGAATGTGTCCAAAATAGCCAAGTTGCATTCAAACAGAAGTGAAAAGGATAGAAAGAGATAACCCAGATAAGGAGGTAGGAACTGAAGCCAAGTTTCATTCAGAAAGGAGCAAAAGGAAAGGGACGAACATAGTCCTCAGTCATTTAAACACAGCCAGCTGTGGTTCTATGAGTGTCAGCAGGCCTGTGGGTATTACATTACCCCTGAAATGTTATAAATTAAATTATGGAGTGGAGAGTATGCTTGTAAAATTTGCAGATGACACTCAGCTGGGAGGGGTTGCAAGCAATTTGGAGGACAGGATAAGAATTTAACATGACCTTGACAAATTGGAGAATTGGTCTGAAATCAATGAGCTGGAATTCAATGAAGTCCAAAAAACTTCACATAGGAAGGAAAAATCAAATTCAGAACTATAAAATTGGGAATAACTGGCTAGGTAGTAGTACAGCTGAAAGGATCTGAGGGTTATAGTGGAACATAAAGTGAATATTAGCCAGCAATGTGATGCAGTTTTTAGAAAGGCTAATATCATTCAGGAGTGTTATTTGTAAGACATGGGAGGTAACTGTCTCACTCTACTCAGTTCTGGTGTGGCCTCAGCTGGAGTACTGGAGTGTCCAGTTTTGGGCACCACATTTTAGGAAAGATGTGGATAAACTGGAGATAGTCCAGAGGAGAGCAACAAAAGTGATAAAAGTTTTCACCTATGATGAAAGTTTAAAAAAAAGTTTAATGAAACAGCACTTACTATTATAGAAGTTCCTTAGAAACCAATGGACAGTGTGGACCAGACATTACTGCAACTGCAATACTTATCCACAGGCAGAAAGATACTTTTAAAAACCTTTTTCTGCTAAGAATTCTACAGAATTTTGTGAATAAAATCATATCTTTTGGAGATATGCCTTTTTACATGGCCAAGCATGAAAACATCAACAGCAATGGCTGTTCTATGTTATACAAAACATGTTGCTTTAGTAACCAAGGTCTAATTTAGCTTCTCTGCACAGGACTGCGAACAATAACAGGAAGCACTGTTGCCACCTACTGCTCACAGAAGAAATAGCCAAAAAAAAAGTGTGTGTGTGTGTGTTGCGGGGGGAGGCGGGATTGTGTTGATAGGACCAGTGTGGGGCAGGGCTTCCAAAGCCTGATTTTGTACGTTTGAAGCTACTGGGAGCTTTGCTATTAATTTCACTGGGAAGAGAATGAGGCCCTGGCAGAGGAGTAAGTGTGATTTATGTATTGATTTGTGGAGGAGCAAGTGTGACAACATATTTAACTGTTCCTCACCACATCTTTATGTGAGTTTATAGTTATAAAATAAGCCCCCAATGGAAGTCCATTTCTTTGCAGTATCATTTGCTATTATTCTGAATGGTCAAAATGTACATGCTGTCCTTTTCAATTATTATTTGTCCTCAATACATTCAACAGTCAAATTTTGTAAATATGCAAGCACAGTAAAATGTCATAGACTTTAAGGCCAGAAGGGAGCATCGTGATCATCTAGTTTCATCTCCTGCACATCACAGGTCACAGAAACTCACCCATCCACTGTTATAGTAGGCCCATAAGCTCTGGCTGAGTTAATGAAGTCCTCAGATCTTGATTTAAAGACTTCAAGTTACAGAGAATCCATCATTTACTCTAGTTCAGTGGTCCTCAAAAGTTTTCCCCCAAGGACCTTTTTGTCATCTTACCAACTGTCTCAGACCCTTTTCTTTTTGAGAGCTAACAGAATGCCCCTGCCCGTGTGGGAACAATCCCACTAGTGTGACCTCTCAAGTCATTTTGCTCTACACTGCTTTAGTTCAAACCAGCAAGTGACTTGTGCCCCAGACTGCAGAGGAAGATGAATCCCACTTCCCCAAGTCTAACCTGCCAATCTGACCTGGCGGAAAATTCCTTCCCAATCCCAAATATGGCAATCAGTTAGACCCTGAGCATGTGGGCAAGATGCACCAGTCAGACATCTGAGAAAGAATTTTCTGTAGTAACTCAGAGCCCTCCCCATCTACTGTCCGATTTCTGGCTGCTGGAGATATTTCTTAATAGCAGTTTCAGATGGGCCCTGTGCCATTGTGGGCAATCTCATCATACCATCCTCTCCATAAACTTAGTAAACTCAGTCTTGAAACAAGTTAGGTATTTTTCCCCCACTACTCTCCTTCTCTCCTTTAATATCAGGCTTAAACTTATTTTTGGCCAGTTTATATCTATTTGTTCTTATGCCAGCATTGGCCCTTAACTTAAAAATTCCTCTCCCTCCCTGGGGTTTCTTCCTATAATGTATTTATAGAGACCAACCATATCTCCCCTCCACCTTCCTTTGGTTAGGCTAAACAAGCTAAACTCCATGAGCCTCCTCTCATAAGGTAGGTTTTCCATTCCTCTGATCAGCCTAGTAGCCCTTCTCTGCACCCGTTCCAGTTTGAATTAATCTTTCCTAAACACTAGAGCCCAGAACTGCACACAGTATTCCAGATGAGGCCTCACCAGTTCCTTCTCAAATGTCAATAACACTTCCCTATCTCTGCTGGAAATACCTCACCGGATGCATCCTAGGATTGGATTAGTCTTTTTCACAGCCACATCAGATTAGCAGGTGATAGTTGTTTTGTGATTTGACCAATGCACCCACTTTGTTGCTTCCATTTGATATGTTCACAACTTATAGTCAAAAATCTTGTTGTTAGTCCCCAAGTGCATGACCTTGCATTTTGCACTATTAAATTTCATCCTATTTCTATTACTTCAGTTCTCAAGGTCATCCAAATATTCTTGTTTGAAATACCAGTCCTCCTCCATATTGGCACACTACCTCCCAACTTTGGGTCACCTGCAAATTTTGTTAGTACACTACCACTTTTTATGCCAAAGTCATTAAATGGCAGTGTTAGATAAGATCGGTCTCAAGATGGTGCTTTAGTAAAGTAAGGGAGGGAAAAGCCTTTCAGTCTATGATCATAGTCTGTCCTCAACTGATTTGGCACATAAGTGTGATGGGTACAAAACGACCATCTTTATCTTAGTTGAAAGTCTTTCCTTTATGAAGAATACATGCTGGTGCACAATGGACTTGACAAAGAAAGAAAGCTGGAATGCAAGTCCCACAAATAATAGAGCAGAACTGAATGCATCTAAGAGGTAGACAAGTGAATTGCTCGATAAATAATTAATCCAACCAGAGTGCAATATATTTATATGTACCTATAATCAAACAATGCAAGGTCATTTTAATCTACATTATTCATAGGTCCATATCTTTTATGAGATTGTATTTCCTAGTCACTCATTCACCAATAATGATTTTTTATTTGATTTATTTGAATTTACAACAGTAATGTGCCTGGTCTCCTAAACTTGCGGGAGTATTATGATAGGTCCTCTGTGTATGTATTTTTCCCTTTGTTTGATTACAGTAAGACTGACGATATCCCAGTATGTGTTGATCATTCTTTTGGATTATTCATACCTCACTTATCTAGTCTTATTTTCCAGTTCTGAAGTCCCTGATCTGAAGCACAGGATACTGTTGTTTGTCAGATTTGACTTTAACTTTAAGAATGCAGCCAGGTCTATGTGACTTCAAAAACAGCAAGATTAAGGCTAAAAGTAATAATCTACCTTCTTCCTTTCTCTCTTGGATAGCTTTTATATATGTGAATCAACATAAACTTTCTCTGTCCGCTCATTCTGTTCCTGTGTACTGTAACTCCCTTCGGAGGATCATTCTAAACACCCATTGCTGAAGCCTATTTTGGTTTGTCCTCAAGTGTCTGGAACATATGGCCACTTCACTTCCCATAACACCTGGCAGGCTGTTCATGTATGGAGATTGTCTTAATTAATGCACCATGCTGTGGCTGTTCAGGACCAAACATTAGAATACAAAAGCTGGTGGCTCTAGTTTTTTTGTTTTATCTTGGAAAGGAGGAGACAACAGAAACTGTGGAGTAGATACCTGCCAACAGTCACAGGCCGTTGTCTGGGACATCCATCTCCCCAGTGCTGTTGGCAGACATACAAGATCATGAGTTTGAATGTGTTTTACACCATTCTGGAGTATAATATTTTAAATAATAGTAGTTTATGTAATATTTGATTTTCATTCAAACAAGGAAACAGTCATCTTGCAATTTCATTTCCAATCTGCAACCATTGTAGGTGGTATGTGTCAAGGAATTCAACCAAAAAGGTACTGATTGGAGGTCCTCATTTTTGCTCATCCCTAATCTCTAGCCGTTTATTCTGTTGTAGTGTATATCCTGAATATGTATTCCAGCTCTCATTAATTGTTAGAAGCTTTAGTAGAGTTCCAGATACGTCAGGCAAAAAGGATGGAGTAGAGAACTGTAATTTAATCTAGTCTAAGGTAGATGACCTCCAGTTAATTGTCTTGTTTTAAAAAATATTTCAAATTCAAATAGCATACTATTCTTCCAAGTATGCAGGCTCTATATCATTTAGTTCAACAGGATTTCTCCTTCAAATTCCTGGGGGATAACAATCTTGACAGCATTAACTTTGTTTTGTAAATGTTTTTCTAAACTTCCCTGTGGTCATGAGTATTTTCTGGTGTATTCAAGCAGCATAGTTCTAAGTCACAGTCTAGACTAGATGATAAAACCAAACCATACATCATATTGTATGTGCTCGTCTTTTCCTCCAGCTAGGCAAACTGAATAGTTGGAGACAAGATTTTTTAAATTAAATCAATGTAACTAATAACAATATCAGTACTACAATACCAAAGAAGTATTTGTTTGGCAATATAAATCACTCTCATCTCTTTCCAGTTGTCAGTATTTTTCAGTAGAAACTGCTAAGCAGAAAACAAATGGGACCATGCTCTCACTGTATGTTAAAAATAATTTAAACCAATAGAGGTTATCAATGTTAATGCTAAAAATCTAGATATTTCTGGCTTTCAAAATTCCAGTATTATAATATTCATTTGTATATTAATACACATATCCATCTTCCACATCAGCATCCATAGTATCTCTTAAGAACAGTGCAGTGTGTGTAACCCTAAGCAAAATTTTTGACTTCTGTTTTTAACTGATATCAAGAGTTATTGATTCAGGAAGTTAATATTGCTGATACAAAGCCCAGATCAATAGCACATGACAGTGACATGATGAGAAAAAAGTTTATAATATTACCGTATAAATTTGTTAGGAGAACTTTTGATGACTTCTGACTGCAGAAGAAAGGTGAAAGTGAAAATTGGACGTGTGGGTGTGCACACGCGTGCATGTTGCAGCAGATTGGATGTAAACCCGGCAAAGGCAAAACTACAGTAGACAGATCAAAGGATTTTTTTGTCACGCTTTCTATCAGGCAGATTCTGAGAAACAAAGAGATTCTGAAGGTTTCTTTTTTACTTTCTCCTAAACATGTTCATGTTTTAATATGAGTTAGAGAATTCTGCAGGGTCACCAGTAAATTGTTAAAAGGAAAAGCCAAATTGCGTTTTTTTCTTTTTTCTGGGAGTAAAAACTTGATATACAAATCCTTCTTGCTTTAACATTGAAGTCAATAGGATGTCTCATGAGCAAAATGAGCAGGACTTGGCGAGAGGTGCTTGAAATTTGGAACTTCCAGTTTTCAAGAAAAATTGTCATTTTGAAATGTTCCATGAAGAGGACATTCAAAAATATTTTTCTTTTGGAAACACAGAAACAATGATTCTGAAAGGAGCTGCTCAGTGAAATTGACATGATTCATGTCAGGTTCACTGCTGCTATTTGCTACTGGGAAGCACTGAATCTCACAAGAATCATTTCAATCAGCTCTTGTGGACCCCAGGGTCCATGACTCTGGGGCAGCCCAGTCATGCACATTGCCCCAGGGCCATAGATCCCATGGCTTCCAAACTCCTGGACCAGTGGGCTCACTAGGACTGCCCAACTTGTGGAACCTGAGAAGCCAGCTACCCTGAGAGCTCGGCCTGATGAACCCTGAGATCAGCTGCAGGGCTGGGAGTCAAACCTAGGTTAGAGCCAAGATTCTCATGGTTTCCAAGCACTTGTGTTTCCATGAGAACATTTTGGGTTCCACAAATTGGTATTTTCTGACTAGTTCTAGATTTGGCTCTCCTATTACATTTTTTACGTTAGATTCAGAGATTTTTGAAAGAAGGAGGGATCTCTGGTCATCTAGTCTGACATCCTTCATAACACAGTTCATAGAATTTCACCCAGCACTTCCTGCAGTGAAGGGAATTTATTCTCTTAGGTGAACACTACCAGGCCAAATAAAGTGAAGTTTCATTAGAAGTTATAAGTTAATGCCAAAATTACAAACAAGGTGGGTGAGGTAATATCTTTTATTGGAACAATGTCTGTTGGTGAGAAAGACAAGCTTTCAACCTTATACAGAACTCTTCTTCAGGTCTGGGAAACATACTCACAGCTAAATCTGTTCCATCTCATATTTAGCTGTGATACTCTGAGTACATTTCCCAGTACATTTCCCTGAAGACCTCCGTCTAAGCTTGATATATATACTGAGACCAACATGACAACAACAATAACACGGCATACAAAATTACAAACAAGTCATTTGGGACCCAATCCTGCTTCCAATGAAGCCAGTGGACATTTTGGTGCTAGCTTTTGTTTAAAAGGCATGGTATTGATAACCCATACACAGAAGATGGATTGACTATCATGGGCTCATTGATTAAACCAATGGGAATATAGCCTGAGTAAGGACTGCAAAATTAGGCTTTGGATTTATAAATTCATAATTAACGTTCTACTGTCTTAGACAGCTATGTAATAAAATGCATGTTTTTAAATATAGATAGGTTTGTGATAGTTTACTTCTCTTTTCTGCCTATACTATAGATCTGTGGTTTTCAACCTTTTTTCATTTGCAGACTCCTAAAAAATTGTGAATGGAGGTGTGTACCCCTTTGGAAATTTTACACATAGTCTGTGAACTCCCAAGGGGTCCACAGACCACAGGTTGAAAACCACTGCTGTATATATCCGTATGCAGAAATTAGCTATTTTTGCTGTGTTCATGTTTAGGCCAGTATTGTACATGCATTGATGGACAGTGTAATCTAGTAACCCACATTATCTAACATGAAAATTACATGGGATACCAAAGGTAGAGGTTGAAAAGTTGCTTGTCAGCTCAACTCTACTTCTGTCTCTTTGTATCTTTCCCCTTTTCATCTGGGCATTCATAGTCTTTCCTTATTTTCCTCTCAGCCTTATTTCTTGTTGATTCTGTTTGTTTGTTTCATTTTCTTTTTCTCTTCTACTCCTTTCTGTTCTCCGTTTCTCTTTTTTTGTTTGTTTTTCATTTCATTTTCCTTCAGAGACTCCAGTGCACTAACAACTGAACAAACAATTGATGAAGGATCCTACTCGGATCAAATCAATAGTATTGACTTCAGCCGTACCATGATTTTACCCCAGAGCTTTCTTGTTGTATTGGTAATGTAGTGAAAGTGATTAGCGTCACATCAAATGTCACATAAGGATAAACGACAGCGCAGGAGCGGAACAGTAGTAGAGTTGTTCCGTTGCCAGTGCCTTCAAGAAGTTCCAATGGTTATGCTGGTTTCTTTTTTTTTTCCCCACAAGAAAACGATGTCAACTCCCCCATTTTGGTGCGTATGCTATTTGGTCATCACTGCACTGTTTATTGATTTATAGAGTGAAATAACTCTAACTTCTTGGGGGTGTGACTCTGTGACTTTTAAGAAGGTGGTGGTCATAGAAGTGAGAAACTGATATCCTTGCTTAGCAATCGGCACAGTTTGGGATGGGGCTATGAATGTCCCACAACTCAGCTAAGCCACTTAAGCCTTATCCTTGATGACCATCTTTTTTTTTTTTCTGGTATTGGAATACGCCTATGCAGAAGTGGCCAGTGTGTACGTTACTTAAAAACGTTATCCACAGATATCTTGGGTAACTTCTTCTACATTTACCAATGTAACTTGTCTGTCTTTCTCTGTCCTCTAGATCATCAAAATCTCAGGGGTGGGCACTATTTTTTACAATACTAAGCACATTGTCAATCCTATAGTAATCATAAGACACTATCTGAAGTATTTCACTCGTGACCTATTCATTCTTTCAGCTTTGAAGCCAAAGCTCCAAAAAATGAGAGTCAGTCACATGGCCTTGCTGTGTTACTTACCCCCATTATAGGCTTTTTTAATAACATCTTCAGTCCAGTGGTGCACTTGTTAAGTCAGTATGTGATTCTGAAGTAAACCATGGTGGTTACACAGTTTAACTTCAAAACAATCAGAATGTAACACAGCATTTCACACTAAATATGCTATTAACTCATGCCATCACTGTGTCATCCATTGGAGAAATCATTGTACGTTTATTTTCATGCTGAGATGAATAATCGTTGGCATGAAGGAAATACAGCCATAACAGTGAATCCAAATTATGACAGGTTTCCTAGCATCATGATTTTCATTAATGGGCACTGGCAACAGAAATCCAACAGGTTTTTAGGCAGCTTGCTAGAAAAATGGGCACTTCAGTGTTTCTGCATGTTTTCTCAGTTGGAGGTTCATATACCTCAAGGAGCCACTCCCCCTCACACTTACTGTACATTATACATCAAGATCCAGAGAAAAAATGCTGTTGTAATTTTTTTTGTTTGCCCCCTCCATAGGACTGAGTTTTTTAATCAGATACTTTTTATGTTTCTTCATGCATTCAAATCATAAACCTAAACTGTTGACGTTAAATATTTTACTTTTGTATGTTTGCTTTGGCAGATTCTAGTGACGAATCAAGTGATGACTTTGGAGAATGAGGCCAGCTAAGGACTTAACTGTACTTCTCTAAGATCTTGGATGATGTGGCGCCATAATCACAGGTAGATCTTTCTATTTTATAGATCTCTGCATCATCTGCTGGAAACCAGTGCTAAATGAAATTATCCTTTCTAAAACAAATCCATTTAATTTGTAGTTTAAAATACAGTGTCTTTTTCAATTTTGTTTGTATATAAACTTGAACCAGTTTTTGCCACATAAAATCAAGGAAGAAGAATCCAGAAATTATAGAGTGTTTGGTGCAGGTCTCAAAAGAAATATTCTGTCCAAACCAGAGTCTTGTACAAGTGACCAGTTCTGCTCATGGAATTATATTTACAGATGCCTGTACTGTATGTCATGCATTTCAGACTGTTTCAATTTACATGCAGATTGGAGGAAATGAAAGTCCTTTTGCAGCCTACTCAGTGCCTCTTAAAGGACAGAAATCCATTTTCTCTTTTTGAGCTTCACTTTTATAATGTTTTTTTTTTCTCATAATTGCAGGGTATTACTTTTGTCAAATGAGATATGTCTCATTTCAAAGTCATACCTCAGTAAAAGCTCTTTTAGAGAGGAAAGGAAGACAATGTCACAGGCTCCCTCATGTTTATTAATATTAATATGCTACTGTCTAGATCAATTGTGGAATCAAACTCCAAGCTTCTTTTCCTTTATTGATGTCAGGAATCTAATGCTGGGGAACAAGAACCATTGATAATATTCCATGCTTATTTAAAGTTTAGACCAGATGGAGGTAGCTGGTTTTAAGCACTGCTGTCATATGTGTGATGGCAGTTATATTATACACTCTGAAGGTGAAATCAAAATAAATTTGGAGTCTGCATCTCAATCCGCAGGAGATGACAATCAATTTAGATGAGCCATTTGGTCTAGTGAACAATTCATTCTGCAAAGTGGGCGGGGGAGTTGAGTTACATTTATAATGTGGAATATATGCAATCATACCACCTTGTTTGTGCTTCTGTTCAATGTAATGAGGAAAGTAAGATTGAACCAAGTCAGCATTGGATGGATTACTTCAAGGAATGCCTACATGAAGAGGGCAGTAGTGTTGGTGATTCAATAGGTGTCCATATTCCCTCTGAAGCAGTACTAGATCACAGTCCGAGCATAGCGCTGGGGACAATGTGATGTTGGATGTGCCATCATTTGGATGGGATGCAAAACCAAGGTCCTGATGGTTTTGGTAATTAAATAATCCTTGTATTTGACTTCACAGTAAGATATTCGTCCTGCTGGCCTGCCCAAACTCCATCTTCTGTAATGCCATTCTGTACGCCTAAAACTCTCATAGTTGCCATTCAATAGGATGTACTTCACATTCTGGCCTAAAGAGTTGAGTGGTAATGGGGTTACAGATGCCACATTCTGCCACTGAGGCAGCTGTATTTCAGTAATTCTTCTGTATGCACAGTATGTAGTATGTAAAATACTTTGAATTCACAGGTGAGTCTGGGCCACAACATTCTGATGAAAAATCTCAAACACTGCAAATTTGGGACTGTCTGGAACCCTGATTTTGGTTCAGCCCTATCTCCATTTAGAATCCTTTGTGAAGAGCAATATAATAAAAGTGGCACATGTCCCTACTATGTGTGTCTCCTCATGGGACAGTGTTGTGTATGTCAAATCAAAACAGACCTGGTGATATAATACCGAGGTCTCATAACTTGATGGTTCTCTTTCCTGATGCATAATTTAAGATTCTGATTTTTAGTGATATCAACATCTTGATTAGTTTCTTTGGTAGTTGTGTTCCAGGAGCATGTTGTGCTATCAGCTGTTGAAAATACATTTCCTGCCTCATGAGAATGCCCTAGATAACCTATTACTGTGTGTCTTTCACTTTGCTTGCTTAATTTTTTGACAGTGGGATTCGAGTTGGAATTACAAATAATGCCTTTTAGGAAACGTTGGCAGACAACATGGCACTAGACGTTTTTCTAGTGCTGTTTGTGTCAAGACTTGACAGTGCATGTTTATCATCAGGAATCATGATTCATCATCCACAAAGGATAACAAATATAAAGAACAAATAAGAGGGGGGAAGTGTGATTGGCTGTTTCAGCATGGAGATTGCCAGCACTTTATTTGCAAGCAAAATTGAAGTAATCTTTTCACTAGAGATTTGAATGCTTGTGTACCTCAGTCCCCTTAAGCATACTAGGAGAAGCTCATCAAATTTGTATATTCACCATAACAAATTTCCAACACGTTTATTCTTACAATTAGCCTATAAATCAATATTGAGCCATTGAAACAAGGTGTCTATTTGTCAGTTATTGAGCACCCACAACTGTCATATCAAAGGCGTACAGGTGCTCAGCATCTTTGCAAATTAAGTCACTTATTTAGGTGTACAAATGTAGCTTTTAGATGCCTAAATTTAGACAGCTAGGTTTCAAATGTTCACTGTGTGGTATAGATTCATTTATATATGTATATACTCATATAAACATACACAAGCATATAAGATTTGCATATGCATTGATATAGGACTACATTTATTTGTGGGGGTATAAGGGGTGTGTGTGCAATTCTAATCTTGAAATAATAGTTGAGATCAGTCAGGGCAACAGAACACTGTTGTGTATTCATTATAGATGCAGAACATTCAAGTGTTTCTTTTGGTCACAGAATTCTCAGTTAAGTTTAGGAAAATCAATTCCAGATTTGTGAACGCTGAAGAGCTTTAAAAAAAAAGGCAGGGTGATTTCAGCTCCCACCCACTTACCACCCTCCCAGGCTTTTACAGCTGTAGTAATGTTATTTGAAAGTTAGCATGACAGGCAGTAATCCAGGTCATCATAATATCACACACTCTGGGAGAAACAAACAGAGTAAACAAACAAGTAAAAATGTAAAATCCTCTTGTTACAATCAAAGAAATACTGCAGGAGAGATGAAGAGGCAGCTCGGCTGTAAGACAACAATCCATAATTTACTTTGCAGATGTCTCTGTAATTTAAGCAGCAGGCAGAACAACCACACCGTTGTAGATGCTCTGGGGAAAGGATACCCAGAGCCTCATAAATCATGGTGGGGATTAAAAGCAATGAACATTCATCTTCTTAACCTCGTAAAGCAATACTGCAAAGCTAAGGATTACAACTTAGTGTGCATGTAATCTTTGTTCAGGGATAAAGGGTGTCAATTTTTTTAAAAGCTTCTCTCAATTAGCAGTGGCATGTGCCTTCTGGAAAGAGAGCAGGAAAAATAGTTTTTAAGTTGATTTAATAAGAGTTCCTATCTATTAAAAGAACACTTAATAAGAGCACTTTCTATCAAGAAAAAAATATATAAGGGAAGTCTGGGTCTGATGGTAGCTTGTTTCCCATTAAGCTATACTGGTGTTTTCTGTTTTATTTCCTTCTGTGGAAGCTAGATTTAATACACAAGAACTTAAGCAAAACTAGAATTCACACATTGTAGTCCTGGAGTCCTAAACCACTTCTTCTCCTGCAGGATTTGTCTCTCCTCTTCACAGGAACTCTGTGTTATTCAATGGCTTTCATGCGGTAAGCAGGAAATCGTTCACAGGAAAGGTGGAGTTTTAAGGCTTCAAGGCCAAGATTTATAATACCTAGTTAGTCTCTTAATTCCCTATTTAGCCACCTAAGTTAAGTTGGCCTCATTTTCAAAAGTGCTGAACACCCAACATCACCCACTGATTTCAAGAGTGCCCATTGAAGTCATTGTGCAGTTGGTGCTTGGCTCTTTTGAAAATCAAGTCATACATTTAGGTGCTTAAATATGGATTTAAAATGTAAATGTGGGCATATCTTTTGCAAATATTGGCCCACAACTGTACATAGCCTCAAATTATTTTGTTTTCATCCATCCTGTTTTCTGAATGGTCAAAACAAATGTGATTTCTTTTTTTAAGTTGTCCGTGTCCCTTCGCATTTTAAAACTTTTAGCCACTTGAGAAATTTGATGTCAAATCGTAAAGAAGTCTGACACTACTTAGTCTCATTCTTGCTTCCCCTTCCACCACAGTTTCCTCAGCTTTGAAGTTACTATTTATTGATTTTTTTCTCAGGCTTCTAATGATGTCACTGCAGCTAGATATGTGTGTCTGCTCTATTCCCTGAGAGGTACCCCCGGTCTAAGATGCAGATATTTCCTTCCAGTGTGATCACAGCTGGGCTTCTTCCCCAAGTATTTGGGAGTATTAAGTATTAGATAAGCAGGCACATGTGAATAATGCAGTAGTTAGGTTCTGAGGTTTTAATAGTGGCTAATATTCGGACCTTTAAAACAGAGTATAACACTCACCTCCACCTATCCCCTCAGATCACAGAACCCCTTACCCTATGTTGCATTTCCTCTACCCAAACAACTTAACTCTTCCTCCAAGATCTTAGATATCTTTTGCCTGGGGAAATAAACAACCTTCACCTCTATGTCTTATCAGATGTCTCCTGGGACTGTATTTCCTCCTCCTCTTTCCCTCAAGACCTTTAAGAAGGCTTTCCATGACCTGGGTGCTTTTGGGGGTTGCCTTTTAAGGTCATTAGAGTCCTAAGGGAAGTCTTATGGTGCCAACACTGGCTCTGGGAGCCCTTGTCTGTGTATAAGAAAGGTTGGGTATGGGAATAAGCAAATATTGAGGTTATTTGTGAGGTCATTTATCATTTGGGTTGCACATCCGTGTCATTCATACTGCTTGATATTGTTGTTTAAGGCCCATTGCCTTCAATGCAACTTTCTGGAATTCAAGGGATACTAGTTCATGACCTGTGATTTCAAAATCTGAAATTATGAATCAGCTTTTCTTTTGGAAAAGAATGATTGGGCCCACCATAAATAATGTTCTCCTGGAAACCATGAGCCAGAGCTTTAAAAGAAATGAAAGGCCACTTTGAGAGTAGGAGGGATAAATCTTTGAAAACAGTCATGGATAATCTTCTCTCCATAACCTTAAAAATAATCATGCAGAACTTGAAAGACCTCAAGCAGTTTGAGCCCAATGTTTGGGCTAATACCATGGCCATCTTAGTTCCTGGTGTATCTCCATTGACTTCACTGGGAGCTTGTTAGTGCTCTGCACTTGTGAAAATCTGGCCACTTAAAGAGTCTAAATATGGACTCCATAGCCCAACTTTAGGCATCCAGTTGTGCAAATCTTGTCCCATGGGTCTATCTATCGGGCAAATATATAAAAAATGGTTGTATCTGAGTTAGCATTTTGAATCTGAGCATAAAGGTCAGTATTTTCTGTTGTAGTTCATGTGATTGGTTCAGCTTTTTTTTCAGGGTTTTATTTTTTTACCATTGTGGATTTATGTATATTGAGTCATCTTCTTTCCCCCTTCTCCAGATCTCAGTCTATCCTGAAACTTAATTCATTGCTATTATTGTTTATTTCACTGTCTGTGTTTTTGTAATTTGGTAACTGGCTTCCAATAAAATGAGTAAAAGGATTAAAAGGTCATATTGAAAAGGAACTGGCTACCACAGCACCACTTCTCTGGTAGGAGGGTTTGAGACCTTGATTCTCCAGTTCACTCTTTACTTCAAAGAATCAATCCACAAAATACTTTACCTGTTGATGATCATTACATTAACTGCAGGTTTATTTAGCATTTGTATTGTGGTAGCACTCTCAGGTGTTCCCCTGAGGATGGGGACCCTGTTATGTTGGACTCCATATAAACACATAAAAAGATGGGGTCCCTATTAGAGCTGGTCAGAAATGTATGTTTTGTTTGTTCCAGAAAATTAGTGAGCACTTTAATTATTGTCCCTCTGGCTACACTGCAGTCCGAGGTGTGATTGTCTGCACATGCTGCATACCCAAGCGAGCTTTAATCTCCCTAGGGCACTAATAGCTGTGAAGCTGCAGCACGATGGGCTTCAGAAGAGGCTCGCTCACTGCATGTGCACTTGGGGTCTCAGGTGGGCAGCCCAGGCTGAATCTTGTAATCCGACAGCTCCATTGCTTTTGGTACTCACTCTAGCTAGATTAAAGATGGCGCAGGTGTGCCTACGTGGGCAGAAATCACACAAACCAATTACAGTAGACATGCCAGTTGTTTTTCTCCTTATTCTCTCCCCTTTATTCTTCCCCATTCTCCTTTTCCTTTTTTCCCTTCATCACTTCTTTTTTTTTTCATTTTGTCCCTCAAGAAGTGAGAGATATTTGGAAAGAAAAGAAAAAAAAATCCTCCCTCTCCTTACTTTGGAGTTTTCTTTTAACAAACAACTAAATCGAACAACGGGCCTATAAAGCTGCAGTAAATAAATCAACACATAAAATGGGCTCTCTAACATTTTCATTTTTGAGGGGAAAACAGATATGTGTGCAATTCCAAAAGATTTCACTCGTTCCAGTCCTGGCCTTAAAGAGCTTGCAGACTAATTTAAGACAATGGATAACAAATGTGTGATGAATAATAGAAGGGATCGGTGAGTCAAGACACGGGTAATGTGGATTAGTGGTAGTATAAGCTAGTTGTGTGCACAGCTTGATGATTCTGAATAAACTGCTGAGCTTCACTGAAAGAGAATAATGTAAAGTGCTAAAAGCAGCAACATTTTTGAGGGGGGCGGGGCGGGGGGGGAGAGCAGGGGTGTTTTCCTAAGCTCCACCTAGAAAACAACTCTGCTCACTGTATATCTTTAAAATCACATTCTCTCTCTTCTTTCTTGGGTACTTTGATCAGCAGTGAAATAGGCCAGTGCTGACATTTAAAGTGTCATCATCATTCAGCTTCAGAATTAACAATGCATTGAAATGAATAAGGGGCCGTTCAAAACTTTCTGAGCTATTGTTTACGCTCTCGTCAGACTCAGGCAGACATCTCCGCATCGCTTTACACTTAGTTAACATTTGCTGGTTATTTTTTGCAAAGACTTAATGGGCGGAGGGGAAGGCAAAGAAAGAAATCCTAGGGTTTGAAACAGAAGATAACAGTCATCAGAGTGTTGGTTTGCTGAAATGCTACAAGCCAGCTCAGTTTGAACCTTGCTCTCTCCCCCTCCCCAAAAATAAAATAATACAAGGCTTTAAAGGCTTCACATAAAACCATTTTTACCTCATTCATGAGTAATTATATTCTTTGATGATCCAAACAGATTGTGTTTGACTTCACTTTTTTCTCCTATAATGGAATACTTGTTTTTTTAAAAAAAGATGACCATTCCTTTGCTTTCTCTGAATACACAGGTGTTAATTTAATTGCCAGTGTTCCCCTAGGATATTGATATTTCACTGGGTATCTGCTCGATAATGGAGACAATGGATGTGGAAGTTTCTTTGTGTATCTGGTACGTTAGACAACAATGATGTAGTTAATGAGATGCTAAAACGCTTTTATACCTTTTTTATTTACATTTCTTTTTCAATTATATGCTTGGAAATGCTTTCTTACAAACTTGATTTTTTTTTCCCCTACCAATATTCTCCTTTCTTATTGGAAAGCATGGCAAATGATTTCTCTCTCACTCATATAGAATACAGACCAAGGTGTCTGTGACTCCTTTGTTACCTTGTTTGATAGTGCTATTATGGATCATGTAATCAGTTATGACTGCATAATTCATTAAATAGATTAGAGAGACAAGGTGAGAGAGGTAATATCTTTTATTGGACCAACTTCTGTTGGTGAGAGAGACAACGTTTTGAGCCACACAGAGCTCATCTTCAAGTCAGATTGTTAGTTAACTTGTGCTCTCTCTGCTGGTTTATTTTTCCTTTTCAGTGGTTTCTTTTTCTATAGGTATATGCAAACAGTAACTTTAACACTTTGATGGATTCAAAACATGAATGTAAGAGTGATTATATATGTATCTATGCACGTGTAACACTGGGGTACTGGTTACATATCCATGGCTAAGATTGAGTTTGATTTGTGCACATACGCACGCACAAAAACAAATATGTACGTTTCAAAAGTGGCTAATGGGTTGGAGTACTTCAAAACATGAAAACCCAACTTCAGTCACTTTAAAGAAGCCGTTTACAGAATGTGGGTGCTCACACTTTTTGAAAATGAGCCCCTTAAAATGTCTTAAAATTTCTAGTTGTTTCTGAAAATTTAGACCACTCCATTTCCAGTTTTTGAAAATATTTCCATTTTAGGTTGTAGTTTCCAAAAATTGACACTTTTTGCCAAAACTTCTCTATCTACTCCCTAAAGATGGGCAGAAAATAGTAAACCAGTTTTGCAGAAAATTTCAAATATGTCTGTTTCCCAGGGCTGAATTGGACCCATGTTTCATGAAAATTTGTAACATTTGTATCTATTTTAACAAAATTGTATTGAAATAGTTTGAAACTATTAATGAACCTTTTCATTTACTGAAAAAAAAACAATATTTTCAGTAAATGAAAACTTTGAAATTCTAAGTAAACATTTTCATTTACCCAAACAATGTTTTCAGTAAATAAAAATGTTTAATAACCCATTTTTAATTAAAAAATCAATTAAAGAAATTGATGAATATTTATGGGAAAATTGAAAATTTTGAAGATATTGGCAATTCTGGGGTGAAAGTTCAGGGGATTTTTTTAAATGGCAATTTTTCATAGGGAAAAGATTTTTGTGTGAAAATTTTCAACTGATTTGATTATTATTAATAATAATAATTAATAATACTTAGCTCTTAATTTTTTTCATAATTAAATTACAAAGAAATTTACAAAGGAGGTCAAAATCATTCCTATTTTATAGAAGGAGAAACTGAGGCACATGGGGGTAAAATGACTTGCCTATGATCACAGCAGGCCAGTGACAGAGCCAGGAACAGAACCCATGTGTCTTGAGTCTCAGTTCACTGCTCTATTCATAGGAAACAATGCCTCTGTTTGTGACCCTTTTTTATTCCTTAGTGCATTTAAAAGCCTATTTACATTCTGGGATTGATGGACAGAGCCCCCCCGCATTGAAGGCTGTCTCATTAGAGGAGGAAGCGACCACAGTACCAAGACTTAACTAAGTACAGATGGACAAAACATGAAAAAACAAGAATGGGGGTGCAAGTCACAAGGACCCGGATGTTGCCCACTGCCTTGAGGAGGAGTCCAAGGGGTCAGTGGACCAGCAAAACTCTGACTGCCTTGGAATATAGAGTATCCTGTTACTGAACACAGACAGTGCAGTCAGGGGTAGTGCAAACTCCTCTTAACAATGTGCCTCAGTCCTGATTTGAAGGAAATGGCTTAGGGATGAGAGGATAGTTCAATATCCATTCTTGATCTCTCTGCTGTCATTGCCAATTAGTCCAGTTAATTAAGGTCTATACTGACAGAATCTTGTTTCATACATGCTGTGGAAGAATAATTAGCTAGTGACAGTCCAGGGTTGGACAGGATTCAAACCAGTGGAAGAGGAATGATGGATCATGGTCTCCCAACATTGACCCTTTTAAAACTTGTTTCTGAAGCATGCATTATCCCTTGCCACAGTTCTTTGTATGCTTAAAAAAAAACAAACAAAAAAAAAAACGTTGTATATGTTCTTTAGACTTTGGTCCTGCAAGATAGTGATCCATTGAAAGCGCCCCGTCTGCCTGGGTGATATCAATTGTAAGCTCTTTGGGGCAAGATCCTTGTCTTCTTGCATGTTTGTTAAGTGCTCTTGCACACTGGTGCCATATAAATAAGGTAATTTGCTATGTTGCATTTCATGTACAAAATAATGTAAACTTGCTTCACCCGCAGCATTCTAAGTGTAGCACAAATAGCCTATTCCCTTTTGGGGTGTCTGAAAGCATCAGTGGTGCTCCTGTAGTTTTACCACTTTGTATTCCCTGAAATAGCCTTGCACATGAGAATTTACCAAGACTGCACTTATTTTAACTGATATTGACGGTTGGTACAATAGGTGAAGGAGCCCTTTTAGAGCCTGAGACTTCATACCATTACTCATATGAGTAATCTTGATTCATGCTTGCTGAGCCCCCATTGGGATCAATGGGACTACTCACCAAAAATATATTTGTTTGCAAGGTCAGGACCTAGCTTTTCAATTACTGTACATTATATGCTTTTAAGAGTTATTTAAATATGCATTACCAAGATGAACTATTACGAGGATTCAGACGTCTGTGGTTCATTGGGTACATAGTATGTGCTATAAAAATAGTAATAAAACTTTATGGAAGAAAAATAGACGTATAAAATTGGCAAATGATTATTGTAGAAGATATGGGCTATCTGTCATCTCTATTATATTTCTAAGTAAAATGTATTTTCGTCTCTGAAAGACCGTAAACCAAAAGAGGAAATTAAATACATACAGACTATAATAAGGTGATATTGTGTACGTGCCAAAAACCAAGGACATTCCGAATTGGAAATCAATGGCTGCAAAAACATTGTGCTATATTCACTTTCAAATACCTGGGTGTCTAAACCTGCTGTAAGATCTTCAGCTGGTGTAAGTCTCTGCATTACACTGGTTGAGGATCTAGCTAGCTGAATAAGGCATCCAAATACAGAAGCATTGGTTGAACTTACTGAAACTCCTTTCTAGAATTAAGCTGTTTAAGGTTATAGTGGATGGCTTACATCACTGTCCAGCACTATATGGACTATATATTTGTTCAAAATAAAATGTTTAAGTGCATAAAAATTCAAAGGAAAAATGATGGCCAAGATTTTTAAAAGCAACTACTGATTTGGGGTGTTTCAATTTTTTGGAGTTCCCAGCTTGAGACACATTACAGAGCTTGAATTGCTGGTAAGCGCTGAGCACCCACCCTCTGGAAATTAGGCTCCTTCAAAGTGTGTCACATTGAGCACATGAAAATTGAGGTATCCAAAATCACTAGTAATTTCTGAAAATCTTGGTTGATTACAGTTACAGTATCCTTATTTGGGATTCATCTGAAAAATCAGTTCACCTGGCTGCATATGTTCATGTGATAAAGGCCGATTAAAGAAAGAGATACTCATTATAGTCTGACACATATGTAATAACAGAATTCATTGTTATACTAAGCTTTTATCTCTGCTGACAATTCACCTATTCTGTGACATTTTGATAAAATACTGAAATATGAAATTAGGGCCAAAGAAGTTGAAGTTCTGCAATGGAAATGCACAGCAGGATGAGTTCGGAATGAAGGGCTAGTGAATTGTGGGCATGGATACATATTTGCAGCTTCAGAATTGTGTGTTAGGGTGGCTACTCACGCATCCCCAGAATATTGGATATTCTTGTACTTCTGGGAATGGTGTGGGCATACCCCTGCTGGCATGACCTTGCAGGCACCATGCTGAAGAGCTCCTCGCCTAGCTGGTGTGACCTCACATGCATTGTATGTGCAAGATTACACATTATGGAGAACACCATTTTGAAGAGTGCACCACCCTACTCCTGCCAGTGTGATTTCACACACACCGTGTGCATGAGGTCATGCTGGTGGAGGAAGAGTGACACACACTTCAAAATGGCATTCCCCCTACATGATACCAGTTTGGGACACTGATTGATTGTGTATTGATCTCTGCAGTTATCCAATCTCTTTCATGGGTATTGTGTTGGCTCTTAATGTCCTAGCTTTTGTAATTTTAAGATGTAACCTTAATGTTCCCTTCATCTAGAAATATCGTATCCTTTAATGTTGATTATTTATTGATAGGAAATTTTATCCAACTTGAGAACTGGACTCTATAACTGTGCTATTCAGAGCTCATGGCCTGTTTTAAAATTAGTTTCCATGGTGGTTTCTTGCTGGGCGAGGGATAGAGAACTTGTGAGCATGTAAAGTACAATCTTTTACAGATGATGCATAAACAATTTAAAGCTTTCCTGACTTCAAGCCTCTATTGTTTGCTCCCTAACTGAAAGGTAATGGGCAGGGAGGAGGAGGCAGACAGCGAGGAGTGTCAAGATTTGTTTGAAGACTTACTTAGCTGTCGATTTCACTACTTTTCTGTATTAGAGTTATGTCAAATCATGTTAAAATTTAACACCATGGTTTTACATACTTCTTTGTTATAAGGTAATTTTGCTTGAATTACATCAGCCACAACTCTAACGTTCATAACACACGTCTTTAGATGCTGCCAGTAAAACACTGGCGTGATGGGCACTCCTTCACAATAGTTATTCAAAAGTGATGGGAGAAGTTTAAACATTTATAAGACATTTCAAAAATGAAATAATAATAAAAGTCATTTTAAAAGGGTTCACTCCCTCCCTGTAGGATATTGCCTACGCTATGTTTTAATACAGTTTTCACCCCCACCCCCAGTTAAGAAGCAAATACTGCTGTTCCCTATCTGTTGGATTTGGCCCCTAGCAATCTGCCATCAGTGGGGGGTAACATATAATTTCACTGTCCAAGGAGCATAGCAGGGAAAGAATTGTAACTCAGTCACAACATATTCTCTGTTTTCCCAGTGCTCTGTGATATCCCTTTTCACTGTGCAGCTGCCTGCCTCCTCTATGCCAGCCCAGCTATGTTGGCTGCTTTATTGGGAAGAGGGGATTGCAGTCAAGGATGCACCCACTTCTTGCCTATGTGTCTGTGCAGTGAGGAGAAGAACAGCTTGTATTAGCTGCTCTTCACCCACATTGTGATGTGGTACCGGTAGCTTGCATTGGGGATTAAGTGGATTTCTCAGGTCCCCTCTTCTCTACAGACAGGGTCATAGGCCAGCTCATGAGTGTGTGTGTGGCCCTGACCACATCATAACTACCACATTTCCACTGTTTGGGAGGCCAGGCAGTGAAGTGTCTGAACAAGGGAGCCTCAACTCCTATGTCATAGCAGATGTCTCTGACAGCATTGTGCTGGATTTTGGAGTGATTGGAAAGAGGCCGTTTTTGAGGTACGACTAGTCAGGCTATGCAGAGATTGGATCAGTGGGGCTACAAACCAGTGAGGAGAGAAGAGAAGGCTATGTCTGTTATTGTCTCCCTATATCCAGGGTCATATGTTGTAGTAATAACCTCAGCCCATCAGTGAAGAAAGCCTCACACACACACCCCGCCCTGCAGGTTGTGGGGATGATTCCATCCTCCCTGTCTTCTTCCCATAGGCTACTTCCTTTCAGCTGTGCACAGGGAGAAGGGAGAGCCACAGTATCTCTTAGAGAGAAGCCCATAAAAGCTTTATTTTCTTCCCCAGGAGGCAATGGTATGTACTGGTATCAGACAGACTGGGAATAGGGCGGGATGGAAGACAAAGCCAGCAGAGCCCTCTCCATGGATGATTGGGACCCTGGGGCATAGAGCTAATAGAAACCAAACTCCAGTCATGTAGAGCCTCAGTAACTCCCAGGACAGTCAGGAAAGATTTCTGCTTACCCAGAGGACATAGACTTGTGAATGAAGTAGCAGCAACTGGGCAGTATCATTTTGCTCAGTTATTCCCTCTGCACCTTGGTTTGTGGCATGTGTCTTCGGTTCACAATCTTGAAGCTATACCCTTTCTGTGATCCCATTCCACAGACCATGTTGTGACTGGTACAAGCTGATGAAGGAGCAAAAGATGTTTTGGGGCATTTTTTAGGCATAGACCATGTAACCAACAATTTTTTCTGTCCCACTGGTCTTACCTTGCTTCTGTGATCCAGGTCAGGGGGCAATGGCAAACCGTGACAGTCAGAAGACTAAAATACTTACAGCATGTTTACTGTTAGTAGTCACAGGTGCATAGCACAAGTAGAATTGTGCTTGGGATAGGTGTCCCAAAGACAATCTTTTTTTATGAATATGCAAATCTATGCCATGAAGAAAGCTTGAGAACATCCATGCTGTGGGCCAGCTAGTTGTGGAATGGTTCTATGTCATTAATGGCTGACAAAAGCTATCAGATTGATACTGGGCCTATTATCGACTCACTTGGGATCCAGATATTTGAGAGACTGCATCTCACCACAGACCCTATATGGCATTTATAGGCTTGGCACAATTCAATTTTTATTTTTAAAATAATTTTGTTAGCTAATATCTGTTTATTTTAAGCAATTTTTAGATTTTTATTGATGTAAAGGTTCGTAGTTGTGCAAAATTATGGGTTTCCAACATTTATTTTTATTGACTTTTACATGTTCACAGTTGCAGAAAAGATTTGGGAGGGTCAGATAATTATTTAATGACAGTAGTCATTGAGATTCTGAAATGATGTGAGATTGAATTTGTCAAAGCCAAAGAAAAGGATGCTGAAGTAATCAAGACACAAGGTGATGTGAAGCTTGACAAGAGTTTTAGCTGTGAATAGGACAATCTATATCTTAGAGATATTATTCAGAAAGAATCTTTGAGACTTAGACATTGCCTGGATATGAGGACCTAGAGAGAGGTCTGAGAAGATTTTAACGCCCAACCACCATTAATTTTAATGGCAACAAGACTCCTGTTCCGCCGCTTTGACATATTCAGCATCTTTGTTGGTGAAATGTCCTTCTTTGTCGACAGTCCCCTCTTCCTTTGTAATTCATTCTCTTTGTGTGTGTGTGTGGTGCCAGAACCCAAGTTTAAGCTTCAGTGCACATTGTTAGATATTATTATATGGTTTATCTTGTCTGATGTATTTAGAGTGTTTGTTTATCCGAGTGATCCATCCCCTGTCATTAAGGTTGCCGACTGTATAATTGCACAAACCCAAACAAGCTTGTCCCACCCCCTGTCCCAAGGCCACACCCCACCCCTTTTCTGAGGCCCCATCCCCTGCTTGCTCCACCCCACCCTACCCCCTCATTGCAGGAAGGGGTGCAGAGTGTGGCGTATGCACTGTGGAATGTGGGCTTTGGGAGGGAGTTTGGGTGCAGGATGGGGCTCAAGGAATGGTCAGAGAGTTGGGGTGTAGGAGGGGGTGCAGGCTCTGTCTGGGGCTGGGGATGAACAGTTTGGGGTGCAGGAGGTGTCTAAGGGCTGGGGCAGAGGGTTGGGTGTGGGGTGCAGACTTTGGGAGGGAGTTTGGATGCAGGATGAGGCTCAGGGCTGGGACAGATGATTGGGATGTGGGAGGGGGTGCAGGCTTTGTCTGGGACTGGGTATGAGGGGTTTGGGATGCAGGAGGTCTCTCAGGGCTGGGGAAGGGGGTTGGGGTGTGAGGTGCAGGCTTTGGGAGGGAGTTTGGGTGCAGGAGGGGGCTCAGGGCTGGAGCAGGGGATTGGGGTGCGGGAGCGGGTGTGGGCTCTGCCCGGGAGGCACTTGCCTCCGGCAGCTCCCGCAATGGTGACATGTCCATTGGCTCCTTGTCACAAGCAGAGGTGGCCAGGTGGCTCTGCGTGCTGCCCCATCTGCAGGCACTGCCCCTGCAGCTCCCATTGGCCTCAGTTCTTGCCTAGGAGCCATAGGGACATGCTGCCACTTCCAGGAGCTGCGTGGAGCCAGGGCAGGTAGGGAGCATGCCTCAGTCCTGCTGCGCCACCCACACCGACCGGATTTTTGGCCTATTAAAATCCCCCAGATTGCTTTCAGTAGCAACTGGGAGATTGAGTCTGATTCTGGGAAACTCCCAGCCAATCTGAGAGGCTTGGCAACCCTACCTGTCATGCATCTTCTGGCAATCAGAGATTTAGGGATACCTGAAGCAAGGGGTTGCATGGCTAATAGCCACTGATGGACTTATCCTCTCTGAACTTATCTACTTTTTTTTAATATAGTTATACTTTTGGCCTTCACAGAAGCCAATGAGTTCCACAGTTTGACTGTGTGTCATGTAAAGAAGTACTTCCTATGTTTGTTTTAAATCAGCTGCCTATTAATTTCATTGGGCAACTCCTAGTTCTTGTGTTATATGAAGGAGTAAATAAAACTTCCCTATTCAGTTTTCCAATGTTCATTGTTCCTATGTTTTCCAATGTTCATTACTTTGAATTTATCAAAACTGTATTTTATCTGCCATTTTTTTGCCCAGTCACCCAATTTTGAGGGATTCACAGTCAACTTTGGACTTAACTATCCTGAATAATTTTATATTGTCTGCAAACTTTGCCACCTCTCTGTTTACCCTTTTTCCAGATCATTTATGAATATGGTGAACAACAATGCTACCAGTACAGATTCTTCAGGGACCCCGCTATTTCCCTCTTTCCATTGTGAAAACTGACCATTTATTCTTATCCTTTGTTTGTCTACCTGAGTTCAAGTTCTCCCTCTGCCTGAGCAGGAAAACAGAATTCATCTGGTATCTGCCACCTCTCACATGAGTGCCTAGCCACTGGGCTGTTCCACTGTGGAAAAATAACTTCTAGAAGTAATTAGAGCAGGGAAGACAGAGTCTGGGTTACCCACCTACCAAGTGGGTGCTCTAACCACCGAGCTACAGAGTCAGTCTCATGCAGCTTTTGCACATGTGACCACTAATTAATTTCACATACTATAGTTCACCAAACAACCATCAAATGTGCCTTCTGGACCTTCATGTGCTAGACAAGTGAAATGCAGTGAAATATCATTAGCTGTAGCTTAGTCGGCTTTCCCTGACATATGGTGATTTTCATAAGCTCCTCTTTGCAGTACTGGGCTGGGAGCTGACTTCTGCAGCACAGGGTATCTTGGTTCTCTTTGCTGTTTTGCCATGACTGGAATCATTTGTTTCCTACTGAAAGCTTAACAGCTGCATCATGCTGAGCAAAGTGTGTGTTTGCAACCATTTCTCATCTTTGTCAGAAATGATATAAACTGTCTTAGTGAGATTTTTGTACTGTTGTGACACTTTTTCGTGGTTTCAGTTTTCATTTCAAATGTGAAGCTCAAGCCAGCTTTACCAAAAGTTTGCATACCGTTTTATGAATCTGTGCTAAATTTTTGAGGGATTTATGGGGCTGGGTGGAAACTATTCATATAACTTTGTGACACACACAGTATCAATATTTGGTATACCATCTGTACTGGCTTAGGGTTTTTTTTTTTTTTAATTGGGGAGTTTGTATGGGCCTGAAACTCATATAAAAACCCCAGAAGTTTCCATCAGAATGGGAATAATTGTTTGTGCAAACCAAAATTGTTGCTATTCAAGACTCACCTTTATAAAGTCTATGTTGTGGGAATGCATACACTACATACCTCAATGCAGTGGGGCCCAAGGGGCTCATAGCCACTGGTTAATTAAGGGGGCATGAAAATATCCCTGGAAAATGAAATGTACACATATGTACAGTGATAGCATCCAATTATTCTAGAGGTTTACATTAACTGTGAACTCATTAATACATTTATCTATTGTACAGGAAGTATAAAGTACAACCAAGAAAGACATTAATGCATTTCACTGTCACATGGGAGACCCTAGTTTCAGACTCAGTTTGGGCTTTCGCCCACTGGGTCAGTAAAGTGTTCAAAATGCTGCGGAGATGATAGGTTCTCTCAATCTTTCAATAGGTCGCTATATTGCTAACCAACATCCACTGTTAGTAATTACCTATGCACTGACAGGAAACATGTCACCTTTTCTTCACAACGGGACTATCTATATGCTGTGTTATAGCTGTTCGAGAGAAAGAGTGGGGTGGATTAAAAACCTGTGATGCTTATTCAGACCATTCCTGATTCTTGCCTTAGCTCAGAGTTGATCATAACCTTTATATGTGTCTTGGCCAAAGACATAGGAAAACCCACTCTCAAGTGCTTAAAGACCTACCACAATGTAAGTGTAGTCTGTGGGGTGACGGGAAAATATAATGGGGATCTCTATACTCAGATTTGAAATCTGATTGCTTACTGTAAGGACACAAATGTTACAAAGATTTTTTTCTAAACCCTTGCACCCATTTTATATGTATAAGATATATGGGGGAGGGGGAGCTGGGCGGAGAAGAGAAGGTGGTAATCCTTTATATTATTAAATGATTTGAGAATACATAGGGAGCTTGTAAGTTTTCAAAATCTGACTTCAAAGAAAATAATCCTGCAGTACTGTGAGCAAGAATAGATATAAAGAGAGTACAGGAGTAGGTTAATGACCCTCTGAAAGTAAAATTACATTGTTAATTGGTAAGACAATTTTAAATTAAACTTTTGTTCAGTATTTGCCTAAAAATACATTTTCAGAACAGGTATATTAAGTGTTTATATACCAGTGCTAGAAGTCTAAATAATAAAATGGGTGAACTAGAGTGCCTCATATTAAATAAGGATATTGATATAATAGGCATCACAGAAACTTGGTGGAATGAGGATATACAATGGGATGCAATAATACCAGGGTGCAAAATATATTGGAAGGACAGAACAGGTTGTGCTGGTGGGGGAGTGGCACTATATGTGAAAGAAAGCGTAGAATCAAATGAAGTAAAAATCATAAATGAATCAAACTGTACCACAGAATTTCTATGGATAGAAATTCCATGCTCTAATAATAAGAATACAGCAATAGGGATATATTACTGACCATCTGAACAGGATGGTGATAGTGACTGTGAAATACTCAGGGAGATTAGAGAGGCTATTAAAATAAAAAAAAAACAACCCTCAATATTAATAATGGGGGATTTCAGTTATCCCCATATTGACTGGGTACATGTCACCGTAGGACGGGATGCAGAGATAAAGTTTCTTGACACCTTAAATGACTGCTTTTTGGAGCAACTGGTCCTGGAACCCACCAGAGGAGAGGCAATTCTTGATTTAGCCCTAAGTGAAGGACAGGATCTGGTCCAAGAGGTGAATATAGCTTGACCGCTTGGTGTTAGTGACCATAATATAATTAAATTTAATATCCTTGTGGCAGGAAAAACACCACAGTGGCCCAACACTAGCATTTAATTTCAGAAAGGGGAATTACATTCATATGTTCTTATGTATTAAAATAAAAAGAGTCAAATGGCTTGTAGTATTAACTGTCCAAAATTATCATATAGACAAACTGAAATTCTTCATTTTCAGGTGGGTTTTGCTAATTCATTTGTTTGTGATGTAAGGAGAGTAAACGAAACACATGTGGCTAGAGACTAACAACATAGCTGTTAAAACTAGACCAAAATACAGTTAAAGTGCGACATGACCACATATGTGCTTGGATGTATAAACAGATTCCTTTTGGAAGTAAGGGAAAATGTTTACATTTGATGTATTCCTCAGTCTGTAGAGGTAATGAAGACCATATGGAGCAGATAACCCAAATGGAATGATGTTCTGAACTTTAAATGAGGCAGTCTGTGTGGTGGGTGGCTAAATTCCCAAGTGTGTGATGTGGGAAGCTCAAATGAAGATGGCTGGTGGTAGCTCAGTCACCTAATGGTTTATGCAATGTGTCCTCCATTCCCTCTCTTTAACGTGTACAATGAAACTGCACTAGAAGTTGAGCAAGAGGACCAGCACAAATTGTGAATTAGAGCTGGCTGGAAAAATTTCCGTGATATATTTTTCTGCCGGAAAATGTAGTTCTGTCTAAATATAAACACTTCAAGAAATTGTGTTGAATTCAACAAAGTTTTGGGCTGGTCTATGCTGCAAAGTTAGGTTGAGTTAACTGCATAGCTCAGAAAAACACACACCCTGTGCAATGCAATTAAGCTGATTTAAACCCCTTAGTGTAGACACCGCTAGGTCAATGGAAGAATTTTTCTGTCAACCTAGCTACTGCCTCTCAGAGAGATGGATTTACTAAAGCAATGGAAGAACCCCTTCCATTAGCAGCCTTCAATTTTGATAGCAGCCTTCAATTACCTGAAGAGGGGTTCCAAAGAGGATGGAACTAGTGGTGGCAGATGACAGAACAAGAAGCAATGGTCTCAAGTTGCAGTGGGGGAAGTCTAGGTTGGATATTAGGAAACACTATTTCTCTAGGAGGGTGGTGAAGCACTGGAATGGGTTACCTAGGGAGGTGGTGGAATCTCTATCCTTAGAGGTTTTTAAGGCCTGGCTTGACAAAGCCTTGGTTGGGATGATTCAGTTGGTGTTGGTCTTGCTTTGAGCAGGGGGTTGGACTAGATGACCTTGTGAGGTCTCTTCCAACCCTAATATTCTATGATTCTAATAGTAATCCAGTGGTTAGGGCACTAGATTGGCAGTTGGAAGACATGCTTAATGGCCTGCTCTGCCACAGACTTCCTGAGTGACAATGCACAAGTCACCTAGCCTCTCTGTTCCTCAGTTCCCCATATGTAAAGCTGGGATAATAGCACTTCCTTATCTCACAAAAGTGTTGTGAAGATAAATACTTTCGATTGTGAGATGCTCAGATACTATGGTGATGGGGACCATGTATATATCTTAGATATATAGATAAAAAAGGGTATGAGAGAAGAAACAGGAGTTAAAGGAGCATAATGGGCAAAATGAGGCACAATAAGAGGAAGGGATGAGAGTGGGAGAGAATGAGAGAGAGAGCGCACAAACAAGGCAGAGACAGAGGAGTAAAGGGGTACCTGACATCAAAATGTCATTTTTCACATTCACATTTGGAAAGGTTCCACATCACTGACCTCTAGCATAAAATCACCCTTTAATAAATACTGTAAATGGAATATAACAGGTACAGAATCTTCAAAGGCAAGTCGTCTGCATTGAAAATCATTGTGTACCTTTCATCCAGTGGCAAAAAGAGAGAAGATGGGTCAGGCAAGGAATCCATTAGCTGGTGTTTCAGAGAATTTCCATGTCTTCCTGAAGAAACAAAGAAGGAAAGAAAATGTGCTCCAGGTTCTCTGCTATTCAAACCTCCAGAAAGAAAGGAAATATTGTTTTAGTTTTGGATTGGGGGGGAGAGGTTTAAAAGGCAGATGGGCTTCTATTTTTTTTTTAATCAGAAGCCCAGAGAATATGCCAAGGGACTTATTAGTGCAGAAATGTATCAATAACATGCCAATTTGTGAAGATCCTTATGAAGAACTAAGGGGTTAAATTGGTAGTTTAATCAATGACAATATAGTCTTTATATAGTGTCACTGGGGAAAACGCTTTGGAAATACAAACCAAAATGAAATTTATTTGGCCAATATTTTTCTGCTGCCTTTGCTATTATTGAGTCTATTTGTATCCTACCCATCTCAATGTCCTCATCTGTGTTATCTTGCGGAGAAATCATAAAACTTGCTTATGGCATCATTGTCTGTTGTGATGGAAATAATTGTGAAGTCACAAATCCAACAGTATGAATTCAAATAAAGAAAAAAGGGCATTGGAATAATAATTAACAAATGTACACGGTAGAACAAGAAAGTCAATCCAGCAAGAGGGCTTAACTGCAGTTTTAATTATGGTCCACAGGGGCAGAGCTACAAAGGACAAATTGTACGTTTTATTCTCAGTAACTCTGTTTTATATATACATACTACCACGTGGGTGTATGTATGTTTAGCTATCTCTGTTACTTTGATTAATCTCTGCAGTTTCCCTTTGCAAGAAATTATTTCTCTATGTATTAATGTTCACTATGTTATTTTCAACTTTGATTTATATCACTCACTGAATAATTTTCTACGAGAAATAGGACTAAACAAGATTACATTTTGAAAACATATATTTTAGCATGCACTTCCATATACGATTGTCATGAAAGAGCCAAGCAATCTCCCTTTGTCCTTTCTAGAATTCCATAGAAGTCACTTTCTTTCTTCCAGTATTTTCATTAAAAACAAATAAAGGCAAACAAAATCAGTCCAATACACAATCAGCACAGTAGCACTGCAAGTCTGAAAGGGCTCAGGTGTATTCTTCCATTTCCCTCAAGAGGCCTGTTATCTGGCCTGATGCCAACATAAAGATCCAGCCTAGGGTGGAATTTAACGAAGGCTGGTAAAGCTGCTGATCCACCTTTACCAAAATGTAAAAAATGACAATGAGGGAAAAAAAAGAATTATATTACAAATAAATGGTTTCAGCGTTAGTATCCGCAAAAAGAACAGGAGTACTTGTGGCACCATAGAGACTAACAAATTTATTAGAGTTATGCAAGAGGGTGAGCAAGTTGGATTTTAAAACTCTAGCTTAATTTAAATATGATTCCATTCAGATCTGCACTCCCCTCTCCCATAATTTTGCATATTTATTTTATTTTGATTTGTATGATACAATTTAAAAGTACTGGTCCTGTTCTCTGTGCTATTTTGAAATCTGCTAAAAGGACAATCCAGGTTCAAACACAAATTAGCCTGGCAGCTTTCCCAAAAGCAGTGTAAAAATAGCCAAAAATAAAATAAAAACAACCTCCCTATCAACATAATAATAATAATTCACCCAATCTGTCCTTCCGTGTCCAAAAGCTTGGTTGAAGAAGTGTGTTTTACATGATGTCCCTATAGTCCATAGAAGTGGATTATTCTAGACCAAAGAAGAGAAGTGAATTCCAAAAATGAGGGCCCCTTATAGAAAATGCCTATTTTTTGAACTGAGGAAGCCTCAGTTGTAGCAGTTCTGCTGATATCAAAGCACTAGGGTACAGTGGGGAGCTGCTCATCCAAATGTTACACATCCATCAAAAGCTTCATAGGTTGAGAATATCATCTTAAATTTCTCATGGAAACTGATAGGGAGGCAGTACAGATCATGGATAACTGTTGCTATGTGCTTGTGATTAAAAACAAAACAAAACATAAGATATAAGCCAGTGCATTCAGAGCTGCCTTCGATTTCCCTGCAGATTGAGTATTCATACGGTCTAGTCTCAAGACATGGATCATGGTAGCAAAGTCTTTACCTGCAACTTCCTGGCCAGAGATGTAGACTGAAAAAAGTCATCCTAGTTATTGCTGCAGTGTGGCCATTTACTAGTAGTTGAGGGATCCAGCCATGCCCCCTAAATAATATTTGTAACCAATGACTGTAACATACCCTCAAGGAAAGTAACTGACATAATCTCCCAACTCTTCTAGTTACTTCCTCAACCTACCTGCAATACTTCAATCTTATTCAAATTGAAGCTCAACCAGCTAGACCTCTTCCATGTCTTACTGTTTACCAAACACTGGGTGAGGAATTCAGTGGCTTTGACTTGGAGTAGTGGAGCCATGGAACTGGGTGTCATCAACCTATTGAAAACACCATAACTCATGCTTCCTCATCATCCCTCCTAATGGCCCTTGGCAGGTTTGCCCACAGTCCCATTTTTCAAGGGATGTCCCTTATTTAAATAGAACATTGCCTATCCCATACTAAATCAGTACAGGACACCTTTTATCCCATATTTCAACATATTAAAAATATCATGCAAAGGCAGTTTTATTATTACCTTACCTTCCAATGATATAAAGTTTTTCAAATTAGGCAATGTAGTAATGCAGAATCGGTCCCATGATTTACTGAACCAATATAGCGGAACTAATATTTGGAAATCACATTATTAGTGGCTAACATTAGCTGAAAGCAAACTTTTACCACATGGTCAGGAAAATGTTCAATGCAATTAAGAGTGAAGCATTGGGAACACCAGACAGTCCTCCTGAACCTAAACAGAAAAAAATTAAGATATAAAAGTCAATGGGAAGAAAAATACAACTGGGTAAAACCTTTCAGTTTTGATTCTGGAAAAGTCTTTTGTACTTTGTGCCAGTGTGAATTCACTATCAGGCACGGAGGCAAAACTGACCTGAAGAAGCACACAGCAACTGATGGACATAAGAAAAACACACAGGCTAAAACTATGATAAATATTAGCAAATTCTTTGTCTCTTCAAACACTGAAAGTGACAGAATTGCAGCATGAGAAATTCCAACTCTTTTCCATACACTTAAACACAACCCAAGTTACAACAATATGGATTGTGGTAATAAGCTTCCAGTGAAATGTTTCGTGATTCAAATATTGTGGACAAACTGTGTTGTGGAAGAACCAAAGCAGAGCTCAGAGGAACAGCCGTGTTAGTCTGTATTCGCAAAAAGAAAAGGAGTACTTGTGGCACCTTAGAGACTAACCAATTTATTTGAGCATGAGCTTTCGTGAGCCACAGCTCACTTCATCAGATGTGTACCGTGGAAACTGCAGCAGACTTTATATACACACAGAGAATATGAAACAATACCTCCTCCCACCCCACTGTCCTGCTGGTAATAGCTTATCTAAAGTGATCAGCAGGTGGGCCATTTCCAGCACAAATCCAGGTTTTCTCACCTGGATTTGTGCTGGAAATGGCCCACCTGCTGATCACTTTAGATAAGCTATTACCAGCAGGACAGTGGGGTGGGAGGAGGTATTGTTTCATATTCTCTGTGTGTATATAAAGTCTGCTGCAGTTTCCACGGTACACATCTGATGAAGTGAGCTGTGGCTCACGAAAGCTCATGCTCAAATAAATTGGTTAGTCTCTAAGGTGCCACAAGTACTCCTTTTCTTCTTTCAAAGCAGAGCTATTAGTGACCAATATTTTGGCCGCAAAGTCTGTGGGGGATTGTGTATGGGATTTATTACCATCACCCACAAAACAGCACTTGTATTTCTCTGTAGCAACAGATGCCTCAAATAAGGGGAACTGGAAGATGTTTCCGATGTGCCTATGATATTTCACCGTTATCAAACTGTGTTAAGTGCAAGTGGCTCAATTTTTATGAAGACAGTGATGAATCTGTAAACGGCATTCATCATGCTGTAATGAACTGCCTAGAGAAACACCAGCTTAATGTTAATTGCATTACTGCATACTCTACTTCTGATGCAAATGTGAACTATGGCAAACACAATTTGGTATATCAATTATGTCCTGAAAATGACCCCATTTTGAAGGTGAATTACCCTGCACACATAGCTCATTATACTTGCAAACATGTGAGTGATCTGTTGCTGGTTCACATCGAAACATTTGTGTTGAAAATTTACAGCCATTTTTCTGTGTCTGCAATATGTGGAGAACAACTCTGAAGTGTTTTGAGTTTGTTGACATTGTATGGAAAGTAGTACTGCGATCCTTGAGTACAAGATGGCAATGCTTTAACTCAGCAATCAATCGAGTTCTGAGAAACTGGCAAGCAATTTCAGCCTACTTCAAGTGACTAAGGGAGTCTTGTCCAGTAGCTTTAAAGAACATTTTCACAGAAGATGGTGAGTATGCGTGCATTGTGGAAATGTACATGTTTTTTACAATGTGGCTTGTATCTTTGATGCACTGGTTAGAAAGTTGGAGGAATCAAAACTATACATTACTGATGTGTATGTAGAGATGTGCCATTTTAAGATGAGGATGTTAAAACGGAAAGAGGATTAAAAAAAAAAAAAAAACTCCAAGCCTAACAACTAAAGCAAAGGTAAAACAAGACTCTTCATTATGTTTTATTACTCTCTGCTTTTGTACATCAATAAATGGTTTGATTTCTCTACTGACAATTGATGAACTTGAAACCCATTGGTCCTTATGAGAAGCGTAGTTTCTCAGATCTTGAGGATGTAACAGATACACTCATAATGAGGGAAATCATAAACATGGACCATCTCTATGAGGAATTTTGCACCAGTCGAGATGTGATCAAAACATCAAGATTTCCAAATCTATCAGTAAAAAAATGGGTGTATGAATTTCAGAAGTGTGGAAGAGACAACTTGAAAAACTTGTTTCAAGTTATGTTTGTTCTCAGTATACCAGGATCAAATCTGTAGTGAGGATTTTTTCATTAATGGGGAATAAATGGTCTGATGTATGGAATACATGCCACACAGATTTAATTAAAAGCAACCTCCAAATTTGCATAATCTTTCAGTTATCCTACAAAGATTTCTTCATCTCTGTACAACAAGACTGGGAGTTGCTGAGTGCTGCAAAAAAAAAAAAGCATCAAGAAATAGGTGAATGTAGGTGAATACTACTGGATGAGGATGATAATAATAATGAATATTAGGAGGGGCAGAGATGACTTGTACCTAGTGATAGTGGGGGGGGGGTGGCAAAGTGAGCACAGTGGTTTCAGCAGATGCTACTGAACATGCTCAGTTGGTGTGAGCATGCTCACTACAAGCCATTCTGCAAATCTTGGGGGAGCAAGTGATCCTGCATGCATCCTGCATGACTCTCCTCCCCCCACACCTCCAAACAAATGCTGCCCCTGGGTAAGGGTGCTAGTAACACAGTCCCATATTTTTGAAATACAATGTTGACAGCTCTACCTCATGTACATATGGAACAAGAGAGGAAGACAGGATGGAATCTTGTCAAACCTTATATGAGAGAGCTCTTGGGGCAGACAAGCAACTAGCCAAAACTGCACTGAACACAACAAATAGAAATGGGGCCATGAAAGGGCAGCCACATCTATTTCCACTAGGATTCCATTCTAATCGACAGCTCAAGACCAACTGTTCTAAAAGCAGTTCATAAATCTAACACCTGGAATATGTGGTTAGCTCGTATGCTGAGCTGCACACAACATGGATTGGTAGAGTGCAAATGTGGCATGGAATTCATCATGGGACCACTGAATGCAGGACTTAATACCTCCAGTGTAAGATAGAGCAACAATAGGGAACCAAATTTGTAGCTCACTTTTAGCTTTTACCCACAGTTCGACCTTGCAACTTGTAAAGAAATATGCTGAATAAAGAATGAGTAAAGACCTCTGGATTCTTCTGGAATGTTTGTTGTTTTGAGAATGTTAAAAATAAAAATGACAACTTATTGCCTTATTATCGGGGAGGAGAAAAGGACTCCTCACTTCTGATTTTTTTCAATATAGAAGATAAAAACAGTTTCCAAAGGATTTCAGAATCTAATCTATCCTTCAGCAAGTTGATAAGAAGGAAATGAAAATGAAGAATTGCAAAAAGAGAGCTTGAAAATAAATCAGAATTAGTTATGTGAACAAACGAATGAATTGACTAAAGCTAAATGCGCAATTATATCACAAATTATGCTGAAAATGCAGTTGCCCATTGAAACAGACAGCAACTCTCCTGAGGCCAACTGCATGCTTCTGCACATTCATTTAAAGTGAAGTTCTACCACGAAAAACAGCAATGTAAAAATGGCTTCGTTTTACTCAACAGATCTGTTTTCTGTGTTCATCCAGATGAGAGCTGACTTCTTGGATGGTATTTATTACACTTTTTACTGCTTCCTGATAACACTACAAAGCAATACAGCTCTGGGATAGTGAGCGGGATTCATTTCTCACAAAATTAGCTGGGTTTTTACCTAAATTCCAATTGTTTTGGTGATGTAAGGCATAAAAAGAACTCAGCTTAGCTTTTAGATCCCACACGTTGATAGTGCTGGCAGTTAGGAAACTCATTTTTGCACTTGTAAACTAGGAAGATCTGATCAGGACATCATTGAAAGATGGTAAGCATGGAAACACAAGATGATATTTTGATAGTTATATGGAATTACACTTTATACAACCAATATTAATGCTAACTGCTAAAAATGGAAAGTATGAAAAAATTCAGTTAGCAGAATTCCCCTTGATTTTAATGGAAGTAGGGTTGGAGCCTGGATGATAAGTATAAAGTATCTTAGTAGATTTAACAGAGAAGATTAATAATGTAAGGATTGATATGATAAGGTCTCTTCATGCAGAACTCCCATTGACTTGAATTGGACTTGTACACTTGGAGGGTATGCTGGATCAGACCCATTTGTATATGAACAATAAAGATCATACAGGGATAAATAGGTGAAATGGCCTGTGATACACAGAACTATATGGTGTAATGGTCTTTTCTTGTCTTAAATTCAATGAATCTCTGAACATCAGTTTTGATGGTGCTAGTAGTAATTGAAATCTTGTTCAATGCAGATTAGAATTGTGTAAATAACTGATTTGATTTTGTTTTTTGGGGTTTTTTTTCAGTTTCCTGGCAGTTCTGAATTTTTTACAAAATTTGAGGGGTTGGGTTAAAAACCTCTTTTTATTGTTTCATTTTGGCAACGCAAAAATCAAGAAAAAAATAATTTTATGGAAAACAAATCTTTTAATTTCTTCTTGGACATTTTTTTTTAAATAAAGAAAGTGAAAGGTGGTGGGAATGGCACCATTGCTGCCCTTATAACCTTTAGTATAATGGTTAAAGCACTCACCTTTATACTTAAATTGCTATTGGGCCAGAGAGAGAGTGAAACTGAATCCACAGCCAGGTGGTTAGGGTACTCATTTGAGAGAGAGAATACCAGGGTTTCAGTCCCTGTTCCAATGAATATTTATACAAACTGGAACAGCTTCAAGGGAGAGATTGAGAAACCCACCAACTTCTGCATTTTTTGCTTTTAAAAGTTTCAGCTGAAAAAATTCACCCAGCTCTAGTGTAGATACAATGGCACTTACCTAGTCACTTGTGTTTTAAAAGTGGATGGAGATTTCCATTGTTGCTAAAGTAGTGTATTGTCAACTAGCAGGGCTCCTAGGTGCTGTCTTTCTTGAGAATGTCAAATCTCTTGTGGGCGCCAGTTTTGCTAAACTGTGCATGTATCCATGATTCCTTGGGAACTGTGGTCCCTAACACTAGCTGAACTTTTATAGTTAAAATTTGTTTTGGGGATAATTACAACATCCCTGTAATGTGTTCTGATTCTTAAATTACTGATACATACTCTCAACCTTAACCTCATGTTAACATTTTTTTTTAAAATTGCACTATACGTGTGTATACGAATATCTATGTATGTTTAGTTATCACTGCTGCATAGAAATTAAATAGTCACTTTATGGGGGAGGGCTACAATATTTTGTGATTTGCTATGGAGTAAAAGTTAACGAGAAAAAAACCCAAAACGTGTCAAGAACTATTCTGATGTCATTGATGTAAGCAGAGTCAGGATGAGCTCCACCCTGACATCTGGTGGTGAGGTGTGGCAAGTTGTGGAAAAGAACTTCAGGGGCTGATCTCATTTGCATAGGCACACCCACCCACCCACCCCCTAGAATGAGGCCATAACTGCCCAAATGGTCACTTTGGCTGTTGTGGGATCCCCAGTGTCTCTGTTATTGGGGCGGGAAGAATAAATTGTTATTACCCTGATTATGGGAACTGTGCTTGGAACTGTACTTGGCCTTTTGTTATGATGGAGGGACTCACCATCAACTAAGTAGTACTCGCTAGGCAAGGGACCTGGGTTCCAAAACTCTGTGAATTGAGAGAGGCTTGAGACAGGTATTTCTACCTGGTGGCGTGGGCCCCTTTTTGAGGGCCTGAAACACCAATTGCACCTCTGTCTCTCTCCACTGTAGAATGTCAGAGCTAATTTTGGGTCTATTAAGAGTCTTGCTACAGGTACTGTGCTGAATTCACTTTGGCCTTATGGTGCACCAGCACTAAGGCTCCCACTACTATGAGCTGGAATCACTGAGAGCTGGAATCACTGAGCACTGTGTCAAGTAGTGAGGAGCCGGAAGAACTAGAGTGCAGTGGTGCTGTTCGTGGATATGCTGGCAGATTGTTCGTGAGACGGCGAGGCGAACTGTGCAGGGCAGAGCCGTTCATGAGACAGCGAGCTGAGCAGAGCTGTTCGTGAGACGGCAAGCTGTGCAGAGCGGAGCCAGTCGTGGTGGAGCGGAGCCGTTCGTGAGACAGCGGAGCAGAGCAGAGCCATGTGGGGCAGTCAGCTTCAGGACACGTAAGGTGCCCCTTACCTCTTTCCCCTCACACGTAGGCACATTTTAGCCAGACTGGGGAGCAACACTCTGCAGATGAACTTTTGAACTCTGGGGCTGGACTTTTTGAACTTTGGGTGATTTGTGGATTGCTGGACTCAAGAGACATTTGGGTTCTGGGACTCAAGAATTCGAGGGAAAGGATGTGGCCCGATTTTCTGGGGTGGGTCTTTGCTCATGGTTTGGTTAATGAACACTAGTTGTGGTGTTTCCCCAATTTAATGCTGATGTCGTTTACTTCATGTTATTAAAGATTCTCTGCTACACCGAGACTCTGTGCTTGCGAGAGGGGAAGTATTGCCTCTTTGAGGCGCCCAGGGGGTGTGTAAGATTTTCCCAGGTCACTGGGTGGGGGCTCGAGCCAGTTTTGCATTTGCTTTGATGAGAGGGAACCCCTGTGTACTGAACCCGGCCCTTGCTGCTATCAACTTGGCCTGGCAGAAGGGTTACATTGATGTTGATACATAAATAAGAATGTAAATAAAACATAACTGTGTTGACTTTGCTGTGTAAGAAACATGGGGAGGGGGTGAGACATCAATGACTGCTAAATGAAAAGAAGATAAAACCCATAAGGAAATAAATATTTTCAAACTTCTGAGGACAATATTATAAATAAAGAAGTGTTAAAATAGAAACCTGAAAAAAGTAGTTCAGAATTGCATTAAGCCTTGGTGACAAGATAATCTTTGGGTGTGTTATATCTTAAGGGTCAGCCACTTCCCTGGGCTTAAGGAGTAGCAAACTGTAGTTTACTGTGCTGAGAGGGTAGAGAGTTTGACTGCTAAAAGATAGGGCTGGGTCAGGAGTCTTGTCTGCAATGATTCTTGAATTGTTTTCCTCTCCCAGGCTGCTTTCTTGCTGTATTTTGATGTCAAATATTCCTTCAGAGCAAAAAACATGGAGAGAGGGCATTTGTATGGGAAAGGTATAGAGGGAACAGGGGCCGTTAGGGGCAGTTTGTGGCAGCAAGGGATGAAGTTCTGGTAGGGGAAGCTGACAATGGGGCAAACTCATCAGTTTGCATGGTGGGGGAATCCACATTTGTAATTCCTCAGGGGATCAGACGAGGGCTAGGAAGGTGGTATGGTTCACATTAGGTTCAAGGGAGGAAACAGGAGAGAGGTGGGACTCTCTGGAATTGGGAAAACCAGAGACAATAAATGTGTCAAATATGCTAATTTCTCTTCCCTCAAATTAGGATCCTTGAGGCAAGAAAACTCATGGAGGGTTTTACTGGAACCTGTTGGGATTATTCACTTGATTGGAATGTAAAAGCCAATGGTTATAACCTATTTTGGAAGCATTCGATGGGCTAAAAGGGAAGGAGAGTGGCGCTCTGTCAAAAATTGCACTACCTGCTTCTGAGTCAGTGATAACGGAGAGGAAAATTATCTTGAATGCTCATGAATCAGTATCCTAACAAATAAAGCAAAAGATGGGGTATTAGGTTGATGTCTGCTATAGACCATCACATCAAACTAGGGAACAGGATGACCAGTTTCCTACACACCTAACGATAATGTGTAGGAAAAAAATCTGTGTGATCAAGGGAGACTTCAAGTTAAGTCACATATGCTGGAGGTTTCATGCTGCTGGTACTAAAATATCCGTGGAATTACTAACTATTATAGATGACAATTTCCTAACTCAGGAAGTGTTTGCATCCAACTTGGGGGAATTCTATATTAGACCTTTTGTTTGTCGTTGATGTGGTTTCACATCCCTTCAGTTTCCCTTAACATTTCTGTTTAGTTCAGGACAATAGAACACTGGTGAAACTCCATATGAGACCCAACAATTTAAATGAATTTTGCGTGCTGCCTTTTGGTTCCTTTAGTTTAAGTCAGCTTCTGATGATACTGGATATAGGACTTAGAGGCATCATGGAAAATCACTGAATCTTACCTGCTATGCAATCAGTTATATCCATGATGATGAGATGGTATAATGAACCCAGGAAACTTTAGCAGCCGTGGAGCTGGGACAGACCTAGTTTTTTTTCCCATTGTGATTGTTGTGGTTTCACTGCTTAATTCTGAAACACATAGGCTAACACAGGCATCACACCCACAAGCAAACAAACCTAGTCTATGGGTCATATTCAGACATGGCATGAACTGCTGTGATAAGATTGTATAATTTACGTGCTAAGCAGGGACTCATCCATCAGGACATCTCCAGGGTCATACAGAGCCCTAAACGAAGCAAAGAAAGGCAAGGCAATGGCCCCACCTAACCCTGTCTGTTGCCCAACAAGAGCAAGTTGGCTGCACAGAGGGAATCAAGCTGCACTGTTGTCAATGATAGTGCAGACTTCATAGTTCCCCTGTGCAGTGTACCACGCAGCGAGGGGTTTTATTGCTTGGCGCTTTCTTCCCTCTCAAGATCCTGTTGGGGTGGTGCAACTTCACACCACTCCTTACCTGGGCCAGTGGCTTAGTGCCAAAGTTTGGGTTTTTTGTTCACGGTATAATGTACTCCTAAAAGATTTTGCTGTTAAAAAGCATACAAAAGGATGCTGTTGCTGACTGTGACTGCCCTCACACAGGGCTGGTTGGTAGGGGAGCACAGCGTAATGGTTAGGGCTTAGACAGTGACACAAAGAGGACTTGTTGGAAGGGGAGCCCAGGTCCTTCCATTCCACCAGGCTCTGACCCAAGGCTCTGACCAAGGGCCCTTTGAGGGCTATAAGTGCTCTGACAGCCAGGGAGGCTTAAGGCAGCCCTCCCTGAGCCACTTCCTACCACCTCCTTGCAATTGTCCGAAAGTCACTGTCTGGGGCATGAGGGCAATGTGTCCTCCTGGGGTATGGCCCAGCCTCCTGGACCATCTCAGTCCAAGACTTCCCTCTGCAGGGGTAATTCAAACAAAAATCAAGGGGACCAATCCAGTCCAGAGTTCATATGAGAGAGCAATGCTTCCCTCTCAATTGGTCTCTGCAGCTGGCCTTCCTTTCCCCCTGGGGGGGCCTTTTGGCAGTTGTTTTGAGAGACATTCTGCCTTCCCTCAGCTCTTCTCGCTGGAGCTGCCAGCAGCAGATCTGCTCTCCTTCCTGGTTTGCCCCCAAATGAGCTACTCTCCTGTCTTTTAGCTCCTTCTCAAGTTAGTGCATTCACTTACAGGTGTGGTGTGGTGGGGCTGGCTGAGCCCAGAGTAGTTCTTTAACCCCTTGTTCCTCACTGTGGGGTTTGTACAGCCCATCACACTGACATTTCACTGAGCAGTTATTTGAACAAGTTGTGTACAAGACAGAACACTAAGTAACATTTCTCATACAAGAAATATACTCTAATAGCCTGAAAATGGTGCCTCTCACAATGAATCCTGATTTTGGTTGGAGTCTTTATACAAATAATCGATATTGAACAAATGCTTAGTTGTCCAATTTTTATCACTTTAAAAAACCCATCACAATATTAACTTAGATTTATTTCAATAGTTTCAAAACTGTTATATGTGCATAATTACAAAGAATTCTCATTAAGACCAATAACAGACTTAGAAATTCAGCCAACCATTTCACTATTATACAAAGGAAGATATTTCAAAATCTAGGCAATACTATTAAAAGCTACAAACCCACACAAAAGCTAAATTATTCAACCCTTTGCACAAACTAAGTAGTGCTCATGAACTGCCCAATTAACTTTATTGATTGAGGGCCTAATTCCATGTCCTTTACTGGAGTTGAGTTGTAATTTACGTGAGCAGTTCCATTGACCCGAATTAGACCTTTCACATAAGTAAGTGTGGAAGTGTGGAAAAATACAGCCCCTTCTAGACAATCTATCAAAAGATAGAAGCAACATATCTTAATCACATGGGCACAGTCAACACATTTTAGGAAAAGCTATGGAAATCTGCTTACATATGTACAAACCATGGCTCTGATCCTATCAATTTGTATACCCATGATTAATTGAGTGAACTGTGTTTAGTCTCATTGAAATTGCTTGTGCAAGTGTTTGCAAGATTGGACTGTATTTAAATAGAAACGATCAAATTTTGCATATCTTACATCACAAGGATGATATAAAATGAATTCACCAAAGAGACATTTTGGTAGTGATGTGATCAATACCTTCAGAAAGTATGCTGACTCAGAGTTAAAATATTTGGGAAATTAATTTCTCAATGTATTAAAAAAAGATGATTATGTGATTTAATTTAAATATGTCCATCAATCTCCTGGATTTGAATAATGAAAATCATTGAAGGGAAAGTAGACTCTCTTCTTAAATTTCTTTTGATTGCAGTTCATCTCTTTCTTTTGCCTCAGGCTGGAATATACATTCACACTTCAAATATTTAGTTTAATAAGGTTATGATTGTTCTTTCAATGTATGAAATTACAAGCCTGAAAAACAATTAAAATATTCATTACTGTATTGTATTTTGCAGTTTGGTCTTCTTTTACTAAATACTCAGAATCTAGCAATTAAATTACAGAAATAGCTACTTTGACTTTCTTTACTCCCATCTCAAAGACAATGTTTTACTTCTGTAGGATAGCTTGTTATGCTGACATTAACAGAGATGCCTCATGTTCTTTTATTTAATTATCTATAATTATGTTTTATGTTTTGTGCATCAAACTTATACATGTATAAACTTATACATGTATTCACACTGTATTTATTTCTTGTTCAGATTTGTATTATATGACCATAAGTTTCCCTCTTCAGTGATACAATGTGTGTGTCCACCTTTTAAAATTCTAGCAGAGAAAAATCTTAGAGGTTTGGAAAATAATGTTGTTGTTGTGTTGATGGGAGATGGGAACCTGACAGACTGAGATTGGTAGACATTAACATAGAAATATTTATATATGCCTTAACCTGCCAAGAGTTCTTTTCAACTTTTAATAAAATAATTGTACTGTACAAAGTTAAACATCTATCTTTAAAAAAAAAGACGGTAGGTGACAAAAAGAGAGCTGATATAAATCGGCATAGCTCCATTGATGTCAAAGGGGCTACACCAAGATACATTAGCTGAGGATCCGGCCCGGTGTCCACAAGATTATCTCATTGATCAATTGTTCTTCCTTGAGCTTTCCATCCTTTTCCAAAGTCTCGATTCAGCAAAAATGCAATATGTCATGTCTCTGCCAACAGACGTCCTAAAATATGGGCTTCCACAGAAAATGAATGTGCTTGCAGTGAAGGAAGTAGATGTAGTGTCTGTTGGGAGAAGACATACATAACACAAGATAGAAACCTTCAGGAAAGGTCTATCTACGTATTTGTTGGTGGGGAACTCTAAATACAATACCCCCAATATGTATTATTTGGCTGACTGCCTATGTTTCAAAGAAATAAAGGACAGCTGTATGAAAACTACTCTACAGAGCTTATTTTTATAGGACTGCAACCTAAAATTGCATTCGTGTTACAATGTATGCCATTGTGTCATTCTGTGCATGATTATCACTGAAATAGAGGACAAACTGTGTTCTTTATATTGACTTTATCTGGGATATGAGACATCAAACAAGGGATGACCCTTAACATAAGCGAATGGTCATCCTACCTTGTGTAGATCTTCTGTGCTATATCTTCTACTTACCCATTTATTTATAACAGCAAAATGTCATATTTATACAGTCCTTTATATCCAGAAGGATCCCAGAGTGCCTTACAGACTGCACTCAGAAGAATCAGTCACTTCCCATTAAAATACAGCTGCATCCAGGGTGAACATGATACCCAATCTGCTGCAGAAACTAAAAGGTCAAAATAGCAGTGGAGAAAGGTACCAGTGGGCAGCGTTTAAAGCAAGGTAGCAGGAGGATTATTGGAGTTGATGGGGAGGAAAGGAGTAGTACAAGAGCTAGGTCTCTTGAATAAGGCACTGGGCCAGGATTTGTTTCAGGGTAATGGGGACAGGAGAAAAGGAGAGAAGTTTGCTCATGGTCAAGGAGGACACTTGACATATATTCCTCCTGCATTGGCTGGTAGTTCCTGGCTTAAGGCCTCAGAACATAGTGTTGCAGCCCCTGGGGTAGATCTTAGGTTCTCTTGTAGATGTTTCGGTCTTAGGATCCTTTTGCAGACCCTTAATAAGTGCTGTGAAGCTGGCTTCCCCTCAGCTTCTATAGGCACATCACCTCCAGGATGCATAAGGGGAAGTCAACAGCATCATGTGCAGCTGGAACTCTCCTTGAACCACTTGCAGAGTCTCTGTGGATCTCCAGTGGTCCTCTGATCACAGTCTGAAAACTATACGTGTTGGGGGGAAAAGACAACAACAATAGCTAGCTCTGCCTGAATTTAAATTAGAAGTGGTTGAAAAATAAGATATTTTAGGGGGAAAATATGTTCCATTTTTATTGACTTTCAATATTTCAATGAAAATGTTCATCAAAAATAGATATGCAGATCATTTTGACTATCCCTAGTTTAAATACAGGATTCAATAATAATCTGTGATGTCCAGATCCCTTAAGCTAAGCAGAGTCTGGTCTGACCAGTACTTTCATGGTAAATCTCCAAGGAAAGTCCAGGTGGCCAAGGTGAAATGGTGTTGTCAATTCAGTTGGTGGCACTCTCCCTTCTCAATCTGTATTTAACCAGTTCTCCAACTTGCTATTGGGGGCAATACTCTTCTGGAGGTGCCTTCTATTGTAAAAGTGTGCCTGGAGTGACCTGAAGATTCTGAATCATGAGCTGAAATTAGTACAGGATCTGTAAAGTAATTTGATATGTAAGCCACGACATAGTGTTGTAAGGTATTATGACATTCTGCTGTTCTGAACAATGGGACACGCTGGGGTTATCATTTGTAAATTTATGAAAGGATAAAGACCTTCTCAATAGCTGTGACTTGGCCATGTCATATGATTGATTGCTGAAAAATCATTTTACAGTACTAATGAGATAAAAGCATGGAAAGGAACTGAATTATAGAGAACACTTCTGCCTCTACAGAAAGCACAATTCTCCATTGGGGACCTTCTACATTTTGAGATGCAGAACCTGGAATAGATAAGAATTTAATTTTAGTGCTGAGGATACAGTTTAACCTCAGGTAATAATTATAGCACTAAAGTAAATAATCTCATTGTATTCAGGCTAAGACATTGTAAAGTGCTGGTAACTGTTACCTGGGTACACCAGATAGCCAGTAATGGAATTTCCTTGAGCCTGAGACTGGTAGTGAAAGAAAGGGAAATCTGAAAATAAAATTAAAATTTCAATGTAAACATCTATTATTTTAACCATAAGAAAGAAAACACTATGCGGAAGTCCATATTTTCATTAAAAAGATGTCTTTTTTATAGGTGCCTACTGACCTTTTTAATTACATTGCATATAATAATTCTAACTCTCAGCATTCATACAGTGCTTTTCAAACATTAACTAGCTATTCTTCACATCATCTGGAGAAGTACTGTGAGTCTCACAATGCAGATAGGTATCTGAGGCAGAGAAATATAGGAGAAAATTTTAAAAAGTGATCTCTAAATTTGGGTGCCCTAGTTCTTCGATTTTCCTGACTTCAGAGACCTTGATTTTCTAAAATGGCGTACCCACAGTCTGAGGCTCCCAAAATTAAAGGTCACTTTTGAAAAATTATGTTGGGTGCCCTGATTTTGCAAAGATTTACACAGGTGCTTAGATTTAAGCATATGAGTAGACCTTTTGAAGCAGTGGAACTACCCATGTGCTTAAAGTTAAGCACATGCATAAATCTTTCCAGGATCAGGGTCTGTGTGGTGTGTCCAATATTTCACAAGGGAGAGGTAGAACCAGGATTAAAACTCATCAGTCTAGGCTCTTAATCCAGTGCTGATAGACCACACTGATTCTCTAGAGTTTCTCTTTAATCTTCCCACCTCAAATACATACTCCCCATCCTCACCTCGAAAGCTGTACACAGCTCTGTCCCTGCTAATGTCTAATCTCTGGTGTCACCCCTGTGACTTAAATTCTGCTAATTCCATTTTTATCTCTCCTTCAACAAGTGCCTCTGCATTTGCTTCTGCACTGCCACCTGTGTCTGGACTACCCTCCCTGATCCACCCCAGAGAGCTTTCATCATCTCTTCCTTAAATTCCCATCAAGACCCACACATTTCCATAATCTTTCCTGCAAAGAGTAACCCTCCCATGCCAATCAAACACTAAACTTTATGTTTTTTAAAATGAACTAACGTGCCACCCTCTCACTGTAGAGGAGAAAACTCATAACCTTATTTTGGGTAAACCTCCATCCTGCCCTCAATCTTGACAAATGACATCTGTCCCTGCATAGTATCATGTTGTATCAAATCCATATGGAAAGCAAAATGCATTTGTATTCAGGGGGTGCTATATACAAATGTAAATAATCTTTATATTTAAGAGGTAGTGTTACTGAAAGAGGAGATGAAATATAATTAACAAGTTGTTTGGGAAGAGCAGTGAGATCAATTTTACAGCATTATCTGTCAGGAAATTCAGTCCTAAATGAGCAACCATCTAGCCTGTGATCAAATTCAGCACTCTTTTGAACTTTGTCCTGCATCAGTATTTGTTGGCACAGATCCCATAGTCTGTGGATTGTACTCTTGCTAGTTTAATACAAATATTTGTATTATAATAATGTGCAGATGTTCTGAACAAGATCAGGGGCACAGTCAGCTAAACATTGTACCAGTATTGACAACAACAAACTTACAGAACTCTCGAGGACTGCCAAGATCATGAGATTGGCTTACAAATCAGGACATTAACATAATAATAAATAACATGGAGTTGTCTTTATTTGTCTTCTGCTTTCAGAGGCTTGGATAGAGACTTGGGATTTGGGGGGATCTGAGGTTGTCTCAATAGAGATTTGAGGTGATTATTATTTGGCGGTAAATGTTTGAGGTGTATGGACCATTTATTATATTAATAGTGTGGGTATTTTGATGTTAGATGGCTCTTGGAGTCAAAATCTCCCTCGTAGTCTCCTGCTTGGACAATACAACTGTGTGTTCCATCTTTACACGGTTAAAGCAATCACAGAGCCACATATCAGAGGTATTCATTAATATCATATAGCAAAAGCACCTTTATCCACTTGAGTAGTCTTACTGATGGGAATGCTCTAAGACCATTCTGTTTGTAGGAGAAGTTACACGATATTAAGGTTCAACTTTGTTCTGCAGCAAGATACTTTTGTATTGGAATCATCCCTTTAGGTCCTGATGGGGAATCAGATGCCATTGTGCTAGGCACTGAGTGTACATACCTATATAAAAAGACCCCAAAAAGCTTATAAATATAAATGATTTAGGCATTGGTACCTGGTGGTGCCAATCCATTGGATTTCAAATACAGCATTTATTACTATTTGTACATTGCCACAGGTGAGTGCAGACAAGCAGAAAAGAGATGTCCATTCTGAGTGAAAGGTAGAATGTAATTTGGACTCTGTGTGTTCTGCAATTGCATAGTGCACTATTTGAAATAAAATCCACCCCTTGCTCAACACTTGCCACAGAATTGTGTTCAAAATCTAAATTTTCATTAATATCCATTTCTAGCCCTCCAGGCTACAAAGACAACTTTGAGAATCTAAAGTAAGTGTAAGCCAGTACAATGTTTGCTTCCTGAGTCTACAGACAGCCTGAAACAGCTCTGAGCGGTGCACACTGCCCTATTTATTTTGTTGACTTGTTGACTCTGAAACCTAAGAATAATAATGCAAATGTCAACATTGTCAACTATTTAATGTGATCATTTTAGAAGACACACCCAACTAATGTGCTTGTTCCACAATTCTGAAGTGCTTCCCAGGCCTTCTCAGGTGCTAACACTCTCAACTGTCCTTCGTCAAGTTGCCAACGTATCCAGCTTCCTCCATAACTACTGCACTTACACATCATCAATACAAAAATCAGATGCATACTGAAAATTAAAAACATAGAGACAGCATGAAGATAATTTACAATTGTAGCAACAGAATCATTTACTTTCATATTCAATTTATTTAAAACCTCATTTTTTTAACTTACAAGAAACTGCAACAGCATTTCTAGTTTGCAACACCAGAATGATGCAGCGTCCATGGACTTTGCCAAAAAAATGTAGGCCCAGCTTAATTGGTTTCACTGCAATAGAAGCCTATGGTTATGGCTGGTAGCCATTATTTGATGATATTCGTGACTGAGGGCAATCTCACTCAAAAAAGCAAGCTGTTCCATAGTGGGGGTAGCTGCTAGTTGATTGTAGACATTCATTCCAGGCTTTACCAACTGTAAAGATAAATCCATTGCTAAATAAATGGTAGAAAAGCTTGTATACATAAGTTCCATTACTACCCTGAACAAGACCATATTTGGTGGCAAAGAATAAACCATAGATAGGTTATGGAAAAAATTACAGAAGCAATATGTAAACAATTTGGGATTGGATGGTAGACATACATGTGCTGTTTCTTGTACTCTGTTGTCAAAATGTCTACAAAGAATGTTCTGATTATTACAAGTGATGTCTAGTTTACTCGATAAATATTCTATTTTTTGCAGAGTACTAACCCTTTCATATATTGAAGAAATTTACAGTGTTTAATTATTGCTTCTCTCATCTCCTCCTGTGCTTTTCATCATTTCTTATTTACAAAATCGTGAAGGTATCCCTCAACTATACATTTTCACAACTGTATTTTTTTTGACATTAGCAAGATTCTAGCATAGTAACTAAGTTCACATAAGTTTGTCTTTGATAACAGAAGCTACAATCACCAACAGTAAAGCCAATTTAAATCCATAAAAAGTAATTAAAACTGCTCTATTGACCTGCTGGTCTATTTTAACAATTAGTGTATATGAAGTATCGGATTTTTATAATTCAAGGGATCATACTATAAACTTGCCAAGAGCAATTTCCAGATGAGACAAGTTCAGCAAAGCTTCTACTGACTTGGTCACCTTTTTTATTTACTTGACGGAATTGTTGCTAGAGACCACAGGCCCAACCCTACACATGTTTACTATTGGGTGAGACCTTCGTGCCATGAGCAATCCCATTGAATGACCCCACAGGAGTCACAATTTGAGCCCTGATTCCAGGAATGTAAAAGATGTACAAATAGCAAAAGCAAACATTGCAAAGGAGACTTCACTCAATGACTGTAGGATTTGGGGTCTGGCATACTATTTGATAGGCACAAAACCTCTCCAGATGTATAATTCATTAAAAAATATTTACATGTAAGGCAATTTCAGCATTTTCATTACTAAAAGTATGAATCTGGGAATCTGGATAGCAAATGTTTAACACTTACATTTTCTATTTTGTAGTTGCAGGCGCCCACCAGAAATTTGATTCACTTCTACTCTGTCCACATTCTTTTTTTTTTTTTTTAACGGAACATCACTGGATTTCGATTCTTCCAGTTTTAGATAATCAGGTATTAGCATTATTAGAGTTATACTTCAGCAACCTGCAGTTCTGAGTAGAATTAGTCAGAAGATTATTATTTTTTCCCTATAAAAAATGTTGACATGATTTTTTATTATTATTATTTTCAGAAAAACTTTGGTTCAACATTCTTTATGAAAACAAAACAAAAATATGACAAACAATAACATTTCAAAAGAAACAAACATTTTGTCCAAAAAAACCCCTATCCTATCAGAAAAACATTTAGCTAGAAACATTTCAACCCTCTCTGGCAAGATCAGAGATGCCTGGGTATAGTCTCTAAATTACAATGACTTGAGTAAGGCAACTGAATGTACCAGCAACATATACCTCTGAATTGTGAAGGCTGAACATATTGTGTTGAGATAAAGAATATAAACAAAACACGACACAATGCTACCTTACTTTCAGTACAAGCCCTGCTTTTTGTCATCTATTTTTAAAGGGAAATGTTTGTTATAACAGCCTTCAATTGTAATTGGATTTGAAATACAGTAATGCAGAGACTTCTAAGCATTGAAACAATCTGTAACAAAGGTTAAAAATAAAATCAATAAAATAACAGATACAGACACAAAAGGGGATTATTCATAGTGAATTTTACTGAAATCACAAGAAGTACTTAACTTGTTCTTATTTCTTTTTCATTGTGTTAAAAATCCTCAGAACTAATTAAATACAACACATTAAATGCCAGATGAACTCTTACTTCTGTTTTGAGGCATTTTGGAATTAAAATAATTGTGCTGAATAAAGAAAAAAACTCTTGTGTATTATGGTTATGTTACTACATCACCTGGTGATTGTGACAGAATATTATGATACCAAACCAACTGAACCTGAATAAACAGCTGCATTACTAGGTTATCCTTGTACTCACACTCAAAGACAGGACACTTGAATTTTGCCCACAGGGAAGTTGTCTTATTTTTGTAGCATTTATTATGCACAGATACAGCTTCCCTTGTCATCTCTTTCTACTCCACAATTGCCCATGTTCCTAGTAGATTAGGTAGGTGAATTAGAGGTTGACTTTCAGTATGAGATCGACTGAGATTCAAATCCTTGATGTTCGTGATTGCAGTTGAGCAACTTAACCATTGAGCCACCTGACCCATTGGGTCAGGACACTCAACCATGATGCTGGCCACATCACTCCCTTGTGTACTGTTGGCCATGAAACTGATGCACCTGAACCCCACCAACCCAGTGAACCATTGGCTAAGGAGAACTTTGATTAGTTGCTCAGGTTTATAACCTCAGACACAATACTTGTCACACTTCTTTACTCTGTAGAACATTTTAAGAGATGAATCATCTGCTACTCCCAACTTCTCAGCTCTGCTGCCTTCCCCACTGCCTTCCCTGTTTTCTCCAATGGTCTGGTGGATCAGTAGAAAGGGCCCCACAGTCCTTTGGTGGTCTGCAGGCTATTGTAAGCTCCTTAAGGCAGGGACCACCTTTTTCTTTTATTTGTACAGTATCTAGAATAAAGGGAAGCTGGTCCTTGATTAATACTCCTAGGTGGTGTGGTAGTACGAATAATAATAGTTTGAGAACACTGCCATAACACACTATTTTTTTCTGCACTGCTTCACTCTTCATCCATTACCTTTTCTCAATATAGGAACAAAGGAGAAGGCCAAAACCCTCTCTCTCTCAATGTTGTATTGCAATCTTCCAGGGTAAAGCTGGGTGTCTGTGCAGTGTCTTCAAGAAACCATGGCATAAATTATCATGGAACCAGAATATCCTGTTGAAATTATATTACTAGAGCTCGTTCTTGAAAGATCCACGAGAAAATCCCTTGGGTCACTTTGTCATGCTAACCTTGAGGGGAAGTATAATAACAATCAAGCAGTCACTTCTGTAATAACACTCTGCAAATTTGATTGAGTTTGCCCTGCTCTGTATATTTTCTGGGGGAATCCATTTATATAGTAATTGACAAATACTGCTATGAGTAAAATTATATAGGCTGCAATAAGGAAAGCTAAATTTGGATTTTTGATGTAGGCCTGTGGGTTCGCGCTCATCAAATCTTTTTATTGTATCTACATTAGAACTGCCAATTGTGGGACAATTTGGCAATAAGAGGTAGGATAACCCCTTATTGTCCCATTTGCTAGGGCTGCACTAAGCTCAATGATGGCAAGCAGGTTCAGGCTTGCTGTGTAGGATGCAGCGGTATCTCACAAGGAATGAGAGTGTGTTTATATTAAGTCCGACTAGCTTCAATCAAGCATAAATAACCAAGTGAATGTTCATAAATCAAATCAACTGACAGATATGTGAGTTTAATTTCTCCAACATAATATTCCATCATTAACCCTTTCTCACAGGAATTGCTGTGGTGGATTAGATCAATAGTCTGTCAGTAATGGAAGCCAGCAATGGGTGCTTTAGAGGAAGGTGCAAGAAACCCTATATTAGGCAGCTACGGGGTAACCTGCTGCAGGGAAAGTTTCCTCCTATTCCCTTTTTAGTTAGAGGTTGGATTATGCCCTGAAGTATGTAGCTGATCAGTGCTGACAACTCTCCATGATTTTATTGAGCCTCCTGTTATTTCATAAAAAACAAGGTGGAGTACTTGTGGCACATATATTTGGGAATAGGATTTTGTGGGCTAAAACCCACTTCATCATATGCATGCAGTGAAAAATACAGTAAGCAGTATAAATATTACAACACATGAAAAGATGGGAGTTGCCTTACTGGGTGGGGGAGTCAGTGCTAATGAGGCCAATTCCATTAAGGTGGAAGTGGCCTATACTGAACAGTTAACAAAAAGGGGTGAATATCAAGAGAGGGAAAAGTACTTTTGTAGTGCTAACGAGGCCAGTGCAATCAAGGTGGACATTGCCCATTTCCAACAGTTGACAAAAAGATGTGAGTATCAGCAGAGGGAAAATTACTTTTTGTAGTGACCCATCCACACCCAGTCTTTATTCAAGGCTAATTTGATGGTGTCCAGTTTGCCAACTAATTCCAGTTCTGCAGTTTCTCATTGGAGTCTGTTTTTGAAGTTTTTTGGTAGAAGAATTGGCACTTTTAAGTCTGTTATTGAGTGTTTAGGGAGATTGAAGTGCTCTCCTACTGGTTTTTGAATGTTACAATTCATGATGTCTGATTTGTGTCCATTTATTCTTTTGCATACACACTGTCCGGTTTGGCCAATGTACATGGCAGAGGGGCATTGCTGGCACATGATGGTACATATCACATTGGCCAAACTGGACAGTCTCTACACAAAAGAATAAATGGACACATTTTTGTTACTTATGTAAATGTCCAATCCTCTTTTGGATCTTGTTAACCTTTCGGCCTCAGTTGATGCACTCATCTCTGCAAACTCCGATCCTGAAGTGCAGGGAACTGAGTGGCCATCAGGCATATGCACCACCTGTGGAGACTACAAATTAAGTTCTCTCATAGTACAGCTGAATAGTGTTGACTACAATGGGCTAGAGCCTATAATGTGAGCAGAGAGACAACAGACTTCATGTGCTTAAGTAGAGAAATAGAGAATGATCTCTTAGCTGGCACTCCTCCCCTGTATTAAATTCTTCATACAGCCCATCCTGGTCAACTGATATGGTAACTGGAGAACCAAAAGACTCTGGGGGCAACTCAGCTACACAAAAAGAAAAGGAGTACTTGTGACACCTTAGAGACTAACCAATTTATTTGAGCATAAGCTTTCGTGAGTTACAGCTCACTTCATCGGATGCACAGCTACACAAGGCACTCCTCCATCAGGGAAAAGGAAGAAAATTTTCTCCATAGTGCTGAAAAATAAATGACACTTGATAGTCATAGAATATCAGGGACCTCAGGAGATCATCTAGTCCAACCCCCTTCTCAAAGCAGGACCAATCCCCAGTTAAATCATCCAACTGATTTTTGCCCCCTATCCCTAAATGGCACCCTCAAGGATTGAACTCACAACCCTGAGTTTAGCAGGCCAATGCTCAAACCACTGAGCTATGTTTCCCCACCCTGCTCCTAGTCTGTTCTAGTCTGTTACCAAATGAAGCATTTATCTCTTTGGTTGTTTAATTCAGTGAGTAATTCTAGGCATTTAATCAAATGCTTCATTCCCTTTTTCAATTATTTGACCAAATGTCTAGGAGGACCCAGAAACTGACATGTATGATGCTCTATAAATAATAGACATCTATTACTAGGAAGTAGTCTAGTGTCACCAATTTGTATTTATTTGTGTAGTTTACTAAACAGCCAAGAGATAATATTTTGCCAATGCTATTCTGGTTGAAATTCAGACCTGTCGCTTTGCCCTAAAAGGCTATGTACTTTATTTGCACATATAATTATTAATAATAAAACCTATCCCTTACATAACACTTTTCATCAGTTGATCTCAAACCTCTTTACTAAAGAGATCAGTATTGTTATCTCCATTTTACAGATGGAGAAACTGAGGAACAGGGGAGGTGAAGTGACTTGCCCAAGATCACCCATCTGGCTAGTGGCAGAATCAGGAATAGTAACCAGGTCTTCTAAATCTCAGTCCACTAGGTTATGCTGCCTAAAAAAAATGATCTATTCTAGACTATTGTATCTATTACAATACTATTGTATTGTATTGTATTTACTATAATCTATCTGGAAAGACAATCTGTCTATTGTCTGTAATGGATCTTTTAGAAAAATGGGGGAGAGGTGTGTGTGTTCATGAAAACTTTCCAAAATTTTCCAACTGGATTAAGTCATTTTAAACCAGCTATATGTGTTTGCATTAAAGCTTGTTGAATTTTTCCACTTTTTTTTTTTTTTGGTTAAAACTCAAAATTTCAACCAAAACAAAGATGAACTTTTTGCATTTTTTAAAAATCATTAATTTTTTTCAGCCAAGTAAAGAGCTGGTCAAAAAATTTGAACAAAAATTGAGATGAAGTCACTTTTTTTAAACCAGCGCTAACTTCACATGGGGATACCATGATGGGGGAGGAGTGAGGGGAAGGGGCTCTGCGCAAGTCAGGGTCTATCAAAATATATTTGAAGAATAGGTGTGTGGTACTGGTGCAGAATTAGAAACAAAAAAACAAAAAAACCAGGAAGGCATGCAGATGTGCTGTAGGAAAATCCATGGAGAAGATGAGACTAGAATCTATAATCAAAGCCTTAATTTTTATTGTCTTTGTTTTCATACTGGATATTTTAAATGTCCTATGCCTAGAGATTATTTTTTTTCCTCCTGTTTGTGCTTTGCATACAGCTTTTGGAAGATTCTAGATATTTTATGTTTATGTAAAGTGTTTGTATTTTTAAAATAAAAGGAAAAAAGAAAGGAACTTAGAATTGATCTCACTGAAAAAAAACGGTGTTCATGAACAATATCTTTATGCCACATGGAGAGTCTGTTGACTCATTTTTAAAGATGACTGAAAACATGGAACTGATGGGAAACAATCTATTCTAATTCAATCTTGACACAACATGATACTCCTACCATCTCGGTTTGGCACATCAGAATGTTTCAAAATGAGGATTTAAAATTACTCTATAACCTCATGCAAATTTTGTCAAGAATAGTAATGAGAAGGAAGCAGGGCAGGTATGTCATAAATCATCAGACATGCTGAACATTTATACGCTGTATTAAAAAATACTTTTAGATAATCTTGGCTAGAATACAAGGTATGTAAATCTCACATACTCTGCCCTTAAAATAAAAGTAACATCTGTCAGATTGATGGCCCTGCTGACTAAAGTCTTCTGTTTATCCACAAAAAGAAAAGGAGTACTTGTGGCACCTTAGAGACTAACCAATTTATTTGAGCATGAGCTTTCATGAGCTACAGCTCACTTCATCGGATGCATCCGATGTAGCTCACGAAAGCTTATGCTCAAATAAATTGGTTAGTCTCTAAGGTGCCACAAGTACTCCTTTTCTTTTTGCGAATACAGACTAACACGGCTGTTACTCTGAAACCTGTTTATCCACATCATTCATATAGCATGGACAATGCCACTGCAAGCTTCACTATGTCTATGCCCTGACCTGGAGACACCAGATATGTGATTCTTCACAGACACTTAAAAGATGGAGGGTAAATACAGAAGTCGGATGTATGTCTACATTGGCAGAGTTACAGCACTGGCAGTTACAGAGCCGCTCAGAAAGCACTGAAGGGAAACCACTGTTGTGTGTTCACACTGTCAGCTGCCTGCACAATAGCGTGTTCACACTTGTGGCACTTGCATCGGTATTCAGAACGGTGCACTCTGAGCAGCTACCCCACAGAGCATCTCTTCCTCTTCTGCTGCTAAGAGTTGTAGGAAGGCAGAGGGGGTTGCGGGGCATCCTGGGTCCTGTCGCAATGCTCATGATGCATTGCTTCGTATCCCAGCAATCCCTGTGTTTAGGGTCTGCATTTGGTGCCATCTTTCAACGGGTTGTGTACTGCATGTCCTGCCTCTTCAATCTGCAGGAATGGAACCCGAACTGTTGACAAGTATGCTGCTCGCTCTCAGTAACATGTCACGAGTGGCAGTGGAATTATTCCTTAAACTACAAAGGCAAGAGGAGTTCGACATTCATCTTGCCACACACAGTACCTATGACACAAGATTGCTGATGGCATTCATGGAAGTGCTGACCACAGTGGAATGCCGCTTTTGGGCTCGGGAAACAAGCACTGAGTGGTGGGATAACATCATCATGAATGTCTGAGAAGACGAATAGTGGCTGCAGAACTTTCGGATGAGGAAAGCCACATTCATGGGACCATGTGATGAGCTCACCCTAGCCCTGTGGCTCAAGGACATGAGAATGAGAGCTGCCCTGTCATTGGAGAAGCACATGGTGATTTCAATATGGAAGCTGGCTATTCCAGACTGCTACTGATTGGTCACTAACCAGCTTGGAGTGGGAAAGTCAACCATTGGACACATGTTGACGGAAGTGTGCGGGGCCATTAATCACATCCTGCTCTGAAAGACGGTGACTCTGGGCAACGTGTGTGACACTGTGGATGGCTTTGCACAAATGGGCTTCCTTAACTGTGAAGGGGTGATAGCTGGCATGCACATTCCAGTTCTGGCACCAGATCACCTAGCCACCAAGTACATTAATCGGAAGAGGTATTTCTCTATGGTTCTCCAGGTGCTTGTGGATCACTGTGAGCGTTTCACAGACATTAATGCACGCATCTTTTGGAACACTGGCCTGGTCAAGAAGCTGCAAGCAGGGACTTTCTTCCCGGACCAGAAGATCACCGTAGGGGAAGTCGAGATGCCCATTGTGATCCTGGGAGACGCTGCCTACCCATTAATACCATGGCTTATGAAGCCATACACAGGGAATCTTGACAGCAGCAAGGAGCAGTTCAGCTGAGCAAGTGCAGAACGACTGTTGAGTGTTCTTTTGGCTGTTTAAAGGCCCGCTGGCACTGCCTATATGGGAAGCTGGACATGGCCGATGACAATATTCCTATGCTTATAGTCACGTGCTGTAAACTCCATAATATTTGTGAAGGGAAGGGTGAAAGCTTCATTCAGGGCTGCACCGCTGAGGCTCAGCACCTGGAGGCTGAGTTTGAACAGGCGGAGACCAGGGCTATTAGAGGGGCGCAGCGCGGGGCCATAAGGATCGGGGTTGCCTTGAGAGTGCAGTGCTTGTAGTGCTAGGAGGTGATTGTGATTGGTTCAGACGATGCACTGTGAAGGTTTAAGAAAACTACCTGTTGCTTTGCAGGGCTCTGTTTGCTTTCAAACCAACACAATTGTTTTATTAAAAAAAAAACACAACCAGAGGAGAGAGACAAACAAAAAAAACCACATCAGCACTGTGGGGGATGGGGGAAGGGAGGGTCCAGGTATCATATGCAACCTTGTCCTTTGGAGTACAGTGCAGTGGGTACTGTACTTCAACAGGGATAAACTGCAGAGGGACAGGTGTTGAGTGCAGTGGGTCCTGGGAGTCCACAGGGCTGGACTATGACTGGGCAGGAGTGGAATGCAGCAGGTATAGATTGGAGCCAGGAGGTTGATAAGAGTGTGTTGGTAGTGTCTGGAGGGGCACATGGGAAAGAGTTTTGCAACAGCAGTTGCAGGGGAGGGCAGGCATTGAGCTGCTCGGGCATTGAGCATGTCCGCTTGGTGCTCCATAACCTTTAAAAGCTCTTCCGTGGCTTAATTCTGGCCCGTCATGTTCTCCTTTTGGTTCCTCTTCTCGCTGTCCTGCCACTCCTTCAGTTCTTGTTTTTCAGCCACAGAGTGCATCATGACATCGCGCAGAAGGTCCTCTTTAGTTCTTCGTGGCTGCTTTCTAATTCTGTGCAGCTGTTCAGCTGACGATAACAAGGAGGGAGTCTGGGCTCGCAAGGTCATATCTGTGAAGCCAAAATGCAACATTTTACAGAAGCAGTATTGTTTGAAACACACAGACCACTGATTCAGTGATTTAAAACACAGCCACTATTCACATACCATGTCACTAACTGGTTAAACCCAGGCAAGCACACATGAGCCCCAAGACCCCCCCCCCACCACCAAATGGTGAGTAACCGCAGGGGCAGGGGAAATCAGTATTCCAGGACCATACTGTACACTGGGCATGTGGCTCTTGGGGACAGCCAGCACTGGGGGCCGGGGTGGGGCGGGCTTATAAGCATTCCTGTCCCCACATTTTCCTTAGGCTGTGTTCATTATGGAAGATATCTTGCTGCTGAGGGTGAGCAGGGAATCAAGGGAGGGTCTTCTCCAAGACTGCGGCTTCCACCCTGGCCCTTATGCAGCCTGCCTGTGTGCAGCAATGGTCCCCCCTCCAGTGATGGCAGAGTGGTGCGGGAAAGTTACTCTTAATGGGGCAATAAAAAAAGCAGCTCTGCCAAAGAACGTGTTTCAGTGGATTGCCCAGTATCCCCATGAGAGTTTCATGGAGATCTCTGAGGCAGATTCCCGTGAAGTGAGGGAGTCAATCAACAGCCTGTTCTGCCACTCAGATGAGGCATGTTGTAGTACACGCATCATAAAGACACAAGTCTGCTTCCTGCAACCCTCCTGCCCCCAACAACTCACTTCAGTGATTCCCAACATCAAAGCCACTTACCAGAGGCCTCCTCTCCTGTTTGCGCTTCACCAAGTTCCGATAGCTGTGACTGGCTAGCCTCCTCTGGGGTAGAGAAGAGCTCCTGGCTGCATGTATCTCTGACCTCCGAGTCGTCCTCTGCCTCCACATCCTGTGTCCAAGATTTCCTCCTCCTGGCTCGGTCCACTCTCAACTGGTATGCAAGCCACTGAAGTGTCCACAGTGACCTTCTCAGTGGAGGTGGGGTCGCCACCAAGTATCGCGTTCAGCTCTGTATAGAGCCAGCAGCTCGTGGGCACAGCACCAGAGTGGTGATTTGCCTCCTGTCTCTTGTGGAAGGTGTTCTGCAGCTCCTTCACTTTGATCCTGCAGTGTGTCCCGGGCATGACCCCTTTCTATTATGCATTATGAAATCTGTGCATAGGTATCATAATTCCTACGGCTGGAGCGCAGCTGGGACTGGACAGTCTCCTCTCCCCAAATGCTGATGAGGTCCAGCAACTCGGCATTGCTCCAAGTGGGGGATTGCCTGGTGCGTGGAGCAGGCATGGCCACCTGGAAAGATGCACTGAGACCACTGCACAGACCACCGAGCAAACAGGAAGGGGACTTTCAAAATTCCCAAGGAATTTAAGGGGTGGGGCTCACAGTTGGTCACCTGAGGGCAGGGAAGTAGAGTTCAAATTGATGACCAGAGAGGTGAGAACAGGCATTGTGGGACAAGTACCAGAGGCCAGTCGCAGCGCTATAATCAACCAGGGTGTCTACACCGGCACAGTGGGTCATTAGCCCTGGCGCAGGAAGCTGTACACCTCTCATCGGGGTGTTTTTTTACAGCACTGCAACTGCACAGTTTCTGTGCACTAAGTGGCTTGGCCATGTGTACACATCAGGAGATACACCACAGAAAGCTGCTTTACTGCACAGAAACTTGACAGTGTAGACAAGCCATAAAGTTTGTGTAATTTACAGCACCTCCTGGTTCAATTAGCACACAAAACTATACTAACTTAGACTCCTATTGACTAACACTCATTTACCTACATGTGGCTTAAACATGGGGATGGGAAGACAAGAGAAACAATAGATTGTTAATTACATTGGTAAATGGTATATGTGTCTTGATAGTTAACACTTTTAAGAATAGAATTTGAGTTCAGTAACACACTGAAATATTTATTAATTCATTTTCTTCTGAGGTTCTTTCGTGGTGTGTCATAAATATAAAGGGAAGGGTAAACCCCTTTAAAATCCCTCCTGGCCAGAGGAAAAATCCTCTCACCTGTAAAGAGTTAAGAAGCTAAAGGTAACCTCGCTGGCACATGACCAATGAGGAGACAAGATACTTTCAAAAGCTGGGAGGAGGAAAAAAAACAGAGGATCTGTGTCTGTCTGTATGCTGGTTTTGCCGGGGACAGAACAGGAATGGAGTCTTAGAACTTTTAGTAAGTAATCTAGCTAGGTATGTGTTAGATTATGATTTCTTTAAATGGCTGAGAAAAGAACTGTGCTGAATAGAATGACTATTCCTGTCTGTGTGTCTTTTTTGTAACTTAAGGTTTTGCCTAGAGGGATTCTCTATGTTTTGAATCTATTTACCCTGTAAGGTAAATACCTACCATTCTGATTTTACAGAGGTGATTCCTTTACTTCTATTAAAAGTCTTCTTGTAAGAAAACTGAATGCTTTTTCATTGTTCTAAGATCCAAGGGTTTGGGTCTGTGGCCACCTATGCAAATTGGTGAGGATTTTTACCAAACCTTCCCCAGGAAGTGGGGTGCAAGGGTTGGGAGGATTTTGCAGGGAAAGACGTGTCCAAACCAGATAAAGTTTGGTGGTGGCAGTGGAAATCCAAGGGCAAAGGGTAAAATTAATTTGTACCTTGGGGAAGTTTTAACCTAAGCTGGTAAAAGTAAGCTTAGGAGGTTTTCATGCAGGTCCCCACATCTGTACCCTAGAGTTCAGAGTGGGGAAGGAACCTTGACATGGTGTATGAATGAAACAGTTTAAGTAGCTTTGTGGTCCATTTATTAAATGAATGGTTTATTATTGTGGGTCAGAATTGCATGTAATCTCTGGAGGAAAAGGTGAATGCAAATTCCCCACCTCCTGATATGCAAAAACCCAGTTGAAGCTACGTTCTGAGGAGAGGACCATTGTCTGCTGATATCCTGTTCCCAGAATCTGAAAATCAAATGCTTAAACTGTATAAAGGAATGACTGAACTATTAATGTGTGTGATTGTTTTGAGCTAAGACTGTTATGAACATGTACCCACAGGAGAACCTGTTGGTGGGGTTTGAAACACTGCTTGTTAACAGAGCCCTTTTTGGAGTTGGGTGGGGGGGTGATCTCTGGTAAACTTATTAGCATGCATACAAATACATTTATTGTTTTATTTTTTTCTCTGTAATGCTGTCACATTAAGAATAAATGTAGGATTTTCTTATGGTTACAAGTTCATAACAGCCTTAGGTCAGAACAAGCGTAACCATGAATAGTTCAGTCTTTCTTTTATACAGCTTCAGTCTTTGATCTTCAGCTTCTGGGGAAGGGTGATGAGCAGACAATGATCCTCTGGGCATAGCTTCTAAAAACTGGATTTTTGCATAACTGGAGGCGGGGAATTTACATTCACCTCCCCCTCGAGAGTTACATGCAATTCTGGCCCACAATAATACATAAACCATTCATGTAATATAGTGGATTACAAAGCTACTTAAACTTAATTCAATAAGGTGTCCCAAGCTTATGGCAGGAAATTGCCCTATTTATCACAAGGGACTTGAGGGATCAAAAAATAAGGGGATGAGAGTGGAGGTAGTAGAGAAGATAAGGAGGTTGTGAGGCATCACAGACACTGAAGACCGAGGTAAGGCAGCTGAGACATTGTCTATAATGTAGAAATAAATGACAGTTATATTCACAGACTCCAAGATGAGGAAATAAAAACAATTCAGTGATAATAGGCCTCCTGGGGGAGGTGGGGCGGAAAGCAGTTAAGGTTCCTAAGTGACAAAAATGTACTTAACTGATTCATTATTTACACAGCCCGAGCACTCAAAAACAAGGAAATTAATAGTTAAGGAGCTCATAAATCTTTACACTCCCACAGAATAAACACATTATTCTTATCAAGTATAGATGAATGTATATTCCATCGTAACATAACAATGTTCCATCCAACCAATTGATGGATTGTTAGTTTCTTTAATGTGTTGTTATTTCCCTTGATTTCAGTATTTAAATTTTTTCTTTAAATTGGAAATATCGGTAAATATATTATCAACTGACACTAATATTTTTGGTGGTAAATTTCTTGTAACTGTTTTTTCTAATCGTAATTTAATATGAAAGATGTATGCCACTATCAGTTTGTGGTGAAATCATGTATGCATGCAGCCTGGCATTTGAAGCTGGTCAATGTTGTAAGTACATATATAAGCTCTGTTTCTTCTGGAAGAGTTTTGTGTTGCACTTACATTACTGATGGAAGAACCATATTTAGCTTTGGGTCAGTCAAGATTTGTGTGTTATGATACAATATTCAAAGGTTTGTATTTGAGAAGAAAGTTTTCATATTCAAAAATAAAAAAATTATGAGTCAAACACTCTAAAATATCAAGAGACTAGCTAAAATATTATTATTTAAAATTTTAATAAAATTTGGGTTCTATTTATTTGCCTTGCTTTGGAACTTTGAGGATTAATATTTTCAAGCAAATGATAAGGACTGGAGACTTTTTTTTCCAATGAAAGCTGAAATTCTCATGTAATCATGACTCAGAGAATTTAAGAAAACTACAAAATATCATGACAATTGGCAGAACTGCTTATATATATTCGTTAGAGAACATGGGCAGTATTTAGCAGGATTTAAGGACTGTAGCAAGCTCTATCTGAACTAGAAGGAAAGATTATGTAAGTGAAAATTACAAAGTAGGGTAATTGTTAATGACCTGTAACTCATAAACAGTATGACAAATGTTCTCCTTACTTTGAAGAAATATTCTATTTTTGACAATTATCAGGGCAAATGAACTTCCTAAACAATAGTTACAAAGGGTGTGTGTGTGTGTATGTGTGTGTGTGTAAACTACCATCTGTTTATAACATATCCTGTCAACCTAACTTTTTTTTTTAAATGAGATTATAAATTTGGTTCATAAAGGTAATAGTGTTGATGTAACACCCTGACTTGATACCACACAATATTTTGATTAAAAAAACTAGAACAACACAAAATTACCATGGCACATATTAAATAGATTTATTCTGACTGACAACCCTTTTTTTAATTGTTGATCATTCCGAACCTAATTATTTTTTTTTTTACTGAATTGCCAACCCCCCTCACCATAGGCACTGAGTACTTGGGTGCTCTGGGGCTGGAGAACCCATGGGGAAAAATTAGTGGGTGCTCTGCACCCACTGGCAGCCAAGCTACCCTCACCCTCCCACCCCACCTCTTCTTCCTCACCCTCCCCCCCCCGAGTGTGCCATGTCCCTGCTTCTCCTCCTACCTCCCAGTGCTTCCCGCCACCAAACAGCTGTTTTGCGGCACTTAGGTCTTTCCAGGAGGGAGGGGGAAGGAGCGGGGATGCAGCACACTCAGGGGAGGAGGCGGGGCAGTGGCCAGGACTTTGGGGAAGGGGTGGAATGGAGGCAGGGTGAGGGGGTGCAGGAGCAGTGCCAGGGGCGGGGACGTGGTCGAGCACCCACCGTGAACAGGGGAAGTTGGTGCCTTTGCCACCCTCCACCCCCCCCAAAAAAAATCCATTATTCACACAGCTCTACTGCTGACTCTGTGGAGGCCCTGGCTTTCTGATCTGACTAATGGTTATAGTTTGCTGGAGTGTCTGAGGAGCTGCTGCTTTTCACAGAGCAGTGCATGAAGGGGGAAAATGTGAAGCCTAAGGGGAAAGAGGTTGCTAGGCCCAGAACCATGGAGCAGTCCCGCAGCAACTGCACTTGATGTAGGAGTGAATGGGGGATAGCAGACTCTGTCCTGTTCCCAGCTTCCTCAATGTACGTGTTCCTCCACTGAGGAGGAAATAGGTTACTTAGCATTCTTGTTTATGGTTTTCAAATATTGTCATACAGTTTAAGGCTAGAAGGGACCACCAGATAATCTAATCTGACCTCCTCTATATAACAGGCCACCAACACCACCCAGCACCTGCTAGATTAGACTAGAATATGTGCCAGAGACAGAGAATAGGAGGGACTGAGGTGCACCAAGGACCCTGCAATGGCAGAGAAATAATTGAGATATACCCAAATAATCCTGGCAAGTGACCCCCACCCACACACTTAAGAGGAAGGTGGAAAAAACCCAAGGTCACTGCCAATCTGAACTTGCGGAAAATGCCAAATGTGGGAAGAAAATCATTTAGATCTTGAGCATGTGACAGAGAAAGTCAAGCAAGCACCTGAGACAGAGAGAAGTTCAGTGCCACCTCAGAGCACTGGCCCTCCCTGTCCAGTGTCCCATCTCCAGCCATGGCCACCTCTGATGATTCAGAGGAAGGAACTGGGGGGAAAAAGTGATGTATTCTCGGTGAGGGAAGAATCCCTTCCTGATCCCTGCAGGGAAGAATCCTTTCCTGATCATCTGAAACCCTAAGCAGGATTATTAATAATAAACCTAATAAATCCTTATTAGGAACATAAGACATCAAACAGAACTCAGCCCTATGGCTGTTGAGACCTGCTCCCATCAGATGCAACCCTGTCATACAATTGTACTAATCAATTTGTCCAGTTCTCTCTCAAAACTACTTAAGTTGTGTGTCCCAACAACTCCTATAGGGAGGCTGTTCCAGGACCTCAGAAGGTTAGAAACCTTCAAATTTCTAGGCCGAATTTGTTCAAGACCAGTTTAAATACATTTGTTCTTGGGCCAGTGCTGTCCTTTAACTTAAATAACTCTTATCCCTTCCTGGTATTTACCCCTCAATTTATAGAGAGCAATTATATTTCCTCTTAGCAATTTTTTTTTAACTGGTCTAAGAAATCCAAGCTCTTTCAGTCTTCTCTCATAAGATAGGCCCTCCATTCCTCTCATCATCATAGCAGCTCTTCTCTGGACCTGTTCCAGTTTAAATTAATCTTTCTTGAACAAGTATTCCAAATGAGGTCTTACCTTGTACAATGGCATTAATACTTCTGTCTCTCTACTGTAAGTGCCTTGCATGATGCATCTTGGGGTTCCATTTGCCTCTTTCCCAAACGCATCACATTGGTGGCTCATAGTCATCCTCTGATTGACCATACACCCAAGTCTTTCTTGCCTTCTCTGTCACTTCTACCTGATGAGCTCCCAGCTTGTAACAGAAATTCTTATTATTAGACCCTATGTGCATGACCTCACCCTTTGTACTATTGAATTTCATCCCATTTCTGTTAGTCCAGCCTTCAGAGAGACAAGGTGGGTGAGGTAATATCTTTTATTGGACTAACTTCTGTTGCTGAGAGAGACAAGCTTTCAAGCTAACACAGAATTCTTCTTCTGGTCTCCCTGACTAATTCAATTAAATACAAGGTTTGAACAGATTTTTTTAGCATAAGTATTTAACACATACTTCATATTGTGTTTAACTGACACTTTGACTATGTTTCCCAGTCAAATTACTTAGACAAGTTAGATGTCTTCAAGTCACCATGGCCTGATTAAATGCATTCTAGAATATTCAAGGAGCTGACTGAGGAGATATCTGAGTCATTAGCGATTATCTTTTAAAAGTCATAGAATACGAGAGACATTCCAGAAGACTGGAAAAGGGCAAATATAGTGAATAAAAAGGGAAATAAGGACAACCCGGGGAATTACAGACCAGTCAGCTTAACTTCTGTACCCAGAAAGATAATGGAGCAAATAATTAAGCAAACAATTTGCAAACACCTGGAAGATAATAAGGTGTTAAATAACAGTCAGCATGGATTTGTCAAGAACAAATCATGTCAAACCAACCTGATAGCTTTCTTTGACAGGGTAACAAGTCTTGTGGGTGGGGGGAAGTGGTAGATGTGGTATATCTTGACTTTAGAAAGGCACTTGATACAGTCTCACATGACCTTCTCATAAACAAACTAGGGAAATACAACCGAGATGGAGCTACTATAAAGTGGGTACATAACTGTTTGGAAAACCGTTTACAGAGAGAAGTTATCAGTGGTTCACAATCATGCTGGAAGGCCACAATGAATGGGGTCCCGCAGGGATCGGTTCTGGGTCTGGTTCTATTTAATATCTTTATCAATGGTTTAGATAATGGAATAGAGTACACTTATAAAGTTTGCAGACAACACCAAGCTGGGAGGGGTTGCAAGTGCTTTGGAGGCTATCTGGACAAACTGGAGAAATGGTCTGAAGTAAATAGGATGAAATTCAATAAGGACAAATGCAAAGTACTCCACTTCGGAAGGATCAATCAGTTGCATAGATACAAAATGGGAAATGACTGCCTAGGATGGAGTACTGCGGAAAGGTATCTCTGGGTCATAGTGAACCACAAGCTAATTATGAGTCAACAGTGTAACGCTGTTACAAAAAAAAGCAAACAACATTCTGGGATGTATTAGCAGGAGTATTGTAAGCAAGACACGAGAAGTAATTCTTTCACTCTACTCAATGCTGATTAGGCCTCAACTGGAGTATTGTGTACAGTTCTGGGTGCCACGTTTCAGGAAGGATGTGGATACTTTGGAGAAAGTCCAGAGAAGAGCAACAAAAATGATTAAAGGTCTAGAAAACATGACCTATGAGGGAAGATTGAAAAAATTGGGTTTGTTTAGTCTGGAGAAGAGAAGACTGAGAGGGAACATGATAACAGTTTTCAAGTACATAAAAGATTGTTACAAGGAGGAGGGAGAAGAATTGTTCTTCTTAACCTCTGAGGATAGGACAAGAAGGAATGGCCTTAAATTTCAGCAATGGCGGTTTAGGTTTGACATTAGGAAAAAACTTCCTAACTGTCAGAGTGGTTAAGCACTGGAATAAACTAGGGAGGTTGTGGAATCTCCATCATTGGGGATTTTTAAGAGCAGGTTGGACAAACACCTGTCAAGGATGCTCTAGATAATACTTAGTCCTGCCTTGAGTGCAGGGGACTGGACTAGATGACCTCTCCAGGTCCCTTCCAGTCCTATGATTCTATTATTTCTATGTATCAGTTCTTTCAATATTCTGGGATGGCCCATTCCTCCTGATTTGAGTGCATTAAGTTTTTCTTCCACCTCAGATGTGGTAATATCCATTTCTAGATGCTCATTTCCATTTGCTGAACTGCCTTCATGCACATGCTCCATATTATCATCCTTATTGAAAACCAAGGCAAAGTATTTATTTAGTTTTGGGTCCATACCTAGGTTATTTCATCTGTTTCCAAGCCACACTGCATAGTAGCCCTACCTCATCTTTCCTTATTCTCTTTTTACTGATATAACTCATACGTCTGTTTATTGTACTTTTGCAGGCAAGAGCTAATACAATTTGGCTTTTAGCAAGTCTCACTTTATTCCCACATATTCTAACCTCCATGAAGTAGCGTTTCTGGTGATTATTCATCCAGCAAAATCTGGAGCCTTTCTCTACAAATGTTATACCCCTCGTTTGGAATACAGTTTTTTGAACAGTTGCTTTGAAGAAATTCCAGGCCTCCTCCACATTTCGTCCTTGAATTCTTCAGTGCAGCTGACTTCTTTAACTAATTTTCCAAAGTCTGCCCCTTTTTGAAATAAAAAAGCATAGTTGACAGCTTGGTTTTGATTATCCTTCCATTTAATTTAAACTGAATTAACTCATCACTTGATCCAAGGTTATTTCCTATGACCATCTCTTCTATGATGCCTTCACTACTTACCAATACCAAGTCTAAAATTACATCACCTCTTGTTGGTTCAGTGACAATTTGATAAAGAAAACTGTCATCTATCACACTGAGGAATAACTAGTATTAGTAGCATTTATTCTCTAATCTATATCTGGGAAGTTAGTCTTCCATTATGAGACAATTCCCAAAAGAGTTTATCATTCTAACAATATTAGACACCTCTGTTCATATCCAGGTCTGACCATGGGGATCTCTCGCTGTCCCCTAACACTATCCCAACAGAACCTTTTTATAATTCTTCCCCAAAGTGATTTTGAATCATATAGAGATTCTGTTTTGTCCATATTATCACTTCTTATTTCTTTAAGGTTTACTACTTTATTGTTGTTGGACACTACACCACATTTACCTTCATTCCTATCTCTGCTAAACAGCACCTACCCTTCAATGCCTGTATTCCAAGCATGAGTGCTATTCCACCATGTTTCTGTAATCCCTATAATATCTAGGATTCTTCAGGATGAAAGTCACTCTATATATGTACAAAATTATTGTTAATATTATGCCTGTAGTCTAACAATGACAGTCAAGTGTTTAAACGACAACTCCTCTTGTGAATAAAGGAGGAGAAGGTTCATCAAAGAATGGAAATACATCTCACTTGTACAAGCTGTGGATAAACATTGCAGTTGAGCTTGTGACTATTGTCTTTGTATGAAAAAGCAGTTCAAGGAATGAATAGAGAAAGGAGGAAAATACAGTGAAAGTGTATTGCTTCTAAAGGGTTTCTGTCTCCTTTTGAGAACTGAATGATGTTCTGACTTGTGGGGGAACCTCATGTTTAGATTCCATGGCTTGACTAGAGTAATTTTATTGTACTGTATGGTAAGTGGCAGCTTATGAGCCTTGGGCACATGGAACATGGGGTGGGGAATCATGAAATCATATTGATTAAAAAAATGTTTCACACCAATTTTTTCTTAACATTGAAATTATATAATGATTAACTAGCATCCGTATTATGTAAAGTGACATATATTCATACAGGGCCAATGTAAATATTTTTGTTCACTGTGCAATTTAATCAGATGACTATGTATTGATGTGCCCAAAGTAAAATGTATGTCACTGCAAAATATTTTTTTAACCAAAAAAAGATAGATATTTATATAATGTAAAGCAGTCATTAAGTAAAACATACTCAGCTACTTATAAGTGATTTTTCCCAGGTGATCTTTGAGAGCAGAAAACTTCTCAATAGTTGTCTTGTTGAAATCTGCTATCTCTTCGATCATCTGTTTCTCCATTGACAGCATCACTAGTGTACTCAGATTGGAAGGAGGTCTCAAGTGGAGTTCTACAGGGATCTGTTCTGGGTCTGGTGTTATTTAACATCTTTATTAATGACCTGGATGTAGGAAGAGAGAGCATATTCATCAAATTTGCAGATGGCACAAAGTTGTTGTGTGTGTGCGGGGGTTGCCAACACTTTAGAGGATAGAACTGAATTTCAAAGGGATCTTGATAAATTGGAGAACTAGGCTATAGACAGCAAAATTAAATTCAGCAAATTCAAATGTAAGGTACTACACTTGGGGAAGAAAACCCAAATGTGCAAATACAGAATGTGGGATAACTGTCTTGGCAGCAGCACTGCTGGCAAGGATCTGGGAATTGTGGTGGATCACAACCTCAACATGAATCAACAATGTGATGGTTGCAAAAAAAGGCAAATGCAATTTTGGGTTGCATTAGCAGAGCCATAGCACGCAAGTCATAGGAAGTAATAGTACCACTCGACTTGGTATTGGTTAGGACTCAGCTACAATAGTGTCCAATTTTGGTCAGTGCTGTATTAAAAGGATGTAGAGAAATTGGAAAGGATCCAGAGGCGAGTGACAAAGATGATCAAAGGGATGGAATGCAAGCCATGTGAGCAAAGGCTGAAGGGACTGTTTTGTTTGGAAAAGAGGAGATTAAGGGGGGACATGGTAGTGGTCTTCAAATACTTGAAAGGCTGCCATAAGAAAGATGGAGAAAAAGTGTCCTTTCTTGCCACATAAGGCAGGATAAGAAGCAGTGGGTTCAAACTGCAGCATAGCCAATTTAGATTAAATCTCAGGAAAAAACTTCCTAATTATAAAAACAGTAGGACACTGGCACAGAACTGCCTAGGGAAGTCATGGAATCTCCTTGACACAAAAAGCATCTGGATAGCCATCTGTCTTGGATGGTTTAGACAAAACAAATCCTGCATTTGGTGAGGGGTGGCTAAATGACCCTTGCTGTTTCTTCTAACCCTATGGTCTTATGATTAATGCTTAGATTTTGTCAGGGATATTTTTAGTAAAAGACATGGACAGGTCACGGGCAATAAACAAAAATTCACAGAAACCCGTGACCAGTCCCTGACTTTCACTAAAAATATCCCTAACAAAATGGGAAGGGAGGTAGGTTCAGCACCCACTGCTGCTGTTGCTCTGGGGTCTCCTGCCACTGTGATGAGTGGGAGCTCCTGGTTCCCACCCCTCATGGTGGCTAAGCAGCTCTGGGGGGGGGAGGTCCGCTGTGGCAGGGAGCAACAGGCCCCTCCCCCCATGGCAAGAGGGAGCTCCAGGGGGTTCCCCACCACCTGCAGCGAGTGGGAGCTCCAGGATCCCCCACTGCCCATGGGAGCTGGGCTGCTGCGAGTTCCCCTCACACACACCCCTTAGCTCGGCAGCTGCGGAGGGTCCCCCTGCCACCCACCATGGCTAGGCAGCTGCAGGTTTCCCCCACCGGGGCTGGGCAGCTGTGGGGGGTCCCCTGCCATCCTCTGGGGCTGGGCAGCGGCAGGGGGTTTCCTGCCTCCCGCTGCACCTGGGAGCTACGTGGGGTACCCTCACCAGCCGACATGTCTGGTCAACTGCATCGGAGCTGCAGGGTGGGGTCTGGGAGCTGCAGAGGGCCGTCTGGGAGCTCCAGCCCTGGGGCAGAAAATGTCACAGAGGTCTTGGACGTCAGGGATTCCGTGACCTCTGTGACATAATCGTAGCCTTACCTGTGATTCTATGATAGTCCTGGTTAATCACATTTCTTAAACCTTTTATCCTTTTTAGAGTAGAAAAGGATCTCTAGAATTCCACCATTGTGATGTGTGTTGTAATGAGAATAATAATTCAGTCTCTGAAAATGTGTCCTTCAGATTGTTCTCAGGAATAAGCAGAATAGTGCCACAACACCACTAAACTCTGGATTCCTGTGTATAACTGAAATCTCAGTGTACAATTTTTCTTTGTTCAGTCTTAGATATGCTTCTACTGTGTTGGTTAATGCTTACAGTGGAAAACAATGGTTATGGTATTCAAACAGGTCATTCTGCAATAGCTTTGCACTCACCAGATGTTTTGTGAATACCAAGCTTTCATATACGTGAACAATTATATTGTCACAGATATCTTGTGCCTCTTGCTTCATTGTCTTCACTTCAGTTTTACATCTGGGAAACTCAAACTTCTTGACATAGGCACCGACAGCCCTGGAGCACCCACAGGGAAAAAATAGTGGGTGCTGATCACCCACCAGCAGCCAGCTCCTTTCCCTCCCTCCCCAGTGCCTCCTGCCTGCTAGCAGCTCCGCTGATCAGCACCTGCCCCTTCCTCCCAGCACCACTCGCCACCATGATAAAATGTTCCACAGTGTTCAGGAGGCACTGGGGTCGGGGGAAGGAGGAGCAAGGATGGGGCAAGCTCAGGGGAGGGAAGAGGCAGGGCAGGATTGGAGCAGGGGTGGGGCGGGAAGAGGCAAGGTGGGAGTGGGGGCTTAGGGGTTGCGGTGCACCAGGGGCCTGAGGCAGAGATTAGAAATTCAGTGCCGCTGCTTGTTGAGCAACTTGACGTCCCAGACCCTCAATGAATTCCCACGTTTTGTTGATACTGCTCACAGACTCAGTAGTAACTCTCTCAAGATATACTGTGTCAGTGTCCTGTTTTTGCAGCTGGCTGTACAACACATCAACATAGCACATTCTATTGCGGGGGGGGGAAGGAACTCCCTGATTTCCAGCATTCTAAGAAATCCCCTGAACAACTGAATCACAATGGACTTGAAATCATCAAAAAGTTTGATTGTCTTAAAATATTCAAGAAGATTCTCTTCGTACTGAGAGATGACATTAAGTGTCTAAATAATAAAGCTCCATCACATTGCAACCCCTTTCTGGAGCCTTCTAGCCACTATGGCATTTGGATCTTCAGTCCTTTTTGGAGAGTGTGTAAAGAAGGCTGCAAAGTCAAAGAAAATTCTCCCTTGCAATATTTTACAGATTGCTTGCTCCATGTTTATGTTTAATTGGTGGGCATATTAACAACAAACCTAATGTATATTTGGGTTTCTGTCCCTTACCTTTGGATCCAGCCAAACTCTACAAATATTGCACTGGCAGCATCATGTCTTTGAGCAATCAATTTCTGTTTGTCACAGTGCTCGATGAAAACATTATTTAATTGAAAAAAGAACAGGAGTACTTGTGGCCCCTTAGAGACTAACAAATTTATTAGAGCATAAGCTTTACTGGGCTACAGCCCACTTCATCAGATGCATAGAATGGAACATATAGTAAGAATATATATATTCATACATACAGAGAACATGAAAAGGTGGAGTAAGAGGCTAATTAATTAAGATAAGTTATGAGCAGGAGAAAAAAACTTTTGTAGTGATAATCAAGATGGCCCATTTAGACAGTTGACAAGAAAGTGTGAGGATACTTAACTTAGGGAAATAGATTCAATTTGTGTAATGACCCAGCCACTCCCAGTCTCTATTCCACAAAAGCTTATGCTTATGTCCAAACACTTTTTAAAAACTTCTAATGCTTGGGATTCTACAATCTCCCTGGGAAGCCTGTTCCAAAGCTTAACTATCCTTACAGTTAGATATTGTTTCCTTAAATCTAACCTAAATATCTCTTACTGCAAACTAAGATGATTGCTTCTTGTCCTACTTTCAGTGGCCATGGAGAACAATTGATCACTGTCCTCTTTGGAACAGCCCTTAACATAGTTGAAGATTGTCATCAGGTCCCCCCTTCAAGACTAGTCTTCATTTGTCAAGACTAAACATTTTTTTAACCTTTCCTCCTCAGGTTTTCTAGACCTTTTATCATTTTTGTTGTTCTCTTCTGGACTCTCTCTAAGCTGTCCACATATTTCTTAAAATGTGGTGCCCAGAACTGGACACAATATTCCAGCTGAATCCTCACCAGTTCCTAGTAGAGCAGGAAAATTACCTCCTGTGTTTTACATACGACACTCCTGTTAATACCACAGGATGATATTAGCCTTTTTTACTGCTACATCACATTGTTGATATTTATTCAATTTCTAATTCATTAAAACCTCCAGATCCTTTCAGCAGTACTACCACCTAGCCAGTTATTCCCCATTTTGTAGTTGTACATTTGATTCTTTCTTCCTAAGTGAAGTAATTTAAACTCGTCTTAACTGAATTTCATCTTGTTGACTTCAGACCAATTCTCCAATTTGTCAAGGTCATTCTGAATTCTAATGCTGTCTTCTAAAGTGCTTGCAACCCCTCCCATTGAGGTGTCATCTGCAAATTTTATAAAGATACTCTTCACTACATTATTCAAGTTATTAATTAAAATATTGACTGGAACTGGACCCAGGACTGGTCCCCTGTGGGACACCAGTAGATACTCCCAGTTTCACAGCATACCATTGAGAACTACTTTTTGAGTAAAAAGAAAAGGAGTACTTGTGGCACCTTAGAGACTAACCAATTTATTTGAGCATGAGCTTTCGTGAGCTACAGCTCACTTCATCAGATGTTTACCGTGGAAACTGCAGCAGACTTTATATACACACAGAAATCATGAAACAATACCTCCTCCCACCCCACTGTCCTGCTGGTAATAGCTTATCTAAAGTGATCAACAGGTGGGCCATTTCCAGCACAAATCCAGGTTTTCTCACCCTCCACCCCCCCACACAAATTCACTCTCCTGCTGGTGCTAGCCCATCCAAAGTGACAACTCTTTACATAATCAAGTCGGGCTATTTCCTGCATAGATCAAGGTTTTCTCACATCCCCCCCACCCCCATACACACACAAACTCACTCTCCTGCTGGTAATAGCTCATCTAAACTGACCACTCTCCAGGTTTAAATCCAAGTTAAACCAGAACATCTGGGGGGGGGGGGGTAGGAAAAAACAAGAGGAAACAGGCTACCTTGCATAATGACTTAGCCACTCCCAGTCTCTATTTAAGCCTAAATTAATAGTATCCAATTTGCAAATGAATTCCAATTCAGCAGTTTCTCGCTGGAGTCTGGATTTGAAGTTTTTTTGTTTTAAGATAGCGACCTTCATGTCTGTGATTGCGTGACCAGAGAGATTGAAGTGTTCTCCGACTGGTTTATGAATGTTATAAACCTGAAACCTGACTTTTTGAGTACAGTCTTTCAACTAGTTCTGCATCTACCTTATAGATTTAATCTGGACCACATTTCCCTAAATTCTTCATGAGAATATCATCTGGGTCTGTGCCAAAATTGTTACTGAAATTAAGATATATCACATCTACTGCTTCGTTCCTATCCACTAGACCAGTAACCTTACCAAAAAAGGAAACTAGGTTGGTTTGGCATGATTTGTTCTTGACAAATCCATGCTCACTACTCCTTATAACACTACTAGTTTCCAGATACTTACAAATTAATTGTTCAATAATTTGTTCCAATATTTTTTCCAGGTATTGATGTTAGGCTGACTTGTCTATAATTCCCTAGGTCCTCTTTGTTTCCCTTTTTAAAGATGGGTGTTACATTTGCGCTTCTCTAATCTTTTGTGACCTTGCTCATTTTCCATGATTTCTCGAAGATAATTGCTAATGGTTTTGAGATTGCTTAACTAGTTCCTTAAGTTCCTAAGGATGAATTTCATCAGGCCCTTCTGACTTGAATATATACAACAAAAGTTCCCTCCAAGGGGCATGGCTGCGCAACAGCCTATTATGCGCCGTGCAGGCACTCGGGGCTGCAGTGGAGAGAGATGCCTCTCCTTCAGCCCCAGACCCACTGCGACAGGGAGAGGCGCCCCTCTGCTGGCCCCAACCCAGCCAGCCCCAGACCTGCCACGGCAGCGGGAAGAGGGCCCCTCCCCCAGCCCCAACACGGGCCTGGGCTGGACCTGCCATGCCTGGGGGGAGAGGCGCCCCTCTCCCGGCTCCAACACAGCTCCAACCTAGACCTGCCGTGGCAGGGGGAGAGGTGCCTATCCCCGCCCAGCCCAGGTGCTGTTGCAGGGAGAGAGAGTTGAGGGGGAGTCCTCTCTCCCAGTTGTAGCCCTCGGGCAGCCTGCACCCCAAACCCCTCATCCTCGGCCCGACCCCAGAGCCCACACCCCCAGATGGAGTCCACACCCCAATCCTCTGCCCTAGCCTTGAGCCCCCTCCCACACTCTGAACCCCTCAGCCCCACCCTGCCACATGAATTTTGTTATGTGCACCAATATGGAGGTGATGTGTGACACACATCACCTACATATAGTCACCTCCATATTGGTGCACATAACAAAATTAATTCCACACATATCTGGGAAATGTTAGAGGGAGCACTGTCTCTAACATATCTAAATATTCTTTAACCTGTTTTTTTCCTCCATTCTTTGGCTTCCATTTCATCCTCCTTGTTTGTTTGAGTGTCTGGTCACCATTAACTTTTTTAATGCTTCAGCAAAGACTGAAGCAAAATAGATATTAAACACCTTACCTTTCTTGGTGTCATCAGTTATTAGCTCTCCTGTGCTAAGTAGAGATCATACACATTCTGTTGTATTTCTCTTGCTTCGAATGTATTTAAAAAAACCTCTTCTTATTGCCTTTTTATGTCCCTTGCTATGTGTAACTAATTTTGTACCTTAGCCTTTCTGATTTTTGTTCCTTTATTTTTTGTACTCCTTGGCAGTTTGTCCATGCTTCCACTTTTTCTAGGATTCCTTTTTCATTTTCAGGTCATCAAAGAGCTCCTGATGGAAGCGTATTGGCCTTTTACTAATCCTCTTATCTTTTCTTCGCATCAGGATAGTTTGCAGTTGTGCCTTTAATATTATGTCCTTGAGAACATGCCAGCTTTCCTGAACTCCTTTTTCCCTTAGATTTTTTTTTTCCTGTTAGATTTTTGCCCAGCTGTGTTGCAGTATTTACACTTCCAGATATTGCCAGTTTTATTGAAATGTTGTCAATGTGCTAGAGTTGGTCACAGCTGAGCATACCAGATTCAGAACCAACTGCTGAGAAATAGGGCAGACCCACCCCAGACAGGTGCTTATTCTTCCATAAGATATACCAAGCCAATAACAAAAAAATATACTTCTGTCTCACACACTGGCTAACAAGAAGTCAGAATGCAATCTCCTTGGTCATCCCAACCTTTTTTCACCACTGACATACTACATCTTATCATGAGTGGTTATTTAAAACCAATTTCATCAAACAAAGGGTTCTTCTAATCCCAAGAGATCAGCCATGTAGCCAGGCCAATATATAACTCAGATATTACCCAGTAATCAAGTTGCTGACAATCTTTTAGTATCTAATATCTAAAGGTTTATTTGTAAGAGAAATATTCATAACTTTAGATACGAAAATGATACATGCATAAAAAAGGATAATCATATTCAGCAAATAATATTTTTTCCATTGACACCTTACATGACGTACATTGTACAAGATTTGTTGCAATTATTTAACAGCGGTAGCAAAAATTATATACATGGTCAGATTTTAATCGTATAATGTGACAGATGTCCAAGTGGCATTTACATGGTTTGTGTTTCTTGATATTTTTTGAAAAGATGTTTTAAATCATTCACTCCAAACAGCAAGAAGACAAAGCAGAACAATAACTTCTCACATGACACCATGCTGTTGTCAGCTTCCAAATATACTCCTTACTCCTGTCTTTTTGAGGACTGCTTGAATTTTAAACCAGGCTGATGAGGTCCTAGTATGTTTACCTGAAGTTCCTCTTCATTATACAGTCCCAAGAATGGCGTTTTGAGAGTAACTGTTCAATTGTATCCATTGAAAGTGTCTTATATTTATTCATGATGTCTATCTAGATATTCTTAATAGAGAAGATACTAAATAGAATAGAATAGTGGTTCTCAACCAGGGGTACATGTGCCCCTGAGGGTACACAGAGGTGTTCCAGGGGCTACATCAGCTTGTCTAGATATTTGCCTAGTCTTACAACTAGCTACATAAAAAGCTCTAGAGAAGTCACTACAAATTAAAATTTAATTCAGACAATGACTTGCCTATACTGCTCTATATACCGTACACTGAAATGTAAGTACAATTTTTATATTCCAATTGATTTATTTTATAATGTTAAAAATGAGAAAGTAAGACTTTTTTCTGTAGTAATGTGTTGTGACACACTTGTATTTTTATGATTCCTTTTGTAAGCAAGTAGTTTTTAAGTGAGGTGAAACTTGGAAGTACTCAAGAGAAATCAGACCCCTGTAAGGGATACAATAGTCTGGAAAGGTTGAGACCCACCAGAATAGAAGACATGGAAAAGTGTGTGTGTGTGTGTATTTACTAATTCTGTTTTTAAAAGATATTTGGAAGTAAGCACATAAAAAAAAAATCCCATGTACTACATCTGTTGGTAAACCCTCCTACCATATTTGTCTCATTTGTACAAATCAAATTTTCATATGTTTTTAATGCAGGCTTAGGGTAATCACATTGATGGTATTTCTTTGAAAGGGTCACTAAAGCTCTGTTTGTGTCTCATATGTCTGACAACTTTAAAGGAATCCACAAAAACAAACACAGAATTGAATACCAACAAGTTGCTTTCAGGAAATTAAGTTATATTTATCAACACTTAAAAACAAACAAAATACCCCACACAAACATTTCCCTGAAGTGTTTAAAACCCAAACATTTCAGCATTTTGGTAGTGCAGGAGAACCAGAAAGTAAATTTGTGAGCAATCATAAACTAAGATGAAACTGGCAAAAGCTAAGAGAAAATACAACAACCGAGAAGGGACTACACATTTGATCAAAAAATGATAGATTTTTTTAAGTTTTAAAAATCTTTCAATGTCACAAAAATAGGAAAGAAAACTTTTAAACACAAGGACAAAAAGATTCTTGCTCTTTAAAGTACAATCTGTTCTTCCCACTACAGTACAGACTGGTACATAGGTCTCTTTCTGGCATGGGGCAACAGAGTCTTCTCCTAGAAGATATGGGATATAGAGGATATTTCCATTAATTTAAATGAGGTCTAATGTTTAATTTCATCATGGCTTTATTGATGGAAATCATCAAAATTGTAAAGAAAGAGCAATTTTCTCTCAAGGTTACTGGATGAAAAGTTGAGAAACTGAATAGCTCAAAGATAAACATACTGTTCTGTCACAATGGTTTATTAGAAAATGTGTTTTCTCTTTGGGTGAGATCCTCATTAGGACACTTGTTAATAAATGTGATAAGTTCATGGGTGATAAATGATTTGTTATATGAAACACTTGTTCTGCATAGCGAACATCCTAACTGTGCTTCGCAGAGTTAAGAATTATCTTGTTCAAGGTATAAGGTGGGCTTTAGTGCATTAATTACAGAACTTTTTAGTCTAGTATCTGGCCTCAAGTTCAAGTTGCTGCTTTATGCAAAATGAGTCCAGAGAAAATTGATCAGTCCCAGAATCTTCATGAAGTCCAAGTGTAATAGATTAATTATGCAACAGTTGACGTTTAATAGTCTCAGGTGACAGCTGTCAAAGAAATTACATATTGTGTGTATCTACATTTTAAAATAGAATTAAAGCTATACATAGTTTGAAAACATAACTCTCTTATTCTTTCATGAGATCCAGTGCACAGCCCAAGAAATGCTGGGACTTAAAACTTATATGCATATGTGTGCTTATGTATGTACATCCAGCTACCCTAAGCAATGTTAAATTTATTAAATGATTCTGGCAAGAAAAATGAAATTACAGAGACAAAACTCAGTTAGGCTGACACTCAATTAAGCACACATGTATGTGTGTCTATAGTTATGTCAGTTGAATCCCACATCTGAGGAGATGCTGTACTTTAATGACTGCTTATTTCACCATCACCATTATCAAAGCAAATCACAAAGGGATGAAATCTCCTTGCAGATTGAATGCCATCCAGATCATCCATATTTTACCAGCTTTCTGTCATTTTTTTTTAATTGCAAATGAGCTCTAAACAGCATGGAGTTTGCCAACTTCTTCTGCAACAAAAGTATTGACAGACCAAAGTGTGGTGTACGTAACTAAACAAAAGGAATGATTGCATGTTAAACAAAAAATAAAAATAATATGTCAGGGAAAATCCAAAATCAGCTGAGTGTGCTTTAAAATCTAAACTATTTGTCACATTTTATTGCAAATTCTGGATTTCTTTATGATTCTTCCCTGTCTGCAACCCTTTTTTCTTTGCTTTTCCTATAACATTACTGTGAAGTATTTCTTCTTTGCATAAATGTGTGAGCAGGTGCTTATATTAAGGATACATATGTGTATTCTAGTGGATATGAGAATATTTACATGCAAATGTGAATATCTGTGCTGGCATAACTATATATGCATTAACCCCAGTCCATACTGATTTTGTCTGTTTGTCAACGAGGATGTTAGGAGGCAGAGGGAATATTTTTAAGATCACTGGTTTCTCAAAAAAAAAAAATCTGCATGAGCAGCGGGGAGCAATAGAGGGGAAGACTGAATGAAAGATCCCTTGACTGGAGTGCTTATGTTATAAATATAAAGGGAAGGGTAACCACCTTTTGTATACAGTGCTATAAAATCCCCCCTGGCCAGAGGCAACATCCTGTTACCTGTAAAGGGTTAAGCAGCTAAAATAACCTGGCTGGCACCTGACCAAAATGACCAATGAGGAGACAAAATACTTTCAAATCTGGAGGTGGGGGGGAACAAAGGGTTCCTCTGTCTGTGTGATGCTTTTGCTGGGAACAGATCAGGAATGCAGCCTTACAACTGTTAGTTAGTAAGTCATCTAGCTAGAAATGCATTGGATTTCCGTTTGTTTAGTGGCTGGTAAAATAAGCTGTGCTGGAGGGAATGTATATTCCTGTTTTTGTGTCTTTTTGTAACTTACGGTTTTGCCTAGAGGGATTCTCTATGTTTTCAAAAAGAAAAGGAGTACTTGTGGCACCTTAGAGACTAACCAATTTATTTGAGCATAAGCTCTCTATCTTTTGAATCTGATTACCCTGTAAGGTATTTACCATCCTGATTTTACAGAGGTGATTCTTTTACTTTTTCTTCAATTAAAATTCTTCTTTTAAGAACCTGATTGATTTTTCATTGTTCTTAAGATCCAAGGGTTTGGGTCTATGTTCACCTATACAGATTGGTGAGGATTCTTATCAAGCCTTCCCCAGGAAAGGGGATGTAGGGCTTGGGGGGGATGTTTTGCGGGCAAGACGTCTCCAAGTGGTCTCTTTCCCTGGTCTTTGTGTAAGCTGCTTGGTGGTGGCAGCATAGGGTTCAAGGACAAGGCAAAGTTTGTTCCTTGAGGAATTTTTTAAGCTAAGCTGGTGAGAATAAGCTTAGGGGGCTCTTTCATGCAGGTCCCCACATCTGTACCATAGAGTTCAGAGTGGAGAAGGAACTTTAACATCTTAGAACTTGGAGAAAAAAGAGAAGAAGGAGGATCCTGGGAACAGGCCAGTCAGCCTCACCTCAGTCCCTGGAAAAATCATGGAGCAGGTCCTCAAGGAATCAATTCTGAAGCACTTAGAGGAGAGGAAAGTGATCAGGAACAGTCAGCATGGATTCATCAAGGGCAAGTCATTCCTCACTAATCTAATTGACTTCTACAACAAAATAACTGGCTCTGTGGATGAGGGGAAAGCAGTGAACATGTTGTTCCTTGACTTTAGCAAAGCTTTTGACACGGTCTCCACAGTATTCTTGCCAGTAAGTTAAAGAAGTATGGGCTGGATGAATGGACAATAAGGTGGATAGAAAGCTTATGTTCTCTCCACAGGTATCGTTGCGGAGAGTGGACCAGATGATATGTCTGGGGCGAGAAAGCAGAAGGAGACTCCGCTGGTTGGAAGGCATGAGATGCGCTGTCCTGAGGTTGGGAGTTCCACGACCACCACTCCCAAGAGGAGAAGGCGGATGGTGTTGGTCGGGGACTCTCTCCTCCGGGGGACTGAGTCATCTATCTGCCGCCCTGACCGGGAAAACCGAGAAGTCTGCTGCTTGCCGGGGGCTAAGATTCGCGATGTGACGGAGAGACTGCCGAGACTCATCAAGCCCTCGGATCGCTACCCCTTCCTGCTTCTCCACGTGGGCACCAATGATACTGCCAAGAATGACCTTGAGCGGATCACTGCGGACTATGTGGCTCTAGGAAGAAGGATAAAGGAGTTGGAGGCGCAAGTGGTGTTCTCGTCCATCCTCCCCGTGGAAGGAAAAGGCCTGGGTAGGGACCGTCAAATCGTGGAAGTCAACGAATGGCTACGCAGGTGGTGTCGGAGAGAAGGCTTTGGATTCTTCGACCATGGGATGGTGTTCCAAGAAGGAGTGCTAGGCAGAGACGGGCTCCACTTAACGAAGAGAGGGAAGAGCATCTTCGCGAGCAGGCTGGCTAACCTAGTGAGGAGGGCTTTAAACTAGGTTCACCGGGGGAAGGAGACCAAAGCCCTGAGGTAAGTGGGAAAGCGGGATACCGGGAGGAAGCACAGGCAGGAATGTCTGTGAGGGGAGGGCTCCTGCCTCATACTGGGAATGAGGGGCGATCAACAGGTTATCTCAAGTGCTTATATACAAATGCACAAAGCCTTGGAAACAAGCAGGGAGAACTGGAGGTCCTGGTGATGTCAAGGAACTATGACGTGATTGGAATAACAGAGACTTGGTGGGATAACTCACATGACTGGAGTACTGTCATGGATGGTTATAAACTGTTCAGGAAGGACAGGCAGGGCAGAAAAGGTGGGGGAGTAGCACTGTATGTAAGGGAGCAGTATGACTGCTCAGAGCTCCGGTACGAAACTGCAGAAAAACCTGAGTGTCTCTGGATTAAGTTTAGAAGTGTGTGCAACAAGAGCGATGTAGTGGTGGGAGTCTGCTATAGACCACCGGACCAGGGGGATGAGGTAGATGAGGCTTTCTTCCGGCAGCTCACGGAAGCTACTGGATCGCATGCCCTGATTCTCATGGGTGACTTTAATTTTCCTGATATCTGCTGGGAGAGCAATACAGCGGTGCATAGACAATCCAGGAAGTTTTTGGAAAGCGTAGGGGACAATTTCCTGGCGCAAGTGCTAGAGGAGCCAACTAGGGGGGGCGCTTTTCTTGACCTGCTGCTCACAAACCGGGTAGAATTAGTGGGGGAAGCAAAAGTGGATGGGAATCTGGGAGGCAGTGACCATGAGTTGGTTGAGTTCAGGATCCTGACGCAGGGAAGAAAGGTAAGCAGCACGATACGGACCCTGGACTTCAGGAAAGCAGACTTCGACTCCCTCAGGGAACGGATGGCCAGGATCCCCTGGGGGACTAACTTGAAGGGGAAAGGAGTCCAGGAGAGCTGGCTGTATTTCAAGGAATCCCTGTTGAGGTTACAGGGACAAACCATCCCGATGAGTCGAAAGAATAGTAAATATGGCAGGCGACCAGCTTGGCTTAATGGTGAAATCTTAGCGGATCTTAAACATAAAAAAGAAGCTTACAAGAAGTGGAAGGTTGGACATATGACCAGGGAAGAGTATAAAAATATTGCTCGGGCATGTAGGAATGTTATCAGGAGGGCCAAATCGCACCTGGAGCTGCAGCTAGCCAGAGATGTCAAGAGTAACAAGAAGGGTTTCTTCAGGTATGTTGGCAACAAGAAGAAAGCCAAGGAATGTGTGGGCCCCTTACTGAATGAGGGAGGCAAACTAGTGACAGAGGATGTGGAAAAAGCTAATGTACTCAATGCTTTTTTTGCCTCTGTTTTCACTAACAAGGTCAGCTCCCAGACTGCTACACTGGGCATCACAAAATGGGGAAGAGATGGCCAGCCCTCTGTGGAGATAGAGGTGGTTAGGGACTATTTAGAAAAGCTGGACGTGCACAAGTCCATGGGGCCGGACGAGTTGCATCCGAGAGTGCTGAAGGAACTGGCGGCTGTGATTGCAGAGCCATTGGCCATTATCTTTGAAAACTCGTGGCGAATCGGGGAAGTCCCGGATGACTGGAAAAAGGCTAATGTAGTGCCAATCTTTAAAAAAGGGAAGAAGGAGGATCCTGGGAACTACAGGCCAGTCAGCCTCACTTCAGTCCCTGGAAAAATCATGGAGCAGGTCCTCAAAGAATCAATCCTGAAGCACTTGCATGAGAGGAAAGTGATCAGGAACAGCCAGCATGGATTCACCAAGGGAAGGTCATGCCTGACTAATCTAATCGCCTTCTATGATGAGATTACTGGTTCTGTGGATGAAGGGAAAGCAGTGGATGTATTGTTTCTTGACTTTAGCAAAGCTTTTGACACGGTCTCCCACAGTATTCTTGTCAGCAAGTTAAGGAAGTATGGGCTGGATGAATGCACTACAAGGTGGGTAGAAAGCTGGCTAGATTGTCGGGCTCAACGGGTAGTGATCAATGGCTCCATGTCTAGTTGGCAGCCGGTATCAAGTGGAGTGCCCCAAGGGTCGGTCCTGGGGCCGGTTTTGTTCAATATCTTCATAAATGATCTGGAGGATGGTGTGGATTGCACTCTCAGCAAATTTGCGGATGATACTAAACTGGGAGGAGTGGTAGATACGCTGGAGGGGAGGGATAGGATACAGAAGGACCTAGACAAATTGGAGGATTGGGCCAAAAGAAATCTGATGAGGTTCAATAAGGATAAGTGCAGGGTCCTGCACTTAGGACGGAAGAACCCAATGCACAGCTACAGACTAGGGACCGAATGGCTAGGCAGCAGTTCTGCGGAAAAGGACCTAGGGGTGACAGTGGACGAGAAGCTGGATATGAGTCAGCAGTGTGCCCTTGTTGCCAAGAAGGCCAATGGCATTTTGGGATGTATAAGTAGGGGCATAGCGAGCAGATCGAGGGACGTGATCGTTCCCCTCTATTCGACATTGGTGAGGCCTCATCTGGAGTACTGTGTCCAGTTTTGGGCCCCACACTTCAAGAAGGATGTGGATAAATTGGAGAGAGTCCAGCGAAGGGCAACAAAAATGATTAGGGGTCTGGAACACATGAGTTATGAGGAGAGGCTGAGGGAGCTGGGATTGTTTAGCCTGCAGAAGAGAAGAATGAGGGGGGATTTGATAGCTGCTTTCAACTATCTGAAAGGGGGTTCCAAAGAGGATGGCTCTAGACTGTTCTCAATGGTATCAGATGACAGAACGAGGAGTAATGGTCTCAAGCTGCAGTGGGGGAGGTTTAGATTGGATATTAGGAAAAACTTTTTCACTAAGAGGGTGGTGAAACACTGGAATGCGTTACCTAGGGAGGTGGTAGAATCTCCTTCCTTAGAGGTTTTTAAGGTCAGGCTTGACAAAGCCCTGGCTGGGATGATTTAACTGGGAATTGGTCCTGCTTCGAGCAGGGGTTGGACTAGATGACCTTCTGGGGTCCCTTCCAACCCTTATATTCTATGATTCTATGATTCTAAAGATGGCTAGATTGTCGGGCTCAACGGGTAGTGATCAATGGCTCCATATCTAGTTGGAAGCTGGTATCAAGTGGAGTATCAAGGGTTGGTCCTGGGGCCGGTTTTGTTCAATATCTTCATTAATGATCTGGAGGATGGTGTGGATTGCACCCTCAGCAAGTTTGCAGATGACACTAAACTGGGAGGAGCAGTAGATACGCTGGAGGGTAGGGATAGGACACAGAGGGCCCTAGACAAATTAGAGGACTGGGCCAAAAGAAACCTGATGAGGTTCAACAAGGACAAGTGCAGAGTCCTGCACTCAGGATGGAAGAATCCCATGCACTGCTACAGATAGGGACCGAATGGCTAGGCAGCAGTTCTGCAGAAAAGGACTTAGGGGTTACAGTGGACGAGAAGCTGGATATGAGTCAACAGTGTGCCGTTGTTGCCAAGAAGGCCAATGGCATTTTGGGATGTATATGTAAGGGCATTGCCAGCAGATTGAGGGATGTGATCATTCCCCTCTATTCGACATTGGTGAGGCCTCATTTGGAGTACTGTATCTAGTTTTGGGCCCCACACTACAAGAAGGATGTGGAAAAATTGGAAAATGTCCAGCAGAGGGCAACAAAAATGATTAGGGGACTGGAACACCTGACTTATGAGGAGAGGCTGAGGGAACTGGGATTGTTTAGTCTGTGGAAGAGAAGAACGAGGGGGGATTTGACAGCTGCTTTCAACTACCTGAAAGGGGGTTCCAAAGAGGATGGATGTAGACTCTTCTCAATGGTAGCAGATGACAGAACGAGGAGTAATGGTCTCAAGTTGCAGTGGGGGAGGTTTAGGATGGATATTAGGAAAAACTTTTTCACTAGGAGGGTGGTGAAACACTGGAATGTGTTACCTAGGGAGGTGGTGGAATCTCGTTCCTTAGAAGTTTTTAAGGTCAGGCTTGACAAAGCCCTGTCTGGATGATTTAATTGGGGATTGGTCCTGCTTTGAGCAGGGGGTTGGACTAGATGACCTCCTCAGGTCCCTTCAACCCTGATATTCTATGATTCTATGAAAGCTAAGATCATAGGTGCCCACTCTGTGGGTGCTCCAGGACTGGAGCATCCATGGAAAAAAATTAGCAGGTGCTTGGCACCCACCAGCACCCAAGAACCCACCTTCCCTCCTCCCCTCATCGCCTCCTGCCCCCCCCAGTCCCGCTGATCAACTCCTCCCCATCCCTCGCAGCGCCTCCCGCCTGCCATGGATCAGCTGTTCCGCAGTATGCAGGAGGGGGTGGAAAGAGGTGGGGAAGAGGTGGGATGGGAAGAATCGATGTGGGCCCTTAAGGGAATGCGTAGAGTGGGAGCGGGAGCGGGGGTGGAGCCGGGCAGGAAGAGGTGGGGCGGGGTGGAGGCTTGGGGGAAGGGGTGGAGTGCGGGCAAAGCCTGGGATGGGGTGGGGGTCGAGCACCCCCTGGGTAGAGAGAAAGTCAGCACTTATGCCTTAGATGTAAAATTAAGCCTCTTAGATTCAATTCATTAACTTGGTTGATGTACAAAATAGTGGGCCATTTTCTCTGCTGGTGTACAGAGGTGCAGCTCCATCGATGTTAAGGGAGCTGTGTCCATTTACACTAGCTGAGGATCTATCCCAATGTGTTGCATGTGGAATATGACAATACATAGCAGCTCCTCAAGTCCCTCTGGCCAGATCCCTGGCACTCGGTGACTGCTCAAATGGGAGAGGCGAAAACAAGTGAACACATGCACTGTGGTAAGAGCACATTCACATTTATGTAAATGCGATAAGGCAAAATTGAAGTCTGCGAAACAGCTGGTAAATATGACCTCTCTCTCTCTCACTCTCACACGCACTCTTTCCAGAATGGACTCTAAGTGTCGTTAACCCTGGGTTCATGAAAAAAAAAACAAATATTATGATCTTGTGCACAAGGAAACAGAAAAAAGATTTAGAATTTCCTAAAGTTCTCTACACATTCTCATCCCACCCCCTACGTGTTTGCTCCCGACTCCGCCATTTGTTGGGATAATCAAAGAACCAGCGGTTACTTCAGTCAGTCCTGCCATTTGTAAAGTGCTCCTCATATAATAAGGGAGGAGAAATAATGCCATGTGAATTAGGTGACCAACTAGCTTGAATAGCAAATTCCAAATGCTTGAATTAAAGATCACCACAAACATTGCTCAGATATTACATTCATTGAAATATGCTTGCACACATATCTATGTGACTAATACATTTATAGGAGTTGTGATTTGTTCACCAAAAACTTAGGAACAGGAAGGAAAGTGAAATTCAGTTTAACAGGTTTGGTTTCCCCCCCCCCCCCCATAATGAATAAATCAGCTGGTTTTAGATGGGGATATCCTTCAAACTAGTAGATGGAGTTTTACTGTTATCACTCTTGCCCAGGGGAAAGATTTGAAAAAGGTAGTTAAGTAGCTATGTGAATGAGAAAGTATATATCAGTCAGATTTAGTCACTAAATAAGGGCATCAGCCATCAAGCCAGCCTGTGAGAGAGAAAGCCAAAAGGGTGATTTCCATTAACCAAATGCTTTATATAAAAAAAATAAGCCCTCACAAAAGACAGATTTCTGAAAGCTTCCTGTCATCATGCCAGTCCTTTTCAATCAAAGCAACATTTTATCTTGAACAAATAGATCAAACTAGTAATGCAGACCAGAAAGCATGTTATTTATTTGCATAATTAATTAAAAGTAGTGTTTAGAGGCTCCAACCAATATTGTGGTCCCATTGTATTAGGTACTGTACAAACAGAAAGACTGTCCCTGACGTGAAGAGTTTTATAATCTAAATAGACAAAATAAAGGAGCAGAGGGGAAACAGAAGTGTGAGGAGCTGAAGTGGCCTGTCCAAGGAAACACAGACAATCAGCAGCAGAGCTGGGAATGGAACCTAAGTATTGTCTCCCAGTACAGTGCCCTGGCCATGCTGCCCCTCAGAGCTAAGTCTGCAAAGTTATAGCCATAGTATAATGGCGACAGACCATTGTTAGCAGTGGCGGGGATCAAATCTGGGACTTTTGGAACTTAATGCATGAGCTTCTACTGCATGAACTAAAAGACACATCTCTATTAGCCAAGGCTTGTAGCAGACGCACTGAACTCTAGCTGGCCTAGGTGCCACTAAATGGGGACAAAGTGACACCAAGCAGGCATGGGTTACAATAGCAGCACTGGTATTTCACTACTCGAAGGAATTTTAGCTACTATTAAAATAATGTTTAAAAGACTTTGCTGTGTTATGCAGGTTCAGGATTGTCATTCAACAGAATCCAGCACAAAATGAGACTATTCCACCATATTATTATTTTTTAAATACCACTTACTTCCTAAAAAAAAAAAAGTTTGATCACACTCAAATGATTGACATTCTCCTTCTGACAGCACCTAGCAGTGGTCAGTGAATGCACTATATTTCTGCCTTTTATATAAGACAGGGAAAAATAATGTGCTTGTAACATCTTTGCAGAAATAATGTGTTTAGATTTTTTCTTTGTTCTCATTAATACATAATGTCTGCCTCCTTTTCCTTTATCTCTTTTATTAATTCATGTTATCAGTGTTTGTTCTTTTTTAAACAAAAGTTATCAAGTGGTTATTTTTTGTGATCACTAGCACCAGGCCCTGTTCTCTGTGTTTTTTCTATAACTTTTTCTTGGCTTTAACATCTCCAAAGAGATTTAGCGGCCTAAACCAATGTTTTGGTATGTAATCACTGATTATGAAGGGTCACTGATTGTTGTATTCATGCCATACCATATTGCTCTAAGCAACAATCCCTCATGAAATCTGTTATTTACATTTTGACTTAGAGGTTCTCCAACTCTTCCATACTGCAGGCCGTCTTATTGGACCATCCTGCTTTCCCATTAGCAATTATATAACATCCTTTTGGCAACTAAACCAATTGCTTACATGGAACAGTAATATTAGGAAAGTACTGATGAGTTGTAGCTGATTTAGCAGAAACAAGGAACTAGAACTAGCAAGCAGGCAGCCGGCTCTGCCTAGATCACCAGCAAGCCTTCTACATACCACATTTGAGACCCTCTGATCTAAGCTGTGCCTTTAAAGGCATTTTCATTTGTCTCAGCAGAATGTCAGAGCTCACTATATGAGGTGTTCATAAGTACCCAAAATGAAAGACTTCTCTTTTTGTACCATATCAAGTTTTACTTTCAGATTACTTAGAGCTTAACTTTCCTTGAGTCATTTCCAGTTGTACATTTTCCATCAGTTTATTCACACATCTCTGCCTGAATCTTTCTTCAAGCAATCCTGGCTGCTTTTCAAACTACCTCTTCCAAAGAGCAATGTATCCTTTTAACCCTTGGACACAGAATGAAAGGTGAGTGTGGAATGATAAAGTCAAGCAACTCAGTTTTCTTCAGGGCAACAGGATAGTTAACCAAATTAAAAACACAAACAAAAAGGCCCAAGCACCAGCCTATTATCAGTTGTGATCTAACCTTTAAATACTCTTAAATCAACCCCTGCACTAGAATGTAATGACAGGGCTAAAACTCTCTGGGATGAAAGCTATTGAAGTGCTATTGCGGTGTTATCCATTACACCTGTGAACCTGTCCACCGTCAGAGGCAAGATTAGAAGAATTAAAGTTATTTCACAGGAAGTAGCAAAGCAAACATGATTTATATGCTTAGCTGACCCTGTGCTTCATGAAATCTTCAAAAAGCCATAGGAGTTGTAAAGAAAAAAAAAGACAAACTGTATGAAATATATTTAGAGTACATTTCTCCTTCATTTTACTGAAATGATATAGAATGTGTGTTTATGTAAAATACACGAAGTGTCTATAGAACATTTAGAAACAAAAGATCCTATGATTTAAGGAGGGACTTGCCCTAATCATACTATCTCCAAATTCTCAAGCAGTTAGAGTAGGAGATAGTCTAGTGTGGCGCATGTAACTATGAAACTGGATTACCTTTGTGTTGTGTATACTGTGCCTTTTACATTTCTATAAATGAATTGTGAAGATCAGTGACCATTTTTCCTCTCATATTTGCTACAGCCTCTGCAGAGGAGAAACACATTACCCTTTCTCATGAAGGGTCCTTGTCCTTTCTTGATTTATTACTAATTCTAAACAAGTCCTTCAGAGTGAGAATGTCTGTCTGATCTTTGTGTATGGAGTACTGCAAACATCAGGAATCCTGAGTTTTGTTCCTGACTCTCTATGATGTTCTGCAGATCAGTTAATCTCTTTGTACCTCCATTTTCCCATCTGTAAAATAGGTGTAATGCATCCGATGAAGTGAGCTGTAGCTCACGAAAGCTTATGCTCAAATAAATTTGTTAGTCTCTAAGGTGCCACAAGTGCTCCTTTTCTTTTTGCAAATACAGACTAACATGGCTGCTACTCTGAAAGGTGTAATAACAGTTACTCATAAGAGTAAGATTTAAATATAAGGCTTGTAAAATGCTGCAAGACTCTCAGATAGAAGGTGCTACTATTGATAGGGCAAACCCTTCTCTTCTGATCATATCAAAATGTTATGATGTTACATTTTATGTAAAAAAAATAAGCTTGCCTCCATGTTGAGGAATTAAATGCCCACTAAACAGAAAGCAAGCAAACAAATAAAACTGCAAAGGAAAAGTGAGGGAGCATCTTTTTGCTCTGCATGCTGAGTGTACAAGTTGGGTATTGGAAAAATCTTTCTCTTGTACCACACTCTTTCTTCATAAGGGTTTGCAGCTTAAAGTCTTCTAGCTGCTGCTGTAGCAGACAAGTTGTGTTTTCCTTGTGTGCCGGTGAAGTGATGCAGAAGGTTAATGACTGGGGTTGCAGTGTAGCTGCCTCATGATTTTATTACAAGTCTCATGGTATTTTTCTGAAAACCCCTTCAGGTTATTACCTGAGAATCTCATCTTTCCTTTAAATAATGTATGTTTCTATCCCTCACAGTTGTGGATAAAGGCTTGAAATCCTGAACCCTAAATGCTCCAACAGCACAAGCCAAATATATACACCCTGAAATTGATTACTTTTAAAATCCCATGATTTTTTAAGCCCATTTTATGATTTTTTTGGAGACTGACTCCTGTGTTTTGAATGCTTAGGGTTGTCAATACGGCGGTTGGGAGAGGTGAAGTATTGGAGATGGGAGGTCTGGATTATACACTTTGTGAGTGTCATACTATATGCAGCAACAAACCTCTTTTAAAAATACATCTTTATTAGGGAGAACAGTAACAAGGTACTAGTAAAACAGGCTGGCTTCCATCTTTGCATCCAAAGACCACGCACCTGTTCCTGGAATTTACAATATGCCATGGAGACATCTAGTGGCTGAAGCGTACAACTACAAGTAAATATCATCACAGTGGGACCTTGCTGACCAGGTTTCTCAAACACATTTTTACATCCAATCATTTGTACCATGTACTTAGACAAAAGGCTAGTTTTTGTCTATAGTAAATATGAGAAAAATGTCAGTTTGCTTTCGGGTTCTATCCTGAAATTATATGCCTGTATCACACACTGTTACCCCTATCAACTGCTGTCTTCTTCAATAAGGATTGCTTGCTTTGCCCCATTTGTCCAGGGGTTCTTCATCATTTCCTCTCTCTGGATGATTTTGTAAGAAAAGATCTTCTAATAGTCCTTTCTTCAACCCACTTTCCACACATCATTCTCTGTCTTTCTCTTGAGGTTCTGTGGCCCACAAAAAAAAGTCTCATTAGCTCTTGTGGATCTTCGTTTTAGAACCACTAAGCTGTCAATATTTTGTTCTCAAAGAACGGGACAGATTGTGTCATGACATTTTTCTGCATCCTTTAGCTGGTGAAATACAGTAACTGTTGTTACCAGACTGTGAGACTAATATCCCACCAACCAGATCACATAAGACAAATGTCTGGTCACCAGAGTTAGTCTCATATTTTTTGTCGGTAAACCTTTCTCTACAGACATTACAGAGTGATTATCGTTAATGGAAAATAGTAGAATATAGATTTTTCCCCTCATTATAATTATCTGTGTCTGTTGAATATGGATGGAATCCCATAAAGATGATAGAATATTTGCAGTTTTAAAGGCTTTCTGGTTGTAAAACAATGTTAAGTTGAGGTATACGTCATGTGTTTGACAACCACCACCAGAGACTATTTAATATCAACTGTTTCATAATTGATCCATTAAGCTTAGACTTCATGATGACTCTTGGGAGGGGTATGCATTTATGTCTTTGCCATTCACTTACTAAAATGTTTGTCCTGTTGGGAATTTAGTGTGTTTTATTGTCTAGTTAGCTGTTTGTATTCGATGAAAAGCTGAGCTGCCTAGGTTGGGATGCTGGTTTCTTTTCACTCCAATGTTTCTTTTGGCTAAGAAGAAAACACAAAAGAAGTGCATTAATTTTCTTTCAGAATGTGATCAGTACTGGTTATGGACTGGCCACTTAGGGGAAGATGTACTAAACTTTCAACACTGATATAAACCCAGAACTTTTTCAAAGTTGGGATTGTCTCATCAGCTCACCTCCTTCCCCATTCCAAAGTATCTTCTATCACATAAATGTCAGACTCCTTTCCCCATGTTTACTGATTGTATGCGATATCCATAGTGGGAACTTGATATTGATGGACCCAAACGAAAGCCCTCATCAAACATCTCAGAATTTTAGCAAAGTTTGGAGCCAGATCCAAATTTCATGTTTGAAACCGAAGTCTAGGTCTTAAAAAGGCCTGGCAGCTTCTACAGGGCCAGCTGCTCTCTTTGCAGCCTAGGTAGTGAATGTGCTACCAGTCGATTAAAGAAAAGAAGAAGAAAAAAAAAGAGAGAGGGAAACGAGTGATCACAGAAATTATAATCTAATGATGCTTAACTCATCAACAGGAAAAAAATGCTAGGTGAGAAAATAATTAGCTGTTACAAATATAACAGCTATTCAGCGATAGTAGCAAAGCAACATGACATTTGTAAGAGTACACATTATTCCTTGCTAATGTATTGGAATTTTTTGAACTAGTTAAAATAATGTGTAGTAAAAACAAAGAAAATGAGAGTTTGTTTACACTTTCAAAAAGGCTTCTGAGGAAATAACTCAATTGGAACTTATAAATGGACAGATTTTCAAAGGCCAGAAGGGCCCATTGTGATCATCTAGTCTGATCTCCTGCAAAACAGGCCATAGAACTTCACTGTGTAATGCGTGCAGCAATACTGTAACTTTTGGGTATGGTAGAACATATATTTTAGAAAAATGTCTAATTTTGAGTTAAAAACTTAAGATGATGGAAGAATGTACCACATCTCTACATGTGGTGTTCCAAAGGTTAATTACCCCCAACACACACTGTTGGTTTTTTTAAGTACCATATTTCTAGTATGCATTTGACTAGCTTCAGCTTCTTGCCACTGGATCTTGTGATGACTTTGTTAGCTGAATAAAAGAGCCCTGTACTGTCAGAAATATTCTCCTCAAGTAGGTACTTTTAGACTGAACCATCTCTTGGATGAGGTAAATATATAGAGCTTCTTTAGCCTCTCACTACATGGTAGGGTTACCAGACCTGGAGTCATTCTTGTAGCTCTTTTTTTGAGTCTTTGTAATTTTTAAGGATCCCTTTTTAGATGTGGACCCAAAATCTGAATGCAGCATTGTTGTAATGATCTCACTACTCCTGAACACAGAAGTAATGTCACCTCCTTACTTTTTCTCAATATTCTCCTACTTATAACACTAAGGATTGTGTTAGCCCTTTTAGTCACCACATTGCACTGGGCACTCATGTTCAGTTGATTGTCTGCCATGACTCCCATTAAATCCTTTTCAGAATCACTACTGTCCAGGATACAATCTTTTGTGTGTGACCTACATTCTTGGTTCCTACATGTATGGCCTCAAATTTGGCAGTATTAAAACACTTGTTCAAATGAGCTCAGCATATCAGTGACCCAGATCACTCAGTAAACTTACCTCTTCTTATAAGTATTTACTAATCCATCCATTTTTGTGTCATTTGCAAACTTCATCAACAATAATTTATATTTTCATAAAGATCATTGATAAAGATATTGAATAGCATTGAGCAAATCCCTATGGAACTCCACTGGAAACACCTAGCCTTGTCAAATATTAAAAAATGGTCCAGAGACAGTAAACTTTGCCAAATAAGGTGATCTTTACTTTTGTATTCAGCAGCTAGATACAACGGTACTTGGTACTTTAGTGAAGCTCAGACAAATAGTATATATATTTTTTTCTATATGTGAAAATGTGGGTTACTAGCATTCTACACATGCTGGTGCTGAAGATCTGAGCTACAAAAAAATTATAGAGAAAATGTTGATGATGGTTTTCCCACCAACCCACACTCACACCAACACTCCCACTTTTCTGTCGTCAAGAGAATATAATAGGTGTCGCTAGTAGGTAAAGAAAATAGGTGTTCTTCAAATCACCTTATCACAAGGTGTTACAGTTTTCAAAGGTGGAACAAGGATATAGCACTATTATTGTCCTTTCCACGCTCACCATCTGAGATCTGGTGCAGTAATTCCATGTTGTTCCATGGAAGCTAAAGTACCTACTTCAATTTACCCCAGCTGAGGGTCTGGCCTAGTTGCTTCACTTTAAACTGCTAGCCTTACACCAATACTTTTTTCTCTTATTTGAACAAGTCCTCTCTCCTCACCACACTCCTTACAAGAAAGTAAGAGTCATGAGAGGTTTTATTATCTGTTTGTTTGTGCCATAAGGCTCCAGTGATCCCCATTATCAGGTTAACACCTTGAATGGCGTCCTTTACTGTTAAATTTCTGGAGCATGCACACAGCTGCCTCAGGATAGAAGCTGGAATTACCAACCCTGGGCTAATTTAGCAGAAAATTGAACACCCCCACCAGAGTTGTCAGGACCATTTTGTAATTACTGGGTGGGGAAGGGGGGGAGGGGCCACAATAATATATACAATGAAATATGAAAGATTAAGAGGTGTTGTTGATCATAATATTGGCTAGTTAGTCACAGCACCAAATTAGTTTGGCTAAGCTACCCTCTAACTGCTGTCATCAAACTCAGGGCTCATCAGTCTCCGTCAGCCCTCTCTTGTCTCATTAAGTTATTGGCTGCAAGCTGACAATGGGAAAAGAATGCTGCACTGCAGTTTAAGACTCCTTTGTACAGCTGGCATCATAAGCTGTTTGCTAATCTAAAGTGAGCTCTTCCAGTGCCCTAATGTTTTTAGATCACCAGTGGCCCTTACATGATGCAGGTGAAAAGGGCTTAGGAGAGATCAAAACACGTAAATTTGACAAGCTCCAAGTGGTGACTAAAGCTGAAAATAACCATTGCAGTTAACTGTATACTGGCCTCTAAATTCAGCAGCGATTGTCTGAAAGTATAGCTGACCTCACAGAGAATTTGTATATGCTTGCAAAAAGCCAGCTAATTAGAAGTAGCCTGTTTTAAGTAAGTCAAATATCCCTTTGCTTATAATGTCAGTAATTAGAGCAGGGAAGAAGACTTTAAAATGAAAACCCAACTGTCAGTCACAGTCTCACAACTGTTGGCCTCTTGCCCACAAATCTATTACTGACTGCAGTTCTACACTCCTGTGTAATTCCTACGAGGCACAACATTATGCAATTAAGACAGAGTCTTGAATGTAAAATATAGCACACTTTTGCTAACAAAGTACTCTGGATGTACAGTTTAGCAAATTAAAAAGACTAAAGATGCCTTGATATTACCCACTGGCCATCAAACACTTGCAGACTTCATGTTTTTAATCAGAGTGGATAAACACCCATAGTTTGCTGTCTGCTCCGACACTTTAAATTTAGAACTCACCCCTGCCGTCTTCATTCAAGTATAACTCTCCATTGATTTCAGTGGGAATTTGGCACACGTACAGGTTGCAGGATCAGGTAATTAGTAAGTATAATAGATAACAATAACTATGTTGTAATATTGTATTATCCAGGAGGGGAAGGAGATTGTTGTCTATTTTTGGAAACACACCAAGGGGCAGAAATGTTGAGAAATTAAAATGGTTATGGCTTGCAGCAATCCCCAGAATTCCTTATCTATGGCTGAATTCTGAGCTGTCCAGCCATCACTGTCAGCCTGCCCTTTTTGCTCTCAATTTCGCCTTTCTACTCTTGCCCGATACCACTGGACTGCTGTTTACATGCTATTCTGATCCTGCTGACTTGCTGTGATAATGTTTTTGATTGTTCTTTTGCAACATAAACAGCCTCAGAAGATGCACTACAAAACTAATTGAACTATAGTAGAAAACAACTGCTTCTCTAACTGGGCTATGTGGATTCAATGTATTAAAATGGTGTCTTTTTAAACACATCTGATATGTAAAGATGCAGAAATTGATCCTATAGCCCTGTTGTCTGATGGATACTAAACAGAGTAGATTGTTCACCTTATCAATATATTTAATGGAGGTTTCCATTTAGGTCTAAACAATGAGGTTGACCCAGCTATGTTGCTCAGGAGTCTGAAAAATTCATAACCCCGAGGGGCACAGTTAAGCCTACCTAACCTCCAGCGTAGGCAGTGCGAGGTTGTGGAGGAATTCTTTTGTTGACCTAGCTACTGCCTGTCATGGAAGTGGATTAGCTACTCCACTTGGTGAACCCTTCCCCTCAGCATAGGTAGTGTCTACCCTGAAGTGCTACAGCAGCACAGCTGCAGCAGACAAGCCCTTAGTCTTAACTAAAACCCATTTTTATGGCTATGAATAGCACTTTTTTAAGTGCAGGTCTAAATCAAGCCTTGATTATAGTAATTATTATTATTTATTTTTTTCTCGCATGGACATAGTGCTTTTTATTGTAGGATCTGTACATGCATTACATTCCCTACCATCAAAGTGCAGCTACTTCTGGGATGATACCTGGAAGGTGTTAAACAGTGTGTGCTGTAACACTACCCAACATTTTAAGACCGGAAGTGAACAAGAATATCATCTAAGTGAAAATGTAAGAAAAAACTGGAAGATACACCATGGAAACCAATCTCTCGTACATTTGTTTTTGGTTGTTCATTGTAGGAACAGAAAAGCAGGATTATTTGTATTTTTTTTAAAAAGGATCAGATCATGCAGACCTTACTCAGTTTTATGTCACTCTTATGATCTTCAGAGTAATTTTCCCTTAGTGAGGACGGCATAATGTGATCCATCTTCTGTATCTAATCTCTCTTGCAGAACAGAGAAATATTGTGTACAATCCGCTCTTCTCAGTCTAAAGATATTTTTTCAACCTACCATTCTCTAGTAGATCCAGGGATAAGCCAGCTTAAGCCAGCATGAGAGGGCAACCCTTTTCACATGAGGTTCTGAGTGCCATCTTTCCTTCATTTCTTCTGGCTTGCCTCTCCTCTTTGCTTAGCTAGTTTCTTTCTTTTCTTACAGAAGGAATAGTGGTAGTTATGTAATCTCCTTTGATTACGGGACTGGTTGGAAAATGAGGATTTTTTTCACTTTTTTTTTTGGCAAAAATATATTTCCTCTTCCTGTTGAAATTCAAAACTTAGATGAAATATTTCATAACCCCCCTCCTCAAAAAAACAATCAAAATTTGGACCAACTTTGAGTCAGGCAGGTTCATAATGTGTAGAGCTTGTTAGATCACCAGCTGCTTTTGGATATCCATGTGGCAACAGTGGCCATTTTTTCCCCATCTAGGCTAATCTAGAAGGTAACATTAGGACCTATTGCTTTTGGATGTGGACCTCACTAGGGCTAGCCACGCCTTCCTCACCTGGGGTTAAATCCTGGTACTAGCAAAATCAATGGCAAAACTCCCACTGACCCCAATGGAGGGAGAATTTCATCCCCAGGGTGGATCTTCAGTTGGTGCAAGTGGTCATAGTTTCATTAATTTCACTGGATTTTTTGATAGTGGGAATGTTGTATGTGTGAACTACACCTGTAAACCACTTCGAAACTTCAGCTAGTGTGGAATGTGTCCGCCTGCTAGCCAAGCAGTGAGCCCTGTGGGCCAGCCTGTATTCCACCCTGGTCCCACAGTCCACCGGGGATATTAGTTGGCAGCTCCTTCCTGGAACCATGAGCAAAGGTATGTACTTGGCACAGTTCACCACATTCCCCCATGCCTTTTCCTTTTGTGGTGTGAGGGAGATCGTGGCACATGCTTACCTTGAGTGCACCAGGTTGTAGCCCCTTTTCAGGCTCCTCCCGGACCTGCTTTTTCTTTTTCTCCCCCCGCCTTCTTGTTTATGCATACCCCATTCTTGGCCTCAAGAAGTCATGAGACCTCTATAACACCAGGGAGAAAATGTTGGCCGGGGGGGTTCTCTGCAACCGTGTAGCCTATTTCTGTTCCTCTCTCCATTCAAGTATCTGGGGCCACGTCCGCTGGCTCCCTTACCACTTTCAAGGAACAGTGGATGCTGTCCGGGGTTCTCTGCTTTGTGTCCCCTTCATGTTCCTACTTTTGACCTTTTTCACCCTCACACCTATCCTGTTTTTTTCTTCTGTTGTTCTCCGTATTTCACTGAGTCCCGCGCTCAGTGGCTCCTCCTCTTAGTCTGGGAGAGGGTCCTTTAGCCATGGGCGGGCTTACACCCACCTGCTTCCCAGAACCCAACAGGTGCCAAGCAGTGAACACCACAGACCTGTGCTCCATCATCTGCACCAGTTTCCAGTTCATCTCCACATGTACTTTGAAGTGTTGGTTTGGGACCCATAAAAGTTTAAGGTCTTGTCTGCTTTGCAGCTACCTCTCTCTCAAAGGGTGGAGCATAGCACTTGGGGTCAGCTGAGACAATCAGGGTTGCATCCAGCTGGTTTAAATTGGGGGAGGGAGCAGGGCATTTTCAGTGAGTGGCTTCTGACTGTGGAATTCAGTTCCCTTCTAGTCAATGGGAGCTTGAGTCTGCTGAGCTTCAGGATACACTGAATACACAAGAGCAATGCTGCTTTTGAGATGGGCATGATCTGAGAGTGCTAAACGGGAGAGGGTACTGATCATTTTGATATAGCATTCTCTTGGGTTAATAGGACAATGAAGAATCTATAGTTTCCTATTATTTTTGAGTGATTAGTAATTGGTACATGAGCCTAGAGCATTTGGCTGGTTAATAGATAATTACTTAAAAATGTTGCACAAAGGAGGGCAAATCTTTCCTAACATAAGATACTTGCTTATTTATGAATAGGCAGAAAACCTACAGATAGTAGGTACTTTACATACAATAAATACTTGTATAACAAATGGATTCTGATCTTCCTTTTCTTTAAAAATAATTGAAAATTTTCTTATCAGCTCAGAGTTGTGATTTTTCTCATCATGGGGGCAAATGAGAAGTTTGGAGAGAAAGTCAAACAATCTCCGAGCTCTACAAGTTTTGATTTTGAAATAGGTTTTGCTTGTTTTGACACGTTTTCTCTGATTTGCAAACACTGACTGCTGAGTATTATTCATATTATTTATAGGAATTCCATTGTAATAGACAAATAAAAGAATTAATCATCATTGTAAAGGGTGTCTGTATTTTTAAACTTTTCAGCATTTGTTTACCAGATGATGCAGATGGCTATCCCTTGAATATACATGCTCCAGTTTATGTCAGCAAAGAAAAGATAAACTTGGTTTTAGCTTTCTACTCAGCAAATTACCCTTTTAGATTACCCTTTACATTTTGTCTGCACTAGAAAATCAGAAGAGCAGAAAAAATACCATCCGTGGTTCTGCTTTTCTTCCTGTTTGTTTTCAGCAAATTAGAGTTTAGAGTGTACATATATTCCCCCATAGTTTAAAACTCCCAAAAATAGTAGCATTTCACATACTTTCACCTATTGATTTGCAGTGTTGAAAAAGGGACAGCACTTCTGTTCTTCAGCAGAGGCCATTCTGAAAGCAATCAACAGCTTATTTTTGTCAGAATCCACTACCGGAGGACCTTGAATATTGTATGGAAATGTAGAATGTGTAATGCAGCATCTTTCAGTGTAAACAGGAATTAAACTTTGACATATCGAGCATGTTAATCATTATCCAAATGGTGGTGTCACAATAATGCAGCTGGAAGAGACTGAAGAAAGAGAGGTCCATCTGCCATTAAAGTGTTTATTGATTGAAGGTCAATGTTGTGTGTCTAAAAGATCACTCTGCATCTTTCTAATAATCAAATAAGTACAGAATGGAATGACTGACTAAACTGCTTGGGTGGCTGTCCACTTTATTCAATAGAGGATATCAGCATTGATTGTTCAGTTTAATAGCCACATAGTCTAAAAAGATTTTATTCCTAAACCTTCACAGCTGCCTATTGACTGGAAATGTCCATATATACTCCAATCTACCAGACGGACATTAACATTTACTTAGGTTGTCCATTTTCAATTTGTGTTTTTATTTCCTGTTAAAGTTCTCATAATATTTAATCTAAAAACAGGGAATTTGAGCCAGTTTCTCTCCTGTGCTGAGATTCACTTGGCATAAGAGAGGGAGGGACCCATCAGGAAACATGTTACATGTCCCTGATTCTTGTGATGCCTCTATGCTGGCCCAAGCCCCTTGGTATAAGTCAGTGAGGTTCCTTAACTGCTCTAACATATGCCAGGTGGTTGCAGACTCTGTGGGACTATATGGTGGTTGTGAACTGGTACAGTGCAGGAACACATTTGCTTAACCCCAATACCACCTCATAATGCCCCCCTGCCAGGAGTGGGGGCATTTCATGTCGGAGTTAGCTACATCACTTTACATCTTTTGTGAGCTCCTCTATGCTGGTAAATTCTCAGCTGTCCAGTTTCTGCCCCTGTTGCCCTGCTCAGATGGCACATAGTGGCTGGAACAGGACCAGAGGATCTGTCAATAGTAGTGCACAACCTATCCACTGCTGGTGATTCAGGAAGATTGAACTTACAACTCAATTTGGCCCTGGAGGAGTAGCATGAGAGGAGAGGAGGCTAAATAAATGCTTCTATGGTGATCTCTCTCTGACTGGTTGGCACAATCAGAAGCTTTTTCAGATAGCCTCAGATTGCATACCTCCCAATAGGCTGTTTTTCTTCCAATCTTTCTCTCTGACTCTGTGTGAATTTTTTTTCTTGTTGTGGAATACAGGCCTGAAGCTGTCTTTCACCATCCCAAAATATGGGGATGGTTAAATTTGGATCCAGATGCTACAACTCTTTCATAGATTGAAAGCTCCAAATTCTCTCAAATAGGCTGAACTTGAACACGGAATCGGAATATACTGGACCTATGGGGGAATTCTCATTCAGATCATGATGCAAACTTTATGGCTTCGGCCCATTTCGTTGCAAAATGTATGGAAAAGAGCTCTATGTCTCACAAGTGTTTTAATGATATGGTTGTTTAATGGTTGGTTGCTGTGACAAATCTTTCCTAGAGAAAGGAAAAGGCATGTTAAGAAAATTGGTTTTGAAAGAGCAGTTTTAAGTTTATTTTTCTCTTTTGTGCGTTGCCCTAAGGTTGAATGGCTTTCCTGGTTGCATTTGGGATGAATACTGAAAACAAAAACACAAAACAACTTCATAGCACAGAGGTAACTACCCATTATCTTTCTCTTTCGCTCCTCACCCTGGGTGTGAGTAACAGGCAATGTTTAGTTGGTGTGATGTGGATTTCATCAACTCTTTACATTTTGATGAGTTGAATATTCAGTGATCTATAAATTATGCTATGTAACAATTAGCCTGTCTGAACAAAGGGGCTGTTTCCATTTGACTGATAATTAAACCTTCTCTTGGAAGGTGTTGCAGACAATCAAAAAAGCTAAGGAGACTTTCTGAATGACCTCGGACTACATGTTAGCCATACCATTTTGATTAAATCTAACCAGTGGAAACAGGAGAAAAACTTTAATTGAAGGTAAATATTTCAAATAAAAAATATCTGAGAAACTAATATATATATATCTCAAAAAGAAAGGAGGAAAAAAGTGTTGAATGAAAGATACGCTAATCAAGCTGGTTGCTTAAGAAGACAAAATTATTGTATTACCATTTACTGACTCAGGAGCAATGATGTTTCTCTACAGTTGTGAACTGAGCTAAATAAAGACCCTGAGTGTATGTGTGCTCTGCATCTGTAGGTGGGTGTCCAATCCTGGGTCCACAGCCTTGTGTTAATGTGGCTCATGCTAGCCTGCTAAAATAGCTGGGTTGATATTGCTTTGACGTTCAGGCTCAAGAGCCTGAGCCACAATATCTACACATCCAATTTTTAGTGCTTGCAATGTTCGCTAACACAAGTTTGTGGACCCAGGCTGGGAAGCTTGCTACCAGATGCAGTGTAGACATTACCCTCAGATGTACATCAGAATAGCAGGACACCTCCTAACAAAGCCTCCCTTCAAGAAACTTCCCTCTTTATGCATCTATATTGGTAATTAAATACAGCTGTCCTGTCTCCATTTCCTGAAGCAACAGCAGGAACTCCCTGGTTCCTAGTTTTCTACTGTCTAAGCAGGTTTTACTTCATTTTGTTAAGGAAGGTGGGATATGTGGATACCTTGCCCACAAGGGCCACTTTTTCTCAAAAAGTCTGTTTCTCTGTTCAGTGTCCATGTGAAAATAAATTAAATATGTATATATGGCACTCTATTATTTGAGCAAAAGTAGAAATTATTGTTAAAGACTGAGTAAAGTTTTCAAAGGTGACTTAGGAGCCACTTTTGTGAATTGAACTTAGGCTCCTCAGTCACTTAGGGCTTGTCTACACAGGGAAGCTAATTTGGAATAACAGCTAATTAATAGACTTGCTCTTCCTGATTACGTCTCTGGGTAAATGCTTTTATAATGGAATAAAAGCATATTAGGGCTTATGTACAGCAACATTTAGTTTGTGGCAAGCTGGGGATGTAAATGTATCCCACATTAGCCTGCCACTCCATGTGGATCTGTTGAATTAATTTAGATTGTCTATATGGACCCCAAAAAGTCAAAGGTGTTAACACGATCCTATAACTGTCCAACATTAAACAGTTTTAAGCAAGGTTTGGAAACCTGATACAGAAACCTTCACCTGCTTAGTGTCATGGAAAACACACCAAACATATTAAACACACTAAACTTATTTTAAACCTTTGTTAATGTAAAGGATTAAGAATTAAGTAAGGCTTTCATTTTAGCAACGTTTTGTTCCCTTTCCCTTTTGCTGCACAGAAAGTTGATATGAGACTCTCCTTGTTTGAGAGTCTTATTGGTGCTATTAAAGATGGTGGTAACTGTCATTTATTGGGAAAAAAGAGGAAGTTAGCTGAGATGCGCTGGAGATCTTATGGCTTTTGCTGTTGAAGTTCCGTCCTGTTTTCTAGAAGATTAAACAAGACAAACACACACACACACACAAGGGAAGAGAAAATAAGAGCAAAGATAGAAAAGCCAGCTTCTGTTCTGGTGTTCACATTTACTTGCAACCTCACTGCTCTTGTTTTTTATCATTTGTTGTCACACGTATTTACTTGGGATATGGGTCCGGTAGCTCCTCCCCTTCTTCTGAGGGGAGGGGCTTTTAGATGTAGACAGGACTCATGCCTGCCCTTTCCCAGATTCTCAATAGGATTCTCGTCCTCACTGCTGGGAACAAAACATAGGCACAGCACACAATCCAGGACCTGACAAATGTGTACCCGTGTCAGGCTGTTTAGGGCATTGCTTTTGAGCGGCATCTTTCTGGTGAGAGGTTCACAGCAGTGTTGCAGAATATGCAGTCTTGGCTGCCTGCGACAGATTCTTATCAGGCAGAAGGATAGGAAAGAGAAGGAATAAAGTGAGTGTGCGTGCACATATGTGCAAAGTCTGACATCCCCAGTGTTCAAGATTTTGCTGGTGGAGGTGGTGGTGATATTGTCATCTGGCTTCCTTTCTCTGGCCCGGTCTGGTCAGGACATCTCTCAGGATCAGGACAACAAAGGTACAGGGGTGTAATGCTGGATCCCTGGGTCCCAAAGGACTGTGGGGCTGGCAACAATGATCGTGAAGCTTGCTTCTTCCTTCCTTCAGTCAGCCAGCTTTCGCATCCCTGCGTCTACTTGCCAAATTTCCCTCCAGAGTTTTTTTGAGGACCCCAAAAGGGAAGTGGCAGATGGAATAGCCCAGCCTTTCATTATTTTGCCCACGAATTAGGCCTAATTTCCTCCACACCAATTCTGGTTAATTCCAGTCCACTGCTGTACTTGTTTACCAGACATGACCTGAACTCGGCCTGAGGATTACAACATTAAGCATTTTTGTTCAGACTAATACAGTCTTCCTGTCTCCCTTTTTCTCTTCAACATTTGTTTTTATAGGTTATTGTGACTTTTATGAACTTTCATTCACTTTTTCACAGTTGAGCTCACAATAAGGGTGAATTTGTAGGCTAAATTATCACGACAGACCCTGCTGATGCACACTAATGGTTCCCTAGTGTGCTTTGATCTGCCCCACTTTGAAACAGGAATAGATCAAAGAGCACTAAGGAATAACTGGTGTGCCTCAGCAGGGTCCACAATGACACTTAGTGTGCATCAGGCTAGATTCACACCCCAACTTGCTGTGAACTAAATGTCAGTGTAGACAAGCCTTCTTCTGAATTAGCTCACTCCATTTTGGAAGTGGATTAAACTAATATGGCACTCTTATTCTAGAAGACGAGCATCCACACTGGAATTTAACCAGGAATAGATATACTGGAATAATTCCCATGTCCAAAAGCCCTTACGTGCTTTTGAAAATTGTTTCATAGCACAATGGGGTTCTGGTCCATGACTCCTAGATACTATAGTAATACAAATAAATAATTAAATAAAAATGCATACACATAATGGAGCAGAGGTTCCTTCAACCGTAACTTCCATATTTCCTGACTTTCATGCCTTTAAACTTGTAATCTTAATATTAATGCCACTTTGTACTTTAACACAGCATTTAAATGCTTTTATGGTATGTTGTTATCTGTGTTGTGATAACCCCGAGAAACCCTGTCCTGGGTCAGGGCTCCGTTGTGTCAGGTAACATAATAAGAAATGATCCATACCCTGAGGAGGTTGCAATCTAAGCGATCTGCATCTTATTGCTGAGAAAGACTGTTTCTAGTATAAACAAATATCTCATCCAAGGATAAAGTCAATTTGTATCAGATATAGGAAAAAATATCCGTTGGGTTCTTTTTAGGTTATAAAGATGTAAATAAATAAATAACTAGTCACGTTATTTGTTAATGTCATGGGTTTTTTTGAAGGAAATTTCATGCAGTTTTCTAGCATCAGCAAGAACCGCCCACAAGCACAATTTAAACATTAGACTCCTGGTATTTTATACATAGACGCTTCTTCCTGCTAAATATGTGTTTTGGGGTTGTTGGTTTTTTGCACAACGATGTGTTACTTACTCATTTCTCAAGATACTGTAGCATATAATATATCAAGCTAAAGGCCTAGTCATTACCTTGATACATGAGATTCATTTGAGTGGTTGCAAATGGTGTGGCTGCTACAGTGGCATGAATCAAATGCAGATTTTAGGCAAGAACATAAAAGGACATTTTAAAAAAAATACATTAATGTTATCCTATGGCAATTTGTCTGTGTTCTTGAATACAGTCACTAAACGTGCAATGCATGATAGAAAGTAGAACAAAAATGTTATCATTTTTTCCCCCAGTAAATTACAGAACTCTCCAGTAGGCTACATACAAGGGCATCTTTTCAGTCACAGTTTTACTCTCAATACAGAAAATTTCCTTCTTTGAGCTGCACCTTCCTTGCATATTCTACGCTTGCTCTGTGTATAAAATGCCCATTATATGCCAATGGAATTTCTCTGTTGAAATTAGTGCAGACTCTACTTCACCCACCTTTCTCTGCTATGTTCAATGCAAACTGTGCACAAGAAAATTAGGGGCTTAGTTTGTGGTCTCTTGTGATTACAGGCAGCACGAGCAGAACAGAGTGACAATGTTGAAAAGGTTCATTAGTATGGGAGTAAAAGACAAAATGTGAGCTTCAAAATGTAGAGATAGATGGAAAAAAATGATGGAACAATTTTCTGTCGGATAATGCATTTGTTTCAAAATGGAAATATTTTCATGGGAACACATTGATTTTGATGAAATTTTCAACAGGAAAAAGTCCAAACAAATTAGTTTTGACTTGCTCATTTAATTTCAATAATGTTTAAACATTTTGTTGAGAAAAGGTAAACACCTTTTGTTCCGTCTGTTTAATTTAATTTTTGTTGAGACTAATAGTAATATTTTCATGTAATACAAATCATTTAATACTAAATATATGTGCACGATTGTATAATGTTTGACATAATTGAAATAAAATGGCTCAACTTTATGAACACAAAATATTTAGATGTTTCCTAACTGAATATTTTTTGGAATTTCCATTCTGCAAAAATCTTTTCATGGGGAACATTTTTATTTATTTATTTATGTATTGAAAGCTCAACATTTTCCATGGAATGGAAATTCTGTTTTCCAACCAGCTGTATTATAAAGCTACAAAGTGACATCCTGATTTGTGGATAACTAAGAGGGATGCTTTTCTCTATTACCAATAAAATAAAAACTGCTTTCTCTACTTCCTTAGTGAAGGACATTTGTTGGAGGTTTTCTTTTGTTTGTTTGTTTTTTTTGTTTGTTTGTTTTTGGCAGCTTTTCTGAAGCTATTGCAGATAAACAGCACATCATGGTTGAAAACAGCAATTCCACTTTTTGGTTCAATCAGGTCCTCCTTCACGCTGCTTTCATCTTATACTCCCCTGATTATTAAGAGTACCTGCGAGCAATGAGCTAAAACACAAGTAGGTCAATAAACATATATGTATGTGATTAAATGAGAACCTGCTGCGAATACAAACCTGATTAGGAGCATAAAGGTTAAGAATCCATAAGTACTTTATTGACACTATTACCATGAAAGCTATTATGTGTATTTCTTACTTTTGGGATTTACTGCATATTGTTATAGATGCTATTGAAATACCTGTAAGAGCACACCGAAGCCATGGAATAGATGATTGAAATATATATATATGAGAACAAAGATAAAAGGATATGTACATCACCCAGACCTGTGCAGTGCTGAAATCAAAGGAATTGCTAACAGACCAAATTAAAATATAACTGTAAAGTGGATGGGGGATCTCATCTCTGTGTTAATAATGTGTTACTCCAAGGTGTAGTGCACCTTGTAATGTCTGTATGTAGTCTTGTAAGAAATAAATCTAGGTACTGAGAAAACTGTCTGGATTAGTTTATAAATTATCAACTGATTAATAGCTTTTATTAATAGATAAGAGCTTTTTCCAGTGGGCTTGGAGATATTTAAACAGGTAAATATATGTGGTATCTCAGAACTTGCAAGTGTATATTTTGTTCCTATGTCTAAATCTATTTTAGCATTGGCCCTGATTTAACAAAGCTCTTAAGTATGTGCTCACCTTCCTACGAGAGAGTAGACCCATTGGCCTGCTTAAAGTTAAGTACTCATTTAAGGGCCTGATCCAAAGCCCAGTGAAGTCAGTGGGAGTCTTTCAATTGATTTCAAAGGACTTTGAATCAGGCCCTAAGTGCTTTGCTAGATTGTGCTTTTGTACAGTTTAAAACTCCTTGTGGAGCTCTTAAATTTCCTTTTTTTTTTTCTCTGCACCCCTAAGCATCATAAGGGGAGATGGTCATTAAAGTAAAGGAGATGAGAGAAGAGGAAACAGGAGAAAATGAGCAGACCGGGTGAAAGGAAGAAGGAAATATTGAGAAAACAGGGTTGTCCCCCTAAGAAATAATATTCTCGCTGAGGGGCTTAAATATCCTTTTAAAAAAGCTATTTAGCTGACAAATTGTCTGTGTTCTCTGTGTGTGTTTTTTCAACACCAGTCCTGTTCTGTCTAGCTGATTTTATTATCATGAAAGGTGTTTGGGGAAAGATCTCAAGATATTTAATTAAATGGGAAGGGGGAATGACAGGACAAAAGAGATTTACAATTTGTGATATTTGGGAGCAGGAAAAGTACCATATTCATAAAAATAAAATAAAAAAAAAGATTAAAGAGGAAACATTAGTAAGTAACTATGAGTTGTAAGTACAAATGAATAATAGTGATGAATATTGTACGAGAGGTATGAATGGATAGTGAGCCATCCTGAAATATTAATACTGAACTCTTTCACGATCCAACTGGATTTTTCTTCTTTACTGATCTCTGCTGAGTAATGTCTACACAGTTTAGCAAAATAGGCATGTGTAGATGGATATCCTCTTATTTGGAATTGTCCACACTTTTTAACATTAGCTTGCCTATATTGAAACATTGTTTTTGTCTCATTCATATTTTAACAGTACCAAATATTTAAGGTCACACAAAATTCTAGTAAATCTAGCCCTTAAAATGTCTAAAATGAGATTCCATCTCACAGCCTGTCATTTACAATTTTTATCTTACCATGTTAATGAGTCTCAGACAAAGATAATGCACATAGAGAATATTGGTCTCAAAAGCCCAAATGCATTGTAAAGGAAATGGACATTTGTTTGAGGCTTAGAACATCCTCATGGGACCTTTGCAGGTATAAACTTGCCTATAAATTGACAAGCAACCTTGTTTGCCCTTGAGCTGTCTGATATGAAAAGAGATTTTTAAAATGTTTTTTGGGGAAAAAAAACAATTAATGGATTGCCATTTGTTTAAACTCCAGCTGTGGTACTGTGTTTTGTATACATACTTTTCATGGTCCTGGCATAAAAGATAAATATAAGCCTGCTGGCAATAGACTTTCATAGCAAGTCAACCATGCTTCTGAAATCCCCAGTATTGACCAATTTGCATAAAACTGTTACCAGAACAATTCTTTTAAAGAGATGCCAATAAACAAACATACAAAACCTTTGCCAAAAATAACATAACTTTTTGGTTGTTTCATTATTCCTCTAACATCTGTGTCTGCTATGCTGCACTTCCCATGGTTCGAAGACAGCCAGCTTTTTAAGGCTGGCTAGGCTGTGTACAATAAGGCTGAAATAAGATGTTCCAATTGTGGATGGTAAATAGGATAAAGCAAGTTCTAAACAGTCTAATTTAGTTGTCTGTTTTTGAAAACAGGAAAGCAGGAGAAAGTAGAATGAAGGTATTTTGGTGTGGTGATGATTTGGATGGTGGGGGTGGGGTTTCTGTGTTGGGGTTTTCTGTTTGTTTGTTTATTTTGGGTTTTGTTGTTTTCATAACTCATGAGTAGTTAAAAGCATTACCAAGCTTTTTGCTTAAGGTTAGCTATTGTTTGATAATAATGTGGACTGAGTTTACAGGAACAAACAATCCACATGGAAAGCATAATCCTCTCCATGACACCGCTTCCTCGAATTTGCCATTTTCCTAGTTCTTTTTCTGACAACTTTCAGTGCATCTTTATCTTCTGTTAGAAACACATCAGAAGCAATTTCTGCTGACAAATAAGTCAGATGGTATATTAACGCAGAATCGATGGGAATTGCAGGTGAACTTAGTGTTACTATTCAACTAACTATCACTTACTTGTCAGATTGGATCTTTTGTATTTTTACAGGGAGGCATCATAGCGAAATGGATAGCGCACAGGAGAGGCAATTTCTTCCACTGACTTCCTCTGTGGCCTTGGGCAAGTCACTTATCCTCTGTTCTCTACTACATGGATATTTTCACTTAACCTTCTTTGCTGGGACCAGTGTATGAAAAGCACTATATAGATTCTTAGTATTATTATTTTTAGATTCTAATATGCACACTACCCTGGAAACAACTATGTGGCTTTGAAGTACTGAATTTTGGAAAATAGGACAGCATTTTAATATTAGAGGTGGTTAATTAGGATCATTATAAGTGTGCTTACTAAAAACATTGGGGACCTAATTATGATACATTTGTTAGAGCCCCATCATGCAGTTTTCCCAGCCCTACAAAATTGCATTGTGTTTGGTAGTTTGAGGTATACGGAGATGACCTGGACAGGCCAATTTTGTGTGTGTGCATCTGTGTGTGCTTGCAGTTATCAGGTACTATAAATAGATACATCTGCAGTATAGGTACAGAACAATGTTGAAAAAAATAAATTGATTTGTGGAAATAAAATACGAAGTCAAGTGCAGGCAATATTTAAATTCTGCTAAAACAAATGGTTAAACAGGAATACTTATTTACTTAAATACTTCTAACTTAAAATACAGAGATGGAAGGATTATTGAAATTTTCTTATCTTGTGTGTAAGGCATTGGAATGGTACTCAAAAGATCTGGGTTTGATTCTTGACTCTGCCACAGGATTTCCTTGTAGAACTGGGCAAATTTTTTTGGCTGAAACTTTTTTCGGTGAAAAATGCAGATTCTGTGACACCAGAGCATTTCATGAATTGTTTCCATGTCACTGAAATATTCATGTAAAAAACACCTAACAAGAAGTCTCAAAAAAGTCAATTTTGTTGGACATTTTTTAAATGGAGTAATCAATTTTTTTATTGAAAATGACTTTTTGTTTAGAAATTTCTTTCAGTTTTGTTTAAAAATGTTTAAAATGCTCAGAATTGAAATGAAGCATTGTTTTCCCCAACCCAAGCCATGTTTTATACATTTTTGATTCACTGACCATTAAAAGAAAATCATTTTGAGGTTAACCTGAAATTATTTTTTTTGGAATTGTCAGTCAAATGAGAAATCTGTTATGTGCACAACACTGTTTCTGGGTGACTTTGGCAAGTTACTTGATCGTTCCTTGCCTCAGTTCCCCATCTATAAAATGGCAATAGTGGTATTTACTCTCTGCCTTTTTATTCTGTCTTTTCTATTTAGATTGTAAGCTTTTTGTTGCAGGGACTGTGTCTTATTCTTTTTTTTTTTGTTGTTGTTGGTTCAGTACCTAGTACAATGGGCCTTCATCATGTTTGGGGTCTTTGAATGCTGCCATAAATAATTATAATAATAATATTTTATCTTAGTTTTTCAGAAATTTGCCTCAACTACATAGATTGGAGGGTGTGAAAATGAAAACTACAACAACTTAGTAACATGTTTTTCAAACCTCAGAAAAGTTTGGTTATCTGGTTCAGTCTGACTTTGGAGCAGGTTGGCTCTTATTTCAGCCATGCCATTTCACCCATGGCTAATCTGAACATGGATGGAGAATGTAGGCACTTTTTAAAAGACAATGGAAGTTTGCTTTGTGCTGTGTGCTTTACATAGTATTCAGCTCCAAGGAATTTTCTTCATAAGCATGCACCATTCACAAGTGGCTAATGGGCATGAACTAGTTGTGATAACAGGAATTGGATGGTAGAACTGCCTCAAAAGACTCCTACTGAATGCTCTTTAAACAGCTACTTCTGACTCTTGGAAAGCTTTAGTCTCCAGAGTTTTTACTGCTGGCACTACTGAACTCTTTGAGTGGGACAGAACTTGGAATAATAAAAATAGTTTGGAGTTATACACATTGAAATTACTGGTAGTTGTTTATTAATCCAATACTTAATAGATTAAAAATAGAGCAGAGACTGTAAATTGCTTCTTTAGGCCTCTTCATCCTCACTGTAAATCCTCTGAATTCTTACAGACGTATACAGTGTGCCCTTTAAATGATTCCACTCTCAACTGCTATCGCTAAGGACCTTATTCACCCTTGAAGTGTTCTGGTTTTAAACTAGTGTAATTCTGTTGAAATCAATGGCATTACATCAGGGTAAAAGCAGAGTAACCCAAAGGTGAATTGGGCCCTGAGTTGTCAGAAGGAGAATACAGTCTTCGAGTCATTTGAAAAGAGGTGTCCTGTACTGCTTTTTTGTTCAGAGTCTGCCCAACTCCAGCATAAACGTGAGTGGAGTAGAGCCCGATGCAAAGCAATGAGGATAGATGTGATGCGAACTACCAAATCACATTCTGTATTCTGATACAAAGATTGACGTTTTTTTTTCCTATTCAGATGAGCACAGTCACAATTAGTCTTTATTATCCAGAGAAAAAACAAATGGTGAATCATAGCTTCACATCCTAGGGCGTTTGTTATATAATACCTATTGAATTTCATTTGCCTACTTTATGAATATATTTATTGTGCTGAAAGCTGCTTACACTGTTTCTTCTAAGTCTTTCAAGGCACTAAGCCAGACCTTCTCAAAGTTTGCAAGCATATTTCTTTTGACAGTCAGGAGAGTTTGAGATTTCTGTATTAATTACTCTGTTTACAGAATAATGGGCTTTATATCATTTGTGCGTTCCTATTATACATATTTTAGAAATTATAGAGTAATTACACCAATTGCTAAAGCTATATGTGGTACGTAATTTAATTTAACAAGTCACAGTTACATCATTTTTCACATATCATAAAACTAGGCATATGAGATAGTGAAGCCATAACAAATTGTTAGATATAACATTATTTGGAGAGTTTTTAAAATATTGTATGTCTACTTAATGATTACTTTTATCATGAAAAAATATAGGTATGTTTTTACCACATGTAATATACAATAGATATCCAGCCACTGCTTATTATCCTTCATAATATACAATCAAAGGAGTTTTTTTTTCTTTAGTTCATTACACTTGCTTGTTGCAGTTCCATAACTTTAACTGCAGTTTGTGGTAGCACGTTTTAGTAAGCTGGCAGTGATGGTTATTTATCAGATTGGACACTGCCTGTAATGCATATAATGCAGGTGATGCTTTCTTAAGTGAAGATGGTTTAAACATTACAACTCTCCAACATTTTGATTAATTTGAGGTTCACTGACCTCTAAGTAACTGCCACTGTCAGAGTATTTTATTTAAATATTGCTCCAAGTAAGTGCTATTTTTTTCTCTTTGTTATGTACAACAGATGAACAAACAGTAGGATGCTTGACCCTCTTAAGAATGCATGTGTAACCCACAAATGACCATCTATTTGTGTATGTAATCAGAACCACTCTCTGACATGATATATTGCCACAGGATATGGTACACTCAAGAATAGTGTTGCCATTTGTTAGTCAGTGAAGGTTCTGTGAGGTGGTGATATCATTCCTGTAACTGTTACTTAAAGAGGTGGATTCTTGAATAATGACATTATTCAAGACCTGGTTGTACAGCTAAGTACCTGCAAAATGAGGATGACATGCTGTGCTGTATCTGGAGGATGCCTGAGTTATGGTAGCCTGTCCCTAGCTGCCAATGAGCAGCAGCTCTGCCCAGAATCTCAGCAGCAATATATGCTTCATCTCCACCTCCTTCAACCTTTCTTTCTGAGTCCTGCCTCTGGCAAATCCCGTATGCCAGGGTGTGTGACGGGGGATTAACATGGGTGAGCCTGGATGGGCCATGGCCCATCCCATTAGCACCTGGCACACTCAAATCTGAGCTTGTGTGAATTCCAAGTGCCACAAACTTCTCCTGGCCTATGTCAACTTCAATGAGAGCCAGGTCCCATGCAGCTGCTGACCACTCCTCCGCCCAGGTCAACCAGTACTTGCCCCTGAGTCTGCAGGATCTCCTATTTCCTCTAGGCATTTCTTGTCCACTATAAGTCAGGACCCTCCAAAATTTCAACTCCAGCTACATCACTGTAATTAGAAAACAGCCAGCAGCTGTCTGTCTCCGCTCCTGTGCTGGAAGAATTCACTTCTAAAAAAATAGTTTGTTTTTTCCCCCAAAAAACTCAAACATTATTTTCCTTTTTCAGCTTTTGGGTTTCATTTTTGTTACTTTTCTCCTCCTTTTCTGTTCATCCACCCTTTATTATATTGGGGAAATGAAAAAAAAAAGAGAAAAAAATAATTAAACTGAAAACTTTTGACTAAACAAAAACAAAAATCAAAACTTCAAAAAAAATAGTTTTTGAAAATTGTGTTGGAAACTTTACATGAAATATTTACTCTTTTTTTCAGTTTTTTACCCATAGTCACATGTGTTATTCCAGCTTTACAGGTGCGGAAACCAAGACATAGTGGTTGTCCTAAAAGGTAGTGTTTGTGAGTGAATTAAACATGGGCCTTACCAGACAAGAGTCTCAGGCACTAATCCGGGTAGTGACACTGACTTGGTTCACAATTTTGGATATAGCACTAACGTTTCTGAGCCTCAGTTTCCCTGACACTATTCCTGGTGCATAAAATAGGGGAAATGAATTTTTCCTTGTCATCTAACTAAAGAAAAGACTGTCAAGTGCTATAAAACCAGGCAGTAACAAAAGTGGGAATAAAGCTCAGAGCTCATCTGGGCTGTGTGATCTGGAGGGAAGCACCACCATGACTTTGTTCCTCATGATCAAATTTGTGCATGAAAAGGGCTTTTAGAACTTTCACTTTCTTTACTGCACATTATTATTCCAAAATTTTGCCTTCACCCCACCCAAAGGTTGTCAGACATTTTAAAGAAAGGAAAATTTATTTTCCTTAATATCTCGAATGTCTCCCTGTGCGATACCCCCACAGTAAAGTGGATTCCCCTGGTTTAAATGGGAGCTGTTATTATGATGTTTTCTGTGAGGTTTCTTTGGCTCTAGAATTTGCTCCCCTCTGCCAGACCTCAGGGTTCTTAATCCTCCGGCATTTGGGAGAGATGTAGACGGGCCTGCAGACAGCGTGTTGGTTTAGCTGGAGTCTTGGGAGTTTGGTGGGTGGTTTTATCATCTTTATTGGTCATTGAGGTTACTGGATAATTGAATAACTGAACATTTTAAATTTTGCTTTGTAGATTAAAAAATGTGGTAATGTATTTTAAATAACGTTAGGTGCCCAGAGCTTGGTACAGGAGCCAGATTATAAAATATATCAATAAATAATAAATACTAATAAAATGAAATACTACTATAGCTTTTTTTAATAATAACCTTCAGAAAAAAACATTCACTTTCACAGAATGTCATTGAGATGCTCAAAGGAGGGAACACACAAGAAGAGCAATGATTTTAAAATAATTTGTTTTTAATCATAAGTCACCACATTAAAAATAGTGAGTACCAAATGTAATTGCTATTTAAAGGTTTAATGAATGAATCACCAATGAGAATATACAAAACTGCTGTACACGAAATGTACACAACATTTTTTGCAGCTACATAACGAACATGGTTTTACTTATCAAAACTGTTTTTCCTATTTATGTCTGCTGTAGTTGAGTTATCACACAACTTCTTCAGTTAATGGAAGCATCAAAAGACATTCATCATTAACCAAACCAAACAATACTGCATAAATATTAGGAATGGAATAGTTGCTAGGCAGGCTGAAGTAATATGTTTGATATATCTCTGCAAGGGAAAATATATGAATTTTAGGAATGAGAAAAGGTCCTTCAGCTTCCTCCTTCCCAGTACATTAATGCATTTTGTCCTGAATTTTAATAACTTCTTGAACAGCAACACGTTCATTTTGAAAATTCTGTGGGTTTAATGTTGTCCACTGAAACTCATATAGTAAGTCAAGGGATGGGATGGTTTAACAGCAATCCTCATGATACAATAATTCAAAATTAAATCACGTTTGGTGTATGACTGTCCTAGAAAAATCAAAAACCAAATTGCATTAATCTTGACTGTCGAGTCTCCTCAACTGTAAGAAAAGTGGTGCCTCAAGAAAAGCGTTCACAAGGGTGAGACGAGACTCTGAGCAACATTAAGTTGTTTAACAACTGGAGTTCTAGGTAATTTGATGCTGCATCTTATTAAATTGCTGTACATTATGGATCTCCAATTGCTATGCATCAGGCATACACAGTGAAGAGAAAGGAGTCGGGGTGGAGAGGGGAGAGAGAGAGAAAATAAAAGAAATGGGAAAGGAAAGCGTCATTTAATAAAGGTAGAGATTTTTTCATATGCAAATATTCCAAACTGTCAAAATGGTATATTATTGAAGTAAACTGAAATGTTTTAAGTAGATAAATAAATGTATGTACAAATATCTATTTGCTATTTCTAATTATTAAGGCACCTCATTACTGCCAGATCTTCAAGGCATGCCACCGACCTTTCATGGTCTACTGTGTTAAAAGCATCCGAGAGGTTCATCAGTAAGACAATAAATATTTGCCCATTGTCTATTGCCAGGAGAAGATAATCTACTAGCATGAGCAGCACCATTTCTGTGTCATATCTTAGTTCTAAGTCTGATATGAAACAGTTAGGATATTGGGTGAAATCAGCTGTAGATGGGGATGATTCTCTATCACCTTCTCAATCACTTTGCTCAGGAAGACAATATTAGACTGTCAAGGTTCCTCCCCCACTCTGAACTCTAGGGTACAGATGTGGGGACCTGCATGAAAAACCTCCTAAGCTTATCTTTACCAGCTTAGGTCAAAACTTCCCCAAGGTACAAAATATTCCACCTGTTGTCCTTTGGATGCGTCCTTTGGACGCGTCCTTCCCCCCAAAATACTTCCCAAAACCTTGCACCCCACTTCCTGGACAAGGTTTGGTAAAAAGCCTCACCAATTTGCCTAGGTGACTACAGACCCAGACCCTTGGATCTTAAGAACAATGAACAATCCTCCCAACACTTGCACCCCCCCTTTCCTGGGAAATGTTGGATAAAAAGCCTCACCAATTTGCATAGGTGACCACAGACCCAAATCCTTGGATCTGAGAAGAATGAAAAAAAGCATTCAGTTTTTTTACAAGAAGACTTTTAATAAAAATAGAAGTAAATAGAAATAAAGAAATCCCCCCTGTAAAATCAGGATGGTAGATATCTTACAGGGTAATTAGATTCAAAAACATAGAGAACCCCTCTAGGCAAAACCTTAAGTTACAAAAAAGATACACAGACAGAAATAGTTATTCTATTCAGCACAATTCTTTTCTCAGCCATTTAAAGAAATCATAATCTAACACATACCTAGCTAGATTACTTACTAAAAGTTCTAAGACTCCATTCCTGGTCTATCCCCGGCAGAAACCAGCATATAGATAGACTATAGACAGACACACAGACCCCTTTGTTTCTCTCCCTCCTCCCAGCTTTTGAAAGTATCTTGTCTCCTCATTGGTCATTTTGGTCAGGTGCCAGCGAGGTTACCTTTAGCTTCTTAACCCTTTACAGGTGAGAGGAGCTTTCCCCTGGCCAGGAGGGATTTCAAAGGGGTTTACCCTTCCCTTTATTTTTATGACACGCCCCCCAAATCTCAGCTAGGGTGAAACACTGGCTGGGATTTCTTCCTGGAGCTCTAGGAAAAACAGAGTTAATAAGACACATGCATCTCTAAATATACTACCAAGTACATAAAGACTAACAATATTTTCCACATCTCAAGGACGATTTTAACCAGTTGATTCTGGGAAACTTTCATGGGAGAGTGCATCAGCCACTTTGTTAGAAGCTCCTGAGATGTGTTGGATGTCGAAATCAAAATCTTGGAGAGCTAAACTCCACCGAAGAAGTTTTTTGTTAGTTTCCTTGACGGTGTGAAGCCACTTCAGTGCAGCATGGTCAGTTTGCAGGTGGAAACGCCGTCCCCAAACATATGGGCGTAGCTTTTCCAGAGCGTAGACAATGGCGTAACATTCTTTTTCAGTGACTGACCAGTTGCTTTCCCTCTCAGACAGTTTTTTGCCGAGAAACACTACAGGGTGGAATTCTTGATCAGGTCCTTTCTGCATTAAAACTGCTCCCACACCACGCTCAGATGCATCTGTGGTTACTAGGAACGGTTTGTCAAAGTCTGGGGCCCTTAGTACAGGGTCAGACATGAGTGTCGCTTTAAGCTTGTTAAAGGCCTTCTGACACTTTCCGGTCCACTGAACAGCATTTGGCTGTTTCTTTTTGGTTAGGTCTGTCAGTGGGGCAGCGATTTGGCTGTAGTGCGGTACAAATCGTCTGTAATAACCGGCTAAGCCTAAGAAGGATTGAACCTGTTTCTTTGACTTTGGGACAGGCCACTTTTGGATAGCATCCACTTTGGCCTGTAGGGGGCTGATAGTTCCTTGACCCACCTGGTGTCCAAGGTAAGTCATTCTGTTTAGGCCTATTTGACACTTCTTAGCCTTAACAGTTAGTCCTGCCTCCCTTATGCGCTCAAGGACTTTGTGTAGATGTTCCAGGTGGTCTGCCCAGGAATCCGAAAATATGACCACATCGTCAAGATAGGCGACTGCATATTCTCCTAATCCCACTAGGAGACCATCTACAAGTCTTTGGAAAGTGGCGGGTGCATTTCGCAGCCCGAAAGGGAGTACATTAAATTCATACAGCCCGAGATGTGTGATGAAGGCTGACTTTTCCTTGGCAGATTCATCTAGCGGTACCTGCCAGTACCCCTTGGTTAAGTCCAAGGTAGAGATGAACTGGGCCCGTCCCAGTTTCTCTAATAGTTCATCTGTGCGTGGCATTGGATAGTTGTCTGGGCGAGTTACAGCATTTAGCTTACAGTAGTCCACGCAAAAACGTATTTCCCCATCTGGTTTGGGAACTAGAACCACTGGAGATGCCCATGCACTTTCAGAGGGGCGGATTACCCCCATCTGTAACATATCCTGGATCTCCCGTTCTATAGCAGTTTTAGCTTGAGGAGACACCCGGTAAGGTTGGACCCTAATTGGGTGAGCATTACCTGTGTCAATGGAGTGGTATGCCCGTTCAGTCAGTCCTGGGGTGGCTGAGAACGTTGGCGCGTAGCTAGTGCACAGCTCCTGGATCTGCTGTCGCTGCATACGCCCAAGGGTCATGGAGAGGTTCACCTCTTCCACACCACCAGCACATTTCCCTTCGTAGTAGACACCTTCAGGCCACTCAGCGTCGTCTCCTCCCTGGGCTGTAAACTGACAAACCTTTAATTCTCTGGAATAAAAGGGCTTTAGAGAATTAATATGGTACACCTTAGGCTTTCGGTTGGAGGTGGGGAATGCTATGAGAAAATTAACAGCTCCCAGGCGCTCCTGGACCATGAATGGCCCTTCCCACGATGCTTCCATTTTATGGGCCTGGAGCGCCTTTAAGACCATGACCTGGTCTCCTACTTTGAAGGAACGCTCTCTGGCATGTTTATCATACCAGGCTTTTTGCTCTTTTTGAGCATCCTGTAAGTTTTCTCTAGCAAGGGCTAAAGAGGTTCAGAGGGTGTTTTGTAGGTTGGTTACAAAGTCCAGAATGTTAGTTCCTGGAGAAGGTATAAATCCCTCCCATTGCTGCTTCACCAACTGCAATGGCCCCTTAACCTCACGGCCATATACAAGTTCAAATGGGGAAAACCCTAAACTGGGATGTGGTACAGCTCTGTAGGCAAAGAGCAACTGCTGCAACACTAGGTCCCAATCATTGGAGTGCTCATTTACGAATTTACGTATCATGGCCCCCAAAGTTCCATTAAACTTCTCCACCATGCCATTTGTTTGATGGTGGTAAGGAGTGGCGACCAAGTGATTTATCCCATGAGCTTCCCAAAGGTTTTTCATAGTTCCTGCCAGGAAATTAGTCCCTGCATCTGTGAGGATGTCGGAGGGCCAACCTACCGTGGCAAAAATGTCTGCTAGTGCCTGGCACACACTTTTAGCCCTGGTGTTGCTTAGAGCTACTGCTTCCGGCCATCGGGTGGCAAAATCCATGAAAGTCAGTATGTACTGCTTTCCTCTGGCTGTCTTTTTCGGAAAAGGACCCAGAATATCCAAAGCTACTCGCTGAAATGGAACTTCAATGATGGGGAGTGGCTGGAGAGGGGCTTTGACCTGGTCTTGGGGTTTTCCCACTCTTTGGCACACCTCACAAGACTGGACATAGGTAGAAACATCCTTGCCCATTCCCTCCCAGTGGAATGACCCCCCCCAAACGGTCTTTGGTCCTGTTCACCCCAGCGTGGCCACTAGGGTGATCGTGGGCTAAGCTCAAGAGCTTGGCCCGGTATTTATTTGGGACTACCAACTGTCTCTGAGGATGCCAGTCTTCCTGGTGTCCACCAGAAAGAGTTTCCTTGTATAAAAGTCCTCTTTCTACAACAAACCTGGATCGATTAGAAGAGCTGAGAGGCGGTGGGTTGCTCCGTGCCGCCGTCCAAGCTCTCTGGAGGCTTTCATCTGCTTCCTGTTCGGTCTGGAACTGTTCCCTTGATGCTGGAGACATCAGTCCCTCATTGGATTGTGGACCTAGGCTTGGTCCCTCTGGAAGCGATATAGGGGATGGAGCTGTTTCTGTTGACTGTGAACCGCTCTCCGCTGGTGTTGGGATTCAGGCTCCGGCTGAGCCTCTTGTGTAGGGTTATCGGCTGCTGCCAGTTCAGGTTCGGTGGGGCCCTCTGGTGTTGAGGTTGCAAGTACTGGATTCAGTGCTGACACGGGGTCTGGTGTTGGTTGTTCGGCTGGTTCCGGTTCTGGGACTGGTTCCGTCTGGGTCTCTGAGACTGGATCCACTACTGCTGTTGCAGACATTGGCCTGGGGTCCGGGTCCATCACCTCTGACCGGGTCCTGATAGAATTTTCCGGAACAGAGCTAGGCCTCACAGCTTGTTTAGCCTGGCTGGGGTGACCGTTCCCACCCTCTTGGCCCGCTTCACATGATTGGCCAAGTCTTCCCCCAACAGCATGGGGATGGGATAATCATCATAGACTGCAAAAGTCCACATTCCTGACCAGCCCTTGTACTGGACAGGCAACTTGGCTGTAGGCAAATTGAAAGAGTTGGACTTGAAGGGTTGAATCGTCACTTGGATCTCTGGGTTGATTAAATTGGGGTCCACTAAGGAAGCATGGATAGCTGACACTTGTGCTCCGGTGTCCCTCCACGCGGTGACCTTCCCACCCACACTCACAGTTTCCCTCCTCTCCAAGGGTATCTGGGAGGTATCTGGGCCTGTGGACCTCTGGTGTGATTCCGGTGCAATGAACTGTAATCTGTTGGGGTTCTTGGGGCAGTTGGCCTTTACATGCCCCAGCTCGTTACATTTAAAACATCGTCCAGCTGACGGGTCACTGGGGCGAGCAGGGTTGCTGGAGAACGGGGTGGCGGGACGATAAGGGGTCTGGAGGGTTCTTTGGGAGGTAGGTCGGGCCTTGGGCGGCCCCCGGTAATAGGGTGTGGTCTGGGGTGGTCCCTTCTGGTCTCCGCTCCAACTGCGACCAGTTTTCTTCTTCTCTGCCACCTCCACCCATCTGGCTCCAATCTCTCCTGCCTCGATTACAGTTTTGGGTTTCCCATCTAGGATGTATTTTTCTATTTCCTCAGGAACACCCTCTAAGAATTGTTCCATTTGCATTAGGAAGGGCAAATTTTCTGGAGATTCAACACTTGCTCCTGATATCCAGGCATCCCAATGTTTCACAATGTGGTAGGCATGTTGGGTAAATGACATGTCTGGTTTCCACCTTAGGGCTCTGAACCTCCGACGAGACTGCTCGGGTGTTATCCCCATTCTGACTCTCGCCTTGGATTTAAACAGTTCATACTTGTTCATGTGTTCTTTAGGCATTTCAGCTGCCACCTCAGCTAAGGGTCCACTGAGCTGCAGCCTCAGGTCTACCATGTATTGGTCAGTAGAGATGTTGTACCCAAGGCAGGCCCTTTCGAAGTTTTCTAAGAAGGCCTCAGTATCATCACCTGCCTTGTAGGTGGGGAACTTTCTGGGATGGAAAGTGGTATCTGGAGAAGGATTGCTAGGGTTTGTTGGTATATTCTGCCAGGCCTTTATCCTCTCCACCTCCTCCACATGCTTCCTCTCTTTTTCCTTCTCCTCCTTCACATGCTTCCTCTCTTCTTCCTTCTCCTCCTTCTTCAGCCGCATGAGTTCTATCTGTCTTTCATGTTCCCTTTGTTTTTCCTCAGCCTGAAATTTGGCTAATTCCAGCTGTAGTCGAGCTGCGGATTTGGTCATTCTAACCTCTCTGTTTTTAACTAACTTTACACCCGAGGTTTAGAAATAAACAAACAAAACTTGGCTGTAAAATTTTGCTGTGCTGGAATAGAATACTTATTCTCTGATAGTGATTGTCAGCCTACAGAAAAAGACAATTCCCTTGTCTCTGCTCTGGGCCCAAATTAAAGCAAAAAACCTCCAACTACTTGGAAACCTGCTTACCCAGCCCGAAGAAAAAGCAAATGGGTAGAACACACACCCCCTATTTACTTTTAGGAAGAAAAGAAAAAAAAAACTCTGGGTTGGAAGACTGTGAATTTCCCTGCAGGAGTTAAGTACCCTGCCTCCAGGCAAAGAAAACCTGCAATTCACAAAGATAATCCCCTTTTCTCTCTGCTTGGCCACAAAGCAGAGAAAAAACAAGCTGCTTTCAGTTTCAGCTGCTTTCTGGACTTCCTTTCCAAAGGAAAAAAAAATTTCCTTTTTAAAATCTGTATTTCTAGTTCAAAAAAATCTCAACTGGATCTCAAAATGATTTCAGGTTAATCCCACCGCTCCCACCATGTCAAGGTTCCTCCCCCACTCTGAACTCTAGGGTACAGATGTGGGGACCTGCATGAAAAACCTCCTAAGCTTATCTTTACCAGCTTAGGTCAAAACTTCCCCAAGGTACAAAATATTCCACCCGTTGTCCTTGGACTGGCCACTACCACCACCAAACTAATACTGGTTACTGGGGAAGAGCTGTTTGGATGCGTCCTTCCCCCCCAAAATACTTCCCAAAACCTTGCACCCCACTTCCTGGACAAGGTTTGGTAAAAAGCCTCACCAATTTGCCTAGGTGACTACAGACCCAGACCCTTGGATCTTAAGAACAATGAACAATCCTCCCAACACTTGCACCCCCCCTTTCCTGGGAAATGTTGGATTAAAAGCCTCACCAATTTGCATAGGTGACCACAGACCCAAATCCTTGGATCCGAGAACAATGAAAAAAATATTCAGTTTTCTTACAAGAAGACTTTTAATAAAAATAGAAGTAAATAGAAATAAAGAAATCCCCCCTGTAAAATCAGGATGGTAGATATCTTGCAGGGTAATTTAGATTCAAAAACATAGAGAACCCCTCTAGGCAAAACCTTAAGTTACAAAAAAGATACACAGACAGAAATAGTTATTCTATTCAGCACAATTCTTTTCTCAGCCATTTAAAGAAATCATAATCTAACACCTACCTAGCTAGATTACTTACTAAAAGTTCTAAGACTCCATTCCTGGTCTATCCCCGACAAAGACCAGCATATAGACAGACACACAGACCCTTTGTTTCTCTCCCTCCTCCCAGCTTTTGAAAGTATCTTGTCTCCTCATTGGTCATTTTGATCAGGTGCCAGCGAGGTTACCTTTAGCTTCTTAACCCTTTACAGGTGAGAGGAGCTTTCCCCTGGCCAGGAGGGATTTCAAAGGGGTTTACCCTTCCCTTTATTTTTATGACATAGACTCTAGGTGACAGTGAGATCGCTTGCACTGAGTGATGGTTTCTGGATCACTGGTAGGGATATTGTGTATTTTAGAGTGGTTGGAAGATTACTGTCTTCAAAAGTTATTGAGTATATTATTTATTTACAGAGGGCTTATAAATATCTTTTACCAGAGTATAGATCCAAATGGCATCTGATGGTTCTCTTTCGTTCACTGTCTCCAAAACTACTTGTTGACTGAGAAGGGTGACATGTTAGTGGACCTGTGCATAGTCTCTGTTTTAAGGATTCAAGAAACTGGGTCCCAGATTTTCTCTGAACAGGACTGGCAGCTAATGATACCTCACAGTGAGCAATGCTGGAGCCTGATATTGAGAGGAGGCATGTAGAGAGGACCAAATGAATCTCAGGTCTCCATAGCTGTGATAGGGTCTCACTAGAGTGGAACTGGGGACACCCACATCCTGAGCCTGTGGATTCCCAAACTGACTTGAGGAAGGTTGGTCCAATCTGCATTTGTTTATAGCTTCCAATCTTAAACACAGCATGGCTGTGGCTTCTGGCTATGTTTATATTCCCTACCAGAATGCAGCTGTTCTTTCAAAACCCTCTGATGCCTTTCTGCACTGATTCCTCTACTCTCTGACTCTTTAGTTCCCTGGTATTTGTTAGCCTGCCCCTCTCCCCTATTTTTCCCTTGGTGTGTTTTACTGGAGCAAATGAGTGGTGCCATCTGCCATTGTTTGCCACCTCTCTGATTTTCAAAAAGAAGAAACTACCCTGCAGTCTGCTCTGTTGGAAACAGTCCACATAAATACCCAAGTTATTAGCAAAATACAAGTTAGTGGGGTCAATGCAGGAGTAGATGAATGAAATTCCATGGCCTATGTTATGTAGCAGGCTAGACTAGATCAGGGTTTTTTTAAACTGGGGGTTGTGACCTACGTTCCCTGTAAGCTGTGCAGCTGCACAGCAGACTTTCTTGGGCCACGCAGGCAGGTGGGGAGAGGTACCCCTCCCCCAGCAAAGGCTCAGGCCCTTCAGAGCTGCCAGAGAGAAGATCCCCTCTCTCAGCCCAGCCCAGAGCTGATGGGTAGAGGAGCCCCTCCCTCGGCCCGGCCCAGCCCAGCACCGCCGGAGCTGCCGTGGCCGGGGAGAAGTGCTTTTCACCTGGCCCTAAGCTGCTGCAGCAACAGAGGGCTTGGGAGAGTCCTCTCTCCCCACTTCAGCGCCGGGGAAGCCTGCACTCCAAACCCCACATCCCCGGTCCCACCCCAGAGCCTTCACCCCCCCCACACACACACACACTCCTACCCTCTGCCCCAGCCCTGAGCCCCATCTTGTACACCAAATCCCTCATCCCCAGCTCCACCGCAGAGCCTTCACCCCAAGCCGGAGCCCTCACCTCCTGCACCCCAACCTTCTGCCCCAACCCTGAGCCCCCTCTTGCACTCTGAACCCCTTGGCCCCACCCCAACCACATGAATTTTGTTTTGTTTTGTTTGGTGCCACACATCACCCCCATATTGGTGCACATAACAAAATTCATTCCGCACATGGACATAAAAAATTAGAGGGAACACTGGTTGTGACCCTTCAGGGGGTTGCAAGGCCATTATGCGTGGGGGGGCATGAGCTGTCAGCCTCCACCCCAAACCCTGCTTCACCTCCAACATTTATAATAGTGCTAAATATTAAAAAACAGTGTTTTTAATTTGTGGGGTTTGCACTCAGAGGCTTGCTATGTGAAAGGGGTCACCAATACAAAAGTTTAGAACCATGGGACTAGCTGATCTAATGGTCCCTTCTGGCCTTAAAATCCATGAATCTATGAAATAATCCTATCTAAGGAGACTTTTAAAATGACATGTAAATGAAACTTAAAAGAAAACCATTAAAAATTCAATTCTTTTTCTCTTCTATCTGCAAAGCCTTGGGTTCTGTGCCTGCACTGAGACTTCTATATTGTTGCTCAGTAACAGAACTAACAGACCAAAAGATGTTTTACTCATAGGATGGAAAGTCAAATTTTTCAGTGGTTGGCTGCAACAGTTGTTGTTTGACTTAGCCCTGTTGCTTTTTGTATATTTGAATTGCTTGTCTTTAGTTCTCAAAGTGTAACAGTTTGGGTTAACTTCATATGTTAGAAGTTCATAAGAAGAACCCATTAACACTTTAACTTTATTTTAAGAAAGATGACACCCCTTCAGCCCTTTTAGCAGTGAAAGTACTATGTTATGTTATTCAAGTTGATTTAATGAGTAGTAATAGAAAATCTATTTTTCTAGCAAAGGCTTGAGTTCAGGATTCTGTGTTTCACCTTTGACTGCTGAGAACTCCACTAACAACTAATTCAATGTAAATAATACAGCCTGTTGCTCTGTATTAGGTGGTGGTGGTGTCAAATGTAGTACTAGGGAAAAGCACCAGTAGCTCAGATCTTAGCTGATACAAAGCCTTTCAGCTTAACTTTTGAAGTAGCTTTTTTTCTGGCACTGTATATACACTCTAAAGTTTTGTAAATCAAACTTAGTAGATATGTGAGAGAGGCTGAAGGGAATTTCATCTTCCCTTTTACAATGAAATTGGAATGTTAATGATTTTTTTTTCTGAACTTTCACCACTAGCTTCCAATACATGATCCGTTGCTCTTTAAGAATTAGAGAAAAGTGATTCAACAGTAACAAACAAAAGTAGGGCAAATACAGTGTGTAGCAAGCAACGGGTTTTCCTGTGTGATAACACATCCCAATATTTCTTCATTGAGTAATAAATCCTGAGTCCAGTTGCCAGTATGCATAGCAAGGCAGATGGGATTGTAGCCAGGAGGAATACACCCCCACAGGCTGTGAAATGACTGGGATAGCCTTTACAGTTCCTTACATGCTCTGCGTCCCCCAATATGTGTGCCACACTCTCCTGGGACAAAGAGAGGATCTGCACAGTGGTGAATATCCCAGCCTTCTCTTCCTCAACCCTCCCAAGTCTGACCTCTCCTGAAACCTACAAGCTGCCAAGCATATCTCATACAGACCAAGTGAACACCCTTTCTGTGCCACTCATGCATCAAGGTCCCCTGTAGCACAGTGGAGCCACATCATTTTCACTGCGAAGAGGCCATCCAGAGTAGGTGGCTGGATATGCCCCTTTGTGCTGCAATCATAGGTTACAGGATCAATGTAAAGAGTGAGTGATACATTATGCCTAATGGGTTTAGCAATGCCTTGAGCCACAGCTGAACTGCCCCTTAAGCTCTGGGGAACTGCTCTTCAGTGCAGTGGAATTCCCTTCCGACACCACAGGTGGAGACCAGTCAGTGCTGCAAAGCCACGCTTGTTTGATACTATTCTTGCTGCTAAGTAAGAGTCTTATGATCCCCGTCTCTTCCAAAAGACCTAGACAGCTACAAGAATAATATTCTGTGTGCATGGGTGATGAAGACTTAGATATCTGTCTTACAGAGTGTGAAAATATACAATATGCACAATAATGTGTGTACACAAAACAGTCTTGCAACGAGTAACTGACTGACACAGCATTCATGCTCCCACTGAACTGTTATCTTGAAATGTGGTGTATTCATTCATTATGGGCTACAGAGTACAGAAGAAAACCCCACGTTTGAAATTTGACCTTTTCTTCTTTCGGAGTATGACAGGTTTCAGAGTAGCAGCCGTGTTAGTCTGTATTTGCAAAAAGAAAAGTAATTCTTGTGGCATCTTAGAGAATAACAGATTTATTTGAGCATAAGCTTTCGTGAGCTACAGCTCACTTCATCGGATGCATTCAGTGGAAAATACAGTGGGGAGATTTATATACACAGAGAATGTGAAACAATGGGTGTTACCATACACACTGTAAGGAGAGTGATCACTTAAGATGAGCTAATACCAGCAGGAGAGTGGCGGGGGGGGGGGGGCGTGGAATCTTTTGTAGTGTTAATCAAGGTGGGCCATTTCCAGCAGTTGACAAGAACATGTGAGGAACAGTGAGGGGTGGGAAAATAAACATGGGGAAATAGTTTTCTTTGTGTAATGACCCATCCACTCCCAACCTCTATTCAAGCCTAAGTTAATTGTATCCAGTTTGCAAATTAATTCCAATTCAGCAGTCTCTCGTTGGAGTCTGTTTTTGAAGATTTTTTGTTGAAGAATTGTCACTTTTAGGTCTCTAAAAAGTGACCAGAGAGATTGAAGTGTTTTCCGACTGGTTTTTGAATGTTATAATTCTTGACATCTGATTTGTGTCCATTTATTCTTTTACGTAGAGACTGTCCGGTTTGACCAATGTACATGGCAGAGGGGCATTGCTGGCACATGATGGCATATATCACATTGGTGGATGTGCAGGTGAATGAGCCTCTGATAGTGTGACTGATGTTTTTAGGCCCTATGATGGTGTCCCCGAATAGATATGTGGACACAGTTGGCAACGGGCTTTGTTGCAAGGAAAGGTTCTTGGGTTAGTGGTTCTGTTGTGTGATTGCTGGTGAGTATTTGCTTCAGGTTGGTGGGCTGTCTGTAAGCAAGGACTGGCCTGTCTCCCAAGATCTGTGAGAGTGATGGGTCGTCCTTCAGGATAGGTTGTAGATCCTTGATGATGGGTTGGAGAGGCTTTAGTTGGATACTCTTCAAACAGATTGACAGAGCCAGAAGAGTACCCAGAAGTCACCTACTACAGGACAGGCCAACAAAGAAAATAATAGAACACCACTAGCCATCACCTTCAGCCCCCAACTAAAACCTGTCCAACTCATCATCAAGGCAAGAGTCATTTAATTACCAGTTTTTTTAAGCTGCTTAAAAGTGACACTGATCAGAGTGATTAGGCTATAGTTCTTTGGTCATCCATCTTCCTTCCAGGCTTTAGAAGTGCCACTAAGTGTGACTTCTGCAAGATCTTTTGGAACAGTACTCATTCTATTATAGGAGTATTATAGAGTCTTAACAGAAGGTTGCAACAGGATGAGTTCATATGATGCAGGAACTCCCCATGGATGTTGTCTAGCCCAAGAACCTTCTACGATTTTAAGAATGAAATCACAGTTCCTGCCTAGTGAATATCTGGGAGAATCTAGAGTTGGCTGAGGGGATTGACCAAAACTTTCTGAACACAGGCAATACCTTATAATCATATTCTCTATTTGTAGTTAATGGTCAGCTGTTGGCCACAGGGTGGGCTGCTGCAGCATTTGTTGAGATGTGTAGGGCATCTGGGGGTTTCCTTTGCCCAAAAGTGACAAAGAAGGCCCCAAACCCTATGTCCTGAGTGCATGAAGTCTAGATATTCAAAACATTCATGCTACCTTTCTTGCCTCTTAACACTAAGATATTCCATTAATATATTAGTGGCTTTGTGTGTGTGTGTCCGGTGAAGCAAACTGTATCTCTTTTTGATAGAGGTTGTCACTGACATCATCACAGCAGGGGATATATGCCCTATGAAAACATGTCAACTTTCTAGCCACACTTAATAGTCTCACAGAAGACCTTGTATGCCAAGTTCATATCATCAGCCATATGCCATAATTCCCTGACTACGGGGAGTCTCTGTATATTTCTTATCTGAAGTGTTCCCAACTAGCACATCAAAAGTTCCATCTCTTTTATGTGTTGACTTGAGCCGGTACAATCTCTAGACTTGCTATCACTGTTAAAAGGGGACGATGCTACGAGTGTGGAAAGTTTCCAAATGTATGCTATGAGATTGAAAATGGAGTATCTACAGAGGTAAAAATGAGCTCTGGTATCCCAAAAAGCTGAGTGGAAAGTATGAGACTGCTTTAGCTCATAAAGGCAGGATAGTTTGGCAGCAGTTGCCCAATCAATGAGCATCAGGTGGCTGGCAATTGTGTAGAGGTGAAATGAAGTCTCTGCATATCACTGCAGTATATGGAACAAGAGGCAGGGAAGGATGCCGCCACTGTTCCAAAGTGGTGGGGGTGATAAATATTCAGCATATTTATTCCATTTTCAAGTATAAAGTGCCAGGTGATGTTGTTGCCTTCCTCAGATTCTCCAAGTACTTGAAACTTAAGTCCAAATTTCACACAGGTGCAGATTCTGAATTGTTGATGATGAGTGGCAGCTACAATCAGATAAACCCTAATTTGTAATTGAGATTCCTTGGTGGAATGGGTTTCTTGAAGCATTATCACATTAGCGGCTAGCTACTGAAGAACATCTTAGGGGCAGAAATCTCTGCATTCTGCTGTAAGATTCTTAGAGTGCCAATGGCCACGTTGTCAAGTTTATTTCCGCCCATCCTGTAGGGTTAATAGAGGACACCAACGTGAAAGCTCTGACATGTCCCCCAGCTTTACATGAGAGGACACCAAAAGGTCAACAGTTGTTTTTATTTGATTTCAACCATTTAAATGCACTTACAGGCATCTCAGAGGCCACTGTTTACAGAAATGCTTTTAATTTCTTTTAAGAAGTTGGTTATGCTGGGTATAAGGCCTCCAGTTTGGAGAAATGGAGGTCACTTTTGGGACCATGTGTATTTATCAATATGAAAATGGACATAAATATATTTATAAGGATGGTAATTTGAAAAATTGCATTAATTTTACATGCTGCCATCTAGAGATGATGTATTTAACCATGATGTATTTAACCATGTATTTAACCATACATACAAACCTGTATGTTTCCCAGGTCATGTTTAGTCACAGGTTCATATTCTAGAACCTTCCCTTTCAACAGAAATGAAACTTCCTTGAGTATACATTGAGCCAGATTTTTTCTTAGGCCTATATGTGCTCAGTGCAGAGGTAGGTTAGGGGTTTGAGGGACCCTGGCCAGAGCAATAGGGGCCTCTCCCCATCCCTTGCTCCTGTCGGGGAGCAGGGTTGGGGCACAATGGCTTCCCCTGCTCCTGGCAGGAGTGCCAGGAAGGTGGAACAGGGCAAGCCTTCTGTCGCTCCCTGGCAGAAGGAACGGGTAGGGACAGAGGTGCCATTTTTCCGGGGGGCCCCAAGCATCAGCCCCATTGGCCCAGTGGCTAATCTGCCACTGGCTCAGCACAGGAGAAGGGAATGAGACATCAGGGTGCTAACTTCAGCTCCCTGATTCCCTTCCCTGCTCAACACCAGCCCCATTCCTGGACCATCTGCACCATCCACCAACCGAGAACTGGCATGGAGGATTGACGATCCAGCCACATGCACCCTTCTGCTTCCCAGTGCACCAGGAAGCCATTTGCACTGTACAATGCAACACATTTTATTGATCGTAGAAAACCCAAGAATTGAGCTAAATATTCTATTCTGAGTGTCATTGTAATGGTTCCTCATTCTCAAGTGGGGAGGGAGGCCACTCTGCCTCACTTGCGTCAGGCAGCAGCACTCAGCTCAGGTCCTGCTGGTGGGGCAGAGCAATAAGCAGTCTGTAGCTCATAGCCTCTTAGCAGGGGCAAAAAGCATTAACAGTCTGGAGTTCTAGTTCCCTCTAGGTCAGTGGTGGGCAACCTGCAGCCGGTCAGGCTAATCCACCGGCGGCCTGTGAGGCAGTTTGTTTACATTTGCAGGCTGCCCGCAGCTCCCAGTGGCCGCGGTTCACCGTTCCCGGACAATGGGAGCTGCGAGAAGCGGCATGGGCCACAGGGATGCAAATGTAAACAAACTGTCTGGCGGCCTGCCAGCAGATTACCCTGATGGGCCACTTGTGGCCCGCGGGCCACAGGTTGCCCACCGCTGCTCTAGGCAGTACAGAGCACAAGCAGTCTTTAGCCCATAGCCTCCTGGCTAGGGCAGCCAGCAAATAAGGGAAGCTCCGTCCCTCTGGGCAGGGCAGAGCAGGGAGTAGGCTTTTGCCTAAGCCTCCTGGCTAAAGCAGATTGCAAGCAAACAGTGTGCGACCTATAATCTCCTGGCTGGGGAAGACCACAAGCAACGCACAGGCTTTCTGGCTTAGGTGTGAATAGGCCATTATCCCAGGGATAGGGTTGGTGGCAAGGGGTAGGGGGACCAGGCCCACCCTATTCCACCAAGTCCCAGCCCACCCCAGTACTTCCAGCGAGGGGGGCGGGTCAGGTTTGGCTCTGCCCACCAGAGGGAGTGTAGTGGTCCCTTGCTCTCAAATCTAGAAGGAGGCCACTTCACCTCACTACGGACATCTACCGGCACCTTATCGACTACCAATCTATTTATGAACATTCATAATATGTACCTCCTGAACCACCCATCACACCCTTCACACCAGGATCTGGGATGGAGGGTAGCATAAGAGCCAGCTACACCAACTTTATGCCAGCTGAGAGCTCCTTCCCTGACCAGGGAAAATTTGAGCTTCCCAAGTACAGGCAGTATCCATTTCTTGTATGCCATCTGCAGTGTAATGTGGCAAGGTCACCAGACACACTGACCTATTGATTCTTCCAAAACTTGCTATTTGAATGATGGCTTTGGATCTGGCCCTTAGTGACATATCTGCAACTCCCATTGATTTCACTGCAACATGCCCCTCTGAAGCTGGGAGCAGTTTGACCAGTATGATAATATTGATCTTGCATTCTGATCTCCATATTTAATAAGCCACTACATCATCCTACCTAAAAATAAAAACTTGTTTATGTTTTAATTAGTTGGTGTGTTTTTGATGGGTCATTATTAATTTTCCATTTGGAAATAATGACAAAAATCCCAGTCTAGTTTCCAAGTCAATAGGCTTCTTTTCCTGATGCCAGCATGGAGGAACAGATGGATCTGTGGTTTGTGGAGAACTTTCCGAACATTTTTGTTTCAGTGGGGGTTGGGTCAAACCCAATGTTGAATTTGCGAAAGCACTGTTCTTTAGCACACACCTCCAGCTGTGGTATAAGAAAAATATCTTTTTGTGACATGGAGATTTTCCCCATCACATGAAATGCTTAATCTCAGAACAATGACAGAAATGTTGAGAGCACTGCTGTTTAATCCTTCTCCTAGCTGCTGTCCAATTTTCCCGTTAAAAATAAATCAATTCTTGCTGTTTTTAAGTCTTAAGATATTTTGCAGCAAATGAAATGCAATGAGAGGACAGCTGTGTATCTCCCACCATATTCATAGCTCAATGATTCAATCTATCCATAGGTATTTACATTTAACCCCCACTATCATGGTATCTGAGCAGCTCACAATCTCTAATGTATGTATCCTCATAACACCGCTACATATGCCCATGTGTCTGGGTAGAGCTGGGTCTCTGTTCTTAGCTCTAGTCCTCTAAGGTAAACTCCTGGGGCAGACCCCATGTCTGCCACCCTTCCTTCGGATGTGGGACTCCATAACTGGCTCCCTGAAACTCCCAAACACAGTGCCTTAGCCTTCCTGAGCTTCCTGAGCTCAAGTATAGTTGCTTATACTTGCTCCCTCAGAGTTCTATCTCATTATGGGTACTCTGATTGTCTCAGTTAACACCGTCAGGGATAACATGGCAGGCAAGCAAGGAACACTCTCAGAGCAAAAGAAATACTTAATCACAGGCACTTTTACTCTGACTATAGCACAAGAGAGTCACATGTCTTTTCAAAATAACAAATAGTCTTAAAATGCAGCCACCTCTCTTAGTATGGTCTCATCCCTTCTGCACGTGTGATGTGTGTGGTGTTCTGGCATGTTATGATGGATGGCCCCATATAGCATGGGACATTCTCCAGAGGCACTTTTAATTAATTGAATCCCAGTTATTTTCTTTACATTTCTTTTAGATTGGTTGACCAATGGTACTTTTTAAAATGGTTTCTAATAAAAATATAACATGAAGTAGGTTTAAAACAGTTTCTATGGTTTCAGGTTTTGCACCTTCCTATACCTGCAAACAGAGAAGGAGGTTACCTAACATGTGCAGATATACACCATTCTTTCCCTGCCATCTACCTCGGCCCTGATCAAAGAGGTGTATCAGGGTGTCAAGGTTCCTCCCCCACTCTGAACTCTAGGGTACAGATGTGGGGACCTGCACGAAAAACCTCCTAAGCTTATCTTTACCAGCTTAGGTCAAAACTTCCCCAAGGTACAAAGTATTCCACCCGTTGTCCTTGGACTGGCCGCTACCACCACCAAACTAATACTGGTTACTGGGGAAGAGCTGTTTGGATGCGTCCTTCCCCCCAAAATACTTCCCAAAACCTTGCACCCCACTTCCTGGACAAGGTTTGGTAAAAAGCCTCACCAATTTGCCTAGGTGACTACAGACCCAGACCCTTGGATCTTAAGAACAATGAACAATCCTCCCAACACTTGCACCCCCCCTTTCCTGGGAAATGTTGGATAAAAAGCCTCACCAATTTGCATAGGTGACCACAGTCCCAAACCCTTGGATCTGAGAACAATGAAAAAGCATTCAGTTTTCTTACAAGAAGACTTTTAATAAAAATAGAAGTAAATAGAAATAAAGAAATCCCCCCTGTAAAATCAGGATGGTAGATATCTTACAGGGTAATTAGATTCAAAAACATAGAGAACCCCTCTAGGCAAAACCTTAAGTTACAAAAAAGGTACACAGACAGAAATAGTTATTCTATTCAGCACAGTTCTTTTCTCAGCCATTTAAAGAAATCATAATCTAACACATACCTAGCTAAATTACTTACTAAAAGTTCTAAGACTCCATTCCTGGTCTATCCCCGACAAAGACAGACTATAGACAGACACACAGACCCTTTGTTTCTCTCCCTCCTCCCAGCTTTTGAAAGTATCTTGTCTCCTCATTGGTCATTTTGGTCAGGTGCCAGCGAGGTTACCTTTAGCTTCTTAATCCTTTACAGGTGAGAGGAGCTTTCCCCTGGCCAGGAGGGATTTCAAAGGGGTTTACCCTTCCCTTTATATTTATGACACAGGGTCAGGTTAGGAGTGGATGGGGAGAGAGAAAGCGTGGGCATGTCTGGGGCACAATGCTGGCACAAGTGAGAGAAGCCAGGGCCAGAATTAGGGAGGCACAAGGGTGGGTTACAGCCTTTGCTCCCTTTTTTTCCTCTGGTCCTGAACTAAGCACAGAATCAGACCCATCATCCCTGGTGTCTCCAATTCTTGCTTAATTAAATAAGCATAATTTAGAGGCAGTGAAAATTTTAACTGTCAACTTGTCAATATTCAAACAGTTGTCAAGTATGACTGTTCATAAAAATACTAAAATATAACTAACACAAGTAATCTTGTTTAATTGGCAGTAGCTGCAATAGGGCACGTATAGGATTGGCTCTCTAGAGAATAATGGCTCTCTTACTACTTGGTTATTCCAGTTATTTTTCTCCTTTGTTCTCCATTATTTTTGTTGTTTATATATCTGCTATAATTTGTATATTAGTCTCTGTTCCACTGCCTCCCTATTTTCTGTTGGAGAAGAGCTAGAAGCATTTTAATAGACTTTCGAAGAAAATAATTACAAGTAACATAATTGCCAGTAAATAATTCCCCTTCAGTAAAAATCTTTTCTCTGCAGGGACTGAAGGAATCCCATTAGCCAGAGTAAATGTAATAGAGTTGATGATAAATATGTGCTATATTATACTGCACATAGTGACCATGGTAGGCGTTGATAAAGTAACTGATAACAAGCTGTAATTCAGGTCTGTTTCATAATTAGATTAGCTGCTGTAAATTCGAATTTCTAGGTTTCACTCTTGACTTTATGGATGATGTTGGGCAAATCACTTGATTTCTCCCTACATATGTTTACTAATTTGTAGAACTAATATAATATTTGAGTAATTTATTGGGTATCAAGAAGCTTACCTAATTAATGTTTGTAAAGTTATTTGAGATCTTTAGATTAAAGCTATTATATAACCATAACATGTTGTTGTTACGTACAAAGTCACAGAGTGATCATGTTATCTACTGAAGGTATTTTATTTTAACCCAGGAGACAATGGTCACAATTTTCAAAAGTGGCTAGTGAGTTTGAGTACCCAAATTGAAACTCCTTAAAAGAGACCTAATTTTCAAAGGGCAGGTGTCAAGCACTTTCTGAAAATCAGGCTCTTTTGAAGTATCAAATTGAGGCATCCAAAAACTGCAAGTTATGTTTGAAAACTTGGCCAATACCTTTTCCTTATTAGATGAAAACCTCAGTCTGTGTGTTTTGTTTGTTTGGCTATATTTACCTTGTTGGGCTCTGTCTTTTTAATTCTCAGTGATGTGACCCTGACCCCTGAATTTCAGAATTCCAGTAGTGTATTAACACAACAGGATTTTTTTCCTCATCCATTTGTTACTCCATCATTAAAGTGGAGGTTCACACTGACTGCGTGCTTGAAAATGGACAGGTCAACATTTGCAACATTTGCAACATTTGTATTATATATAGAATATGATTTGCATGATTTTAGAAGCAAAACCAGTTTTGCATTTGTTAACAGTGCTGTTTACCTGTGGGCCAAAGCTGAGACAATAGTAAATGACGGGTAACAGTCAAATGATGAGAGGGAGAAAACAGACACTCTTTCCTATAGTTTTGATTTGATTCTATGTTGAATTATAACCCAGTGAGTATTCTATGATCACTTGGACACTATTCCCAGTTCAATTTTGCACATACTCAAAGTTTACCAGATTCTGTTTACCAGATTCAAACATTAGATAGACTACGTAGAGCATGGACACATTTTATACTCCCTGCTCTGAGGTGTATTTTAGTCAATGGGCTGGGATGGAGGTCAAGGGATTGGGGGGGAAGGGAGCAACATTTTTGAATTACTATCCAGGACATTAGGAAGATGTTCTACCACTGTTAGTAGCTGGAAGGGTGACTTCTGTTGCTCAGAATATATTATGTTTCTTTGACCTATCAATGGTTGTTCTTAATGGTTGTATGTTAATATTTTTTTCAAATATTCCAAATCTTTTTTTTCAAATGTTATACTTATTTATATGTGTGTCCTGATTTTCAGAAGTGCTGAGCAGCAGGACCTGTGAAGTGTCAGCACATCTGTAAATCAGGCCATTTATGTCTTGTCTGCTAGCTTATTGGTGCAAGTCTGCAGTTTATGTGGGAGACCTGGGTTTGGATTCTGATGATGTGATGACCGCCATCTTGGCTGACACCTGGGATTGAACAGAGGACCTCAAGAACTAAAAGAATGAGCCTCTACAGCTTGAGATAAAGTGTAAGATCCTGTACCTGGGCTGGAACATGTATCATATTTGTATCCTCTGTGAATTGAGGCCACATAATAAAAGAAACAGTGGATTACCCTTTTATTTCCCTGTACATGGTTTACTTTTGGCAGGGAATGACTAACCAGTAGCCAAAACATCCGTGGGGTATAATATTAAGTGTTGTTGGGGGAATGAATGTCGCCATGGAGGTGAAGTGTACATTTACTGTTAGTAAGTGTTACAGTAGATTATGGTAATGGTAATGTTTAGCATATGTTTGACAATATTTAGCATATATCTGCTTAAAGATGTGAAACAGATTTTGAAGAATTCCAAGAAAGACTGTAGGTGGCCATCTTTGGACAACCTTATTTTCACAAAAGTTATTCTCACAAAGATTTCTCACACTTTTAGAACTTTTTAAATTGGTTCTACTATTAACATTGATTCTTACCTTAAAGGTTTGATATATTTTAACTCAGAGGCAGTGTTGTCCAGTGATAACTGCACTTGGACTCAGCAAGTCAGAATGCCATTCGTGGCTCTGCCACTGACATGTTGTGTGACCTTGTTCAAATCACTTCACCTTTTTGTGCCTCTGCTTTGCTATGTATAAAATGAGGATATAATGGAAATAAAGGATATAATGCCTTCCTCAAACCTCTTTGAGACATCAGATGAAAAGTGCTGTGTAAGAGCTGCGTGTTGTTTTTATTTTAATTAAAATGAATCCAACTGTAACTCCAAAAGAAACCATTCCTTAATCATAATTAAGGTTCCTGCCTTAAAAAGAAAAGAAAAGAAAAAACATTGTTTACTTATAGTATCTTTGCTTTCATTACTCTACCCATGTACTTATCTTTTTGGACAACATGGGTTTCCATTTCAGTGTTGTTCACGCAGCTCTCTTTTCATTGTCTTCAATTCCAGTAAGTCATTACTGATATTGGTGGAACCTTCTCATGTAATATAACCACTATGGGGAGCCTTCCTCACTGTCCCGTTCAACTCCCTTTAAAACCATGGAAAGACTTGCACTGACTTCAGTGGGAGTTGCATTGAGCCTTCCACAAGCACTGAAGACATGTTCCACACAAAGGATATTCACAAAGGCCTAAGTCACCATTCTATTATGTTGGTCTCACACAATGTTTGATAACCGGATCAGTCAGGATTACAAACATGGAAGGCCTCATGTAATTAATACCATTACAGAATTGATTCTGACTTAATATTAGCCAAATTCCCCATTTACTCCGTTAATTTAAGCACAATAAACTACATACACAGTATTTTTAGAGGGGCTTTGAAGAATATATTAACTGTAAAGATGTGTGGGATAAATTGCATTGTATAAATGCATGTATAAATTACAGTTTGGCTGTCATACTTAGCTGTCCCTGAAATGTATAATAAAATAATTATGACCCCAGATGTCAATTATAATATACATGGAACAAGTCACTGGAGAATGGGACACTGGTCCCTCTCCTGTCTTTAAAATATTTTCTTTTTCAGTGAATGGTGATTTCAGGGTTCTTTGTCCTTGTGGTACATTTTTGCCATGGGGAAATTGACTGAGACTACAGTTTAATAAAAAAGGCAATCTAAAGTTGAATGCAAAGGAAATCTGAGCCATGTTTATGTGAGATACGTTAGTAAGACGGGAGGAAATATTCATTGTGTCTAGAGGCTAGGGATTAGTGGAAAAAATCCCAGGCATCAATACTCTAAATATTTACAAAGTGCATAATAGGCCAAATCGTGAAGTCTGAACTGAGGGCCGGAGTCTCATCTGGTGTAAACTGGTATAGCTTCATTGAAGTTAACGGAGATACACTGATTTACAGCAGCTGAGAAACTGGCTATGTATGAGGGCTTCAGGATTTGGCCAATTAATCTATTTTTTTTAATCTGCCAAGCACTTTATAACATTAATTAATTAAAAATATGTTATACACCATAGGTTTCCCATTGAATATTTTAGTAACCTATTGGTACATAGGAGACAGACACACCACCTTATGGATTTGAACCAGAATACCCAACTTATTTACTATCCAAAGTGCCTTGTGGTCAAAAGGGAAATAAATTCTGTATTTTTTGGCTGCAGCTCACATAAGTATTATACAGAGAAGTCAAATGAATCTTCTCATCCAGAGAAGCAAACAGTGAAAAGGTTCTATCCTGTGACAGCCTAACCATTAACAGCATCCAAAATTTGATTTTATTTCTTCAGTTTTTTGGTGGAAAACACTATGGCTAAGATTTATTATGCCATAGTCAGCTCTTCCTCTTTTCTCTCTCATCTGTATTCTTTACAGAGCCCATAAACATGGGCTGTCAGCAGGCTAAACTTGTCAGATTTCTACTCCCCCCCCTCCCCCCGCCTGTCTGATATTTGTGCTGCCCGAGAAAGAAGCCTATACATTGCATACTTAGTATGATTTTTATCATCACATCTCATTCATCACTGATTCCAAACACTGTTCAACATATTGGAAAAAAAGGTCAGAGAGATAAAAGGAAAAGAGAAATAAACAACTACCCAACCAAAGTTGCTGAGCTGAAGGAGGCTCTGTGAGGTAAGATCAGAGCCAGTTTCTCTGCCAGCAGCTGGACAAGGCATAGAGTACTTGTTACACAACTTCTACATATTTTAAGCTGCAGGGCTGTGTAGGGGTAAAGTCTGTTTTTCCTAGTTTATTTCCCAACACTATGGCATAATATAGGGTCTGGGGAACTGGAAGGAAGGGTCCTAAAACTTTTCACAACTGGAATAAAAATATACGACTGGCTGTTCAGTGAAGAGGGAGCTAATAGCATCCAAGAATTGAGTTCAAAAACCGTATTCTTGAGATGATCAGAGAGAAAAAAAACTTAGGTTGATTTAGGAGCCAAAATATTAAGAGGGATACTTGGGGAAAAGTTGTGCATGGGAGAAAGCGGAATAAGCATACATGAAGGAGGCAATATGTCTTTAACTGAGAGCGTTTGTACTCTTGACTTTACCTGAAATACCTGCTTAGTATAACATTATTTTTTGCATTATACACTTTGCAATGTAGTTTGGAGAAGTTATGCCAAAAATATTTTGCCAAGCTTAACTGGGCTAGTGCTATGCTTGTTTTTGTTATTGTTTGGAGTGGTGTTTTCCCCATCATCAAATATCTTTTTGATTCAGTATTAATCAAATAGGTGGGATTTTTCTAAATATCACAAGAAGTGATGTTGGTGTCGAACACAACAGAAGTCTCCTTTTGACATTTTCACAAGCTCAGAACAAATGAAAACCTCCTGGTACTTTTCGTAAACAGAAAGCAGTTGACAATCGTAAAGCAGGGTCTACCATTAAATAATAGGTTATGTGACAAATAGTTCAGAATTTGATGATATTCAATCTGATTTTATAATATTTCCCCCGGAAAGCATGGTGACCTTTGGTCAAGTGCTTGATTAAGTGACTGTCAATGCCAACTGGCAATCTTAAGCAGAAATGACTGACTGTGCTTTATGTAAGAAGGAGGCTCTTTTTCTAACAGATTCTGCGTATGCTGAATTTTTGATACTGTTTCATGCAGAAAGTATTTATTATTTTCTGTCAATGGCAATTTTCTCAAAAATGGGTGTTTGAAATTTGGCTCCTAAAGCCATAGTTGGGCACCAGTGCAAGCAGGCTGATTTTCAAAATTGCTGAGCAATGCAATTACTGAGTGCTCAGCAATTTTGGAAATTTTTCCTTTATTTAGGTGCTCAGGTGTAGACATAAGAGCCTAACTTTAGGCACCTGTTTTTGAAGATGTGGTTTTCCGTCAGTACTCTCCACCATGGTATATTGGGCCTGGGGATGGCTGCTGGCTAAGGACAAATTCTGTTACGCTTAAGTTGAGGAGTATGTTACACCACAAATAGTTCCATTAACTTTAGTGCAACTACTTAAGGAGTAAGGTACTGATTGACGGTATCAGAATGGATCCCGTACCACAACACCCAGTAGAATTTTCTCAAGAAGGTAATGAGAACCTATTTCCCCCCCCCCCCCCACGCCTTGTGCTGTGAATCCTGCACATCACCCCTCCCAAAGGGTGGCTTCAGAGAAGTAGCCAGTGGGAATAACATAACAACACAGATCAGGAAGGAGCATGTTGTCTCAGAGAAGTACAGTGCTCAAGTAGCAAATTGGAGGCATGAGCTTCAGTTGGAGTGCCCTATCCTGGGTGTCTGTGTCTATCAAGTAGAGAATAATGATGAGTGAATAATTGATTTTTTTGTTTCAAAATGCAAAACTGAAAAAAATTGTGTGGGTTGAATAAAATGTATTCAGTGTAAATCAAAATGATATTTTCTAAATGAAATGTGGATTCAAATTGACATTTTGTTTCAAAAATCTTGTTTTGAATTGATAATTTAATTGTTTTCCATTTTTTTCAGATGCAACTACTCACAGCATTCTACCCCAATTTGCAAATAGTTGTGTGTGCTAAAAAGCTCACTTTTTGTTAAATTTACTGTTCACTCAAAAAAAAAAAATGCCAATCCCTATTGCCAAGCATGGCAACATTTTCCTGCCTAACTCAGGTAATATGCAAATTTGATGGATCTTGCCTCTGTCCATTCAACGTGAGGGCATCTCTCCCCCTCCCCACTTCTCCTTCTCTCCCTCCCACACAGAACAATAGAATGGAAATTCTCCATGTTTCAACTTACTGAATTTCCTAGTTTCTGTTTGAGTACTTCCTGCAAAGGGATTAGTCCCCAGACTTTTGCAGTGTCCAGCTTTTGTGACTATAAAATCTCCACCACAACACTGCATTAACAAAGTTGAATCATTTATGTAGATTGTGAGTAAATGGAGGAAAAAAGACATGTAGAAAATGAACACATGGGGATAAGATACTCAGAAATCAGACAACACTAAATCAAGCTGAGAATAAGACAAATTCTAGATTAATGCAAACAGTGGGAAATGAAACAGAGTGTCTCTTGAGAATGAGATTCAGGAATGAAAGCACATTAGAAAAGGGAAGAGTATTTAGGCATATGCAACTTGCTCTATGCTGTCAAGTATAAATGCAGCACTGTGACATTGCAGAGCTCAGTACTATCTTGAGTCCACTAGCCCTAATGTGAAATGAATCACATATTCCAAAATAAGACAACAAAGCACATTAGAAATGTCACTGAATCAAGAAGCAGGAGGTTTGAAAGACATACTATGCTATAGCCATAAAAGAAAAATATAGCCATGATACAATTAGGAAACAAATGTGATTGAGTCTTCATGAAGTAAATTGAACTGTAGCAGTTACAGCAGCAATGGTGGTATGAAAATGATGATCCCATTACTGCAGGAAAAAAATAAAAGTGGGGAAGGGAAAGAAAATAAATCCTGGGAAACAAATCGGAATATTTTGGAAAATAAAAAGTATCTAAGGGAAATCTTTAAAAGGAGTCATTTGTAAAATAATAATAAACATCCTACAATAAGGTGATAGGATACCAGCAGCAACAGCAGCAGGCTCATGGAGGAGAAAAGGAGGGAGGGAGGTATGGTCCCGGACCTAGAGCTTCCCCTCCTATGGGGATACCTGTGGGATGAGGTTTGCAAGGAGGAAAACTCTCAGCCAGAGCCTCAGCTAGTGTCAATCAGCTGCCCTCTACTGAAGTTAATGGAGTTATGCATTCAATGCCGGCTGAGGATGTGGCCCTAAGTGAAGATCTCCTGCATAATTTCCCTGCATGGAGGAGGTTAATTGGAAAGGTCATACAGTCTGAAGTTCTGTTACCATTTCCTAGATGTCTACATAGGACTGATGCGGGGGTAGGGAGGGAGGTAATCCAAGGATTCTTCCAGAACAAACATGTTTCAAAGCTACTCAAAGGAGCCTATGCCATGTACAAAGTGAAATCATGCAGTTCTTGCTCAGGGAAAACCCCATTTGTGCTGAGCTTCAACAATAGTGCTATACGTTGGATTTGGTGGGAGGCTTGTCTCACAAAGGGCAGCCGGACTTGGACCATAACTTGTCAGTTACTATCATCATGCGGCAAAGTGCTTTGAGAAACTCATATGATGGTTAAAAGAAAAGGAGTACTTGTGGCACCTTAGAGACTAACCAATTTATTTGAGCATAAGCTTTCGTGAGCTACAGCTCACCTCAGCTTATGCTCAAATAAATCTGTTAGTCTCTAAGGTGCCACAAGTACTCCTTTTCTTTTTGCAAATACAGACTAACACGGCTGCTACTCTGAAACCTGTCATATGATGGTTGTTATATCAGAATAAATAATTATTATATACAAGTGAGCAAGATGAGTCTGGCAAAAGCCTCAAATCAAAAGTCACAAGCCCTTTCTAAATTTCTTAAAAGTTTAGACAGATATCACACACTCACTTCCCTGAATATACAGCATAGCTTTCATTATATGATGCACTCTTATCTATATACATTCTGTCTGCTGTTTGATTATAAACTTTGGTTAGGAGGTTGCAGTGGGCTATGAAAATTGGATTTCGGTTGACACTTGAAATGTGATCGTTTTAAAGTTACACAACTGAGCAGTAGAAAGGAACATGTGAATGTGATCTATTTAACGTGGTTTTCTTGCTTCAGAGAGCTAAAATATATCTTTGATGGTGAATGATTGTTCTATTACATAGTCTGGTTTTGGTAATTTGGTTTTGGTAATTTGGAGAAATAAAAAATAGATTTAAAATCCCCGAGATACAAAACTGTAGATGTCACTAGTCCAAATATGAAGTATTTTTCCCCAATAAGTATTTCATGAGGATTATTTTTGGCACATGGACTTCATTTCACATGCTTGGCTCAATTGACTCAAATCAATAGTGCATAGAATAAGAAGGATTTGCAAAATGGCTCCTTTGTTACAGTCTGTCCGATTAAAAATCCACTTTTAAAACATATGGTGTAATTTAGATTTGTATGCTATGTCCAAAGGTCTTCCTGGTTAAGAGGGAAGCACAGCAACCTGATTCCCCATATCCTAATGTTCAGTCTTATATACAGGATATGACACCATCTCCTAGAGTGTTTGGAGGGCACTCAAGAGTCAGTTTCCTCAAGAGAAAAGGCACAGCACTTTTTCTGACTTTCATGATCACCCAGCTCAATTCAAGTTGTCTCAGGCATCTGAAAATGTCTGTTCCCCACTGGGCATACTCAAAGTTCTTAAAGCGGGAATTGATAAAGTCACTTTGTACTTATCCACAGGGCAATCAGTATGTTATGCTCTCCTTTTTTTCCTTTTTATTATTTTTTTCCTCTTGAAAAGAAGGTAGGTGTCTTATCTCCCACCCTAATCTATTCAGGAATCCTCTTCTGGGAGCATCTGGTGAAGTAATTGTACTACTCTAAGCACTATGCTGCCTGATTAAATGAAAAGTGTGGGGGTTCATAGCCAGACACATCCATACTTACAAAATGATTGACTGAGATGGGCCAAAAGGATATCTATTTTACTAGTATACTTCATCCAGTGCTATTAATAATGCATTGATACTTGACATCTGTGTCTGTTTTTTTATTGAATACATATGCATGGTGGACTATATTTTTGCTCCCACAGTCATCTGCTACCTACCAGTTTGCATCCAGAAATCAGGTAGATTGCTGAATATTATCCTATGCCCCTGGAATTAATTATGCATGCATTTCATTGCTGGTGAAAATCACTCTTACATAGAGGGCTTTACACAAGGTATATGTGCTACAAGGTATATGTGTCCTGCTTAAACTTATTTGAGGTCTTAACTGGAATTTTAGGCCTTGTGTGGACCTTCTGCATAGGGTAAATTTGAGCTTGCATGTGCAAGATTAGAGGCTGGATGGTGTGGCCCCTTTACGTATGAGACCCAATACTTACAGCATGTGGATTATCATTATCTTTTTAGTTTAGCTGTTTCTTTTAAATTATTTTTTCTTCAACAATCATTTCAAATAAGGTAAGTACCTTTAAAATGTGTTACATATGTTTGAATTCAGGAAAAAATGTATTCTCTTTTTTATTATTATTGAGTTTATTTTATTTTATTTATTTAACAACTCTAGATTGTGAAGTGCTTGGAATGCTTTGAAGTCATTGATCCAAGACTGAAATAGAGTAGGAAGTACTAAATGTATTCCATTTACAACTACCATATGCTGCCATACAAAAAAAAAAAAAAAGAAAAAGAAAGAAAGAAAAGAAAAAAGGATGTGTATTACAGTGCCAGCCCTCAGAGTCAATTTATTTCCTGCAAGTGAAGCCTATATTGCTTTTGAAGGATGCTGTCAATGGTGGGGGCCTTTGTTTTTTGTATGTAATATACATAACTCAAAAAAGGGGATTTTTTTAAAATAAAAGCATTATCATTTTCATATAAAACTCATCCCAATTAATTAAAATTGTGAGATTATGCAGTGGAATAGAGCATAGAATACATAAAACATTTTTTTTTAAAAATCCCAAGTCTTTATAGGTAAAATCCTACAAAAATCTTGCAAGGCAGCTGAAATGCACACTACCCACTACATTATGCATTATATTCTATTGGTACCATACTAGGTAAGTTCCTGGCATTCTTTTGCATATTACAATAATAGGATATGATGCACCTTTTTTTTTTTAGTGCATCAGGTGTTCAGCGTGTATTATGCAGGATTTCACAGGCAACAGTTGGAACCTAGTCAATGCTGAGGCACGTTTGCTAATAGCTCAACATGCTCAACTCCCTTGTGTCACACTCCTGACACTGCTGTGCCAGAAGGGAGAGCTTACATCAGGTCTGGGCACACAGAGGATGAATGTGATTAAAGTGAACCATTTAGTTCCCTGAGGGGAGAGTCTCAACTACTGTATGTCTTGGCTGGAACTCTTCATCAGTGAATATCCCCAAGGCAGCATGGGCACGATCTCCCGAAGGAGATACCATCCCTCTCTTTTCCATCATCAGTAATTAAGATGCACATATGTTGATGCCTGCCTGAAAAAGACAAAGCTTATTTGTTAGCTGTCACAGTACAACGGTAGCTAAGTGTGAGCATTAACTCCCCTTTTGCTGCTGCTACGCTTTGTAATTGAGCCCTCCCCTTTCTCTTTGTGCTATACTTTGAAAATGGGCTCTGTTTTTGCTTGGAGAAAGCAGCCTCATCTCCCCAAATCAGAATAGACTATGGTCCACTGTCTATGTCTATGTCTATGGTCCATTGTCTATGGTCCATTGTCTATTTAATTAAAAATTCTATCAGCCCATAAGAAGTGATACAGTTTCTGCTTTAATTGCAAAGACCAGGAATCAATTTTTGATGCATCATGTTGACATGGCGCTCATTATCCCTAGCCAGGTTTCATGAGCTATTACATTGGCCCCTCTTCCTCTACCTCCAGTGTAAGTGCAGTGACAAAGCAACTTGACCTGACGTGGCACTAATTAGTGGCTTCCGCTGCAGTAAATTCTTAATGACAGATTTCAGAGTAACAGCCATGTTAGTCTGTATTTGCAAAAAGAAAAGGAGTACTTGTGGCACCTTAGAGACTAACCAATTTATTTGAGCATAAGCTTTCGTGAGCTACAGAATCCGATGAAGTGAGCTGTAGCTCACAAAAGCTTATGCTCGAATAAATTCTTAATGTCAACCAAGCAAGTCCTTTTCTTGCAAGGTTCCTTATGGTCTAAAAAAGAGAGTGATGTTGTTGTTAATGAAATGAGAAATAACTGCCATGAAATGCAATAATTACCAAGAAATGGCTTGTTTCGGATAAACTTTCCTCAGGTCCTTTTGTCTCAGTGCTGCTGCTCTGTGCTACTGTCTACAAGTGTTAATTAAACATTAAGGATCAAGGATTTTTCTTCATTTGGAACAGTGCTCTGGAGGCCATTCCTAGGCCAGCACTGACAGCAGGTCTTAGAGTGAAATCCAACCACCTGCAGGTGGGCTGTACAGCACTATTTAAGCACATTAGAGTGGATCTGCTCTAAAAGGTGGTTATGGAAATGGAATCTCCTTGTCCCACAGATCTTTTTTTCTGATGTATTCAAGATAATTGATTTTAAAAAAAGCAACCCCACCTCCCCTTTTCTGTCTTTTAGCCTGCGTAGTCAACACAGCTATGACACAGTGAACAGGATTCTGTTCCTGCTTGTCTATCATCAGTACAACTATTTACTAAGTTCTGATCAGGTCCATATGTCCAAACCTATTGAATATAATGGGTATTTTTCCACAAGTGTCAGTGAGGACTAGAGCTGATTGAATTTCCATCCCCCAAATCAGGGTGAAAAGTCAAAATTTCATTTTTTTTTTCCACAAAAGGGAAATTCTGGAAAAAAAAAAGATTTAGAAACATCAAAATAACCATACTGAAATGTTTGGAGAATTTCAAAATATAAAACAAAATATTAAATATAATTCCTATGGATACAAAATAGAACATTACTATTTTATAATTTGATGTAAAAGTTGAAATGAAGCAAGAAAGTCACAAGAAAACAAGAAAGTCATAATGAAAAGTGAAAGTCAGAGGAAAATATTCCATTTGGATTTTGAATTGCTTCAAAAATGTTCCACCAAAATTTTAGTCTAAATCATCATGCGCCTGTGAAACACTTTTGATTTCAACAAAACACTTTGATTTTCAGTAGAAAACTGTTCCACCAAAAATATTTAAATCAGCCCTGTTGACATGGGCAGTGAGTAACATAAGCAATGGAAGGCTGTGCTTCCCGAAACAGCCCTGTGTGGTCCTGTCCATGATCTACCCCGAGGTCCCCTCCTGCTTGCCGCTAGTTGGCCCCAGCCCAGGCAGGCTGCTTTTCTTCCAGGAAGCCGGCAGGGGCCAGGGCAGCTGAGATTAGGGGTGGCTGGGGCCACCCAGCGCTGTGGGGGTGGGCACCCAGTGCTGGGGCCATGCTGCCCAGCACTCCAGGTCTGTGGAGTTCCACACACAACTCGGTGCTCTGGAGCCAAGGGGGTGCATACCTCCTGCATAGTGCTTTGGGACTCAGGCGGCCCAGGGCTGGGCGGGACCTGGCAGCCGTGTGTGTGTGTGGGGGGGGGAGTTGGGCTTCCACAGGGGAAGAGACATGGGAGGGGCAGGGCGTGAGGCAGAAGGGGTGTGCCAGGCCAGGAGCTAGCTTCCCCGAGTCTGTGGTTCACCCACCGTCCATGCCTATTGATGACATAATTTGAGGACAATGAGGTTGCACATCTATAGCCAAGGATCTAATCTGGTCTGCAGAGTCTTTACTGGTGAATGTGTGAAAGGAAAAGAACCCGGTTTGACTGAGACCCTAGTCTGAGCTTTGATCTGTAACCTGAAACTATTTTAAATTGAAAATATTTGAAAAACAATAACCATGTAACCTCATAAAGTCACTTTTACAGTGGGGTTGGCAGAGGAAAAATATTATTTAATCAGAGCTTGTTGGGAAAACAATTTTAAAATAGTTTTTTTCCGTTTTTGTGAAAATTTCAAATGCTATAGAAATACAAAAAGATCCAATCAGATGGTGTAAAAATGGGAGGAGGGGATTTATGAAAATTCCATTTAAAAATTCCCTTATTTAGTCACAATTTTGACAATTTGTGGTTGAAATTTTGAAATGTATAAAATGTATAATTGTAAGTGATCTATAAACTGTTGCGTGGGCCCTTCTGTGCTAGATTCAACAGTGCGCTATGGGACCAGCTCTCTCTATTTATGTGCCATCTTATACTGAAATTCTACCAACTTAAATGCCAGACATTCCCCCCATAAATCCTTTGATTTCTAACAGTTCTATCTTGATCAGTGTTAAGTAGGAGGATGACGTTTTCTCTTTCTTATTTATTTATTTATTTTCATTTTCCTCTTTTCTAGTTGGAGTTCTTTAATCCTTCTTTCCCCTGTAATCTGAAGAATAAGGTTCTCTTGATGATTTTCTTATTTTTATGTAGACATGAGTCCATACCAAATCTTTGTATCCCAACATCCTTGAACACAGTGGATGCTTGGATCCAGATCCAAACTGCGTAACTTGGGCTCATCTCTTTTTCAATTGATTTCTTTTAGCTTCTCTCGCTACTTTATCTTTACTACTTCCTTGTGTTCTACGTCCTTGTGTTGTTCTTTGTCTTTCTGTGACTTCGTGCCAGTATAATACCAGTTGACCCTAATAAAAGAATCACATTGGCATCAGACACACATTTTTCTTTCTTTGCTTGGAAGACATTGTACAATGATGCACTCATTGGCCTCATGTTCATAAAAAGAGATGCGTGAAGTTACCCCAAACAATCTGTAGTTGAGAAAACACACTATTCTATTGCATCTCGAACAGAGCAGCAGTTATTTGGTTAATACTATCTCTCTAGCATTTTTTTCTATCTACTGCTCTATTTCGTTGAACTGTTTTAGGTTGTATTTATGCCTGCCTTTATCCTCCTGGTAGCACAGGGATCCAAGGTGTGAAAGCTAGTAGGATCATGGTCAGAGGAACCTGTGTTTTACTCATGTCTTGCTTCCTGCATATTAGGGAGATGTCTGATATCATGAAGTGGAACCTTCTCTTCTCAGTTTATTGCACACCTTTGGATTCCATCCCAGCATCCTGATTCAGTTTCAGGTCCCCTGGAGATTGGCACTTTCTACGCAGCAGTGGTGGGCACTAGCTTAGGACCTGAAAGTCCTGGGTTCAGTTACCCTTATCTAGTATGTAGCTCTCTGGTGGGGAGGGAGACTATGATGCTGTTTGGAATATGAGTGACTATTTATAATATTATGGATACCAATATTACAAAATTGCAGTGAATCATACAAGATATGCCATGTAAGGTATGAGTGAAAAAGTGTATGATAACCTTGTTTATATGTATGTATCATTTTTGTATTGTGAGTTATAAATATGTGTGGTATATTAATATCTCAACCTTGTGCTGTATGTATCTTGGTGACACCTCCAGAAAGATTGACATTGACACTATCCAGCCCGCTTGATGATCCATCAAGGGCAATCAGCTGTACAATGAAGCCATTGAGAGAAGACAGGGGCTATGCCTATGAGTCAGCAGGACATGCAGGGACATGCCTATGGACAGGGGACTCCAAATACTTTTCCATGCCCATTTGCTGTGAGCTTGTGTATGTGACAAAGGATGTACAAGTCACACGGCAAAGAATATAAAAAGGCAACCACATCTTCTCCATTTTGTCTTCAATCCTGCTTCTCACTTGTGGAGTAGTTTCTCTACTAACTGAAGCTTTGAACAAAGGACTGATAGACTGATCCCTGCTTTAGATGTGTTCCAGGGAGACTTTACAAGCTAGCAAACACACCAATGCTGCTAAGAACCTGATATATGGGCTATGAAGTCATATGTATGTATCTGATTGCTTTGACCATTTAACAACTCTCTTCCTTTTCTTTTCTTTTCTTTTCTTTTCTTTTCTTTTCTTTTCTTTTCTTTTCTTTTCTTTTCTAATAAACGTTGGTTTTAGATACTAAAGGATTGGCTGGAAGCATAGTATTTTGGGTAAGATCCAAATTAGTATTGCTCTGGTAATCTGGCTGGCCCTTTGGGGATCAGAATAACATTTTATATAGTGAGTAGAGTTTTAAAAATCTTCTCACTTTACTGGACCTATCTGTGGATTGGGAGTCTGAGACTGGAATGCAATATAGGGAGCAGTGTGATTTCTTCTTTTCAGCTTTTTGATAACCAGTGTGGGGGATCAGGGCACAGTTTGCGACTGCTTGGTGAATCTATCTACAGTGTTTAACCCCCAGATTTGGTAGAATCTGCTCTCCTTTTTGCAGCCTGCCCTGACCTTGGCATTTTCAGTGCAGGTTACCCTTGGAGTATGTTGGGTCACAGAAGAGGAAGACATCCATCCATCCATCCAACCTGCAGCTGAATGCAAAATAAATTAATTAGAGAGGAAGGATGGTTCACTGGTGCGGGCATGAGCCAAGGATTTGGGAGACCAGGGTTTAAGTCCCTGTTCTACCACAGACTTTGTGTGAGCTTAAGCAGGTCACTTAGACTCTTGTGCCTCTGTGCCCCATCTGTAAGATGGGGATAATAGCACTTCCCCACCTCAAAGGGGTGTTGTGAGATAAATTAAACTTTGTGAGGTGCTCAGATGCTATATCAATGGTGGTCATGTGTGTGTTTGTGGACAGAATGGGATAGTTTGACTGGGATTGTCAATGGCCAAAAGGGCAGTTAGATGTCCATCTCTTATTGAAAACCAGCTAGTGGCAAATTCTCATAAGCACTTTTGAAAATCTCAGCCAAGCACCAAAAGAATTGTGCCTGTTTTACACAAGAAAGTGTATGTGACCTTTGTTTTCCTGATCCAACTTCATAATATGGCACAGAGGCATTGAGAAATAGCTCTATTGTCCTAGTTTCAGAATAAATATAAAATGTTACTCTCAGGTGATTAGATGAGGAGCAGATGAAAAAAGACATTGTGGAGGAAGGCAGGCATTTTGAATAACAAATCTACTGAGTGATTCATACATCTTTCCACCATCCTCACATACTGTAGTCAATAAGTAGTCACTTTAAGCTTGGGATTACTAATGGAGGACAGAGTTTGAAACCTGGTGGTTGGTTTATTTGTACCTCTAGCTATAATACCAGAAAATAACTTGCTTCGGCAGACTTAAATGCCTTCATATAAATGAACATATGGGATTTGCACATTATATGATGTGCTTGGAGGCCTGAAGTCCTCTACTGCTGATACAACCTACAGTTTTCTCATTAAAGAGAAAAAGAGAGATGGTAATGGATGAGAGGCAGAGTAGCATGTAAGAGAAATAGTCTTATGGAAGATGCTAGAAATCGTTGAGTAACACAGCTCAGCAGTTGTGTGCCAAGTCTTCAATGGGCTACCTACAAACTACCATCCAGGCTAAACAATTGTTGATGTAAATGTTCCTGAATTATTTTTTTATTTTATTTTCCGAGCTAAATGATGTAGGGTAAAAGAAAAAGAAATCAGAACAAAGAACTCAAAGGAAATAAATGAGAGAGAAAAATTGTATCTGGCATTGGCCTCCTTTTTTTTTTTTACTTAACCCATTTGCAATATGTTAGATTGAAACAATGCAATTTCCTGAACTATATTTTACAAAATGAGTTTTCATTTATTATTACTTACACATTCAAGGTTTTTCCTGGATTTTATTTAATAGAAAAAGGAATGGCTTTAATCAAGTCACCCTTTATTATTTAAGATTATCAGTCCATTTGGAAACAGTAAAGATCAATGAAGTGAGCCTTACACAAGTTCTGTCAGTTCAGGAGTTTCATTCAGTTTATTGTGTACTAGCGCTGTCTATGGGAAAGTCATACTACAGTTATTTAAATACTGTTGGATAAAGCTCAGTGGATTTACCTATTTTGGTTGAAATCAAACCAATGAGGTGCTGAATACTCTGGCTTGGATCCAGAAAAGCCCTTAAGCACATGCTTAACTTTCAACACATGAGTAATCCTACTGAAGTCAAAGTTTATTGGAAAGGCTGATGAATTGAGGCCAGCATCCTCAGTCCCTAGCAGGATTGGCTCCTTTAACAACTTAGATAGAATATGAAAAATAACCCCACACTGTTCTGGTAGTCCGCTCATACAGCCCTATATGTCATCTTAACTGTAATGATATGATCATATAGCCATATCAACTTCAAAATGCTAAACACAAAACTATATCAACTTAATTTAGCTGTAATTTTTAAAAATGATGATTGAAAGGGAAATAATGATACACCTTTTGACACCTCAATTTGTATCCACATATAGGGCCTGATCCAGAGCCTGTTGAAGTCTATGAGAAGACTTCCAGTGACTTCACTGGGCTTCGGATCAAGCCCACAATGACTGAAGCTGGTGATAAAGAATGATAAAGATCATCTACAGACATGATCATAAAAAAGACTTTTCTCTCATCCTCCCACCCCATTTATATATTTAACTATGAAGGAAAACCAAACCAGGCTTCCACAGTGCAGAGCTATTTAAAATTTGAAAACTATTTAACTTTGCCGTTTTATGCATCACTGTGTATCTGCAGTTTTCTGGCATAGTATACATCTCATGAGTGTAATAAATCATTATGCCATTGCTGATCAGCTGTAAATACTCAGTGTATCACCACAAACAATTGTCTCCTGCATGGAACTAATGACTCTTGTTACCTGACAGGTTACCTCGCAATTTTCAGTGAGAGGGAAGTGCCAAGTATATAGCATGGTTGTACTTGTTCTCTTGAGATGATTGATAAGTTTTTAATTATAAATCAAAGTTTAATTCAGTTGCTCTGTTCACCCAAGTATAACTTATAAAATGTAATGTATAACATATTAATATGAGTTCTAATTGAGTTTGTAGTGCTGCTGGATCCCATTGCTCAAAATGCAGAATGGTTATCTTCAGAATCATTAGTTTTGTAACCTGAGGTCTGATCCTACAAAAACTCATGTGAATGGACCTTCCTCCATGGGATTATTCACAAGAGTAAAGTGAATAAAAGATGACATGATTGGGCCTCTGTCACATGCACAGGTCCCACAAGAATATAACCCATGTGCATGGTGTAAATAGCAAAGTATAGATTTCACTAGACCAGTGTAGCAGCTGGAATGGAATGGAATGTAACATTTAACTTGCCTTGCTCAAGTAACTCCAAAAAGTACAGCAGATGAAACAGCAGGTTTTTCTATTGTGACACTGGCTAGCACATGGGGTCGAAGCCAGAGTTGTCCACTCACCACGCTGGGAAGCAGTAGCTGGGTTGTGACTGCTCTCCATCTCACTGCTGCAAGCTGCAACATGGGTAACTGGTGCAGGCAGGTAATTATACCCTCCTCACATCTCCCAATTCCCCTTCATGGAACAGTAGCCAGGGTTGTAATCTATCTGGTTTCCTCCTATACCTTTCACCTTCCCAAATACAAACCTACCAAGTTTGGCTCATTGAATGATTTGTGTGTCCCTTTCCTGCTTCTATGAATACTGGTGGCTGTTACACATCAGTGTATCTCAACCTTTTCAGGTGGGCATCCCCTTATTTGAAGTCAAGAATTTTCAAAATAGCCTAACATTTTTTTACTTTTACTTTGAGAGTAAAGGTATCTGTGATAAGCTTATATAATTTTTGTGTATACTTCGAGAGGTTGGTTGAGAATACTTGACCTTCAGAGGTAAGGGTGTGCAGTGAATAGGGGAGTAAGATTTTCTTTGCTTTGATTGTAATAAAACTGTCAACAGCTTGCAACCTCCCAGATGTCTTTTGTGACAGCCCCCTGGGAACAGGGGAGGGCGGGAACTGTGAGCTAGTAGTTGAGAAATACTGTTATAGAAAAAAGGATCAGAGGACTTTGCATTACATTAGGTCAGTGTTTCCCAAACTTGGGACGCCGCTTGTTCAGGGAAAGCCCCTGGCGGGCTGGGCTGATTTGTTTACCTGCCGCGTCTGCAGGTTCGGCCAATCGCTGCTCCCACTGGCCTCGGTTCGCCGCTGCAGGCCAATGGGGGCTGTGGGAAGCGGAGGCTGGTATGTCCCTTAGCCCGAGCCGCTTCCCACAGCCCCCATTGGCCTGCAGCAGCGAACCGTGGCCAGTGGGAGCAGCAATCGGCCGAACCTGCAGACGCGGCAGGTAAACAAACCGGCCTGGCCTGCCAGGGGCTTTCCCTGAACAAGCGGCGTCTCAAGTTTGGGAAACACTGAATTAGATGAAGGCATACTCTATGTTAACTTGAAATGAGAACTGTCCTTTCTTTTTCTTTTTTTTTTCCTTTTTTTGCGGGGGTGGTGGGGGTGGATGGGAGGGAGAGGATTTCCCCCAGTGGTATCACCAGTTCTCTGTCATTTTGCACTGCTCTTTCCCCTTAGGCTCTTTCTAATCACAAGACTACATTCAGGATCTTCTTCATCACCATTTAGGTCTGTCAGGGTTCCTTCCCCACTCTGAACTCTAGAGTACGGATGTGGGGACCCTCATGAAAGACCCCCTAAGCTTATTCTTACCAGCTTAGGTTAAAAACTTCCTCAAGGTACAAACTTTGCCTTGTCCTTGAACCGTATGCTGCCACCACCAAGCGTTTTAAACAAAGACCAGGGAAAGACACGACTTGGAGATGTCTTCCCCCCGAAAATATCCCCCCAAACCCTACATACCCCCTTTCCTGGGGAGGCTTGAGAATAATATCCTAACCAATTGGTTACAAAATCATCGAATACCCAAACCCCTGGATCTTGGAACAATGGAAAAATCAGTCAGGTTCTTAAAAGAAGGATTTTATTAAAAAAAAAGAAAGGTAAAAATCATCTCTGTAAAATCAGGATGGAAAATACTTTACAGGGTATTCAGATTCAAAACACAGTGGATCCTCCTCTTGGCAAAACCTTAAAGTTACAGAAAACAGGAATAAACCTCCCTCTTAACACAGGGAAAATTCACATGAAACAAAAGATAAACGAATCCTCCTTGCCTGGCTTACCTATACTGGTTGCAATATTGGAGACTTGGATTAGGATGGGTTGGAGAAGATGGATTTCTGTCTGGCCTCACTCAGTCCCAAGAGAGAACAACCACATGAACAAAGAGCACAAAACAAAAGCCTTCCTTCCCCCAAGATTTGAAAGTATCTTGTCCCCTTATTGGTCCTTTGGGTCAGGTGACAGCCAGCTTAGCTGAGCTTCTTAACCCTTTACAGGTAATAGGAAGTTGCCTCTGGCCAGGGGGGATTTTATAGCACTGTACACAGAAAGGTGATTACTCTTCCCTTTATATTTATGGCAAGGCCACTGCCAGTTTGTTGGATATTCCTTGTGCCTATGCAGGATTTCTGGGAAACTGCAGCAGTATCTTCTCAGCTCTGCATGTGTTGGAAAACACAGTTCACCACAGCAGATGGTGCGATGCTGAGCTTTATAGGTTTTATAGAGCCTTTTGAATTCAGGGGAGTGGCTAGTAGTTTATTTCCAGTCTTGTTTCAGTTATTGGCGAGTAATGTTGTATTGTTTTAGATTTTACAGATGGGCAAGATGCTTGCTTCTCCAGCCCAGCTCATTCAATGGAGGCTGTAAGGGACTTGAGTTTCCATTTCTTGCTTTGGAGAGAATAACAATAAGCCATTGTCACTTTCTGCTCCCTATATTGAAAGAATCCAGACATCGTGGATGATGATTCAAGTGCTGGTTTACACGTGGTTTTATTACCTTCTGTGCATGAATATTTATGAAACTCTCCATCACACTAAGTAGCTCCTATGATGTTTCATCTTTATTTGTTCACAAAACCGTAATAACTAGGGTCTTGTGTTTGCTTTTTAAATATGGGTAGTGTACACACTGAACCAGGGGCACAGACTTTATATCTGGGGCCAGCTCTTCAGTCACCACCTCTAGTCTTATACTGGCAATAACCTCTACACACCTGTTTGTATACAGAGCTCAGGTAACTACACAACCAAATACATGATTTATGTGCACAAATGCAGAATGTGTGCGCACAGATTTATAGGCTGGCTGAAATGTGGTTCTCTGTGTGCTTGTTTGAAATAAACCTCGTGTGAGCAAGTGAGTGGGTTTATGCTCACAATAAACCCAAAATTGGATTTCAACCCCAAATTAGATTAAAATAGATAATGTCATGACTAGCTACTGGTATGACCCCCTTTACAATACTATCTGAGCACCTCACAATTTTTAATTTACCAATGACAATGAAGATAAGATAATAGCTGTGACTGCTAGATAGCACCTATCACAATGGGACTCTGATTCCTGACTAAGGGGGCATTCAGGAGCTTCTGTAATACAAATAATAAATTAACATGTGTTATACAGGAGATCAGACTATATGATCACAAAATCCTGTTTGGCTTTGAAATCTATTAATAATAATAATGCTAATAAGGACTTAATACTGAACAATTTAGCTGTCTTTTTAACTTTTGTGTATATGTAAACCAGCTCTGTAATGGGTGTCCAAGATAACCTGTATTTTGAAATAAGAATAGATGATAATTCTGCAGAATGAAACATCCACAAACAGACAGATTTGTACTTCAAAGTGAATTCCTATTTATTTTCTAAATGTGTTTGCTGAGCACTGGAATCCACCTCTGTGCCCATCTGAGATCATCTCTTTCATTTTCTGCCCAAATATAAAGACCTGATAGGTTGAGTTTCAAAAATAATCAACAATGAATGTGACCTGCAATCCCATGGTGGAAACAAGGTTTGCTTCACAGACTGGGATCTGTGAAATTATTTATTGGAATATTTACTTTGTTTCTATTGTTTAGTAAATGTTGCTACACAAACAGATGAAAAACATGTAATTTTGGTGACCTTTCAATCAAGGAGAAATGCTGCACATGACACGTTGGCTGACAAAACATGAAGAGCCCAATTCAGCAAGGTACTGGACATGGTCAAAGGGATATTGAGTGCCTCACATTCCTGAGATGTGCTGCACCTCACAGAATTGGGCCTTTAAGAATTTAAAACTAGCCCTATGTTAAGGGGAGGAGCTGTACTGTCTCAAGAGTTGACAGGCAAGGAACTATACATCTTGGTGGCACAATATCCCATCTGCTTTCCCTCTGCACAGAGGGAAAGGGCACCAGTATCAAATTACCACTCCCCATGACAGTTGAACGTGTTGGCCAGCACACTGGAGGGTAGACTCAAGATGCCACACATTCCCTGCTCCTCTCCGCCCACTCCCTGTTCACCCAGGAGGATGGAAAGTATCAGTCACATAGCATCCCTCTCATTCCTATTTATGCCTTTGTAGCCCCATGCCATGGTCTGGCCTATGGAATTAACTCTGAAAGCAAAGAGCTTTGTCTGTTTTACTTTGTTGTCCCAAAACAACTACTAATTGTGTTAGTTAATTCCAGTTTCTGTCTCTAGTGCTCTCATTTGCTCCACTTCACTTGCCTGGAATTAAAGGAGTGATTTCCGTGAATGTATTTACCCAGAGAATTACAGTTTGGTCCCTGGGCTGTGACAATGGTTGAAGGCATTTATCATAGACCCAGGCTCAGTGGATTGTGGCTGCCTATTCTTGTTGTATAGGTTGCCAATTGTGATTTATAGTATGTGAGGAGCAGCTAATCTTTCCCTAGTGTAAGGGACAGAGCTGGGTTGCTATATACTATATGTATGTTATACCTCATGCCAGCTGGAAAGATTGCTAGACCCTCTGGGAGCTCCTTTCATGACGGTAAGGACTTTTTACTTAGTTTCTATATGTATTTTTTCTGATTATTTCTTAGGGACAGGTTGGAAAAGCTCTAAGAAAATTAAATGAATAAATGAAACAGGAGTCCAATTTGGATTTGTTTTCCCCAGGACAAATGGAGAGAGACATAGCATTGATCTACAATGGAGCCTCACCCGACCTTGCATCTAGCCCAGAACCACATCCTGTAGAAGGATGCCACTGCTGCAGACATACGATATTTCCTTTTAACAAACCACTCTTTGGACAAAATAATCTTTATTTAGGTGATAAATTATGAATTTGGAAGTGAAAATATCTAAAATAAAATTGCAAGATGTTTGGGGGAAACACACCTGTCAATTTAGAGGCAATCATACTGTTTTACAGCAGGGTACATTTTAGCAGTGATTATCTAGGAAAATTGAACTTTACCCACAAAATAGGAAAGCAGGGAAAATGTTATGAAAAGTGTGACTCTATCATTCTAGTTCTGTTCACATTTCTTTTAAATCTGTAGTAAAATTTTGAGTTGATGAAAGATGGTGGATTCTTAACTCAGGATACCAAATTCCTTAGTTTACCCATGTACATGCAGAGAATACATCATCCAAAGTATCCTCATTCCCCTTTCTATATGTTTTGAATCGGGGGGGAGACCAGATCTAGAGGTGAATGGGGTAGTTGAGATTGAATCCATGCTAATTAAATTCTTGCCTCTCAGCTGAGACTGCCAACATGATTAGTGGTCTTCCTGTTGTTATGAAGGCTCAGGACCCAAGTAAAACAATCTTAGGGTAGGGAAAAACAAAAAAAAGGTAGGTATTGCCCTTGTGATAGAGAGAGTGAGAGTTTCTGAAGTCTTAGAAAGAAAAATAATGGGCTGATGTAAATTGCGGTAGTTTCATTTTCTTCAATGGAACTATAGCCTGCTTACATCAGCTCAGTATCTGGACAAAGAAGCTCAACTTTAGAGCAAGTGAGCCTTTTTTCAGCAACCAAATACCTTGATTCTCCTCAAGGTTTACGTCTAGGAACACAATGTCTATCTATCTATCTATCTACCACACCTCAGAACAGTCAGGTTGGTTCTGAAGCAGCAGCATTGCATGTGTGCAAACACCTTTATTATTCATTTATAGTTTCAATTCATCAAGCCATATTTAGAACTTTGTAACCACCTGATTAAGCATTCAAAATAAAATAAAAGTCCATTCAGTTTAGTAACTCTAACTTGTTACACTAATCATTGTTAATGGTTCTGGGAGTGGCTTTCCACTCAGCATAACAGATAGGCTGATGGTGTGCAGAGACCGCTGTCAATCATGCTGACCGGTATTGTCTTATTATTACCTTATACTCCCCTATTTGTCCGTCTATATCCATCTGTTGTCTCTTGTCTTATACTTAGATTGTGAGCTCCTTTGGGGCAGGGACTGTCTTTTTGTTCTGTGTTTGCACAGGGCCTAGCCCAGTGGGTCCTGGTCCATGACTGATGTTCCTAGTTGCTACAGTAATAGAAATAAATAATAACTCACATTTCCCGGCTTAATTTCAGACAATGATAGAGTATTTTAAAGTTGCTGAATCAAATTAAATGAGAGTTGTGCTTTCTTCCATCAGTGCTGAATCTGACATGCAAAATACAAACAAACAAACAATATTTGCTTTAAGAAAAAAATACAGTTTAGTATGCAGGGCTTAGCATGCATTCAAAAGTTAGGAGATGCCAAAGCTGGTCGTTGCATGTGTAACTCAAACTAAGGGAATTGGGTTTTTTGCCCTCCACTAATGGCTGGTCCACATAAGAGGTTAATGAATCTGCTGCTGCTGCCAGGTAAGGCACTTTAAGTAGAGACTTGTGCTCGCAGCGCATCCTTAACTTTTCACTCATACAGTTCCCATCATCATCTATTACAATGGTAAGGACAAACTATGGAGTCGGTGCACGATGGAAACATTGCTTTTCTGTTGAAAGGGGGTCTATCTGGATAATAATGATTCATTACTGTAGATCAGCAGTCTGGTAGTACCACAGGGTGAATGAGTCTAGAAGGCAATTTTGTGTCTGTACCTTTCTAGATATGGCAGGAATCTGATCGTGTGAGCTAATAACCTATCTGCTTCTCAGGATTGTGAACCAATCTCTTATATCATTAGTGTACAAGTTCTGGAAATCTGAGTCAGGGAACCACTTTTAGGTTACCCTCAACAGTCAATATGTTCTTATCACACTGAGAATATTCTTTCAGTTTTGGGCAAGGGGGACTAACTAGTTTGCATAAATAAAGTACTATTGATTTTCTTCTCTGTCTTTTCCCTACAGAAAGAGTATTCTCCTGCATGTTCCACCATTGAAAGCCATCATTTTATGTTCACAGTTTGAAGCCATCGGAGTGCTTCAAACCTGCAACTGGAGTATTCATGTTGAAATTATAAATACAATGAAATAATTACCCACTGAATGATACACTTTTTGTGAAGGGGAGATTGCTACTGAAAGGGGAAACTTTGATATTTTATGGTTTCTCAATGCTCTCCTGCTGCCTAATGCAGTTCTGTCCATTCTACACCAGGATAGTTACATGATTGTTAAAACATTTAGTGTGATCAGTGGTTAATTAAAACCTCTCACAGTAGTCATTCAGATTAACTTTATAGTGGTGTTAAATTTTGTCCACTCTGTGTGTGTGTGTGTCCATTTAAACAAATTGGTTTGAGCATATTTGCTTTTAAAATGCACTATTTTATTCCTCTTTTTGCTGCTAGTTACAATCTTATAATTCAATTGCATGACATTTTTCCTGAACAGGCAGATCCCTGGGCTATTCATTACATAGCATTGCAATCCTATATCCATTTTTGGTTTTCCTTTCCCTCTCCATTAAGATCCAAGAGCTCAATTGAAGAAAGAACTTAAGCACGTAATTAAGTCCTTTCCTAGTCAGCACAGCATTTAAGCACATGACTGTAAAGGGTCTTAAGCACCTGCTTAAAGTTTAACACATGTTTAAATTCTACGGAGATTTTCCTAATCTTGTTCACTTTTTAATAATGGGATTCATCTGTATTCAGTCAAGAAAGTAAGGTTAAAACTGATTCCACAACACAAATCATTTTGGCTTTACCTGCTCAACTGCCTTTTCTCAGGTCCCTTGTCTGAGATGCTTCTATATTTTAAAGGTTTCAGAGTAACAGCCGTGTTAGTCTGTATTCGCAAAAAGAAAAGGAGTACTTGTGGCACCTTAGAGACTAACCAATTTATTTGAGCATAAGCTTTCGTGAGCTTATGCTCAAATAAATTGGTTAGTCTCTAAGGTGCCACAAGTACTCCTTTTCTTTTTGCTATATTTTAAAGGTTAGTCAGTGTCCTGAATATGGTCTTTGGTTGATTAAAATATGGTCTGTTAACGGGAAGATTCATCCAAAGGGAATACGCCCTTTAAAAACAACCACAAAACAGAACATAAGTTCAGGAAGGGACTGGGTACTACTGATGTTATGATTGCCTTGCCAACAGTGAGGTTGTCATAAATATAAAGGGAAGGGTAAACCCCTTTAAAATCCCTCCTGGCCAGAGGAAAAATCCTGTCACCTGTAAAGGGTTAAGAAGCTAAAGGTAACCTCGCTGGCACCTGACCAAAATGACCAATGAGGAGACGAGATACTTTCAAAAGCTGGGAGGAGGGAGAGAAACAAAGGGTCTGTGTCTGTCGGTATGCTGCTTTTGCCAGGGATAGAACAGGAATGGAGTCTTAGAACTTTAATAAGTAATCTAGCTAGGTATGTGTTAGATTATGATTTCTTTAAATGGCTGAGAAAAGAACTGTGCTGAATAGAATGACTGTTCCTGTCTGTGTACCTTTTTTGTAACTTAAGGTTTTGCCTAGAGGGATTCTCTATGTTTTGAATCTAATTACCCTGTAAGGTATCTACCATCCTGATTTTACAGAGGTGATTCCTTCTATTAAAAGTCTTCTTGTAAGGAAACTGAATGCTTTTTCATTGTTCTCAGATCCAAGGGTTTGGGTCTGTGGTCACCTATGCAAATTGGTGAGGATTTTTACCAAACCTTCCTCAGGAAGTGGGGTGCAAGGGTTGGGAGGATTTTGGGGGGAAAGACGTGTCCAAACTACGTTTCCCAGTAAACCCAGATAAAGTTTGGTGGTGGCAGTGGAAATCCAGGGTCAAACGATAAAATGAATGTGTACCTTGGGGAAGTTTTAACCTAAGCTGGTGAAAGTAAGCTTAGGAGGTTTTCATGCAGGTCCCCACATCTCGTACCTTAGAGTTCAGAGTCGGGGAGGAACCTTGACAGAGGTGTATTATGATTCTCAGTGACTGACAGCTGTCCTTCAAATCCACATTTTCTGAGTCCTAGTTAAAGAAAATAATAGGCATAAATAATTTCCCTAGAATGTATTAAATGCCTGCCACTAGCTTTGAAATAGTGTTTCAGATTTTTTTTTTTTGAATCATAAAAGCTAAAGAAAGTAGATAATATGTGTTACAACACTGAGCATGTATTTGGGACATTGCTTTAGTAAAGGTTGCATAATCATTGCCATTCTACCCTCCTGGTTTCAAACACTGATACATTTCAGAAATTAAAAAGCATAATGTTGTATTGCACCGCTGGAGAAATAATATGACCATCTAGTCAGAGACTGTATTGTAATTTGCACACACACTAAAACTAAGATAATGACAGGACATAAAAGAAGATTCTGATCTGATTCTAATCTCACTTTAAATTGATGTTAGTATATTCACTCTTGATTTATATGGATGTTAATGAGATTGAGATCTAGCTCACTGTGTGTAAGTAGTGGGAAAGGAAATGGTAAAATATCCAAAATATTGATGACAAAGTAAGTGTCCCATGTAAGATATCCAAATCTTTCTTGGCTCGACAATGACATATTTAATACTATATTGCTTCATAATCTGCATGTTCCCTTCTTATCAATGAGTACGCTAATATAATATGAAACTGCACCTTAGATGTCTCAATTACTTTTTCTACTGGGACTTTATTTTGGAGAAAAGCAGGTAAACTGCTGCTGTTCCCCTCTTAACTGCATCTTCCAGATAATCCTCTCGCACCAGCTCGAGAGAAGAGAAATAATATATGTTTTCCATAATAACATATAAATGTCTAACTCCACAACAGTCACAGAACATGGGGATACAAAATGAAGCCCTGAAATTCCCCACTATTCCTCAGAAAAACTAGCAGCTGAGTCTTCTTCAGCAAGTGATGTGCAATGCTCACCGTATCTACGGTTAAAATGAAAGCTCTCTGACCAGATGCTTCTAACCCTTATTGAGTAGCATTTTACTCCACAAGGGAACCCAATGATTGCAGATACTACTTAGCATGATTAGGCATATTTCTGACAACACTGTTTCCTGTTTTTTGGCTTTTTTTCGTCCAGTGATTTATATCTCATTTGAATTGAAATGCTGCAAGAGAGAGGATTATAACTAGGAACCGTGTTTATTAGGACACCTACCAACCTTTGTATTTGAAGGGTTTTTGCTGTATGCTTTCCCTTTTATCTTTTAAAATCTTTAGTACTATGTAATGAAATATGTTCTTTCTACTTCAGCTGCCAGATTAAATGGATAGTGTGCTGAAGAAAATATACATTTTGTTCTTCCCCATTGAATGTCTGTCAATTGGAGACAGAAAATTATTGCAAAAATGTTAGCCTGCCATTAATTTTAACTGTAATTTGTGTTCCAGTGTCCTGTGAACATTATATTTGCTGTTCAGTGGCAACCAGCAGATTAAAATATTTATGGATATGAGATCATGGCTTTTCTGAATTTAGGGAAACTAGAACATACTTTATGTGATGAAATGTGGGGAAAGGAGAATCCATATGCCCAGATATGGCTATTCAGCATTATTACAGTGCATGAACTTTCCTCGCCACTTCTTTATAAACGGGTCTCCAAGGAGCCAAAATGGCTCCTGGCACAATTTAAAAAGCCACATAGGTGCTGCTTTACCTTGTACCAGCAGATAACAGTCCTCCGGGGGTTGCCGCATAGGCTGTGATCAACAAGTAACCCCTGTACTGGATGCAAGTAAGGGGTCAGAACAGGCAGGTACACATATGGTTCCAGCAGCTCAGGATTCCCCTGTGCTTTGGGAATCATCAGCTGCTTTAAGGCAGCTGTACGTCTTTTTTAAGAGGGACCAAATATAAGTCTTTGAATCTATTTACTGGTGGTGTATGCTAAATCTCTAAGTTATTTTGAGCTTTGTGAATCATTCATACAGCTTATGTAGAATTTATAGCCAATGTTATGTGTGGAAGTAAAAAGTGAAGACACTCAAGCAGTGTCTTCACTAGGAAAATGATCTTAATTCCAGTTTACTAATACAAGTTAAAATCCCAGCTAAGACAAGGCAGTTTGCATTTTTCCCATGAGTCATCAGGTCAAGTTAAAGACTATGAGGATGCCTAGGGTTTACCTCAAACTTCTAATTTGTATGAAAAATTCAAATTGCCTTGTCTTCACTAGAATTTTACCCTGTATAAGTTAACAACACACCTTTCCCTCACACCACCCAGGAAGGCAAGGCTGCTAATTCTTATGTTTTCTTTTTTTTACAAATTTGGTTTTTGGTAGTGATTCTGAATTTCAAACAGTGACCTTGCATATGCCATGGAGCATACAAATATTACTTGTCATCCTCTAAATATGATTTGCTTTCTTCTTGGGTAATAATCAGCGTGTGGATCAGTATGTGGGCTGTCGATATACAGCTAAGAATCCTTCCTGTGTTTTAGAACATTTAGTGCTTGATATTTAAAAGGAACTATTCATCCTAATAATAAAAGAATAGCTTATTTCAGTTAGAAGATAGGATCAAATTTTTGTACATGGTCCTGTTCATCTCCCTTCCCTCATCTTTCTTTATTAGAATCTATCTTATCAATTTCTTTCAAAGCTTGGATCTGGTTCTGACTTTTCCCAAACATTGGGAGTGCCCTGGATCTAGGTTTGGATTTAGTCCTCACAGAGATTAACCAGATTTTGAAACAGGTGTGCATTTTAGAACTGATTTTAGAACATTTTCACTGAAATATTTCATGAAAACATACCAGTTTTCACTAAACTTCTGTCAGGCTTTTGGGAGAGAGACTACTGACTTACTCACTCTATGACTGATACTGATCTGGGATGTGGGAGACCAGATTTAAATCCCTGTGGAGAACTTGGGTCTCCCACATCCCAGACCAGTCTCCTAACAACCCGGAGAAAGACATATGCATGTGTTTTTGCAGAAGCATTGAATAGATTTTGTTTTCATTCCAGTGCAGAACAAAAACAAACTGAAACCACATAAATTACTACAAAAAGGAATTATCTTCCAGTCAGCTCTGGGTCTGAGCCAATCCCATTGAAATCTACAGAAATATTTCTATTGACTTAAATGGACTTTGGAATAGGACCCAAGTGTGTGTGTGTGTGTGTGTTGTGCTCCCAGCTTGGGCATACAGATCCCTTGTGTTTGTACATGACTTGGATTTGCATGCATACATGTCTATATGCATACATACAATGTGACTTGCTTGCACATGTTGGGAAATTGGAAGCCCTACGTCAGATGGTCAAAATCATTCTTCAGACTGAAAATGAGGGCTATAGAGGCCAGCTATAAATTCAGATCTTGATCTGGTTCTGTACTCTTTCAGATTTTAATGTATTATTATTTACATTACTGTACCATTTAGTGGTCCCACCTGATGCCAAGGCCCCATTGTCCTGGATGCTGTACAAATACACAATAATAAACAGTCCCTCCCTAAAGAGATTACATACTATACAGATGAGGAAAAAAGGAGGTGAAAGAAACAATAACCATCCCTGTTTTGCAAATGAGGAACAGAGGCAGAGAAGTATCGGGATCATACCAGATGTCTGTGGGATAGATGAGAATCAGAATCAGTTCTCAGGAGTCCATCCCATTATCTTATCTACAAGACTATCCTTCCTCTGTGTACAAAGCTGTTCAAATTCTGAATTTTGGTTTGACCCCTTGTCATGTTCAGAGTCTAACTGATTGTCATATTTGGGGTCGGAAAGGAATTTCCCCCCAGGTCAGATTAGCAGAGACCCAGGGGTTTTTTTGTCTTCCTCTGAAGTATGGGCACGGGTCACTTGCAGGTTTAAACTAGTGTAAATGGTGAATTCTTTGTAACTTGAAATCTTTAAACCATGATTTGAGGACTACAGTAACTCATGCAGAAGTTAGGGGTTTATTACAGGAGTGGGTTGGTGTGATTCTGTGGCTTGCAATGTGCAGGAGGTCAGACTAGATGATCATGATGGTCCCTTCTGACCTTAAAGTCTATGAGTCTGAGTCTCCTAAAAAGGACAACTTTTCACCAAACTAGAGGTTATAGTTGAGACCTGCATATCTGGCTTCAAAATTAAATTCGGTAAGTTTATGGAGGAGATGGTATGATGGGATAACATGATTTTGGCAATTAATTGATCTTTAAATATTCACGATGAATAGGCCCAATGGCCTGCGATGATATATTAGACGGGGTCGGATCTGAGTTACTACAGAGAATTCTTTCCTGGGTATCTGGTTGGTGAATCTTGCCCATATGCTCAGGGTTCAGCTGATCGCCATATTTAGGGTCGGGAAGGAATTTTTCTCCAGGGCAGATTGGAAGAGGCCCTGGAAGTTTTTCGCCTTCCTCTGTAGCATGGGGCATGGATCACTTGCTGGAGGATTCTCTGCACCTTGAAGTCTTTAAACCATGATTTGAGGACTTCAATAGCTCAGACACAGGTGAGAGGTTTATCGCAGGAGGGGGTGGGTGAGATTCTGTGGCCTGCATTGTACAGGAGGTCAGACTAGATGATCATAATTGTCCCTTCTGACCTTAATATCTATGAATCTATATTTTAAGTCCACGGTTTTATTAAGCTGTTCTATTTAGGCATGACTTGTGGCTGTCTTTTACAGGACATATTTTTCATAATTCAATTACTTATGCAGCACTCTGTAATTAAAATGCCTCCATAAATCACGGCAAAAACTTTTTACAGGACAAAGTAAGTTGAAACATGCAATTGGATATTGATCTTTGGCTAAATAGAAAACTTATAAATGTAAAACCTTCACTTAATTTAGGCAGAATCAAAAAATAACGTCAATGGACCCATTACAATTCCCCCCAGACTATGTTGGGAAATACAATACAATTTTCATGCTGTCCAGTGATGGATCTGGTTAATAGAATAACCTCCTCACCTTTTTCCCATTCTTATTCATATGCAGAGAGCAACATAAATATCTTCTGTCCTTCCCCAGGGCTGTAGACCATTAAGCTAACCTGCTTTCTTCAAGGCCCAATATATTGTGGTCACTGTTTCTGTCTGATATATTGATTGTTTTAAAATAACAGGTTATTTTAGGCACATAAAGACCAATTCACAACTAGTCTAGAGTGTGTTAGAGGGTGCAACTATACTGAAGTCAGTGGTATGGTGTTTATGTCAAGAGTGAATCAGGCCCATAAGCAAAATCACTGGTTCTTCATTTATCTTTCCCTTTTACATTTCCTCTTATCACCCTGTTTCTTTCTTTCGGAGTGCTTAGTGTGATGACTTGGGGGATCTGTTTTTGTACAAATTATGAATTCCAGTTTGATTTTTCTGAAGTCTGTGTATGTTTATACCTCTTGGTTGTCATTTCCTGAAGTCTTGAATCACATTTCGTGAATTAAGAAGAGGGGTGGGGAAATAGTGCCTGGGTTTGTCTCTGTATGAGATGGTCATTAAGGACCATCAACAACTCAATAGGCCCTACCCTAGCAGAACAATGGTTAACCAGTTTTTCAAGTCTGGAGTCCAGGTAGGTAGTAACCACACAACTACCTAAGATAGGACCTTGATCACCTGGGTGAGGAGGCAGGGAGAGGAAAAGGGTGACAGGGAATTTGAGGTTGACCAGGAGGGTTAAGTCTTCTTGGAGCAGTGTGCTCTCACTAACTAGCGAACAGGGGACCGCAAACACGGAAGTTTGAGATAGGGCAAAGGAAATCCCCCTGCTGAACGAACAAGGTGTGAGTACTAACCTTGTGGGGAGTGAGTTTGTCTGTTCGTGTTTTTCTTTTTCTTTCAGGTTATTTCAGTTACAGGGTCAATTGGGATTGTGTGTTTGGGGATAGTTTGAGCCTTTGTTCCCTTGATCATCCTTGATCAGCCTTGTGATCTATGAGGGGGTAGGGCTGATCTAGGAGGGAAGGCCTTAAAAGCCAGAGGCTAAGTGACCAAGGAGAGCTAGCGAACAGCGGAGTTTGTGAGAGGGAGTCATAATATAATCATTATGCTTAGGAAGGGCCATATTGCCAGTGCCAACACTGCTCCTGTCTCCTCCACCTGCGCCTGTATCCAGACAGAGAAACTAACCATGGATGCCTCTACCCAGATCCTGGTGTGGATTTGCAGAGACTGTAGCCTGCATTTCCCACTCACAGAAAGCCAGGCTGGGGGAGACCACCCAGTGTGAGAGGTGCCTGCCTGTGAAATCTCTCAGGAAGCAGGTGGGAGAGTTACAGGAGGAGGGGGCTAGGCTGAGGAGCATCTGTGCAGATGAGGAATTCATTGACAGCATTCATATGGAGACTTCCAAGGCTGAGGACACCATCCAGCAAGAGAGGACTGCTGTCATGGCACTGGGGGAGGAGGATAAGGTGTTGGTACAGGGAGGACACTGGCTGCTGGTTACCTCTGGGAGCAGGCAGTGCTCTGCCCCTACTCCCAACCCACCCACCATGGTGATGGAGAACAGTTATGCTGCCCTGGCAATGAGTGATGAGGAATCACCCCCAAAGGTTGAAGAGGAGAAGCCATGTACCCCCAACGCCGGGAGGATCACAGCCAGGAAATGGAGGAAATGTAGCATAGTGGTGGTTGGAGACTCTCTTCTGCAGGGGACAGAGGCACCCATTTGTCGCCCCGACATGACATCCCAGGAGGTATGCTGCCTGCCAGAGGCTCGTATCTGAGATGTTATGGAGGGTTTGTTGAGGATCATCCAGCTTTCTGACTTCTACCCTATGGTACTCATCCATGTGAGCACGAATGATACTGCAAGGTATGACCCTCAGCAGATCAGAATTGACTACAGGGCTCTGCGAGTAAGGCTGAGGGAGTTGGGAGCGCAGGTGGTGTTCTCCTCAGTCCTTCCAGTCTAGAATCCTTGGCAGAGACAGATGCATCCTGGAGGTGAATGCCTGGCTGTGAGAATGGTGTTGCTAGGAGGGCTTTAGCTTCCTTGACCACGGGATGCTGTTCCAGGAAGAAGGACTGCTAAGCAGAGATGGGGTCCACCTATTGAGGAAGGGGAAGAGCATATTTGACTACAGACTGACTAACCTAGTGAGGAGGGCTTTAAACTAGGTTTGATGGGGGCAGGTGACCAAAGCCCACAGGTACATCAAAAACATGGAAATCTAGGAGAAGGGTTGGAATCTGGGGAAAGCCTGGGCTGTTATAGCAGAAATAAGGGAGAGACAAGCAGGGCTGGTATTACCATGAGGCGAACTGAGGCAGACACCTCAGGTGCCAGACTGTATGGGGGGGGCACTAGGACCCAGAGTGTAGAAAATTGTGTCTGCTGCTGGTGCATATATATTCTCTCTGCTCTAGATGCACAGAGTTGGTGGAGTGCTGTGCTGGAGGAAGGAGGGCACAAAAGACATAACAGGCAGGCAGGAGAAAAGGTGAGAGGGAATAACAGAAAGCAGGGAGAGAGAGGAGGAGCCTCTTATTTACCTCTCTACCACCCCCAGGAGCCTGGACTGATTAACACCAGCTTCTCAGGAGCTTCCTGTTTTCTGCTGCTTCTCTGAACCCACTTGAGGAGAACAGGCAGTCAACTGAAGTAGTAGGAGACTGTTAGGCCCTTAAGATGCTGATATCTTCCCTCACTCAGGCCCTGCTACCAGCCTGCTTATTTGTCTCCATCAATTGAGTGTTGAGAGCCACTATAGCTGGCACAGAACAGCAGTCATGAGAGAAAGAAGAAAATGCCCCTCTGGGGCAGCATTCAGAAAAAGCAAGCAAGCAAAGGAAGCTTTTCTATCTAAGCAGGAAGGAGCTCTCCTGAGATACATAGACACAAATGTTCACATTGAGCCTTCTGGCCCCAGTGAGGATGTGAGTGGTGAGGAGATGCCTGATCTTCCAGTTACTCAGAGTGCAGCTGACCTGGCAGCTACTGCAGCATCCATATCTGCATCTCAAATGGATGTAACCATGCACATTCCTGAAGAAAAGTGTAGATCAGAGAAGAGTGTGGTGGAGGTGCAAGAAACAGCTGCTGTTGAGTTTAGTTCCTTAAGTCGAGATGATCCAGGACTATGGACCCACTTGAGCAGTAGCCTGAGGGACTTCCTTGTACTGCATGGGCCACAGCAAGTGAAAAGCTTCATGGTCCCCAAAGACAATGAAAATAGAAGTTTCCATCCAACACATTACTGGCGTGAAATCCCCAATGGTGACAAAGTGGAGAGGCCATGGCTTATGTACTCAAAAACCCAGAATGCTGCTGTCATAAATATAAAGGGAAGGGTAAACCCCTTTGAAATCCCTCCTGGCCAGAGGAAAAATCCTCTCACCTGTAAAGGGTTAAGAAGCTAAAGGTAACCTCGCTGGCACCTGACCAAAATGACCAATGAGGAGACAAGATACTTTCAAAAGCTGGGAGGAGGGAGAGAAACAAAGGGTCTGTGTCTGTCGGTATGCTGGTTTCTGCCAGGGATAGACCAGGAATGGAGTCTTAGAACTTTTAGTAAGTAATCTAGCTAGGTATGTGTTAGATTATGTTTTCTTTAAATGGCTGAGAAAAGGATTGTGCTGAATAGAATAACTATTTCTGTCTGTGTATCTTTTTTGTAACTTAAGGTTTTGCCTAGAGGGGTTCTCTATGTTTTTGAATCTAATTACCCTGTAAGATATCTACCATCCTGATTTTACGGGGGGATTTCTTTATTTCTATTTACTTCTATTTTTATTAAAAGTCTTCTTGTAAGAAAACTGAATGCTTTTTCATTGTTCTCAGATCCAAGGGTTTGGGTCTGTGGTCACCTATGCAAATTAGTGAGGCTTTTTATCCAACATTTCCCAGGAAAGGGGGGGTGCAAGTGTTGGGAGGATTGTTCATTGTTCTTAAGATCCAAGGGTCTGGGTCTGTAGTCACCTAGGCAAATTGGTAAGGCTTTTACCAAACCTTGTACAGGAAGTGGGGTGCAAGGTTTTGGGAAGTATTTTGGGGGGAAGGACGCATCCAAACAGCTCTTCCCCAGTAACCAGTATTAGTTTGGTGGTGGTAGCGGCCAGTCCAAGGATAACGGGTGGAATACTTTGTACCTTGGGGAAGTTTTGACCTAAGCTGGTAAAGATAAGCTTAGGAGGTTTTTCATGCAGGTCCCCACATCTGTACCCTAGAGTTCAGAGTGGGGGAGGAACCTTGACAGCTGCATACTGTTTTTGTTGCAAATTCTTCCAGTCTAATGTTCCAGCCACATTGCTTTCTACAGGAACAAAAGGACTGGAAAAATCTGGCTAGAAATCTGGCATGCCATGAGAAGGCAGCAAATCACCAGAGAGCATTCCATAGGTGGAAAGAGATTGAGATGAGACTAAGGTTAAAGGCCACCATAGATGATCAGCACAAGAGAAGGTTGCATCGGAGTCTCTTTACTGGCAAAATGTTCTGAAAAGGCTCATTGCAATTGTGCAAATGCTTGCTACCCAAAACCTAGTACTGTATGGCACTTCAGATCAGTTGTATGTGCCAAACAATGGAAATTTCCTTAAAATTGTGGTGCTCATGGCTGAGTTACATGCTCCTGGAGTACAGCATCAAAGAAGAGCCACCACCAAAGAAATGTACACACACCACTACCTTGGAAAAACAATTCAAAATGAGATCATACAGTTACTGGCAAGAAAAGTCAAATAGAAGATTGTGGCAGATCTGAAGTCAGCAAGATATTACTCTGTTATTCTGGACTGCACACCTGACATGAGCCATGCGGAACAAATGACTTTAATGGTGCATTTTGCAACAACAACAGAACCTAGTGAAAATGTCCCTGCAATGGTGACTGTCAGAGAGCATTTTCTAGAATGTATTGACATTGATGATACTACAGGAGCTGGTATGACAAATGTGCCTCTTAAAAAGCTGGAAGATATGGGAATTGCGATAGCTGACATGAGAGGTCAGTGCTACGATAATGGTGCCCACATGAGAGGAAAGAACAGAGTGTAGACATGGATCCGAGAGTTAAACCCTCAAGCTTTTTTTGTCCCATGCAGTTCTCATTCATTGAACTTGGTGGTCAGTGATGCAGCATCTGCTTCTAGTGAGACTGCTTAATGTTTTCATGTAATTCAAAGCATCTATGTATTTTTCTCTGGGCATCAACTCATTGATAGCAAATTTTGAAGCAACATCTGGGAACATCCTCTGACACTGAAACCACTGAGTGCCACATGATGGGAAAGTCGAGTGGAGGCGATAAAGCCTATCAAACACCAAATTGGGAAAATAGATGATCCCATAGTTGCCATTATGGAAGATAATGCTGTGACAGGAACTGTTCATGGGAGAAGAGTGGCAGAGGGAAATGGAATCACCAGAAACATACATAACTGCAAATTTCTGTGTGGCTTAGTGTTGTGGCATGACATACTGTTTGAAATAAATGTTATAAGCAAGAGACTCCAAGGTGTTGACCTTGATATATCTGAAGCAGTGGAACAACTGGACAAAGCAAAGTCATATCTGCAGTCTTACTGGTCAGATGAGGGATTTCAAAACATTCTGAAGCGTGCAAAGAAGTTGGCAGAGGAACTTCACACTGAAGCTATTTTCCCACCCATTCAAGAATATGAGAGTCACCGAAGAAGAAGACATTTTGATTATGAGGCATGTGATAATCCCATAAGAGACCCCAAACAACAATTCAAAGTTGAATTCTTCAACCAAGTGCTAGATTGTGCAATAAAATCAGTTGAAGAACATTTCACGCAGCTCAAAGAACACAGCAGTATATTTGGGATGTTCTATGATATTCCAAAACTCCTCCAAAACTTGCTGAAGAATAGCTACCCCAGCAATGCAGGGCACTAGTGACAGTGTTGACACATGATGACATGCACAGTGTTGATGCGAGTGATTTAGGTGATGAACTGATACATTTCAGCAGGATCAACTCCAAAGGCTGTTCTGGAATATATGTGCACAAATAAGATGACCACCCTCTTTCCAAATGCTTTTGTTGCTCTGCACATACTTCTAACACTTCCTGTGACAGTTGCCAGTGGAGAACACGGCTTCTCCAAGACGAAGTTAATAAAAATATATCTACACTCCACAATGACCAGGAGAGGCTGGTGGGCCTTGCAGCCATCTCAATAGATCATGAGCTGGCCCAGATTGTGGACCTTCAGCAGGAAGCAGTTCAAATCTTTGCAACCAAGAAGGCACGGAAAGCACCACTTTGATTATTCAAAGAGATAAAAATGCCAGTGTTTACTATGCAGACAAGAAAAGTTACATTTGCTCTTCAGGCATTTGAAAGTGTTACTTAAAATTTTTGAACAAGGCATTTTAAGTTGTTAGTTCTCCTTTATTGGGATAGGTAGCAGAGCAGTACCATGAGAGAAATAGAACAGGAAGAAGGCAGAATTGAGACCTTTCAAAGTGTTGGCCCAAGCAAGGGGATATGGGGGCGTCATTTGAGCTCCCCACCTCAGGTGCCAAAATGTTGTAGGCCGGCCTGGAGAGAAGACAGAACGGGGGGGGGGGGGATTAAAATCAGTATCTTAGGTGTCTGCATACTAATGTGAGAAGTATGGGGAATAAGCAGGAAGAACTTGAAATGCTAGTAAATAAACACAACTATGACATAGTTGGCATCACAGAGACTTGGTGGGATAATAAGCATTACTGGAATATTGGTATAGAAGGATACAGGAAGGCTTGCTCAGGAATGACAGGCAGGGAAAAAAAGGTAGGAGGTGTTGCCTTATATATTAAAAATATATACACTTGGACTGAGGTTGAAATAGAAATAAGAGAGAGACTTGTTAAAAGTCTCTGGGTAAGTGTAATAGAGCCAGACTCACCCAGCAGCGCCTCCTGCTGACTGTCCTTGGGAATTAGCTCATCAGCCTCTGGAGTGCTCTCTGCCATCTGGTGATCTGCCGTACTGCTGGTCCCAGTCCCTCCCACAACCCAGTGCCTCCTTCCACTGGGGTGCAGCACCCTGGCAGTAAACCCCAACAATCCCTGAGGGTCTCCTATCCCCAGGGAACCCCCATCCACTACCCCCACCTCACCTCAGTCTTGGCTACTGCCAGTCATCGCTTAGCCCCACTCCCTGGGCATACTGCAGTGTATCAGCCACTCATCACAGGTGAAGGAGTTTGGACCTGCTGCCTCTGTCTACCTGTGGGCTACCCCCTTGCAACCACAGTACCTAATAGGCTCTAATCTAGGCCTCACAGCCTGGGGGTTTCAAGGCCAGAGCTCCCCTGGGCTTTCCCCCTCAGCCCTACCCCAATCTGGGTATTCCCTCAGGTTGCTGCAGCCAGGCCCTTCCTTCTCTGAACGCAGAGAGAGATTCTGGCTAAGCTTCCGCCTAGCAGCCGCTTTATAGGCCCAGCTGCGGCCTGACTGGAGCATAGCCCAGCTGCGGCCATTTCCCCAATCAGCCTAGCTTCTCTTGCCCTCAGCCCTGGCTCTCTCCCAGGGCTGGCTCTTAAGCCCCACAGGGCAGGAGCGGGTAACCATCCCACTACAGTAAGGATAAAAGGCGTAAAAACAAGGGTGATGTCATGGTAGGGGTCTACTACAGACCACCAAACCAGGAAGAAGGGGTGGAAGAGGTTTTTTTTTTTAAACAACTAACAAAATCATCCAAAACTTAGGACTTGGTGGTGATAGGGGGCATCAACTACCCAGACATCTTCTGGGAAAATAACACAGCAGGGCACAAATTATCCAACAAGTTCTTGGAATGTATTGGAGACAATTTTTTATTCCAGAAGGTGGAGAAAGCTACTAGAGGGGAGGCCGTTCTAGATTTGATTTTGACAAATAGGGAGGAACTGATTAAGAATTTGAAAGTGGAAGGCAACTTGGGTGAAAGTGATCATGAAATGATAGAGTTCATGACTCTAAGGAATGGTAGGAGGGAGAACAGCACAATGAAGACAATGGATTTCAAGAAGGCAGACTTTAGCATACTCAGGGAGTTGGTAAGTAAAATCCCATGGGAAGCAAATCTAACGGGAAACCCAATTGAAGACAGTTGGCAGTTTTTCAAAGAGATATTACTAAGGGCACAAGAGCAAACTATCCCACTGCGTAGGAAAGATAGGAAATATGGCAAGATACCACCCTGCCTTAACTAGGAGATCTTCAATGATCTAAAACTCAAAAAGAGTCCTACAAAAAGTAGAAACTTGGTCAAATTACAAAGGATGAATATAAACAAATAATACAAGTATGTAGAGACAAAATTAGAAAAGCCAAGACACAAAATGAGATCAAACTAGCTAGGGACATAAAGGGTAAAAAGAAAACACTCTACAAATACACTAGAAGCAAGAGGAAGACCAAGGACAGAGTAGGCTCATTATTCAATAAGGGGGGGAAAGACAATAACAGAAAATGTGGAAATGGCATAGGTGCTCAATGACTTCTTTATTTCGGTTTTCACCAAGAAGATTGGTGGTGATTGGATGTCTAACATAGTGAATGCCAGTGAAAATGAGGTAGAATCAGAGTCTAAAATAGGGAAAAAACAAGTCAAAAATTACTTGGATAAGTTAGATGTCTTCAAGTCACCATGGTCTGATTAAATGCATTGTAGAATACTCAAGGAGCTGACTAAGGAGATATCTGAGCCATTAGCAATTATCTCTGAAAAGTCATGGGAGATGGGAGACATTCCAGAAGACTGGAAAAGGGCAAATATAGTGCCCATCTATAAAAAGGGAAATAAGGACAACCCAGGGAATTACAGACCAGTCAGCTTAACTTCTGTACCCAGAAAGATAATGGAGCAAATAATTAAGCAATCAATTTGCAAAGACCTGGAAGATAATAAGGTGATAAATAACAGTCAGGATGGATTTGTCAAGAACAAATCATGTCAAACCAACCTAACAGCTTTCTTTGACAGGGTAACAAGCCTTGTGGATAGGGAGGAAGTGGTAGATGTGGCATATCTTGACTTTAGTAAGGCTTTTGATACTGTCTCACATAACGTTCTCATAAACAAACTAGGGAAATACAACCTAGATGGAGCAACTGTAAGGTGGGTGCATAACTGGTTGCAAAATCATCCCCAGAGAGTAATTATCAGTGGTTCACAGTCATGGTGGAAGGGCATAATGAGTGGGGTCCCGCAGGGATGGTTTTGGGTCCAGTTCTGTTCAATTTCTTCATCAATGATTTAGATAATGGCATAGAGAGTACACTTATAAAGTTTGAAGACGATTCCAAGCTGGGAGGGGTTGCAAGCACAGGCACCAACTTTGCTCGAGCCCCCCAGCCCACCCTCCCGACTCCACCCCTGCCCTGCCCCCATGCCAACCCCTTCCCAAAAGTCCCCGCCCCAATTCCACACCTTCCATGCCCCAACTGGACCCCTCCCCAAATCCCCACCCTGGCCCTGCCTCCTCCCCTGAGTGTGTTGTGTTCCCCCTCCTCTGCCCTCCCTCCCTGCACTTGCTGCCGCGAAACAGCTGTTTTGTGGTGCAAGTGCTTTGGGATCCAGGGGGATAAGCAGGACATGACATGCTCAGGGGAGGAGACAGAGTTGGAGGTGAGCTGGGGGCGGGGGGACAGGGAGCTGCCGATGTGTGCAGAGCAACCACCAATTTTTCCCTGTGGGTGCCTCAGCCCGGGAGCACCCCGGAGTCGGTGCCTATGGTTGCAAGTGCTTTGGAGGATAGGATTAAAATTCAAAATGATCTGGAGAAGCTGGAGAAATGGTCTGAAGTAAATAGGATCAAATTGAATAAGAACAAATGCAAAGTACTCCACTTATGAAGGAACAATCCATTGCACACATACAAAACGGGAAATCACTACCTAGGAAGAGTACTAGGGAAAGGGATCTGGGGGTCATAGTGGATCACAAGCTAAATATGAGTCAACAGTGTAATGCTGATGCAAAAAAAGCAAACATCATCCTGGGATGTATTAGCAGGAGTATTGTAAGCAAGACACGAGAAGTAATTCTTCTGCTCTACTCCACGCTGATTAGGCTTCAACTGTAGTATTATATCGAGTTCTGGGCACCACATTTCAGGAAAGATGTGGACAAATTAGAGGTAGTCCAGAAAAAAGTGAGAAAAATGATTAAATATCTAGAAAACACAACCTATGACGGAAGATTGAAAAAATTGGGTTTGTTTAGTCTGGAGAATAGAAGACTGAGAGGGGACATGCTAACAGTTTTCAAGTACATAAAAGGTTGTTACAGGGAGGAGGGAGAAGAATTGTTCTTCTTAACCTCTGATGATAGGCAATGGGCTTAAATTGGTTGGACATTAGGAAAAATTTCCTAACTGTCAGAGTAGTTAAGCACTGGAATAAATTGCCTAGGGAGGTTATGGAATCTCCATCAATGGGGATTTTTAAGAGCAGATTGGAGAAACTACTGTCAGGGGTGGTCTAGATCAGGGGTTCCCAAACTCGGTTCACAGCTTGTTCAGGATAAGCCCCTGGTGGGCCACGAGACACTTTGTTTTCCTGAGCTTCCGCAACTACAACCGCTCCCAGCTCCCAGAGGCTACGGTTTGCCATTCCCAGCCAATGGGAGCTCCAGGAAGCAGTGGCACGGCTTCTCTTGAGGTCCCTTCCAGTTCTATGATTCTATGAAAATGAAAAGAGAATCCTGTGCTGGAGAAGTAAAGTCTAGGAAAGGGGACCTAGAACCCTGAATTGACACTTACTAAATCCTAAAGAATGCTTGGTATTGTTGAGGAAACCAAGTCAGGAAATGGTGTACAGGTTTTTCTTATTTCCCCACATATCTGTATATCTCTCATGCTGTGTAAAAGTAGAAATAAAGAGTGATTGGTTTAGAAATCCCACTGCAAATACTTTGTCTTATTAGATCCAACTTCTTCATGTCCCCAAAGGGTTAAACTATAAATAGTTGTTCCTCCTAGGGTGGGACTGTGGAGAAGGTATGCTTAAGCTACTTGGGGGCACTAGTTTGGGACCTAGGGCAATTGGACTGAGGGGTCTTACTTCAGAGCAGGGGTACTATCTAGAGAGTTTATGGCCAGGGATGACCCTTAAGGCCAAAGAAAGAAACAGCTTACTCAGGTGTAGGGGAGCTTAAAGCACATGGACCCAACAGCCACATGAGTGTCCAGCAGGGTGTGCACATGCAGCATTGTGACATATAGACATGCACATGTTGCATGTCATAACAGTAGAGTTGGTACATCTCCAGCAGTGTGGGGGCAGTGGTAGGGAAGGCAACATCATGAGCTTGAGCTAAACCTAGAGGAGTCCCTTAGTGGGGAGGACAGGGGGCAAAGGATAATATAAGACTGTTTCCTGTTGGTGGACAGGGCTTCTGCAGTGGAGAATGCTATTTGTGATGTGGGGTGGGTATTAATTTCTTGTTCTGGTCCCAACAGAACCTGGAAGCTGTCCTCCATCTCTCTGCAGAGATTTTTTTTTTTCCAGATCATCCAAAGCCAGTTTTTTTTCAGATACTAAGAGGGAGGAATTCTTTGCATTGCAGCCTAAGAAACAAGTCTCACTTACATATTGATTCATTGGGCCAGCTAATGTGTAAAAGATAGGATTCACTTTGTGCTTCTGTGTTATCTGTAAAGATGGAGTAGACAAACCTTCAGACAGAACTGCAGTGACCAGAGCGTTAGCAGATAACTATTGTCAAGGTGTTTCAGCACTGTCAAGGGTGAGTAGCTGCTGGTGCATACAGTGTATAAAGTAAAGTGTATTGCTGTAGTTCTATGCACAGTCTCAGATATTTGTGTGATGCATAGTAGTACAGAAGAGGGGAGCAAGGAAAGAAAATGGATTACCAAGGTCTTTTCTGGATGATTTATGAGGGAAGCAATATCTAGAGGATTGAGCATGTGCTTAGGAACCAGGAGCTCATGTGTTCTAATTCTGGCTTGACTACTGACTCTGGGTTTGATTCTGAAAGTGCTCAGCATTCTGTCCCCAATCCGGAAAAGTACTTGACTGTATGCATGGTCCCGCTAAATTCAGTGGGCCTGGGACTAGTTACTTATGACCTGTTTTTCAGAGGTGCCGAACAACTCCAGCTCCTATTGACTTCAATAGGAATTCTAGGTGTTCATCTCTTCTAAAAATTAGGCCACTTAAATGTGTCTGTGTGTCAAATTCAGCCCTGGAGGCAAATCAGCGGTGTGAGACTCATACACTGACTTAATATGTCCCTCTGTTTCTCATTTACTCCCAATCTGTAAAATCTGTTTGAGGATCTCTGAGGATTAATTAGCTGCATAGTCCTTCAAAAATGCAAAATTGTGTGTATATAAGTGCTGTAGTGGTCACCATAACAGTCTTTATCTTTGTAAATCATTAAAATTGCCATGGTATTAGGAATGTTAACAGTACCATGTAACACTACTCACGGTACTTGCAAAAGCAAAATTGTAAAGATTATAATGTTGACAATTCTAAGTATTATGATGATTAGATTCTTTGCCCTATCTCATAGGAATTCAAGTATGTGTGGCAGAATGTATTAAATACATGAAGTGTTAACTTTTCCTCCACATTCATACAAAAGGATATTAGGTCAGTAAGGAGGCCTCACCCTACAAGTGCTCTGCATGCTGAACTGGAATGTAATGCATGGAGCACATTCAAGACTGGGCCCAGGATCCTAGGAAAATCATAATCTAGAAAGACAACTATATACAAGACATCCTTTCTATTCTTCTTCTTTTCTTTTTTTTCCAAAGACAAGCACTACTAGAGACCACCTAATGGACTCAGATTCTCAGCTGGGGTAAAATGGCATAGGTCTATTGACTATGATGAATCTCTTCTGATTAAAACCAGCTGAGGATCTAGTCCTTATATTTGTTACCCTGCATGGCCTAAGTTGTGAAAGCAAAACTAGAGGTGTGAAATGGTTCTGGAGAGTGAGGGAGAGCTATCCAGTGTTGGGGATAAGATGATGCTAGAACTGCAAGAGGAATAGGGTTGGAAGCAGATACAATGCCTGCTCTAACTGTAAGTTGCACAGGGGAGCAATGTATTGTATTAGCTTGGAAGAGTGTGCAACATGAATTCCCCTTTGTGTATAACCATTGACCTCCTTCTTCCTGCCTCCTTTGAAGAGCAATGGAACTCTCTGAGCTTTCACCCAGGTACAAAGGACCTTGTGGCAGCTACCATCACGACATAAGCTCAGCACTGATATTATGTGTGCGGGGGTGTAACAATGCTGGTTCTGGTGGGACCCAACTGAGAGTGCCAGTTCAGGACAAATTGCTTCAAGCAGGGCAGTTACAGGCCAAGGATGGGTTTTTTCAATCTCTAAGGCGAACCAAACCAGCCAGACAGAGAGAACTTTGGTATTACCCCACTGGCTAACCACAAGTCACACAAGCAATTCACTTAAACACTCCAGTTTCCCAGTATCACCACCAGTGCCACTCGTTATGGGGATGAATGGTTATGAAAACCAATACCCCAGTAAAAGAAAAAAAGATTCTCTCGATTCCAAAGGACCAAGCCCCAGATCCAGGTCAATATACAAATCAGATCTTACTCACAAATCACGCTGTTGCCAATCCTTTAAAATCTAAAATCTAAAGGTTTATTCATAAAAGGATAAAGATATAGATGAGAGCTAGAACTGGTTAAATGGAATCAATTACAACAGTGATGGCAAAGTTCTTGGCTCAGGTATGTCGCAGTGAAAGAATAAAGTGCAGGTTCAAATCAAGTCTCTGGAGTACATCCACAACTGGGATGGGTCATCAGTCCTTTGTGTAGAACTTCCGTTTGTAGCAAAGTCCCTCCAGAGGTAAGAAGCAGGATTGAAGACAAGATGGAGGAGCTGCAGCAGCTTTTTATAGTTTCTTGCCATGTGGTCTCTGCTTTCTTTGTCCCAAAGACAAGCTGTCCATCACATGGCATGGAAAAACCTCAGAGTTCTGTCCATAGGTAGGTCCCTGCATACCTTACTGAGTCATAAGGTGTGTCTGCCTTCTCTCAGTGGATCAATTGTACAGCTGATGGTCCTTAATGGGCCATCAAGCAAGCTAGGCAGAGCTGACACCAACTTGTCTGGGGTGTCACCCAGAAGCATAGCATAAGTTTGAATTAGAGACAATATAGAGCCAATACTTATAACTTTAAATACAAAAAATGACAGATGCACACGGATAGCATAATCATAACCAGCAAACCATAACCTTGGCTTAGACACTTAATTTGACCCCCTTTATACAAGATTTGGTGCCACTACAGGACCTTGGTTGCAACAATGATCTGTACGGTCCCAGTTCATGTCAATAACTCCAAGTTATTCACAAACAAATATTTACAACTGTTGTGTACCTCAATGGTCAGAAAGGCATGCCTTTATACCCTCTATGCATTAAGTAAAAAGTTTCCATGCTGGGCCCACACAGACTAATACAGAAGGCCACATTGTGGATAAGGACATGCTAAGCTGTGGTTGTAGTAGCCCCAATACTCCACGCAACTCACATAGAGCTTCTGTAGCCTCTATTGCAGACTAGAGGCTAATAATAACAAGTGGAGGTGGGTTGGTGAGAGGGTGCCTGCACAGTAGCTCGATAGCCTGACCCTGGCTGGGTTGGGGCTGGTTATCACTTCCCCAACTACTCCTCATTCCACCCACATAATGCTTAAATGTGTTGGCTTTATATAGGTGCAGTATGCTTCACCTCCTAAGCACACACAAACACTGCCAGTATACCCACATCCTGCTAGGGGCTGAAAAGTGTCAAGGAAAGCCCTTTTATTCCTCACCGTTTTGTGCACCCACATAGTGGTCAGGCGCACAATCATGCCCATCCTATTCAGTAATCAAGAAGTTCTCAGTACCTATCCCACCAATTCCCCCCCCTGGATTTCTAATTAGAGAAGAAGAAAGCAACCCCCAGGTTGGATGGTGGCCTCACTATTTTCTCCAAGTTATTCACAAACAAATATTTACAACTGTTCTGTTTGTTCATTAGACTTGAGTTCCAAAAGGGTTTGGAAGAGTCTGCCAGTATAGTGTGTAGCTGAAATAGATAATTTGTGGTTTAATGTTGTTTTCCTGATTGCATTTACTTTTCATTTTCTTTGTCTTCCACTTTGGCATAGGGTTGACTTTCCAAAATATGTGTGGCAAATAAACCTTCATTAGAAAATATAACGTTCTGAAGAATTTGAATCTCTGAGTTTTATAACTTGCTTAATAAATGTTGCATCTGTGTTTCTTTTCTTTAATTACCTAGTGATACACAAAAAGAACATGTTTTGCTGTACAGTCATGCACCCCATTTAAAATTCAGTATAGAATGTATTCATGCATTTTTTTGTGTGTTTTTGGTCTGCATGAGTTCACAGGCTCTGAAGTTTCAGAGGCTCTACTTCATTTAAAAAAAACAGTACTTTTTTCCATGTCACATCCCATTATGATGCCATAGGCAATGATTATTTTTGATAACTTTGCTTACATTTGTATGAGTTTGCATCAGTTCACACAGACTATCAGAGGTTCACGGGTTCACCGGGAGTGGGATCAGTTGCCATATTGGAAAATACCATACACGTTACCCCATGTGATCTTTCCAAATGAATATAATTTGCACTTGAATTGCACTGACAGAGAAGGCTAAAAATGTTTTTGGATTCCAAAATAAAGCCATCAAATTTGCAATAAGCTTTGATTGAAAGTTTGTGGGCCTGGGCAAAACACAAATGAACTCCTACAGATTTAGAACTGTAGGTGGAATTTGAACCAAGTTTGATTTCAGGTAGGTTTAGATTTCAGTTGAATACTTTACACTCTATTACTACGCAAGTCTTGCTCTTCTCTCTGTCTTCTCAGTCTCTAGCAAGAGCAGCTTAATCCTAGTGGATTGCACAGGTATCAAAGGTTCTTAGAAAATAAAATAAGCTAGTAACAAACATAGCTGAAATATATACTGAAGGCCTGCTTTAAAAGGGTTAGGGTCCAATCCCAGGATACTTACAATGGTTACCATTAAAAAGTCATTTACAGTTACCTCAGTGTGGCATCTTGAGATTTATTTTCTCTTTTTTCTTTGTCTCTGTCTCTCCCATGCACCAGTCACCATGATACAGAACCTAGTCACAACTGTTTCCCATTCTCAGTATACAAAGCATTGTCTCATGTACCATATTGTGGCAACTATTGATGAATGTTGATTTTTAATGGCAACCGCTGTAGAGTAGAAACTGTTAAAGAGTATATCCAGTTCTAAGTAGAGAGCAGTACTGTCATAGTTACAAATACCACCACATGTCAACTATCAGTGAAGGCTGGCTTTTTAATATAACCTCTGTATTGGTGAGCAGAAGGGCCAAAAACAGCTTAAAAGCTGCATATCTGCTGCAGGAGAAGCTAAAGCAGTTGAAACCCCACTAAGAGACCTTTGCAGCAGATCACAAATTTGACCGTGTGGTGTGTTTGTGTGTGAGTACCAGTGGCCTAGCTAATGGGTCACATTAGCACAGCGTAGATGAATGTGGTCATAGACTTACATAGGAGGTGCAGGTTTCAGAATAGCAGCCATGTTAGTCTGTATTCGCAAAAAGAAAAGGAGTACTTGTGGCACCTTAGAGACTAACAAATTTATTTGAGCATAAGCTTTCGTGAGTCTCTAAGGTGCCACAAGTACTCCTTTTCTTTTTATAGGAGGTGCAGACACTCTTGTTTGTTACTCCTTCCACCCACATGCACAGCGATGACTGGAGGTGGCTTTGAAAGCTTAAGACTTAATCTTCAGGGGATGTAAGCAAAATAAATGGTTAATCAATAGTCAGATACACAGTTTAGGCTGTGTAGTTCTAAAATAATTCAGATTATTAATAAACAACAACAACATCTCTTCCAAATATGAAGAGAGTCTAAAACTAACCAATAGTCCAGGCATCGGAGTTAACACAAATGACTTTTTACTGACACACATCTTTTTTCAGTTGCCATTGCATATGTGATTGGCATCTTTATTTTTCGATCTACAGTGAAAGATCCCAGGGCATGCCAGATAATCACAGAGCGAGCACTGTTTAAAAAATGCATTAAAAGATTTATTTGTCATTGCTGAAAATTTAATGTGGCGTGAGCTCCTGAAAGCCTTCAATAATACAGCATGTTTGAGATCTGGGAAAAAGAAGCAAAATATATATATATAGGATTTCAGTTGTGTGATAACATAAATTAGGGGCTTTCCTCCTCTATGTGTGTGGAACTGGGATTTATTTATTAAAGAAAAGTGTCTGGTTTAAGTTTCTTGTTTATAATGTACTATCTGGCAAGAAAATGCTTCCATGGTAAACATATTTTGAACAATATATGAAAAGAAAGAAATTGACACCTCACATAGAGTAAATACTGCATTACCTGTTCAGATTTAATTGTTTGGGAAAACTCTGCAAAAGTCACCCAAATTCCTACACTATTTGTAGTTTCATGTATAATTATTACATTAAAGCTTAAGTTCAAAATATTTCAGTGCTGTTTCTAGGCCATTTACCAGTGTTTGTGTGGCTAGTGCTCTTTTATTATGTAGCTTGGGAATCTTCCTCTTTCTTGGTTGTCTCATTTGAAGTTTTTCCATTGTAGTCTTTTTTCTTTTTTCTGTAAAATGTCATCATCGTGGAAACACAAGTTGGAAAAACCCTGGGAATAGGAAATTAAGAGTTATTTAAAAAATGTATATTTCATTTTAGAAATATTATTATTTTTTTCAAATATAAGTTACAGTTGTACACATTAATTTACAAATTATCTGTTGTCAGAAGTAGCAGTACTTCTTATATGTCACCTCACTGAGCAGTAGATAAAAATTAAGCACAGCTAAATCTAGCTCTAAACCCGACTGTGTTCTAAATTCAACCCCAGGCTAAATCTACTGAGTCCAAACTCTCTACCTCCTTCACTCATCTCTAGTCTAGTTGAGACAACCTTACAAAGCTAGGTATCACTGGGCTAATATAATTAAACTCTTATCAAATTACAGAAAATGCTTGGGGTTTTGCAAAAAGATGAATGACATCAATCAAACAAATTAAAGGGGTATAAACAACTACCTAATGTAGACCCCCTAGATGCACTTTATCTTGAACAACAAAGGTCTATCATGAGAAGTGGTTTAGCAACATAAGCAGAAACAAAGACATGCATACTCTGGCCTAGATCCTTTGTCTAGCTACCTGCCAATACCATTGTAATCTACCATCAGGCGGCATGCTGAGGAAAGAGCAATCAATATAGAGAATATGATTAGAATTGGCTGAAAAACAAAGAATTTTTTGAAAATATTTACTGGTGGTTCAAAAAATATATACAAAAAGTTGAAAGTTTTTCAATGATCAAAAAAGTGACAAGGTCTATAGCTCTTTGAAGAAATCCAGAAATGTTCGACACTTTTTAATTGAAAATTCAATTTTTTCAGCAAAAACAGTTTAATCAAAGACTCATGAAATTTCAACCAGCTTGAATCATAACATAGGATTCTATAATGTTTTAATATGCTGATTTGAAATGTATAACCTTTCATGTGAAATACAGGAATGTATCTGATCACTTTCATGATCATATATCTAGCACAATTAAATAAATAGTCCACTAGTACCAAGAAGGTTGTGACAGGTTCAGACAATAGGGAATGGAGCAGTAGTTATGTGGCTTGTTAGTTGCGCTGCTGCCTCTGCTATGGAACTGATGTTGAGTTTCTTCAGACACTTTTTTGCCTTTCTAGCTGGAAGTCTTCTCAAATTAGGGGGCAACTGAGAAGGGAGTAAAGTGTGTTGCAATGACTAAGAAGCTGGGAAATTTGGATCACCTCCTGACTTTCCAGCTAGATGTGGACTTCTTTGGGCTGTTAGTGTTTAGCCTCATTACCCTATCCTCAGATTATTCCAATACTAAGGAGAAACTCCACATTTGAAGGGAAGAAGGAAACTGTTTCTCTGGCAGGCTGCCAAAAATATTGCAGGTTTTGAAGATGCTAAATTATTTGGAATGCCAGAAATAATATGAGCATGGATGGATTAGTGGGGGCTTGAAAGTTTACTTGTAGAGTAACCTAAATCTCTGTGGGGGTGAGTTGCCTTGCCTCCAAAACCCCTTGCATTCTAGGAAATGTCCCCTATCTATGCTCTAAATCTTTGTTTAGTGGGCAAACTGTGTCAGAATTATCTTGATAAATTGGAAAATTAATCTGACATCAATAAGATGAAATTTACTACAGTCAAGTACAAAGTATTACACTTCAGGGAGGACAAATCAAATGCATCAATAGAAATGGGAATAACTGACCAGGTAACAGCAGAACAAGATTTTGTGGGAGTTATAGAGGATCACAAATTTAATATAAGTCAACCGTGTGATGTTAGCATGAAAAAGGCGAATGTCATTCTAGGGCGCATTAACAGCAGTGTTATATGTCAGACACAGGAGGTAATTTTCTTCTATACACAGCACTGGTGAGGCCTCAGATGGAATGCAGAGGTCAGTTTGGGGCTCTGCACTTTAAGAAAGATGTGAACAAATTGCAGAGAGTCCAGAGAGAGCAACAAAAATAAAAGGTTTCAAAACATGCCTACCGGGAAAGGTTGAAAGAACTGGGCATTTTTCCGCCAAGAGAGGAGAAGGCTGAGGGAGACATAAGTCTTAAAATATATAAAGGTTGTTACAAGAGACTGGTCATCAGTTGTTCGCCATGTCTACCAAGGGTAGAACAAAATGGCATCATCTTAATTTTCAGCAAGGGAGATTCAGGTTAGATATTGGGAAAAACTTTCTCACTATAAGGATAATTAAGCACGGGAACAGGTTACTGAGGGAGATTGTAGAATGCCCATCATTGGAGGTTTTTAAGAACAGGTTAAACAAACAACTGTCAGGGATGGTCTAGGTATACTTGATCCTTCCTCAGCCTAAGGGAATGGACTAGATGACTTCTTGAGGTCTCTTCCAGACCTACATTTATATGATTCTGTCTTCTGGTTCCAAAACTTAATATCTCTGCCTCTGGAGGAGAATAAAGACTTTCTCCACATATCACACTCATGTTACATTACAAGTAGCTCCTCTCCTTCATCATTTTTGGGTTGCCTAGATTCTGGGTTACTGTGGGGCCAAAACAGCCTCCAGAACAGCCTTTCCCAATCTGCCTGTTCGCTGCACTGAAGCCCTGAAACTTCAGAACACTGAATGTCTAGGGACTAGAGCAGCGCCCAAAATTAGCTTTAAGTTATGTAAAAATGGACACAAATTATGTCTCTCAGTCAATGTTTATGATCACCTGTCCTCTTAAATTTCTTAGGAAGGATACTATATTTGGTTTGTAGCTGTTCTTCAAGAGCAAATTTATCTTTCGTTTTCAAAGACTTCAGATTCCAGTCTTTGATAGGAAAGGCCATTGTGCCAGAGCCCTCTTCCAAAAAGCAAGAGTACATAAAGGCTGGATGTGAAGCAATTATATGGTTCACTGTAATAGTGCACATTATCAGTTTTAACCTTAGTTTGTCAACTAAGCAAACAAGAGACACAATACAGTAAGATTCCCCTTTTTATTGGGGAAAAAGAAATCATAATAATATATGTACATCTCTATGAATAGAGATTTTCTGTTCAAGTAGCTAAAAACTGAATAGCATGAAATAACATAGTTAAAATAAGTTTTTCTTCATCTTAAATAACTAGCTCTATTGCTTACCTGATGTCTCTTATCCAGGAGTAATTTTGGGTTGGGACGTTTTTAGGAAGTGCTAAATTTAAAGAGACCATTAGTTCATCTTGTCTGGCATAGTGGTCACTATCAGGTGCTATAAAGGAAGGCATAACACCTCTGTGATGCAACTAATTTTGCAATACTATGGGAGTAAATATTTCCCTGACCCTTGTTGCTTACAGGCTTGCACTTGGACACATAAGCATTGATCGTGTAACCCGCTGTTCAGTGTGTGCTATGTATCCCCACTCTGTAACTGAGCCACAGAGGAGGATGCTACTATTCTAGTCTGTAGGTATTGTTTGTAACCTAGAGGGTAATGTTAAAGGGCCATAGAGTCTCATCCTGAAATGTATCTTCTTAAGCACGTGTTTTTGTACAGGAATTTTATATTAAACTTTAATATTGTACATTACTCACTGAAAACAATTTCTTGTCACTAATAATGAAAAGGCTCTGTTGCTGCATTATAAACTCTGATTTTGAGCAGGTTATTGTGCATCACATCAGGTTTAATGTTGTCAAGTAGCACATTGTCGTCTTAGAATTGTGATTTATTTTCCCTGATAAAAAGGCTCAAAGATTTAAATCTTTTTTTTTTAATAAGTTGGCTTGTTCTAGATGTATTTTTTTTGACATTCCTTCACTTTAAAATCTGACATCTTGGAGGAATTTTAGTCTATCATGTACTAGTTGCAAGAAGCCCAAAGAATATTTAAGTGTCAAACATTACTTTTATAGTGAATTGCTTTATGCTATTTCTTTAAATAAGTTTAGCTCTAAACAAATAGATTTAAATACCACTTATATTAATAACCTGGATCATTCCCCCTGAATGATCCTGCTGCATGTGAGGCTCAGATGTTTTCACAGCTCCCTCCCCTTCTACATCTTTGCTTCACAGAGGGTGCTGCAGGGTTCTGGTGCCTGTGCCGGTGGAGAGTGTAAAGGCTGGACCAGTAAGAGGGGCAAAGACAAATGAATAGGTTGAATGTGTGGAGTGGGGGGGCTCATGTTGCCTCCTCTCAAGTCCTGGAGAACTGTGCAAGAAAGTGTAACAGCCTAAAGCAATTTTATATATCCATTTGTAGTCTCCCCACATTGGGTTTCCTTTGAGGATGTCAGTGGTAGTGTCGGAAGTTCAATAGAACCTCATTATGAGACTCATTAATTTCACATTAATAATTCTTACCGATGAATTGCTCACGTGAGTAAAAGTTCCAGAATTGATATCAGGCAAGGTCATCCCCTCCCCTGTACCCGCTCTGGTCCCAGGGCCCTCCTGACCTTGACGGATATCAATTCTGGAACTTTTACTCACGTGAGCAATTCTTTCCCCCTGTAAATAGTCCCACTGAAGCTAATGAAAGTACCTTCATCAGTAAGAATTATTAATGTAGAATTAGGCCCATAATGTGAAAACTGCCATTCCACTTCACCATACATTTGTATACAAGTACTCTGCCCATATAACATTGTAGATCAGTCATATCTTCTATAAGAAATAGACACAATGGGTAACTTAGGGAGAGAGTAACCATTAATATAAATATTCTAACACAGTGGAGGTTTTTATTTTTATATGCTGCTTATTTTAAAGAAAGATTAATATCAGGTAATGCAAGACCTCACATACCTCAATGGATACACAGCAGTGGTGGGCAATCTGCAGCCTGCGGGCCGCACGCGGCACATCAGGGTAATCCACTGGCGGGCCGCCAGACAGTTTGTTTATATTTGCACAGCCACCCGCATCTCCCAGTGACCACGGTTCACCATTCCCAGCTAATGGGATCTGTGGGAAGCGGCAGCCAGCACATGCCTGAGGCCCGTGTAGCTCCCATTGGCTGGGGATGGCGAACTGTGGCCCCTGGGAGCTGCGGGCAGCCGTGCAAATGTAAACAAACTGTCTTGTGGCCCACCAGCCACAGGTTGCCCACCACTGATATATAGCCTATATTCTGAATAGCAACATATTACAGCCCTATTGAGATTCCAGCTTTCAGGTGAGAGAGCACTTGTGGTCATTAAAGATTCCATTGTACTTTTCCTATTTCCACCCTCGGCTAATCAAATTCACATTTTTAACCAGCCTATATAAATAATAACTAGCTATTCTTCTTCAAGTGCTGGTCCATATGTGCATTCCACATGTGGGTATGTATGCATGCACCCCGTGCACCCAATTCCAGAGATTTTAACAATTTGGCTTGCACATGCAGTAGATCTTCTGATACTCCCAAGTGAGGGTATAAGGGCAGTGAAGGTAGAAGCTTCCTCAGTTCCTCCTTACAGCTGAATGGCCTGCGTTGAAATCCAGTGTCCTCTCTTGCTTCAGCCTTTCAGAAAACCTGTAAATAAGATTGTAAATAGTTATTATTTTAGCTTAGTTCAGTTTGTTTTTAGTATAGTTAGTGAAGTTTGTTTCCCTGGACTGGGGACTCCCTCCCCATGGTCAGAGACTATAACCAGAGTCCCAGTCTTCAAGAACTGCATGTCCTGCCTTTTATTGTGTTTCACCGGGACTAAGTATCCCTTTGCCTTCACCCTAAATTTCTACATGAGGTTGTCTCTGAATTCCATCTTAACCACTATATTCACATACCCATTCTTTTTCTGAAACACCATGCTTCTCCTGAAGACAAGAGACTTCACTCCCTCAATGTCAGGCGGGCACTGGCTTTTTACCTGCAAAGAACCAAGGCTATCAGGAAGTCTGCAAGACTCTGCATTGCAATAGCAGAGAGATTCTGTCATCAAGCTAAATCCACTCATAGGATGTCTAAGTGTGTTTCTGGCTGCATTATGAAATGCTATAGACTTGCTTGCATTCCGCCTGTATAACGGCCCACTCTATAGGAACACAGGCTGCCACAGTGGCATCTCTGCAGGAGATCCCGATACAGGACATATGCAGAGCAGACACCCGGAGCACCATACACACATTTGCTAATCATTATGCACTAGTCCAGACATCTACTGCAGATGCAGCAGTGGGATCTGGGGTACTACATGCATCTTTGTTGCCAGCTTCCTTACACCCACCTTCAATCAAAGTACTGCTTGTCAATCTCTCACATGTGGAACACATATAAAGGTCAGCATTTGAAAAAGAAGTGAAGATTACTTACTATATTCCACTATCTGTCCTCCATCCCCTCTGCTTCAGATCTGATTGAATTTGCAGTAAGAAGAGGAACTGAGCAGAGGTCAACCTGCACTTCCTCTTATACCCTCGGTCAGGAGCATGCGGAGATCGACTGCATATGTGTGGGCCAACAGACATTGCTTTTTAAAATCTCCATACTCAGGCTCATGGTGCACATGCATACCCATGTGTGGAATACAGATAGGAACCACACATCTCTAATAACTTCCAGTTACAGTAAGTGATCTCCATTTTTGATTTCCTGTCTGTAACAGGGTCCACTCACTGCTATGGCACCTCCTCCTGGCTGCTCTGGGGATTAGTTCTTTACAGGTCCAGCACCCCGTTCTGTTGCTCTTTCACACATCCTGCTGCTTCTCTGTTTGCAACTCAGGTGCTCTCCCTTCATGGCTTGCTCTTTCTCCATGGCTTGGCCCTCCAGCCAGGTCCCTATAATCTTCTTCTCCAGTGTAACGAAGTCCAATTGGATGACAGCCCTAGGCAGTCTTCTACTCCATAGCCTGCTCTGTGCCACTTCCCCAGTTGCTGGTAGGAGAACCCAGGCCTGCCCACTACTCTAGGTTCCGGCCCAGAGACCCTACAATCAGCAGCCAAGGTGTGCACAGTCCTAAACCTTGCTAATGCTTCCCTCTGCTGCTCCTGCTTAGCCTCTATCAGGCTCTTTCCTCACCCATCTCTGAGCACACCCTTCCCTCAGGGCCATGATTCCAAGAGTTCTGTTCTCCCTCTGGTTTCCTCCTTTCTCTTTCTACAGCTAGAACGTGACTGCAGGACTCTACACTGCAGCCCCTTTCTGATGGCTTTATCATAGCCCTAACTTTTCCTTCTCATATGGGTTCTATTCTCAGTCCAGGGTTGCTTATCCAGCCTCATTTCCTTCAAATGTAGCCTCTCAAGTTAACATGCCCCCCTTTCAACCTCATTAACCCTTTCAAGGCTAGTGTGGGGGAAATATCCCCATCACACTGTCCTAAAGTGCTTTAGAGAATGCTATGTATTTTTGTTTTTTTTCTCCCAAAAACTACCATATTCTTCTCCAGTTGTGGCTGTGTTTCAGTGATTAATGTGGCAACAAGCTTCCACTACAAACCTTTTATGGCCCTATAACTATTTATGAGTATTTGTAGCACCTTAATTTATCTATTTCAGATAGATTAATTTATCGGTTTTAGCACCCCTGGAACTTTGACTTCAGAAGTCCATTTGACCTGAAAAAATGGAATACTTACTCTGAAGGCAAAGGGGAATATTTCTGCAGTGTTTGAAAAAATATGCTAAAGCTGCTTTCAAATGACACTTCATTAAAAGGTCAACCCGGTTTGAAATTTTGATTTTTCATCTCAGGGGTCTTGGCAATGAGCATAACCCGCCCCTTCTTACCAATAGATCTGGCACCCATGAGAGGCATCCATGGCAAAATATGCAGAGTATGCTTAAAAATGTATTACCATAATATTTCTCTTTATGATTTTCAATTATCTACTGGAAAGATAAGTGAGGTTTGGATCATCACACTGATTTGAACACATAGGGCTCAATTGTTCCCTCCACCTGAGCTTCGCTTGTCACAAGTTGATGACTGGTGGGGAGCATCAGGGAAAGGGTTACGTCTCCCTGATTCAGTGTCAGCCTGGCCCTGCTATAAGTTAAAGCAGCCAATGAGAGAATCAGCATTTTTGAATATTATGTTCCCTGTCCCTCTCTGCAGCACCTCCTTTCTCCTTCACATGATCCTCTGCACCAGGGCACAGACAGATGGCTGACACTATACCTAGTTCTGACAGCTTTATGCCAATGTGGAGTTCCCCTCACAAAGGGTCCTCCCAGCCAGTTAGTCTGAAATCCATGCACATTGTGCTGCTTGAGTGGATTGTGGAAATTGAGTGGAAAAATTGTGGATTGAGTGGAAAATTTAGACCAGCCGAATCTTGCCCTGCCTTGAGCTAAAGGGAATGGGCTGTTGGAAGCTTCTTTCTCCCTCTATTGAATTAGCTATTACACTTACACACAAGCACGCACTCACACACCACACACTAACCTCCCCACAGTTACAAAGGGATGTGCTGAAGTTCCAGTTATTTTCCTGAAGTCTGCAGCAAATCCTAGTTAGAGGCATGCATTGTTTTCTTTTAAAGCTGCAGCATGTGCCTTATCATGTGTTGTCCCTTGGTGGTAGGATGGCTCTGGGGAACATATACTACCCTCAGATACACCTCTGTTCCCTCCCTTTGCAGTGCTGGGATTCAGTTTACAGGGTGGATTACTATGTATTGTTTTCAAGGAACAGCATTATAAATTATGTTATATGGCACCTGAATAATATCTCTTGAAATACCTCACTTGTGACTTTCAAAATTCAGTCTGGATATTCACTTTGGTTTTAACTTTCAACAGAATACTTATAATTCACCCCAAATTATTGCATGTCAGAGTCATTTACAATAGTTGCAAACTAATGCAAAACTATCAAACCATGAAGGAAGAGGTGGGGTCTGGTGATTGAATGCTTTGGCCTTGGTGTACAGGAAGCCAGCGAGCTAGTTAGCAGTCGAAAAATTCACTGCTCACCATCGTTCATCTGAAATGAATCTCTACCTATAGTATATTATGATATCAATTATACATCTGTGCTAGGCATTTATAATTAAAGGGCTTTTTTCATGTTAAGACTGTAGCTACAAATCTGCTGAATGTTTGTAGGGAAAAAAAATTTTTTTTTTAGGTACAAGGCTGTATGGGCAGAATTCTTACATGAGTCAACAAAGCGTTCAAGCATGTGAGCAATTCCATCCCCATTCAGCAAAGCAATTAAATGCATTACGTAAGTCTCATTCACTCAAGCACATGCGTGAAGTTAAGAATTTGATTACTTGTTTTGATGAATCAGGGACTTAACTGTTTATAAGCAAATTATAAGCTTGAGTTTAAGTGGTGAACTCTTATTATAGCACTTCGGGTATGTCTATACTGCACACTAAGTCGGGGCTCTGACTCAGTTTGGAGTTCAAGACCCCCATTCAGCCTCACACAAATCAGTCACACTCAGGCCAGCAAATACCAAGGACTCAAGGCCGAGGACCCTGCTGTGGAGTGGGGGGGGAGGGTAATAGCCTAAGTCTCCCTGTGACTTGGGCCCATGCCTTGTCATTTTGCAGTGTGGGCTCAGCTCAGGGCTCAGAACTATGCAGAATGCCGTATTGATGTATTAGCATGGCTATGAGACTGAGGTCCAGCAACTGTAAGCCCAGTTTTACAGTGCAGTGTTGAATGCTCCATGGTTTTGGAAATACTGAGTCCACAAGCTTGGATCCCACTGACCTGGGTTTACAATGTAGTGTAGACATACCCTTAGGGAAGTGCGGAGGGTCTCAGAGTTCAGGCTCCAGCCTGAGTCCGAATATCTATACCACAATTAACCAGCCCCTTAGCCCAAACCCTGGGAGCCTAAGTCAGCTGACATGGACTCTCTGCCATTTTTAGTTGTACTGTAGACATAGCCTTAGATGCCCCAAATGAGATCAGGGCCCCATTATGCTAGGAGCTGTATAAACATAGGTGAAGAGAGCCTGCCCCCAAAGAGCTTATGATGTATATGCATGAGGCAGACAAGGATCAGGATAAAAAGGAGTGATATTATCTGCATTTTTAGATGGGGAGCTGAGGGGCAAAGAGTTGGTGACTTTCCCTAGGTCACACAGGAAGTCTACACAGAGTCAGGAATGGAACCCCAGTATCCACAGTCCCAGTCCTGTGGTTTAACTTCTAACCTATGCTAATCCCATGCACCGCTACAGGCTGGGGACAGACTGACTAAGTGGCAGTTCTGCAGAAAAGGACCTGGGATTGCAGTGGATGAGAAGCTGGATATGAGTCAACGGTGTGCCCTTGTAGCCAAGAAGGCTAAAGGCATATTGGGCTGCATTAGTAGGAGCATTGCCAGCAGATAGAGTGAAGTGATTATTCTCCTCTATTCGGCACTGATGAGGCCACATTTGGAGTATTGTGTCCAGTTTTGGGCCCCCCACTACAGAAGGTTCTGGACAAATTGGAAAGAGTCCAGCAGAGGGCAACGGGAAATGATTAGGGCAAATGGGCACATGCCTTATGAGGAGAGGATGAGGGAACTGGGATTATTTAGTCTGCAAAAGGGAGGATTTGATAGCAGCCTTCAATTACCTGACAGGGGGTTCCAAAGAGGATGGAGCTAGGCTGATCTCAGTGGTGGCAGATGACAGAACAAGGAGTAATGGTCTCAAGTTGCAGTGTGGGAGGTCTAGGTTGGATATTAGGAAAAACTTTTTTTTTTCACTCGGAGTGAGGTGAAGTATTGGAATGGGTTACCTAGGGAGGTGGTGGAATCTCCATTCTTAGAGGTTTTTAAGGTCTGGCTTGACAAAGCCCTGGCTGGGATGAGTTAGTTGGGGTTGGCCCTGCTTTGAGCAGGGGGTTGGACTAGATGACCTCCTGAGGTCTCTTCCAATCCTGTTCTTCTATGAATCTATGATTCTATCCCTCCTCTCTGTGGCTAACTTTCCAAAAGGAACAGTGGCCAATATATTTCTTCCTTAAAATTAGCTGTCAGCTGAAAGACACAGGAAGCTTTTAGAAAAGAGGGACTTTGCTGGCTTTGTTGCATTGCCTATTGTTGGAAGATTGGCGTTGCTAGTGCTCATGGGAACTAAATGTTAAAATCCACATTCAGTCTTAAGGCCACTAAAATACATCTCATTTTCTATTCCCTCAAGCAAGATTGTCAAAATTCACTCCTCAGGTGCCTGAATAGGTGGAATTTATGGCCAGTGACTGTCCATTTCCTTACATTGATGTTTGTATTTTTGCTTCTAAATGAATGCTACCTGCAGGAAGGGCAAGGCTCAGAGAACTCTGTCTTTTCTGCAGTGTCTGCCTGCTGACAGAAGATTGTTTAATTAGCAACCTGTCCCTGTTTAGTGCTGGATTACATTATGTAAACATCTCCAGACTCTCTTATCTCTCTCTCTCTACTCCCTAAGGGCAACAGGCTTCTCTGTCTCTGAAGAAAGTTTTCAGTCTGTTCTCTTCTTGCCTCAGATTCTGATTGCACTTACTTGAATTTGACATTTGTTTCATTTCCTGACTTGGCCTGTTCTGAATACAACTGCTTTGGAGTGATAGCAAGCATTCTAACCCTCTCAGCAGCCAGCTCCATATGCCTCTCTCCTTACTCTGAATGACTAAAACACATGACTTCTATTGATACTGGCCAGAGAATCTCCACTGACTTCAGAGCAGTCACTCCAGATTTACCCCAGTCTTGGAGAAGTATCTGGCCCACAAATTGCAATAGTACAAGAAATGTTTCCTCATGCTTTTATATTTTCAATACCAGAGGTATGAATTCCATTTTCAGTCCTGTACTTGATTTCTCCAGAGTTACTCCAGTACACTTCAGTAGAAGCAGTATTCATCTCTGAGGTTACTCCAGCTTCCCAACCACATGCTGGTTCTAAGCAACGGTTCTGTTTTGTTTTTAATTAACTGGTTGCTTGGCTTTCTGACCTCCTGAAGTGGCACTGCTGATCAAAATGCATGCTGCACGCTGGATGTCATTTTGTGGAATGAATTGGGGAAAAAAAGAGGGAGAAAGTCATCTGTTTCCTATAAATAAATATACAAAGTTCTGTGTATGCTTTTTTTTAAAAAAAAAATCACCTGGCTACAAATCGATCAAATTTAATCTTAAAGGAAACAGAAGGATGTCAAGAAAATGCATGCTGCACTGGCTTATTTAAATAGAAGTGTATGACAACAGTTATAATTGCATCTTATAGGATAATAATAATTTACAGCAATATATGTTAATTGGAGTATGCAGGAGTTTTTACACAAATCTGAAAGTTGGCCTTTAACTACAGTTATCATAAGCAGCTTGTATTGCATTCAACCCTCTAATGTTCCCATGGAACCCAGCAAGCCCCAAGTCCCGTAGTGATGAATCTGAAGTAATTTCATTCTGGATTTAAGTGCCCTGGAAACAAGATTGAGTCTGTCAGATCTTATTTTACGTGAAGGGCAGAACTCAAATTACTTTCCCACCCCAGCAGTGCTTACTTTTTTATTTATTTATTTATTACACTTGATTTTCCTCTCGACACAGTCTTCCATTCTTTCAAATTTTTCATGTATTCAGGCACAACTGCTACCTTTGAAGAATGGCTGAGATTCAGTAGCAAAGAGTGACCCAGGTAAACCCTATTAATGTGTTTCCAGTTTTTAAAACTAATTTTCCGTTGTAATAGAAAATAGAAACACATTTTCTGCCAACATGGGTTAGTGTTTTGATAAGTGCCTCCCGCTAAACCTGTTGCCACAGCTGCCTCTCCAGGAGACTATAAACTACAACTATTGTTTAAACAGTTTTACATGGAGTATGTAGCTTGTCTACAGAAATAATGGAAAGCTTGTTTCAAGAAAGAGAAAGGCTAGGCAGTGTTTTATTTTAACTGTTGCAAACTCTTAGATGGACAAATCTGAGTTTAGTTTTCCCAATCGTCTCAAAATGTTTTATTAAAATTAAATATCATATTCTCTAATTAATGTTTCATTATATGCTTCGTTTATTTTTTATGCCCCAAATTCCTCTTCCAAGTGACTGTTTTTCATCTGGGGCTTGAAGGCAACATGTACACTGTAGAAACAGGGCCCACAGATCTTATGTATCTTGGTACTGAATGTCCATGGAGACTGATTGCCAGGGCTGCATCCCAGCTATTGTACTACATTTTCTCATCACTTTGTTTGCCTTGGCTTCTGTTCCTTTCCCTCTGACAACCACTGTTACAACTCTGCACATTGGACCAAAACAGCTTGATAGGCAGTTAATACCTAAGCTGCTGCAACACAGGAGACTCCAGCTTTTGGCCAGACATACTCTCTCTCTGAGACCCCAGTTCTGCAATGAGCTTAGCATGGGCAAACCCCTGAGCCCACATGGAGCCCCGTTGGCTCCATGTTGTGGTGTGTTCTGCACCAATAGCTAGCCCCAAATCTAAGATTGGTGATAAAAGTGAGTGCAGCTGCATGGGGGGCGTGGAGGAAGACCTTATTTTACTCACACTTTATCACAGTGAAAATCAATATTAACTCCATCAAAGTCAATAGAGGTGCTGTGACAATCTGCTGGGGCTATCTAGAGCTGTGAGACATTGTGCTATCTCTCTCAGCAAGTGGGAGATTTGCTGCAGCTAACTTCTGTGACAGCTCCCTGACACACCAACTTGTCTGCCTTGCCAAAAGCCATCAGTGAACTCCCTGAGCTCCTCAGTGATTCCTCTCTGCAGTGCACAACCTCTACCACTGCACATTCACAGAAGATATTTGCAGAAATTTGTGGCTCCTTTAAAGAGATAGAAACAACAGATTGTTATCTTGACTGGATTAACAATCATTTCAATTCAATCAAAAGCACTGGGTTGATTTAAATAAAAATTAAAACAAGTTTATTTTATCAAAGAGAGTTAAGTGAGTTCAAGCATAAGGGATAAAGTTAGTTATGCATGCCCAGTAATTGAATAACCCTAGATCAAAATGTGTTAATGTAAGAGTGTATTCAGGTGTTAGAACTTCATGAAAATGGGTGGGATATCGCTTGTATTGTTTTCACTTTTCTATCCACATTATAATGTAACGGCAGACATTTGCATTATGTACATCCCTGGAATGCAAATGCAAATGAAGAAGAGTGCTATATTCAAAGCAACTGGCCATTGTGTGGGTACAGGCACTTGTCAGATTGTTGTCCATGAAAAGAAGCTATCAATACTGATTCAAAGAGATGCTGTATCTCTAGACTGTTTGGATGCTAACAGATTAGAATAACTGAACAAGAAGATGGAGATCCCCAGAGTTATTCTGGTTTCAGAGGAACAGCCGTGTTAGTCTGTATTCGCAAAAAGAAAAGGAGTACTTGTGGCACCTTAGAGACTAACCAATTTATTTGAGCATGAGCTTTCGTGAGCTACAGCTCACTTCATCAGATGTATACCGTGGAAACTGCAGCAGACTTTATATACACACAGAGAATATGAAACAATACCTCCTCCCACCCCACTGTCCTGCTGGTAATAGCTTATCTAAAGTGATCAACAGGTGGGCCATTTCCAGCACAAAGCCAGGTTTTCTCACCCTCCACCCCCCCACACAAATTCACTCTCCTGCTGGTGCTAGCCCATCCAAAGTGACAACTCTTTACATAATCAAGTCGAGCTATTTCCTGCATAGATCCAGGTTTTCTCACATCCCCCCCACCCCCATACACACACAAACTCACTCTCCTGCTGGTAATAGTTCATCTAAACTGACCACTCTCCAAGTTTAAATCCAAGTTAAACCAGAACATCTGGGGGGGGGGGGTAGGAAAAAACAAGAGGAAACAGGCTACCTTGCATAATGACTTAGCCACTCCCAGTCTCTATTTACGCCTAAATTAATAGTATCCAATTTGCAAATGAATTCCAATTCAGCAGTTTCTCGCTGGAGTCTGGATTTGAAGTTTTTTTGTTTTAAGATAGCGACCTTCATGTCTGTGATTGCGTGACCAGAGAGATTGAAGTGTTCTCCGACTGGTTTATGAATGTTATAATTCTTGACATCTGATTTGTGTCCATTTATTCTTTTACGTAGAGACTGTCCAGTTTGACCAATGTACATGGCAGAGGGGCATTGCTGGCACATGATGGCATATATCACATTGGCGGATGTGCAGGTGAACGAGCCTCTGATAGTGTGGCTGATGTTATTAGGCCCTGTGATGGTGTCCCCTGAATAGATATGTGGGCACAATTGGCAACGGGCTTTGTTGCAAGGATAAGTTCCTGGGTTAGTGGTTCTGTTGTGTGGTATGTGGTTGTTGGTGAGTATTTGCTTCAGGTTGCGGGGCTGTCTGTAGGCAAGGACTGGCCTGTCTCCCAAGACTTGTGAGAGTGTTGGGTCATCCTTTAGGATAGGTTGTAGATCCTTAATAATGCGTTGGAGAGGTTTTAGTCGGGGGCTGAAGGTGACCGCTAGTGGCGTTCTGTTATTTTCTTTGTTAGGCCTGTCCTGTAGTAGGTAACTTCTGGGAACTCTTCTGGCTCTATCAATCTGTTTCTTTACTTCTGCAGGTGGGTATTGTAGTTGTAAGAAAGCTTGACAGAGATCTTGTAGGTGTTTGTCTCTGTCTGAGGGGTTGGAGCAAATGCGGTTGTATCGCAGAGCTTGGCTGTAGACGATGGATCGTGTGGTGTGGTCAGGGTGAAAGCTGGAGGCATGTAGGTAGGAATAGCGGTCAGTAGGTTTCCGGTATAGGGTGGTGTTTATGTGGCCATTGTTTATTAGCACTGTAGTGTCCAGGAAGTGGATCTCTTGTGTGGACTGGACCAGGCTGAGGTTGGTGGTGGGATGGAAATTGTTGAAATCATGGTGGAATTCCTCAAGGGCTTCTTTTCCATGGGTCCAGATGATGAAGATGTCATCAATATAGCGCAAGTAGAGTAGGGGCTTTAGGGGACGAGAGCTGAGGAAGCGTTGTTCTAAATCAGCCATAAAAATGTTGGCATACTGTGGGGCCATGCGGGTACTCATAGCAGTGCCGCTGATCTGAAGGTATACATTGTCCCCAAATGTGAAATAGTTATGGGTAAGGACAAAGTCACAAAGTTCAGCCACCAGGTTAGCCGTGACATTATCGGGGATAGTGTTCTTGACGGCTTGTAGTCCATCTTTGTGTGGAATGTTGGTGTAGAGGGCTTCTACATCCATAGTAGCCAGGATGGTGTTATCAGGAAGATCACCGATGGATTGAAGTTTCCTCAGGAAGTCAGTGGTGTCTTGAAGGTAGCTGGGAGTGCTGGTAGCGTAGGGCCTGAGGAGGGAGTCTACATAGCCAGACAATCCTGCTGTCAGGGTGCCAATGCCTGAGATGATGGGGCGCCCAGGATTTCCAGGTTTATGGATCTTGGGGAGTAGATAGAATATCCCAGGTCGGGGTTCCAGGGGTGTGTCTGTGCGGATTTGATCTTGTGCTTTTTCAGGAAGTTTCTTGAGCAAATGCTGTAGTTGCTTTTGGTAACTCTCAGTGGGATCATAGGGTAATGGCTTGTAGAAACTCGTGTTGGAGAGCTGCCGAGCAGCCTCTTGTTCATATTCCGACCTATTCATGATGACAACAGCACCTCCTTTGTCAGCCTTTTTGATTATGATGTCAGAGTTGTTTCTGAGGCTGTGGATGGCATTGCGTTCCGCATGGCTGAGGTTATGGGGCAAGTGATGCTGCTTTTCCACAATTTCAGCCCGTGCACGTCGGCGGAAGCACTCTATGTAGAAGTCCAGTCTGCTGTTTCGACCTTCAGGAGGAGTCCATCTAGAATCCCTCTTTCTGTAGTGTTCGCAGGGAGACCTCTGTGGATTAGTATGTTGTTCAGAGGTATTTTGGAAATATTCCTTGAGACGGAGACGTCGAAAATAGGATTCTAGGTCACCACAGAACTGTATCATGTTCGTGGGGGTGGAGGGGCAGAAGGAGAGGCCCCGAGATAGAACAGCTGCTTCTGCTGGGCTGAGAGTATAGTTGGATAGGTAGCCTTGAAAAGAATTTTGGGAAACTGGCAGATTGCTACATCTCTGCATTTATTTTGGACTTACAAACTATGATTCACCTGTTAATGTATTTTACCTGCTTCAACCTCTCAGTAACTCTCATTTCTTTTTCTTGACTAATAAACCATTAGTTAGTTTACTATAGAACAGGCTGCCAGCATTGTCTTTGGTGTAAGGTCTGGAGTATTAATTGATGTAGGGTAAGTGACTAGTCCTTTGGGACTGGGAGCAACCTGATGTGCTGTGATTTTTAGTTTTAATAACCTTTTATCACCAAGTTCAGTTTGTCTGGATGGCAAGATATGCTGGAGATGCTAAGGGGACATCTGTGACTCCATGGTAAGACTGGTATTGTGATCCAGGAGCTCACATTTGTTATCTGGTTTGGTTAAATCTAATTATAGAATATACCACCAGTTTGGGGAGTCTGCCCTGTTTTCTGACAGTCTGACCTAAGATTCATACTCACAGTTGTGAGCCCCTCCGGACAGCATGACACTAAGATTTAATTTAACAAGCTACAGTCTTTATTCAGTGTAGTTGCCTCACTAATCTTCCTTTCCCAGCAATGGCTGACTAGCTTTTAGTTAGGATCCCCACAGAGTCCAAGATGCTGGTTTTCCTTGTCTCCTCGGGTGAAGGATAACTTAAATGTTCTCTCCCCCTCTCTTTATAGTCCAGTACACCTTTGAAATGTATTATTCTGAAACGTATCACCAAATGAAGTTCCTTTTCACTGCTGGGTGCGGACATCACACTGTCTAATGTAGAATCCATTCTGTCTTCTCCCCCATTGGGGATTTTCATAATGCACATGATCTCTTCCTGCAGCCTCTAGTACAAATGAATAGCTCCTTGAATTTGGCCATACCTGGTTTGAAGTGTTGGCCTCCTTGTCTTAAGAAAACCTATTAATCAACGCCCCTGACTGCCTAGTCTTACCAAGTTTTTACCATACCTTCATAATCCTTTATAAATTGACCATAGATACATCATGCAAAAATATTAATGATCAGTATGTTATTAGTTTTCCAATGATTATTATTACATGAAACCTTTTTAGATACAGATTATAACAGTAGTAAGTTGGGATACTGAACTGGTCAGGTCAGCTGAAAGTCACTGCTCCTATCAGAGATCCCTTGTCTGGCATAGGAGTGCTGTTAGGCTCACAGGTACCCTAGGGTAAAACTTATATTATCAGAATAGAACCATTCTCTCCCCACCCCTGCCTTTCTGTGTCAGTTATCCAAATTGTAAAACAGTGAAAAACTGAACATCTTGTGTTTGTTTTTGGTTTAGTTTATATATAAGAGTGGTTAACTGTGCAGAATTTGATTTAAAAAAAAAAAGTCCCACCAGATTATGGAAAAGTAACCTCACAAATATACCAGCTTAAAATAAAAGCCATTTAGTGACACTGTCTCTGCCCACCTAATAAATACAGAAAAAGTGTCTCAGAGGCAATTAAACTCGCATACAGTCAATGCATGTATTTAAAGTACTGGGAAGCAATTGTCTATCTCTGTTTCCCATCTTATTCAAGAGCCACTTCTATGTAGTGTTTTGACAGGCTGTAGATTTTGCTGCAGTCTCAAAGCGTCAACACAGATAAGTAGCTTGTTTATGCACAAAATCCAGAATAGGCTTTGGAACCCATTTCTGCTCCCCATGATTTATTAATTAGTAACATAACTAAAAAAAGCATCTTAAGAAAATTACTACTAATTGACCAGTCACCCTGATGCCCGATGATTGACTTTATTCCAAGAACCCGCTTGGATATATGTTTTCTCTGAAGGTAATTTTATTTATATTGAGGCTGTAGTCTTTCTCAGCTTTGGAATTTCTTGACAGGATCTGCCATAACCCTTTGACTGGCATGTGGCCTGGATTTTAATTTTTCTTTGATAGAAGGTATGGTTATTCCAGGCTTCCACTGCAGAGTCACACTGGTCATTCCTCCTAGATTTTCAGAGCATTTAAAAAGGAATTTAAATCCAAACAATTAATAACAGAAAAGGCTGATCTTGTGGTTAAGACTATAGTTGCCAACTTTCTATTTGCAGAAAACTGGACAGCCTTGCCCTACCCTGCCCCTTCCCAAGGTCATGCCCTTGCCCCACCCCTTCTCTGAGGCCCCGCCTCCTGCTCACTCCACTCCCCCTCCCTCACTCATTTTCATTAGGTTGGGGCAGGGCTTTGGGGTGTGAGAGGGGGTGATGGCTCTGGCTGGGGGTGCAGGCTCTGGGGGGAGCTGGAGATGAGGGGTTTGGGGGGTCCAGGATGGGGTTCCAGGCTGAAGGTTCAGAGTTCCAGGCTGGGGCAGGGGGTTGGGATGTAGGAGGAGGTATGGGCTCTGGGCTGGGGGTGCAAGCTCTGGAGTGGGGCCAGAAATGAGTGGTTCAAGAGTGTGGGAGGTGGTTCCAGGATGGGGCAGGGGGTTGAGATTCAGGAGGGGATGAGGGCTCTGGCTGGGGTTGGGGATGAGGGGTTTGGGATGTAGGAGGGGGCTCTGGGCTGGGGCAGGCAGTGTAGGAGGGGGTGAGGGCTCTGGCTGGAGGTGCAGGCTCTGGTGTGGGGCCGGAGATGAGGGGTTTGGGGTGCAGGAGGGGGCACCAGGCTGGGACAGGGGTGTGGGGTGTGGGAGGGGAGGGAGTTTCAGTGTGGGAGGGAGCTCAGGGCTGGGGCACAGAGTTTAGGGGTTTGGGGTGTGGGCTCCAGGCAGCGCTCACCTCAGGTGGCTCCTGGAAGTCGCAACATCTCCCTCCAGCTCCTAGGCAGAGGTGTGACCAGGTGACTTTATTTGCTGCAGGTGCCACCCTTGCCTGCAGGCACCACCCCTGTAGCTCCCATTGGCTGTGTTTCCCGGCCAATGGGAGCTGCAGATCTGGTGCTCAGGGAAGGAACAGCTCATGGAGCCCCTATGGCTGCCCCTATGCCTAGGAGCCAGAAGGAGATGCTGGCAGCTCCCCGGGAACTGTGAGGAGCCAGGCAGGCACCCTGTCTACCCCGCTGCAGGTGGCCAACCGGACTGGTGCCGCCAGGGTCCATTTTCGACTGGGCGTTCCGGTCGAAACCGGATGCCTGGCAACCCCAGTTAAGACCCTGGCCTGGGATTTGGGAGACCTAGTTTTGGTTCCTAGGCCTACCACAGACTTCCTATGTGACCTTGGGCAAGTTACTTAATCTATCCCCCTCCCCCAGGTCCCCATCTGTAGAATGGGGAAGATAATATTTTCCTGCTTCACAGGAGTTCAATAAGAATATATTCCTTAATGTTTGTGAGGTGCTCAGATATATGGCAATGAAGGCCTCATCAGCATCTGCACGGAATGAAGACTGAATCACAGCAGACAACATGAACACACAAAAATGTACATACAGAAGCAATTTGCAGCAGCAGATAAAGATCATACAGGTCTCTTTTTCAAAACAGTTTAGGCAAAACCTGCTCTGCTTACCATCAAAGAGTCTCCCTAACTCACTGGGCTCCTTCTCTCAGCACTGTATGAACTGGGCAGCAATCTTGCAGAGTACAATTCATGCAGAAATGAAGTGAAGAAAGAGTTTCATCCTAACGGTAGCCTATATTGTTTCTTTTTTCGAATCCTTGGTCACTCTGGTTTTCATTATAACAAGTAATATAATTAGCTGGCAGCTATCGTGTATTGAACTGAGCACACAGGGCTGGGAGTTAAGGCATGTATTTTGAGTCTCTCCCTTTCTACAACTGACTTGCTCTGTGACCTTGGGCAAGTCACTTAACCTCTCTGTGCCTCTGTTACAATAGAGTTAAAATGATTATCCTTGGCTAAGTATTATGATAAGTGTAGTAGTTATCCCAATTATTTAAGAGGCAGGTTAGAGAAATGTTGATATTATCTCCCTTATTCCAGCACAACTCAGGTCAAGTCATTCTCAAAGCCACCTGTGCCACTCCATGTAGAGCACAAATTTGCCAGAAACCATCAGTGCAGCATTATTCATTTGTGTATGCCAGAGTGAATTACTGATTGAATAAAATTCTGAGCTCTATTGCCCATATGGAAAAACAATACTTTCTCCCTGAATGTACTGTGTATTATACAAGATGTATTGTACATACTCCATGTTTAAATGCATTTGACAGTGAATAAATACAATTTTCTGGAAACCTTGTATTTTGGAGTATATTCCCTCCTCCTCCCTCAAATTTCACCTGAGGAAGGCTATCACTATGGCTTTGATGCACTGCCCCCTGAAGTCAATGTAAAGACTCCCATGGGTTTCAATGGAGAGATCCTAAAACCAGTAGTGTGATTGTTTCCATGCACAGCTAATCTGGGATTTCCATTCACCATCATTATAAATGGAGCTTGACTATGTCACTATCAACAGAGTCTATTGTACACTAATATTAACAATACCATGATGTCGGCCAATGTTTATGTACAAAATATAATTTCCAATACGTATTTGTGTAGCTTGAGATTTTCAGAGGTGCAAATGGGAGTTGGGTGCCTCCCTGCCTTTTATGTCTCCTTTTGCATATGCAGTTTGGTCCTACAGGATGTGGATACTATTGTACCTCTTAATGCCTGAGTCCACACCATTAGAGAGGAAGGATGATTCAATTTTTCCCTTGAAATTTTGAAAAAAAATTGTACAACATTTTGAGGAAAAATTATTTTTCAAAATGTCCTCCCTGAAAACAAACAAACATGAAAGTATAATATAAGCAGATGAAACCTGGTAAAATGAAACAAGACTGAGAAGACATTGGAGTATCTTACCTGGATGAGCTAGACAAATTAATGCTCAGGAGAAGATCTCTCTGTTTGTCTAGCCAAGGTCCAAAGTTCTAAAACAATGCTAACTTGATAGAATTGTAATTTACTATGCTTGTTATATTTTCAACTGCATTGGTCACACACACAAACATCACCAGCATCATATAACTTGACACCATTAAAGTAACTCACTACTGCACTCCAGACAAATGTGATTTACCTTCCCAGAAGTACAGCAAAGTTACATTGTCTGCAAGAACACCAGTTCTTACTCAGTCTGATACACAAATTCCTCTGAAGGCATGCAGTTACTAGTAAATCATCCCACACAAATTCCCAGCTAGAGTAAAGGAAACCCCTCAAGGAACTCATTTGAGTTCTTGACATTAAGTTCTAACATGGGCCAGCTCTGTTGTCAAGACAAGAAACCTCTGTCCAATTAATATAAAAAATAAGAACCAGTCTTAGGCTTGCCATCAGCAAAGACTGCCTAATTGTATTATGCATGTAATGATAAGATTATCATTAAACTCGTTTGCGGTCATCTGAGAGCTTGTGTTCACACCGTTTTTGTCCTGATGTAAATGTATCAGATTAGAAACAGAAACAGTTAAATTGGGGCAAACGCTTAAGGTGGATGCAGTTCTGTCTGCATAAAGGTGCTTATATCAGTATAGCCATGAATTTACAGAATTAAGCCATACCGATATAAACACTTGCTTTGTAAACATGGTTTATAAACTAATTTAATTAAATAGGTACAACTGTGGCCATGTCCACACTACAGTGCCTATGTCAACATAGCTATGGCAGCAGAGCCCCAAATGTAGATGAGGTATATGCCAATAGAAGTTCTTCCGCTAACAGGGTTAACGCCCCCCCCCGCCCCGCCCACCCGGAGTGACTTTATCTAAGTCACAGAAACTCTTTTATGTCATTGAAGGTGTATCTGCATAGAAATTTTTGCCAGCATAGCTACGTGGGCTGTGCAGGTTTTCCCCCCTCCCCCCTCCCCGCCCGACTCTCCTCACTGACAAAGCTGAGAAAACTTTGTAGACTAGACCCGGCTTGGGGGTAGACTAAGTAAGACTGGACCTTATGCATCAAATTTGAGATTCAAATAGGTGAGTGCAAAGCTGCTTAAGTCAGTGGAGGTGGAGCAGTGGTGAATTTGGCCCAAGGACTGCATAAGGGAGAAGTAATAATCCATTTGGATCCCCAAATCCTCTGTTTTATTTGAAAGTACACGAGCAGTAATCCAGAGTTTAGGCTGACGAGACTAAATTTCACTCCATGAAAATCAGTGATGTTGAACCAGGGATGAATCTTGCCCACAGTTTTTAGTTTCAGATTGGTAAATCTCTATTTAGATTGATACTTGCACCACTCAAAATGGCAGAATCAATTTGTCTAAAAACTGGTAAAACAAATTTGCCTTGGGCTATGACCTTATATGCCAAGATTCAGCCCAGACCAAATGTTTATGGTTGAATTATAAACCTCTGAAGAGCAGTTTTTATTACAGAAGTGCTGACACAGCCTTAACTCAAGTGGTGTGAATGGTGCACCTATAATTTCGTTAAACAGTAGATATGGGTATCTGTGGCTGTTAACAGCTAATATATCTTGAATAGTAAATGCTGAACAAAGAAAAGTTGAAGACAAAAGTGCAGTGGTGAAGAGCTGTAAGTAAGTAATTAATGCTCAGAACTAATAGAAGGGAATTTAGCAGCAGCTGATGAAAGGTGAAGGAGAAACAATTTTATCAGTTATTAAATCAGTTGATTGGAACATACTGGATACAGAAGAGGTGCATGTGTGTTTGCACAAGAAAATAATGCAAACCAGATTAATATGCAGAGATATATGCATGTCTAAATGTTCTGTGGAAACTGTGTATTACAAGGCTGTCTCAGTTCCGTCAAGAAGTGACACATCACATTATTCTAACTTTGTAATACACAATTCAATTTTTCCAGAAGGCATTAGAGGCATTTATTATAGTTACCTCTGACCTGACTTAAAGCAGAACTTGAGCATTACTTTATTGTGCAGTACACTATTTCTCCACTTGACTAAACTTGTTCTGTCTTTTTTTGTCAGCAGGGGTGGAAACTGGAGGAACAATTTACATGGGCAGGGAACTGAAATAGAAATTATTTGACTAAGACATAAAGCTATTCACAATGGGTCAGATCCTAAATTCTATTCTTAGGCAAAACTCCCATTAGGCTACATTCTGCCCAATTTCTGCCAAGAAAAGAGGGCTTGCATGGGTATAACTCAGAGCAGAATTTAGACAATTGATTTCAGTGGGACTTTTGGACTAATAAAGGCTTCAGAAATAGGCCAATAAGAATTTTTTGTATTTCTCTCCCTCTCAAAATTAATTTATTAAAAAGCAAACACTAATTATTGTAAGCTGTTGGCTAATAATTCATACTTTGTTGTAGATGCTTAAGATGTGTTTTATCTGGTAGAGAGATGCTTCAATGGGTATGTCTCCACAGCTGATGACTGTGTTGGAACTATGGGTGCTGGGGGTGCTGCCACACCCCCTGGCTTGAAGTGGTTTCCATCATATACATGGTTTATAGTTTGTTTCAATGGCTCGCAGGACCCTCACTATCCAAATTGTCCCAGCAGCCCAGGCTGATGGAAGCAAGTCTTGCAGCCCTGATGGATAAAATTTGTTAGCAAGGTTCAAGCTAGCACACTAAAAGTAGCGATGTGAATATTCCTGCTCAGGCTGGAGCTCAGACTTTGAAATCTAGGGAGGGGTTTGGGTTGCAGAGCAAATGTCTACACAGTTATTTTTAGCACACCAGCCTGAGCCCCACTAGCAAGAATTTGTCAACCTGGGCTGTGAGGCTCACTCCCATCAGTTGTATCAATTAAATGTGTCAATCAAATGAATTATCAGTAAACCAGATGTATACACACATGCACAGCTGTAAATACCAGGTCTACTTCTGACATAAGTGGGTTTGCACTTTGTCCTTCTTCAAGTTGAATTAAAAAGGGATTAGGGACATTTAAATATTGCTCTCTGTCCAACAGACACACAAATTTGGACTGAGCTCTCTGTCTCACCTGACTTTGATCAACTCCATGGGTGTCAGAGCTGGTGAATATTCAAGGGCCATGAATTACATGGTGTGACATTATATGATTTAAATATGAGCATGTATATCACTGTTGCTACTACTGTTCTACAAATGCAACAAATCTCGTACAAAGTATGTCATGTAAGGTGTCAATCGAAAAGTTATGATTTGCTGAATATGATTATCCTGTTTGCATGCATATATCATTTTTGTGTCTGAAGTTATTAATATTGACTATATATCTGTATTTCAAAAGTGTTTACTACCACAAGGTAGTTAGTTTACATCCAGTCTGTCCGGCACATTGTAAATGGACTATTCAAGTTGATGACCCATTGAAGGACACTAAGCTTGCACAGTAGAAGATAGAAGAAGCATATTCCCACCCCATGAGTCTTCCTGAGGACAGTTCAGCCAGAATATGGGTAATGGCTCCTCCTATGACTCATCAAAACATGCAAGGGCATGTGACTCGCTCATGTGACCCTGGATTCCATCTTGTACCTGTACTTTTCCAAAAACTAAGACTAAGAGCTTTCCCTCCACATGGGAGAAAATATAAAAGGCCATGGAAGCATCTCCATTTTACCTCTTTCCTGTTCTGATCTCTGGACTATGGATTTACAACAGGAGCATTACAACCAATGGACTGTGGACCTTCCAATTTTTGGAAGTTACCAGAGACATTATAAGCCAGTAGTTTATTCCATTACTTCTTCACACCTGATACAGGAACTTTGTCATGAGTGTATGTATTGGATTCCTTTGACCATTTTAACTTCCTCCTCTTTCTGTTCTCTTACAAATACACCTTTAGATATTAGATATAAAGGATTGGCAAAAACATGATAATTGGGTAAGATCTGAGTTATATATTGGCCCGGCTACATGGCTGATCTCTTGGGATTAGAAGATGATTGTGTGATGAAATTGGTTTTAAGTAACCACTCATCATAAAGTCTAGTGTCTGGGTGGTGAAACAAGGGCTGAGATACCTAAAGAGGCTGCATTTCTGATTTCTTGTTAACCAGTGTGGTGAGACTGAAGTTTACTTTTTGTTACTGGGTTGTTATATCTTATGGAAGAATAACCACTAGTTGGAGTCAGTCTGTCCCATTTCTTAGCAGTTTTCCAGAATCTGGTATTCTCAGCTATGACTCATGGAGGCACGTTGACACTGTGGTTATAGTTATCATTAAAGAAAAAATCAGTTAGTTCAGAGTATACCCAGAGAAAAATACATGTATCACTTTGATATCCATAGGTCAAATGCCTGTAAGGGTGCATACAAAGTTAAGCTTGATTACTTTTTAAAACTTTGCCAGCCTGTTGCATTGACTAAGATCTCATAGCTCTAGGAGAAAAGAACATATAGCTACAGTCTCCCAATTTATTTGGCTTTTGCATGAACTGAAAATAATATCTTAAATGGGGGTAAAATCCTGTCCCCACTGAAGTCAGTGGCAACACTCTTGTTCAGTGGGGCCAGGACTTCCCCCATGAACTTCAAATCTTTCCTTTTGTGCAATACTAGACAGTGTGACACATTTTACAACCAGCCTAATTTACACTTTTCTTCATTTCAAGGCAGATTTAGGGGAAAAAATCACATTAACACTTAGTTTAGCTATTTCTATCTCTACTGTAATAAGATTATGGCACTTTTGCTCTGTTCCAACAATCTGTCAAACCAGAGTTCTGGTCCAGGTAGGATCTTCAACTACTAACCATTATGTATTTTGTATTAGTAATTTTCCTGAATTCAGATCTGAGGTTCTACAACCAGGTCAACCTGAAAGACTAATTACAGCAATCTGAAGCTATATTAATCACACTTGAATAACTGGTACTTCTGGGCAAATTTTAAATATAGATATAAAAATATGGAGGATATCGTGAGCTGGCAGCATATGGGAGGAACACCTTTGTGAATCCTAAAATATACAAACAACAAGCGGATGTCAGGAGTGAGATCAACTGAAAAACAAAACACATTGTAGCTGCCTTTAAGAAAATATACTGTTGACTGAGAACAGGAATGGTTGGGAAAAAAACTACATTCCTTTAGTCACTGGAACTGTGTCCATTCCTACAACTTGAACCTTCTGAAAAGCTGGTTAACACTCTCATTCCTTTTTTATAAAGTTCAGGAGTGTTTGTGATGTGTGTGTGTGTGTGATGTTTTCTGTAAGCTCCTTTCAGAGTAGCAGCCGTGTTAGTCTGTATTCGCAAAAAGAAAAGGAGTACTTGTGGCACCTTCGAGACTAACCAATTTATTTGAGCATAAGCTTTCGTGAGCTGTAGCTGTAGCCCACGAAAGCTCATGCTCAAATAAATTGGTTAGTCTCTAAGGTGCCACAAGTACTCCTTTTCTTTTTGTAAGCTCCTTGACATTTGGAACAATGTCTACATGTATTGTAATTCATTGATCCCCTTTTTGCACACCAGGTCCTTCTTCATGGCCTTGTGGATAACCATGTTCCCTTCATATGCTCCTCTAGCCTACCTGGGTGGCTATACTTATGTCATTTCCAATACTACTTATCTCTGTGGATCCTTGCAATAAATCCACAGTGTTCTTGTTTCCAAGCCTCACTGGCAGCTTTTTCATCCATATGCTTCCATTCTCTTTTAGTGGTTCTCCTGGCTCCCTTCAATGTTCCTCTGAGTCTTCTGGCCTTCATGTCAGCTTTGTACAGCAGGACATTCCCACACCTCTTAACTTGTTCTGTCTCTAAAGACCACTGAATGTGCAAAAAAAGGTTAGTCCTAGAATTGGAATTGCTTCCCAAGACCCTATGCTAGTAATACATACAAATTAACAAATCTTTGCAGTTAGTTTTCATCACCCATTGGTATGAGAAGTGAGTATCCTACAGCATTTAACTGCTACCTTAGAGTTTCATCAGCTTCACTGGGTTCTGTGTTTGAGACAGTCTGAAATATTCTGTCAGCTCATCAACATACTGTTGTTACCTGTTCTTGGAACCAGCCAATAACCAGAAAGGTCGAACTAGAGCAGTACTGAGGGTTGATTTATTACTTGCTTCTCTTATCTGCACAATTATACTCACACACATATTGCATTCATTTTACTGACAGGCTGGAGGCGTGGATGTTGCTTTCGATTTTAGGTGACTGGGGGTGATCAGGCTCCAGCTGCCCAGAGATCGAACTGTTAGGCAACAAGAGTCCCCAGAGTCCCTTCGGATCTCCGCGAGGGCTCTTCTGCTTCTGGTCCGGTCCTGAGTTTAGCGTGCTGTTACATCTCTCTCTGGCCGCTACTGCCATAGGTTTATATACAGCCCCATATACACCTTAATTATTCTTACACTGTGATATTTTGGTTCAAGCCTTGAGATTGGTTTCTTACACTCACACTATCTCAGTCATTCCTTGCTTTAATTGGTTTGGTTACATATTCATAAGTATGAATACAATTGGTAATATAGCTTTAAGGAAGCAGGGAACATTACTGGGGATTATTTTCCGCTGCTCGTGGCTGTGACAGGAAACTGTGCAAACTGCACTTTAAGAGCAAGGTAATGACATGATAGGAAACCTACACAGACAAAGACAGCATTTGAAAGAGCAAAGGGAGGGAGTAGATGGAGGGGGAAATGGGGGCGCGTTCAGCAGGGTGCGTGGGGGCCATGTTTGGCTACAATTGTTTGACTTGCTTTTCAGTGCAAATTTAATGGGGGATTAATGGCAGTAAACTCAAGAGCACTCAGGGGCTTGTTCACCTCATTTTGACTCCACTGAATAATTCACCGCAGTTTGAAAGAAAATGGCACCGTTTTAGAGTTATCTTAGCATCTCAACATTCAATTATTAACAAATACATCCTTTAGCAAATCCAACATTGTGGGGTGAGGTTACTTTGTAACAAAATCAAGGTGCTTTTTTGAAATATAACTTCTTATGGTACTGGTGGGAAAGACACTGACTCATATACTAAGTGTTACGCTTGAAAATTCTGCCATAACCCTGGCAGTACTGCAGTACAAATTCCAAATGGGGCCCAAACCATAGAATATCCACCTGTGCTGTGGTCTGCAAGTATTTGTTAGTGGGGCTGTTGAAAAACTTTGAATTAAATATGTCAGAAAATTGGGTTCTGTCAACATTTATTTTTTCCTTGGAAAAGACTGATTTTGAGAGAATTTTCTATGGAGTTCTCAGGGTGGGAATGGGAACACAAGGGGACCTCAGCTACAATTCCCATGAGGCACTACAGCAGCTCAGGCAGAACAAGAAAAGGGTTGACATTGCTGTATCTAATTCTTTTAAAACTTTCCATTTGACAAAACCTGTGATATTTTGGCTTTTCATCCTGATTTGGGACAAAAAAATGAAACATTTGTGTCAGTTCAGGGCAACTGCACCTGAATTCCACTCCCCCCATGGCTCAGCAAGAGCTTCCACTCTGAGGAGCCTCGCACCCAGCTGTCACTGCTATTAGGTGGAAACCCGCATCTCTCTCCCTCTTGACCAGAGTATTTCAAGCTGCACTGTCCCCTGCCTCCACTGTGAATTCCCAAGCAAAATCAGACAGCCCAAGCAGACCTGCTCTGCTTTCTCTTTGAAAGCTATGAACAAAGTAATTGTCACTATTATAGGTTACCACACAGCTCTTTCTAAGCAAGCACATTTATTCTTAATGTAGAAGCATTACAAAGAAAACATATTAAAGCAACAAAAGAACCTGCATGCATACTAATAAGCTTATAAGAGATCATGCCCTGATTCCAACATGAGCTCTGATTGGTGAACAGTCCTTCATAATCCACCAAAGAGTTTTTCTGTAGATACAAGTTGAGAACAAGTACTCCCATCAATCTGCAAGTCCCTGTGTTATGTAGTTTTCTGCCTTTGTTCTGCAGAGACCATAAACATGTAATCAGGCAGACAATGAATTTCTCCTCCTAACTTCAAAAGGATGGGTCCAGTGGTGGTAATTTGCATTCCCCTCCTCTCAGGTATTTCCTAGGAATCTCAGGCCTGGTCTACAGTGCACGGTTATTTCAGAATTAGCCGTTACCTCGAAATAAAACTGGTTATGTCCACTTGACCAAACCAGTTTTTTTTATTTAAAGTGCTCTTTACTCCGATTTCTGTACATTACCTGAGCAAGTGGAGTAGCGCTAAAATTGAGATTGCAGTTCTGGGTTACAGGTACTGTGGATGCAACTCAACGGTATTGGCCTCCGGGAGCTATCCCAGAATGCTCCCTTGTGACCACTCTGGACAACACTCTGAATTCTGATGCACTAGCCAGGTAGGCAGTAAAAGCCCCGGGAACTTTTGAATTTCCTGTTTGGTCACCATCAGCACAGGTGACCATGCAGAGTCCACCATCACGGGCGATCATGCAGAGTCCACCATCTCAAGAGACCACGCAGTCCTGGATTTGTAGATGAGCTCCAACATGGTCCGAATGGGAGGTTCTGGATCTCATTGCATGCTGGGGAGACAAATCTGTTATGGCAGAACTATGTTCCAAAAAAAGGAATGAAAATACGTATGCTAAAGTCTCCAGGGCCATGACGGAAAGAGGCTACTCCAAGAACACAGACCAGTGTCCTACAAAAATCAAGGAGCTCAGGCAAGTGTACCAAAAAGCCAGGGAGGTGAATGAGCGCTCTGGGTCACAGCCCAATACATGCCGCTTCTACCGTGAGCTGCATGCAATTATGGGGGATGACGAAAACACTACCCATCACTGTCTGTGGACACCTGCAAGGGAGAAGTAGCACGGAGCGAGGAGGATGAGTTTTTTGGGGGACGAAGAGGAGGAGGAGGACAACAGTGCACAGGCGGCAAGTGGGGAATCTGTTTTCCCCCCTAGCCAGGAGCTATTCTTAACACTGGAGCCAATAGCCTCCCCCTACTCCCAAAGCATGCTTCAGGACCAGGACCCTGGAGAAGGCACTTCTGGTGAGTGAGAGCTTGATCGGAGCCACGCAGTGGGGGGGAAACCCAGCCGTGCTGGGCTGTTCGCGTTTAGTTTAAAGAGCTCATCCCTTCTCAGAGCCTCAACAGAGCCACACTGGGCTGTTCACATTTAGTTTAAAGGGTTCATCCCTGCTCAGAGCCTCATTGGAGCCCTGCGGTGTGTGTGTGTGTGGGGGGGAGGGTGTTGTGTGAAGCGATCATCCCAGAGAGCCCACAGGCTGCCTGCAAGCTGAATTCTGTTGCCTGGCCGCATGTGATGGCTTACTCACACCAAAGTGGCAGGCACTTCAGTATAAGGGGCAAAATGAGACCTTGTAGAGAAAGAACATGTGCTGTGTACTATGAATTGCCTGTTTCACTGAGAAACATGTCCCCTTTGTTCTCTAAAATATATTTTTTAAAATACTACCTCCCTTTTTCTTCTCCTGCAGTAGGTGCAAATGTTTCAGTGTGGCCCCCATCTACTCCGTCCCAGAGGCTGGTCCAGATTAGAAGGTGAAAAAAATGAACTTGGGATGACATGTTTGACAAGCTCATGCAGTCCTCCCACACTGATAGGGCCCAGTTGAATGTGTGGAGGCAAACAACTGCGGAGTCACGTAAAGCGTTACATGAATACGAAGAGAGGAGGGACATGCGAGATGAGAGCAGGCAGGATGCTATGGTCAAGCTCATGCGGGAACAAACTGACATGCTCCGCTGTATGGTGCATCTAATGCGGGAAAGGCAGAAAGACCACAGACTGCTGCTGCAGCCCCTGAATAACCATTCTCCCTCCTCCCCAAGTTTCATAGCCTCCTCACCCAGATGGCCAAGAACACGGGGGGCGGGAGGAGAGGGGAGGCTTCAGGGACCCACACAGTCAATCCCAGAGGATTGCACAAGCAGGAGAAAGCTGGCATATCCTAAATTTTGATTTGATTTCTGGACTTGTCCTTCCCTCCTCCTCCACCCGCCTAACCCAATACCCCCCTGCCCCCGTCTAGCTTCTGATTTCTCTCAATGTTTTGTGCAACAAATAATAAAGAATGTTTTTTAAACAATTGTGACTTTATTTCCTTTCATATATATATAGGGGGCAGGTAACTTTATGAGAAACAAACACAACTCTTACACCGTACCCTGGCCAGTCATGAAATTGGCTTTCAAAGCTTCTCTGATGTGCAGCGCACCCTGCTGTGCTCTTCTAATCGCCCTGTTGTGTGGCTGTGTGAAACTGGCTGCCAGGCGAGTTGTCTCAACCTCCCACCCCGCCATAAAGTCTCCCGCTTACTTTCACAGGAATTGTGGAGCACGCAAGAAGCAGCCATTACGATTGGAATATTAGTTGTGCTGAGATCTAACCGAGTCAGTAAACTGCACCAGCGTGCTTTCAAACATCCAAATGCACATTCTACCACCATTCTGCACTTGCTTAGCCTATAGTTGAACTGCTCCTTACTACTGTCCTGGGTGCCTGTGTACGGCTTCATGAGCCATGGCATTAAAGGGTAGGCTGGGTCCCCAAGGATAACTATAGGCATTTCAACATCCCCAACAGTAATTTTCTGATCTGGGAATTAAGTTCCTTCCTGCAGCTGTTCAAACAGACCAGAGTTCCTGAAGACGCGAGCATCATATACCTTTCCCGGCCATCCCACGTTGATGTAGGTGAAACGTCCCTTGTGATCCACCAGTGCTTGCAGCACCATGGAAAAGTACCCTTTGTGGTTTATGTACTGGCCGTCCCGGTATTCCGGGGCCAAGATAGGGATATGCGTTCCGTCTATCGCCCCACCGCAGTTAGGGAACCCCAGCATATTAAAGCCATCCACAATGGTCTGCACATTTCCCAAAGTCACTACCCTTGAAAGCAGCTGGTCAATGATTGCATTGGCTACTTGCAGCACAGCAGCGCCCACAGTAGATCTGCCCATTCCAAACTGATTCCCAAATGACTGGTAGCTGTCGGGAGTTGCAAGCTTCCACAGGGCTATGGCCACTCGCTTCTCAACTGTGAGGCCTGCTCTCATTTTGGTGTCTTTGCACTTCAGGGCATGGGACAGCAAGTCACAAAGTTCCATGAAAGTGGCCCTATGCTTACGAAAGTTTCTCAGCCACTGGGAATCATCCCATACCCGCAATACTATGTGGTCCCACTAGTCTGTGCTTGTTTCCTGGGCCCAGAATCGGCGTTCCACAGCATGAACCTGGCCCAACAGCACCATGATCTCCCAGTCACCACATGCCGTGCCATCTGTATCCATGTCCTCATCACTATAGTAATCGCGCTGTCGTTGCTTCCTTAGCTGGTTTTGCAGGTACTGCACATACTGCTGGATAATGCGCGAGGTATTTACAATGGTTAAAGCTGCAGCAGAGATGTGATCGGGCTCCATGGCTATGGTGCCTGCATAGGTAATCCTGGAAAAAGGGCGCGAAATGTAGGAGAGCAGAGTTGGTGGCGGAAGCTGTGCTGTTTGGTTCATGGTAGCCAAACAATGGCTGAAAATGGTTGTCTTCTGTGGCTTTCACGGAGGTGGGAGCCCAGGACAGACAACATGGAGAAGCTCGGAAGCACGACAATAGCGGGAGAGCAGAGTTGGCGGCAGAAGCTGTGCTGCTCTGTTTACGATGGCCGAGCAGAGTTGAGTTGGAGAGGTGGATTCATAGCAGCAGGAGAGCAGTGGTGCACCATCTGCTGAATGCAGTATGGCATCTGCATGCCAAAAAGGCGTGAAACGATTGCCTGCCATAGCTTTCTGATGACACACACCCAGAAACACCCGCGAGAATGTTTTTGTCCCATCATGCACTGGGAGCTTAACCCAGAATTCCAATGGGCAGCGGGGACTGCAGGAACTATGAGATAGTTACCCACAGTGCACCGCTCCGACATTCGATGCTAGCCTTGGTTCTGTGGACGCAATCTGCTGAATTCACACGCTTTAGTGGGGACACAGAAGATCGAATGTATAAAACAGCTTCTGAAAATTCAAATAGCATAATTTTGAAATGATTTCATAATGTAGACGTACCCTCACTCGACTAAAAACTCAGTGTTGTCTGTCCCATTGTTTTAAAAGAGGCCTTTGAAGATAGCATTTCCCAGGGGTTACTTTAGTCCTGTCTCCCTTTGAAGAACTTACATACACTCACACAATACTAAATAAATACTTGCATTTTTAATACAATGTACTCTGAAGACACTGGAACTTAATTCAATAAGCTTTGTCCTGGATATTGCAGGAAATTATCTCATCTGTCACATTTGGAACTTTGCACAAGATTGAAATTCCATGTTTGGTCAGCTCTACTCCTGATTTTAGGCATAGATTTCTAAACGTGTTATTCATCCATTTTTGACCTGAACTTCTACATTAACAGTTAAAATATTGTTTGAATGCAGCGTGTGTGTACAGAGTCATCCTTTCTGTGCACTATTTATTTGAAAAGATCAGAAAAATCCATGAAAACAGAAATTCAAAGACCTCAGAGTGGCTGCCTCATGACAATAACTGCTACACATGTACACATCCTGGCTAGCTCTTTACCTGCCATTCAGCTTCACTCTCCGTGTTCTTTTTTATTGTTTCTTTACTTCTCTTAATTGTCAATTAAGCAAAATCAATCACCACTCATATTCGAGGAGGTAACTGTTTTTATAAATGATTAACATCATGCCATGTCAGGTCCCCTCCAGCTTCCCGCAAAACAGGTATTTAGCTTATTTTCTCTTCTTCCTTCAAACATTTATCACCTTTTCATGCCATCCTGTTTACTACTCATCTGCTCTAATTTTCAAATCTGTTGGTTATGTAAGAAAAATAAAGACCTGACAAAAAAGAAACTGTTGGAGAGATTTATTCCTGTTGAATACCTATTGGAACACAATGAAGTCTTCAGAAATCTCAGCTGGACTCATTTTCTGTGAAATGATGCCTTCAGTCTTGAAACCTTATTCTGTCTGTCCTACTACAGGTAATGCAGGCAGGGACAGATCCTCAGCTGAGGCATACTGATGTAGCTCTAATGATGAAATCATTAGCAGTTTTACAGCAGATGAAGGATTGGCCAAGTGTCATTTTCTTTAGGAATTCAACATTGTTCAGTGGAATTCACCCTTAGGAAACCCCTCAGGGGACAGGTGGAATTTTGAACTTGAAACATTGAAGCTAATATGGCAGATGTTGTCAGTGTTCCACAGCAGGACTCCACAAAAAGTATGTTTGTTTGATGTTTACAGGATAAACTCTAATGCAATCAAAATGTGATATACAAGATCTTAAAAGAATGTAAATAAAAGCAGAATAAAATATTTTAATTTATTATCTTATGAGTGATGTGAGGGATTGGAAATGAAGTCAAACAAATGTACTTTTTAAGTATGTAAAGAAGAAATAAATAAGTGGATTTGTGTTTTAAAGACAAATAGCAGGGTTTTTTTTTGTATTATATCCTGCAACCGTTCATTACAACCAGCAGGCACCCAAGGAGAACACCGCCTGCACATGACTTCAATGAATGAGTGCTTTAGGCTCCCAATACATGCATAATGGCACCTTTTACACCTACCTCTCTTTCCTAAGAGGAGCTTAAAGTCAATAGAGAACTCTCCAAGACAAGACCATGAGCACTTAAGTGTTCTATATTTGTTCTGAGTTCACAAGGTCTCTCTCCTTTGCTGTTGTCAATCTCTGATAAGATAATTGAGTACTACGCTCATATCTCAGGTTTCAGAGTAACAGCCGTGTTAGTCTGTATTCGCAAAAAGAAAAGGAGTACTTGTGGCACCTTAGAGACTAACCAATTTATTTGAGCATGAGCTTTCGCAAGCTACAGCTCACTTCATCGGATGCATACTGTGGAAACTGCAGCAGACTTTATATACACACAGAGAATATGAAACAATACCTCCTCCCACCCCACTGTCCTGCTGGTAATCGCTTATCTAAAGTGATCATCAGGTTGGGCCATTTCCAGCACAAATCCAGGGGGTGTGGAGGGTGAGAAAACCTGGATTTGTGCTGGAAATGGCCCAACCTGATGATCACTTTAGATAAGCTATTACCAGCAGGACAGTGGGGTGGGAGGAGGTATTGTTTCATATTCTCTGTGTGTATATAAAGTCTGCTGCAGTTTCCACGGTATGCATCCGATGAAGTGAGCTGTAGCTCACGAAAGCTCATGCTCAAATAAATTGGTTAGTCTCTAAGGTGCCACAAGTACTCCTTTTCTTTTTACACTCATATCTGTAACCCCCTTGAGTGCCAATGCCACACCTCATGTGCACTCAAGACATTCAGGAGCTAGTGTGAGGAGTGCTATAGAAATGTTCCAAAACAGGTGAATCAATGTGTGTAGGGAATACTGTATGATTTCACACTGCATGAATTCTACGGAACATGGATTTTTACAGCCTATGAAAAGGAGTTTTACATGGGACACTTGGTACTTACAACACATTTCAGTAGGACACTGGAGGAAGGTGAATGTTAAAAAACAAAAACAAAAAACAAATCCTGCTTTTGGGGCCTGATTCTGACTTCATGCCAATATTACACTGTCATAGTCCATTAGATTAGATTAGATTAGATTAGATTAGATTAGAACGTTATTTCTCTATGGCAGGATTTGAGCCAAGATATTTTTCTCCATTACAAGGTTTCAGAAATTGTCCAGTAAAAATTTCTCATTTGGTCCTAAGACAGCTGGACAAATATCTACATGAAAAAAGTAAATGTTTAGGAATGTGTAAAATGTATGTTTTCTTAGTGCAAAGGTTTTTCAGCTGTGCTTCCTTTCTCTATCCTATGCTTGCTTATTTGTGTGCCGTTTTGTGAAAAAGGCAATAGAGTGGGGTCTTCCAAGCGGCCTAGAGAGAATGCAGCAGAGGCAGTCAGCCAGGGCCCAGAAGGCTATATAAAAAGAGCTGCAGAGGCAGAGTGTGTTCAGTTCCTTATTGGAACTGGAGGAGCGCGGATGGTGTGCCTGGCTGGCTGAGTGAGCTACAGGCCCTGGGGCAGAGCAGTGCTGACAGATATCTGGAGTAGTGAGAAGGAGCTGCTGGCTTGCTGCTGGCCTCAACCAGGACAAGACCCTGAGGTAAAGGGTGAAGAATGTGCTGGGGCTGTGCACAAGTGGCCCAGGGACTTAGAACAGTGACACAGCATAGATAAAGGGACCTGGCAAACAGCTGCTATTTATAGGGTCCCTGGGCTAGGATGTGGAGTAGTGGATGGGCCTGGGTCCCCCACACTGGCCACTGGGGAAGTGACCTGGACTTTGATACATCCCAGAAGGGGAACTGAACTCTTTTAGGGTAAGCAGGAGATCTGGGGCCTGAAAGACCTAGAGAGTATGACGAAATTGCCTCCATGGGGGAAGTGCTGGAGTATAGCTTGATACCAGGGCCAAGACCATTTATAGACTGCATATAGGCAAGGCTTCAGGGAGAGAAAGTTCAGGCACACGCACTCTGCCAAAGGGACACTCGCAAGAGGTGAATGCTGCCCTGTTACAGGGGAGGTGTGACCTTAAGAGCATCCCAGTTCCAGATAGCAAGGATCGTGAGATATCAGGTAATGAATTTCAGTTGGCCTGACCAATTCAGCATACCCCACATCACTATGGTTTTAATCTATATCTAAAAGGTGTCATGTGCTATATCATTGCAAAACTAATAACTCACTGATCATTAATATTCTTATATGATGTATGCACAGGGTGTGTTCAAAAAGTTATAAATATGAGCTAAGAAGTACATTCTTAAAACGTGTTTGGCAAGCAATGCATAAGGACAGTCTTCCTTAGACAAAGGATTGTGTATTTGATCCTTTGACCAGACCAATCATCTGGTAGAGACAGTGAAGGTACATTTACATACTAGGGAAACAAAGCTATCAAGCTAACAGGTGGGGGAGGAAGGAGACAGCTTGGTTTTGGTTTTACTTTTCAAGGAATACATTACAAAAGTTTACTGGTCTAAAAAGATAGGGAGGCTGAACCTCCCATGATAAGCAATTGAATCAACTGATTGTATACAATATTACTGTATTATAAAAGTGTATGGAGCGATGTCATTTATGAAATCACACTGGTGATTAATATTGCGAATTGTATGTATTAACACAACATAAGGAATTATGAATACACATTCATATTATGCTTTAGTAGCTGTGACCCAAACAAAGGGAGAAACAGATCTCTCTCAGACAAGAGGGAATGTCACATCTATCTATTTGTCCCCAGAGAAATTAAGGTGTCATCAAAAATGATGGACACTCCATTTACACAGAAATCAGCAGAGGGATGAGAAAACCACAGGAAGGGAAGAATAGCATGAGATCATCCTGCCTCTTGAAGCAAAGTCAATGAACTTTGATAGAGATGCTTTTCAAATGTTTACTAAACTATAAAGGGAGGGGCAGAGAACCCCTAAGTTATCCTTCATTAGACAGCCACAAGGGAACTGAGTTACTGCAACCTGAGAAAGATGGGTTCTTCAACCCGGGGGGGAAGGAGAGGGGGGTCTCTGGGAACTGAATGTAGGTGAGAAACCTGCTTAGGCAAAAAAAAAAAATCACCTAGAAAGACAAGGGAAGCCAGCATCTTGCACTTCTGTGAAAGGTTCTGACTGAGAGAAAGTCAGTCATTGTTGGAAAGAATTATTATGGGTGAAAGAAACCATCTCTGAACAAAGCCTTTGCTTGGCTACATTAAGTGTTTTCATTTGTATGTCCTTGTGACCCTTTCTAACTTTATTTTTTTTAATTGGCATCACTTAACCTATCTCCTATTGTTAATAAATTTGTTTTATTTTTTTACTATAAACCAACTCATATTGTGTTCAAAAGAAAGGGTGTATTTACTCCAGTTCAGTTAATAAGCTATTATGTGCTTTCATCTCTTTAAACAGACAGACCTTATTATTCCCCTAAACTGTCCAGGAGAGCGTTGGACATTGCAGAGCACAAGGTTTTGGGAAAATTCAGGACTAGGAGAGTGTTGGAGTCATCTGGCTGGTTGTGACCAAGGGTGGTAGAAGCCAGAATGGGGTTGTGGGGCTGTGGACAGGCTGCTGGGGTCAGAGCTGGTGAACCCAGGTGGTCTAGCACACAGACACTTAGGGTGTGACCTGTGTGCTTGTAGGCATCCCAGGCAGAAAGCTACAGTACCAAAGCATTGTAAGGTACCCAGGGTTGAAGGACAAGTGATGATACAACTCCTCATGGGTAACAGTCAGATGCTGGAACTGTACATGCTGTAGATGAGAAAAAAAAAAACCAACAGGCTAGGAGTATTCATTGTGTTAGCTAGTGGGGCTGCACAAAACCCCTGGCTGATAGGACAACGGAAGTGAACAGTGGAGTAGCCATGATTTAATTAATAAAAAAGCTTATAAAAGCAACTACAGAGAAGACACACGCCAGGACTTCAGGAAAGTACACTTATGCAACAAACATATTCAGGGTAGCTGATTACTCTCCTTTGAGCCCTTTAAAATAAATCAATAACATGTATGTTATTTACCTGAAGGGAGTTCTAAGTACACTATCATTTATTAAAAAATGTATGATGGCTTGTGTGCATTTGAAATAAATATTTGGAAGAAAAAATCCATAGGAACCCCTTCTTAAATTTAAAATTTATTCTCACTTATTTATGTTATTTATAAATGATCAGGTAATTTAAGGAACTGATCTCTGACCAAATTATATATTTGCACTTATTTGAATCAAAAAACTAAATTGCTGTCATGGAGAGGGAAAGTTCAAATTGGATCATAATACAATAATGTTTAAGTACATTGCTCAATTAGCTGTTCCCTTGTATATAAGTTGAGGGTTCACCAGTTAGAAATGACAGAGAAGGGGAAAGATCTGGGTATATTTGTTGATCACAGGATGAGTCTGAGCCACCAGTGTGATGTGGTCATGAAAAAGACAAATTCAATCCCATGATGTATCAGGCGAGAATTCCAGCAGAGATAAGGAAGTATTAATGTTGTGTACAAAGTACTGGTAAAACCTCATTTGGAATACTGTGTTCAATTCTAGTCACTCATTTCAAGAAAGAAAGTTTAGGGGAATAGAGAGCCTAAGAGAGCTTGACTTCCTTAGCCTAGCAAAACAAAAGCTGAGAGGAGATGTGAGTTCTGACTATAAATATATTGTGGGCGGGGAAGCTAAAAGACAATGTTGACACAAGAACAAATGGATATAAACTTGCCATGAATAAACTTAGGCTGGAAATTAGAAGAAGTTTCTTACCATCAGAGCAGTGGTATTCTAGAACAGCCTCCCAATAGGAGTAGTGGGAGCAAACACTACTTTTAAGATGGAGCTTGATACATTTTATTAATAGGATTATATGATGGGGTTGCCTATAACACCAGGTGACTGGACTTGATGACCCTAGAGTTTCCTTCCAGTCTTATGCTGTGTGGTAATTTTGTGGTGATTCTTCATGGATGGGTCAAATTCTGTCTTCCTCCAAAGTGCTAGATCACTGTCTGATAAGAAGAGATGCAATATCTTGGCCAGTAACAGTAATTTTGGTGCCCTGGATATCTAGTAGTGTTGTGGAACCCAAAAAGTCCCCAAGTATATGAACCTACTTAACAGATTAGCAGAAGGCACCCTTGGATGGGGTTATAGATGATGCAGTTCTACAAACTGCTGCTTCTTCCTCACTAGCATCACCTCAGTCTTGGTTCAGCATTACCTAACTGCTCGTCATAAAGGTTCTGATTTTGGTTGGACATTGAGAAATCAGGAGTTTGGGGCTGTTTGCATTTGAATTCAAGGAGATGTAGAGAAGGATATTGTTTGCATACAGCTGGCACTTTGGCCTGTATTTCACAAGTTTTCCTAATAACTTCAACTAGGTGCCAGGTAGAGAGGATTGAGCCTTGTGGGACTTTCTTTGTAGGTAAGGGTTTTGGAGGTGGATGAACTGTTACCATAACAATCATAGACCGACTCCTTAAGAGGAAGGATTTGGGACTATTCAGGGTATTTACATTCACACCTCTGAAGCATCCTAGGAGCAGGATAGGAGTAATTTGTGTGCCACCATGTCAAGTACCACATAGAGGGTCAGCTGGATGAATGTGGATGTACTTCCCCCATCAGTGTGTAGTACATTGGGCTAATGTATATGACCATGGTGTCTTGTGGCTGGTCCCAATGACTACATAGCCTACTACTATCTCACAACTAACGGATTTCCCCTTTACCTCAGTTGGAAGGGGCCTGTGCTTTTGGTTTTGAAAGTTCTGAGTTCAGTCCCATCTGATAATCATTGTGTTTGTATGTGTATGCAGCCACGGTTAATTAATGTGAAGAGCAGACAAGAGCTAGGATTCTGGCATGTACTAGGATGATCCGAGGAATGGAAAACTTGTCTCATGAAAGGAGACTCAAGGAGCTTGGCTTGTTTAGCCTAACTAAAAGAAGGTTGAGGGGAGATATGATTGCTCTCTATAAATATATCAGAGGGATAAATACCAGAGAGGGAGAGGAATTATTTAAGCTCAGTACCAATGTGGACACAAAAACAAATGGATATAAACTGGTCATTTAGACTTGAAATTAGATGAAGGTTTCTAAGCATCAGAGGAGTGAAGTTTTGGAATAGCCTTCCAAGGGAAGCAGTGGGGGCAAAATATCTATCTGTCTTTAAGATTAAACTCGATACGTTTATGGAGGAGATGGTATGATGGGATAACATGATTTTGGTAACTAATTGATCTTTAAATATTCATGGTAAATAGGCCTAATGGCCTGTGACAGGATGTTGGATGGGGTGGGATCTGAGTTACCCAGGAAAGAATTTTCTGTAGTATCTGGTTGGTGAATCTTGCCCATATGCACTGGGTTTAGCTGATCGCCATATTTGGGGTCGGGAAGGAATGTTCTTTCAGGGCAGATTGGAAGAGGCCCTGGAGGTTTTTCGCCTTCCTCTGTAGCATGGGGCATGGGTCACTTGCTGGAGGATTCTCTGCTCCTTGAAGTCTTTAAACCATGATTTGAGGACTTCAATAGCTCAGACATAGGTGAGAGGTTTTCTGCAGGAGTGGGTGGGTGAGATTCTGTGGCCTGTGTTGTGCAGGAGGTCGGACTAGATGATCATAATGGTCCCTTCTGACCTTAGTATTTATGAATCAGACTCTTTTTTGATAATTTCTCAAATAGTTGGCTTAGTAATACAGTCCTTACTCAGACACAACTTCCAGAATGAGGAGAGGAACAGAGATCATACCTACACAGGAAGGACAAGAGAAAAAGAGCAAGAAATGATCCAGAAGTCAGAGTTAATGTATTGGAAATTGATTACAATTAAGCTTGTTTGAAATGAGGTTATGAATAAAAGATGACAATGTAAGTGTTTGAACAAAAATGGACCAGAAAGACCAGTATCAGAAAGATAAAAGAAACTGATATAATTAAATCATTCAAAACATATCACATACCAGGTTTCTAACAGATTCCATTACAGCAGTAGTTTTAGTTATTTTAAATTAATTTATGAAACATTTTATGTTAGTTAACACAGTAAATGATAGTATGTTTACATGTTATTACAAAAGGACTCATGGTTCATAAGTTCTTTAAATTTGATGTTTCTGGTTGAGAGAGCCTGGTTGGATAAAGAATGAATTTTGTTTTATATAAATCTGGAGTATGGAGCTGGAATGAAACAAGTGAAATTATAAAGCAAACAGTTAAATCAGCCTTTTTCTTATATTTGAGATGTGCAAATATTATGAATAATCTTGGAGGGTCCAGCACTAATGAATTATTGAGACTACCTAATGAAATAAATTTCATATACACATTCACATCCTGTAACTCTTCTTTTTTTCCCACCTTCACCATATAACACAAGCCCACGACATCACTGAATAACAAAGTTCCCTTCAGAGGAAACAGGGACAGCCTTATTTAAAGACAGTTAGAGGACAATTAGTTCCTCAGGCTATGTCCCTATTTTGAAAGGAGAATATATAGGCATCAGCAGCATATGTGAAATTATGAAATGGGGAATCTGATTTAATCTTTATTTGAAACACAAATTAGTCATTCTGCAAATGTATCCTGCAGTACAAATTTACTATTTGAATTGGTGTCATGTACAGAATTGTTTTTTCCATCTAAGCCAGAAGCCATGTGGCAGTGTCTCATGGGTGCCTTTTCTTGTTAACAGTATCTGTTTCCAGATTAACAAAGAAGACATTCCTTTTGAAATACCCTTTCTGAATCTTAAAGGGCAGTTTGGGGCAGAAAATAGTCTAACTGTAGTCAACAGATCTGAGTCCCATCTGCATACACTATTGACTGGAACAGGATTTAACTTCTAGTTATTCCTGTTCACATGGCAGAGCCAACATGTCAGTGGGAGAGTTAGTGAGATTCTTGTAGGCAGTGCTCAGAGCACTGGATGAGCTCCCTTTATGTATGGGAATAAAGAGATTAGATAAATTAAGGGCCTAGTTTGCCCCTTTGCAGGTTTTTCCCATGAAGGGAGCAGGAAGCTCCATTCATGTTGGCTTATGTAGATGCTGACCAACTGTTCCATTGGAGATGGTTGGCTTCTGCCCTTCCAAAACAGGCAAGGGCTTCATCCCTGGATATCCTGATTGGCAAAGGATGACTTTTTAATGGTGTGTATATACTGTATTTGGTGGGTAAGTTATGTTCTCTATTAAAATTACAGAAGATAGAACCCAAGCCTACAAGGTGGTGGTCACCTTTGTGATCTGTTGGGCAACCTTGATTCCTGTTGATGTTAATCGGGACTGAGATTGCTCAGCATTTTTCAGGATTAGCCTAAAACTAGTAATTACATGCACTAATTGTATTTATAAATGGGGATTTATTAATGGAAACATAGATACAGTCTTAACCATGTAGCTAACAGGACACTGATAGCAGAAGTCTCCACAGTAAGCATTCTAATGCCCTTCTCTTGATTCACTGGATTTTTTTTCTCTGATTTTATATTTCATTCACTATGGATTATTTCCAAACATTGGTGACCCTGGAGATGACAGCTTCAATCTAATCAAATGGACTAAGGTTTGCTTAGCTTCACTTATGCAATGATACCCTCTGAGCAAGGGAAAGTAAAATGACAGCTGCACCATCTTTTGTTTCATTACCACTGGAATGAAGAACATTCCTTTCCCCGTTGAAACTATTTTAAGAAGTCCATCTCTGCTTGTGAAAATCTCTTGGTACTTGGGTTATGAAATAAAACTGTTGTCATTAAAAACTTAATCCAAAATTTAAACTGTGTGTGACACCTTATAGTGAAATGACCTACAGTTCAAAAAGTAGATGTTTCAATCTAAATAAACTGCTCTATTTTGTCTTGACAGAAAGATACTGTATTCTTATGTACACTTGGGTGAGATTTGCTCATTCCTAAAACACCATATCTCTGCCCTTAAAAAAAAAATCTTGGGGTCAGTTAACCACAACTTTAAACATCTTTATTGACTTATTTTCTTTCTATTTTCTACAATCTGTTTTTTTTTCTTTTAAGTGCTCTGATGAGCATTAAGCTCCATTTAAACAACACATTTTCAGTAGTAAGGTATAGTTCCACTTCAGGTTGTTTTTTTTTTTCTTTACTGTTTTCAGAGGGTTTTAGTGTATTTGTCTGAGGTAGTGCTGACTTTATTAACTGAGAATTTGGATTGCTCTTGCATGGCATATTACAGCATTCAAAATACATTTATCAAGCCAGAGCTATCTAACAGTAACAAAACTCCAGGATGTGAATGCATATAAACCGGCATGTTGCCCACTTGGGGCCAGATTGTGCTTCCCTTACTCACTTTACATAGTACCTTTCTTCTTGAGTAGTCTCATTGTTTTCATTAGGAACACTCAAAAAAAAAAAGTACTGTTTAGGATGAGAAAAGATAGCAGAATCTGGTCTTCCGTTGCCAAAGTCTTGTTTGCCCTACAAGAGGCAATCAATAAGAACTGTAATAATTTATTCATTCAACTTGAATGTTCCTCCTATGATAATTACAATATGATATTTCTTGTAGTCTGTGAAGGCGAAGAGCAGCATTATTTAAGATTGTTTTATATTGTTAAAATAAATTTCAACTGGAAAATAGAACAGTACTGTGAGATTTAGTCATGCATTCAGAAAATACTTAGAATGATTCCATCCAGATTTTAACAGATCATTATGACAGGCATTAACTTTGATCAGGACACACAGGTGAATGAAAGAAAGGAAGACGGATGGATTTAAGTGCCAACAGGCTACAACTATATTAACAATAGCGAGGGACACTATCCAACCCCCTCTCACATATACCAGGTATTTAATTGGGTGAAGTGCAGGGTTCCAAGGCTCCCACCATACAACCAATAACTCAGGGCAGACCTACAGCCTAATACATAGGAGTCAGCTCACTTCTGATTCATCTTGCCCTCGTACTGGCAAGAGGATAGAAGATACTAAGAGGAACCTCAGACTGCAAAAACTTGAGGTATCCCATTTGTCTTACAGGCAAAAGGTCCCTCAGCCAAATCACAGGTCTCACTTATAATCTGGGTGGTGACCCTTTTAGCCTTTATCCACCCTGTACACCAGCAACAAGTTGTGATGAACTGAATATAACTACATTCCTTCTAGCACTAAGATTCCTATTCTTAGTCCTTTTAACCTAAACTCTGTCTCAACAATTCTGTGAAGAAGATAACCCCACCCCCATGCACAAGACCCCTGCCAGTTTGGCCCAATGGGAAAAAAAATCCTTCCTTATCAAAAAAGATGACTCAACTACACAGAGAGAGGATAGGACAGCAACACAGCAAGATGGCACTCAGTTGCTTGGGAAAGCTTTAAATTGAGGGGAGGGGTCTGCGAGAACCAATCAGCTTCTATTATCCCCCCAAACTGGCCAATGGGAGGCAGAACCTCTCCCCCTCCAGGCATACTCCCACATGTTGCACTTTGAAGAACAAAGAGGGGCTCAGCTAGAGTATATCTGGATACAAGCTCTCCCCTCCACCTCCCAAGGGTTGGCCATCCCCCTTCTAGTCAGACCAAACTTCCTTCCCGCTGAGACGGAGAGGGGCATTCTCTGGCAAACATTCATGTTCTGCATATATTCAGTATTATTGAATGGGTCAAAAATAGTTCATCCGGGCACCCACCCTGAAATCACAACAGGCCAGATTTTCAGCTGGTATAAATTGGTGGATGTCTATTGAAGTCAACGGGACTATGCCAGTTTACACCAGTTGAAAATCTGTATTATCCATAAAATTATGTTGTTATAGGCAGGCATTCAGTATATTATTTTGGTGCATATTTAAGTTTCACATCTTTGGTAATTCAAATACAAGTAGTTTATGTCTGGGGTGTACTGACCATACTTGATTGAAGTGTTCCACAAATTCTCACTGGAAGAAAATTTTATCTCATAATTAACCAATATTCAATATAAATGCAGGACATGTCCCTTTGGGACTTTTGAATTACATGGTAAAACTCACCAGAGTGTTCCCTTGTCTCCTACCTGACTGTCTAATATTTATCTCAACTCAAGAATCCTGAAAGGTTTTAATAGTACAAATAACAAACCTCATAACAGCCTTGTACAGGACCGATATTGCACATTTCATGCCAAATTCAGAGAAGATGTATAAACTGATTACTGATACTCCCTTACATGTACTCAGACTCCCTTACAGTCAACGAGATTCCATGCGTAAGTGAACATAAGGGGTCAAAGTTAGCGTAAATGACACGCCAAGGAGTCAGAAGACGGTGCAAGTTAAAATATGGGTTGGCCTAATTTGGCAGACACTTTCTTGCACCTGCCTGTTAGTTGCTTTTCGTGTGATTGCCCCACCCCTTCCCATTCTGGACTCCTGAGTAATACCACCTCATATTCTGACCAATTCAGAGTTGGTAAGTGGGCACAAAAGTGTAAGTTACATGTTGTGAAGTCAGTGTTTGTCCGAGGGAGTCTAAAGAATGTGATATTGATGTAGTGTATGTACGCTGTGGGGACAGCAGAAGGTGTAAATCTGCTTCGACTCCCTTTTTACTTACACTCACCTCTGACTGTAGCCCTTTATCTCTAAACCAGAATTCCCTTTTCCAGTTAATATCACAAAGTGAATACATTTGTATCCTTCTCTGACATATTAATACATTTTAATAAACTAGAAGCCCTAAAATTTATATTTTGTTATGAATACATTTTGATAAATTAGAATCTCAACGTCCTCCCATCATGTCTGGGCATCGCAGTTAAGAGTTTGAGTCTGCACTGAGCAGGTGCAGAATGTTTCATTTGTATATGTAAAACCCAGGGTGAAAAATGCAGGACCAGGAAGAGACCCCAATCTTTCATTAAAGAGCCCACATCAAGTAATTCCTGCCTATAAGCAGGTATAGACACATACACATCTAAGCACCTCATCTGTATGCTGAGAATCACACTTAGGCTGTGCCTTCAGACATGCCCATTCTCTCCCCACAGCTTGTCAATTTTTACCTTGTGCTCTTAAGAGTTGAGAATTGAGATTGATTTCTGCTCACCATACACAGGGACAGCTCCTTTGAGGTGCTCAGCATACTTAACTCTCCCTGAAGTCATTTAAAGTTGAGGCTGCTCAGCTCCTTGCATTCCTAGTACTTGAGCGGATGTGTGGCCACATATAGTTTTTGCTTGCACCTGTACTGTAATGCAACAACCTGGCACTCCACTGTACAAAAAGATGCAGAATCAGAGCAAAAAGAAATGTTGTATTAAGGGCTTTGCCCAGAGACGATCCATGCCTGACTATAGTGGTCGGGGGAGGGGAGGCAGAGTGAGGGCAGCCTGCTTCAGCAGTGTGACTGAGCTCACTCAGTCCCTGTGAGCATGCTCAGTACAAGCCAAACAGTGAATCTGGAAGTGGGGGAGAAAGTGGCTCCCCATGACTCCCCCCACACATTGCCTTTGGCTTTGCTTGCCCTCAGTTTTTCAACAGCTCCATTTTCCAAATGTTGTTTTTGCCACTATTTTGCCATTGCCTTTCAAGTTGCTATGAGTCATTGGAAAAGACTTTCTCGTTTTTTTATTTTGGCAAATGTACATGACCAAAATTATAAGTCTTCCAGCTCTTTGCTGTCATAACTCACCTCTCCATGTTAATATTCTTGTAAAACCTCCAACTGATGCTGTTGGTATCACAGTTTGTAAGAGATGGGTTTGATTGAATTGACTATTTTCAAAGTTCATATGAGCATGCAGGAGGAAAGAAAAACAAAATACCAACCTGGCTATTACATTGAAAATATTAGTGTGATCCAATAATCTGGGCATGGTCTCTGTTCAGAGTATGTCTTCAGATACAAATCGTGACTGCCTGGGTAAAATCAGATTAGCTGTGTCTAATTGAGCAAGGCTTTGAATGCAATGTCTCACTCAGATTTGTACCTGACATCACCAAAGAGAAATCCGCAGCTTGTGACTACAATGCACTCATTTTAAAGGCATTAATTTTTGTAGTTGCCTCAGTTTTTGGGTTTCCAAATTGAGACATTGTAAAGGAGACCTATTTTCAGAAGGAAGGTTCCCAACACTTTTTGTGAAAATCAGGCTCCTTCAAAGACTCTCAAGTAAAGTCACTTGGGAATTTTTCAACACCACTTCCCCTCCCCCCCAAAATGCAAATTCATCAACCCAAAACTGTTTATGAAACAGCGTCAAGTTTGACAAACCATCAAACTCAAAAATATTTGGTGTTAAAAAAAGTTTTGAGATTGTAGAGTCAAAATGACTTTTCATTTCAAAATTTCAGAACATTTACAGTAAAAAGCTTAAAAAAAAATGGGAAAAAGGTCAAAAATGAGATAAAACATTTTGATTGGCCAGAACTGATTTTTTCCCCTCACACACTTGATTTGTGAATTTTTTGGGATTTCAACTTTTCCATCTGTCTCTGGATGAATTTTTTTTTCAAATGTCAAATATTCTTAGATGGAAAAATTGTGTCCCTCCCAGCTCTAATCTCAAGATGGGTACCTTAAATCACTGGTCATTTCTTTAAAAAAAAAAAAAAAAAGAACCCCATAACAATTTTAGGCTTATAAGGGTGTGTCTACACTACAATTAAACACCTTCGGCTGGCCCATGTCTGCTCACCTGGACTCACTGCTGGTGTTTAATTGCAGGTAGAGGTTTGGGTTTGGGATGGAGTCCAAGCTCTGGGACTCTGCATAGAGGGAGTGTCCCAGAGCTCAGGCTTCAGCCCAAGCCTGAATGCCTACACTGCAGTTTTAAAGCCCCAGAGCCTGGGACCCATGAGCTTGAGTCAACTGACACGGGCCAGTTGCAGATGTTTCATTATAGTGTAGATACACCCTGAATGTGGTCTAAGTTTGAGGAGCTGTTACTATTAATACTTGTAGTTCTGAGTTTTCCCCCAAGATTTTAGAAGCAAACATTTTACCCTTGCTGACAAAGATTTATTTATTTGTTTCTAATACTATGTGAACACTATATGTGCAAAGTGTGAATGTCACTAAAACTCTCACAAATTTAATCTGTACTTACAACTTTTGTGATTCAGATACTCCCATCCCACTGGAAAACCGATGGGAGATGGCCAAGAGAAGAGGAAATATCAGCAAAGTTCCCTGTGTGGATTGTCTTCTAAATGCTATTGTTGTGAAGAGGGCTTTACCCCTCACCATACTCCCATAAAGAAGCAGAGCGTTTGACACTTATAACATCCAGATTCCCCAAACTCTACTGGAAGCTCCAGAGCTCCCTGTATCAACTGGATTCATGGCAGACCCCCCATTGCCTGTGGCTGTCCCAGAGAAGCTCTTTGTTGGGTTGCCGGTGTTTGATTAATTTTCCCTTTTCCCTGGCATTGATGTGTGTTTGTGTGTGTATGTGCAGTAGGAGAACAAAACATCCTCATCATCTCCACACAGATGGGTCCTGGACTGTATGAAGACCCATTACTGTAGATCCTGGGAAAAGGGGTGGTCAGAGGTGGTTTCGCATCCATGTGTGGGCCTGTGAGGAACAAATATATGTTAATTTTGTAATTATTCTAGTCTCTCTCGAAATACAGCTGACTCTGTGGAGTCATTTTAATGGAAAAATCACAGTATAAAGAAATTTGAGAGGCACTTAACTCTTGAAATGTTAATTAGCCAGAAGGGGAATTCTATTGCAATTATATAAAAGATTGTACCCCTTTTAAGATTACTGTTTGTGTAGCTACATTAGAGTTTCACTCTTAAAATAATACTCTGCCTAGTACTTCATAAATAACTTAAACAAAGCCATCAATAAGTTGGAAAGGCCACTGTGACAGATATGGCAGCTTCCTGCAATATCCTTGAAAGACCTTATTGTATTTTTTTATATATTATTTTGAGCTGGGATTATATGCAACTTTTCTGGGAGGTGATGTGACGGATGTAAGACCTGGCAGTTCAATACACTATATTGAAAAAGTTCCTGCCAAGTATGGACTTTGGAACAAAAAATGTGAGATAGATTTTCTGGCAATTCCCTAGGGAGAGGTTCATGCAAATTACCCAACTCCAGTTATGCCCAAACCCAGCCTTTTGAATCTATTCCCTGAGGAAAGGGGTCACTGTCTTCTGATAACCTTTTATAGAAGGCCAATATCAAAGGCTGAAGCTGAATGAAGAAATGGTTGCTCTTGTCCAGTCTTTATTCTGGTTGTGGATCTAAGATGGAGGTGAACTTCTAACCACGAGGAAAACCCAGTTGTGAATTTTGAAGTACTAAAACACGGTATTCTTGTCAGCAAGTTAAGGAAGTATGGGCTGGATGAATGCACTATAAGGTGGGTAGAAAGCTGGCTAGATTGTCGGGCTCAACGGGTAGTGATCAATGGCTCCATGTTTAGTTGGCAGCCGGTGTCAAGTGGAGTGCCCCAGGGGTCGGTCCTGGGGCTGGTTTTGTTCAATATCTTCATAAATGATCTGGAGGATGGTGTAGATTGCACTCTCAGCAAATTTGCGGATGATACTAAACTGGGAGGAGTGGTAGATACGCTGGAGGGGAGGGATAGGATACAGAAGGACCTAGACAAATTGGAGGATTGGGCCAAAAGAAATCTGATGAGGTTCAATGAGGATAAGTGCAGGGTCCTGCACTTAGGACGGAAAAATCCAATGTACCGCTACAGACTAGGGGCCGAATGGCTAGGCAGCAGTTCTGTGGAAAAGGACCTAGGGGTGACAGTGGATGAGAAGCTGGATATGAGTCAGCAGTGTGCCCTTGTTGCCAAGAAGGCCAATGGCATTTTGGGATGTATAAGTAGGGGCATAGTGAGCAGATCGAGGGACGTGATCGTTCCCCTCTATTCGACATTGGTGAGGCCTCATCTGGAGTACTGTGTCCAGTTTTGGGCCCCACACTACAAGAAGGATGTGGATAAATTGGAGAGAGTCCAGCGAAGGGCAACAAAAATGATTAGGGGTCTAGAACACATGACTTATGAGGAGAGGCTGAGGGAGCTGGGATTGTTTAGCCTGCAGAAGAGAAGAATGAGGGGGGATTTGATAGCTGCTTTCAACTACCTGAAAGGGGGTTCCAAAGAGGATGGCTCTAGACTGTTCTCAATGGTAGCAGATGACAGAACGAGGAGTAATGGTCTCAAGTTGCAGTGGGGGAGGTTTAGATTGGATATTAGGAAAAACTTTTTCACTATGAGGGTGGTGAAACACTGGAATGCGTTACCTAGGGAGGTGGTAGAATCTCCTTCGTTAGAGGTTTTTAAGGTCAGGCTTGACAAAGCCCTGGCTGGGATGATTTAACTGGGAATTGGTCCTGCTTCGAGCAGGGGGTTGGACTAGATGACCTTCTGGGGTCCCTTCCAACCCTGATATTCTATGATTCTATGAAAACCTACCAGAGTAGTATGTTGCAGTTGGGGGTGATCTCTGGTAAGCATTTTTAGCACATGTTTAGGTTCTTTTATTGTTTTAATAAATTTTCTTTTTTACAATTTTACCTTAAGAATAAATGTGCTTGAGTGTGTTAACTTGTAACTTCTTGCAGTTCACTGGTTGTAGCCCTTGGAGAGAAGGCAAAACACAGGCACTGGCCTGTTTACACACTCTGGCTTGCTGGGTGTATCATAGTGTAAGGTATGCAGCCTTAAAACCCACAGTCAAGAGGGAAAGAAATAGTGGTGTCCGCCCAAGAGAGGAGATGGTTAGAAGTCGGAAACCTTTAAATGGTTGCCCTCAAGGGACCCGGGAGAGAGAATAAAGGTGCAGTTACCCTGGAATTTTGACAGTTACTATAGAACCAGATACCTGAAAAATCAGTAGATCACTCTGGCAAAAAAATTGGGTGATGATGTGGTCTGGAAATAAAGCAGTTTGTTATTGAAATTCTACTAGATACACATGTCCCTGGGGGCATAGGAGGAGGTACTTATTCAGAAATTGTTAAGACGATACTTCCATGAATTTCCTGAAACTAATCAACAAGGTTTTGATAGTCTGTCTGACAGAATATTGGCTATTTTCCTATGCAATTAACTTGAAAAGGAAGTTAGCATTTAAAAAATTAAACTCCGGAGTCCAAAGGAACAGATTGCATTTTAACATAATGGGACAAAACTTTGTCTGTATGATCCCATGCATAATATCCAGGTATCATTTCTTATACATTTTCTTACTTAATATATTTTTTCTTTAACCAAGATTGTTGTTAGTTTGCAAAGTCTTGCAATGCATTTACTTCAAGCAGTTAATATTTCATTTGCAAACATTTCTACGTGAGAACTCTTATTAATAAAAAATATATTATTAATTAAGCATTCCCCATGGACTTCACCTTGAGGTAGCAGGAATGTGTTCATGCCCCCATGACACTAAGAGCTATGTAGGTGGGAGTGTAATGCCTTCTAGGGAGACTGGCAAAGAAGGGAGGCAGTGGTGAAGGGCCTTATGTCTCCATGACATAGAGAGACATAAGAGAGAGATATTATCAATAAAGAGAAAAGATAGTGAGGCTTACAGATTTCTTCACACTCTGAATATTATCCATATAGGTGACAAAAAGTAGCCATGCCTTTCTATAAATAGCAACAAATAATATCTGGCTCTCATATTAGCTCTCTGTATATCAGTAGATTTCAAAGCATTTTACAAAAGAGGCCAGTTTTGTTATCCCCATTTTACAGATGGGGAAACTGAGGATTTAAGAGGTGAAGTGACTTGCCCAAGGTCTCCCATAAGGCATATTGCAGAGCCAGGAATAGAATCCAGATTTCCTGAGCCCCCTAGTCCAGTGCACAAATCATATTTTTTCCATAGACAACACATCACACAATTTGGTTTTCCATTTATTAACTGAAATGATGGTAGGAGACATTCATTCTGAGTAGAGCTGTTCAGGAATTTCTCACGGGGATGATTTTCTGACAGAAAATGCAGTCTCTATGGAAAAATCAAAATTCTGATTTTGCCAAAAATGTTCAATTTTCTGTCAGGAAAATCTATATAAAATATTTCATTTATGGTCTGCTAGACCTGATTTGGAATATTTTGGATGTTTTAACTGACTCAAAACAGTTTCGAGTTAGTTCAACAAAAAATTAAATAGCATTTTCCACTGTAGGTTCCTATTCTCTCCTATAGGCTGGACTTTCAGGAGGACAACATAAGGACTACAGTTGTGTGGGTCATGCTCAGACAATGCAAGTGTGGATACTACTTGAGTCCTCTCTTCCTGCAACCCTTTGTATGGGTCATTCATAGTCTGGCTCAAATGAGTTTGCATTTGAATATTAAAATTATGAAGTTGAAGAGGATGAATTTCCAGCTAATTTAAAATGGCGCAGAACACATCCTGCATAGACTGGGTAGCACTCAGATGTAAAGGGGATCAGAGACCTAGAAGGTCCTCTGAATAATGTAAAAAGTTCTTCAGACAAGCTTAGTCACTGATGGTCTGAGGAAATGTTTATGAGACACAATGTGAGATTATCTCCAAAGCTTTTATTTCTCCATTACTTTAAGTGTGGAGCGTCCATTGATTTGGTGCAGGCCTTACATTTAGCAGGTACTTAATGCAAGTTTGTAACTTATTACAGGCAATTAGTATTCAAGAATAATGTGTCTGCTTCTCTGTTTATTGAGCCACCAGCGATGTGTACAAGGTTTCAAGGATATTCTTGTTTCCTCTCTCTCTTTCTTTATGCTTTATGAACAATCTTAGGGCTTCTGAAAGGTACCAAATTGTGAGCCATGGAAACCAAAGCTCTCTGTGTTATCCACAGAACTGATACTGTGGAGTTTGTGTCAGTGCAGCTTTTCCACACTGCCTTGCCTATAACCCAAACCCCGATCTGACAGAAGCACCTCGAGAAGTAAAAAAGATGGTTAAGTCTTCATGCATATTCAGTCCTTAGTCTCTTTGCTGAGACTGCCAAAAGGTGTGAATGACCATTTCATGTAAAGCACCTACCGCACTGTGGGTAATAAATAATAGTGTGCCAACATAACGCCAATTGCAAAATTAATGCTTAGTTACAGTAGTAAATATTAATGTTTCAAATAGCATTAATTTTTGTACTGATCATCATTAGGCTATTTTGTGAGGCTTTGCAAGCAGCTTGCTTTGGGTTTCAGCTGCTTCTGGCATCTCCCTTCCAGACACTCCTTATTCCTGATCCAGGAAGCTCTGATGCAATGGAATTGTACGGTGGTTTTCTGTAGCTCCATGAAATGCTTTCCCCAACCAACCAGATCATCCCCCTCATGAAGTTCTGGTTTCTCTCTCTTGATTTTACTGAAGGTGAAATACAAGGTCTTTTGCAATTAATGATGCCTAATGAAGCATAGGTCATTGTGTGTTCCTGAAGATCACCTAAAAGGGAATGGGGGAATTGATCCATCTGAAATATAGGGGCTAAGTAAGGAAGTGAAAACAAACAAACAAAAGTGTATGCTAATTAGCCCACAGATCTATGACCCTGGTAGAAAATTAAAACTATATAATTAAAACCAAAGACCATTTTGCAGTGCTATTAATGGAACAAACAATTTTGTCGCTATGGACACTTCTGTTATTTTGTAAAATTACCATATCCCACAAGCTTTTTGATGCTGCGGAAGTGACAGCAAGATAACACAGAACAAAATTCAAGGAAGCTGCTACAGATTTTCTGTTTCCTCTTAGAACTAATGACTTTCAGAGTACATCAAAAGAGTGTCCAAACTGCATCCTGTCTTTGTCTTTACTTATGTAGCTGTTACAAACCTCAAAACCTTCTATATTCAAGTGCTAGTGTGCTTGCCATTTTTGCAATGTTATTGAAAATGTCACACTGCCATTTCTTGCTGATGCAGAAAACCAACAATATTGAATGATGTACTTCATTTACTGATCCTTGGCATTAATTGGAAGTATCTTTAAATTTCATCATTCACACAGATATTATGTGCTGAAAATTTGGTGTTTTAACTTTGTGACATAGCCTAAGTTTTATGGGTATATGGAAACTAAATTCCATAGTTTCATACTATTACACATGGCAGTATTTTAAAGTGTACATCTATTGTATACCTTTTGGTCAATCTTCCCTAGAATTTTTTTTTGTAATTATTTTACTACTTTGATAGAAATGCAAATATGAGAAACACATTTAGTGTGCATCGTTTTCATTGGTCCAAAATCTGTGGTCCTTGCACAAACAAAAATCTCACTGAACCAGATGAACTCAATAGGATCTTTGTCTGAGCAAGGGCTAAATAAAATTACAGGATTTTTTCTCACTACAACATGCTGAGCCACTCTGGTGAAGAGATGAATGTCGTTAACTTCTGTCCACTCAGTCAGTAGGACTTGGGAGTAGAACTGGTGATGTTTTGGTTCATTTATAATGTCATAAAGTATAATAAAAATAATAAGAAAAATCTTGGGTCAAACTGAAAACAACAAAAATTGAAATTTTTGGCAAATTGAAAAATGTTTAAAAATTGCATTATTGGATTAAATGAAACGTTTTGCTTGAACCAAAATAAATATATTGTAATGGTTTTGAATTTTTAAAAATAAAGTGAAAGGCACTTTTAAAACAAAAATTTGTTTCAGGCTAAAAAAAAAAATCAATATATCCTCCCCCCGCCCCCTTAAAATAAACAATTCAGTGAAACTAACATGATTTCACAAAAACATTTTCATGTTGCCAAGTCTGAATTTTTTACTGGAAAAAAAATCAGGTGAAAATTTTACCCTGCTTCATTTGATTTTGGAGGAGTTGAGAACATTTTGGATTTTATTGGAGAGACTCAGCACCTCTCATTATAATGCTGAGTGATGAACTTCATGTTTCCATGTCACAGTTACATTTCTAAAGCAATTCAAAGACAAAGCTATTATCTTATTTCCTCTCTGTACACCAGAGTGTTAGGAATTTGTATCTTTTTGTTGTTTTTAATTTAATGGGGTAACATTGTGAAAAGGATCTTCCATAAATATCATACATGGTTTTGGTCCTGCTCCTGAGATCACTTACTCTAATATTACACTGATATAGGCTGATTGATTACAGTTCATCCCAATTTACACAGTTGAAAGTGAAAAGAAAATCAACTGTTTGTTTACCTCTCTAGGAAAAATAAATGAAAATGTAGGTTCTAGGATTACATTTTACTTTTCAATTGTGTGTGTGTATATATGTATTGTGGCAGAGCTCCGACCTTGTCCCCGTGGGTCCCGCGCTTCCAGGTGGTTTATGCTAGCTTCAGAGGCTCACTGCAACACTCCACGTAGCCCTTCTCTCTCTAGGGCCAGGGATACAGTCTACTGAGCCCTTTTCATCATAAGCCAGCAATGGAGGTTGGTGAGAGAATTCCCAGTCTCAGTTGCTCCTACGGCCTCATGCCAAAACAATTTAGCCTCCTGTCCTGACAGAGGCCTGTTTTCCCCCTCCCAGGAGGTGTTTCTGTAGTGGTGGGTTGGGGGGAACCGGGGCCCGCCCTCTATTCCAGGTTCCGGCCCAGGGACCCTAATGGTAGCAGCTGTTGGCAGCCAACCTTTCACTGCCAGAGTGCTATATTTCCCTGGACCACTTCCCCACAGCTCTCCTGCTTCTCCCTTACCAATGACTTGAGGGTGTCTTCATTAACCAGCCCTTCAGCCACACTTACTCTCCTCTAGCTCTCTTCTGCTTGACTGGAGTGAGTCCTTTTATAGTATCAGAGTGGCCTTAATTATAGACAGGTGGTCACATTAGCTTAATGGCCTCACCTGACTCTTTGCAGGTTAATTGGAGTCAGGTATTCTCTTTAGCCTGGAGCATCCCCTGCTCTGGTCAGTCAGGGAACAGAAACCTGTTTATCCAGTGGCCAGTATATCTGCTTTTGACACCTCTGCCTTCCGAAGTCTCTGAGCCATCGCCCCTGCCCCCCTACCCGACCCCTGTTAGCTAGACCCCAGATGATGCCATGGAGGGCTGGGCCTTAGTACAGGGGAAGCATGGCAAGTGGAAGGCTCGAGTTCTGCTCCTTTCCACCGATGCGGAAGCCCCACGGAAAACCAGGAAGGGGGGCACCAATGCCGAGCCCTCTGCCTTGCCCAAGGGTGCGTTCCATCCACCGGTACCTGCTGGGGAAGACGTGGCAGCACCAGAAGGCAGTATCGCCCCTCCGCTGGAGTCCGTTCCCTCAGAGGCCCCCAATGGAGCCCCTCCTACCCCTTTAACGTCTGGAGCCCCTGTGAGCTGGCGGGGAGAACTCTGGATGCCATTGCCGCGACTGGGGCCATTACCTCCTCGTTTCTAGAGGATGGCCCCCAGGGAGCGGCCTCTGTATTTCCCTGTCCCGACTCACCAGGGGCTGCTATCTTCGCTCCACCGATGAGGAGGGTGAGGAGGTTGGCCAATGGAGGCTCCTGTGACTCCTGTGACTGTGGGGCCTATTTCTGATCCTCCGTCCATTCACGTCACCGGGCAGAGTTCCTCTGGGCGACGTCCACTAACTCTCTTGATGCCTTCGAGGAGCAGTGGGCACTGTGTGAGGTTCTCTGCTCGATGTCCCCATCTGGTTCCCTTCGTTTGACCCTTTGACCGCACTCCTGTCCCTGTTCTTTCATTAGTTGTCCTCCATAATTATTTGGTTTCCAGGTCCTGTGGACCCCCTCTGAGGCTGGGAGGGGGGGATCCTTTAGCAGTGGGCGGGCTTTGCCCGCCCAATTCATGGATCTCAATAAGGCTACTCTGCTGTACCCAACTGGCCTGAGTCTATTACAATACACACACACAGTGTTTTAAAATAGGAGAAACACAAATATCATGTACTCTATGTGGCATTGTATCAATGCTCAGTATCTTTTAAAATTTAATTTAATAACTATTATTCATCACACTATTCTGAAACGAATGTTGGAACATGGTGGTGCACACCCATTAAATTAAAAAGAAAGATTCATTCGAATAAGTCAAATGGAATTGCCCTTTCATAACTTGTAACTTATTGGTGTTTATTAATGCTGCAGAAATATAGCACAACATGCTTTGTTAAAACAATAGCAACAGCGTTCTGAGATTATTTCATACTTCTCTAATACATACCTGTCTGTCTAATATGCGTGCATTATGACAGATGGTTAGATTAGATGTAATGATTGTTATGAGGTGAGCTATTTCCTATTTTAAATTTGTACATAAACTCTACGTGCATTTTATTCAGTCTGAAAACAAGAAGATTGAAACTGGGCATGGCCATGAGATTAATATCTTTAAATTGTAATAGGATTGGTTCTGTTTGTACAATTTCCAATTATCATTACAATCATTATCATGAGAGTGGATTCATGTAGTTACATATTCTGTTCTCATTACAATTTTTTTACACAGAACAATGCTATACACCTGTGACAAACAACAGTAAACTATGCTAATCTGTCCTTTGCCATGTGACTAAAAATTCATTGTTGCCTTCACAGCTTTTACAACTTTAGCTGCCAGCCAAAGTAGAAAACATTTAAATGGATGCACAGTAGCATTGCATACTTCTATTTTTCATGCATTTTGTAGGCATAAGATATATCTAATATGACAATTCTATTTCTCATGTAACTCCATTGATTTAATTGATCCAATGTCTCATTTTTATGATGGTTTTAAAAAAAAGAAAAGTAAAAAAGAGAGAAAGAAAATGGCTTAAGGTATAAGTTGTAGGGGTTAAACCTTGCCCCTGTTGAAGTCAATGGGATTTTTGCCATTGATGTCACTTGTGCCAGTATTTCACGATAATATGAATTTCTCATGATAATAAGAATGGGCAGAGTTAAAATCACTATAATCTCAACTGTGCAAAGAATGGAAATACTGTTTCACGGAGAATTTTCAAATTTCAAAATTTGTTTTGGTTCCAGTTAGGAACAAAATGCAAACACTTCAAAATTCTCTGTGAAAGAAAATTATGAAAAACAACAATAAAAAAGCCCTGAGATCCACTGAAATATTTTATTTCAACAACACTGAAACATTTAATTTGGCTTTATTCTGAATTGGAAAACAACGTGAACATTTCAAAAATCTCCATGATGGAAAATTCTTGGGGGAAAAAATCATTTTGGATTGATCAGAATGTTTCTGTGAAATCAAATGTTTCATTTCAATTTTGACAAAATAAAACAATTTTGAAGTTAAAAGTTGTTTCAAAATGAAAAATCAAAACATCGTCTGAAAATATTGATACGAGATGTTTCTTAATCATTGGACTTCTCCACTCCCCAAAGAACAACATTTCAGTGAAAGCAACACAATTTCACAGCGTTTCAATTTTGATGGAACTGCATTCTCTGAGTTTTTCCAACAGTTGTAGTCATAATCTTTTTTTCTTTCTTTAATGTAAGTTATTTCAATTCAAAACTAGGCTATGAAGTTTTTTAAAAGCCCATCTCATAGCGAAGGTTTACTTGGACATTCCCTAGTGCCTGAAAGGAGGAATACACTCAAGTGGTGTTTGGGGAGTGTGTGAGTGAGAGTAGAAGTTGGTCTTCTGGGAGTGGGAAGTTGTAGTCTCAATCGGATTCATTGATGTATAATGATGAGACCAAGGTTGCTTAAATAGGTTATAGCATTTTATGTGGCATGTCTCAGCATCTCCAGCGCAGAGGAATGTCTGTCCTATTAGCTTTATAGGAGCACTCCTGACATGTGCTTCACATTAGGAGGTCTGCTTATTATATGGAGTGTGGCTGTCAGTTCTTCGGTGAAAAGAGCTAATCTATTTCATGTGAAAGTGTAATTTCTGTAACACTCCATTATAGATGAAGGAATGGACCTCTAGTTATGTTCACCTACTGTCTCCAGCTGGCCACTATCAACTTCCTCACAAGCTCTTTGTTACAGCACAGCCTTGTGTTGTACCCAGTTTGGGGAAAGGCTGTACTGAGTATGGTTACACAAATTTGAAGGCAAGGCATTTACAGAATAAAATTAAATATGAGAATGGAAATGTTCTTTTGTTGCCCCAAAGAGCAGAGATGCTATATTTACACCTGCAATTCACATGGATCTCTTATGAGTGAAGTAACAATACCTACTTATAACTAAGGCTGTCAGAAAATTGTGGTCCATGGTTTTGTTATGGAAACTTCAACTTTTAACACACACTGAAACATTTTAAAGTTGCCGCAAATTTGAATAGTGTTGCGATTTTATGTGTCATGTCACAACCCCACTCACATTTGGCCTAGCTGCTCCTCTGTCATGATGGAAGGGTGGCTGGACAAAATTTGAGTGAGTGACATTGTGACCTGGTACACGGAGTCACAAAGCCATTCAAATTTCACCAGGCCACCCCTCCATTATTCTTGACTTTGAGAGCCAAGTAGGACATATGGCTTCTCTTCTGTGCTGCTGCTCTACTATGGAAGGTAGGACTGAATGCCTTGGAGGAAGGTGCTTTAGTACCTATGTGTGGGAGTGTGCCCAGGGCTCCTGATCCTTGTGGGGAGTATTGAAAGGAGAGAGGTCTTAATTTCTCATCAGGAAACGAGTTGAAAGGAAACCTGAGACTAGACCGCCTGGGGAGTGTCCGCCTAGTGCTACGCTGACCTGCTGATGTCTGACCGCACCAAAACTGCAACTTGAAAAAACTGTATCTGCAACTTTTGAACCAAAAAATCATGATTTTCTTACAGCCTTACCTATAATTGTTTCTTCCCCCCCCCCACATCATTCTCAAAAATGACAGATTTATCCTGTGACAAAACTTCAAAATCATAGAATCATAGAATCATAGAATATAAGGGTTGGAAGGGACCCCAGAAGGTCATCTAGTCCAACCCCCTGCTCGAAGCAGGACCAATTCCCAGTTAAATCATCCCAGCCAGGGCTTTGTCAAGCCTGACCTTAAAAACCTCTAAGGAAGGAGATTCTACCACCTCCCTAGGTAACGCATTCCAGTGTTTCACCACCCTCTTAGTGAAAAAGTTTTTCCTAATATCCAATCTAAACCTCCCCCACTGCAGCTTGAGACCATTACTCCTCGTTCTGTCATCTGCTACCATTGAGAACAGTCTAGAGCCATCCTCTTTGGAACCCCCTTTCAGGTAGTTGAAAGCAGCTATCAAATCCCCCCTCATTCTTCTCTTCTGCAGGCTAAACAATCCCAGCTCCCTCAGCCTCTCCTCATAACTCATGTGTTCCAGACCCCTAATCATTTTTGTTGCCCTTCGCTGGACTCTCTCCAATTTATCCACATCCTTCTTGAAGTGTGGGGCCCAAAACTGGACACAGTACTCCAGATGAGGCCTCACCAATGTCAAAATCAGCCTGATATCAAAATCAGCCTGATATTGGGAACAAAAAACCCCTCACTTGTTTTCTTAATTTGTGCATGTTCTCTTCCTGCTGGCTGTACCCATACCATTCAGTTTTCACTTACCTTTGACTGACAGCAGGGTGTCAGTACATTGGCAGTGTGCTTCATGGCTAATTAGAGCCCGAACTCCCTTTACAGTGGGAGTTGAGTGGCTAATTTCTATAGTATTGTACTGAAAATTTACCTCATAATAAAACAATATCCATGGAGGAAGAGCTAAGGAGTAGCAAAATGGCATCTTTGATTTAAGATAAAATCAGTTTCCATATTCTTCCTGATCCAGAGCACAGACTGAGAGTTTTTAAACACACATTAAAATGTCAGACCTGGGCAAAACTGTAGCGATTGTTTTTGCAAATTATAAAATATTTGTGTAATTTTACAAAGGATAAAAATGGTCAAATTGGGCATACAACCTAATTTCCACTAGCATGGCAGAAAGATCTTACAATGTATTGACATGCGAGCACAAACTCATAGAAGATTAAAACTAAAACAAAATAAATTAAAGCCACTCATTGGAACACCACACATCATTTGGGTATGACACTGACTAACTGCATGAGCTTGGGCAAGTCGCTTCAGCCACCAATTCCAGACCTGTTTGCCTAAGGGTGGTGACCTAAAGCAACATTTAGGCATCTAAATAAAAGTAATTGTATTTTCAGAGCTGCTGACATCTACAAATCCTATAGACTTCAGTGGAACACAGGGGTGCTGAAACAACTTTTATAGTGTGGGTGCTGGGAGCCATTAAACAAAACTGTAAACCCTGTATATAATGACAGGTTTCAGAGGAACAGCCGTGTTAGTCTGTATTCGCAAAAAGAAAAGGAGGACTTGTGGCACCTTAGAGACTAACCAATTTATTTGAGCATGAGCTTTCGTGAGCTACAGCTCACTTCATCAGATGTTTACCGTGGAAACTGCAGCAGACTTTATATACACACAGAGAATATGAAACAATACCTCCTCCCACCCCACTGTCCTGCTGGTAATAGCTTATCTAAAATGAGACTGTATATAATGGAATCCACTTCAAGCAAGGTGGTAACACCCCCAGCACCTCTAGGTACAGCACCTATGGTGGGACATAAAAGTACTCAACACCTCTGAAAATGAGACCATTTATTTAGATGCCTAAATATGGATTTAGGTGTCTAATCATAGGAAAACAAGTTAGGACATGTTGACCTTAGTCTATTTGAGCCAAGGTTCCCCGTCTATATAATGGGCGTAAAATTTATGTTACTCAAAGGTTGTTGTGTGAATCTCAATTCAGTAATGTTTGTGCAGAGTTTTGGGGTCCTGAGTGAGCACAGCTGTGGATAGTATTTTCATTATTTATTAACTGTTGGTTCTTCAGCCAAAGTTGGTTCAAGCTAGAACAGCAATGGATGATGGGCATTGTAGTGTAATACACTTCAGTTTAACATCTGGCATAACACCAAGTAAAAGGACACTGCAGAATGCCCAGGGAATCAGCCAGGCAGCTAGAGTTGTACAACCGTGACAAGCAAGGAGAAGAAAGAACACTAGAAAGCAGGTTGTTGTTTTTTGTTAATTTTATTTTATTATAAATGTTTTATTTTTGTGTCTACACAGTCAGAGGAAGCCTACAGAGACTGAGTCAATGTAGTTTTAGTAACAATATGAAGTATTCATTGGTGTAAAAATATTTTTAATTGTGAACACTTCTGTGAGAATCGTAAGTGCAGTTCCATACATTTTGTACCCAAAGTAGCACTTTCAAAAAACTCAAAAATGTGTTGGTTTCATGTTGAGAGCTTAATTCAGTCAAAATCTTTGCTCCCATGAGTAGTCACAGGTTAAGTCATTGTTGCACACACAGAATCTGATTCTTAGTTGCCCAGCTAATGTAAATGTGTGTAGTCATTTACAGCAGTGAAAAGCGGAAATAAAAGCCTACTGCAGTAGAATGGTAACATTTTCCTTTCACTTTATGCTGATGTAGAAAGCTATGCAAGATGTAGTTTTATGAAGAATCTGTGCCCAGGTGTGTATAGATGTTTTATCAAGAGGAAAATAGTAATTTTCAGATTCAAACATTATTTTTGATTTCTTGCAGATTTTAACCTAATAAAATGCTATACTTTAAGAAGAATTCAAGCAAATTGTGTGCCACAATTTGAGTACACATTAATAGTTTCATTAATATCTTTGCTGCTGCTCACATTCAATATTCGCTTGCATATGTTTTTCAGGGTCAGGCCCTACATTTTTTTTTTCTGTTAACTCCCTTACTCCTGTGACTAGTCCCATTGTCTTTTCTGGAACAACCTGTGAAAGAATATGCTGAATACAAATTAGCCTAATTTTTTTTCTTATTGGTTACATGCTTGATGATATGGCACCTTTGTTTGTTTTGAAGATTTTTGTTAACTTGTCATTTGTATATCTTCAGGTAGTGGCCCAAATTGTTGATTGGTGTTTATGCAGGGAGTATATTTTTACATGGAGGGGGGGAAGAATGTGTGTTCTTAACTCGGCTAGTTAACTCAAGTTAAAATAGAAATGAAGACATGGCAACTCAGCTTTTAGTTAGGTGATCAATTTGAGTTAAAGCCTCTTGGGGAGCCTGAGGTTGAACGCGAGCTGCTCACCTAAGTTAAAAGCTGAGTTGCCATGTCTTCACTGCTATTTTAACCCAAATTAACTAATGTAGGTTAACTAACCTGAGTTAAGAATGTACCTATTTTTTCAGGGTAGACAACACCTCAGACAGTTGTCATGGTTTCACCGAGAAGTAGATGCTTTACAGCATCTGTAAAGTGTGAGTGAAGTGTTCTCTGAATATACAGAACGAAATCCAGCTCGCACCTGTCTTAATTTCAGTAGAGTTGCACTGAGGATAGAACCTGCCACATGTGAGTTTAAATTGTTTATAATGGATTGAGTATGGACACTGTGCTTTGCATTGTACACAAATGGGATATAATCTTGGTTCTAAGAATCCAGTGTTCTGTGTGCTTGACTTTGCAAACACTTACTGTCAGGTGTAGTGTCTTATTACCAGTCATAATTCCACTGAAGTCATTGCAACTATGCCTAGTATTAAGTGTTTGGAGGATCAGCCTCTAATTTGAAGAACCAGGCAAAATGGCTCAGGCACGTAATAAAGCAAATGACATTACGAGTTTGAAGGGTGCAGGTGTCATAATTGGAAAGCTATATGGAACAAATATATTTTGAAAAAAGGTATTTGAAGGAGGAGAGAGGTATTTTGGGGGACATGAGAAGAGAAAGGTGGTTTATCTTTTGGGGGAGCCTAGGAGAAGGTACTAATTCAAGAGTGGAAGAAAGTTGCAAAGAGTATGGGTTGGATGAAGACATAGGGGAAGAAAAAGAAGCAAGCAGAAGAATACAAAGTAAGTAGATCAGTTTAAGGCCACATGCACAAGTAACTGAAGCAGGGCCTGTTGTAGAGCTCATTGGGATTCTCTGGAATATGCACATTTGAGATAATGTTAGAGTTGTGTTCAACCTGAGAACTCTAGCTCTGGATCTGTACCGATATTCAGATCCAGGGTTTTGTTCTGATTCATCTCTAGCTAATTTTCTTAACAACATTTTTGCTAATAATGGCTCCAATTAAAGAAAGTATTGACTTCAACTGGGTTTAAGCAGAGGCTGAATGTTGAGCGCATGCTTAAATGCTTTCCTGTCAAGGAATAAGAAAAGGAGTACTTGTGGCACCTTAGAGACTAACCAATTTATTAGAGCATGAGCTTTCGTGAGCTACAGCTCACTTCATCGGATGCATGCCGTGGAAACTGCAGAAGACATTATATACACACAGAGACCATGAAACAATACCTCCTCCCACCCCACTGTCCTGCTGGTAATAGCTTATCTAAAGTGATCATTAAGTTGGGCCATTTCCAGCACAAATCCAGGTTTTCTCACCCTCCGCCCCCGCCCCCCCCCTCGCACACACAAACTCACTCTCCTGCTGGTAATAGCCCATCCAAAGTGACCACTCTCTTCACAATGTGTATGATAATCAAGGTGGGCCATTTCCTGCACAAATCCAGATTCTCTAATTCCCTCACCCCCATCCAAAAAACCACACACACAAACTCACTCTCCTGCTGGTAATAGCTTATCCAAAGTGACCACTCTCCCTACAATGTGCATTATAATCAAGGTGGGCCATTTCCAGCACAAATCCAGGTTTTCTCACCCCCCCACCCCCATACACACACAAACTCACTCTCCTGCTGGTAATAGCTTATCTAAAGTGATCATCAAGTTGGGCCATTTCCAGCACAAACCAGGTTTTCTCACCCCCCCCCATACACACACAAACTCACTCTCCTGCTGGTAATAGCCCATCCAAAGTGACCACTCTCTTCACAATGTGTATGATAATCAAGGTGGGCCATTTCCTGCACAAATCCAGGTTCTCTCACCCCCTCACCAAAAACCACACACACAAACTCTCTCTCCTGCTGGTAATAGCTTATCCAAAATGACCACTCTCCCTACAATGTGCATGATAATCAAGGTGGGCCATTTCCAGCACAAATCCAGGTTTTCTCATCCACCCCCACCCCCATACACACACAAACTCACTCTCCTGCTGGTAATAGCTCATCCAAAGTGACCACTCTCCTTACAATGTGCATGGTAATCAAGGTGGGCCATTTCCAGCACACCTTGATTATCATACACATTGTGAAGAGAGTGGTGACTTTGGATGGGCTATTACCAGCAGGAGAGTGAGTTTGTGGGGGGGGGAGGGTGAGAAAACCTGGATTTGTGCTGGAAATGGCCCAACTTGATGATCACTTTAGATAAACTATTACCAGCAGGACAGTGGGGTTGGAGGAGGTATTGTTTCATGGTCTCTGTGTGTATATAATGTCTTCTGCAGTTTCCACGGTATGCATCCGATGAAGTGAGCTGTAGCTCACGAAAGCTCATGCTCAAATAAATTGGTTAGTCTCTAAGGTGCCACAAGTACTCCTTTTCTTTTTGCGAATACAGACTAACATGGCTGTTACTCTGACACCTGTCAAGGAATGTTTTCCTGAATTGGAGCCTGTAATAATACAAGGATTAATGTGTGTTTGTATTGTTGGACTTTCTTCTTTCAGGTTCTCTTTCCTGTCTTTTATTGCTGATTTTAGACTTTGAGGTTCTTTTGTCAATCACGAATTTTGTCTGTGAAAAATGGTGACACTTTCCTTTTGAAGGTGCACCTCGGTTTTAAGGTGCAGTACAGTATGTTAATTCAAAATTAACATAAAGCTCCAATGCAGATATTTACTTAGAGGTTGTTCTGAAAGCAATGTTCAGAGATTTGTATTTCACCACTGATTACAAGGACAGAGAATCCTTTTTCACATATGTGATTATATGTAGAAATATTTTCTAGATTTTAGAGAAACCTAATCCTCGTGTTCTGGTCATGAACAGACCAGGATTATTTATTATTTATACTGCATTTTCTTGAAGAAATTAATATTGTATTATTAATATTCATCATAAATAAGTAATTTGTATCTTGTATGTCATTAATGACATTGGACACATATACTTTCTGCTGATTGCAAACGTGCTGCTGTGCAAATGCCAGCTGTGATAGCACTAGTTTACTCTATTCCATTTGTGTAGTTTTAATTCTGTAATAAAAAAGGCATCCAAAATAATGATGTACTATATTCTGGAAGAAGAGGATAAAGCCAAACCATACGGAAACATAAAGAATGCTAAAAATAACAGTGACACTTCCATGCCTAGCTCAAAATAACCTTCAGTACTTGAAAATGTTGGCATCAGCAACATTCAGATCATATTAACAAATTTTAATTAAATATGTGCTGATATGGTTGTTTAATTGCAGGTACCAAAGTCTGAGAACCAGCCAACACCTGTATAAAAGGCTATCCACTGAGCTCTAGATAAATCACATTGTAGTGCATGACATTCTGATTTTTTGGGTGTAGATCTGAAGCTCAATTAAGTTGTCAGTACCAACCTTGTGAGAGAAATCATTCCAAAATTTCATAAATCTATGCATAAAACATAAAGCTAATTTCACAAGAGAACAAAACTCTTTCCAGTTACTTCATATTGATAGTTCATATTTCTAAACAGCTTTTTGTGCTGATATTGTTTTGTTAATGCAAATACTGCTAAAATGACACTGTAAAATACCTTATCATATAAGTAGTTTTTATTATATTAAAGGCATAGGGGCTGAGATAGACCTTATTTCTCCAGTGCCTTAACCACTGGGCTAAAAATTATAACTAGGGCTGTCAATTAATTTCAGTTAATTCACACGATTAACTCCAAAAAATTAATCGTGATTAATCGCAGTTTTAATTGCACTGTTAAACAATAGAATTCCAATTAAAATTTAATAAATATTTTGGATGTTTTTTCTGCATTTTCATATATATTGTATTCTGTGTTGTAATTGAAATCAAAGTGCATATTATTTAATTACAAATATTTGCACTGTAAAAATGATAAACAAAAGAAATAGTATTTTTCAATCCACCTCATACAAGTACTGTAGAGCAATCTCTTTGTCATGAAAGTACAACTTACAAATTTAGATTTTTTTTTTTACATAACTGCACTGAAAAACAAAACAATGTAAAACTTCAGCACCAACAAGTGCACTCAATCCTACTTCTTGTTCAGCCAATCGCTAAGACAAAAAAGTTTGTTTACATTTACAGGAGATAATGCTGCCCTCTTCTTATTTGCAATGTCAACAGAAAGTGAGAATAGGCATTTTCATGTCACTTTTGTAGCCAGCATTGCAAGGTATTTATGTTTGTATGCCCCTTCATGCTTTAACCACCATTCCAGAGGACATGCTTCCATGCTGATGACGCTCATTAAAAAAATAATGTGTTAATTATATTTGTGACTGAACTCCTTGGGGGAGAATTGTATGTCCCCTGCTCTGTTTGATCCGCATTCTGCCATGTATTTCATGTTATAGCAGTGTCGGATGATGACGCAGCACATGTTGTTCATTTTAAGAACACTTTCACTGCAGATTTCACAAAATGCAACACTTCCACTGAAGATTTCACAAAATGCAAAGAAGGTACCAATGTGAGATTTCTAAAGATAGTTACAGCACTTGACCCAAGATTTAAGAATCTGAAGTGCCTTCCAAAATCTGAGAGGGATGAGGTGTGGAACATGCTTTCGGAAATCTTAAAAGAGCAACACTCCAATGTGGAAACTACAGAACCTGAACCACCAAAAAACAAAAACCAACCTTCTGCTGATTGCATCTGACTCAGATAATGAAAATGAACATGCACTGATCCGCACTGCTTTGGATTGTTATCAAGCAGAACCCATCATCAGCATGGTCGCATGTTCCCTGGAATGGTGGTTGAAGCATGAAGGGACATACAAATCTTTAGTGCATCTGGTATATAAACATCTTGTGCTGTCAGCTACAACAGTGCCACGAGAACGCCTGTTCTCACTTTCAGATGACATTGTAAACAAGAAGCGGGCAGCATTATCTCCTGCTAATGTAAACAAACTTGTTTGTCTGAGTGATCGGCTGAATAAGAAGTAGGACTAAGTGGACTTGCAGGATCTAAAATTTTACATTGTTTTGTTTTTAATGCAGTTTTTTTTAACATAATTCTACATTTGTACGTTCAACTTTCATGATAAAGAGATTGAACAATCAATTCATTTTAATATGGCTTCTCCTAGAGCAAGGTACTAAATCACATGAGTGAGGGTGGCAGAACTGGTCTCTACATGAATAGATCCTATAAACATGGTATGGCTACCTGCTCTTAGAGCTGTCTAGAGGACAACAATTGAATTTCATGGCCAATTTTGAGATTTCAAAATGTATTATCATTCTGCATTGGAATGAAAACAAAATCTTTGGAAGCTGAACTTTTCAAGAAGATTCATGTGTCTTGGTGGTTAGGGCCCTGGAGAGACAGAGGTTCAAATCCCTTCTCTGCCTGAATCAGCAAATGGAGATTTTCACACCATAGCACGCCAAACCAGGCAGAGCAGGAATTCGAACCTGTGTCTCGCACACCTCAGGCCAGTGCCCTAGTGACCACAAATGTTCTGACTGGCTCAACTTACATTCTCATACAATAATCCAACCCCATTTATCCAAACTGTGTTGGGGGTATAAGTTCAAAATCATCTTATTAAATTGGGGTTTCTCTAGTAGAGCAGCCAGTGATTTTTGAGGCAATCAGTTAGGAGGCAGGGAGACCCCACTATGGTCTAAATTAAAGGGAAATGTGGATTGTGAAAAAAATATCTGAGTGGAATAGCTGCAATTTTAAATGGTTATTATTTGAGGTTCTGCCTCTGGAAAACTGTTTTGTAGGCCTTTGGTTTCACACAACCTGCCTTGAGATCTGACCCAAAGCCCAGTGACTTTGGATGAACCCCTTGAAGAGGGACAGGATCTGGGTACAAAAGTTCTAGTCATATAGCACAAGTTGTCTTCATAGTATATTATGTACTTTTTGTGTTCAATTAATTCAATGTCTAGGAAATGAAGCCCAACGTCACATGGAATGTCAAATAAATTAGAAGGACTTTTCCAACTTCCTGACCTAAATTTTGTGCTCAGGATGTATTTTAAGATTCTGCTGATACCTAAGAACAGATAGCATTTTGTTTACAAATGTTGCAGAAGTGTGCTTTTTTTTAAATATACATTTAATTTGTCAGTTCCATTTTTTTTATTTGTTCAGGCTTTGGAATACTGAGCAACTTCATAATACATAGTACAGTTGCCACTGCCTGGCCTCCAGTGATAAATTAAACTCCTCACTGGAGATGCAGGACTATTGGCCAAAAACCACCATAATTGTCCCATCTGCCTTCACTTCTTATTAGTTATATCCATATTTTCCTTTGTTACTTTCCTTCACCATTCCCTTTTTGGCCTCAGGCAAGTCACTTAACCTCTCTGCTAAAGCTTTCCCATCTGTAAAATGGGAATAAGAGGGGTTGTGAAGATTAATTAGTGAGTTAGTATTTGAAAAGCACTTTAAAGATTAAAAACACTAGATAAAGGCCAAGTAGTGTAATTATTATTCTCAAAAGTGTCCTCTTAAATAGGAGGGGGAAATAAGTGATACTGGGGTTTCTACTGATTCAGACTGATTAGGGCCCTGTGAAAATCGCAATTTTGCAGACTGAATGGAAGTTGTGAAATTCTTCAATACTTCAATTTTTCCTGCAACAGGGTGGCAGAAGCAGGCATCCACACAGACTGGGCTCATGCACAGTGCACCTTGAAGCACACGATAGCAGTTCATGAGGGCTTCTTGTCGGTTTTATGTGAAACCTCAAACTGCTCCTCCAGTATGATGCTGTTGTGCACAATGAAACACACTGAGTATGTGACCGGGCGTGGGGAAGCCTGCTTCAGCCTCTCTGCTGTTTGAAAAATCTCAGCAGTTCAGGTGGGATTCAGAGGTGAGTTTTATACAAAGAAATTCAGCCTTGACTTTTCACTGACTGTATTCCGTGCCTATTCAGTGAAATGTGCTAGTTTACCCATGAAACTGCTGTGAATTTTCTTTAAAAATAAAATAGAAAAAAACAAAACAAACAAAAAAAAAACCCCTGTGATTTTCACAGGATGTTAGCTAAATGCAGCTCTGCACAATATACTCGCATTGGGAGATGGGAAAATATGAGTAATAATAATACCTAGCTTTTACGTAGTGCTTTTATCAGTAAATATTAAAGCATTTTACAAAGGAGGTCAGCATCATTATCCTCATTTTACAGATGGGGAAACTGAGGCATGGAGCAGGAAATGACTTTCCCAATGCCATCCAGTAGCGAGTAACTGAACTGGGAACAGAATCCAAGTCATCTGAGTCTCGGTGCAGCCACTAGGCACCACTACCAGTACTTATATGGTATGGGTGACATTGTTTATTCAGGCTAATATACACATTACAGCTTATATTCCTGATCTGTAATTTTTAATATAATATGAATCCTGTCCTTAGAAGATTTCATTTCATACCACGCAGTATCTATAAAGCAAAGAGAGAAAAAATGTGGCCCAGTGAAGGGGGGAACAAGGCCAATACATTCTAAAATGTGGCTTTGAGTAAAAGTTTTTGTTTTTAATCTGGTCCCCATATATGTATTTTAAATGTAGTGCTTCATTCCAAATGCAAGTGGAACTGTGAGAGATACTGGGAATACATATTTAAAAATAATATTCTTGAGTCTGTACATTGTATTCTGACTATGTTCTATCCCCCCCCCCCTCCCCCGTTGGAGGTAATTCCATAGTGCTATAATTAAAGCATCTTTCATTCTTCAGTGGCCAGGACAAGGGGAAAGAGAGGCTAATGGCCCAATTTGGATATCATCACTTAATGATAATGCTTGTTCAGAAGAAGGTATCATTATTATAATTTGTTTTTTGCAGCTGGAGCATTCCATAAGGCACAACCAAATTGTGGTATTTATCTACTCACCCTGGTCTTGGGTGAAGTGAAACCATGTCACTCTGAAGGAAGACTGGGGAGGGATTGTGCCTCATGGAAACGCAGTCCCAACATGAAGAAGGGCTGCACGCCCTGTACCATCTCTTATGGTGATGCAGCTTGTTCCTCAGGCCATTGTGGACAGAGATTGAAGTCCTACATACCTTGCCAGCTTCCTCTGTGTACACTCCTTAAAGGCACACTGAGGGTAAGCAGTCTGTGAAGGGACTGCAACTGTGACAGGGCCTTCAGAACATAAGAACACCCATAATGGGTTAGACCAATGGTTCATCCAGGCCAGTATCCTGTCTGTTGGCAGTGGCCAGATGCTTCAAAGGGAATGAACAGAACAGGTCAATTATCAAGTGATCGACCCCCTCCCTTCTAGTCCTAGCTTCTGGCAGTCAGAAGTTTATGGACACTAAGAGACTGGGGTTGCATTCCTGACCATTGTGGCGAATAGCCATTAATGGACCTATCCTCCATGAACTTATCCTAACTTGTTTGGCCTTCACAACACCCTATGGCAATGAGTTCCACAGGTTAACCATGCATTGTGTGAAGAAGCACTTCCTTATGTTTCTTTTAAACCTGCTGCCTATAATTAAGGGCCTTTGATGGGCTTCACAAGTGAAGGAAACTCCATGCCTATTCCCTGCCTCCCTTAGCTCGCACCCACGCAATGGCCTGTCACAATGTGGCATGTCTATTAATAAATGTATAGGTCCTACTGGAAACCATGTTTGTGGAGAGGAGAAATTGGAAAAAGATTTTTCATCTCTAGGTACCTTCTTACCCCTTAGTCTAATTACCAAATGATGGCAAATGCTTAGCTACCTGGGTTTGGGTTGGAATTTACTTCTGTTGAAGATCACTTGGTGCCTCCAGTATAAGACCCTCCTTCCAGTGTAGGGGATAATGGGGGTAGGCATCAGTTACAGGAACAGATTGGGGATTTATGCAGGAGGATGAGAGAGGACAGACAACCTAATCAAAGCAGCATAAACAGCTACCTAGTGGGGTGCTTCTAGATGACACTTTTTGAAACAGGACAGATTTAGGGGGATTAATGTGGGAGATGAAGATAAGCAAGATTAACAAAAATAAAACTACACAGACTCAGGCATCACTGAACAGTTGCTGTCTTTAGTTACCCAGATTGATAACTTCATGGTTTCTTGACATCAGAGGATACCATAAGGGAGCTGTAAAATCCAAGATGAGAGTCCCACAGCCTATTACATTCTTGAAGGGGGTGTAGCCATTGTAGAAGTAATGGCTTGCATGGGGGCTCACAGAGGCCATCATATTGTAATCATCTGGATTCTGTCTCCTTAAAGGCTCTGAAAATTCTGCACTATTAGGCCGCTTAGAAGGAGATCTCTGCCTTATCTCCTTTTCCAGCACCACCCTCAATGTTACAATTGAGTATTCTGACAGCTGGAAGTGAGCTAGATACTGGCCAGCCACTGCAAAGCTTTAAGAGGGTGTGTAGAAGCTAATGGACAACTCAGCTTGTGGCCAATGTTCCCATCAACCCATCAGTTCATCTGCCTTGTCCCCTGTAATTCAAAACAAAATAACACAACAGGATATACTGTCTCCTCTGTTTACTTGCTATACAGAAGTAAGCTGCTCTTTCTAGCTGGAGAGCTATTGTCGCTCTCAGAGAGAAATCAATTTTAATGGGTTGAATGGGGAGACAGAGATACAGGTGCATAGAGCTTTACAGTCAGACTAACAGAGAAAAGTCCAGCCCATTTCAGCAACGGACAAATTTACCAGTTTCTGTTGGTTAGGTCCTGCTGAAGAGGAGCTGAGTGAGTGCTGAAAAGGAGCCAAGGGAGTGAGAACGCATCTTGCCAAACTTCCTCCTCTTCCTCAGTAAGGGGTGCTGCATACCCGTGGAATGAGTGCTGCACAGTTCTCTCCCCTGCCTCTCCTCCACACAGCTTCCACCCAAGACAGAGAAAGACCAGGGGAAAGAATCCTTGGGAGTAAAAGACTAAGGGGTGTTTATGGGGGCAGAGGAAATTGCAGGAAGGGAGAATGGTGGAGAAAAAAGGGATGAGGAGAGATTCGGACAGAAAGCAGATTAGACAGGTGAACAAGATGGGAAAAGAAAATACCAGAATGATAAAAAAAAGTGTCTTGAAAAAAGACAGCCGAGGGTTTTAGAGGAAAAAATAAATAAATGATGAGAGATTATATAAAATGAGTCTGAGGGAAGAAAAGACACCTTACGATACAAAAGAAAATTGTTGAGGGTTGGAAGTGAGAAAAGGTTGGAAGGATGAAAAATACCTACTGCCACGGAGCACCACTGTACAATATTTATTTGTTTGGAAGTTTGCTGTACTTGAGGTTTTGAATCTGTTATCCAGTAGTGGTTTGAATCTTTACACAAACCAAACAATATCTGAAATATTCCTGCCCTTAAGTCAGGGAGAGGTGCTCTCCCTTCCCCAGACATGATCCTCTGAAAAAATGTACTGGCATTATAGTTTATGACTGAAAATGTGGCCCTTAAAATGTGTTTGATTTAATGTATTATTCTCAGAAAGTAGCAGAGCTGGCTTTACCGATAAAAATGCCTAGGAGAATCCTAGGAGTAAATTGCAACTTGGACTTCACATTCATGCAAGGGAGCAAGAAATCTCTCTTACGTGAGTTACCTGCCAGAAATTTCCCTCCTCTCCGCCCCTTCATAAGACACAACAATCCACCTGTCCTGCAGAGGGTGCATTCCACTGGCAAACAGTGAGTTCCTGTATAAAAGGCTTTCTCTCCCTAGAAAAGAGGATACTATGTTTCACCAAAGCTGCCTTCTATAATATCCTGCTGTAAGTAGTACTCTAGGCTTGTAACATAGTCAAATAATTATCCATTGTTCGTATTGGTTTTGTCACTATCTGGCATTTAATTGATGCTTTGAACCAGAACTGTAAAAATCTTTTATGATGCACAGTGGATGAGTTTTCCATAACAAAAATAAAATTGAACCTAAGGCAATAGCAACCACTTTAGTCTGAAAAGGAGTAAGTGCTATTAGCCAGGGAGGGTTTTATCCCTAGCCCAATAGGGAGATCTTCATTTTTATTTTTGTTTATATTGTATCCATTGTTGTTTGTCCAAACCCTCTGTGACTGACCTGGAGAAATAAGAATGTTGGTAATACACTTCCCCCATCCCCCACACAAAATATTTGCTGCCTTTAGGTTCTCAGCGCTCCTTCCCAGCTTCAGTTGACCAAAAGGTTTCCTACATTCACCAGCCCTTCCTCCTTTCTACTCCTGATTTTCTGCCAAGGAAATACCATAAAAGCAATGTAACTACATGAATAATTAATCTCCTTCCCACGCACCCACAATACTTTCTACTCATAACAGTGTGTGTTTTTCTTTTTCAAGTTTTGTTTCCCACTTTTATCTTCATCATTTTCTCTTTCTTCAGGGATGACGTTTTTGGGTATCTCCTTCTTACTATATTTTTCTGTCCCATTCTTATCTCTTCTCCTTCCATCTTTTCCTCTTTTACAGCCTCCCAATACTTCTGCCCATCAGTCTTTTTTTCCTCCTTCCTTTCCTGATGACGCCTTCTCTCCCTCTCCTTTCTTTCTCTTATTGGGTCCTTCTCTCCCCATTTCTACTTTTTGAACTGGTTTCCATCGTTTTCAGGGTTTACAAGTTGGTTCAATGGCTCTCAGCACCCAGACTATACAAATTATTCCAGCTCCCCCTGCTCCAGTCCCTCCATCCTTCTTTTCCCCTCACTCCCTATTGCTTAAATGCTTCCCTTTTTCTCTTGAGTGTCCTCTCATTGACTGTGCTCCAAAACCTGACTCAACCTGGAGCACTGGATGTTGCAGCCACGATTTGCCTTCCAACATCAGCTTCACTTCGAGATCTGTCCCACCCTGAGGTTTTACGCTTTAGCATCTGCAAAGTGTTCTCTCCATGCAGCTCCTGGAACTTTTCTAAAACCCCTGGCCTGTCTCTTCCCTCTGGAGGTCTCCAACATTGTGGGCCAGCCCCCAGGGAATTAAAGCAAGGGCATCAGAACTGGTATGGTTCAGTACATCACCCTGCTTAGCAAACATGTGCCAGCTCAATTCAAGTCCTGCATTTCATGAAATAAAATACGTTTATATGTCTTGGAGCAATTGCTTGTACTACTACCCTTATCTTTAGAAGCCTGGCCGAGGTAAAGAAGGATGTTAGTGAGTATTGTTCCTGGATTGTGTTCAGGGGCAGTAGGCAGATAAAGACAAGTGTGTTTTGGAGTTAACAAGATTCCTATAGCTACCAGCAGGGAAAAGTGGATGAGTCAAACAGTTTCAACTGAGTGTGGCTAGAAGCCAGATGGTCCCTTCCAACTCGGCAACTTTAACTTAACCTCAACAGCTTGTTGGACAAGGAGATGAATTAAAGTGCTGAATGTTCATGCTGACAGTGCTGCTAGATACAAAAGAAGCTTCCCATGGTTGTTGTACATCATGAAATCCAGGAAGTTTGAAAAGGAGCTGTAAAATGGGCTACATCAAAAACTAGAAAACTTTGCTTGGACGTAAGGGGTGCTGATATATGGAGTCCAGCAGAATATATGGTACTATCTCATAAGAAGTTGCCGCAGTCCTAAGGTCAGATCCTCACCTAGAGTAAAATGTGTAGCTCCACTGATGTCAATGCAGCTATGTGGTTTTATGCTCACTGAGGTTGTGGGGCTTAATCCGGTACTATTGAAGTCAACTGGAGCTTTGTGTTGATGTTAATATGAATAGGATTAGGCACTTCGTCCCTGAGTCCAAAGTACCAGCAAGAGGAGTTTTCAGGTGTTGCTGACAGGTAGCCAGCCAGGCTGCTCCCAACTCTCCTGGAAAAGTTTGGGTGCTGAATTCCCTAAGAGTATGAAGATTGTTTGTCTTCAGTAATGCTTGGGCAGTTTATTGGGTAGTATTTTCAACAAATCAAATAGGTTTGTTATGGTTATGTTTTCCTCTGGGGAGGTGAAAGTCCCCGTCCCCCCTCCCCATTTCTCCTATTAAGCCCTGAGGTTACTTCACTTTAGCATGGTGTTGCAGGCCCAAGTGAACAAGATGTTAATCCCAGTTTACAGTTGCCCTCTCCTTCACAGGGAAAGGCTAAAAGAATGGCTGCTTGGAAGATAAAATGAGAGGAATAACCTTGAAAAGGGAGGGCTCCACATCCACGGGTTACAGGACTGGCTTGAAGTACAAGCCAGAGCATATTTTCTTTTTATTTTCTGATTAACATTAACCCTTTAGGAAAAGCTCTTGTTGACTAAAATTGTTTTGTTTTGTTTGTTTTACTTTTATCTTGGGTCACGCCTTTAGGTGACACGTGGTCACCATCCTTCTACTAAGATGGACTAGACAATACCCACTTTGGAATCCATCTGTGTTGCTCCTTAAACATCTGAAAGCATGGCCTGAGGCCTTCAGTATCCTGTCAAGTGTTTAGTATGCCCCCTCCATCATACTCCTCACCCCTCTTAGCTGAGGAGGAAGGAGACATCTGCAAATTAAAAATAGGTTTCCCAAATGGAAGTGCAGTACACTCCCACCACGCCAGCCCATCATTGCTGTATTTATTTTGACATCACATTTGCTCTTCCCATCCAAACAAATGTCTGTCTTAAGGATATTCATCAAAATTTACCACTTATCTGATGAAATGTTGTAGCCATAATAATCAAAGTAATTATTAATGAAACATGAGTACCTAATAGCCTCTGACTGTGAGTTCTGTAACCTGAACAGTGATATATTGGGTTGCTTTGAAACTTTACTATTAATAAATCAAAGTACTAAAGCATAGTAGCAGGCCAAGGTATTTTCCAAGACAATAATGGTGTCTACCAGGGCCGACTCCAGCTTTTTTGCCGCCCCAAGCGGCAAAGAAAAAAAAAAGAAAAGAAAAACCCAATTGAGCTGCCACCGAAGTGTCACTGAAAAAGGAAGAGAGGGAACGAAGGACCCGCTGCTGAATTGCTGCTGAGGACCCGGACGTGCCGCCCCAGTAATGCACGGAGTACCGCCCCTTCCTAGTGGTCACCCCAGGCACCTGCTTCCTTCGCTGGTGCCTGGAGCTGGCCCTGGTTGCTACTAAAAGTCAACAATGGGGTATCTGAAATGGGAATTAGGGAATTATCGTACTGAGCCAGACCAGTGGTTCAGCCACTCTGGCGTTCTGCCTCTGACTATGGCCAATATCAGATGTTTCAGAAAAAAGTGCAATAAATCTTGTAATCAGGAATTATGGAATCACTTGCCCAAAGGGGGATTTGTTTTTCCCTAACTCCTCTTTGTTAATAATTGGCTTATACCCTTAAGCATGAGGGTATTTAACTTCACATAACACAAGAACTAGGGGTCACCCCATGAAATTTATAGGCAGCAGGTTTTAAACAAATATAAGGAAGTACTTCTTCACACAGTGCACTGTTAAACTGTGGAAGTTGTTACCACAGGATGTTGTGAAGGACTAAAGTATAACTGGATTAAAAAAAGAATTAAATAACTTCATGGAGAATAGGTCCCGCAACGGCTAGTAGCTGAGATGGTCAGGGATGCAACGCAATGCTCCGAGTGTTCCTAAGCCTCTGATGGCCAGAAGTGGGGATTGTACAGCAGGGGATGGTTGCTCAATAATTGCCCTTCTCTGTTCATTCCCTCTGAAGCAGCTGGCTCTAGCACTGTTGGAAGACAGGATATTGGGCTATGTTGTAGGAGCAGCAGTGATCTGTATGCTCTATATGACTATGGTCTGTATAACGGGTATGCTCAAAAGGTCTGCTACACTTCCCCCCACCCCATTTTGTCTCCTCTCCCTCTTTGAATACCAGTGAAGTGGCTTTCCCTCCCTCCAGCTCCCTCCTGGAATGCTTGTGGAATGAATGGGCTGGTTGAACAGCTGGAAGATCAGAAGAGCTCCCAGGCAGACAAGGTGTCTGGGACTCTAAATAGGCAGCGATCACACACCCAATGCATGGACACTGCCTGAGGTGGAGTGTGACCAGCCAGACTCGGCCAAGTCATCTCTAGTCACAGGTCCTTAAAAGGGGAAGGGGCCATGTGCTCAGGAGTGCACTCACAAGCTTGTACCTCCCGTGAAGGCCCTTTGCCTGGACAGCCTGGCCAGTGGTTCACCGCGTTGCATTCTATCATGCCTTGGGAAGACTTACCTTCATCACACCATCCATGGCTGCACTGCGGGACACTTACCTTGAAGGATCCTGACATCTCCAGTGCCGTGCCTGTCTTAGAAGCATGAGTATTGGAGTGTGAGAGTGATCCCCTACTTCTTTTGAGCTTAGCTATCAGTATAATAAAGGTGCTGCTTTCTGCCAAACTTGTGGGTCATTAGTCCTGCCTAAACATACTAGGTGGTCCAATTTCAGGTAACAGGCTAGATGGACTACTGGTCTGACTCAGTATGGCCATTCTTACGTTATGGTCTTATATCCTTCATATATTTTAATGCTAATATCAATATTTTTCACTAGTCATATACATGTCTAATCCTTTTTTTGAGTTCTGCTAAATTCTTGGCCTCAATTATACCTTTTGGCAATGAGTTCCAAAGATTAATTATGGATTCTGTAAAAAAAAAAATCCTTTTCTCTTTCTATAATTGTTGCCTTTAATTTCATTGAATGTCCCATTGTTTTTGTAGTACAAAGAAGGGTAAAAAGGAATACCCTTTTTTTTTAATCTATACCATTTATTATGCTATATATTTATACGCTCTGCTTCTGTGGAAGTCTTTCCTCTCTTCTGATTATTTTTGTCCCCAGGCTCTATTTCTACTGTTGTTGGTTTTGTTTTTTTGTTTTTTTTGTGATGGGTGACCAGAACTGAACCCTGTGTTTCAGGTGAAGGTGTGCCACAGGTTTTATATAATGACATTAGAAAATGTTCACTATTATTTTTCATACCATTCTTTATACATCCAAATACATTGTCTGTTCTTTTGAACAAAACTGCACCGAGTAGATGAATTTATTGAGCTGTTCACAATGCTGCCATTGGACCTTTTTTTTGAGTGGTTATAGTTAGTTTACTGCTACTACTACTTAGCATTTCTTCAGTACTTGTCATGCATAAATCTCAAAGTTAGTACAAAGAAGGATACATTACACTTCCCTTAATACAGATGAGAAACCAGAGGCTGAGGCAGAGAAAGGTGAAGTAGCTTATCCACATACCAGGTTAATGGCAGATGCAGGAATAGAACCCAAATCTCCTGGCTTCCAGTCTTGTGACCTGTACTCTGACTCCCTAAAAAAATTAGATCTCAGCCATTTGTATGAGTGGTTCAGATTTATCCCTTCTAATATGCATTGCTTTCCATTTGTCAGCAATGAATTTCATATGACATTTAGGCTGCCCAATTGTCCAACTTAACAATAAGTCCCAGTGGAGTTTCTCACAGTCTTTAATTATGACTAACTTAAATATTTTAGTGGTTTCAAATTTTAACATTTCACTGGGCACCCGTTTTCCAGAACACTTAATTCCTATTCCAGGCTTACATTTACCAGATAATGATACTGACCTCCTTTATCCATAGAGTTATTTCCACATGGTGTTCCCTCAACAGGCAGCCAGTGCCAATGAAGATGTTCTTTGAACTCCTCTCTTTTTAGTGAGCAAGGGCTTCCAAAGATAACACCCAGGGGGAAATTGTGTTAGTTGACTAGTGCCACATAGGGCATCCGAGGGTCAGGCACATAGCAGGTGACTGTGGTCATGAAAGTTCTCGTATCTGAAACAAAGTGACTGACCACCACGATCTGTGCAATTTCTGTCCAGCATTCTAGTTTTGTTTAATTGGTGTTATTAAATATACCAGTCGAGTTTTGTGTATTAAGAACAATACAATAATGGCCCTGATTCACCTTACACTGGTTTTCCACCTATTAAAAAACATAAATGTTCACAGATACATAGATTTCCAAGGCCAGAAGATGAATGGGATCATCTACTCTGACCACTTGTATAACACAGGCCATAGAACTTCCAGAAAATGATTCCATCCAATCTTGATTTTAAAATTGCCAATGATGGATAATCCACCATGACCACTGGTAAATTGTTCCAGTGGTTAATTAGCTTCATTGTTAAAAATGTTTGTATTATTTACTGTCAGAATTTGTCTAGCTTCAACTTCCAGACATTAGACCATATTATACCTTTGTATGCAGAGAGCCCAGTATTACATATTTATTCCCCATGCAGGTACTTATAGACTGTAATCAAGTCTTTCCATAATCATCACTTTGTTCAGCTATATAGATTAAGCTCTTTGAGTCTATCACTATAAGGTCTGTCATCTAATTGTTTAATCATTTCCGTGGCTCTTCTCTGAACTGTCTCCTGTTTATCAACATCCTTCTTGAATTTTGGACACCAGAACTGAACACAGTATCCCAGAAGCAGTCACACTAGTGCCAAATACAGAAGTAAAATAACCTGTCTACTCCAAATCAAGATTCCCCTATTTATGCATCCAAGGATTGCATTAGCCCTTTTGGCCACATGTTCCGCTGATTATCCCTTACAATCCCAAAATCTTTTTCAGAATCACTGCTTCTTAGGATATAATTCCCCATCCTGTAACTATAGCCTATATTCATTATTCCTAGTTACATACATTTACAATTAGCCACATTAAAAATTGTATTATCCAGATTGCTCTATGTCAGTGACCTGTCCTCTTCATTATTTACCGCTCCCTGAATTCTTGTGTCACCTGCAAACTTTATCAGTGATGATTTTATGTTCTCTTCTAGGTAATTGATAAAAATGTTAAATAGTATAGTGTAATTTACAATTATATTTTGAGACCTATCAGTTAGACAGATTTTAATCCATTTAATGTGATTAGTTTTTTAGTCAAAATGTTGTGGGGTACTAAGTCAAGTACCTTACATAACTCTAAGTATATTATATCAACACTATTACCTTTATCAACCAAATTTCTAATCTCATCAAAAAAAGATATCTAGTTAGTTTGACAGGATCTAATTTCCATAAACCCATGTTGATTGGTATTACTTGTATTACCCTTCTTTAATTCTTTATTAATCTAGTCCCACGTGAGCTGTTGCATTGTCTTTCCCAGGACTGATGTCAGACTGACATGGTTATACTTACCCAGGTCATCCCGTTGACCCTTTTTGAATATTGGAACAACATTAGCTTTCTTGGAACATCCTCAGTGTTCCAAGATGTATTGAAAAACATTATTAGTGGTCTATGAGCTTGTCAGCCAGTTCTTCTAAAACTCTTGGATTCAAGGTATTTGGATTTGCTGATTTTAAAAAGTCTGACTTTTGTAGCTGCTCTTTAGTATCCTCCTTTGGTACTAGTGAAATGATGAAAGTGTTATCATCATAACTGCATAATGCATGACTGCATAATCTGTTTTTTCCCCCCAAATGCAAACCAGACATATTTATTGACCACTTCTGCCTTTTCTGCATTATTACTGATAATTCTACCATTTCCATCTAGTAATAGACAGATTCCACTGTTAGGATTCTTTTTGTTTCTAATACACTTTAAAAACTTTTTTTTTTAATGTGTGTGTGTCCTTTACTCTGCTAGCCATAGATTTCTCCTGTCCCTTTGTTTCCCTTATCAATTTCCTATCATTCGTAGCTTCTGATTTATATTCATTGCTATCATCCTCCTCTTTGTTCCATTTGTTATATAGAGATATATATTTTGTATAGCTGCCCTCACTTCCTCTCTAAACCAGGTTGTTTTTAACCAATACTAACTAAAGTCCAAGGACTTTTTCCTGATTTACAGTGGTGTGGGATGCAAATCAAGCCCTGTAAAGTTTAGTTGTTTTATATTATGTTTGCTTCTTATACTATTCTAGTGGAAGTGAACGTGCCTTTCTGCACTTTACTTCCTTGAAGGGGCCCTTCTGTAATGAAAGGATAATTCAGCATTCTTAACCTTTTTTTTTTAAGCTGTCAAATATGATTATTTACTATGTCTAGTCTGCTTTTTTTTTTTCAACATAGGCAAATCTGAGGGCTAATACAAGTCCATCAAACTCATTTAATTTATGCTAGGCTGGAACTGAGCTCTGTTTTCCCGGGTCATAGGCAAGTGTATGAATCTACTTTATCGCCAAGATTACAGAACATTATATACAGTGAGCCTCATATTACAAAACAGTTACATCAGTCTCTAATTACTCAGACGTACCTTATGTTGAACGATGATGCACCTTCAGAAACAGCATGCAAAAGCACATTTGTTTAAGTCCTTAGATAGTTAACATTGTGCATAACCTCCTCATAAATTACAGCCTCAGCTGCAGCATATCCATTAGTCTGAAAGAGAAAAGATTCCCAAGTGGCCCTAGTGCCTTTCCCAATTCCCTTGCAACTCGCCAATCCTCTCTGTGCTTTCTGTGCGTGTGGGGAGTGTTCAGAGCTAATCAGGTCAATGATCATCCCACGGCTCCCGGGACATGACAGGAGCCTGTCACAGCAGTTACAGGATCTTCCAGACCTGAGCACGTTTGCTGAGAATCTCATGTTAAGAAACATTGCTTTGGTACTCTTTCTCTCACTCACTGGGAACCTCTGAGGATTTCAGCTTATCTATCTCTCTCTCTTTTAGACAGTGAGGAGTTGAACACAAACGGAAAAAGGCAGTACAGTATGCAGCTACCTGGAGGGTGTTGATTGAAAACTTAGATTGCCCCCAAATCACTGCTGATTTGACTGATGCCTCAGCTCTATCAGAAAAAGAATTTCAATTAAGGTAAGTGCTGCTTTATCTGGGGGACTGCATCATGCTGAATTTCTGCATTGAAAGTTCTGAGTAAACTGACATTCTGCACTGCAGCAAGACAGTCCATTTATTATGTCAGTAAAAGCCTTAGTTTAGAGATAAGTGTCCCATAATGGAACTATTGTCTTAAGAGAATAAGATTTTTAGATTTGAACTGTTGGAAATATTTCTGATCAGATGGTCTTCTGAATCTTGCAAAAACAATTAGACGTAAGAAGAGGTGGGGAAGAGAAGGGGGCAAACACACTATCTTTCTTCTTTGCCCTTAATATATTTAAAGGAGTCTGCAAGGCACAGATAACTTAATTTTGATTAAAGAGGTTTGTTCATGCTCAAGTGGAAACTCATGGTCTAAAGCCTTCCAAGTTTCCCAGTATTTAAATGAGAAAGGGGTATTTCAAATGTGAGTTGAGAATATGTGTGCAGCTTCCCAGGTTAGCAATGCCATTGAGGAGTCTGAGATATTATACTAAGCATCTGACATGTTTTTGAACAGTTTCCAATGTAGGACTAGCAGCTAGGCTGGGGAGGTAGGCTATTTCTTATGTGAGTGGTCAGATAATTAAATCTATAGCTTTCAGCAAAAAAAGTAGTCTGACATGAATCATTGTTTTGATTCAAAGGATGGGGACTGATCTTTCATGGGGTGATGGAAGCAGCATGCCATGTTAAAAGAAAGAAATAAACTGATGATTAAGATGTTTATTTGAAAAAGGACAGAGAACAGGTGAAAGAGGATGTCTTGAAAGATTAAATGTATTATTAAGAAAAAGTCAGGGATGTTTACAGTGACTGCTGTTAGCCTGCCAGTCTAATGTGTCTAAAGTGAATTGAATTTGATCACCTCAGCTCAGTCCATACTTAATGTCCATGAAGTCAGGAGCTAGGTGTGAGGAGCTGGTTAAACTGTCCAAACTTTGTAACAGGGCAAGAGACCCAAAGTAAGTTCTGTTGTATTGAGCATGTTACTTGGGAGGGCAATAAAAAGAAGAAAAAGTGAACAGAAAATGTTCATTTAAAAATCTGTCATAATACAGAGAAAATCCCTGTGAGAGCAATTGAAAGTTAATTGATTGCATATCTTGCTTTCATATGTATATCCCCTAGACAGTTTTTAAAAGTGTGATTACATTTCCTTATTTTCAGCCAATAGTGTTGTAAATATCATTAAAATCATTTCAGCAGGCATCAAATATTCATATATAATTTATCAGCTACCATTATTTTCAATATCATTAATAGCTTTTTGTCATACATTAATAAGTAGACACAATTTTGGAGAGATTTTCTTAACCTTCCCACCCCCTGAAACAAAAGGAGTTCAGGAAAATTTCAGTTATCTGCAAGTTTACTGCTTATCCCATCAGATTTTCATGGCTGGAGCTGGTGAAAAGTTTATTTTCTTCCATCCCACCTTCATAAATGCAAGCATATGTGAAATTGACGTATGGTTTTGGGGAAGGTACTGAAAGCCCTGCAAATCTTAATTGACTGTTAATATGGTCTCATTCTTGAAAATACTAATTTCCATAGGCAGTGTATCTGAGACTGGTGTCACTATGTAACTGTTGTATTCTTGGGAATGAAGTTGCCTTCGGAGGTAGGTACAGGCATTGACAACTAGTTTGGTTTGCCACATTGGGCCATTTCTCAGCCCTTGTAGTAGTGAAAAGATATTTACTCAAGCATGTGCTACTTCTCCCCGGAGAGGATACTTTGTCTTGATCAGGGCTGGGAGGAGATTTATTAGGATAAGTCTAGCTCTTACTCTAGCTATCTGCACTGAACTATGTTTCATGAATAATCAATAGCTCCTCAATATAATTAGTATTAATATACATGAGTCAAAACATCCATCCAAAAATGTAATCAAAAGAAAACACCCTATTACTCTACAGGGAAAAGTTCCCTAGCTTTGAGAATAAGCATTCCTTACATAGCTGCTGATTTGTGTGTTCACATGCAAACAGCAACAACTTCCCGTCTGGTCTTTCGCAAGGGCTAACTATAAACAGTGTTTGACATGATGGATTTTGTTCTATTTCCATCAAAGACATTGAAATAGATTTTAAAAAAAAGCATCACATTTTGTTTCATCACGTCTGTGGCTTTCTAAACCCATATGCCCTTGTAGTTCAGTTATTAGAGTATTTAGAAACCAAACCAAATCCAGATGCACCTTCTGTTTTTAAGTGAAGAGCCCTTTTTAATATGCTGGCTTAGGGATCATATATAAGGATGTTTCTCCAAACACCTGCAGATTCCACCCATACAATCTTCTTCACATTATGAAAAAATAAAAGACAATACTAATTGTTTTGAGCAGCCATCTATCTGAGGATTTCAAAGCAATTTATAAGCATTAATCTTTCAATGTTATATCAGGGATGAAGGAGAGTATAATTATTCCCATTAAACACAGTACATAGAGAAACTGAAACACGTCTGTTGTGTGATATACTCATGCAAGAAGCCAGTGGCGAAGCTGGGAATAGAGCCCAGGTCTCCTGCCTTTGGGGCCTTTGTTGTGACCATAAGACCATAGCAAGTAACGTTAAGTGTTATATATAGATTTCAGCTCTATTTCAGTTCTTTCTAGGTCTTTGAATGAGGCCAGTATTCAAATCTTTGCCTCAAGCCGATTTTCATTACTACTGACATAAGATAGAGCTTGCTATCTAGCTCATCTCTGTTGAAATTAGTATATGATACTAACACTTTCATATCTGGGGCTTCTTTAAAGGAAGCTTGACAACCAGTGAAGTTAAAATAACACAGAGGTAAAAGCAATGAGATCTATCCACAGACAGACATAACAATACCTATCATAGAGCAACAAGGCACACTTCTGATCCAATTGTGATGATAGTGTGAAAAAAAGGAAATCCTTGTTAATGGCTAAAGTTAACAATTTCTTGCCAGGGAAGGAAAAGAGAAAAGGGTAACTATATAATTTTAGATGGACATGAGAAAAGAGAAATAAGACTATGTTGGAGATGCTATGGGGCACTGAGTTCCAGCAGCTTCTCTTCTCTGAGCCCACAGACCATGTCAAGGCTCAGGACTAATGAGAGAACGGCTCTCAGGGCATCTTTGAAGCTCCAGCCCTAGAACTCCTTACAGGAGCAGCAGCACCATCACCAGCAGGGCTTCACTTGGCCAGCAGTTTCCCACTGTCACTAAATCTTTGAAACTGAACTCATGTCACTTTCATGTTTTGTTTCCTGGATGTGCATTCTTGTCTCTTTGTGGCTACCAAATTCCCTCTGATATAGCACCTCATTCCCCATGCTGACCATGCTCTTTCTCATCCTTCCGCTCACAGTATCCCCTCTGTATCCCATTTCTTTCCCTTTCCTCCAACTCCCATATTTTTCTACTCCATCTGTCCCCATTTCCTCCTATCCATCCTCTCCCCCGCTCCTTGGCTTCTTTAAATACACCACTTCCTTACCATTCTACTTGCCCCATCACTACTCTGTTAGTGTCCTCCCCATGAAAAATGGATTCTCCAAAAAATAAAACATAACCCAGTATTGGAACTAACAAGACACATACTCTCCAACACTCTGATCATGTTACTTGTGGGCCTGATCGTGAAAGGTGCTGGTTTCTGCCTCTGATATACTGGATATTCTCAGTTCACATTAACTTCACTCAGAATGAAGATTGCCTAGCACCTTTCAGGAAGTGCCCAGAACCTCACGGGACTGAGTCCTTCAAATGTAGAATTAATGTGGCTTGGTCGCAAGTTTCACTTTTCCCATTTTTGAAAATAAAGCAAACAAAAAATAATATTGGTGAATGGAATGCATGTATCAAGTAGGACAATTTAATGGTGGTGGTCTAAGAATATTTGTAGCAACTGGAGTGGAGGGAGAATAAAACTAATACATTTGACTGGGTTTCCATTGGTCTGAATAGCCGGAATATAATTCTTTAATTTAGTATGCATGTTAAGGATTTCTATGACCAAAGCATTTCACAGATTATATTTTTAACAAGTTTGTTGGAAAAGCTCTTTTGTTTAAAGCAGCATTTTAGTCATTAACTGAGGTGCTCATTATCCAGGAAAAGCTAAAAGCCTTTTCATAGCCATTCAAAGGAATATGTGAATGTTTTGCTTGTTAATGGTTATTGCATTTATAACTAAAATGCTAATAAAATATTAAGTTCTTTTACTACTTGGTTACATTAAATCTAATTTTAAATCTTTAACTAACTTGGTAAATATAACAAGAACTCATTGCACTCTCTTTCGAAAATAGCATTTCTTACTCCATTGCTTAATAAAACATGTTTTCCCTAGAACACATAATGGACCTATTCAGTGTGAAGTTACCTCAGTGCAAGCCTATTGACTTTGCTGGAGTTAATTCTGAATTACTCTTATGATCAGAAGCAGACCCTCTGCCTTTAACTGGACACTCATCATTGTACCGACTAACAATACGCATGTCTCAAAAAGTTCAGCTTTGCATCAGATTCCCACCCGGAAGCTGAATGATTAGTCAGACCTCCTAGGCCTACAAAATTGGGCAGGATTTTATATGAGAACATTTTTTCTTTCAGTATTTTGGTCCTTCTGCCTTTAAAACTGGGTGCTACCTTGAAGAGTAGCTATGTACAAAAAAGAGAAGCTATGTACAAAAAGGAATTTGGGTAAGGAGAGGGAGATGTAGTTAACTAAACTTGTTAACTAAAATATTACATGGTTAATGTCAAAAAAGATTTGCTGATCTCTTATAGCAACTCATCTATATCTGCAAATTAAATGTTTGCTGCGGCTCGTATATAACTAACTTTGTGCTTTTTCTGTGTTCAGTCCTTACCAGTCATCTCAGGTAAACTTTTCCATTGTGGTTGTTAGCACTCACTGCATATCTGTGCAGATCTGGCATTAAGAATCTTGCACTTTGTTTTGAGGGACAACCATTTTCTTATGTAACATGACTTCTTTCTTTTAGAGAGTTGTGGTACCCTTTATCTAGTTTACAGAATGGGTGAGCTTTCAATACCATCACCAGTGCCACTTTGAATTAGCCATCACACGCTGCATTGATGTAGCAATTACCTGTCACTCTCTCTAACCCTGAGAGCCCAAGTATGTCAAGTCAATGACACATCTAAGCTGCACCAGCCCATAAAGTGAGCAACCTTAGGTTGGGTTCAAATGAGTTCCCATGTTTGGCAGAATAAAGCATAGCCATCAGACCAACCATCTGAACATTTTAATAGGTCAATTTAAAAAAGACTAAGAAAGTACTCCCAAAGAAATATATTTTCCCGTAAAAAACTCCCAAACATAGAATCCCACATTTTTTTTCTAAGCTTGTTATTTAAACTATTCAATTGAACCCAGTCTGGAACTCCCTCGGGCGCTATCTTCTAACAAACAGTAGACATTTTTTGCAAATGCTTTCTAAAGGTCACCTATTTTAATCAACTCACTTTTCTCTGTAATAACTGTATGACATTTTTGCCCTATTTGTGATCAATGTGCATGCATATTTTAAATCAGAAATTCATGCACTTTAGTATCTTTCAGAAATTATCTGTTGGGCTAACAGAGGGCTTGATCCTCTGGGGGTGCTGAATGTCCAGAACTGCCATTAATTGCACAGGGCTTTACTGGTGTTCAGATCTTTTCAGAATTAGATTCCCATGTGTATTAGCTGGGATTACAGTGTACCAGATGCAACTAGATGATTAAATTCAGTATGCTTGGATTTTTCTTGAATACAGAAATCAGTCACTGTGTGTGTGTATTGGGGGGGGGGGGGAGTCAAAACTGGGGTTATCATGCCCAGATAGTAATATACTATAATTTAAACTAAGATCCAAGGTGTAACACATTCATTTTAATGTAATTCTTCCTCTGATAAGTAACAGACAGAACTGGTCCGGTGTAGCTTACTTCAGTTTCCACTTTCAGTGCAGAGTCACACATGGTATACAAGGCACAACACAATGTTTATGTCTATTCTATCTATCTAGGTCCTTATATTGTCTCCATCATCACAGTAACTGAGTATCTCAGCTTCTCCCCTCTTTACCAGACATCTATTTTGAATCTTTGACATTTTATTGGGACAGATGCTGTATTAGAGAAAGGATAAGTTAATTGCAAATCCAAAGAGTCTCTCCCCTTTATATATATGTATATAAATAAAATTAGTGCAATAACATAAAAACAATACATTCTGCATACTGCCTAAAAATACAAAATATTGTATACATGTAGGCTGCATCTGTATGAGGGATGGCCTTTTGATCATTCTTCTTTTCCTAACATGCATTTTGAGAAATAATTATACCATTATCTCTGATATATCTACAATTAAGTTGTCCATTTTTATGACTTGTTCTTATACATTTTCTCTTATGGCATGTTTTTAAAAAATCAATAAAAAAGTAAAAAATAACTTTTTTGAAAGTATCTCCATCACAGATATTTAACAATAATATCCCCAAGTGGAAATTGCAATCATTGGAGAAAAATAAACTTGGGTCAGATGGCTCTAGGTCTCTCTCTATATATTTAAGAAGATCAATTTGCAAGGCAAAAATGTGATGGTTTAAATTGTTTGTCAGGAGAAAGAAGTGATTTTTAATGCAGATCCACCAAATACAATGTATTTTAGTAGTTTCAGTGCCCCTGGAGGCAAACATCTGAAAAGGGAGAGAGAACCATAACACTAAGATAAATGTTGTGACTAGGATCTAAGAAGAAACATAATACAAAGATAATAGAGGAATGTCTCTTGTCAGAAGGGGAGGGGGAGTAAGCATGTTTATTGTTCTAGGAGTCTGTGTCCTTTCAGAAGTCTAATTAGACCTCGTGCTTTTCTTTTATTACATTATATCCTCTTCTTTAAAAAAAAATATTTTACAAAAACAAGTACAGAGCTATACAATTATTTTTATCCTGACAAGGACCAGGATCACAGATGCAAGGATAAGCAGTAAGATATATTAATAAATAACCAGCAATATGTTTTAGAAGATATGAAATTATAATAACAAAAACCAAAGTGGACTAAAACATAAATATACAGAAAAGGAAATAAAGGCAAAACAACCATTTGATGCATCAGCATATTATGCTTTGGAGTTATATAGCTATAAAAAAGTTGGGTTTTACTTGTTTAAGTTCTAAAACTTTCCAAAGTGTCCAGGAATTAAATGTTCTTTGACAATGAGTTTGAGATTTATTGATGCCTCTTTGTTACAATATATACTCTTCTGTGCAGGTATACAGGGAACCATACTGCAGTAGGGTTGTTGTCCAGCGCTCTCACCTAGGCAAAGAGGGATCTGTCCATTTAATGAAAATAGATGTTGTGTCCACCAATGAGAAGTTGGAAAGAAGTTACCAAGTATTTTTGATTGCCCAATGTCATGTTCCTAAAGAGATCCTTAAGGCAGCAGATGAAACTCGGGGAAATCTTGGTCAGAAGATGGCAGTCAGAAGGCTAAAGTTCAAACCATAGAGGCAAAAGAAGTCATTTGGGAGCAATCAAACCTGAGTTAAGATGCAATGAAACCCCCACTGAAGTCAATAGAAAGAGTCCTGTTGTCTTCAGCAATAGGCCCTTAATGCAAGGCATTATAAGATGATGATGAATAGACTATAAAAACTCAGCTCCGCAGATAAATTTGATAGATACCCACAGAGACTCAAAGCTCCTGAGATTCACATAGTTGTATCTAAACATATCCACAGCAACTAAGCTACTTTCTTATTAACCTTTAAAATGATATTTTATAACTGCAGTGGATAGCTTTTCATTGCTAGTGTATGCTTCTGCCTGGGGTGGGATGATGGGTCACAGTCCAGGATGCTATGGTACGGGCATGCTTCCTCCTTGGTGCGCACATCAGCTACTCTGTTTGTTCCCAACATTACTGCAGGCAGAAACCCACCTTATATGCTGCGTAGACGGTACTGAGAGATGAGACTGCTACATACAGCTGAGTGACATTGCTGCTTACAGGGCAGTGCAATTGTGACTCGTTTGACCTATACTCAATCTGGGTCATTGTCCCAGGGTCAATGTTTAGAAAAGTTTACTGGTACTGAAATAATTTCAGTGATCTGTCCAAGTGTTCCTCTGTCCTGGGAAGTCACAAAATCTTAGATCTGAAAGTGTAAGTCCCCTCCTTGTTTTATTAAGCTATTTTAGTCCAATAGGTTTGTTGTCATTAAAGTTAATTACCCAGAACTTCAGTTGTTTCATATTTATCCCTTGGCTGTGGCTGGTTCCTTCTCCTGGCAAAGTCTGAGTGGCTGTTTGACTCCCATGAGGCTGATATCATGACATCACAAGCAATTCCTGTTTCCACATCCAAGAAGTGCTGCAACAGCGCCACCTGGAGTTCAGTGGATGTCATTATTTCCATCCCCATCCAATATTTTCTCTACTTTGTTGACCAGGTGTAGCACATTGGTACAACAATTGATGGAGAGAAGGAGAACTTGTTCCCTTCCCCAGCTTTTTACTATTCTATTTATATTTTTCTTAAGATGACTATGCTGGAATGATCCATTCTCGCTCCTGGGGACATCCATCCCAACATTTTTAATGTGGTTGTGTGAGGACCACTAACTTGTCCAACACCAGGTATTGAAAGTGGTGTGGCCATAACTAAAAACATGAACCTCTACAGCTTGAGCTAAAGGACCAGGTCCTATAGCTATTTAAACAGCCTCTTAGACTTTGCAGCAGGAGTGAATTGCCGCTTCTTGGAGCAAACATTAACACATCTTTAATTTTGTTTGTGAAATTACTCTGGTTTTAAATAATTGCTACTGAAAAATAATAAAAAATGTTGGGGCGAAATAATAGATGGACACCCACTCATTATTTAAAATAGGATAATTATAATTACTATGTTGCTTTCTCCTCACACTTCAATTCCAGTATTACTTTTGCAGCCAATATTTTTTGCCAACTCCTAGAGCTGGATATTAAATGCTTTATGCTACTTGAAAGCTATCCGAGAGTATTCAGCATTAGTTCCAGCTCTAACAGCTCTCAAGGTACAGGGTGTTTAAAATCAAGTTGGAAAGTAAGTAGGAGCAGAAGGACCAGAAATCTGATATGTCACAAACTACCAAGACTGGGAACAATTATCATGAATTGGGTGAGATTCCCAGTTGTCCAATGGCATACAGCTTACTAACCCTTTTGTTTGGGTCGGCAGCTGGGACTGAAGCTGGATAATTTTTTTTTTTTTTTAGACAACTCAGTTAATTATACAGCTCTGCCTGGGACTTATAGCTCCAAAGAATAGAGCACAAGCTAAAGGAACTTTAAGTGGGGAGCAGTAACAGTCAGCGGTGGATCAACTGTGTTAGAGTAGCATCAGTTTATAATCCCTAGTGATTCAGGAGATACCACGCTTTGAAGTATCACCTATTTACTAGACCAGGGGAAAAAAATCACAAGTCATTTCCCACATATACCATGATGTTTTCAGCATGCCAGGCATCCTGAGCCAGTCCAGGCCTGACACTGGTAAGGTTTTTTAGCCAAAGAAGCATTTTTTTTTCTTAAAATTGTTGTTCCGTTTATGTAGAAAAAAGTTGACCATACTTCCTTATTTATTTGACATAATTTTTGGAGTTCTTGGAATCTCTACCATGATATTTTTAGAGATAACTTCAAGATGCAAAATATGTCTGTGTTTCCACGTCTGTATTTCCATAAAGTTTAAGCCTCTTGAGATCTGGGATTTTATCTTGGGCCTATCTCTATATATCAAATATTATATACTTAGAACCTTGGCAGAATGTAATTTATATTTTTAAATAATTTGGACAGATAATGTCAATATTTATTTTTAAGCATTCTATATTTTTACTGATTTCAAAGAGTTGCAGGAAATTATGGATATGGGCAGAAAGTAAGAGGATGAGACAATATGTATTTAACAACAATAGATGTGCAGATTCAAAAAGTTATAGTTTTGTAACTGCTAAAACACAAATTGGCAAGGTCACATGTCAAACTACACAACATAAATATGCTTAAATCAAATGCTAATCAGTTCTCAAGTAGCATTTTTCCGACTTTGCCTATCTGTAAATTTGTTATTATTGATGGAAATTTGTGTGTGTGTGTGTATGATAAAATCTGTGTTTATCAGCATCAAATCCTTCCAAGTTTTAGTGTACTCCATTAGTGGGAGAAATGAAAGGGGAAGATGCATAAGCAGAACAGGAAAAGTAAAAATTTTGCATGGTTTTCATGGGAAATATTTAAAATTATAAATAGTTTCTGTTCCTTAGGAATTCCTGCATTGCCTTTTAACATGCCCTCAGCTATTCTTATTGCCCTGCAGTCTCTGACAAAATATTGTATAGTACTCCATGTTAATAGTTTATGTATCTAAGCAGACAACATTTTTTTTTTGGACTACTGGAATGGCCTAGCTTACATGCATCATTATTAAAAGCGGCTCTTTACCTTGACATTTTCAGGGTATAGGAGGGTAGGGGGGAACTTGAAGACATTCTCAGCTGCAGATGATATATTTTAAATTTTCCAACTTAAGTTAAAGTTGAGGTTAAACCATAAGAAATAAACAGTTCTGGCCATCATATAACACATCTATAAATATTTATGATATATGCCAAGGTGTGTTAAAGCAGTTAAATAGAATATATTGTGCCATGATAATAGAAGTTGTAAAAAAGGGTGACTCTAATGGTACCAGATTTTCACCCAAGATTTCTTTAGGTCTATATTGCTGAAGGGATCTTCACGTGTGGCAGTCTGGCAGGTTTCTTAATACTTCTTGAGTGATGCTGAATGCCAAGATCTGAACTAGTTCCAGAAAAAAACAACCAACTCTGTTAGGGCCTGATACTGTATTCCTTATTCAAACAAAACTTCCATTAAATTAAATTTGATTTTCAATCCAATACTATGGATGACATGTCTGCCCTTGTCCACACTTTAAGAGCTAATCACTGCTTAAATAAAATAGACCAGACGTCCTATATGGTGACAGGCAACCAAAGGTCTGGAGTCCCAAAGTCAGCCATCAGAAAGGGCACATACCACACAACCTTATTCTAATACCCTGTGCTTCATAAAACCAGGGTGTAGATTGTGTGAAGTGTGTATCTCTTATATAAATGTACCATATTTTTTTTTTACTTATCCAGAAGAAAGTTTTAAAATAAAATGCTGCACTAGCCAGAAACATACATTAGCAACCCTACCAGAAACATGCATTAGAAACCACAAACATTAGCAATCAGAAACTAGCTGCTGTAGTTATAATGCATCATGATAAACATTAAAAGGTTAAAATAGCTCAACTGCTGTGGATTTAACATTTTCAGATGGAAATATCTGAGTTCAGGAGCTGATCTGGGCTCTGAGGATGTGTTTAGAATCATATCTCAGACAGATTTGGGACATGTGTGCACACACACACATACCATGTATCTGAGTGACTGATGAACCTTAAAGAGTTCATTCATGTAAATCCATCATCCAAACCTATACGAGGTTTGGAATGGCATCTACACCTCTCATGTATTGGATGGACATTTTCCCTACTTAATTCAGTTCTCTAAAGATTTCCCTTACATCACCTACTCTCTTCCCCGATTTGTCCTCCAGATAAGACTCCTTGCTATTATCTGTAATACTGAAATCATTATTTTATGGAGGACAGACTTCCCAAGTAGGTCTCTGTCTCTTCTCCCCTCAGCTGTTTTCCCTTGCTGGAAAGTAACTTCCCACTGTCCACCAACTTAGAACAGACATCATGTCAGATGGATAAAACAGGATTTGCCATATTAGTCCATGTTAACCAGCTTCCTTTGTATCATGCACCCATGTGCATTGAAATGCTTAGTATTAGACTTTTCACTCTGTGATTTTTCTTTCTATTAAATTGTTCAGGGACAACCCATATAAAAGGCAAACTGATTGGAAGACAAACTCAATCAAAACTGCTTATTGTACCACTGTAAGATTGCCATCCACCAATCCCCTTTAAAAACATTTTATTGTAATTATCATCCTCAAAATAATTTAGTACTCCACTGATTAGAAGGCTGATGAGGGTACAGGTCACAAAGAAATAAGAAGGGATCAACAACCGTAATTCCAGAGAAAGAGTATAATGATACAATCTGAGGATTAAGTGTGAAAGTAATCATGTTAGTTTTCTAATTATTCAAATCTTAATTACAACTGTGTTGGCCCACTTAGTTCAGAACACAAGGCTAATGTTAGGGTTGGGTGGATACTCAGCATCTGTGCATAAATGAGAGGCATCTGTTGCCAAGCGGTGGAGTGATAGAAAGTGTCAACTCACCAGCTGTGAAGTCAGCAAAGCTCTTAAAAAACAAATTTGAGCCAACACAATGATTTAGCACACTTAGGGGGTTGTAAAGCTTACTGCACATGTATACTTTAACTAGCAGTTGTCACCTTGTGGGATTGAATATCTAGAGCAGCAATGCATATTTAAGTCTTTGCCTGCTTCTCTAACAATGCCCTGCCTGACAAGGATCTGTGGTGGGGAAGCTGACAGTAACATCTGTGCTTCAGAAGGTTGATTTTGCTTTTTGTTGAACAAACTGCAGAGCAGAATATGCCAAGGTACTAAGGTGGTGACAGATACCTTAGAAATACCATAGAGAGACAGACAAAAGGATGGAAAATAGTGAAAGGTTTAAAAGGGGGTATGTTATAAAAACAAAACAAAGAATTTTAAATGGAATTATTTATGATTTTCTAACACTGCTTTCTTCCTTCTATGCAGTTCCTCAGAGAAAGAGATGACTATTAATTATGAATTGCACTATAACTATTGTTTATAGCTATGAATTTCAGAATGACGGGGGTTTTATGATTCTGACAATTGACACTGATCTTGGTACCCTGGATCTTGGTAGGCAATATTAGAAGTTATTAATAGTGTTGCTAAGTTTACAATGACGTGCTTAATATTTATGCATTATTAACATTTAATGATAGCATGTAAACTTTACTGAAAGGTAATCAATTGGCAGCAAGAACAAAAGGAGACAGAACATTAAAATCTCACATGGAATTATATCGAGCACTAATGCATTCACTTCTGACCTAGTTCTGAATTTGTGCAGATCTTTTGTCAGCACCTTAATCTGCATTACTTTCAAGTTTTTATTTATTCACATTTCAGAACTTACAGATGGAGGAGTGTTTATATCCATTGTAGTCTGATTAGGGTTTTTAATTTATATGAAATGCGTAGACTGTTTGGTGTTGTACTTTAAAGTAATGGAAAGTGAGCACAACTTTCAACACTGGCGTCACAGATTTTTCAATTACATTAAAACAAAATTAAAATTTAGTTAAGGGAGCACTTCTAGCATTCCAGATCTGGGTTTACTTATTTGCAAATCACAGTAAGAAGGCTTTTGATTTCTCTGCTGTTTGGGCAAATCACCCTCCTCAACTGGACATTTCTACTCCAGCAGAATTACTCAGCACTATTACTGCCACTCACACTTCATATTAAAGCAGCACCCTGCCTGTTTTGCTGAAGTTAAGCATCCCAGACCGCCTCTATAAAATATATATAAATACATGCAACTGCTTCTGAGCAAGGTGTAATGAAGTGTTAACTTTCATGGCTGAAAACTAAGGATTTCAGTGACTTGTTTTTTGTTTCATTTTGAAATGTCCAGCAACTATCCAGTTTATACTCAGAAAGCAACTTCAGCACTGCTGCAAGTTATGCCATAGTGTATGTGCATGTATTTGTGTGATGATTTAATGATGCAGGTGACAGTTCATCAGATTTAGCTAAAATTACCAGACCCATTTTACTTCTGTCTATGTGAAAGACTTTAGCAAAAGCTCCCAAATGATCTGAAGCTGGTACCATCACCACTGACCACCAGCATCTCAAACCACAAGTCTAACTGTAAACTGCCCATAAATGGAGGAAAAAAGTTTAGTGAGACACACAGCAGTTAATTATAGATGGTTTAATGTTTTGGGTTCCGGTTTCCTATGACTGTTGCAGCTGTATTTCACCTGCAAAATGCCTCTGTCCTTTTAAATCATACTGACAATGTGAATAGCACATGTATACTTTAACTAAACAACTTACCAATTCAAGTGGGCTGCCTCAGCTGTAAGACATGAACTCAGAAGTGATAAAGCATGGCACTGCTTCAGTAAAATGGAATAAGAAATCATTTTGACAGAGCCTAGATCTCGGTCTGGGCTGCTGAATGTGTGGTTGTTTTTTTTTTTCCCCTTCCCTTTCCTTTCAAGGTCGATGTTCCTTATTTCATGTGGAGTACATCTTATATGACAGCACAGGAAGAAATGTGAGCAGGGTGAGTTAATACTTTTGGGGTCAAAATGGACTCTCAAATGGGGAAGCCTATTTCCCTGAGAGATGGTACTGACACCACCCATTAAAGGGGAATGGTGGTCAAAGTTCAGTTGTTTAGGGTGCAAACGGGAGTCCTGAGATAGTACTGATTATGCATGATCTTGAAAGTAAAGTTTCCAATTGTTTTAATAAATGAAGGAAATCGCTCTTTATTTCCTTGACCACATGGAATTAGTTGAACACAGATAGGAGCTGTTACTCTACAGCCACTACCAGTGTTTCTCATTTATTGGGTTACACAACCACTATAAAGTGGCAGATATGTTTAGGCATTTGCAATTTGAAATACATTTCTTTCCCGCATTCCCACCCCCTTGCCAAGAGTGCTATCACCAATATGCCAAGTAGATTTACCTTTCCTAAAATAATTTATAACACTAAGTGTGTATGGTCAGGAAAGCAAGTAATAGAACTGCTCAAGATGAGCAGTGCAAATTTATTAATTGGTTCACCACTTCATCAATGGAAAGTGGACATACACCAGCCTTTGCAAACCTGAGCAGTTTTGCCACACACTTAATACAAACTCACTGGTAAAGATAAACAGTAAAACAAATTTGACTACAAAAGATAGATTTTAAGTGATAGGCAAAAAGTCAGACTTAGTTACTAAAATCAAATATAAGCATGAAGTCTAACTTCTTACCCCTATTAAACTAGGCAGTATCTAGATGAAGCAGTTTTTTTCACCCCACTGGATATTGCAGTTCATAGTTCACAGATTTCACTCTGGGTAGGCACTCTTGGTAGGCACTCTGATGCAGATTCTTCTGCCTCTTTGGGGAAGGCTTTTAATTCAGGCATGTGTTCAAGGCTTTGACAAGGAAAGGGTGTACCTCAGCCAGGCCTGCCCTTGGCCCCTCTCTCTGGAATTTCTCTGGGCTGGACCCCACTCCCCTGTGAAGTGTCACCCATGCAGAGATTTTTTCCCTCCTGCCTTGAAGAGACTGTTTTATTTCTTCAAAGCGTAGCAAGAACATCTTTTAATGGGGTGTTTTGGATTGGCAAAATCCCTTTGGACACCCCATTTTCTGTTCCCAAAAGATTAGCTGGTGGGGCTCTCCCCTCTGGGAGATCTGACCCCCAGTTTTCCCTTAAACCCTGATTTACAGGAGCGGGGTCTGGCATTTTAAATGCAGACTTTTCACCCTCCTCCTGTGCAAGAGCCTCCCTACTAAAGTTGGGCAGACTCTCTGGTCCCCCCTCACCTTCCATCTGGACTTCCCTCTCTGGGCTCCCCCTCTGTGTAAGTAGGACTCCAGTGATTCCTCCTTAATCTCACCCTCTTAGCACCAACTGGAGTGAGTTGGAATTTTGGGGGAGTGAAAAGTTTTCATAGATAAAATGGGTTTTTGCCCCCAAACTGAAATATTTGGAGGGAAAATTCAGGTTTTTTTTTTCCTTTTCTTTTATTATTTGTGAACATTTTTCAGGAAATGTTGATCCCTTCAAAAGTTTTCAATGTAATTTTTTTAAAAAAAGAAAACATTAAAAACTCCTGCAGAAAATTGAGTCAATTTAAAAAAAAAATGCTTTTAAAATAAAAGCTTAATTCCCCCCCCCCAACTCAAAAATAGGTATTTGTCCTTTGAGCAGCTCTAGTACCAATCAACCTGGTTGGCACAGTGCACATGGGTGCACAGAGCATGGCATCATGCCCTCATTGTGCACCAAAAACTTCTTTTGAAGAGGGTCATAGTTTTGGTTGCATGAGGACTGCAAGATCTCTTTGTTTGGCAGCTGAACCCAGATCTCCTGTTCTGCAGAGCTGCTAGATTATATCTGCTCTTGCATGTCATAGATAGGTCTCAGAGTAACAGCCGTGTTAGTCTGTATTCGCAAAAAAGAAAAGGAGTACTTGTGGCACCTTAGAGACTAACCAATTTATTTGAGCATGAGCTTTCGTGAGCTACAGCTCACTTCATCGGATGCATACCGTGGAAATTGCAGCAGACATTATATACACACAGAGATCATGAAACAATACCTCCTCCCACCCCACTGTCCTGCTGGTAATAGCTTTTTAATAGCTTTTTAATAGCTATTACCAGCAGGATAGTGGGGTGGGAGGAGGTATTGTTTCATGTTCTCTGTGTGTATATAATGTCTGCTGCAGTTTCCACGGTATGCATCCGATGAAGTGAGCTGTAGCTCACGACAACTCATGCTCAAATAAATTTGTTAGTCTCTAAGGTGCCACAAGTATTCCTTTTCTTTTTATAGATAGGTCTGTTTCTTAAAATACCTAAACCTGACCTTAAATTTTCCTCAATTTTTCTGCTGAAAACAACTTAGTTTACACATTTGACTACCTGATCTGTGATCAGAAAGCTGTGCAGGCAAAATTGGAGCTTGAATCTCTAAATCAGACCCCTTACATTTCCATTTTACTGAGACTTTTGAAAATCTTTTAAAATCCATGTTTCAGCTTCAACTGATGAGGGAAAGTGGAGTAGATGGCACATTTAAGTTAAACATTTCAGGTAATTGATGCTACTTCCTTTGTTCTGAAGGATTATAGAATATCAGGGTTGGAAAGGACCTCAGGAGGACAATCCCTTGCTCACAGCAGGACCAATCCCCAATTTTTGCCCCAGATCCCTAAATGGCCCCCTTAAGGATTGAACACAGAACTCTGGGTTTAGCAGGCCAATGCTCAAACAACTGAGCTATCCTTCCCCCTAGTTGCTAGCTCCCCTCTTTACTCCACATGTTCAAATTATCAGTCCTTCCAAGGGCTTCTCCTTGAGGAAGACCAAAGTCACAATTAACGCTTGCAGTTTGAAAACACACATTAAAACTTTATGCAGCTTGTAGACTGCTCTCAGCAGTTGACACATTGGGACAGACTCTGATCTCTGTTTTATCAGCTTAACCACAATGATTTCAGCAATGTTATTTCAGACTGACGTTGGTGTAACAGAGATCAGAATCTAGCCCATCTGTGCCTGTTCAGCCCAATTATGACACAACAGATTCAGATTTGGTTTTTGTGCTTTGGTATTTGAGGTGAAATTGCTAGTGGTAGTGCACATAAAAACGTGCAATATGTATTTGAAACCTAATCAAAAACCTTTATCATTATTTATATCTCATTGTAGCAGGGTGGTCACCCACTCCTGCCTTAAAAGGCTTAAAACAGCCTGGGGAGAGGGCTGTGGCAGGGAAGGAAAAGTGAGGCTAATTGGGAGAAGCAGCCTCAGCTGGGGGCCATGCCCCAATCAGGCCACAGCTGGCTTAATCAGGGCCCAGCTGGCCCTTATAAGAGGGCAGTGGGCCAGGAATGCACAGAGTCTCCTCTAGCTGTTGAGAGAGATGGGCCTGGCTGCTGAGGAGTGTACCAGGGTACCTGAGGTGAAGCAGGGCTGGGGAAGGCCATTAAGAGCCTGGTCCAGTTCCCATTCAGGTCAATGGCAAAACACTTCCTGGGCCAGACCCATAGCTGGTGTAAATGAATTTAGCTCCATTGACTTCAGAATAGCTATGCCAATTTTCTATCAGCTGCAGATCTATCCCTCTGACTTCAGTGGAGTTTTTCAAGGCAGAAAGATGACAGAGCAAGTCTTTAAAACTTGAGAAGAGCTGGCCTTGAAACGCATCTTGTCTCCTCCTTGCACAAATTCAATGTTATTACTACTTTCAACAACAAGCAACCCGAAAAATTACAAATTTTCAAAAAAGAATGTACAGCTATGGATTATTGACACACTGATGTGACTCATTTAGTCAACATTGGGAGGCTGAATCTGCTCCCAATTTCATGACAATTGTTTGACTTTGTTGCTATGAGTCTGAATTTCCCAGCAAAGACCTTGAGTTACCGGCACACTGGAGCAGAGTGTTAAGACAGCATGCAGCTCTTAACATGAAATATCAATTTCAAGGGAGAAAACAAAGTGAAGTTGACCATGACAGAGCAATATGCTCCTGAGTTAATCACTGTAAACTCTTTTAAAGTCAATTAATTTGAAACTTTGCAATGTATAATCACTAAGAAGAAACCAATTTGTTTCACAATTTTGTTTTGAAGTTCAGCAAGAACATAATTCTTAAAAGAAAATAAACCATGCATTAAAATTTGGGGGTGGATGTAACACAGTATGAGTCAGATCATGGCATTTCACTGGCCTACATTGGAAGCCATGCAGAGCCATCCCACCACACTAGTAATTCAATGAGGGATTATGCCTCAAGGAGTCACACTCTCAACCTTTTCCCTAGCGGTCTATGCACAGTGGAATATGCACCCTTGGGATGTTACAGTTTTTTCCCCTTTCCACCCCAACCCAGTTTCACAGGGTGATGAGGTAAAGTGTCTCCCTCTGAGGCGGATCGTGGTACCAGGGCACAGTGAAGGGAACAGACACTATGCTCCTCTTGATAAAGGATCCACAATTGTTCCAAGAAGGGAGGGTAGGGGGAGGATTGAATGCCCCTTGTATGCTCCCATGACCCCACATAAATGACCCTGAGATCAAACATCCCTATATCTACAGTACTGTTATAACATTCATGTATAATTGAACTAGTTTGTTTTAGTTATGTAGAGTTGTATGAAAATTGTGAAATCTTGTCTGTCTTTTTTTCTCTCAAATAATTCTTTTCCTAAAATTAACACATCACTGAGAATTGATCTTTTTATCTCAGGATTTTATAAAGCTGGCCTGCAGTTAATTCCAGTATTGACAGAGATCATTGGTACTGCAAATGAAACGCTCCATATCATGCTTCCTTTAGAATGTTTCTCTTGTCTACTCCATGTTGGTATTAGCACAAATTGCTAACTACTCTTAGCTGCTCTCCCTGTTTCCCTTTCTATATGGTGGAGTGGCATTGATTGTAAAAAATGCTGAAAAGAGAATATTTAGCTGCAAATGATACTGGTTCTAATTATTCCACACTGATTGAACTTCTGTTCATGTCATAAACTGAACAGGCAGGGAAACTAAAGTAGCAGCTGGATTTTTCTGGTGTGAATTTAGTGTGTAATTCAACACCCATTGATAGAACCAGGGCCTTCAAGGAAAGTTGGGTTGAACCTTTAGATAGAGAACATGGGTAAAAAGGACTAACAGCTGCTGGTGTAAGCATTAAGAAAAAAACTCAATTCAATTGTTAGCCATTTATCAGAAGTAGGGAGTGAAATTGCAGGTATGTCATTAAAGATGGAGGGAATAATTAATACAAGGTATGGCTCCCACTCCAAAAGTGAATACCAAATGTATTTTATGTGAGTAAACTAGTAATACAGAAGTGCATATAAAATTAGTGCCAGAATAATACTTTACACAAATTCAATCAGCTATCAGGGTATTTATCAAACATAAGTAATCAAGGTACAGATCAGTGCTTTTAATATTCAGCTTTAAATCTCTTTCTAGAAGCCTCATGCTGCATAAACAGCTGTTGACCTACACAAAATTCTCTGGTTCTGTTATGATAAAAACTCAGTGTCATCCTCGTAATCTCTTTTGACAGTGAAGCTGTCTCTCTGCTTCATTAGACTGAGAGACAAAAAAAAAAAAAAGAGGGGAGTACAGTTTCTTAGTGAAATGTTCATATGTCCTTGTGACAGGGTTCGGTCACAGAGATCCCCTTGGGACTGTCAATTGATGTGTTGAGATTACCTCTGAGCCCATTTTCCCTGCCAGCTTGGGATTCCAGAACCCTGCCTTGTTGAGCCAGACACACTAGCCTGCTGAAACAAAGACTCAGGATCTGGGCCATGCCCCCAAATCTGCAGACTTTAACCAAAAACAGCTCACCAAAACCCAAAAGCAGCAGGTCACCTATCTCCAGACACCCAGTTCCCAATGGGATCCAAAACCCAAATAAATCTGTTTTACTTTCTATAAAGCTTATACATTGTAAACTCATAATTTGTCTGCCGTCTATAACATTGAAAGAGAGATGCACAGCTGTTTGCTCCCTCAGGTATTAATCACTTATTCTGGGTTTACTAATAAACAACAGTGATTTTATTAAGTATGAAAAGTAGTATTTAAGTGGTTTCAGGTAATAACAGAGAGAACAAAGTAAGTCACCAAGCAGAATAAAGCAAAAAACATGCAAGTCTAAGCCCAATACATTAAGAAACTGATTACAGGTACTATCTGACCCTGGATGTTCCAATAAGCTTCTTTCACAGACTAGACTCCTTCCTCGTCTGGGCCCAATCATTTCCCCTGGTACAGTCCTTGTTAGTTCCAGCAGACATCTTAGGTGTTAAGCAGGGGATCTCTCATGACTGGCCAACTTTGTCCTGTTCCACCCCCTTTTGGCACAAGGCGGGAATCTTTTATCTCTCTGGGTCTCCACCCCTCCTTCTAAATGGAAAAGTACAAGATTTAAGATGGATTTCATTATCAGGTGACATGGTCACATGTCACTGTAAGACCCTTAGTCCCCATTCTCCATGGGCTGGCCCACAGGTACACAGGAGTGTTTTCAAGTAACTAAGGGCATTTACAACTGATTCTTTCTGGAGCACTCTTAATGGCCTCCACTTAATATGTTTACATCAGTGATCAAGTTTATATTTTATTTGCCAAACTCCAGATATAGAAATAATACATGCAAACAAATAGGATGAACACACATAGATTACAAGCTTTCTAATGACACCATACAAGGAGTATTTAGCATAAAGCATATTGCACTTATGTCATATTCATAAACATATTTTCATAAAACAGATGGAGTGCAACCTCTTAGTCCCCTCTCTGCTTTCTCCTGTCCCCCAATACCTGCAGCAGGGTGCGAGCTAGTGAGAATATCATTGCCATTGAAACAAGACAGTTGAAGTGACTTGAAAAGTCTGTCCGGAGTACACAGACCAAGGGAATAGGGGAAAGGAGATGAATGAGAGACGAGGTTAGTTTTGGCAGCATCAGGCCTGCTCCACTGGCATAAGAGTTCTGTGCTAGCACCAGTGAGAACTGCTAGCATGCAGTTAATGACAATGATATTTGCCTTAAAAATGGGATAGCACAAACAAGGAACAGTACCCAGAACCATCTAATTTTAGGGAATTCCATTTGAGGGAGAGTTCACTGGCTCTCTCTCTCAAACAATATCAATCAGAAATAGAGCCTTAATGTTTAAGGTGAGCCTTTGATAAAGCTCTTTAGACTGTATTCTAGGGACAGAGGAATGAAATGATATTTTTACAGGCAGTCTGAGTCTTTTAATAACAATAGTTAGCATTTACATCTTATTTTACATTATCAACATGCTGTGCAGACACTAACTGAGACAGCATTGTAGCATTGAGGGCTGAAGCTTAGCTTACAGTTCCCAATGGGAAATTATTAGTTAAATTGAAGAAGATGGCAATTAATGAGAATCAAAAAGAACTGGTTAAAGGGGAAACTACAACAGATCATGCTGAAAGGTGAACTGTCAGGCTGGAGGGAGGTTACTAGTAGAGTTCCTCAGGGATCAGCCTTGGTACCAATCTTATTTAACATTTTCATTAATGACTTGGAATAAAAAAGTGGGAGTGTGTTAATAAAATCTGTGTATGACACAAAGCTGGAGGTATTGCTGTTATGCAAGATGATAGGAAAATCATACACAAAGATTTGGGCAACCTTGAAAACTGGAGTAATAGAAATGGAATGAAATTCAATAATGTAAAGTGCAATGTCATTCAGCTAGGGACTAGCCAGAAGAATTTTCACTATAACTTAGGAATGTATCAGTTGGAAGCAATAGAGGAGAAGAAATGCCTGAGGTGTATTGGTTAATCATAGGATGAATAAGAACTGCCAGTGAGATAGGCCATGAAAAAGGTTAATGCAATCCAAGGATGCAACAGGCAACGCATTTCCAGTAGAGAGAGGGAAGTGTTATTATCATTATCTGGAATGCTTGTGTGCAATTCTGGTCTCCCATGTTTAAGAAAGATTAATTCAAACTGGAACAGATGCAGAGAATGGCAATGAGGATGATCAGAGGACTGGAGAACCTACCTGATGAGAGGATACTTAAGGAGCTTTGCTTGTTTAGACTTACAAAATTAAGGCTGAGGCAAAATATAATTGCTCTCTATAAATATCTCAGAGGGATAAATGCCAAGGAGTGACAGGAGTTCTTTAAGTTGAGGACCATTGTTAAAAGAACAGTGTAAAAGGACAAATGGATATAAACTGGCCATCAATAGGTTTAGGCTTGAAATTAGACACAGGTTTCTAAACATCAGAAGAGTGATGTTCTGATCCAACCTTCCCAGGGCGGTAGTGGAGGCAAAAAAACCTAGCTTGTTTTAAGCTTGATAAGTTTATGGAGGGGATGGAATAATGAGGTCACTTCCAATGGCATATGGCCCATCTGTGACTGCTATTAGGGACTGTCTCCAATGACATGCTACATGGGAGGGCTCTGAGCTAGTGCAGACAATTCTTTCCAAGTGTCTGTCTGGTGGGTCTTGCCCACATACTCAAGGTCTAACTGGTCATTATATATGAGGTTGGGAAGGAATTTTCCTTCCAAGCAGATTGGCAGAGATCCTGTTTTGTTTTTTGTTTGTGCCTTCCTCTTCAGCATGCTGGTTTGAACTAGAGTAAATGGTGGATTCTCTGTAACTTGAAGTCTTTAAATCAACATTTGAGGACTTCAGTAACTCAGTGAGAGGTTATGGGCCTATTACATGTTGGGGTGAGTGAGTTTCTATGGTCTGAGATGTGCAGGAGGTCAGACAGGATGACTCTGATAGTCCGTTCTGGCCTTAAAGTCTATGAGTATCTGTTATTTCATCTGAAACTGCCAGAACGTTTTCCACATCTGTAACAGAGTTTTTCAATAATTATAAAGGTAACATTTATATAGAAGTTTACAAATGTTATGCGATCAGTCCTTGAATGATCACTGTGAAGATAGTAAAATGGAGAAATTTAAGATTAGAGATTGAATGCCCCTTAATCTAGCACAGCTTTTAAGTATGTGCTTATAGTTAAGCACACACAAGCAATCACATTTAATTTAATGAGACCACTGACATACTTCAATTTAAATTAATTCTTAAGTGATTTTCTGGTTTGAGGCTATATACTATGGAAAGAGTTTGTAAAAAAAATTATTAGTTTCTGATTTGGTGTTCTCAACTCAGACCACACCCAGACATTCTTTCTGCCTTAAAATGGGGAATTCTTGGGGTGATATTGCCATATCAATCAGGGAAGAGTCCTTATTTTGACAATGTATGCAAACGTATAAAGTGAAATTTTGATCAAGACACTGGGGCAGATACTTAATCTTGCAAAAAGTGCAACTGTACAAAAGGTAGTGATCTGAGGGCCATCTGCAAACATTCATGCACAGTAATGTACCTAGATTGTGTGAGCAATTACTGCTATATTGCACATGCAGATTGGGTATTTGCATTTACATTTGTGGTAACTTTTTTTGGCACAGTAGCCCATCAATTGTGGATGTAAGTGCTTCTAACTAATGTGGCCTTTAACCTCCATACACATTAGAAAAATCAGTCAAGACTTTGATTTCTTTTAATAAAGATTTTGTTCACAAGACCTACCTCCACACACAAAACTGTGTTGAACTCATTTATTCTACCTCAGAAACACAAAACTCTGAGAGAACGCACCTAACATTTGAACCTCGCTTAGATAATGTGGTTAATCCTTTACCATTAAGCATCCCCCTAACAGGGAAAAGAATGGACTAGATCTGGTCAAAGGATTAAGAACAGTTTACTCAGCAAATTTAGTCCTCCTCCTGTTTACGAATTGTCCATGGACAAACTGTATTTCTTTTATGATTTTGTTCAGTATTATAAATTGTTCACTAAATGTTTTTGGTCAGTAAATGCCAGCTGATGGGTTGCTTGTGAATTGTGTTTAAATGTGAATATCCCCTTTTTTTATACAATAATTGCAATTCACTAGTCAAACTGTGTGATTGGTTGTGTTAGTGGTTTGTTTTTCTCTCTCTTATCGGATGGCATAGCCAATACAGTTAATGTTAAAAAAAAATAATATGTAGGTTGGGAAAAGAGTGTCTGTACATATGGGTATAGTGCTTAGATTATCCACAAATATAAAGTTAGTTTTTAGAAGTCATATGATACATAGAGTACATAAGCAACAATAACCCAAATTTAGGTGAATAGATTTAACAATACAGTTTAGATATAAGAATCCGAATACTCGGATACATCACTCATGAAAGGTTGTGCAGAGATTTTATTGTGGAAAGCAAAATATATCAATGAGTGGAGATTGTCCCTCAGTAATTGAGAATTAGGTTGGTTGTCCATTTAGAAAACACAATCCATGAGGAAAGTATTTGTTTCCTGACTGCGCTTCTCATTGGCGCTCCAGCTCATCCCTCCTGGTATTGCCAATGTCCAGTGATGTATTCTATGTAGATGTCTCTTGACCACCTGATGGCATCCGACACCATAAGTTGCCACATCAGCCAAGCATACCGTTGACCGATTCTGCATTCTCTCAGCACTTATTTGTTACTGGGGTCCCATGCCTCTAAGGCTCCAACAATCAGTGCATGTGTCTGGACCTGGTAACCCTTAGATTTCAAGGTTTTGGCCAGAGGGGCATATTTCTCTACCTTTCGAGCTCGGGCATTGTGGAAGGCCAGGGTCCTGTTCTCAAACAGTACTGTGATGTCCACCATGATGATCTTCTTCTTTCGGTCTTCGTTGGTGATGACTGTATCCGGTCCCAGTCGGCTGTCGGTTCCAGGGATGGCGGAGTTTACGGCAACCTTCCCCACGGGTGGTGGGATGACTCTGGCCAGGCAATCTTGGATGGCATTGTGTCACAGCTGCCAAGCTCTCGAATGGGGCTTGCAGCTACACAGGATGTGGGGTAGCATCTTGTTGGTGTAGCTGCACTTCCTGCAGCGCTTGTCCCGATTCCCGTGGCAGACAGCCCCATTCAGTGAGACACAGTTGAGCCTGGCCCCATGAATGAACCTCCAATTGGCAAATCAGGTGAAGTTGACCCCAGGGAGGAAGTCGTTGCTCGCATCCCACTTGCACGTCACCTAGAAGACTTTGCCCTGGTCCAGCTTCTGTTTCAGGTTTTCCATGTCTTGACAGCAGATGGAATCCTTCAGGGTCCTCTCCAGCATGGTTCTAGCTCTTGGAGTGATGGTAGCATGATCTGTATTCTTCATCTGTGGCACCAGGGATCCCAGCTCCTGGCATTCCTCGCACCACATACAGTGGCAGCCGATACGATTCTCCAGTTGTCACATTGTTAGTGGTTTGTTTTCTTTCTCTCATTGGACGACATAGCCAATACAAACTACTACCACTCTTGCCCCCAAAGAGTTCCATTTTCATTTTCTGATTCCTTGAATTTGGTCAATGGACTTGATTATTTTCTACAAATACTTATTTTTTGTATTAGCCATGGTAGTTCCTGAAGGCTGCAGCCCCACAATTCAAACACAAAAGATGTCCCCTGCCTTAGAGAGCTTATAGTCTTTCCTCACAAAATTTATCTCTGTGTGAATAAATAGGGTGGGAACTTGACGTAAAATTTTCTTTCATCCCAGGGCATCTTGGCAGTCATGGGGAGTAATACAGAATCACCATTCATTCCCAACCATGCTTGTTCCTCCATTAAGCACAAGCTGGCTGTCATAAATATAAAGGGAAGGGTAACCACCTTTCTGTATACGGAACTATAAAATCCCTCCTGGCCAGAGGCAAAAACCCTTTCACCTGTAAAGGGTTAAGAAGCTAAGATAACCTCACTGGCACCTGACCAAAATGACCAATGAGGAGACAAGATACTTTCAAAGCTGGAGGGGGGAGAAAACAGAGGGTCTGTCTGTGTGATGCTTTTGCCGGGACCAGATCAGGAATGCTCTTCAGAACTCCTGTAAAAAGTTAGTAAGCAATCTAGCTAGAAATGTGTTAGATTTCCTTTTGTTTAAATGGCTGGTAAAATAGGTTGTTCTGAATGGAATGTATATTCATGTTTTTGTGTCTTTTTGTAACTTAAGGTTTTGCCTAGAGGATTCTCTATGTTTTGAATCTGACTACCCTGTAAGGTATTTACTATCCTGATTTTACAGAGTGATTCTTTTACTTTTTCTTCAATTAAAATTCTTTTTAAGAACCTGACTGCTTTTTCATTGTTCTTAAGATCCAAGGGTTTGGGTCTGTGTTCACCTATTCAAATTGGTGAGGATTTTGATCAAGCCTTCCCCAGGAAAGGGGGTGTAGGACTTGGGGAGGTGTTTTTGGGGGGAAAATGACTCCAAGTGGGCTCTTTCCCTGTTCTTTGTTTAACACACTTGGTAGTGGCAGCATAGGGTTCAAGGACAAGGCAAAGTTTGTACCTTGAGGAATTTTTTAACCTAAGCTGGTAAGAATAAGCTTAGGGGGTCTTTCATGCAGGTCCCCACATCAGTACCCTAGAGTTCAGAGTGGGGAAGGACCCTTGACACTGGCCATGTGCCTGAGTATGATGTCCCACCACCTAGTTGGTGGGAAACCTCTGGGTTAGGCTGACTTTTTTTATTGTGCTTGCATTATTTTCTTAGGCAACCTATCAGCTTCATTCATTTTTGAAAGGGAAAAAAGGATGGGGAAGAGAGAGAAAGTAGCTCCCCTACCACAGCTCCCCAATATAGATATAAAAATATGCTTCAAACCCATCTTCGAAGTTGTAGGTGGATTTCACAAAGCTTGCTAATGTCTATGTGTAGCGGGGTGTTGACTCAGCCCTGTGGCGCCTCCTGCTGGTCATCCAGGGAATTAGCATTTCAGCATCTGGAGCACCCTCTGCAGGCCAGTGTCCCGCTGGGCCCCCGTGTCCTTCCCGGACCACCGTGCCCCTTTACCCAGGGTGCTGCCCCCTGAAGTACCCTGCACAGTTTCCCTCCCCAGGGAACCCCCACCCTCTATCCCCACCTCGCTTCAGTCTATGGCCACTGCCGGTCATCACCTAGCCCCCCTTCCCTGGGGCCAACTGCAGTGTAAGAGCCACTCATCATAGGCAAGGGGGGTTTGGACCTGCTGCCTTTGCCTACCTTTGGCTGCCCCCTGCAATCCCAGTACCTATTTGGCCTTACTCTAGGCCTGCAGCCTGGGGGGGTTTCCAGGCCAGAGCTCCCCTGCTCCACCTCAGGTGCTTTCTCAGCTTCCAGGCAGCCAGGCCCTTCTCCCTCAGCGAGTGAGAGTTCTTTCTGCTCCTGGCTTCACTGGCTTTTATAGGGCCAGCTGGGTCTGTCTGGGGCACGGCCACAGCTGAGGCTGCCAATCAGCCCAGCTTTCCTCCTGCCCCAGCCCTCTCCCAGGGCTGTTTTAAGCCCTTCTGGGCAGGAGAGGGTGACCACACTGCTACACTATGCCACAGAGGGTCTTCAAAAGCTTCATCCAAAAAAGGTAACTCATCCCTGTCTAGATATAGGCATTCTTAACAGCATCCTTCCAAAGAATTAGAGAGGAAATATATATATATATATATATATATATATATATATATATATATATATGTTTGAGGCTATAGAGTATGACCCCCCCCCCATCCCACTTGTCAGGAAACTAGATATTTTAAAAACAAATCAGAACAGCTTGCCAGCCAAGGCATCTTTTGGCAAGACTGACTCCCAAAGCTCCCAAAAGCTCCCAAAAATTGCTTCTGCTGGAGCAAAACACCTTCTTTTATTTTTTAATCTTCTGAGTCAGAAATTTCAGCAGAGCAGGTTTTTAGCATCAGCTCTACTTCCTAACAGCTCTCTGTGGGAAGTTACTGTACATCATCACCGAAATACGTACATGGCTTGGTATACTTTTCTGCTGAGTAGTTATGTGAGTGGAAGCCAGATCAGTAAATCTCAGACGGTTTTACAACATTTTTCAGAGCAGAATAAGGACCTGACATTCTCTTAATTCTCAGTACCCTTGCATCTTCCAATATTTATTTGAAAAGATTATGACAAACCAAGCAGATTAATTAAATGGCTTGTCGCCAGGGAAGCCTTTATTTCTATGTGAATTTTTAGAGCTTTTCTGGGCTACAGTTGATTAATTTTAAATTGGATGAAGAATTTACCAGTTAGGCAAGCAAAAGACTAATAGCATGGCAGAAAGTAGGCAGTTCTTTGTCAACCAGTTCAGGTGCTCAGATACTATGGTGGGTGGGTACAGTATGAAAACCCAGTTTGGATAGAATAGCACGGTCCTGAGCAGAAATTGACAGATGTGCAGAGTTTGCTTAAAAATGCATACTGGTTCTGAGATGTGGACAAACTCCTACTAGAATGTAGACTGTAACCTTTGGGTTCATTTCTTTGGTAGACTTGAATTTGGATAATCAGAGATGAAAGATGACTGTATTTACTAAACATGCAATCTGATATCTCCTGGGATCATCTTGTTAAAATGTATCAGAATGAGTCCTTTGACTGTAATTAAGATAAACTTAATGTGAGGGCACTGTTTGTTTACATTCAAGCTTATTTATTCCTCAGTCTAATGTGAATAAAGTGTTTGCTTCCATATCTCTAGGCTCTTCGCATATGTTTAGGTTAAAGTAAACTAAAATGTGGTTCCCTTCAAAATGTTTTTTCACAATTTCTCATTTTAATGCCTTCATAAATCAAGGAAACTGTATGTAATGTTAACATTTTAATTGCTAGTTATTTTCTGAATATTACCAGTGTTAAATTGCATAGCTCCACAATCCAGTTTTCTCTTATTTACTGCCATCCTGCAATAACTTCTGCAAAATTTGTTAAACATGCTAGCATGAATAAATAGCTCAAAAGTAAATTCTTTTATTACTCTACACCAGGTGCAATATGAATCTCAGCATTGACTTTTATATAAATATTATCACATAAAGAAGTCAGTCGTGTAATATGTTGTCTTATTTAAAAAATACTTAATCTTCACCAGACTGAAAAAGAAACTTGTATACTGCGCTTCTCTTGCTCATTGCACCATTTATGGTCCAAGGGGAAAATGGTGTTGAAGGCAAAGAAAGCAATTAGGGCTGTGTGAGAGAAAGGAAATGTATCTTCCTGTGAGAGCCATGTGATAAATTGTGTTAATCATGCACCTTTGGCCACTTCAGCTGGACTCTGCTCATGAATCCAGATCTGCTGGGGCTACATCTTGTAGCTCTCTGAGCCGCTTTAAATACGTGCCATTATTATTTAAAAAAAAAAAAGAAGAAGCAGCAGGGGGGAGCACAAGAGAGATTCTTCCTTCACCACGACACACAACTGTTGATTATGCCCCAAATATGACTGGGTGGGGAGGGGTGCAGAGCAATGCTTACTCATGCACTATTGGCAGGATACACTTCTGACATCTCATGTGTAATGAAGCCTGGAAACGGGAGCTTTGTATATCATTGAAAGGGAAAATCCCCACCTTTCCAATAGGATGGCTTTTTTTTCTAATGATAGGAGGGTCCAGAATATCAACCCTTAAAATTGAAGCACTGTACATTTTAGGTCTTTTTGGAATTGTTTATGGTTTCTTCTGAGCCCTATAAAGTTGAACTTGGTAGCAAATGCAGTTGGCACTATGTGGGGAAGGATTATTATACAAAAATAATAATAAGTAGGTATTTTTAAATCTCTCTAAGCCACTTATAAAGAATTTTCTTATGCCTGTGGCATATACAAGTATATCTAATGGCATGGTGTAGTACGCAGATTATATGGACATTTGTTAGGAAAGACATGCATAACTTACTCCTGGCTTCACCCTAGCTTATGGCCTCACAGGATCCTGAAGTTACAATAGAATAGCCTGAAAGTGTTGTGAGTTGGATTTGTTAACAGTAAGTGTGGCAAAGTAGTCTGCCCCCTTAAGGGGAATGGTGCCTGGAATCAGCCTGGTATTCTGGAATTCATTGCCCTTTAAGATTCCAGCAGATCTTTTATATCACAGACTTAGGAAATGTTGGTAGAGACGAAGTTCTCCTGGGAATAAGTAGTATTTGGGAAGAAGTCCTCTTACGGTTTCTTTAAAGGTCCAGGACCAAGAAGTGTGCAGAGTGGGTGGGACAAGGCTCACCTGTCTCCCAGCTAACTGGGATGAGCTTTAGGAAGGCGACCAGTATACATGCTGCCTCCTACCTCATAGCATGAGAGACACCAGTAGGAGAAGGCTGGCCTGCTGAATCCTCTGAGCCTGAAGAATAATTGGTGAAAAAGAAGCCAGCTGACAGAGAAGTTGGCTAAGGCTCTACAGCTGGCCTAAGTTCCACCCCAAGCTCCAAGGAGAAGGGGAACTTATAATCAGACATGCCAACTCTCACAAATTTATTGTCAGACACATGATTCCTAAGTAAAAGTAAGCCTCATTCATGATCTCATGATAGAACTCTTGAATGTCAAGATTTTTTTTTTCCCCAGCCGTGAGGGGAGGGGGGTATCCTGACATTTGAGAGTTCTATCCTGAGATCATGAATGAGGCTTACTTTTACTTAGAAATCGCTGTCAGCCCTGGCTGGCTGGTGTTCCTGCTGTCAGCCCCAGTTGGCTGGTGGTCTCGCTGTCAGCCTCTGCTGTCCCTTCTTTGCGGGCTGAAAGCGGGAGCCCCTCTTCATGGGCTCTGGCTGCCAGCCCTGGGCAGTCAGGCTTCAGCTTTCAGCCTTAGAAGTGAGAGACCAGACCACACTGGAGCCCCCCCAGACCTTTGTGGGTGAAGAACCCTAAGATGAGCAGAGGTGAGGCCTGGAGGGCTGAATTGTGGCCTTGGGGCTGCAAGGGGGCTGAAATGAGGAGGGTGGGGCCTGATGGGATGGAGGACTGTATGGATGGTGGGTTCTGAGTAGATAGGATCAGTGCTGGGAGGGTGAACTGAGAGTGGTGGGGGTTGATGGGGTCGGGGGACTGAACTGAGGGGGGGCTGAACTGAGGTAGGGTTGCGTGGGGACAGAACTAATGGGGGACTGGAGGAAAGGATTAATTGCTGGAAAGGAGACTGACAGATGTGGGGGTGAGAACTCCAGCTGCAGGGGCCAAAATCACCTTATCCAGTACATGCGGGAGAGTGGCCAACACGAATTGTCACTTGCTCACACCCTGGGGATGGGCAGAGGGTGTTCAAAAATCAAGAGACTGACCTAAAAAAAACCCATAATATAATCTTTTATGAAATATCTCATGATTTTTGGGGGTCTGACTCATGATTTCTGATCTCTTGAATATGACAATACTGTGTAATCAGTGGAGACCTACCAAGAGATTGTGTTGTACCTTTAGCTTAGTGTTACCTTGTTGTTTTGTGTGTCCTTGTGGTGTTGTATCTGATCCAGGGAATTAGCAGAAAATTCAGCCCTGACTCTGTGTGCTGGAGTTGTTTCTTGCAATGTTCCATTAAATACCTATGATTCTATAAGCAAACATTCAAGACTCCTCTTCAGGAGAGATACAGGGACTGTCTAAATAATAGTCCACAGCTTCAAGGAGAAGAGCTGGGGACTCTCATGTCTTGACCAACTGATTGTTTTAAAGCACAACTTCATCTCCGTTAAATACAATCTGAGTTCCCTTACACCAACAACTCCATTACTGGGACTTCTTGAAAAGAAGTAAGAGAAATCTACCAGAGAGTCCTAGACAGAGTTACATGGATTCAGAATGGATGTGACCTTGAATCACTAAATAAGTGAGTTATTCTCAACAGAGTTAATGAACTCGACCCTGACAAAGAGGTTATGTGCTTTGAATTAATCTGGCCTAGGTGATTGACTGGAAGAGCATGAGTGGGTAAAGTGAGCAGCACACTTGCAGGGCCAGGATGGGCCACAAATGGGTGCTCTGAAGATAGCCATCCCATGGTATCAGGAGTAACCTCTTAACATCATACTAGGGTTGGGAGGAGAAATGTTGAAGGGGGCATTAGGGAAAAATACATGGTCCTAATCCTGCAGTTGGATCTGCATGAGCGGACACACACTTGAGCAAAGTCCTGTGGACTTCAAATGCACATGTAAATGGTGTGTCCAAATTCACACATCCTTTCTGAAAACCTGGCCCATAACATTAGAGACTTAAGTGATCTCTAGAATGCTTCCACTGATTAACATATTCTCTCTATATTATAGAAAACATAATACATGTCAGTATTTGTTGTCATTTGGAGGGATATCCCCCCTGCATCTGAGGGAAAATCTGAGCTGTATGAAGTGGGTTCAGTAGAATGATCTCCATTACAAGGGAGAAGTAGTGGCATATGGACATTTTGGCATGGAGGTGTTTTCTCCTCCACTCGTTGAGACTGATAGTAATTCTCAAATGAAGGTCAGTAGCATAAAGAAATCTCTCCTCCATTGAGTTCTTTTATCTCACTCTGTATACTGTGTTTGGGTGCTATTTATGTAGCACTTCTAAATGATGTCCTTGGATGGCTGTTCTGTGAACAAATGTCTTTACTGAGCTTAACCTCAGGTTACTGAGAGGGTAAAAGGTGATGAAAATTTTGAAGCGTCACCAGAACTAGATGTTTGCTGACTGTATTTAATAAAATCAAAGTCTCCAATATAATAGAAACAGTGGCAGCTGCAAGACACCCATGGGCTCAGGGTTGAATCTTGCTTACCGCATTCAGTGCTCAGTCCCTGGTAGTTTACTGTTACAAAGTCATTCCAAGTCCCTGAGGCTTTTTTTCCTTCACCAGGGGATAAATACCCTGAGACTGTTACCCTTGACTAAACATTCTGACATACTTCTTTTTAAAATTATTGGCCTGGCTAGCAGCCCTTACAATATAAAGTGATAACCTCAAATGGGTTGACTCACCAGCCGCACAAGCATGGCACAATATTATATGTGGCCTACACTGATTAAAATTGGTCTCATCTAAACAAATTAAGGGGCCTGATCTCTCATCTGTAATTCATGGGGTAATTCTCATTAGTGTTAATAGAAGGCATGTGTATACATGGATGGGAGAACAGACCTCTCAGAGACATTGACTGTTCCGTTGTAGTTTGGTTTATTTCCAAGAATAGCAACAAAACATCCCTTGTTAAGTGTTTTATCAGTTTGGAGAAAGCTCAAAATGGAAAGGGTCAATATTGTAATATTTCTTCTGTGTTACAGTAGTAAACAAATAAGCAGGATATAAATCCTATTTCTATTGAGCTAGAAGGCTAGTAGCACATTTTAGTTGAAATTGGCTTTTTATGGAGTCCATTAATGAATTCAGATTTATTTTCCTGTGTTTTGCGCAAGAAAAAAAGAAAACACCCAAGACTGAATGCTAGTCTGTTTCAGACTTTCAATAAAATAAAAAAAAATGTTTTATATTGAATCTCTTAATGTCATCTTTATAATTTTACAAACTATAAATATCCATGTACTTTGTTTGGACATGTGTCTGTACTCTAGCTAATCAACTGGAATGGCATCAGAAAAACTTGTGTGATTTTAGGTACTTGAAATTCAGTTAAATGTTCTTAGAACACAATCTGTCAAAACATTTTAAGTATTTGTATAAAACTATAAAAATAGTGTGGTGTATATGATATCTGATCGTGTGGGCTCCATTAGGGTTCCTAACAGCCTGAACCATGCTGGGAAAAGGAGGGAAGTGCACCACACAAGCGGTGGTGTCATGGGGAATATGTTTCTGCAAATACTGTGTTTTTAAAGGTTTCAGAGGAACAGCCGTGTTAGTCTGTATTCACAAAAAGAAAAGGAGTACTTGTGGCATCTTAGAGACTAACCAATTTATTTGAGCATGAGCTTTCGTGAGCTACAGCTCAAGCTCACGAAAGCTCATGCTCAAATAAATTGGTTAGTCTCTAAGGTGCCACAAGTACTCCTTTTCTTTTTGTGTTTTTAAAAAGCATAATTTATTCTGGGACTGGGGGATCCTTGTGGGAGAGGTCTCCTGATCATTTAAATTGTTGAATGCACTGGGAAGAGCACTGGCTGCATTCTGACATACAGAGGGATCAGGACGGTGGCAGTAATGTCATGCCTCTGGCAGCACAGGTGTTCCCCCTTGCATTATGGATTGCTGGGTGTCAGGTTATCCTGGGACCTCACCTTTCCCTTGGTATTGCACCCACGTAAGGGAAAGAATAATTTTGCCCTGAAAATTTATTATATTGGAAAACCTGGTTTTAAACTTATTTAGAGATAAATGTATTTATTGTCCATAGGTAGTATCTGGTGTAGCTGTTCCCCTTTCCAATCTTTTTTGGACTAAAATGTTTAGTTTTGCTCTATGGCCGTGGTGTTACCCATAGTCAAAAAACTTGAACTTGCATCAAATTTACAGTTCTAGTAAGGGTTAAAATAATTCTTTCCCTCTGCCCTCCAACATTCTGTATTTATTTTGATCCTTTTGACTTCTTACAAAATAATTTTTGGACTCTTCTGAAAGTAATTTGTTTACATGGATTACTTAGACTGCAATGAAAATGTTTTGTTTAGATGTTTAAAAATTACATTATTCTATACCTGTGCAGCATCTACTAGTACAGAGTTTTCCTCTGTTTTTTACCATATGAATGCCTTCTTATAAAACAGACTACATACTGAGTGTGTAATAATGATTAATAATATTATTTGTGGGTATATGTAGGCTGCCTAAATTCTCACCTAAATTAGCTTTGTAGTTGACTGCCTCCACCCCTGAATACAGAAGAGTTGTGAACGTTTGAAATAAAATCTATACACCATAAGTGCTGATAAAAATGGTGAAGTAATCAATAGAGCTGGTCAGAAAATAAGTTTTTTAATTTTATTTCAAATTTTATTCTTGGTTAAATTTTTTCATGGAAAATTCAGATTATTTTTATTGGAAAAAACAAACCAAAAAGGTTGGCCATTTTAAAAAAATAAAATATATATTTTTAATTGAAACCAACCACTTTTTGCAAAATATTGAGTTTCGTCAAACCATTGAAAAACAGTTTTGATTTTTTTTTGAACAGCCCTAATATTATCTTCCAAAAAGCTTTCAATGTATTTACCTTAAATTGAGCTCAGTGGGAGCAACTGGATACCCAGCACTTTTTAAAATCCAGGAAATTTATTTAGGTAATAAATAAGGGTTTAGGATAGAGTTGGTTTTTAAAAATCAGTGAAACCTCATTTTTCATTGAAAACAGTTCTTCATGGGGGAAAAATATTTTGAATTTCCATCACACAATTTCCCCCCGCCCTGGACATTTTTAAAAATGTTTTGAAATTGTGGCAGAAAAATTTCATTTTCTCTCCATTTTTTTTGTGCTTCCCCCACCTCCCAAAATGGGGAAAAGTGAAATAGTATAAAAAATATAAAACATGTTCCCCATAGTATTTCCCTAACCATTTCCAAATAAAACAGTTTTAAAACTTTTTATTAAAAAACAAACAAAAAATCCTGAAAAAATGTCAAATAGAATGAAAACGCTTTCTTTTTCCAGATTTTCAGAAAACATTTTTTTTCTACTAGCTGTCTTTTTACTAACAGTAGTTTTAGGCACATTCCTTTATATATTCCTTTTAAAATAATTTCACTGTTTTGTTTTTATAATTCTACTGTTAAGGCTGATTTGTTTTTGATGAAACGAATTTGTCTTTAAAAATATCTTCTTTTCCATTATCATCTGAAGAATAAAAAGCTTCCTTTTTTAATCTGTTCTTTTCTTTTTTCCCCCAGGGATGTAGGTAGTGTTAACAAAAAAATCAATTTTTTTTCTGAAGTGGGTAGGAGAACATTTCTCAGCCAGCTCTAGTTAGTGTGCTTCCACTAATTGTACTATGGCTAAAGTTCAGGTCCACAGCAGTACCAAAGCATGAGTGGGTCTCGGGCCTACTTCAGAGAGTCCCCTGGTGGAGAGGAGGTCCTGACTGGGTTAGTATGTCAGACTCCTGTGGACATCTAAAAGATGTAATCGTCATTTTTATTGAAACCTTCCAAGATGATGTACTTTGGCAATTCGAGTGCTGAGTTTGATAGTAGCTCTGCTAGTTCTGATACAAAGCCAGTATAAGTGCAGGGTACTAGGATTCTCATGTGGGTCCTGGATTTGCATCTCATCTAAACTCATGCTGATGAATATGCCTTTGGGGTGAGGTATCTTCTGCATCTCTGGTTAGAGGATATATGGTGACCCATTAAATCTCCCTTGCCTTCTCTGACTTGTGGTCTAGCACGTAACTTAAGAGTAACCTGTACTATACAGGACCATTCAAATCATCTGGACAGTGATGGTAATGTAGGGAAACTTCATTGCTTCATTTAAGATTAGGCTGAGGAAAATGCCGGTGGTGTTAGCAATCTTGCATTTGGCTCACAAATGAGAAATATATGTTAAAGTTAATAGTAGTAATTCAGGCTCGCCAGGGTGAGAACAGAGCCCTTAAAATGCAGTTCTGGTCACTCAGCAGCTTCAGTATCAACCTTTTTCATTTAGAAAGTAAAATGATGATGCTGTACTTAACCTGGCCAGCCATGCAAACTAACACTGAAGTCTGAAGGTCAAGCGGTTTTCTTTCATGCACTATTGCCAGGAACGCTATCCCACCTGAAGTGTATTATCAGTACAGTTAAGGTGTATGGCTGCACATCACGAGGTAAACAGTCTGTATTTGGAACCTAGTTAACAGTTCTCTTGTTGCCTGAGCCAAAAAAGAATCCAGATCACTCTTCCACAGCTGTTTCGAGTCTGCTTTGCCAGCTAGAAATAGGGAAAGCTCATTTTTCTCACTAAAGAAAACAGAGGTAGTTGGAAATTCATCGAGGGAGTATATCTGTGCAGTGAGCAGATATTTGTTACATAGTCACTTTCTGACTAACATAATCAAACATCAATTTTCACATTAAGATGGCCAAAGAGTCAGTGCTCTTTTTTTTAAAATGGGTGTGCACAGAAAGTGCATGTGGAATTATTATTTACACAAAAAATAGGGCACAATTTTCCTGTTAACTAAGGTAGACAAAAGGAATTTCAGTCAAAAATATTTTGTCTGGTTAATAGGTTAAGTGACAAAGCTATCAATAAACAGTTCTTTAGTTAAAAACTTTAGCAAAATGGAGCTTGTTAGGAGGCCAAGCACTTTGGATGGCTACTCACATGATGACATGATCCGATGTTGGGGAAGATAATTTTTCTAATGAAAGCCAAAAGAATATACATAAATAAAGCAGATGAGATTCACAGATTCTTGACAGATACATGTCCTCTTTGGTGGCTGTTGGTTTCAAACTGGACCAGAGACCATTACATTGGCTAAATTACTCCAAAAATTGGAATGAAGCTGTTAAATATAGAGTGACATGGTTTTGAAATATAACAGACAGCTCAAAGAGGTAAACCAATATGACTGACTTTCTTTTTGAAAGAGAATGCCAAAGCAATCAAAGCAAAAGGAGTAAATAGAACGGGCATTTGCAGAAATTATTTATGACAGAGAAGGAAGATGAGGCACTTACATTTGTTTTGTGAACAAGAGATGTTCTGTGCTTCAAAGTTTTCAGGCATATGCAATGACTCATGCTGCCCTTTGGACATCTCAGGAGCATTTTAATCTGATTAAACATAAATGCCATGGTGGTATGTCAGCGGCTCATTACTCTGCCTACGTTAGGTCCAGGTTAAGCTAGTTCTGGCCTTGTGCTAATGTATTCCTGAGGGCTCTGTGTAGCCAACTTATGTATATTTGCATGTGTGCCTACATCCAGGTTGTTTGGACCGTTTTTAAAGACAACAACAACTCTAAAGAAGCATGCTGGTTTCTGCTGCCTCTACCTGGGTGCAAAGCAAGCCACTATAGTTTGAGGATAATGATTACAATCTTTTTCTGTAAAAATTAGTTGTCATTGTACAGTTTGTGTCACTTATTGCAACTCTGCCCTCAAACAATTAGATACAAACAAATATATTGCAGAAACATGGCTTTGCCCATGAATTTGGGTCAGGCCAAATTGTGCAGGTATTGTAAATTGAGGAGAAGAATTCCAATTCACATCCAGATACTCAAAGAATATAACTCAACTCAGATAGCAATCTTATCTTTGAAGCTAAATAAAGCAAATGTGAACACGTCTCTAATTGACTACTACAAATCAGAGAGGAGAATTTAGCTTTCACAATTTTCCTTTAATAAGGAGAGAGGACAAACGAAGGAGTGAGACAGATTTATGCAGGAGATCATACATTGATTTTTGAGATGCTGTGCAAGGTTTGCATTGTTCAGGGCTGGCTCTTCTGGGTATTTCTATTGGTACAAAGAAGACAGCTGCTAACAAGATGAGTTACAGAATATTCTATAGTCATTCTTTTTAGTACTTGTCATTTCTGTTGGTAATAATGTAGAGGTGGGTGGAGGAGTAGAGTGGGTGGTGCAAGTAATATGACAGGGCAAGATTATTGATATTCATGGATTCAGATGGATATGTCATGGGAGGATGTGATATTTAATGCTGTTGGGCATGATAAAGTAATGATGGACATATAGAGTGGTATATAGAAACTCAACAGAATTAGTACTCGGATAGATTATTTTGCAAGTTATTCCAATCCTGAATACAGAAGGGGGGAATGACGGGGAATTTTCTCTCGAGCAGGGTTTCTCTACAGATGGGTTATGACCCAACAGTGAGATGCCAGAATGATTGAAAAGATTGTGGGGCTGGCTGGGTTCAGCTCCCTGCTTCAGGCATTTGAACCTGTTGCGAAGGGTCACAGTGCCATTCAAGTTTGGCCCAACCATCTTTCTACCATGATGATGGGGAACTAGCCAGGCCAAATTTGAGGAAGAGGTGTTTTGGCCCTGTGCACTACTCACACAAGTTTGGCCTGTCTGGTGCACCTCAAGGGGGCTGGGCCAAGCCTGAATGATGCTGCAACCCCTGAGAAAACCATGCCTGGAGCGAGAAGCCCAGCCCAGCCAGCCCTGCAAGGCAGGAGTCAGGAGGGAGTGCTTGGAGTATGCTTACATTGGACACAGCAGGTTGCTGCGGGATACACAAAGGAGGGTAACCTGGGGCGGTCGGGGGGGGGGGGTTTGCTTCCCCTTACCTGTCCCTTCTTCCTACAGAGGAAGACCAGCCTCCTACTTCAGGTTGCAGATAATCTTCTCTGGTAAGTACCAGCCCCCCAATGTACCTCCCTCCCCACAACCAGATAACACTCTATCTTCCATGTCCCCTGTCCAGCCCCCAAGCTTCCATAGAATGGGCGCCCCAATGTATACCTCCCCCGTTGCAGGTGGCTTCTCCTGTGTCATACCACCATTCCTTGACTTCCCCAGTCCTCCCCCACTTTACCCTCAGGACCCCAAGCCCCTATCCCTTTACGCTTTGTCTCCCACCCCCATGGGCTGTGTGAGAGGCTGAGTGTTTTTTTTGGGAGATGATCTGGCTCACAGCCCCTTCACAGATCCCTCTGCCCCATATCCTTTTCCATAGTCTCCCACTGCTCCCCCATACTAGTCTGTCCCCCAATTCCTTCTCCAGCACCCCCAGAATTCCCAGTCCTTCCTCATTAATTGTGCACACACATCTCAACCGCCCTATTTCACTTTCAGAACCCCCAAGTCTCCCCACCCTTTACCCTCTGTCCTCCATGGCCTGTGAGGTGGAGGGCTGTGTATTTTTGGGGGGTGTCTTGGCTCACTATGCCTCCTCCCAGTTGTTGGGGGATGGTCCCCAGCTGTTAACATCTGCCTGGAGCATCTGGAATCTTAGCTCCAAGTTCCTCACCAACCCTTCTCCAGCCTCACCTCCCGAACCCTTGTGCATGACAGGGATCAGGTCTGGGGTGCCTCAAAGAAGTCTCTGGGTTGTGATAGGCCATCAAGTTTTACAAATGGGTCCTGAGCTGAAAAAGGTTCAGAACCATATGACATTTATCTTTATTGGTTTAGATTCATATTCTTTGACACCATTTTCTCATCCCAATCTAACCTTTGACACTAATCCTGAAATCAGAGCCAACCCGATGGATCCTTGTGCCCATATGAGCCACGCTAACTTCATTCAGACTCCATGCAGGTGTAAGGATCTGGTCATGCACACTCAATTGTAGGATTGTGTCCTTTAATTTTAATACCATTCTGTAACTCAGGGGGTAAAGACATATGAGTGTCCACTTTGCCCTTTAAGTGTTGTTAGGTTAGACTAAACAAATCTTTGAGTCCAAAGAAGACCTACTGCCAAGGGACAAATGGGAGTTTGGAGGGAATACTGAGGGAAATGGACTGTGTTGACTCCCAGGTATCCAAACATATCTCAGAGAACTGATTTTGTAATCTGAGTTCTCTGCTACTTTCACAATGGAGATGGGCTGAGTGGACACTTTCAGCGGAATCGTGGAAAGCAAACTCACGTAAGTTCCACTCATAGCTTCCTATAGAATAATATGAATCTTTGATGCCGAGCCTGCAACAGACAGCATGTAAGCACACCTCATGACCAGCATGCAATCAACTGGAGAATTTGGGCCCCAGTTTTGCAAAACATGTATGCATATGCTTAACTTTACTAATGTGATAGTGCTACTCATTATAGTAAAGTTAAGCACATACATGTTTGCAATACTGAGGCCTTAGTTTGGTATGTAAAATAACCTAATAAGCATTTGCAGTGTAAAAGATTCAAGTACTCTATAGACGGACTACTCGGTGTACAGCAACCATTAAAACCATACTTAAAAGCTGTTCCCAATTATAATCTGAACACTTCAATAATAAATATTGATCAACAATGGAACTAAAATGATATTGCCTTTTTCTGGCATTATTTATCACTGAGTGTTTACGTCAGCAGGACTTATTTTCGATTTATGCAATAATTTACAATGAACATACTGAATCCATATCTAGTTGAGGTGACAAAACTTAAAAATAAACGCTGAAAAATTAACTCTTAAAAAAACCAAAAACCTGTCCACTCTTCTACTGGGTCCTGCCAATCCACAAGTAATAAATGTTTGCTTAACTAAAATGCCTGTTTGAACAGTTATGTGTTGCACCATGTCTTAAATTGTCTCCCTCCGGCTATGGCTATAGTTATTAATGTGTAAGAATATACACCCCACACATATATGTTTTTAATTTATTTTAAATGTTTAACTTTTCTAAATGGTGTATTAAACATGCAATTTCCCGTCCTATTGATGGAGCATTTAGATAATTCAAGACTATGCTTTTTGTTGTTTATCTTGGGATGTTTCATGTCGAGGAGAATGGGGGCTGGGAAATATCTTAACCCGGCTATGCCATGACAGAACCTGCATGATGCTATTTAGTGCTATTTATATATTGAGACCTGCCTAAATACTGCTTCTTCAATTGGTATTATTCCATTAACTCTAAAATAGGTAGCCTGTCAACACAAATTTAGCAGGAACACTAAAAAGGAATGACAAACTTGTGTTGATGCACTGGACTGGGAGTTGGGAAATCTGTGTTCTATTCCTAGCCCTACCACAGACTTCCTTGTGAGCTTGGGTAAATCACTTGGCCTATATATATATAGATATAGATATAGGCCATTTTTTCCCCCTTAAAACGGCCCCTTGTTTTGGTAGATTGAGGTAGATGTTTAAAATTAGTCACCCAATATGAGAGGCTTCTTCTGAAAATTTATGGCTAATTCTGTCTGCTTCAGTTTCTCCATCTGACAATGGAATTAAATCACTGTTGCGTGTCCACACTGTGCTCCTTGTGATGCTGGAGCACATCCACATTAGCAGTTCTTGCAACGGCAAAGACAGCAGTGCATTGTGGTAGCTCTCCCACTGTGCTACTGGCCACAGGGTGATTTGGAAGAGTTTGCAATGCCTCATGGGGCATGCACAATGTCACATGATGCAGGTTTCCCAATTCCATTGTTCCATGGGCATCCTACTACATTGCCAGCTGCTTTTCAACTGAAGTGGGGAGCGGGGGAGAGTGTGTGTGTATGGAGGTGATGGAGAGAAACAGTGTGTTTTGTGGGACAGAGTGTGTCAGCATGCTGTCGTATAAGTTCAGACAGTGGCAGGAAGCAACCAGTCCTGGGGGAGGGAAAAACCCCCACATCAGCCCCCGCCTCCCTCCCTGGGCTGTCTGTGCAGCAATCAATCTCTCTCTCTGACTCTGTGTTTAACAGCATGAGCATTCAACATTAATGGTTTGCTTTGTGTCCCAGAGCAGATCAGCACAGCACCTAATGGCTGTCAGAAACTGTGCTTTGAAAGGGAAGGGGTGCATGTCTCCAGGGCAGCCAAGTTCAAAACAATGAGCAGAGTGGTCACTTGAGGCATTAATGGACAGCTCCAGAGGCCGATTTACAGTGAAGAAAGCAATCAAGTGTCTACACTGGCAATAGAGCGCTGGAGCCACTGAACAAATAGACTTACGATTCTCGTAGAGGGTGGTTTTTTGTTTGTTTGGGGTTTTTCTGGGTTTTTTGCACTGCTGCAACTGAGGAGTTTCTGCACACAAAGTGGCTTGGCAGTGTGTACGCGTCTGCAGTTTGTGCATAAAAAGCTGCTTTACTGCACAGAAACTTGCCAGTGTAGACAAGCCCAAACGAAGTTTGTTTCAGGTTGAATTAAATATTTCAATAAGATTGTGGGCTTCTTTTATTATAACCAAAGGAAATGCCATTCACAACACCAGAGGTAGTGGTGGTCTCCCTGCCCTCCCGCGCCCCCGCCACCTCAATAGCCCAGTGGTTAGCAACTTTATCCAGAATGTGGAAGATCTAGGTTCAATTTCCTCTTCTGCCTGATGTGGAGGAGGGATTTGACCTTGGGCACTCATATTTTAGGTGAGGGCCCCAATCCCTGGGAAATAGGGTGTTCTTGGTGGGACTTTCCCCAAAAATCTCTCTACAAGGTTCCTTCCCCACTCTGAACTGTTGGGTACAGATGTGGGGACCTGCATGAAAGACCCCCTAAGCCTATTCTTACCAGCTTAGGTTAAATGCTGCCACCACCAAAGTATCTAACAATAATAACAGGGGAAGTGCCCACTTGGAAACGTCTCCCCCCTCCAAAATCCCCCCAAGCACTACACCCCCTTTCCTGGGGAAGGCTTGATAAAAATTCTCACCAATTTGCATTGATGAACACGGACCGATACCCTTGGATCTTAAGAACAATGAAAAGCAATCAGGTTCTTAAAAGAATTTTAATTGAAGAAAAAGTAAAAGAATCACCTCTGTAAAATCAGGAGGGTAAATACCTTACAGGGTAATCAGAGTCAAAACATAGAGAATCCCTCTAGGCAAAACCTTAAGTTACAAAAATGTACAAAAACAGGAATATACATTCCATTCAGCACAACTTATTTTATCATTTAAACAAAACAGAATAGCACATATCTAACTATACTGACTTTTTACAGGAGTTCTGACCTGCATTCCTGCTCTGGTCCCGGCAAAAACAACACACAGACAGACAGACCCTTTGTCCCGTCCCCCCCAGCTTTGAAAGTAGCTTGTCTCCTCATTGGTCATTTTGGTCAGGTGCCAGTGAGGTTATCTCAGCTTCTTAACCCCTTACAGGTGAAAGGGTTTTTTCCTCTGGCCAGGAGGGATTTAAAGGTGTTTACCCTTCCCTTTATATTTATGACAAAGCCTTAGATAATTGGCATAGTTGGAGCTTGACAAAAATGGGTGTCATTCCTCATTGAGAAACCGATAGTTCTTCATTGTGGATTGAGTTAGTCCATAGTGCCTGCAAGCCCTAGAAGTTCACTAGCTCCCAGTGCAGGGGAGACCTACTGGGCTCAGATGGCAGTTAGTCCTCGAAGGCAAAACAAGTCTTGTGGCTCATTCTTTGTTGGAACTGAAGCAGCCAGTCAGTCTCAAGCCCTCTGGCCAAGAAACAAACAGAACCTTCCCTTTAGCTGCAGGGAGCAATTCCAAGGCTGCTTCTCCTCTGCCTGGTGTGACCCAACCCCCAGTAGTCACCTCTCTCCCACAAGAAATGCCCTTGCCTGGGCTGAACATGCATGTCAGGGTGTTCCCAGCCATGTGTACGCTTCAGAGCTCTCTATTTGGTTGCCTAGCTTATCCATCAGTGTCCTGGTCTGGCCCCTACAGGTTGATTGTGTGTCTCTGATGAAGGAGGCAACCCCAGTTTCAATTCCATAGTCTTTGCCTCCTCACTGTGTCTGTGTGATCTGCTTCTCTCAATCCGCTAACTGGCAATGGAGTAATATCAGTATAGATCTTCTCTATCACGTGGATATTATTTATCTGGCAGTTACCCTATGCTTGGTATTGGATACTATAAAAAAATGAAGACAGTTGTGCCTCAGAACACGTATGATTTTAAAAATACACGTAGAAGATAAGGGCACTGGGAAAATGAGAACAGTGCAGTTTTTTTATTTCCCCCCCTCCAAACTCCAGCATAATCTAAATTAATTTTTATGGACTCTGTGGAAGAAGTGAAATTTTGGATGTCTTTGAACAAGGAGGGGTGGTAAAAGTGGTAAACTGGGGATTTGGGGAAGTGATTCTATCCACAGAGAGGCAGATTTGCTCCTCCGTCTGAGCTATATGCAGAGGGCATCAGGGAGCTGGTTATGGCTCCCTGGCCCTCAGGGCCAGCCTCAGCCCCAGTGATATGTATTGCTGCTGCCAGGCAGTTCTAAATTGGACCTCCACTTGGCCCCATGCCAGTGGAGGAGAGAAGTAGTGGACCAGAGCTCAGTCACACTCCCTTCTTGTCCCCGATGCCCCCTTTTCACCAGATGGGTGAGAGCACAGGCACAGATCTACTACAGGCTAAAAGTTAGACATGTGCTTAAGTATCTTGCCGAATCTTGCTTAGTGCAATGGTTTATATTTGTTTAACATGTTCCTATTTTTCATAGTGCTCTTTTTGTCACTTTCAGTTTATTTATTCATTATTGTGGCCACATAACACCAGGCCAAATATCCTTCATACCATACTTTTCTTTCATGGAACCATGTGTTTGAGGCACAGTTACATTAAGAATGGCCAGTTTGTTGTGACGTAGATGTCATAGATCAAATCTAGGACTTCATTGGAAATCTAGAGGAAATTAAGTTTTGAATGACTTATGGCACTACCTGCAACTCCAAATAGTCCAGGAGGATTTCAAGTCATACTGTTCAAATGACAATATAGTATACAAGTTTAAATGTAATCCCCTTTTAAATGACTTTGCTTTGTCAGAGTGCAGAAGTTTTTAAGACAAAAGGTTTTCATTTATTTTTGATCTCTCTGCTTTAGAAAAGGCACTTAGGATTTCAGATTATGGTTATTGCACCAACAAATCTAAAGTGAGACCCTCATTTTTAGGAAAGGGAGGGTAAGTAATTTGAGTGCAAGATTCTAATAAAAGAAATCTGCATTTGGAGATCCTCAGATGGCAGGCACAAAAGTGTACAATATTTTTATATATTACAACTTGCAATGCATATATTTCAAAAGCTCTTCTGTAAAGTAAGCTATAAACCATGTGGATTTTCATATGTGCCCCTATTATCCCATTGGTTATTATTGTGAAGTGTTCATATCTGAGAGTGTGCTATGCATTAATAAAACCTTCTCTTTCTCTCTGAAGGTCTTTGTTATGAGGTGCCAAAGTGGAGTGGGTGTTCCTTCAGGATAGCATTCTCTGATAAGAGCTGAGAGTCCCACTGGTTGTCAGCAATTTCTTATCAATAATGACAATCTCAGTACAGAACTATGTGTCGAGTAGGATCCAGCAATCCATGGCTCTAGGGAACAATGAGTGACAGTTAACTTTAGATTTTTAAGACCAACTAGACAGTTTTGTATACTTCTTGTGTGTGAATTTTATACCACCAGAAAGGGTAGAAGTGATGACACTAGCTGAAGCAAAGTATATTTCAAACAGCTGTTGGCAGAGCTGAATGTCTTTCTATTAAGGCCTAAATGGACATTGCCAATTATGCTAAATGGATTGGTGGGTTTGATAGCTTTGGGTTTTGTAATTAAAGTTGTAGTGTTTAGTTTTCTGTAATTATTCAAAAATAATTTGCTTTATAGCACTATCAAACTGCACAGCATTGGAAAAGAAGGAATCCTGTGTGGCTGAAAAGGAGAAGTGTCAGCTCTCCGGCTGGCTAAAAGTGTTGTGGAATTTGTAAAACGGACTAACTAGAATATTCAGCTTCAGCAGGTTAATTGAACAGAGTCTGCTTCAGCAAGTACAGGGAATTAAATAAAATAAACTTTCTCATCATGATTTGGACATCTTCATGCATATGTAATTTTCATCTCGTTCTAGCTGGTATAGCTGTTCAATAGTTCTCTTTTTCAAGTTCCTTCTCATACTGCTGTTCTCATTCCAGGTCTTCCTTTTCCTTTTGTTTGTTTTTTTGCTGTTTGAGGTTTTTTCTAAGGCTTCAGTATCTTTTAATGGAGCATTGTTACCTCTTTTCTAATATGCACTAACTTTTGGGATGTAAATCCTGGCTCCATTGAAGCCAGTGGTAAAATTCCCGTTGACTTAAGTAAGGTCAGGATTTGACCCATTGTATTTAGCTTCTTAATATAAGTCATTGATATCAAAAGTGGAATATGACAATTTCTGCTCTTGTGTACTAGTAGTTACTATAGTGGTCACCATTATAAATACAATAATAACCAATAGTTAACATAGTAACTTTTTTTCCCCAAGTATGAGGGAAATCATTGGTATCTCAGATGCTACTAGTCATGTATGGTCCATAGATAGGTTGCTCCTTCCACAGCCCTTTTCCAGTTCCCTGCATGCAACTCTCTTCAGTGACAGGACTGAGCTTGTACTTCTTTTTGGTATGGGACCCCAGGATCCAACCACTCTCTGACTGGGTCTCTGGGTTGCTCCCTCATGGTTGCCAACTGTGATAGCTAGCAGGCCTAATAGGAAGAGCTTTCCATTGGAAGCTTCTGGACAGTAACACTATGCAGTGTCAGAGAAGCAGCTTCTTTAACCCAAAGTATGATTTGTTTTGCTAAATGGTTCACAGCACTCAGAGAAATGGATTTAAAACAACCAAGACCTATACATGTGTTGCCTACATTTGGCATGCCCCTCCAGTTCTTGTAGGTATGACTTAGCCTTTGTACCCTTTAATCTCTTGGAGACTAATTTACAGCCTGCTTGTGGGAGACCCCTGGCTCTTAGTCAGTCTGTGTCAGCCTGCAGCAGCTGACAACTTCCCAACTCTCTCTCTGTAGGGCAGGTCCTTTAACAGATGGGTGTCTTTGGCTCTACAGATTCTCAGCCTTGGCAAAACAGCTGTCATGAGGGCTGGATCCAAGGAGTTGTCTCAGCTCAGCTATAAACATGGTTGCTATGTTTGCTAGAACGTGTCTCATCTAGGTCATTGTTTCACCTTTCCTGCTTGGTTCCTTTATCCTTCTTTTTCAAATCTAAATCCATAGCAAGTAACCCATTATAAACAAACATAACAAAGCATGCACAATAATACAGCTACAGTAGTGGGGAGAACTGACATGTATTTTAATATATGGCAAATATTGACTTTTTTTTAATTCATACTTGACCACAGTACATGATCCTATGAGAGGTCTTCCAGGACCAATTTTGATCACTGAAGATCAAGTACCTACTGGGAAAAATCACCCCTTCACTTAATTGCTCCACAGGCTTACTATCTTGTAATAGTCAAAAAATTCATCTAGACTTTCATCTGGAGATGCGTTACAGGAAAGTGAAACATAGGTGAAGCCCACCTGTATTGGGATGGGTGTCTCTATCAGGAATTCCTCTTCGCCTGCCAAAATGAGTCTCATCCTTGCTGCTCAGCAGGAAAATTCCAGAGCAAATCAAGACCCTTATGATTGTAGTCAAGAGATAAGGCCTGGCTCCTCATTGCATCTTAGCCAGATGAGCTGCCATACTTCAGTATTGAACTTACAGATGGACAGATATGACCTGTTCTTGGGCTGGGTGATGTCAAGAACATAAGGTGAGATGTAGTTGGACTGATATATAAGAACACATAGAAGATGTTGCTCCTAGAATGATGTGTATTATACAACAGTTACCAAAATCAAACTTTTAGGTGGCATTTTTAATAAAACATTGTAACTACAGCTGGCCAAAAATGTTTTCACAATTTTTTTGGGAGGGTTGGGAGGGATGGAAATGGCTTTTTGACTTAAAAGAATTTTTTGTGATTTTTGTTTTTTTTGTTTTTGTTTAAAGTAACTTTTTTCCTGTGTGTGTGTGTGTGTGTGTGTGTGTTTTTTTTTTTAATTTCCCCTGGTGTCCCCCTCTTTTTTTTTTTTTTTTTACTTTTCTTCTCTTCCACTGGAAGATGGAAAGAAATTAAGGGCGGGGGGTTGGAGGAAGGTGTATGGGCTGGAAAATTCCACTAAAACATTGAAACACAACTTTTTTTTTCCATTTGAAACTTTTTGTAGAAAATATATATCAGTTTTCAACTAGCTGTGCCATTTACAGTAGTATTCTGGCATATTCTAAAGCCTTACACCTCTTAACTGCTTCAGAAAATGTGAAAGCAGTCCAGTGGATGACATTTCATTTAAATTTTTTGAACTGCTTAAGTTCTTACACTCTCTTACTGCCTGTGTTACACTTACCTCCACCTCCTTGTTGCATGTTTTGGGACCGACTAGCATAGGGAGCTGTGGAGTACAGACCTAAAGGTGTGGAAGAAGGTAGGTCAGTCTAATACAGAAACAGACGTGGAAATGGAGGGTAAAAGGACAGCACTCGGGAGGACTGTATAGCTGAGCAAGGTATATAGGATAAGCCAAATACTCAGGAAACTCCTTGAGCTGCAACTTTGAATTTCCTGGCTTTTGTCCAGGTCTGACTCTTAATGTAGTTTCAGCAGTTTGCAGTTGTTTCAGGTTGTCTGGTTTACAATTGCTTGACAAAATACAAATCAGACAAGGGACCCTTCCACTATGTTAGAACATCACCCTGCTTGTACATATGCAATCACACACACTTTAAAGAGCCTACTGTTTCCGTGAGTGTTTGTAACAAACTCAGTTATATTCTATAATTAAGATTATGGACTGACACAAAAGTGGATGATTTTAAGTGTCTATGCACTGGAACATATCAGCATTGTGGACTATAGGCTACAGATTGAAAGAGAAGAGTTTTAGGGATGTGATCTGTAATAGTGTTTTCTTTGGAAGCATGATATGGACCTTTATTACAAAGAGATATAAGTGAGAGAAGCAGTACAATCTTTTGCTGTGTTTGTAAAACGCCTCACACGATGGGATTAGAGCTGGTTGGGAAATGGGGTCTCTTTCCCCATGGAAAATGTAGAGTTTTTTCGGCGGGGGTGGGAGATCAAACCTGAAAATATTGTGGCTGAAAACTGAAGTAATTTGAATCAGAAATACTGCTATGGTGCCTCACATAAGTTGCAGTTTGAGTGCCTTGTGTTCCCATTCTTCCCTGTAGTCTGACTCCCTGATCACACTTCACAATGGTTTTCTCTCTGGGTGAGGGTAGGTGGTTCATCATGGCAATTGCATGGCTATGCTGCATCACAAGAGATAAAGTCTAGCTTGGGAGCCCAGCCTATAGAGGAGAGTGGGAGAATGGGTACTTCAAACATATGTCTCAGAGAAACATTAGAGATAATTCAGTGTCTATTTTGCTATGGGGAATTTTTGCTACAAAATATCAGCTATACTTTTTCCCCCCTGTTGCTACATATTTTATCCACTTTCCCCCAAAGTTGTGTGCCTCAGCACAAGCATCTTGCGGAAATCCTTGCCTGGAAAGAAATCTAAATAAAGCTCACCTGCTTCTCAATGTCTGACACCTACAACTCTATCCTAACGTCAATAGGACCTCTGAAAATGAAATTATTTATTTAGGTTTCTAAAAAAAGATTTTAGGACTCCAACTTGAGGCCACCTACATTTGGCTTTGGGGCTCAGGAAGTTCGCTGTTTTCTATTAAACAGAATGGTGGCTTTGTGATGGGGCACAAATCTACTGTGCAATAGGCTGAGGCCACAAAATCATTTTCAAATGGGTTTTAAGGCAGTTTTCATGCTATTTCTAGGTGGTTACTTTACTTAACAAACAGTGTCACTAATCTAACTCTATGCCTCCTGTACACTTCCTGGGACCAAACATACAAGGGGAGATCTGTTAGCTTTGTGGCAAACATGAAACAAACCTGTGTGTGCTAGAAGTTTAAAAATGAAGGCATTAAAGTTTTTTGTGACCAAAACAAATTTCTGTCGGGAGATTTTTAAAAAGCAACAGTACTGCTTTGGGTTTCCGTAGCAACTCCCATCTGAAGATTTCAAAGGTTTTTATAAACACTTAGTGAACAGCCTCCCAACAGCTTACCTTGTGACGTAGAAAAGCACTATCCTGAAAAAGATACAGTTATTCTATCTGTTTAATGTCATCCAACTCAAACAGGTCAAAGAAAATCACCTTTAGTTCTATGGTTAGAGTTGTGACTTGTTAGCCAAAGTAGAGTTGAGAAGGGTTAATGCCCAGTAAAATGAGATAATGCAAGTGTGCGCACGCACACACGCTCACAGAGAAAATAACAGGGAAGACTCTAGGAGACTACCCAGACTACCCAGACATAAGTAAATCCCTATGCCCAAACAGTCTTTATAATGAAGAAATGGATTTGGGTAAAGGCATAGTGAATTGAAGAACATATTCCCAGCATTTGTTCCTTCTTCGCAGACCAGGCTGCTGGTGTTTTTGTGATGGCTGCCATTTTCACTGGCACTGGAGACTGAACCATAGAACCAAAGCATGAGTCTCTGCATTTTGAGTTTAAGAACCAGGTTATCTAGCTGGCTGCTGTAGCAGGTCCACCTCCTTTCTGTGGATGGAGCACAGGGGGGAAATCCATAACACACACTGTCAGTGAGTTGCAGTGTTCCTCTGAACAGAGGAAGTTCATCCCAAGCATTTGAGGCTCAAGGGAATTTGAAACTTAGCTGAACCCCCCACTTGGCCAATATGTAATGGATTGAACTGGGGTCCAAAAGCATGAAAGACTTAAACTTGAATTAAAGATTCACAACCTGGGATGTAACAGATTCTTGTACTCTTTGGATCAGGCACAGGAAGGGATGTGTAGGATACACAGACCAACTGGTTACATTTTCACAAAGAATTCTCAATTTAGCTATTTCCAAACTTTTTTTTTTTAAATCATGTCATTATGGTATTTGCTTGTACTCACATATTTCTTCAAAGCTGAAATGAAATGAAATTACTTGCTAGGTGAGTTCACTATCAACTGCAAATGATCTGTTTTGTTCTCATCCTGTCTCAGAGGGTATATCTACACTTCAGCTAAACATGCATGATTGGCCCGTGTCAGCTGATTTGGGCTTGTGGGGCTTGGCATCAGGGGTTGTTTAATTGTGATGTAGACATTATGGCTCAGGCTGGAGCCTGTGCTCTGGTATCCTCCCCCATCACAGGGTACCAGAGCTCTGACTCTAGCCCAAGCTCAAATATCTACACCACAATTAAATAGCCCCTTAGCCCAATACCATGAATCCAAGTCAGCTTACATGGGCCAGTCATGGGTGTTTAGCGGCAGTGTACACATACTTAGAGACATCCTCCAGGGGCCAGGAGCCTTTGAGACCAGGCCCTGCACAGCCACATTTCTCTCTCTATCCCAAGGGGACCTTTAGTGAAAAAAGTCTCAAAAGGTTTAAACTCTGCAAAACATCACTGCTCATTTAAAGACACTGGACCAGTAATTTAAGACACAAATATCACTGGCCTTCCAGAATGTCTTTTACTATTCCCAGACTCCTCCACAACATCTCCAACCTTTCTCATAGCACAAACCAAAATAAATGTCCATGTGACTCAAGCAGATCTTCTGCCCCTTCATTGGCAGCACTCCCCTCCCCCCACAAGTCCAAGAAATTCTCAGTTTAGTTAATTTTTAATTATTACAAATTGTAGGGTCCTTTTTTATGTGTGAAAGGAAAACGAACAGTAAAAACTGAATAAATGGAACAGTTGCGGTAGGTAGGTAGGTAGGTGTGTGTGTGTGTGTAATATACACACACACACACACACACACACAGACTTCACAGACTTACTCATATACTTTAAGGTCAGAAGGGACCATCATGATCATGTAGTCTGACCTCCTGTACATTGCAAGCCACAGAACCTCACCCACCCACTCCTATAACAACCCCTAACCTCTGGTTTCGTTTCTGAAGTCCTCAAATCATGGTTTAAAGATTTCAAGTTGCAAAGAATCCACCAATGCTTTAATTTGTAATGAAAGAGGGGCTAGGGCTCAAATTAAGCACTGGAATCCACTATTTCCACCATTTCCTAGGAGAACAGAATTACACCATATAACAGAATGTTACAGATTTCCAGGGGATATTGCAGGATTGGCTGTTGCAGTTCTTTAGTGTGAGTATTTTTTCTCCCAATTTGTGCCACACAGAAATCTTTTAACTCATTTTTGTTTCTTCTTGAGCTTCTGTCAAAAGCAGACATTTGCACCTTGTTGAAGACCATTTGCAAGCCTTTGAGGATAAAACAGGCTTAAAAAAGCATTAGATGTGAGATGAATTGTGAGGTACTATTTATAAAATTATATATTTATATAACAAATCATCCCATAATGATGAGGATGGGGAACCTTGCCAAGTAACCACTTACTGTCATACATGGAATCGTTAGCAGTCAATTTGGAGGTTTGGTTTGGATGAGTTGCTAAATGTTTGGGTGAATACTTGAAGCTTTCCTGATCTTGTCCAAATTCATTCTGAGTGGGAGAGAAATTGGAAGAATGGGCTTTCTTATGAGAGTTCCTGAAGTCGTTGTATACGGCTGGAGCTGAGTCAGGAGACTTTGGTTATATTTCTGGCTCTATAGCTGACTTCCTGTATGACCGTGTGCAAGTCAATTAATCTTACTGTGCTTCCATTACTTCAGCTGAAAAATGGGGAAAATAATGCTTATCCATTTTTGAAAGCCTCATGTGAGCTGTTATTATAATAGCTAGTATTCCATTGATTTGGAATTCATGGTCATCTAAATTGCACAGCATTGTTTCTATTCCCCAACAGGATTATTTAACTTTATGAACTTCCTCCATACATGCCCAAAATGAATTCTGATCCCTGAGATGGACCCAAAATGCACTTTTCAGCAAACATTCCAATAAAACCTTGCTCAGATAGGGATATTTGAAAACTGCACATAGTAAAGGATGTAAAAGGTCTGAATAGAAAACCTGTTTCTAATTCAGAGGCCTGACTGTGCGCAAGGGTTTTTTAAAAACCATATGACCATATCTAGAGAGAACCTGAAGGTGTACTAAGAGAGAAAATATATATTGTCAAGAATTTTGTATTCAAAAGGGGAGATGGACTGAATAATCGAATAAATCTTTCTCATTAGTGATCTCTGCTATTCTTACATAATTCTATTAAATCTAAGTGGACTACACAATTTAATTAACATTAGGATTACTTGAAGCCTGACTGTCCCCATCAGGGTTTCTGACATTCTGGGAAGGCACTGGTGGCCTCTTCCTGGTATCATCAGTGGAGAGCTGGATTACCTCTTCCCCCAAAATGTGCCATGTAAATAAAGGGTCCCCCTTCTGGACAGTCCCAAAGCATGTTTAGGGGTGTCTGCTCCAGAGTGATGTAAATGTTCTAGATACCTGGCAGCAGTGGGACAAGAGAAACATTTCTTGGTCTCACAGCTGCAAGAAAAAATAATGAACACACTTCATCAAAAAATACAAACTAGATGTTGATGGAGAACAGACATATTGGCTACCTCCCCTAATGCAGAGTCAGTCAAACAACTGTCTTTTGAATCCTCAGGAGTTAGGAGGGAGGGGCCAACCAGTTTGTCCAGTGAGTTCAGATGGGATGAAAAGTTACAGCCCGTCTCGCTCCCAACAAGAAGATCTCTCAAAGAACAGATGGGAACTAAGAAAGATTATCTAAGAGGGATTTATTATTGGGAGGAATGGTTTGGGCTAGCCAAGATTTTCTTTGAGATTTTCTTGGTCATCCTGAGAGTTTAATCTGATTAGGGATTTAAATGCAAAAAGTTTGTATAGCTGCAATGAAAACCACTTACTTACTGCACAACTGAAGGAATAAAGTTTAACAAACATTTTTGCTAAATGCTATTTTTATTATTTCTGCTTATAGCTTTTATTGGCATTTAAAATAGGTGTGGTATTTGGATACCACAAAGCAATTTAGAAATACTTAAGACAGATTGTTTTATTATTTCTTTGATCAGCATGTAGTGCTCCTATTAATGGTAATACCATACCATTCAATAACTTAATTTAACCAGTTCATCCTTACAATGATTAATACAGTTGCTAAAAGAGACAAATGAATAATGTTCACTAAATTATAACATCTCTTAAAAACAAAAGTGAAGGTACAGGATGATTATATAGTTCAGTAATGACAGGCTATATCCAGTAACTCTTCAAGTGCTATTAAACCTTAACTGTTGTAAGCAGAGGTGTTGCGGGAGCGAATCACTCACTACTTTCAGGAAAGAGAGGAGTTCAGCAATATTTTTTGTCAAAATTCATCTGCACAACCCACAAAGCTTAATGCCATCTAACAGATATAACTCCCCCCTCCTCCAAGACGTAACACAATTATGAACAGCATAAAGCACAAATCTATGTATAACTTACTGCATTTCCAGTGAAATAGTTATATCTTTGACATTGTTATTAGTCCAGTAAGTTCAAACACAAAGTTTACCTTGTTTAGAAAAAGAAATTCTCCCTATAAATCTTAAAATCCTCAGTGCTGGTTCTAGTTCTGGTATAGCTTCTATGCTGTCATGCAATGTGGTGCTGTTACTTCTAAGATGCCCTTGTTCCACAGAAATATTGGTGCCTCAAAGTTACATTCCTGATAGATGACCGTACATGCTGTTCATTTTGCTCTATGTGCCTGGCAAGTCTTGCAGCATGCAAGCAGTTAACATGACAGATAATTCCGTTTCAGTAATTCTGCCTCAAAAGTCTAAATGCAACATTTACACCTACAGATCACATGGCTGTAAATGCTAGCAACTATGAATGCAATTTTGTACCTACCAGATTAGAAAGTCACATTGCTTTTAAAATGGTTTCTAAACTCATTCTTTTCATCTGTATTTCCAAGAAGAGGGAAAGACTGCCAAGTGGTTAAAATATTGGACTGGAATTCAGCACATGAGTGCTAATCCCAGCTCTGTTCTAATCATACTGGCCCAGACAGACTTAAATTATATATCATCTGTGTCAGTTTCTCTTTCTATAAAATGAAGCTCCTGATATTAATGTTCCTGATAGCCCTGGTGTGATGTTTTTATTCATGAATGTTTTCTTATGAAGTGCTATGAGATCTTCAGATAAACCGTTATTCATGAAAATATATGGGTGCATGGATGTACAGACAGATAGCACTATATACATTGGCTAGAAATACTTTTATGGCCATTGAATTTTACCATATTATAAGTTGTAACCCTTCTGCCAGGTGGAGTCAGTAGCAACCAGGGCTGGATTCAATATCTACGGGTTTCTATACAAAATTCCAGTGTAGAACTGGCTCGAGCCTCCACCCAGTAACCTGGAAAATTACTGACCACCCTGGGTGCCTCTCACAAGCACAGAGTCTGAGTGTAGAAAATAAACTTTTAATGAAAGGAGGGAAGTCACCTGGCATTAATCAGGGAAAATGCAGTAAGCAGGATTCATAAACATAAAACCGTGAGCAAAACATCCACCCCAGAATATGTTGGGCAGTGTCTTTTGCTTCAGCTTCATGAGTTCTACAACCAAAAGCTCCTTTAAGGTGCCCCTCTCTGCTCCCTCACCATACCCCGATCACAATGTTTGTCCTTGGTCAGTGAAGACTGAGGTTAGAGTTGCATCTGTGTGAGTTCACCTCCCACTGGGATGAGGGGGTAGAAAGAACCTTGCTTGCTCTAGCATTGCCAGCCAGCCACTGCTCCACTGGCCAGCTCCTCTGTTGCACACTGTTACCTTCTGCTGCCACATGCTTCTCTACAGTGACCTCTGTGGGTCAGTCTCTTTGGGTTCCATCCAGCTCTTAGTGATTTTCAGCTCTCATTGGGGAAACTTCATTGCTGAAGCAGGCTGGGTAAAAACACTGTCCCACAAGTAGTGATTTCAGCTCTAGTTGTCACTGAACAAAAGACTCCTGATGGAGCCTTAATTAGATCTATCTTTGAACAGCAGGGAGGGGTAGGTTAAACCATGCCTAGGATTCTTAGGCAGAGCCCAACCTCCATGTAGGGACACATCCTCTTACCCTTCACAGTGGTCTGGCATCCAAGCCCTTTGCTTAAAGAGTTCATTTCAGTTGAGGGTGACCCCCTCAAAAAGGACAGGCTAAGCACAGTTCTGCTGCCCGTTACTCATACAATAAGGACAACAACATTTCATTACCGCTGCATTCAATACTAAAGTGATTTGTTATTCAGCGCCAACCAAAGTTGATCATTTTGGCAACACAGCTCAGTTTGCTGTATACCTAGGCAGAGTGGGTGTGTTCATGTAAAAACAGTCTGGTCCTGAAGCCTTTTCTCCTCCCCAGCTAGCTGTCAGGGGACAGTTCATTCAGACCCTGCTTACATAATGAATTGACAGGTTTCAGAGTAACAGCCGTGTTAGTCTGTATTCACAAAAAGAAAAGGAGTACTTGTGGCACCTTAGAGACTAACCAATTTATTTGAGCATAAGCTTTCGTGAGCTACAGCTCACTTCATCGGATGCATACTGTGGAAAGTGTAGAAGATCTTTTTGTATACACACAAAGCATGAAAAATACCTCCCCCCACCCCACTCTCCTGCTGGTAATAGCTTATCTAAAGTGATCACTCTCCTTACAATGTGCATGATAATCAAGTTGGGCCAGCAGGAGAGTGGGGTGGGAGGAGGTATTTTTTCATGCTTTGTGTGTATATAAAAAGATTTACACTTTCCATAGTATGCATCCGATGAAGTGAGCTGTAGCTCATGAAAGCTTATGCTCAAATAAATTGGTTAGTCTCTAAGGTGCCACAAGTACTCCTTTTCTTTTTATAATGAATTGAGTTATTCATGGAATGGCTAATAATTGTATCTTTATAAACAACTTTTTAGCTATTTATATGTTTCTCTATTTAATATACTGCACAAATACTCCTCAAACTACTTTGTAAGTAACTGTAATAATGAATTGTAAAGTTCTTGTTGTTTCTACATTAACAGGTTTTTTTTTTTTTCTTTCCCCGGGGCAGGAGAAGGATGAGTTAAATGGCTGCAGGTGATGTTTACTAGTAATATTTTTTTTCCTGTATTTAGTATTCAGAACAGATATGTTTGTCAGGGACCATTTTTGTTTTGTTTGTTTTGTTTGTTTGTTTGTTGCTGGACAGTTCCCTAATACTAACAGCAACAGAGAACTTATTAACATCATGGCTTTAGAGCTTTTGTAGGATTTTATCTGATGTTCTAGAATCTGCAGAACCTATGACTGTAAGGATGAGTGTAGAGATGGACACAAACACACTATTGCAATTTTAACTTTTTTAGTTTATATCCTAGTTGAGTAGGAGATGAGCTCTGCTTCTGATGACTAGTGTACTGAAGAGATACACATTCTTTGTGGGTGCATTCTTTGTGGGTGCAAAAAGTTGTAGGATTAGAGTCACTGGATAATTTTTCAGCTGTTTTATGGTTTGTATATATAAAAAAGTGGGTATGTGGAAGAGGCTTCTCCCTCACCTTCAATCTCTACACCGATCTGAAGAACACTTGGCTCCAGGAAAATTACTGGAAAATGCTGCTTCATGAGACAGTGAGGCTGGCTCCACAGCTGAGTGCTGGATAAGTGTGCAGAGAAGGAGTGAGGAGCTGCTCTTGAATTGAGGGGTGGGTGAAAGCCGCAGCAGAAGAACAAGTGGGAAATCAGCTACCTAGTGACTCAGGGATTTTGCAGTTCTCAGCCAGTAGCTGTAACTCATTGAGACACTCTTTGTGACCACTTTAGGTTGTGCGTCTAGTTGAGAACCATTGTTTACAGTAGATAGAATAGTGCAACGTGTATAGAGTGGAAGGATGCAGAAACCACAGTGTTTATCCAGGGGCCTTCATGGAAGTCACTGAGTATTTAGGACAAATGCAAATCTCATGCCAGATTCTCCAAAAGATTTGCCAGTGTTCATAGGTCTCTTCAGGTGACCAATTGTCCACAAACAAACTTGGCTGATGTATTAATTTTTCATTGAAATTATGCAAAATTTGAAAATTGTATGGGAAAAGTTAGTTCAATTTGCAGCACTGAGTGGATATCATGTCTCCCTGTGTGTTTGTACAGCATGTAACATAATGGCAGTTCCATGCTGATTTTGGGGACTTGGGGTGTTGCCCAAGAAGTGAATAGAGTGCTTCACAGTGGTTTTATATAATAGTACTTTTTACTTGATGTTGCTATCTTTTGCTTGGGAATCTAAGTTTCAGGTAAAAACAGTGTTTCTAGTCCTTATGATCCACAAAGATCAGGGTTCGCAAAAAGAAAAGGAGTACTTGTGGCACCTTAGAGACTAACCAATTTATTTGAGCATGAGCTTTCAAGATCAGGGTTGTCATTCAAGATCCTCATCGGATAATGCTTTCAGTGAAAAAAGGCAAAAGACTTTCTGGTGAATATTTTCACAAATGTTTTCCCCCCCTCTTCTTTTTTTCTGACCGACGATACCAGACAAAAGGGGCCTGATTCTGATCTCTGAGATCAGTTGTAGACTGATACAACTCTACTGACTTCAGTGGCATTCCTCCTGATTTATACTGGTGTACATGGGACCAGGATCAGGACCATCAATTGCTTTAGGATTCAGTCCTCACTGTACCTACCTCTCTTCCTCTTTCCTCCGTTTGTGTCTGCTTTGTGTCTGTCTGTCTTTCCCATTCACTATTACAGAAAAGTAAAATGGTTCATGAGTGTCTATTTTATGCTTCCTTCTTTCTCCTGTCTTCCATGCTGTCATGTGTGTGGACATAGATTTTGCACTTTTCACAGGTGTATATATAATTTGAATGTTAAATATCAGTTGCTAGATTCTGATCTCAGTTATGCTGGTGTAAATCTAGAGTAACTACACTTTAATCAATGGAGATCATTTTCATTTATATCTGTGTAACTGAGGTGAGGATTTTTGTAAGGCTTGCTTATTTTTAAAATACAGTGGGCAAATAGCTGTAAACCTACAAGCGTGTGGAGGAAAGTTTCCCAGTCTCTGAAAGTCAACTCTAAATAATGAAGTATCAGGTCTGCTACTGCTTATAAGGAGAGTAAGGAGTATTATAGAGAAATAAACATGTTTTTTACTTTTAAGGGACAAGCATTTAATAGGATAATAAGTGCAAAGGTCTCAGAGAATGGGGGGAATCAGTGACAAAAACAACTAAAGCTTCTGAGAGGACATTATGAAAATGAAGTGAGTGAGGACAGAGACACTTCTTTTTATGATGTCCCATCCTCCATACTATTTATCCCCCCGCCCCCCCATCCTCCAACTGCTTGTGTAAAGATCAAAGGTGCATTCCCTGAGAGAATTCTATTTCAAACCGTGTTACAACCCACCCGGTCTCCCAAAGTGACACACACAGATGTTCTTTCCCCACTCCTAAGAAATATTTAATGATGGAAGAGATGTGTTTTGGCTCTTCTGAGTGACTTCTGCTCAGCCAAACTAATTCCATTATCCATTAGTCATGTTTACAGCAAGCTAACAGCTAATAACTCATGCGGAACTCTGTAACCATTTTTAATCTTGCTCTTCATCCAAGTCAGTGCACTAGGAGCCTTGCTTTCTCTGATTGTTAAAGATGACGTGCAAGTATCCTGTCAGCTTTCAGTTCAGAATGAGCATGAGGTCAGGCTTTTCAAACTGGCTGTGTGGATTGGCATATGATAATTGCAGATACTCTCCTCAAAAAGGGTAGAACTGATTAGCTAAGACAGGGCCTCAGCAGATATTAACGCTGCATTCAGTCTTTCACAACCCACAAAATGACTGAATTTTAACTTCCAAAAAGGACAGGGATAAAAAATGTTGAATGATGAAAAGTCTCCTGTCAGTTCTGTGGAAGGTTGCTTCTATCTGTGTGAATCTTTTTGGTAGGAAAATGATCTTACAAATGATTTCTGAATCCCAACAGACAGACAGAGGCAAAGAACCAAGTCACAATGAAGTAAAGGATGCCTTATTATTTTTGAAAAGATCACCTCTTAATACACTTCTGACTGATTGACTTACATCATTCAAAATGACTTCAATAATAGAATGCAGTAATTATTTTGTCATCCTAAAATGGTGAAAATTGTATGCATTGTTATATGCATTTCAGACTGTTTAAAAACATCTGTATGCACAACATAACGATATTCACAGTAGTCATACAGAAAAAAATTGAACCCTCTCCTCCCCTGCCCCCAGGAAAAAGCAAAACAAGCCCTAAGAACTCAAACTTCTGTTCTGCAAAGGCTCAAAAATTTGGAGCATTAACCTGTATTATTTTTCCAGACAATGAGAATTTTGAGTACACAATAACTTCAGGATAAAGACCTTGATAAAGAGTCTATGGCATGATCTTGACCAACCACTTAAACTTTGAGTTTTGTGATTTTTTGCAAAAAGTCCATGATCTTACCATACAAGCCTAACTTTCAGGAACAAAGACTAAACACCAAGTCTCAGAATCACATTGATGATCTGTGTTATGCAGGAGATCAGGATCAGAATGGTCTCTTCTTGACTTAAAAGCTATGAATCTAAAATAAAAAAAAATATATTTTAATAGGTACCCTATTTTTTTTTCAAAAATTTAAAAGAAATGGAATAGAAATTTAGACAAAATCCCTGGTAACAAGATCTATTAATTTGTGGACTAGTCTCTCAAGTGATGTGGCCATTGGTTGAGAGATGTAAATCTTCACAGGACAATGTACTAGATACTATACTTTAGGGAACAACCCTGAACAGATAGTGGGTGAATATAATTACCTTCAAGATCTTTTCCATCACTAATTCCTATTGGTCATGTAGCTAAAATGTTTTAAAAAAATTCTCCTCCTCCTTGCTTTTTGTTGGAGAGGAAAGGCAAAAATATTAATTCTGTTTTTTTCAGAAAAATCTATATCCATTTAGATCTTTGTGAAGGCTGGTGAAAAACACTTGCGGGTGAGAGTCTGATAGCTATTCCCATGTAAATCTAGAATTACTTTGAGTTGTGTGTTTTTTTTTAAACAGGATTCTAAGTACTTTGAACATATGGAGCAGACACTTTATTCATTACACTTCAAAGTTGTTGGTTAGCATCTTTGGGAATGTGCAGGTATTGTTTTAGGTTCAAAACTATTGTGAATGAATAGAGAATTATTTTTTGAAGAAAAAAAAAACAAGTGTTACAGGGCTAGGTTCTGATCTCACTTAGACTCATGTTAAACTGGAGTAACTCCGCTGAAGTCAATGTGGCTAGTTGATTTTGACATATCTGTAACTATCCTCAGAATCTGTCTCTATAATACTTCTGTTCATTTTTAAAATTTAATTTAATTGAAATGTAATGGATAAAGGATCTGCTATTTTTTCAAAAGGACTGAGGTTAAATCCTGTTGAAATTGTAATCTTATAAAACCATTTTTCATATCTTTCCAAAGGCATGCTACATTATTAGCACATTTTTAAAATCATTCTTTTTACCTTACTTGGTAGAGCAGCTTCCTGTGGATCAGATATTGATAGGATGCACTGAAGTCAATGAAAGAAATTTCATTTACTTCCGTGGTGTTTGGCTCACATTAAGTTTGTTCTGTTACTTCAAGTAGTACTGAGGAGTAAGAAGAGAAGTGTGCATGTGTAGGAAGACAATGTGGGAAAGCAGAAGCTGAGCTGATGGACTCTCTGAGATGGCTACTGGCCTCCATGTTGTTAGCAGGTGCAACTTGCCAAGAGGGATGCTGTAGCTGTGATGGTCAGCATGCAACTGGAGAAAGCTTAGTGCTTATCCGCTCAGAGGAAGGTGGGTGTTTCATGTACTGCATTCTGGGTAATAATATGAAAGGATTCCATGTTTGTAAAATTAAATTGGCCATTGATTAAGACAACTATTTACAGAGATGCTGCATCTGCAGCTAGTGATATGACATAGACCGAAGTCCTGGCACCTCCTGTAATCTGTGCTCTTCCCCCTTTCCCTCCCCCCCGCAAGTTTCCTTTTAACAATTTTGTTATGTCTTTGGTGAAAATATTTGTTGCCTTATGGGGGTCAAATGTTACTAGTACATTGCCCACTCTAGGGACATTGCTTTAATACCATCTCATTGCAGCCTCTTCGGACTCATAGTCCTTCAAGTGTGCTGGTCTTCAAATGAATGTGCCACTTTTTGTTTGTTTTGTGGGAGATCAGTTTCTACGCTGTTGCTCCCTTCAGTCTGAAGGTTGGTGTTCTGATGGTCTTCTGTGGTTCTCATGTACCTTGTTTCTTCTGACTTTCCCACATCAGACCAGCTGATGGCTGAGGCTCTTTCTATGTCATCCAGGTCCTGGCTATGGCCCCATCTGCCCAGATGCATCAGCTATCTGCCACTACTCTACACTTCTCTTCAGTTTCATTTCCAGTGCTGTCCTGACCCTGAGTCTGTAGCTACCTCAATTGCCCTGTGTCCCACTGCAGCTTGGCCTGTTGCTTTTTGATGTTTCTTTGTGTGACTATCTGATGGTTGGACTCAGACCTACTTACTTGTGCATAGTGGCCTCTGGTCTGTGGCTCTTTTGTTGTAGTGAGCTGCCTGTTTAGATTGGCATTCTCTTAACTGCTTCTGCACCACAAAACATGTCTGCTTTCCACAGGAAGATTTAGAAAGCCAGAATATTTCAGCCCAAAGTGGGAATGTGTGTCTCATGGAGTTGTAATTTGCTCCTCCTGTCCCCATTCTCCTCAATGGGCTGGGCTCCCCAGTTGGACAACATCTCCTCTCTTTTGGTGAGGGGAAGCAACACATCATGGATATGGTGGCTGTGGTACATAGTGGGAGATGGAGTACCTCATAGGATTTGTAGTTTACTTCTTGTGCTCTCATTTCCTTCTATGTGTTGGGATCCCTTCTGGACTACATCTCCCACTATATACCACAGTCACCATATCCATGATGTGTTGCTTCCCCTCACCAAAAGAAAGGAGATATTGTCCAACCGGGGAGCCCAGCCCATTGAGGAGAATGGGGACAGGAGGAGCAAATTCTGATTTTTGCCCAGAATATTTCATTTTTTGGATTTTTCAGCAACTAATCCAAATATTTCATGGAAATTTTTTTAGCAAAAACTAAAGGCATCCTCTTCCCCAATCAAAAGCTTATTCAAGATAAAAAAATAATTTTCAGACCACTTCCACCTTTTTAATTTTGAGCAGTTCTCAATAGAGCTAATTGGAAAACAGATTTTTCCATCCTATGAAAAAAATTGAGACTTTGAGAAAAAGAATCAGGCCCAAATTATGACAAGATGGCAAAATTCCCATTTTTTTAAAAACAAAATGAACTACCAAAAAACTTTATTTTTACTTCAGTTGAAACATTTTGTTTCAATATTGGCAACTTTTATTTTTATATATAATAAACAACATGAAAAGTTGTTCTGAATAAAATGAAACTTTCTGTTCCAAAAATATTGAAAATTCTCTTCCAATTTTGCAGAGCGAAACTTTGTCAAAATTGATATGATTTCCTGAAAAAATAGGTTTATTTGAAACAGCATTTTCTGACACAACCATTTCAACAGTTTTTTTCCAACTACTTCTGATTGTCAGCATGCCTCCCAAAAATAAGAGATCACATAAAAATGTCCCAAGTAGAAAAAGAAGTTTTCACTTCTTAGTCTTTTACATCACTTTTTCCTACCAGAGAACATGTTGCTCAAAAGGGGATTCCTCAGACTTCTGTGGGAATATGTCCCTGTCTCATTTCTCCTGTATCTCATTCCACACCACCTTTCCAGAAATAAAATGGGGAACTGCCTTGTTTTTAGGAACTTCCAATTAAAACATTATGAGAAAAGAATTCTTTGTGTTCTCTCAGAAATATGAGACATACTATGTTCTTCCTTTTGTACGATTTCCAGTACAGAGAGCTGAGGGACAATTCTAATACCAGTAATTACAAAGGAAAAATTGAAAAATAATTAAATTTATAGGTAAATCTTTTAACAAGCATGCATATCTCAGGAATTTTGATTCAGTGAATGACCTTGTTTTTTGATTATATGCATTTACTATAGATATTTTCTCTGCTGTATTTCTGCATGAATTTTTCTGTGAAGAAGAATGGGAACTAAAGAATAACAAGAAAAGGATTGCATAATGTAAAGGATTTGAAAGGTGCTGTAAAAATATTTTTTGTAAGAGTATGCAATTAATATCCCAATAGTCTACTGGAAAATAAAGGGAAACAAAAACAAAACAAACAAAAAAATCCATTGTATATTGTTCAGAGCAGTAAATCTATTCAATCCTAAATCCTTCTGTGATGTAAAGAAACACAAATGAAATAAATTCTAGGGAGAACTGAATCTTTGAACTGAGTCAGTAAAATGAAGAAAAAAACACATGTATGTGGAGGAGGTGGAAAATGTGTGTCCTGAAGGGGAAGACTGTTGCATTATGCTATTACATACAGTGCTTTTATGTATTGTGTAGTGACAGGTTGTTAAAGCATCACAATGTGCAGTCGAGGAAAGGTGATAAGTAGCTTGTGGCTTTCTAACAATAGGGAGCTGTTCAGATTCCCCAGAGATGGCTTACAGATTTACTTTTTGCAAATCTCATTTGATCATGTTTCATGAGAAACCTTGCAGTCATTTTTATTAACTTTCATTGCGTCACCTCTGATGATGTTATAGTCTGCTTCACCTAAGATAGTTCCACAAAAAATAGGTGTAAACAGGCGAATGAAAAAGATTTCTTATGCCATTATTTTTTATTTCAGTACCATACAAATGTAATCTAACCTGTAGCAAAATGTAAATTCATAAAATTGAGAATTTGAATTGATAGCTCTTTATAGTGTATGTCTAATATCGGTTCTTGTTAGCTCTAACTTCAACTTCCATTTTACCCTTTTTTTAATTTCCTTTTCTAACTGTTAGCAGACAAATAATTTCTGGTCAAGAACGGGAGCTCATCCACTCATCTAACCTTGGACATCAATCCCACTAACAGACTAGTTCCATTAGCCTCAAAGTTGTGACTAATAACTGTCAAGGTTCATTGACAACAGTAATGCACTTTGGCTCGTGCATCAATCTTCAGCACCTCAGAAACTAAATGTAATGAACATTAGGTCACAACCTATTGCTTCAATAAAATTCCACAGTTAGGACAGCATATTATACACATTGGTCCTGATGCACTAAGTAGTAATGTCTTATTATTTCAGACACTTGTAGATTAAAATAGTGCCTCAGCCTATGTGGGGCTATTAGTATGCCAAGAATCAGAGGAATAATGACGATGACTCCATTATGAGAACTGATTTAAAAGTTATTTCTGGGGTCACATAAAATAATCATGGCATTTATGCCAATATGGAAGGATATGTTTCTATTCTAGAAAATGCAGAAAATCAAGTTGAGATTTCCAAGATAATTTTCACCAGATAGAGTGTTTTGCTCAACAAATTATCTGCTTCATTACGCAAAGATAACACAGAAGCCAAGATCTCGAAAGTATTTTTCATTATTTGGGGCTTGGTTTTATTTTTATTAAAGTGAATTTAGTGCTAGTACAAATTTCTGCATTGGCGGCCCTGGAAATTTATCCTCTAGTCCTCCAAAATACATTGATTTGGAGTGTTTTGGATGCTCAAAGTATGCACCCTTGGTACTTCAGCATCCCTGACTGTACTGTCTTCCAAAGTTGTTCTTAGCTTAACTTACATAAATAACCAGGGACCTAATAGCCCTGTGATGTGGGGAACCACCCACACTTTGTGGTAATAGCTTAATGAAGCAAGGTTATGTGAGATGGCATGTGTCATAAGATGTCACCATGCTTTAGGTGTGCTGTCTGGCCTGAAGGCAAAGGCCATGTTCCATAAGCACAGAAGAAGTGGTAAATTCCCAATGTGTTGTGTAAGATAGGCCAGATTCTCTGCAACAGGCAAGATCCATTTGGTATTGCAGGTGGATGAGGACTGGTTGTGAGACTGATTCACCAGCCAGGCCCAACACATTGGAATGGGTCTAACATGTACTAGTAGGGAATGGTACACAGGTGACCATCTGGGGATAGCCAGAGCCTAATGTGTTTTGACCATTCATCCTCGCTACCCTTGCATGACTTTTGTCTCCTTTAGAAGATCTAGGGCCAGATTTAATATCTTCTGTGTTGCTGGTGCAAAGGGGTCAGAATAGAGCAGAAAATATGTCCACTTTAGTTTCTTATTTCAGTTATTGCCTTGTGAAAATATTAATAGGGGGAGGGAGGAAAAAACATGGCTGATCATGTGAAAAGAAAGTCATGTTGATTTTAAACTGTGACTGTCTTCTTCACCCAACGCGTTTGTGCTGCTGGATTTCTTCATTTAAACATCTCATTTCATCTTCAGCTGAACAAGGAGGCTTGAAATTGCTCCCAGTTCAGCTACTTAAAGCTTCAATGCAGCTCAGCCACCTCAATTATGCTGTGGTGCTGAGCAATATGGTTTGGCTCGGATAGGAAGTGACTGTTTCATCTTTAATGTTATATTTTTGGAGTAAACACATTTTTTTTACACAGCTGAATCACGAGTGGTTTTAAAGCTGCCGGTTCAGCTTAAACTGCCCGTGTTCCCTCCAGGATTTTAATCTATGTTACCCTTTCTGCCTTTCCTGCGTGAACCTGTATGTCTTTTCAGCAGCCCTTTGTTTGTAGCCCTTTGGCCATTTAAGTCTTCCCCCTCCCCTTAGTTGCCAGAAGTTAACTGGAAGCCCAGATTTAGCTTTTACAATGGAAAAGTAAGAACTGAAAATAATCTTTGGGACATAAGGTGTTACTGAGAGGGTACCAGTGCACCAAGTTATGGAATAAACTGAATAACAGCAAAACAGTAGAAAATAAGTGTGTGTATACTTTTTCATGCTATATTTTTCTATTATGCACTATTTTTTATAGCGGAAGGATATGTCCAAAGTCTCCATCAGTCTGCACAGATATTGGACCCACAATATGCCCTCTATGGTGTCTAGAGGGGAACAGTGTTGGGATGGCAGTTACCTCTCCCTTCTGTGCAGGAGTAGGGAGACCAATATATGGTCTCGTCAGCGTGTGAATCTGGGGGCTGCGGAACAACTTCCATCTGACTAAGAACTTGAATTAGCTTCTTATTGTCAGGCTGGAATTGTCAAGAATTGGCTTCTTATTCCCCAGAACTTCTTCGTTTTAGTATCAAGTTAAAGATGGGCGATTACACTTTATTCTTACAGTCCATTGCCCTCAACATCAGCAGTTAATATTACTGATATTTTTCTCTGCTCAGCTGTAAGGCATTCTCACTACCAAAGCCCTAATCCAAAAGGTCCACTTTCCAAAACACACACACATAACCTATTAACCCCCTTTCCCCCCCCCCCAAAAAAAGCTAGAGAGAAAAAAATATTTCCAACAGTTTGAAAATTCTAGTTTAAGCAGCAACAGTTGTGACAGAAGAATCCAATTCCACTAAAGGGAGAGGATTGTGTCAGATGAATTGCAGTGAATGATGCAATTCTGAACAAAATTGAAGAAATTAAGGGACCTTCAGCTTTCTGCTTGACTGCCTAAGAGTGCAGAATAATCAATAAGAGACAGGAAGGAGAATTTGTAATACTTAACTTGGGCTTTTCTCTCAGAAAAATCAACACTTTTCTCTGGGAGAAAGAATGCTCATGTCCTAACACTAATCTTAATGCTTGTAGATAAAACTTTGCCATTCCACTTAGACTACAAGAGACACCAAATCTAAAAGGTTTCAAAGTAACAGCCGTGTTAGTCTGTATTCGCAAAAAGAAAAGGAGTACTTGTGGCACCTTAGAGACTAACCAATTTATTTGAGCATGAGCTTTCGTGAGCTACAGCTCACTTCATCGGATGCATACCGTGGAAACTGCAGCAGACTTTATATACACACAGAGAATATGAAACAATACCTCCTCCCACCCCACTGTCCTGCTGGTAATAGCTTATCTAAAGTGATCATCAGGTTGGGCCATTTCCAGCACAAATCCAGGTTTTCTCACCCTCCACCCCCCCCCACAAATTCACTCTCCTGCTGGTGATAGCCCATCCAAAGTGACAACTCTTTACACAATGTGCATGATAATCAAGTTGGGCCATTTCCTGCACAAATCCAGGTTCTCTCACCCCCTCACCCCCCTCCCAAAAACCACACACACAAACTCACTCTCCTCTTACCAGCAGGAGAGTGAGTTTGTGTGTGTGGTTTTTGGGAGGGGGGTAAGAGGAGAGTGAGTTTGTGTGTGTGGTTTTTGGGAGGGGGGTGAGGGGGTGAGAGAACCTGGATTTGTGCAGGAAATGGCCCAACTTGATTATCATGCACATTGTGTAAAGAGTTGTCACTTTGGATGGGCTATCACCAGCAGGAGAGTGAATTTGTGTGGGGGGGTGGAGGGTGAGAAAACCTGGATTTGTGCTGGAAATGGCCCAACCTGATGATCACTTTAGATAAGCTATTACCAGCAGGACAGTGGGGTGGGAGGAGGTATTGTTTCATATTCTCTGTGTGTATATAAAGTCTGCTGCAGTTTCCACGGTATGCATCCGATGAAGTGAGCTGTAGCTCACGAAAGCTCATGCTCAAATAAATTGGTTAGTCTCTAAGGTGCCACAAGTACTCCTTTTCTTTTTGTAAATCTAAAAATATTTTTTTTTAAATCAGGCTTTTCCCTTACTTATGTTATTAACACCTTATAACCCTCACAGTGAAGTATATTTTAAAATCAGATCTATTGTTCTCTGTTTTCACACCTTGTTTACCCGTACTAATTTTTGTGCTGGGTGAAGAGGGTTTATTTATCTGTCTTGGGTTCTTGCTGATTTCATGAGCCAGCACCCTGATTCAGTCAGCCTCATAAAGAACTCTGGAAGCCCTGGGCACTCTCCACAATTCACTCTGTAGTGTGTGAACAGAACAACTTCTCCCATCTTTCAAGCCCCTTCATGGCACATCTTCCTATCATTTCTCATTCATTATCGAAAGATCGACTCCCACTTCTGACCAGTACATGAAGCCAGTCTCCAATGCCCACCTGCTAAATTTTCAAAAACAGTATCTTCATGCTTTCTCCTGTGCTGCACCTGATGTTTGGGAGGAATCCTCTAAGCACCTGCAAAGCTTTGTCATTGTTCTTCATGTCCCTCCTTAAAACTCTCCTTTGCCATTGTGCCTACACAAAACTTGACAGCAATTATGCTGCTTGTGTGCAGAGACCGCAGCCTATCATGCTGGCCAATGTTGTCTCATTGTTTCCTTTCGCTTTCCCATCTGTCTATATCCATCTGTTGTTTCTTATTTTATGCTTATTGTAAGGTGTTTGGGCAAGGGATTGTCTTTTTGTTCTGCTTGTACAGAACCTAGCACAACGGGGTCCTGGTTCATGACTAGGGCCCCTAGGTTCCATGGTAATACAAATAATTATTAAAAAGAAAAGGAGTACTTGTGGCACCTTAGAGACTAACCAATTTATTTGAGCATAAGCTTTTGTGAGCTACAGCTCACTTCATAATTGGTTAGTCTATAAGGTGCCCAAAGTACTCCTTTTCTTTTTGTGAATACAGACTAACACAGCTGCTACTCTGAAACCTGTCAAATAATTATTGTTGATGATGATGATGTATGAATTAGAGAGGTGAGTATGAGTAAAGGTGTTGTTTCATTGTATTGCTATTAGATAGTGTGGTAGAAGGATCTAGTGAGAGGGGTGCTCAGCAGCAATACCATTCCCCTGGCAACAATATTTTGGAGGGAGAGAACCCCTGAAATAGCATTTTGGAGCACACTTCCTACAATAGTACTTTTTTTAGGGGGCTAACAGTATCACTTCCCCCCCCACACACACAGTTTGGTTGGGGAGCCCCACAGCTTTCTGTATGTTTCTCTCTCCTCCTCCCACCCCCTGCACCCTTTCCAGCCATAGTGGAATGGGGATACTGAAGAGAGATTTTAAAAACTTTGTCCAAAACTTTATTTGGTGAAAAATGCATTTGTGTTGATTTTGCCAGATTGTGTTTTGTTTTGTCTTTTTTTGGGGGGGAGGGGGGAAGAGGAGAGCAAACATAAAGTCAACATGTTTTATTTTGACATTTTGTCACAAAATTTTGCTTACAATTTTTTTTAAAATATAAAAATATTAAATGCTAAAAATCTAAATGAAATCCTCGGAAAAAATATTTTCAGTTTGATCCCAACATTCCCCCCCCCCCCCCCCCGCTTTTTCACAATTACCAGAAAACCAAAATATCCATTAGTTTGTCCAGCTGGACTTCTAGAACTCAGTTCCTACTTCTCTCCTTACTCTCTCAGGCTTCCCTCAGAGCGGTTCCTCTTTTCTATTTATTTGTTTTTGATTTGTTTTAAAAATCAGGTCACCCTTCAGGTACAGGTTTAAGGTTGCCATGGGTGAAAATATTGGACCAGTAAGCAGTTTTCAAACTTTTGGCCAACATTTAATTCAGGACTTTGCAGGAGATGATGATCTTGGGTGAGACCTACCATGAAAGAATTTATGATAATGAAGCGTATCAAGCTTAGCTCCTCGGTAGGAAAGAGTCTGCAGTTTCTAATTCTAAATCAGCTCCAAATACTGTAGACACACTGATCGAAGGGTATGTCAATCTTTATATATCCTGTATGCACTGTAATTGATTCGAAAGCAGGATATAAGCTGCTGGTATATCAGTAGCTAATATAGGACCAAATGTGTCTGGGGCTTGTATGCTGAAATGTGAAGCACTTTTACTACACAACCTGCCTCCAAAACCTGTACAAAGCTATAACTTTCTGCTTGGCCTGCTATCATACCAACTTTCATAACAAAAATGGCCTCACAGAATACCTGAAAACTCCAGAAACTGAAATGCGGCCCAGAGAGTGGAGAGGAATCAGGGAGTAGTCAAAATACTAATGGATTCTGCCTTGTAAAATCAAAATAAGTTACATAGAAAATGAATAGTAATTACCGTGAAATACAAAAATCTGGTGCCTGGTGAGGCTCCGTTTCTGTGGATGTTGAAGCATGAAGGAAAAAGCTGCACATGGTGGGAGCATACTTGCTTCATCTCAGAGTTCAAGATGCTTGGAAAAGTTTGATTGACATTTGCAGACTACTTTGCTCCTTACTATAGTTCTACATATATTTTTCAGTAAAGCATCTGAGGTTTTAAAATTTCTAAATGTTTCTAGCCACACCCATTTCAATTAGTTAAAAACAAACAAAACTTTCAAATCTCAAGCTATGTTTTTATTTACTCAACTCACTTTTGTAATACATTTTTGAAGATTTTTGCACTTTCTTCACCTTTTCACTACAAAGGGGATCATAAAGCTCATAGTTATGAGAAGCTTATGCCCAAATAAATTTGTTAGTCTTTAAGGTGCCACAAGGACTCCTAATTATTTTTATAGTTAAATATGTGCTGGCTTGGTACCGTACATGCATGCAGTGTGTGGGCCACATCAGGACCCTCACTATGAGCAGGGCATACAGGCCATAAAACAAGCTTTACGTGGCAGTTCCCTCAGCTAGTGACTGCTTCATCAAATCTATTCCGCCACCCCTGAGATCCTCTGGCATAGATGGTATATCTGATACAAAGAGCTGTGATCTGCGTTTTGCTGTGTTCTAGTGATCCCCAGAATGGGGCAGTAGATGTCCGGACAAAACTTAAAAGCATCCCTGAGGCTGCTCTAAATTCCTTCAGGGTTTGTGCAAGTCCGAGGCCAGCTCAGGGATTGGATGTGGTGTCTAGTCCTGCACTCAGCATCATTCAGTCAGACTGGATGATCCATTTGTATGTCTGGATCATACACCTATGTGTATCTATATAAGTGGCTTGATTTTCACATGGGCTGAGCATCCATAACTCCCACTGAAGTGAACAGAAGTTGTGGGCCAACAACACCTTTGAAAATCAGGTCACCTTTAGTCAAGTGCCTAAATATAGATGAAATGCTTTTTGAAAATGTGGATCATAGCACATTTAATCTATTAATTTACTGATATTTCCCTTTTCCTCCCCAAAATGCCGCATGTAAAATTCTAACCATAGTGGCATATTTTGTGTGTGTGTGTGTGTCTGTGCCTACCTTATTGACACATTAGGAGGACTCTCTTGCATAGAATTGGACAACATTTTAAATAGGATAACCTCAGCCAGTCAAAGTCCAGGGATGTTGTACAGCTATTGATGCATTTATCTTGCAATTAAGCAATTCTCTGCACCCTATCTGAGAGGTTCACTTGCATAATTATGGAATAGCTTTCTTTCAGTAACAATAAAATACGTAAATCTCTGTCATCTGGCTGAAAGTTCCTGATTTGCATAATCACTGTTCAAGTTATTTCTGAATAATTGTCCAGTACGGAAATCATTTTCCATTGATTGGCTGGGAGACGTTTCATACATTTTAAAAAAGAAAAGGAGTACTTGTGGCACCTTAGAGACTAACCAATTTATTTGAGCATGAGCTTTCGTGAGCTACAGCTCACTTCATCGGATGCATACCGTGGAAACTGCAGCAGACTGTATCGTGGAAACTGCAGCAGACTTAAACAGTCTGCTGCAGTTTCCACGGTATGCAGCCGATGAAGTGAGCTGTAGCTCACGAAAGCTCATGCTCAAATAAATTGGTTAGTCTCTAAGGTGCCACAAGTACTCCTTTTCTTTTTGCGAATACAGACTAACACGGCTGTTACTCTGAAACCTGTCATACATTTTAGTAAGAAATAATCATGCAGTCATTCTTTCTGTCCCAGTTGTCTTCTCCCATAGAGCTCTCCAACCTACTGTCCAGCTCAAACATGGACACCATAGCTTCTGACCCTTCCCCAGTATATTGTTCCAGATACTAAATACACTAATTAAACACTGAATTATTTTAGTACTGTTTAGATATTAGTCATGGATGCAGTACTAATACCAAAGGCAGATAGGTTTTATTTCCCCTCTGCTCACTTTCTCAAGGGATGAGGAGGAGAACTGAGATATATTAAATAGGACAAGTCTGGTGACATTTTTATTTATCCCCTCCACCAATCAAACTTTCAAGCTAAGATTTATTTTGCCCTTGATACAGATAGTTTGCAAACAAATGATAACTAGATCATGCCTCTTAGTTATTTCAATTTAACATTTTACAATAACTGGTCATTTAGTGTGACTTTGCAATTAGCATTATTTTTAAAAAAAGATACTGCAGTATTGCTAATCTAGTAAATATATTGGAAAGTTATAAATGTTTCAAAATAATGTAACTAGGGAACATACTGCCTTATAATTACCTCTGGACTGGAATGTCATCCTTAAACATAAAGACATAGTGCAAACAAAATTGTTGGTTACAAAATGCTTCTATGGATTAAATATAGTCAAATTTCAAATGATTTAGAGTTCAAATTGCTTTTGGATATGCATCCTAAAGTGTGGCTACTTATCCAAAACTCTAGTGCTAAAGCGAAACTACTGCATCTGCAAAACTGGGCTTTTATTTGGAGAGAACACGCTTGCTTCTTGTACTTCCATTGCTGCCACTCCCAGATGGATACACTGTGAGAAAAATGTTTTTAATGGTATTTAGGCTTCTGCTTTCTGTTCCAGCCAGAATGTGAAGATGTAAAACTCTTATCTGCCCATTTCAGAACCTTAGCAAAGATTCTAAAAATGGACAAAATTTCCTGTTGTTTTTCTTTTATACATACTAGTTTTCTCATCCCTTCTACAAATCCCACAAACTTCTCAGGTTCATTCAGAAGTTCAATCATGAAACAAAGAATGAATAGAGTATGGAGTTGCTGCTACTCTTTCTACTACTACTGATTTGAACACTTCCTTTTCGTTTTAGTGATTAGTATTGATTTTTTTCTCTCTTAGTCTCTTACAGGAGTCCTCTCCAGCTTTCACTCTTTGATGGATAGACAAATGTTGTGTGGGGCTACTTGTAGAGTTGCTGTGTCTTGTGTAGCAGTGTTGTAAACTTGTGATTTCTTCAATAACCCCTTGAAATAGGGAAGTGAATGCAGTTAACTAAGATCCTGATTCAGCAAAGTTCTTACACAGGTACTTTCATGGGAGCTAAGCATGTGTTTAAAATTAGGCATGTGTTTAAGTGCTTTGCTAAATCAGGGCCTCTGATGGGGTCATGTTGTCTGTACAGTATTAAGCACATGTTTAAGTCCATCCCTGTTCCAAGTTGAACATATTCTGAACTGGAATTTCAGTTAGAGTAGCAAGTAAATAGAAAAGAAAAGCATCTGACCAGTTAGCAGATGATTACATGTGGCAAACAATGTTGCAGATGATGAATCAATAAAAAGATCTTGTTAATCACATAAGATTATTGTATTATATTCTCATTGCCCCATCAGAGGGATAGTAAAGCCAATAATTGTAGGTATAATCTCAAAAGTAAAACTTTATTCAATTTCTAAATTGCAACGTTTAGTTTTTAATACCCTTTAATGCAACAACCCATACACAAAAGTGTATGTGCATCAGAATGGGGTACAAAACAAAGAATTGTTTTAGTTCTTTTTGTAATGGAAAGCAAGAGTCCTCCTGGGGAGAAAGTCCTCCCAGGAATATCAAAAGCTCAAACGTCAGAGGAACTTTTAGCTAAAGCGAGGCATAGAAATAAAAGCAGTCTAGCTGGAATCTCTTTAAGAGAGAAACTTTTATTATCTTTCTTATTCTTGATTGTTTTCAACATCTTATTGACACTGCAGAAAAGGAAATACTTGGTTCTATGGAGGATGAATTATCCACCTGATATTCTTGAATAATCTAAATGTTGACAAATTATTTTAGCATCTCCAGTGAGGTGAGCAGCTAAATAATTTGTTTAAGACTATTGGTGGACCTGAATGTGCTTAACATGCTTAAAGAAAACCTCCAAACAATATTAACTGTAAAGTTTGAAAATTATCCATATAGCATCTGTGTCACCAGCCAAGTTCTGCTAACTGCATATATGGCAAAAATATAGCTCAAAACATTTTAATATACAGCATAATAATATATTGGATGGAAATATTATATGCACAGTATGCAAATTATTCTTTTTTAACTAAATGCCAATGTTGCATTCCTAAATAAAATCACATTTAATATTTATTCAAAAAAATCTATATTATTATTTTATTAGTTACACATACATAGCACCATTCCTCACAAAGAATTTCAGTTTTTATGTACTTAAATCACATCTAAAATATTAATACCTTGGTGCCTAAATTAAGCACCTGAAGTCAGCATGGGATGTGAGTACTCAAATCTTTGAAAATCAAGCCACTTTTATTTAGAAGCTTAAATTAGGAACCTATATTTTGGGTATCCACATTTTTATATCTATCAATCAATATAGATATAAAAAGGTGGATACCCAAAGTCTGTGTGTATGTATATATGCTTATGTCACTCAAAACTAAAATGTTCTTGTGAACCAGAGAGGGCGTTAAAAAAAAAAAAGAAATAAACCCAGACATACAATTCCCAAACCCCAGGAATTAAAATAATGAATTAAGCATCAAAGGAAGTGAAGTCACTCAAGGAGTTCTACTGGGAAAAGAGAAAAATCTCAGAAGGCACATTTGGGGAGTTAATAAATGAAGGACTTTTATCTTGCTTCAGCTATTGCTATGGGACATAATTCTTTGAGTCCTTACTCTTTGTGTAACAGGAAAAAAAAGAGAAAATTAATGGGGAAGTAAAAAGAGAGAATTTAAACCACTTAGGTTCTTACTTCAGAATGTGTGTGGGAATGATTTTGGCCCAGTGTGTGTAAATGTGTGTAAATGTGAATGCTGTGGCCTGAAGCTCTCAATAGTAAGAAGCTTGCTTTCCCCTGTGATGTTGCACTCCATATGCTTTATGGAAATACGTTATGAATATGACATAACTGGAATATGCTTACACTAAATACCCCTTGTATGGTGTCATTAGAAGGCTTGCAATCTACTAAGTATGTTCATCCTATTTATTTGCATGTATTATTTCTATATCTGGAGTTAAAAGAATAAGATATAAACTTGTATCACTGATGTAAACATAGTAAGTGGAGGGTTGTAAATGGCCTTAGATACTTGAAAGCCTTCCTCTGTGGGCCAACCCATGGGGAATGGAGACTAGGGGTCTTACAGTGACATGTGACCATGTCATCTGATAATGAAATTCATCTTAAATCTTGTACTTTTCCATTTAGAAGGAGGAGTGGGGACCCAGAGAGACAAAAGATTCCCACCTTGTGCCAAAGCTATAAAAGGGGGTGGAGCAGGACAAAGTTGGCCAGTCATGAGAGAGCCCCTGCTTAACACCTAAGATGTCTGCTGGAACTAATAAGGACTCTACCAGGGGAAATGATTGGGCCCAGACTAGGCAGGAGTCCAGTCTCTGAAAGAAGCTTATTGGAACATTTCTGAGGGTGAGATATTACCTGTAATCAGTTTCTTAATGTATTAGGCTTAGACTTGTGTCTTTTTGCGCTATTTTGCTTGATGACTTGCTTTGTTCTGTCTGTTATTACTTGAAACCGCTTAAATACTACCTTTTATACTTAATAAAATGACTTGTTGTTTATTAATAAACCCAGAGTAAGTGATTAATACCTGGGGGAGCAAAGAGCTGTGTATATCTCTCTATCAGTGTTATAGAGGGTGGACAATTTATGAACTTACCCTGTATAAGCTTTATACAGAGTAAAACGGATTTATTTGGGGTTTGGATCCCATTGGGAACTGGGTGTCTGGATGCTGGAGGTTACCTGCTGAGCTGTTTTTGGTTAAAGTCTGCAGCTTTGGGGGTGTAGCCCAGACCCTGAGTCTTTGTTTCAGCAGGCTAGCATGTCTGGCTCAACAGGACATGGTTCTGGAGTCCCAAGCTGGCAGGGAAAACTGGCTCAAAGGTAATCTCAGCACATCAATTGACAGTCCTAAGCGGATCCCTGTGACCGAACCCGTCACACCCCATATGCTGATGAACAGAGGGATGAATGGCCACATGCATATGGAACAGCTCTAACTATTTATCCAGAATTCCAGATGCACAGAAGCTCCAGAGGGCAAGAAACTCAAGTATTAATGGACAGTGGGGATTACAGCTACTGAGAGAGCTTCATTTGCATAACCTTTCTACCCAGAATTTTTCCAGTGGCAGTTGTAAAGAAGGGAGGGGGGGAAGAACCTGCTTTCCTACCCTTGTTCAGGTCTCTGGATCAGATCCTCTAGGAAGGTGGGACATAGCTGTCATAGTTTGTGTGTGTTCTTTGGCCATGTCAGTATAACTGCACACAAATTCAGAATTGGTTGGGTTGAGTAGTGTAACTGAACTAAGAGAACGAGGGAAAAGATACCTACCTTGTGATAAGGAGTGTGGTTAAGGGTCTTGTATGTTGCTGGTTCACCTTCATTGAGGATCTAGTGGCACTGGGAGGACTCTTTGACTGGATGTGGCTCTTTACTGAAGCCACAGCAGAGCTGAGTGAATTCCTGAGAGGCTGTTCCTACTTAGTTGAAATTACTATCACTGAGTTAAGTGGTGGGGTCTCAGGAAAGGACCAAGCAGTGCTTCCCAAGGGACTGGAGACAGGCTTGCCTGAGTCCACTGCAGAACTCTGGATTTATGCTACCCACTGAATGCTACCCTCTGGAATTATGCTACCCACAAAGCATGAGTGCGGTTTAACAGATGGGGCATGCAGAAAGGGGACTTGATGGTGTAACAGGACATTAGTCTGTTGGTCATGTGGTTGGAGAACAGAGTTAATATACTGCCATCATTATCATGGGGGAGGGTCTTATTTATCATTCATATAGATATATTGTTGCTTTGTTTTCCCATGTTGATTTTGACTTCCATTTTCCACTGATAAAGTTCTCCTTTCTTCAAACTCTGGCTCAGTGTTTTCAAGTGGGGGGAATATAAGGGTTCCCTGGAAAGAAAGGGTTTTAATGATCTCAGAAATTCAGGCTGTGAACTCAAGACTGGGGTGTATTAGTTTAAGACAGACCCTTAGCTATTGTTGACCAGCCCCTGGTGAGGATGACAGCTCCTGGCAGAAGGTTTTCATATACATAAGTGTTCAGAGAAAAACTCGTGTCTTTATTTCTACCAAATAAAAAGGTTTACATGCTCCTGAAATGAAAGGAAACATTTTTTGAAAATATAAATTGTGATGAAAGCCACCTTACTTTTCACATGTGAGAGTTCACCCTTTCTACTACCTGAAGCTTATATCTGACAAGTTTCTGCTCAGAAGCAGTTTGGCAGGCAGGGAATGTGCCTCCTAATTTTCAATTTGAGGTAACAACATTAAAATATGCCACTAAAATTTTCAAAAGATTTTCCATCAATAGCTTATATGAGCTTTGTGTGTGTTAAGTGCTCTATGTAAAGGGCTGCCAGTGGAATCCATTTGCAGTGCACAACATGAAGTTCCATTGATCTTTTAAAACTCAGGATCTATGCTTTGTGTTCTTGAGCACCATTTACTGGCCCTTTATTTACTAAATATTTACGTATATAGACATCACTCATTTGCAGAGCACTCCTTTAACACTCTGACTGGTTTCTGAGCAGCATATCTCGAGACCAGCCAAAGCCCAAATGTGGAACATAAAGCGTAACGCAAGCACAAAAGGAGGAACACAAAACAAATTATTCATGCACAAAGCTTAAAATACGATGCAATTCCTTCCTTTAGTGTACATAACTTTTTATTTTAAAAAAAAATCATGTTCATGCTTCTTGATTGCTTCTGCAATTAAGATTCAACAATAAAAATGAAGGGATACCAAATCTGTATGAAACATAGAAAACTATGAGCTTGAAATGATGGCATCCCAAGAAAGGAGACAATGGCTATACAGAGCCCAGCTGCAGCATTTTCTTTTCCCTACCATAAATAGGGCACAGGTAGGAGCTGCTCTCTTCTGCTAGTCCTCTGCCCGCCTCTTCCACACCAGTAGTCAACCTCAGGAGAACAAAGGGCCAAGAGAAAAGAGGTCTGTGTAATGGTGAGTGGCAGGACATAGGGACTCTGAAGAGGAGCCAGTGGGAGAATGGGCATAAACTGGGACCCAGACGTTGCTTAAAAACTGATACATGATCTGGCTGTCATGACCTGTCTTTTTATGTGCTTTGCCGCTGCTAAAATCATTATCACTCTCACCCTGGCTTCTGCTCTGATACCCATGCTTCTTTGTAGAAGGCTTTTATTTATTTATTTGCTATATCCGGTGGTGAGGTTTGGCTACCCCTCTTTACAGGGGATCCAATCTAAGTTGCTCCCAAACAGATCTGCCTATCTTTCCACATATCTTGAAACTAAAACACAGGGTTTTTTTTTTTTAGCATAATTGGAGGATTGTACCTTAGTTATTACAGAATATTTGATTGATTGGATACAATCTATAATACTGAAGGTATGACATTATCCTCTCCCCACTCCCCATAATGCTGTTGTTTGTCAGTTCAGCTAAGTTATAGTTTCACCAGGGACTGTTTCTGTGCTTTGTTTCACTGAGTCTTAACCGTCCAAGTGCGTTATTGATTTCATTTCTAAACTGCAGTTTTGCAAAATACAATAACTAAACAAATTTATGCTTATTACAAAAAAAACACAATAAGCAGACATGACTTCCCATTACTTACATTGAATTAGTTTATATATAACATAAACACATACATAACCATATAGCTGTATTTATATTAGATTTGAATCCAAAAGGAATGATTTGGAAGAAAACCGTTTTAATGGTTAAAAGTCATCCTGAAGATCTCAAGGATCTTTATGTACATAGATGCATAGAAGTTAAGGGCAGAAGGAACCATTAGATCCTTTAATCTGACCTTCTGTATAACCAACATAATGCATTAAGCCTCAGAACTCCCCTGGATGATGCAGTGGTTGCCATTACAATGGTCAGTATTTGCCATCAGTTACAATTTACTGGTGTCTGTGTTTCCTATTCTTAGTATAAGGTAAAACTTCTAACTGCAAATGTTGACTTTTTATGGCCATCACTGTAGGTTAGCTTTATAATATCCATTTTTGAACCAAAGTTATTTTATCTCTGCCCTATTGGCAGGACACACAGTTCAGTGCTGGAAAAAATATCCTTTAGTTGTAGCAATGCTTCTAAAGAAGGTTATTTTTTTTCAGTTCACTGTAAAATGCCTATTTCTTGTATTCATTGTATAATACTATGAGAGGATGTGTATATATGACAGAAGACAAACAGAATGAGTGAGAGAGATGATGCATTAAGAGGTATTCATTTCTGAAATTAAAGGAGCTACCTGCATGAGTGGAAGTGTGAACATATGTTCATACCAAAAAAAATTACAGGACAGCTCTTTTACCATATGGAGAAAGGAAGTGTCAGACAATGAGAGACTGCAAAACATAAATAAATAGCCTGCAATACTTTTCTCTCAGTTTTGTTGTTGGATTAGTGTGCCCCGTGTCTTTTTATAATACTTTCATTTTCCCCTTTATATTTCAAATATTTGGAGGGAAATACATTGGAATAGAATGAAAGCAATAAAGGTGAGGAGTAAATGGGGTGTGTGTTTGTAAAAATCCGGACTGTTTCTTCAGACAAGATGCAGAATGATACTGTATTAGAAGCTGTCAAAAATGTGTCTTTTTATTTCTTCTTTCTATCACACCATATGCTGTCTGCATTGGTTCCTAAGTGCTGAAATCCAAAGCAAGCATCTGTTGTGAAATTACTCAATTCATTAGTCATGAGACTGGGAAATGTGCAGTATGTACACCAGAGACATTTAAGAGTTTCTGATGATGTAGGTCAAACAAGATTCCTGTTCTACCTTACTCAGAGAGTTAATGTAAAATAGTTATTTTAAGTGTGTCTAGCAGTTTAGTAGCTAACTTAGTTCTACAAATCTGGAAATCTCCTACAAGGATAGTAGTGGAAATTCTGTAAAGAGAAATGAGATTGCTGTGGTGATTCACAGGCCTTCATGATGTTTAGGTTACCTCTGAAACACATCTGGTTCTTGCTTTGAAAAATTGGACAACCAAAACACAGAGATTTGTGTTGATTAGAGTTATTTATAATTGGCAGGAATCTCTAGTTAGGACCAGTGTTGCCAGTTTCAGTGGCTGGAGTCATCTTTGGTCATAGCAGTGAGCCAGTCACTAAGTATATGCCTTATTTATTAACACATTATCCTTCAATATTCATGTTGTAATGGCTGCCAGGCCAAAGAAAAGTACTGTCAGTTTTAAAGAATAAAAGTATAAGCTGCAGAAAACAGTGGCATTTTTGACACTTTCAAAACACAAAAGTTCTATTTTGATGTATCAATCTTCAAAGAAGGGACGTAGACCAGAGACTTAGCACCAGCTGAGTATCTGGCCTGATAGATCTACAGATGTGACCAAATCTAAACCCTGTGAGAACAGATGACATGTGGATAGCATGGGTGTGTCTATGCTAATGTTTGTGTTAAGCTTCTGAGCATTCCCCATGTGAGCTAAATTAGTTCAGAACCCTGATAGGAGTGTTCTCAAAGTTAGTGAAAGAGCTGTGCCTTCTCTTCAACACAATGCTTACTCAGTTGTAATGTTCACAGGATAAATAGTGTTTGCTTCTAGCTCTTTGTGAAAATAGGCTGTCAATTTACCCTGGAGAGAGTATTAGCCTATGGAATTAAATAGATAACAGATTTGTTCCAATAGTGTTAGATTATTCAGGAAACCCAAACTGTAAGTGAGGTAAAAATCTAGCTGTGCCACCAAGTATCCGATATAGAAAGAGATGAAAGGGTTAAAAATCTCTTAAATTAAGGACTATGGGGTCATCAAAATGCCTTATTTACATTGCCCCGCCCCTAATTTTAATACACCCTTAGAAGATGATGCCAATATTTCCACACATGAGTGTCTAGGGTTACATACTTCAGTCCATGCTTAGCCACATAGAAGTTGCTGGGAGCTGTGCAGCACCTCTGAAAATCAGTCCCCTTATACTGACGTGCTTGAATGTGGATTGAGATGCCTAACTTTAAGCACCTCCTTTTGAACATTTTGGCTTTGGGTATTTTGATAATATAAAATAATTTTCCTAGCAAAGGGAATTATGAAGGAATCTAATGTAATTGGAGACTCATTTATATCAGAGAATCATTTAGTAAAAGAGGAACTAAACTGAAAATGTGTGTACTCACAAGCTTTTACTAGAATATGTGACAACCTGATACAAAACCTCTAAAAAATTACAATATTGCATGTATCAGAATAACTGGCTACAATAGGCTCTGATTCATTTCAGTCTCACATATTATTTGTAAAATTAAACACACCTTTCAGTCATAGCCTGCTGTCTTCAAGTTGCTATTTATAGACATTATTAGTGTGCTGAAAGAGCTTGATTTTCCCCCCTCAATCTTAAAACATTGCTGACAGAATCAAATGAAAGATGGTTTCACAAGTGTGCACATTTTGACTTTGATAGATTCCTACCAGAAATGAAAATGTTTGTAATTTATCAAAAATTTAAGATTCTATATCATTGACCAAGTGGCTGTAGATTCTCTTCTGAGAGTTAGTACTTTTGTGAGGAGGCCAACATTGCATGGACATTGATGTAAAACAGAACAGAAGTAAGACTGGTGATTTCAGTGTATCACTTGACCATCTTCAGAAAATAGACAAAAGTATACATTACTATTAGGCATTTTTTAAAAAAAACACATAATGAACTGGCAGTTAAGCTGTAGAGTTACATAAGAGTTTGAAAAGGAGTACTTGTGGCACCTTAGAGACTAACCAATTTATTTGAGCATGAGCTTTCGTGAGCTACAGCTCACTTCATGCTCAAATAAATTGGTTAGTCTCTAAGGTGCCACAAGTACTCCTTTTCTTTTTGCGAATACAGACTAACACGGCTGTTCCTCTGAAACCTGTCATAAGAGTTTGAGAGAAATTCAGGCTTTGACTTGAATTCTGAGTGATCAAGGTTTATTTGTGATCCTTAGTGGGCTGTGTCAACTTGGTAATGAAACCAGGAACCAATTGTATTGAGTGTTGTTTCAGGTTTGTAATGAAAGCTTCACCCTGTTCTTTTGATTCCACTCCTCCTGCTCAGATATTCTCATGCATATTTGTAGATTAAAATTGATTATCTCTTCACATTTGAAAAATGCAGGTTTTAGGTCTTACATTTGTGACTTAAATGTTCTGCTGTGGGTTACATAGATATGTGTTGGTGGTGCTGATGAGGTTGATACACTGGATGTTGAAAATTAGTTGTAGATAGAGGTGGTATATCGTTGTGTAATCACATTGACTATTTCCAAACAGTCTCTTTCCATCATTTATTTTTTGTCACTAATTGGTTTATTTGGCAGCTATAATTTACTATTACTCTAAGTCAATAGTACACAGACAGAGGTTTGTTTGTTTTAACTTTTTGAGACTCTTCAAAACAATAGCTTTATCCCTCTTTTTCCTATTAGACTTCAGAACCATTTGTTGAAGCATGATGAGTGTATCATTATTATTTATTGGCATTGCAGTATCTCTTAAGTGTCCCAGTCATGGACCAGGGCCCCACTGTGAACAGACCCCAAACAAAAAGATGGTATCTGCCTTATTTGTTGGATGCTGGTTTAGTATATCACTTATTTTTTAATGTTAATGATCAAGTCAACATTTACAGAGTGGGTTCCAGAACATTATTTAATTATCTGTTGGTCTTGCACTGAATGTGCTACAAGAACACTCATGCACAAAGATTAAAAGCCTCATTTTATAACAGTTCTAACTCAGTAGGCTAATCCAGATTTGCACCTACATTACTGCTGATTTCTACCAGTGTAACTGAGGTCAGAATCCGGCCCTAATTCGGTATTAGGAATTCCCACTGCGTTTATGGTTTGTCACACATGAAATTGTTGCCTGAACAGAAGCTAATCTTCATACACAGAGATCAACAAAAGGAGACTTCATTCAACATAACCACAGGACAGCAAGTCCTCCACCCTGTGTACAAAAATGTGTATTGTCAGAATAATAAGATATTATTTTATCTGCAAGATACAATTCTGTCTAAATAGATTTATCCAATCATGTCCGTCATCCTCATTATGCCAACAGACAGTGCTGACCAAGCCATGCAGGCATTTTTTTCCCTCTCAGAAGCCTCCAAAATCCATATGGCCTTACTGTTTTAAAGGTTTTTGTTAGGTCAGTAAAGACTTTCTTGTTCCCTCCATTTTTCCAATTGCATTTGCCGAGCAAACAAGATCATTTTAATAGTGCTGTGTTCTAACTGACAATTGCACTGTGATTCTGGTATGTTGTCTGTACTGATTCTGTCCATATAATGTTATTCATTAGTCTCTTGACAAGAACTTTTCTAACATTGGCTCCACTTCAGCAAAGTTCTTAATCATCTACTTAACTTTAAGCACCTGAGTAATCCCAACCCTTGTAAGCAAAATACTTCAGCATACATTTGACTTTAAGCAGGTGGGTAGTCTTAAAGTTAAGCACATACTGAAATGCTTTGATGAACAGGGATAAGACTACTCATATGCCTAAAGTTCCACATGTGCTAAAGTGCTTTACTGTAGAAGGCTTCTGTTTATTATAATTTGTAATACAGAAGCACCGACCAGCCCGCAACAAAATCAGAACCCCCCGACCCTGCCCTTTGCTTGAATTAAAAGACCTTGCCTGCCCCAAAGAGCTAATCTAAATAGAAGAGACAGGCAAATGGTTGTAGGAATATGATTATCCCAGTATTTACAGATAGGGAACTGATGCACACAGAGATTAAGTGACTTTCCCATGGTCACAGATTGTGTCTATAGCAAAAGTGGGAGTTGAACCCAGACCTTGTGAGTCCCAGGCTCATCCTTCTATTCTAATATTTTCAAAATCTATTTTTTAATAGTGTGGGCATCTCTTAGCTTTTGCAATACTATTTCTATTTTCCAGATATTGCAGAGAAATTAAGTTAGATGGTCAACCATTACACATTCTTACATCTTAGTAGGTTTTCCATCTGGCACAGATCTACCATTTTTCACTATTGCCAAGACTTTTCCAACTTCTTTATGAGTAGGAAGACGGCTGTTCTGCATTAGCTGGTGTTTCACATAAGCAAAAAGTGTTCTTTGCAATGACTGATTTATGATTAAGGTGGCTGTTGAAATGTTTCCACCATCAGCACATAATGGATAATTTGTCGGTAAGCAATTCACTTCCATTCACAGTGGTGCAATTATCATTTTTGCTGGACTGAAGACAGTTTTGAGTGCTTCATGGAACTTTAGTGTTTCTTGTTAGTCGACATGGGACTATAGCTCATCTGCTGTCTTTTACCCCACCAGTTATACACAACAAAGCTCAGTTAGGTCTGTGTTTCAAAGTTCTCTGTAGATTTGACTATTATGGGCAGATTAGTGGTCATAAAGGACGTATGATTGTCCTTTCCATAAAAAGGTGTAGCCACTGTCAAGATCAGCGAGGATATCCTCTTGTGCTGTACCAGAATATGTTTCACTAAAGGCAGTGTTGTAGCATGCAGATGCTTCCACTCTTAGAGCAATCCTTCATTCAAGCTGTTCATTGTTTGTCAGCTTAATTTAATGCTAGTATTAGAGTGTTTCAAGTAGTAACAATAATACTGTATTTAATTGCTATTATTAATAAATTATTATATTCAATTTTTAACAATTTTTTTCATCAAAAATGCTAATTTGTCAAAACTGAAATTTTCCACAGTGAAGTATCAATTTCAATGAATTTCTCTACTTGGAAAACTGTTGAAATAATCTTGAAATTTAAGACGTAGTACAATAAAAAAAATTAACATCAAAATGAAAAGTTTCAAAATAATCCAATCTAAACATTTTAATTGACCCAAACTGAAGCAAAAATGATGTTTTGTTCTGATCCAGGAAGAGAGAAATTTCCCAAATTTCAAAACTTGTCATAGGATAGAAAAACTATTTTATGCCTGGCTCTAGTCTTGAACTACTTTCCCCGCAGTTTGACTAGGATAAATAGGAACAAGATTTCTTACATGTCATGTTTCTTTGGAACATCTCCATTTGCAGTCAGCCAGGTGCACCATTACTAGAGAAGTTGGGTCAGGGAAAGTAACAAAATGGAAAAAGGATAAGGCCCTTGTCAAGGTTCCTCCCCCACTCTGAACTCTAGGGTACAGATGTGGGGACCTGCATGAAAAACCTCCTAAGCTTATCTTTACCAGCTTAGGTCAAAACTTCCCCAAGGTACAAAATATTCCACCTGTTGTCCTTTGGATGCGTCCTTTGGACGCGTCCTTCCCCCCAAAATACTTCCCAAAACCTTGCACCCCACTTCCTGGACAAGGTTTGGTAAAAAGCCTCACCAATTTGCCTAGGTGACTACAGACCCAGACCCTTGGATCTTAAGAACAATGAACAATCCTCCCAACACTTGCACCCCCCCTTTCCTGGGAAATGTTGGATAAAAAGCCTCACCAATTTGCATAGGTGACCACAGACCCAAACCCTTGGATCTGAGAACAATGAAAAAGCATTCAGTTTCTTACAAGAAGACTTTTAATAAAAATAGAAGTAAATAGAAATGAAGAAATCCCCCCTGTAAAATCAGGATGGTAGATATCTTACAGGGTAATTAGATTCAAAAACATAGAGAACCCCTCTAGGCAAAACCTTAAGTTACAAAAAAGATACACAGACAGAAATAGTTATTCTATTCAGCACAATTCTTTTCTCAGCCATTTAAAGAAATCATAATCTAACACATACCTAGCTAGATTACTTACTAAAAGTTCTACGACTCCATTCCTGGTCTATCCCCAGCAGAAACCAGCATATAGACAGACTATAGACAGACCTACAGACCCTTTGTTTCTCTCCCTCCTCCCAGCTTTTGAAAGTATCTTGTCTCCTCATTGGTCATTTTGGTCAGGTGCCAGCGAGGTTACCTTTAGCTTCTTAATCCTTTACAGGTGAGAGGAGCTTTCCCCTGGCCAGGAGGGATTTCAAAGGGGTTTACCCTTCCCTTTATATTTATGACAGCCCTAGTCCTGCAAAGGAGTACATGCGAATGATGTCCCTTTTGACTTCTTTAGGGTTCCAGTCTTCTGAAAAGGGTCTCTCCCTGTAGATTCCTCTGTAGGATAAAGACTTAAGTAACAATATTTAAGTCAAAATAGGACAGTGAGGAGAAACTGGTTTTCAACAAGATAAAAATCTAACCTTCTGCACTAATATCTACTGTATAGGAAGCTAAATATCAGACAGCACACTTTGACATGTGGCTTGGTGGCTAGACGAGCACCAGACTTGCAAACAGAGCACAAAGTTTGACACAGGTGTGCTAGGCACAATTTCCAATCTAAGGAACATAAATTGGTTGCCCAAATACCTTGCATATTTATCAGGCATATAGAGATCTGGATACCACTTTTAAACATTTAATGTTAGGATTTAGGCACCAAACTTGGGCATCCAGGTTTAAAAATTGGGCCCAGGACACAGTTGGAAAAAAAACAAAACCACGATTCAATAAACATAAAATGTTGATACGTAGAAAACATGTTGTGACAGGTTCCCCGGGGTGCAACCTGGAACTGGGGTACTGCTGAGCCCTCTCTTACCAACCTGGGTTCCCTCTCACACTGATGCTGTGACAAGCTGCAAATCCCTCCCAGTACCGCACTTACACAGACATCCACAGGCAGGGACACACTCAAATGAGTTACATGAATGTTTTTGCCATCCACTCATGAACCAACTATAGAGAGGCGCCAGCCAGTTCCCCACAGCTCCCCAACCTAGGATCATAGAGCTGTACCAGCTGGTCAGAAGCCTGACCCGTATAAGTTGATTGCCCAGTCCACCCCTCTCTCAATGTGGAGAGGACAGGCACCAGCTCTTGTTCCTGAGCAGATTTCCCAAGCACTTCAAGCAAAACCCATTGTTTTAGGTAAAAATATAAAACAGATTTATTAACTACAGAAAGCTAGATTTTCAGTGATTATAAGTAGTAAGCTTACAGATCAAAGTTGGTTACCTAAGAAATAAAAAGTAAAATTGCAATCTGAGTTCTATAAACTAGACAGGATTCAAATCAAGCAGTGTCTCACTCTGATGGTGTTCCTTAATACACAAGCTGGGATTCTCCTTTCCAGCCTGGGACCACCTCCCCAGTTCAGTCTTTGTTCTCCAGACGTGTTTCCAGGTGTTGAGTTGTGCAGGGGAGAGGGGCCAAATGATGATGTCACTTCCCCTCTTTTATAGTTCCTTCCAGCTTGCTGGAAACATCTATGCTTGTGACTATTGTTTATATGCTCCCTATGAGAAGCCTTCATTGTATAGATCCTGTGATAGTTCTTAGTAGTGTGGATTCCCCTTAATGGATCATCAACACTGTCTGGCTTCTCCATTGTTGTACCTGAAAGGTTAGTTGGGGGTGGTTCCAACTTTACAACATATTTCAGTAACACACACATTGAAAAACTTCATAATTTCCCATACAATGATAGCACAATATTCAACAAAGCAAGACTTCTAAAATGATACCTTACAAGGCATACTGTGTACAAAACACATAATTATACAACCATGGTGAATATGGGGGTGCCAGGGTGTTGCTTTGGGGTACAGAGTGTCATACATGCGTTGTAGTGGTAGACTGAGCTCCTTGAGGTTCTTTAGCTTAAAAAAGAGAAGGTTAAGGAGTAACTTGATTATGGTCTAGAAGTATCTACAAAGGGAACAAATATTTAATAAAGGTCTCTTCAATCTAGCAGAGAAAAGTGTAACATGATTCAATGGCTGGAAGTTGAATCTAGACAAATTTAGACGGGAGGTAAGGCGTACATTTTAATGGTGAGAGTAATTACCCGTTCGGAACAATTTACCAACGGTGGTGGATTCTCCATCACTGACCGTTTTTAAAGCAAGATTGGATGTTTTTCTAAAAGCTCTGCTCTAGGAATTATATTGGGGAAGTTCTATGGCCTGTGTTATACAGGAGGTCAGACTGGATAAGCACAATGGTCCCTTCTGGCCTTGGAATCTATGAATAACTGACTTTTCAGAAAAATCAAGAAATAATCATTTGTGTTTGTACAAAAACAGATTTTTTGGCAAATAAAAAAAAATCACAGATGATTTTTTTTTGTTTCTTTTTTGAGAATTTTAAACAAAAGCAAAGGAAAAGAAGGGATAAATTAAAAATAAGTAGGCTCAAGAGATAGTGCTCCCAATAGCTCAGTGGCTAGGGGTACTCCTGTGAGCGACCTAAGTCTGAATCGTCACTCTGGAGGAGAGACTTGAATCTAGGTGTGATCAGAACAGTTTGAGAGAGCTCAGTCCCAGAATAGCCAGTAGCCTTGTGGTTAGGGCACTTGCCTGGAGGGTGGAAACCTGGGTTCATGTCCCTGCTCCAGGGCAGGGTTTTGAACTTGCGTCTTCCATATCCAGGCAAGTGTCCTGGCTCTTGTTCCTCTTCTTTTGTGAATAGCACCTACATCCTCTTGTGAATCTAGTCTGAAAAATCAAAAGGATTCATTTGGACATTTCCAAAAAGTAATTTCCTGTTTTGTTTCAACTGAAACATTTAGCCAAAATCAACTCAAATTCACAACATGTTTTGGTTTATTTGAATCTGCAGGGCTGTTGGTTTTTTTTTTTTTGTTTTTTGGGGGGTGTTTTTGGTGACAAACAAAAATTTGTCTGAAAAACCTCTGTCAGCTCTAAGTACAACATCAGCTTCTGAATTGCAATGTGGGTGTCCAGTGCGTTGCTAAATTTACTAGCTGTTTGTCAGTTCTGCCAGTCTTCCTCTGGTGCTGTCAGCAAAAAGTTTTATTTTTCAAAGAGTTATTTTGTCCTTTCCTCTGACCCTCTGCCTCAATCTCACACTGCTCAAGTGTAATCTAGCAGAAGATTCATGCAAAAGAGTAGGGAGTGTGTCTGCTAAAGAGACATTTTTTAAGCTCTGGGCCTGTCCAGATACAGATTTTTTTTCTCATGGTGAACTCTGCTGCAGCTGATGTGGAGGCTGTTCCTTATTTCCACATATCACCCCTGTCATCACCTTCCTTCCCCGCACACACAGCAACTTAGATCTTTCAGGTAAATGATGTCAGCAACACTGGGGCTTCAAACTAATGTCATAACATTCTACTGCAGCTGAGATGCTGGAAAGCAGGTGAACAGACCAACAGAGAAGGGGTTAAAGTAATATATTTGTATTGGATACCAACCTTCCAGCCACGGGGGAACTGTTCCCCTTTCACTAGAGTCCTTCTGTCTCTTTGCATTACTTTTGGTGCCATATAACACTTTAAAAGCTCCCTGGCTGATGGATGTGGCCAGAGGCTGAGATCTGCTGGGAGAACCATAATGTATTGAGTAGAGCCTCCTCAGTAAAGGACAATGGTATAGCTGTTAAATGGAATATGGAATGATTTTTAGCTGTCCTGGAGCTTTTTTCTATCACTATTTATTTTCAGCTCTAATCTGGGACTGGGGATTTGGAGAGGACATGTGGATTTCTGTTTGGATGATCCATGGTTGTTGAGATTTTTGTCATCCAAACTAGGCAAAAACTCAGCAACTGTAGAGCAAAAGAGGCACGTGGAGCTGGCAGCCCTGGAACTGAATTATTGATTAACACTATGCTGTATACTATATGTTCATTAAAAATGGAAGCACAAAAAGTCATCTGAACTGTTAGTTAAATAAAGCTGTTAAAAGAAATGAATTTTGTGTGTAGCAATATTGAGAGCATATGTAGAGCTATAGTACGATGGAATCCTTTCTTATGGCTGGTGTCAATAAAAGGCAACAAATAAAAAGTAAGTTGGATGTTTGAGAGAGTACTAAAGTTTGACAATCAATAATTTTCCTTTGTTACCGTAGAATATTCAGTTCTAGAGACCAAAAAGGAAATGTCTTTCATAAATTTTGAAAGTATCTTTATTAGAACCAATTGTTTGGGTCAGGCTTGTGCCCTTTTTCCCCGTACTGCAAATATCAAACTTTAATCCTTTCTGAAAATAAAGATCAAGCTGTCACTTTAACTAAATACCTTTTCATTGCACTTTAATATCCCATTTTATTAATATCTGTGCATGTCTTTGTTTGCTCTTTAAGTCTTGCAATGAGTTAGGTGTGGTGGTGATTTTGGGGGGAGGGAAGAAGAGAAAATACCCTTTATGATTAGGATATGTAGGTTTTTTCTACTTTCTTTTGTTCTCAAGGTTGTTACATTTCCTTAACCTCCCAGTTATGTGTCTTTTATATTGAGAATTGAGCCTATATCTAAGAAATAATAACTGCATAATGATTACTGAAAAGAATAACATTATGCACAAGGAAAAATAACTGTAGACATTGTTTGAACATGAGAAAATAGATCCAGTAAGGTAGCTTGCAGTGTCTTCTTTACTAAAGGCCATGTTGCAGCATATTTATTTTTATTTTTAAAGCAGAAGTCTTCACTGAAATCAGTGACGACTTCTGCTTAAAAATCAATGGCATACTATGGCTCTAACAAAGTGGTAAATTCCATGATGATATAAATTGCATTTTGTTTTTTAAGATTTAAAATTCACCTGTCTTAAATCCTGGAAGAAATTTACAGGATGCTTGAGAAACTGCATTTTGTCTGAGAACATTATACATAGAACTGTTGAACAACCTACCTTTGCTGTCCACAAGATCTCCATCGGAATCTCAGTCTTGCTGGTATTGTAAATACTGTACATGATGGTTGCAGGTGTAAGTTAGGCAGAAAACAAGTCTGCTTCCCTGCCATGAAAATAAGCAGTGTCCCATATAAAATAGAATGATTGCCTTTGCTGGCCATCAGCAGCATGCAATGAAGAAGGAGCAGTCATATCAGCCCAGGATGGAGAGATGCCAAATAGACATACTTGGGCCCCATGAAAATGCCAAGGGACTAGTGCTGACAATTGCACCAGAATAGCATCATCATCATAGCAAGAAACATTTGCTGCCTATGAATCCTTAGCTGTGCAAGCTTAAAATTCACTTTCCATGAGCATACTTTAGTTGCTTGAATGTTAGTGGAAATCCAACACAATGGGGCTGTGCGCAGACAGGTTGTGATATTTACCTAATTCTAAAATCCCAAGTTACTGCATTGACTCCAGTACAGATTTGGTGGATTTTCACCAGTGAAACTGAAAACAACATTTCATCTGTTGAGACCTGAGTTCACTTACAAGAGAGCTAGCTTTTGTTGGGGATGGTATGGCATGAGTTAAAATGTATGGGTTTGATCCAAAGCCAAACCAAGTAAATAGGAATCTTTAGATGGACTTTAATAGGCTTTGCATCAGGCCACATGTAGGTGATGTGGGTGCTAATTTTCACCATTTCTATCCCACTGAATTTGGTGCAAAGACTCCTGTGGTAGCTGTGCTCAGACTTTCGTTGGTCTGAATTTGATCCATATTTTTTTTTAAATATTGGAACTGCTTATTTTGCATCCTTCTACCATTGCCATTTTACTAACTACTGTCAATGAATCAAAGGCTATCATAAATACAAAAATAATAGAGAGGGAGAGAGAACATCGCTGTAATTACACTGGCTGGAAAACAACATTTTTTCATCAGTCATATGAAATATTCTGCACTGGGGTTCATAGTTTAATGTGTTAATAGGACTCACTGAGACAAGCACACAGTCAGAAAATATGACTTTACATTGTTGGCATCTGGCTGCTACAAGGGTCACTACAATTGTAATAGTTCCCTTGCTATGATAGTTCTGTCTCAGCCACATAGTTACTGTGCTGATTTATTTTTTAATCTGTAGGTTTGGTATATGTCAGTGTAAATGCGTATCAATGTCTTGCATTACCGATTTTGTGTGTGTGTGTGTGTGCGTGTGCGCAGCTTTGCAATTTTCCCCATTGGCTGTTCTTTTGCTATTTTCCCCCTATTACTGTATTATTTATTATTATTATTTTATTTTACTATGGTAGCAGCTAAGGACCCAGCCCACTCCTGAACTGCAACATCCCTGCCATTTAACACTGGGCCTGTTCTGAGAAGAGACCACCAGTCATGACACATGCATTCTGAATCAGTGGTTTTATTTTATTCTTCTATATTGGTATAGTTTCCTTTTCATCCTTTTTAGTTCCTGTGGAATTCACACATATCATTCTGAGAATAAGGTTTAATGCAAAGCTGTTTGTGTATAGCTCCAGTTATGATAAGAAAGGGGAAATGTTTCCAAGGCTTATGTTTTGTGGCAGAGATTAAAAATGGTACACAGCATCCCGCCTCTTGATAATTTGGTCCACTATACTTCAATATTTTCTGCGTGAACCAAGAGTAAACATATTAGAAATCAATGAGGTGTAACAATTTTATTTGATAACTAGGCCAAAAAGAGCACTTGTCTTCAGACAGACGCAAAAGTAATACTAAACAAAGTAAGAATGAACCATTCCTACAGTCACTGTGCAGTATCCTACAGCAACTCAATGCTATCAGCAAAATAGTACTAGTTTTTTAAACTCTGCTTCTTGATCCTCTCTCTCTGTCTCAAGAAACTAACTAGGTGTGAGAATTTTGATGAACACTTCAATGTAATTTTACGTAATTTAATGTTGCCATGTAAATCTCTTTTATAGGTCCCTTTAGATGGAATTTAATGCGGCAAAAACCTTGTCATCAGAAGGATTAATGTCTGCATTAGCATTTCTGCAATAAAATCTGAAGCTAAGTGGTGCAGGCCACAGCCACCTCAAAGCTGGATTCTACAGCTCTACATTAAGTGCTGGAGTTTTTATTACTTGCTGTAGGGAAACCTTTGCCAATGCTTACAAGGAACTGTTTATCCCTGCTTCTCTGGGTCCTGTTTGATGGAGGTCTCCTAACACCACTGCATCCACAACTACAACAGACTTTAGAAGCACAGCCGAGAGAAAATGTTGTCACAATGCCAGGGAGGAGGTCATCCGCCCAGCGGGTCAAACGAGGCTGGGTATGGAATCAGTTTTTTGTGCTGGAGGAATATATGGGCTCTGAACCCCAGTATGTGGGAAAGGTAAATTTTTATTTTTTTCTTTAAATGCTGAAATGACAGACAGACAGTAATATAAGCTATAAATGTGTACTTTTTAGGCAGGATGAATTTTCTCCATCCTTCCCCCCCCACCTCCCATAAAGTTAAACTGAGTCTTCTGGTGTTATATTTTGTGTATCTATCTGGTGGATCATACAAAATATGAATGGAAAACTGTGCTTAAATTAAATTTAAATTCAGAAAGTCCCTCACTTTTCCTGCAGTTTATAAATAAATAAATAAGTAACCCATATTTTGGTGTTTCATACATGTTGCCAGGTAAGCAAAGAGAACAATAAAGCTATTAATAAATGCAGTTTGCATACTACATGGGAATCAGATCCTCAGCTGGTGTAAATTATCATAGCTCCATTTGTTTCTGTGCAATTATGTTGATTTATATCAGCTGAAAATTAGACCCTATTTGTTTCTCTTAGAATACTAGGGTACAAACAACTCCCCACCCCAGCATATGACTAATGTAGATATCAATATTTTTTATCCACAAATTTATAACCCTTACTATCTGACTATGTTCACATTACCCTTGCTTTGGAGATAACATAAATCTGGGAATTCTGAAACATTTTTGTGTAGTAATAGATATAGTAGGATCTATTATAGGGCTGTTCATCATTGTTAGAATTAGATGTAAGATCAATTTCAGGGGTCGGATTTAGACCTGCCACTCTTGGGCCCAGGGGCAAGCATACTGCCACTTGATCCATACTGAGGTACTGCATGTGTAAACTGTCATTTCTGTAGTTAGGTACTATTACTCACATTACTTTTTGGCAAATACTTGCTTTTGGTCTGTTAAGGACAAATCATATTGTGGTACCATATGCTTCACTTTCTGATCATTCCGACTGTTTCCATGTATGCCTGACAGGTGGACAGGTTGCCTCATATCACATATTTCAAACAAATATACAAATCTGATGCAGCTCTTGTACTCTGTGTGTGTGTGTGCGCGTGTAACACACACACACATATATATATGGGCTGCATTACAAGATAATGTTTGTTTGAACCATGACTTCGTGTGTGTGTGTGTGTGTTACAGTGATCTGTAACAATCATTTCTTCTGTGGTGCATGTCTAAGTTGGCAACCAGTTGGGTGGGGTGCAGGCAACAGTAGGAAAAGAGTCTTCAGAAATGAAAGATAAGATGCAACCTAAACTGTCAGGCAGCCAATGTGCAGAGTTGCACAGAGGTTGGAGGAGTAGTTAACAGCTCCAATTAAGTTTTAGTAGGATATGTCAAAATCTGAATGATGCATTGGAAATTGACCCAGTGATGTTTTACCTAATTCATATTTCTCCTTTACTCTGTTACGCATAAATTCTAGTTTGACCATAGGACTTTACTCACTGGAAGTCAGAGGCCAATGATTCATTCCTTGGGTACTCAAAACTGCCACTGAAATGAGTGTTGGAGTTTTGCTTGCAATAGAAATGCAACATCATGCATTGACTTTGCTTATTATCACAGAGATATTTTTTCCATCTTTGTTTCAAATGTAAATGGTTCTCTCTGTGTGGGGAATGAATACCATATTCTAACTGTAACCTGAATGATATCTACAACAATGTCACCTCTCTACCATTCCTGCCCCAAGAAACCCCTCAGAACCAGGGAAAGAAGAGTAGAAGACTCCATAATATCTGCTAGGGACTTTGCTTTGCCAATCTAAAGTGGAATGTGTTCAAATATTATAGCTTTAGACATTAATAAAATCCTAAAATAGAGAGAGATAAAATTTTGAAATGCAAAATATATATATTGAGAACAAAACACAAAAGGTAACACGGTGAACCTGTTTACCATCCCACCCCCCGCAAAAGCAAACTAATATAATGATAAAATTTGGTCCTTGATGCTCTGTCTAAGATTTATTGTACCTGTAGTTCCTGGAGTCATGCAGTATTTGGTGACATCAGGAGTAGGTGCTCACGTACGGTAGTGATGAGTGTTATATAGACATGGATAGATAGACAATGTAGTTTTATATCTTTTTGTCTTCTGTATTGGGTTTTTCAAATTACCTTAGGATTGTTTATTTGAGATTGAGTGTTTGTTTGACAAATCCCATCTTAGTCAAAGTAGTTGAAAAATCCTGATACACTACAGCATTGCTGATCTGACACAAGCCTGACCTTTTGAGCACACGGACATAGGAAACCCTGCATCTCCTCTCACTTTTTAAAATGTAAGTAAATAATAAAAGTGATCATCAAATTTGCTATGATTGTACATTATATTTTCTCTTAACTCACCCCTTCCTCTGTCCTATACAGAAAATGCTAGAGAGGAAATCCTATTGCAAGGTTTTAAATCACATCTTCTCCTGTGGTACAGGATTGCTAAGCTTTACTCTGTCTCAGCACACAGAGATGCTACCATAGCAGCACCATGGCTCACAGGTTTTTGTGATCTTATGTAAGATGATTTGCTAATCATTCTGGGAAGACAATGGTCTTCTAGACTGACAAAGGATAACTGGGTCATATTAGCCTTGCATGAACAGTGGGTAACATTTGTACATCTTTACAAACTAAAAGAATCATTATGGTAAGGAGCAATTTTAGTCACGAGTAGGATTTACAGATTAACCAGGCTTGTCTTTCATTCTGAAGTCTTTTTTTTAAACTGATTCATATTGCTGAAAAGAGGAGTTCTTTATCACACATAGGGGTATGGATATAATTGCACTTTAAGATAAGTAATATTGATGCATCTTGAGTACTTAGTGTACATTTTAAGGAAATGTGCCCCTAGTGTGCCACTTCTACCTAGAAGATAAAAATAAAATGTGAAGGATCTGCTTGTGGAACACACAATAATTGTGAAAGGGTAATGAATGCCTCATTAACATTAAGGCAGAAAACACAGATCTGTTTCTGGGACATGAAAACTGTTTAAGCTGATTGTGTATTGAAACAATGTATGGTTCTACTTTATGTTTATTATCAATTTCCTCGGTGAGGCAGAATTGTATCTGTCATAAGCATTTATCTCCAACAATCCACCAGAGATCATTGAATACATTATTTTACGTGGCTGCTTCTTTGCTTGATTTCCCGAATATATATATAATAATTAACAGCTCTATCCTAGATATACAGCTATTTACTGTACTTTCAGTTGGAGATACATATAATCTCCAACGGAAAGTATAGTAAATAGCTGTATATCTAGGATAGAGCTGTTATTTAACCTTTTGAATACTAGCAAGGGATGCACACCCAACTGGGAAGAGGATATTCACAGACATTCCCCCATTGCATGATATGAAACCTCTATTAGAGAGACCAGGTGGGTGAGTATCTTTTATTGGCCCAACTTTCTGTTGGAGAGAGACAAGCTTTTAAGCCACAAAGCTCTTCTTCAAGTCTGGGAAAGGTACTTTCAGCATCACAGCAAAATGCAACAGATTTTTAGTATAAATACTTAACTATACTATATATAAGTATAAGGGACCATTCAAGTTAGAGTGGCCCGATAACACCTCTGCAATAATAAGACAAAAAGAGGTGGTTAGTGAATTACAGATTGTTGTAATGTGCCATAAATTCAGTGTCACTGTTCAGTCCATGATTTTATGTGTCTAGCAGAGTAATGAGTTTAAGCTCTCAGGCTCATCTTTTGAAAGTGTTGTGCAGGTTTCATTTGAGGATGAGGACTCTTAGATCAGACAGAGAGTGATGGCTTTGTGAAAAGTGTTTGCCCACAGATGATGGGGTGTTTTTGTCTTTTATCATTTTCCTGTGTGAGTTCATTCAAGAACATAGTCATTCTCTAGTTTCACCCACATAGTTGTTGTTGGGGCATTTGGAGCACAAGATGAGGTACACTGTTTGTTGTGATAGGCATGTGTAGGATCCATGAATCTTGAAAAGTGTGTTGGGCAGGGGAGGCCGTTGATCATTGTAGCGGTGGTGATATATCTCAGGTTTTCCATGCGGTGCACAAATGAGTTCCTACATATTTTTGAAAATCCAATGTTTGCTTTATTTGTAATGATTCTTTAGCATCAAGTTAAAGCCATACATTTGGGAAGCAATTCTTGACTTAGCACTATTTTATTATTTCTTGAAGTATTGGAATATCCAGGATTTTTCATGTGGCATGTAAGACTATTTTGTGCTTGGAATTACAACTTTTGTATCTTTTTCTTCCAGTCAGGTAACAGGACAATTCTCTGATAGGTGCACTGTGGGTTATATGCTTATTTTAGAACTGCAGCACTAACAATATCTCTGTAATTTATAAATAAAGGTTTAATGTGCTTATTAAATCAGCTACCATTTTAACTAAACATTTAGAGATGACTACTTAATTTTGGAAGCCACCTGGAACAGAACGGAAGAGATTTACAGCAGCAATGTCAGATATTATCAGCCAAAACTCTCAATCCAGTTTATGTTGGTTTTCAGGAGACTATCTTAAAAAGTGTCAGGTTGCATTTCAAATGATAGTTGTAGAAACTGATGGGGATTAGGCTAGTTCACAGTTAGAGAACCTGAAATAGTGCTTAAGGTTGACACATTCAAAGCTCGCCGTAAAGAATTCTCTTGACAACACACTTTGGCCATTGTAAATGGAACAGTAAATCAAGGTTTCAGAAATCCTTTGCCTGCATATTGGACAGTAGGGTGGGAGCACAGTAAGAATCTGCCAGATTTACAGGCAAGAGACTCAGGGAAGTCTCTATAGCAGTTCTAGAATAAAATGCAAATATTGTGCCCAATACTGCCCTGCGTTCTATTTGGGCAAATCAGGAGGATTTTTGTATGCTTATTTGATTCTAGAAATAAATCCATTTCATTTGTTGTGTTTGATATCACTTTCCTGGCATCTTGAGGCATTAAAAATTGCAGAAACATTGTGTGTGTGTGTGTGTGTGTGTAGACACACACACACACAAACACACACACACACATTATTTATGTTTATGATTTTTAATGCCTCAAGATGCCGGGAAAATGACATCAAGCACAGCAAATTAAATGGATTTATATATAAAAAACCCACAAAGGGCAAAATTCTCTCCTCAGACCTCTGTTTGGCACAGAAGGGTACGGTATGATCCTGATCCTCAGGACTAGCTCTAGCCCCAACACAATTTAAAGCTGCTAGAAGGACTAAGACATAAGGTTCTTAATGGTCCTTATGCCACTGCAGGATAGGTGTAACCCAGTGTTACTACGCTATGCCCTCTCCACATTCAGTCATGCTCCTGATGTTCCACTTACACCAGTATGGGAAGGCAGATGTCCACACCAGGGAGCCAGCCAGCAGGGAAATTCTCTTTATGGTGCCTGATAATCTGGCCAACAAACTTGAAATATGAACACTGGACCACACACACACACACTTGATGGGAAAGGAGTTGCTGGCATCAGCCCATTTCATGATGGAGAGATATCAATATTACAAAAATCACCGGCATGTTTGGTGCCTGTGTTGACAGACCCAGAAGTGATTCCAAGGACTGAATGTTCCAGGAGAATGAGCTGTCCTCTCTCTCACAGGCTGATGCCTCCAAAACAAAATTGGATGATGGGGACGCATAGGGAAGAAATCTTGAACAGCATGTGCTGTAATCCTCCTCTAGATAAACAGAAGACTTCCGGTTCTGGGGCACTTAATCTGACACTGTTCACAAACACTACATTCACTTGAAGGATATAAAACAATACAATTAAAAGGAAGAAAAGTCCATACATGTATTTTGAAACCATATTGCCCTTTACACAAAAAAATTAGTGTAAGGGCTTGGTTACACTTGCAAGTTACAGCACAATAAAGGAGCCCCGGGTGCCCTAGCTCACTACCCGTCCACACTGGCAAGGCACGTAGAGCGCTCTGACTCCGCAGCTACAGCGCTGCTGGTACTCCACCTCGGCGAGTGGAATAACGTTTGCTGCGCCCCCGTTGGAGCACCGCAGCACCAGTATGAACGAGGTGTTGCTTTACTGCTCTCTGATCAGCCTCCGGAAATGTCGCCTAATCCCCTTAGGTCAAGTGGCCACTCTTGTCATTGTTGTGAAACTGGCTGCAGGAATGCAGAAATGCCCTTTCAAAGCTCCATTTCGGAGAAGCCGGCTGCTTATCAGCTCCGAGAAAAAGCAACCATTTACTGTTTGCTTTGAGTGAGTGAGAGAGAGGCAGGGGGGGTGGGGGTGGGTCTGAACTTACAAGACAGCATGCTGACACACTCTCAGCACCCCAAAAACCCACTCTCTCTCCCCCCACATACACACAACACACTCCCTGTCACACTCCACCCCCCATTTGAAAAGCATGTTGCAGTCACTTGCATGCTGGGATAGCTGCCCATAATGCACCGCTCCCAATGCTGCTGCAAATGTGGCCACGCCAGTGCGCTGTCAGTTGTCAGTGTGGAGAGACTGCAGTGCTTTTCCTACTGCGCTCTCCGAAGGCGGGTTTAACTCACAGCCCTCTACATCTGCAAGTGTAGCCATGCCCTTAATCTTTATTGAGGCATGTGCCTTGGCTAATCTGATTTTCTTTTAAATTATATATTTAATAGATTTCTATTGTTGAGTAATACCATGGTAACATTTCATTTGCCAGCTGTCACCCAGCTTTTGTGCTAGCACATCTGATTCAAAACTCACAAATGAGACCAGGCTACTGCAAAGAGAAATAGGAAGAGCTCTCTGTATCATTCCCATTAGTCATTCCTCTGATGTCACTTTCAAGGAGATAAAAGAGATGATGTTTCATGGACTACTGCTTATGACATATGTTAATTCAGTCCCTTGAGAAGGACATCCCAGTTACTCACTTGTTGGATATAACAGATCGTGGGCAAATTGCATTTAAAGTTAAATGAACAGTTTCAGAACAGCAGTAGTTCTATTAATAAGCTATTCACATGTTTTCTGACCCCACCAGAAACTCTCACACCCACTTCAACCCCATGGATGAAACGTCCCACTAATTTCAATGGGAGATGAACCAATGTACTGGACGTTAAAATTGGGACCCTTGTTTGGTAGTTTAGATGCTTCTGTTCAATTAGTGTATGTCTACACAGCAGGCAGGCTGTGATTTACATCTCATGTACACTTACCCATGCTCACTGAAATCTAGCTAGATTGTGAAAAATAGAGGTGAGGTCATGACAACAAGGGCTGCACAAGCAAGTACTTACCCAGGGGGCCAGGAGGAATTGTGCAGCCCACACTGAAGTCAATGACACCACAACCCCACTGCTATTTTTAATGAGCTAGCTAGAGGTCAGCACAGGTATGTCTACAGAAGCTGCAAATCACACCTCCAATTACAGTTTAGATAAACACTTAATCAGTGATGTTCTTTCTTAGCTACATGCCTCTTGTGGGTATTTTTGTGGTGATTGCTTTGTTCCTAACATGTATATTTTCTTTTAAGAATATATGAGACATTAGTAATACTTAGCACTTTTAATCTTCAAAGGGCTTTAAAAAAAGCAGGTAATTCTCACAATGTCCCTGTGAAGTTCACGAGCAGAACAGCAATATCCCAGGTTTACAGATGGGAACATTGAGGAAGAGAGATTAGGTGGCTTGCTCAAGATCACAGAGGGAATCAGCACTGGGATTAGAACTCAGGAGCTCCCAGCTCACACGACTATGCTCAGACCATTTGCCCTCACCTCTCTCCTTTAATATTAAGTAGTGAAAAATGGAGGATTTTGAAAGTTTTGCATCTGGTTCACTGCATAAAGTACACAAGACACACAATATATTTGACAGATGAACATGAAATTGTGGGATGGAATTTTAAGTGAAGCTGTAGAAATAAATAAACTCCCAGTAGCAACTTACATTTGCTTTTAATGTTTCCTTTTGTAAGTTTATCTTTTGTATGAGGTTCAGAAAGACGCAGTATCACTGAAACATGTTGTAAAGGATTGAGAGTTAAATATAACACACGTGTTGCTATTTTTCATCTCGTGGATTTGCTTCTTAAACTGGCTGATGTCAAGCTTTAATGTGGAAAATTAGAAAGCTAGGTATCTATCACAGCAACAGCTTCTGTCTGTGGTTTTTATATTGCGAAGAATTACATAAAATATGTGGTGATCAAACAAACCAGATGAAACCTTCATTTTAATTTGTTTCATGAAAGGACAAAAAAGTGGACTTATGATGAAAGGGAGACCCAGGTGGAATGGGAGGACAGACTCCTTGAGTTGTGACACACTTTCTGATAGAGGTAAGGGGGCTGATTAATGATAATTCTTTGCACACTAAGGAGGTCACACAACAGAGGGGTTACAGTTGTGAGACCTCATCAATTGATGGTGGTATGGAATTCAGTCACAGGTAGAAGACTGTGTTGTAACTGTGAGGACAATTCGGTGGTTTCCTTTCTTGGTGGCAACAGACTTAATGAATCATTTAGACAGAAGATGGTGCTGAGGATGAGCCTGTGGTTGTGACCTAAGGATGTGTAGGAGAGAGTTCATGGAAGCTAAATTTAGATGACTAGAAAAAAGGCTGCTTGTGTCTGTAGTAGGTTTCCCTAAAATGCTTCTGTTGTATATGCAGGTTCAGACAGATGTGGGATTGTCAGAAGCACAATGAATGGATGAAAAGTTGGTATGAAGGAGGAGGATTTATGAGCACTTGGGAACTTTGTGGATCAGTAAGAGTGTATGCAGAAAGGATGGGCTCTAATTTAACCAAAGTGGAACCTGACTGCTGGCAGAGATTATTTGCAAGGTCTGAAGGGGATTTTAATCTAGATGCTGAGGAAAAGATGACAGATATACTCCAAATGTATACCCCAAATTAAAGATCACAGTAAAAGAACTAAAAAAAGAGCCACCGTGGCTTAACAACCATGTAAAAGAAGCAAAAAGAAAAGGAGTACTTGTGGCACCTTAGAGACTAACCAATTTATTTGAGCATGAGCTTTCGTGAGCTACAGCTCACTTCATCAGATGTTTACCGTGGAAACTGCAGCAGACTTTATATACACACAGAGAATATGAAACAATACCTCCTCCCACCCCACTGTCCTGCTGGTAATAGCTTATCTAAAGTGATCAACAGGTGGGCCATTTCCAGCACAAATCCAGGTTTTCTCACCCTCCACCCCCCACACAAATTCACTCTCCTGCTGGTGCTAGCCCATCCAAAGTGACAACTCTTTACATAATCAAGTAGGGCTATTTCCTGCATAGATCAAGGTTTTCTCACATCCCCCCCACCCCCATACACACACAAACTCACTCTCCTGCTGGTAATAGCTCATCTAAACTGACCACTCTCCAAGTTTAAATCCAAGTTAAACCAGAACATCTGGGGGGGGGGGGGTAGGAAAAAACAAGAAGAAACAGGCTACCTTGCATAATGACTTAACTACAGCATTTGCTCAAGAAACTTCCTGAAAAAGCACAAGATCAAATCCGCACAGACACACCCCTGGAACTCCGACCTGGGATATTCTATCTACTACCCAAGATCCATAAACCTGGAAATCCTGGGCGCCCCATCATCTCAGGCATTGGCACCCTGACAGCAGGATTGTCTGGCTATGTAGACTCCCTCCTCAGGCCCTACGCTACCAGCACTCCCAGCTACCTTCGAGACACCACTGACTTCCTGAGGAAACTTCAATCCATCGGTGATCTTCCTGATAACACCATCCTGGCTACTATGGATGTAGAAGCCCTCTACACCAACATTCCACACAAAGATGGACTACAAGCCGTCAAGAACACTATCCCCGATAATGTCACGGCTAACCTGGTGGCTGAACTTTGTGACTTTGTCCTTACCCATAACTATTTCACATTTGGGGACAATGTATACCTTCAGATCAGCGGCACTGCTATGGGTACCCGCATGGCCCCACAGTATGCCAACATTTTTATGGCTGATTTAGAACAACGCTTCCTCAGCTCTCGTCCCCTAAAGCCCCTACTCTACTTGCGCTATATTGATGACATCTTCATCATCTGGACCCATGGAAAAGAAGCCCTTGAGGAATTCCACCACGATTTCAACAATTTCCATCCCACCACCAACCTCAGCCTGGTCCAGTCCACGCAAGAGATCCACTTCCTGGACACTACAGTGCTAATAAACAATGGCCACATAAACACCACCCTATACCGGAAACCTACTGACCGCTATTCCTACCTGCATGCCTCCAGCTTTCACCCTGACCACACCACACGATCCATCGTCTACAGCCAAGCTCTGCGATACAACCGCATTTGCTCCAACCCCTCAGACAGAGACAAACACCTACAAGATCTCTGTCAAGCTTTCTTACAACTACAATACCCACCTGCAGAAGTAAAGAAACAGATTGATAGAGCCAGAAGAGTTCCCAGAAGTTACCTACTACAGGACAGGCCTAACAAAGAAAATAACAGAACGCCACTAGCGGTCACCTTCAGCCCCCAACTAAAACCCCTCCAACGCATTATTAAGGATCTACAACCTATCCTAAAGGATGACCCAACACTCTCACAAGTCTTGGGAGACAGGCCAGTCCTTGCCTACAGACAGCCCCGCAACCTGAAGCAAATACTCACCAACAACCACATACCACACAACAGAACCACTAACCCAGGAACTTATCCTTGCAACAAAGCCCGTTGCCAATTGTGCCCACATATCTATTCAGGGGACACCATCACAGGGCCTAATAACATCAGCCACGCTATCAGAGGCTCGTTCACCTGCACATCCACCAATGTGATATATGCCATCATGTGCCAGCAATGCCCCTCTGCCATGTACATTGGTCAAACTGGACAGTCTCTACGTAAAAGAATAAATGGACACAAATCAGATGTCAAGAATTATAACATTCATAAACCAGTCGGAGAACACTTCAATCTCTCTGGTCACGCAATCACAGACATGAAGGTCGCTATCTTAAAACAAAAAAACTTCAAATCCAGACTCCAGCGAGAAACTGCTGAATTGGAATTCATTTGCAAATTGGATACTATTAATTTAGGCTTAAATAGAGACTGGGAGTGGCTAAGTCATTATGCAAGGTAGCCTGTTTCTTCTTGTTTTTTCCTACCCCCCCCCCCCGATGTTCTGGTTTAACTTGGATTTAAACTTGGAGAGTGGTCAATTTAGATGAGCTATTACCAGCAGGAGAGTGAGTTTGTGTGTGTATGGGGGTGGGGGGGATGTGAGAAAACCTTGATCTATGCAGGAAATAGCCCTACTTGATTATGTAAAGAGTTGTCACTTTGGATGGGCTAGCACCAGCAGGAGAGTGAATTTGTGTGGGGGGTGGAGGGTGAGAAAACCTGGATTTGTGCTGGAAATGGCCCACCTGTTGATCACTTTAGATAAGCTATTACCAGCAGGACAGTGGGGTGGGAGGAGGTATTGTTTCATATTCTCTGTGTGTATATAAAGTCTGCTGCAGTTTCCACGGTAAACATCTGATGAAGTGAGCTGTAGCTCACGAAAGCTCATGCTCAAATAAATTGGTTAGTCTCTAAGGTGCCACAAGTACTCCTTTTCTTTTTGCGAATACAGACTAACACGGCTGTTCCTCTGAAACCTGTAAAAGAAGCAGTGAGAGATAAAAAGGCATCTTTTAAAAAGTGGAAGTCAAATCCTAGTGAGGTAAATAGAAAGGACCATAAACACTGCCAAATTAAATGTAAAAATGTAATAAGAAAAGCCAAAAAGGAGTTTGAAGAACAGCTAGCCAAAAACTCAAATGGTAATAACAAAATATTTTTAAGTACATCAGAAACAGAAAATCTCCTAAACAACCAGTGGGGCCCCTGGACGATCAAGGTACAAAAGGACCACTTAAAGATGATAAAGTCATCATGGAGAAACTAGATGAATTCTTTGCTTCAATCTTCGCGGCTGAGGATGTTAGGGAGATTCCCAAACCTGAGTCGTCTTTTGTAGGTGACAAATTTGAGGAATTGTCACAGATTGAAGTGACACTAGAGGAGGTTTTGGAATTAATTGCGAAACTTAACAGTTACAAGTCATTGGGACCAGATGGCATTCACCCAAGAGTTCTGAAAAAACTCAAATGTGAAATTGTGGAACTATTAACTATGGTTTGTAACCTGTCCTTTAAATCAGCTACTGTACCCAATGACTGGAAGATAGCAAATGTAACACCAATATTTAAGAAGGGCTCTAGAGGTGATCCTGGCAATTAGAGAACAGTCAACCTAATGTCAGTACCGGGCAAATTAGCTGAAACAATAGTAAAGAATAAAATTGTCAGACACATAGAAGAACATAAATAGTTGTGCAAAAGTCAACATGGTTTCTGAGATCATGTTTTACTAATCTATTAGAGTTCTTTGAGGGAGTCAACAAATGTGGACAAGGGGGATCCAATGGACATAGCATACTTAGATTTCCAGAAAGCCTTTGACAAGGTCCCTCGCCAAAGGTTCTTACATAAATTAAGTTGTCATGGGATAAGAGGGAAGATCCTTTCGTGGATTGAGAACTGGTTAAAAGACAGGGAACAAAGGGTAGGAATAAATGGTAAATTTTCAGAATGGAGGGGGGTAACTAGTGGTGTTCCCCAGCGTCAGTTCTAGGACCAATCCTATTCAACCTATTCATAAGTGATCTGGAGAAAGGGGTAAATAGCGAGGTGGCAAAGTTTGCAGATGATACTGAACTGCTGAAGATAGTTAAGACCAAAGCAGATTGTGAAGAACTTCAAAAAGATCTCACCAAACTAAGTGATTGGGCAACAAAATGGCAAATGAAATTTAACGTGGATAAATTTAAAGTAATGCACAAAGGAAAAAATAACCCCAATTATACATACAATATGATGGGGGGCTAATTTAGCTACAACTAATCAGGAGAAAGATCTTGGATTCATCGTGGCTAGTTCTCTGAAGATGTCCATGCAGTATGCAGTGGCAGTCAAAAAAGCAAACGGGATGTTAGGAATCGTTAAAAAAGGGATAGAGAATAAGATGGAGAATATCTTATTGACCTTATATAAATCCATGGTACGCCCACATCCTGAATACTGCGTGCAGATGTGGTCCCCTCATCTCAAAAAAGATATATTGGCATTAGGAAAGGTTCAGAAAAGGGCAACTAAAATGATTAGGGGTTTGGAATGGGTCCTATATGAGGAGAGATTAAGGAAGCTAGGACTTTTCAGCTTGGAAAAGAGGAGACTAAAGGGGGATATGATAGAGGTATATAAAATCATGAGTGGTGTGGAGAAAGTGAATAAGCAAAAGTTATTTACTTGTTCCCATAATATAAGAACTAGGGGCCACCAAATGAAATTAATGAGTAGCAGGTTTAAAACAAATAAAAGGAAGTTCTTCTTCACACAGCGCACAGTCAACCTGTGGAACGCCTTGCCTGAGGAGGTTGTGAAGGCTAGGACTATAACAGGGTTTAAAAGAGAACTGAATAAATTCATGGAGGTTAAGTCCATTAATGGCTATTAGACATGGGTAAGGAATGGTGTCCCTAGCCTCTGTTTTGTCAGAGGGTGGAGATGGATGGCAGGAGAGAGATCACTAGATCGTTACCTGTTAGGTTCACTCCCTCTGGGGCACCTGGCATTGGCCACTGTCAGTAGACAGGATACTGGATGGACATTTGGTCTGACCCAGTATGGCCATTCTTACGTTCTTATACTGGGGAACACTCAGGTTAGACATAGACATCTGGTAATCCAAAAACCACTCTGTACCCAGTGAAGGGTTAAAACAGAAATTCTATCAGAACTGAAGGAGGAACAGGTTGAGATCACAGAATTAAGTTCTAGAAAACTAGAAGAGTGTCAGGCTATGGAGTTAAAAATAGTCAGACAGCTAAAAATAAAAATGAATAAATGTCCCACAGTCCCTACCTATATCAGTGCAAGAATCTTATAAGTAAAAACTAAGGTTTCTTGAAATAGAAGGTGGTCATAAAATAATAGGCTTTACTGAAACATGGTGAGATGATACAAATCAATGGGATACCATAATACTGCCCTATATACTGTACCTAAAAGGTTTAAAAGAATCTAGTGAGCTACAGTTCAGAATAGACCATACAGTAGAATTTTTATAGATATAAATCCAAAGTAATAAATTATTCTGCTGGCCTCGGTATCACCAAAGGGTACTTGTAGCGGGGCAGTTACCCGGCTCTGGTGGAAAAGGCTAGGCTGATTGGGGAAGCAGCCACAGATGGTGCCACACCCAATCAGGCCACAGCTGGCCTTATAAAAGGGCTGTGAGCCAGGAGCTGAATGATTCTCACTCTAGCCCTGGAGTGGGAATGGCCTAGCTGCCTGAGAGCAGGGTACCTGAAGCAGAGCGGTGCTGGGAAGGGCAAGAGGGGCTGGGGAGCTCCAGCCTGGCAATTGCTCAGGCTGAGGCCTTGGTAAAGGCCTAAAGGAGATACTGGGGCTACAGAGGTGTAGCCCAGGGATAGGAGGAGGTCCTACCCCCTTGCCAATGATGAGTGGCCCTTACAGACTGCAGTTTGCCCCAGTGAGAGGGGGCTAGATGATGACTGGCAGTAGCCACTGAGGCAAAGTGGGCATAGGGGAAGGGGGTTCCCCTGGGTGGGGAGACCCAGAGTGTGAGGGTACTTCTGGGGCAGAACACTGAGGTAAAGGGTCCGGGGGGAACATGGGGGTTGAGGCAGGTGAGACACTGGCCAACAGAGGGTGCTCTGGGGCTGGAAAAGAGCTAATTCCCAGAAGACCAGCAGGAGGCGCCATGCCAGTGAGTCTTTGCTTTGCTATAGTATTGAGTGCCCAATGTTGTGGAGTCACATTGGAGCCATAACTCAAACATCACATTTTATTGAAGTTCAGTGGTAAAGTTCAGCTTCATGTCTTAACTTTAATCTCAACTTGGAGATCAACAACTCTCACTGTTACATAAGAGTGTTTGAAGCGTGAGGGTCCTTGGGTTGGCATACCAACTGCTCACAACATCTTCTCTCAATACCTCACTCAGTAAACTGGCTCCCATAGAACATCAAGTCACATTCAAAGTCTCTGTTTTAATCTCCAACACCCTTTTTGGAATTGCCCAAGATACTTCGTAGACTACTTTTCTTTCCATGGTGAGGGCCTGTCTCGTCAACTATGTTCATCAGGTTCAACAAAACTGTTGACCTTAAGGATGAAATGTGTGAGAAGCAGAGACAGAAGTGGGGAAAGAAAACTGTCAAAACAAAAGTTGACCTGATTGCTTCAGTGCTACTAGGAAGGCAATTAGTCCATTGTCGGATTGTGATATTCTTTGTAAGAGATAGGTGAGGTACAAGAGGATAGATGAGAGAATCAGAAGAAAATGGACATGTTTGAACTTGAAATAAAATTACATGTAGTTTTAATTGTTAGTTTCTAGTTTAAATTTTAATTTCCTCTGGACTAAGGTACAGCAAACTAATTTCACAAACACACTAATAAAAGGATCTTTTTTATTGTGTGGCTGTACTAGAAAATGTGAACAGAGCAGTGAAAGAACAGGATGAAAACAGAATAAGATTTTGAAAAACCCAAAAGAATAAAAGATAATGATGATAAGCAGAAGCAGAAATTGTGGCAGTAAAAAGGTGCAGCAGGAGTTACAGAAATGGCATAAGTGGAAATAAGGGGGTGAAATCCTGACCTTGTTGAAGTCAATAGGAGTTTTGCCATTGACTTCAATAGAGCCAGGATTCCAACAGAAACACTATGCTACCAAACCTCCCTGGCTTCCTTTACTGCATACCACTTGCCATGGGATTTATAATTTGCAATCTATCTTAATTTCTTACATTCCTTCAGCTATTTACTGATGCCATTGCTAGTAGTGATAGTTTCTAACTAATACAGCAAGCATAATTTTGAATGACAGTTTGGATTCATCTGTCGTCAGCACTTACTGTTAGTTTGCTACTTACTGTGGTTTTGATTCTGCTTAGTTTATTGGTTTTAATTATATGGATTGCTTTGACTCAAAATAAATAAAAACATTTATTTTTCTGAGGACATTCGAAGTAGAAAGAGGCAGAACTGGCCTCTCACACAATACGTGATATCTCCACATGCTCCATGCTGTATTATTGTTTGGTTTAATCATGTATTCGGTAAAATAGTTCTCTCTACTAGTTTATTGTATGGAGTTGCTATGGAGCCCTTAGCTTCTGTAGGCTGAAGTCTTAATGGTGTCTCAATGATACAGGGCAACGTATGCGATTAGTGGATGCCCAGGGTGTTTCTGTGGTGTTTGCCCAGTGATCGTCATAATCAACTAATGACTCGAGGTGTGTTAGTGCTACCCACAGAGCCACTGAGGGCATAAGAACCACCATCAGTTCATTCTCGGACAACTGCCTGCTGAGCAGTCACTGCTGCTTCTGGCTACAAGGAGCAGTAGCTCAATAGCAGATCTAGTCTGGTCTAATGGAGAAAGTACAGAATTGAGAGAAAGGGACTCCTATATTCTAATCCTAAATCTAATACTAATTTCCATGCTGGCCTTTTTCAGGCGACCGACAGCTTTTCTATCTCAATTTCATCACATGTAAATTGAAGATCTAATGTAATGATTCTGAATCGGGAGTTGTGATACATTAGTTAATGTTTGTAGAGAATTGTTGCATTCTCAAGGATGCATACACACTATTGCCAACCTGAAAGATCAAAAATGATGAATCAGAATTTCAAAAATCAAGATTGGACCAGAAAAGATTTTTAAAAAAAAAAAATAGCCTAAAGCATTATTTGAACTTTTGACTTTTTAACCCCCTCTGCCTGTGTGTGTGTGACTATTTCAGGTTTTAATGCACACCTCTCTCTCTTTCACTGGTCAGATGGAGACTCCATAGACACAGACTTTAAGGTCAGAAGGGACAATCCTGATCCTCTAGTCTGACCTCCTGCACATTGCAGGCCACAGAACCTCACCCATCCACTCCTGTAATAGACCCCTAATCACTGGATGACTTACTGAAGTCTTCAAATCATGGTTTAAAGACATCAAGTTACAGAGAATCCACCATTTACACTAGTTTAAACCTGCAAGCGATCCATATCCCATGCTGCAGAGGAAGATGGGGGGGGGAGGAAATCCAGGGTCTCTGCGCTTTTGACCCCAAAAGACAATTCCTTCCTGACCCCAAGCATGGTGGTCAGTTAGATCCTGAGTAGGTGGGCAAAACCCAGCAGGCAGATACCTGGGAAATAATTCTCTGTAATATCTCACAGCCCTCCACGTCTAGTTTCCCATCTCTGGCTGCTGGGGATTTTTGCTACTGGCATTTGCCGATGGGCCACATGCCATTGTAAGCATTTTCCCCTTTCTTAGCGGTGAGAAGAGAGTAACTGCCATCCATTTCCTATTGCTGTCTTTACCCAGCAGCAACATTTTGTCTTCTGATATCCCAGAGAACTTTTGTACCATGGATCCAGGAGCACCTCTTCCCCAGCTTTCCCATCCCTGCCTCCCTCTGTCCCAGTACTTCTCTTCTGCCTCGCTGACACAGATCCTAACATGTACCCAGTGGTGAGCTGGAGCCAGTTCCCACCAGTTTGCTAGAACTGGTTGTTAAATTTAGAAGCCCTGGAGCACCCACGGGAGCACCCACGGCAGCTCCCCCCCACCCCCAGCCCCACCCCAGCCCCAGCTCACCTCCGCTTTGCCTCCGCCTCCTCCCCTGAATGCGCTGCCCCATTCTGCTTCTCCGCCCCCCACCTCAGGCTTCTCGCAAATCAGCTGGGGCAGGCTGAGAATCAGGACGCGGCTTCCCGCTCAGGCCCAGGGAGGCGGAGATGAGCGGGAGGGGGGGGCAAATAGGGCTGCCCGCGCCGCAGCAGGTAACCTGGGGGGGGGGGCAGGGGGAACACTCCCCGCCCCAGTTCATCTCCACCACCTTCGGCCTGAGCGGGAAGCCGCCGCCTGCTTCTCAGCCCTCCCAGGCTTCCCGCTGAACAGCTGATTCGTGGGAACCCGGGGGAGGGGGCGGAGAAGCAGAGAGGGGTGGTGTGTTCAGGGGAGCAGGAGGAGATGAGGTGAGCTGAGGCCGGGTGTGGGGCGGGGAGCTGCCGGTGGGTGCTCTGCACCCACCAAATTCTCCCCGTGGGTGCTCTAACCCCGGAGCACCCAGGGAGTCAGCGCCTAAGGTGCCACTTTTGATGTGATCAGTGGGGGAGTGGTCACTCCTCCTGCTCCCCCCTCCCCCAGCTACGCTCCCTTGCCCCTAGGAGCCAGAGGGACCTGCTGGATGCTTCCTGGGAGCTGCCCCAGGTAAGCACCTCCGGGACTCCCCACCTCACCCCCCTGCAGGTGCCTCTGGCTCTTAGGGGTGGGGTGGGCACCCACTTCGGTGGCCCACGAGACCCTCCTGCCCAGTTCTGGGGGCAGTCAGAGGACAGTGGATGGGGTTGGGGGGGCATCAAGAAACGCATGGGGGGGTTGGATGGGGCCGGAGTCCTGGGGGTGGGGATGGGCAACCCGTTGTTAAGATTTGGCAGCTTATCACTGCATGTGACCCCTTGCAACCACTCACTATGACTCCTGCAAGGGGATCAAAGTCTCTCACATGTTTTAAGCCCCTGGATCCTGAACAAAGTCCAGCCACTACCCCAACCCTGTGATGCATAGGCACTCTCACAGGACCCAGACCTCCTATTTGGCATCCCCTTCTGAGAGCTGGACCTGGTGCCCAAGTGCCTAACACCTCTGAATACTGTGGTGACCTTTCAGACTCCCTTGTACTTAAACATACCCTTCCCAGAACTCCACTGAAAGGTGTGAAGCTTCCACTTTACAGTTTAGTGCTCTCAGGGGCACACAGCAGTTGTGAAGCAGATAACTCATGTTCACACCCTTGGGAAAGAATCTAACATGTTGATGCTCTTTTACTTAATCATGTAAAGCACAGAAGAGTACAGATCATATAAAACAACAAATACTATACATGTTCCTGCTTCACTTCCTTCATCACTCCAGGGCATTCTTTGGGCTGGGGTCAGAGTCCCTTGGTTTGTCCAGACTCCTACTTCAGTGCATGGCTTGTGGGCTGTGATATGCGTCGCTGAATCTTCCTCATTGATTGGGGGAAATGTCCCTTGAGTAGAACAGCTTCTGCCCTTTTAAATCTTTTTAGTCCCCCTCTGTCAGATGATACCCTTGCCAGCTTCATCACATGAGCACAAACCCCTTTCAGGTGACATCATTGCCAAGGTGACCTCCCCCATTATTAAAACAATTCCCCTGAGTAGGGACCAGTTTTTTGTCTATAGTGCATAGATCTCTAATGTTTGGGGACTTGGTCAGTTGCCCTCTATTGTTTTTTCACCAGCCTTTGGAGTCTCAACCTGTCAAGGTTCCTTCCCCACTCTGAACTCTAGAGTACAGATGTGGGGACCTGCATGAAAATCTCCTAAGCTTACTTTTACCAGCTTAGGTTAAAACTTCCCCACGGTACAAACTATTTTACCCTTTGCCCTTGGACTTCCACTGCCACCACCAAACTTTATCTGGGTTCCTGAGAAAACATTGTTTGGAAACGTCTTTCCCCCCAAAATCCTCCCAACCCTTGCACCCCACTTCCTGGGGAAGGTTTGGTAAAAATTCTCAACAATTTGCATAGGTGACCACAGACCCAAACCCTTGGATCTTAGAACAATGAAAAAGCATTCAGTTTCCTTACAAGAAGACTTTTAATAGAAGTAAAAAAGAATCACCTCTGTAAAATCAGGATGGTAAATACCTTACAGGGGAATTAGCTTCAAAACATAGAGAATCCCTCTCGGGAAAACCTTAAGTTACAAAAAAACCACACAGACAGGAATATTCATTCTATTCAGCACAGCTCTTTTCTCAGCCATTTAAAGAAATCATAATCTAACACATCTCTAGCTAGATTACTTACTAAATTCTAAGACTCCATTCCTGTTCTGTCCCCGGCAAAAGCATCACACAGACACAGACCCTTTGTTTTTCTCCCTCCTCACAGCTTTAGAAAGTATCTTGTCTCCTCATTGGTCATTTTGGTCAGGTGCCAGCGAGGTTACCTTTAGCTTCTTAACCCTTTACAGGTGAGAGGATTTTTCCTCTGGCCAGGAAGGATTTTAAAGGTGATTACCCTTCCCTTTATATTTATGACACAACCCAACATGGATACAAATAGACCATAGATAAGACAAAAGGGTCCACATTCAAAATAGAGTTTTCAGCCTGACACAGTCCCATAGAGTTCATAATCTTACACAGAATTCATATATTGAAACAAGGAAAGAAGAAATAGTACCACTAAACACTGAGGATTGGTGGAGATTAAAGATAATCTAGGCATGGCCAAACACCTAAACTAGTACTTTGCCTATATTTTAAATAAGAACAATGAAGAGTTTAGGGGTAGTGGCTGGATGGCTAATGGAAATGAGGATATGGAAGGACAAATTACCACTTCTGAGGTGGAAGTCAAACTCAAACAGTTTAATGGGACTAAATTGAGGGGCCCAGATAATCTCCATCCAAGAATATTAAAGGAACTGGCACATGAAATTGCACACCCAATAGCAAGGATTTTTAATTAATCTGTACATTTGGAGGATTGTATCCTATGACTGGAGAATTGCTAATATAGAACCTATTTTTAAGAAATGGGCAGGGGGGAAGTGATCTGGGAAACTACAGATTTGTTAGTTTGGTCCTAATATATGCAAGATCTTAGAACAAATTTTGAAAGAGAAAATAGTTAAGGACATAGAGGTAAATGGTAATTGGGATAAAATGAAATATTGTTTTACAAAAGCTAGATCATGCCAGACCAATCTAATTGCTTTCTTTGAAAAGATAATTGATTTTTTTAGACAAAAGAAATGCAGTAGATCTAATCTATCTGGATTTCAGTAAGGCATTTGATATAATTCCATGTAGGAAATTATTAGTTAAATTGGAGAAGATGGGGATTTAGATGAAAATTTTAAATGGATAAGGAACTAGTTAAAGGGGTGACTACAGTGGGTCATGATGAAAGATGAACTGTCAGAATGGAGAGAGGTTGCTAGTGGAGTTCTTCAGGGACTGGTCTTGGGACAAATCTTATATCATTTTTATTAATGACCTTGGTACAAAAAGTGGGAGTGTGCTAATAAAATTTGTGCATGACACAAAGTTTGGAGGTATTGCCAATATGGAGGACTGGAATTTCATACAAGAAGATCTGGATGACCTTGAAAACAGGAGTAATAGAAATGGGACGAAGTTTAATAGTGCACAGTCACGCACTGTGGAACTAACTATACATTTTGCTATAAGATGGAGACTTATCAGTTGGAAGTGACAGAGGATAAGAAAGACGTGGGTGGGTGTATTGGTTCATTGGTGGTATGACCTACCAATGTGGTGTGGCTGCAAAAAAGGTTAAAGCAATTTTATGAAGCATCAGGCTAGGTATTTTAAGTAGAGATAGGGAAATGTTAATACCATTATACAAGGCACTGGTGAGACCTCATCAGAATTGCACACAGTATTCCTGGTCTCCCATGTGTAAGAAAGATTAATTCAAAATGGAACAGGTGCAGAGAAGTGCTTCCTCCTCATCAGAGGAGTGTGAAAACTATCTTATGAGAGGAGATCCTTAAAAGCTTAGCTTGTTTAGTCTAACCAAACAAAGGCTGGGGGAAGATATGATTGCTCTTGATAAATATATCAGAGGGGTTAATATCAGGGAAGGAGAGGAATTATTTAAGTTAAACTCCAGTGGACATAAACTGGCACTCAACAAGTTTAGGCTTGAAATTAAATGAAAGTTCTACCCATCAGAGAAGTAAAGTTCTGGAAGCCTTCTAAGGGAAACAAGGGGGACAAAAAACTTAACTGGTTTCAAGACTGAGCTTGATAAGTTTGTGGAGGAAATGGTATGTTGAAACTGCCTTAAATGACATGTAGCCATTCGGCGACTGCTAGTTACAGATATCCCCCTGGACAGTGATGGAACAAAAGATGGAGGGCTCTAAATTATGACAGAGAATTCCTTCCTAGGTGTCTGGATGATTGGTCTTGCCAAAATGCTCGGGGTCCAACTGACCACCGTATTTGCAGTCGGAAAGGAATTTTCCACTGGGTCAGATTGGCAGACACTCGGGGGGAGGGGAGGTTTGCCTTCCTTCTGCAACCTGAGGCACAGGTCACTTGCAGATTTAAACTAGTGTAAAGGATGGTTTTTCTGTAACCTGAAGTCTTTAAACCTTGACTTGAGGACTTCTGTAACTCATCCAGAGGTTATGGATCTATTAAATAAGTGGGTGGACAAGGTTCTGAGGCCTGCAATGTGCAGGAGGTCAGACTAAATGATCAAGATAGTCCCTTCTGGCCTTAAAGTCTATGAGTATATGAGTCTATTGTGCAGAAACATTCCAATATCAATACACCAGATCCCACCACCATGTGTTCTAAGATTCCCCTCTTTTCTGCCCCCTGCTTCCCCAGGAATCTCTCCTATAGAGTTATACATGAAGTCAGAACTCAGTGGCAGGGCAGATCTGAGTCTTTAATCCTGAGGATCTCACATGCCTAGCCCTGAACATTTTGTGAACAGTGGAGCTTCTCTTATTGCAACACTCCTCCTGCAGGCATGGAAATCCCATGACTTGTAATCAGTTTGTGAGAGCAGGCAAAACTGCATCACTGCCCTATCTTTGCTGCTTAGAGGAGATTCCCCTTATCCACCACTACCCCCTGGCTGGTGGAGCTGCCATCTCCCATCCCCACCACTGTCCTCTGCATCCCTCTTAGCCTCTCTCCTTCCCCCACATTCCTCTGCAACCTTTACATCTGCCTTCTGCTCCCACAGTGCCCTGTTCCTCTTCACTCTCCCCATACACCTTTCAGAGTCCCATCTCTGCTGCTCCCCAAAGTCCCTATATCTTCTCCAGTCCTCTGAACAACAGAGTAGAAGCCATAAGCCATTTTGTATGTGGGCTGCTTCAAATTTAATTGAAAACAGTGGGATGTGACAGCCAATTTTAAGGTTAGCCTTGCTCCCACAAGAAGATAGTCTATAGGGAAATGGCAGGCATCTTGATGGCTTCAGACTTATTGCTAGTCATAGGAAATGGTGACCATTTTGAAAAAGAGAAATTTCATGAGTTGGCAGTCTTTCATCATGTTTTCATGAGACTAATTTAAAAAAAAAAAACACACACAAAATTTCTAGAGTAGTGATAAAATCATGAGAGTTGGCAATATGGCCCATACTACCCTCCTGTGACGAGTAGCTTAGTGGCCCCACACCAAAGTAATAATAGTAATAGTAATAATAGTAATAATAATAATAGTAATAATATTATAATAGTAATAGTAATAATAGTAAGTTGGCTCTGCTTATCCTCCACTAGATGTCTGATGGTCATCTCTGTTAAGAAAAAAAAAAAGGCAGATAAGTTTGGCAATGTGCCCCCCCCCCCAATCATGTGGTTGACTTTACATAGAGCTGGCCTCAGGATTTTATATAGAAGTATGAACAAGACAGATAGGAGTCATTTAAGTTTTGGATTGAACATTTTTTACCCCAAAAGTATCCTACGTAATCAAAATTCTTAACTATCATTATGGATTCCACAGTATTTCCATATACTTAGAATAGGAATTTTTCCTATACTTAGAATGTAAATAACTGCAGTATCTCGGATAACACAACGTGGCAACTGTTTGGTAAATGCTGAATCTTTAATAGTGAGCACTGAAGTACACTGTGCAGCTTAATGAGGTGTTAAGTGTCTTCACTACCAGCACTACAGCTGCAGTGCTGCATTTATGCTGCTGCAGCACTGGTAGCATAGACAATTGATACAGTGATGGAAATTGGTTTTCTGTCACTGTATTAAAACCACCCCCTTGAGACACGGTAGGAAGATCAACAGAAGGATTATTCTGTTAACCTAGTGGTGTCTATGCCAGGGCTCGGGTCGTTTTACTTACATGCATCAAGGATATGCATTTTGTAAATGCCTGAGTGACATAGGTCAATCAAAGCTTTAGGTGTAGACCAGGCCTGAGTGTCATATGAATGGTATTTGCTTTGTCAAGAGACGATGGGCCATATTCTATAAGGTCCTGAGTACTTCCTGTCAGAGAACTGTGATGAATTGGGGGGGTTCTATCTGTATTTTATGAGATTGTATCATGAAATTATTGTCATAGAAAGCCTATATGTATGTGAAGCAACCCTTAAATTAGCCAGAGACAATGGTGAACATTTATTAAAACACCCCCCCCCCCAACACACACACACACCCCTTGGGACAATGGGTCTTTTCTAGCTGGCAGAAGATACCTCCTCATGTCTGAAAGGAAGGGGGTTTGGAATTAATGGCAAGTTACCAGGACGAAAAAGAAAGGAGCAAGAGACCCCAGCAGAAGTCTATACAGGGACTCACGGGGGCAGGGGGGAGAAAGGAACTGGGAGTGAGAGCTATCTTATACCAGAATAAGATGGGATAAAGGCAGCTGCATGGGCAGGATATGCAGTGTGGTGAAGACCCTTCCTGCTTACCTGGCTGATGGAACACAGATGCTCTCTGAAGGAAGGATGAGCTAGTGAGGGACATCAGATTTAGAATGGTTTCAGAGTAGCAGCCGTGTTAGTCTGTATCCGCAAAAAGAAAAGGAGGACTTGTGGCATCTTAGAGACTAACAAATGTATTTGAGCATAAGCTTTTGTGAGCTACAGCAAACTTCATCGGATGCATGTAGTGAGCTGTAGCTCACAACAGCTTATGCTCAAATACATTTGTTAGTCTCTAAGGTGCCACAAGTACACCTTTTCTTTTTGTGGATTTAGAATGTTGTATTGTTTTTTGTGATCTGTACAAGCCTGTGCTTTACGTGATTAAGTATAAAGAGCTTAAAGTTGATAGACTGAACAAAGTGTATGTATGTTGACTGCTTCACAACTATTGATTGTCCCTGAGGGAATTAAACTGCAGATCAGAAGCTTCCCACCTTTTGGATGGAGTTCGGGGTGTGTTTAAGTACTGGTGAGTCAGAGGGGTTAGGGCTGTGCCCAGAGGGCTAGGTGGTTGGACAGCAGGTTCTAACACTCAGAAAGGAGGTACCAGATAGAAGGTCTTCCCCCTAAATACCCTGAGATTGGGATAGTGGCTGGACTCTGTTCAGGCTCCAGAAGCTTAATACACCCCAGGGGATCAAGAGCACAGAGGCTTGGGTTCCCCTCACAGCTGTCCTATGGGTGGTCAGGAAGGGGAACTCACTAGGATTTGTGACAAGAACATCTTCCAATTCCCTCTGAAATCTGTGAGAGTTGAAGGTGTTTAAGACTTTGCAGGGTTGGGCCCAAGGTGGATGTCATGTCTCCATACTGCTATCTTGATTACAATGTTTCTATTCTTCTTATCCATTTAAATATTTCAATTTTATATCAAATCCAGCTCTGAAATATCCTACATCTTTTATGATAGATTCTGCACTCTTAGATGGTGTAGTCTTATTCATGATGCCAATGGGACAACTCATGAAAAAAGGCCTACTCAACAGGAGTAAGGATCAAACTCTGGCCCCTTGTGTCTGTTCTTGATACAATAAATAGCAATAAGTAAGAGGAAATGAACATAAGGCACACCTGTCTCCTATTTGCTTCTGTGGAAGAACTTTTTGTTCATCTGGTAAGTTCAAAGAGTCCATAAGAGGTGTTGGAGTTTCCCACAACATTCCATGGATCATCCTTTTAAATTATTTTTTTTTAGGCTCATTTGATGGTGATGTTCTCCCAACTCCTTTCCCTTCTGTTACTTGAAGCACTGTGTAGTACATGATAATGGATGTTCACTAAAGGCCCAATCTTGTAGGTTACTGAGCACCTCTTTGGAGGTACTGAGCACTTTTCATACCACAGGCCCTTAGATTTGATGTATGTTAAACAAATCCCCCTTTGAAACTCACGTGCAGTTAAAAATAAATACATCTAATTTACGTAAATAACATCAATGTTTTGTGAATCTTTATAGAAAATCTTTGAGGGAAAACTCCAAAACACAATGTAAACACCAGAGAATTTTGCCGATAGTATGTGCTGGATGTATAGATTGAGTAAACATTCTTATCTATGAGGGATGTTTATACTAGACTTCTGAATTTCTGTACTCCTATGGCTGTTTAAAAATGTACTCTGATGCCCAATTCCCAGGTGCTCTTTTAAGAAACTTGAGGGGAGGCTTAAGCATAATGATTTTTTTTGTGTTAAGATGGTTCAAGTAGAGCATGTCAATAAACTTGTTTTAATTAGTAAAGGAAACCCTTTTGAACTCTGTCTATGGCCATAAGCAAAAGATAATCCCTGGAAAATATGTAAAATCACTGAGTTGAGAAGATGCCAGTGTTCTATTAAGATCCTGCTAGTCATGTTGCTCCTCAGCAGTGATGAACTAGCAAGTTGTTAACCAACTTGGAGGCCATATTCTGATCATTTTAATGTAAATATGGAGTATAATGCCGCCAAAGACAGTGGGGTTTGTGGGTGCTCAGCACATTTTAAAATTAGGCCATTTTTTTTCTTTTGGTGCCTAAATATGGATTTTAATCACCAAATCTGAAAATATTGAGGGGTGTGTGGGAGTGTATATATACATACATATTTCTAACTTGCATGAGCAGTAATCCATTAGGGAGGTGTAGTGAGCCTTCCTCTCTGTGCAGTCTGATCAATTATCATAATCACCGTTTGTATTGTGAGGAACAGTCTGTTTGTTCTTGCAATAAGTTTTCCTCCCTCTGAGAACAAAAGCATATCAGTTAAGTGAAAGCCAGGAAAAAAAAATCTCATTTCAATGATTAGGGCAATGAACCATTTGTAAAATCTTGAACACATTTTTGAGACAACAATAAAATCCAGTTAATAGCCCTTAGTTGTCAACACCAGCTGTATCAATCTGACAGCAGGTAACTGCTTCTAGTTTAACCCTAATTGATGCCAGTGGTAGAGACCTTGAATAAATCGATGAATGTCTGGATTCAGAAGAAGATTCACACATAATCCTAATTAATTCTGGCAGCTGGCATTCGAGCAGCTTAACAGCTGTCATAAATAGGTTGCAAAGATGAAACAATGACCAGTTTCCTTTCAGTAATATATATATATAAAATCATTGCAGTTTTGTCAAGAAATAGAAAGTCATAAAACTAACTTAAAATGCTTACTTTTTCATGAATAGCTCTTGTGCTGTACAGACTAGTTTCATATACCTTAAAAATTAAATCAACAAAAAAAAAATCCTTACCTATGTTTTTTAAAGGGGTAGGGGGATTTTTAAAAACTTGTTTTTATTTTACACAAAATATACAGTGAAGCTAGACTGATTTGATTTGCTCACATAATATTACAGTATTCCAATTGCAAATACAATGGGAGATTTATAGGGCCTGATTCTTGACTGCTTTGTGTCCTAAAGAATAATTTATATCTGTGCAAACTGGATATAAATTGCTGCTACTTATATGCTGTGACACTTTCCACTCATTTTGCACAGGTATGAATTATGGGTTCAAGGCAGTGGAGAATCAGACCCGTAAATATTTTATTGGTTCATTAAAATAAAAAGACACAAACATTATGATAAGATTTTGTACAACTATTTTATATATATTTGAGTATGTATCACATGAAAATTCCCTACATATTGCACTTATTCCTCTCTCTCTAAAATGTAATCATCCATATAGGTATATATATGGGCCTTGTCACTATCGTCTCTGAATATCTCAGTCATTGTCTTCACTTTCCCAGATGAGGAGCTGAGGAAGAGGGTAGATTCATGAACTTACCCAAGGTCATACAGGAAGTCTGTGTCAGAACCAGGTCCAGGTCTCCTGAGTCATAGTCCAGTGCTCTATATAGACCATCCTTCCTACCTCCTATCTATATTATAGTTAGAGAGTCAAAGTCAGTGGAGTGGCCTGGGATATATACATCAGTGCAGAATTTGACCTAGTGTTTCTCATTCACATTTAATGCTTTATTTTATTAATTGTCTTACCAAAAATAGTGTGTTATGTGAATGACGGCCTATAATTTGGTGGTTGCTGGGCTCATGAGCCATGAATTCTGGCTACACTGAGTGACATAGCACTGGCAACTATTCTGGTGAGGAGATATGCCCTGTTGAAAATGAAATAAAAGGCTTATTGATGAGGTTTCTCTAAATCCAGTAATTCAGGTTCTTATTAGAATCAGTGTGCACCTCTAAGTCAGGCAACTTGATATTAACATTTCCAAATTTACAACTGCAAGGTGAACTAAGCTCCAGAGAGTGAAGGGAGAGGGAAGAGTGGGAAGCTGTCATCTCCAACAAGTTTACATGCATGCACTATCATGCAAAACTACACTGGTATTAAAAGAACAAGAGAAAAATATGCAGTGAAAAAGGACTGTGCTGTTAAATTCATAATATTCTACTCAATTTTTCCATTACAGTGACTCGTCACTTCACATCGTCCCAGGTTATCGTTGTTTCACTGCTGATCGATTAGAGAACATGCGAGTTTAAAGTTGCACAATGCTCCCATATAACATTGTTTGCCAGCTGCCTGCTTTGTCCACTGCTTGCAGGAAGAGCAGCCTGTTGGAGCTAGCTGGTGGGGGCTTGGAACTAGGGTGGACGGGCAGCCCCCCTATCAGCTCCCCTAAGTTCCCTGTGCGGCAGCCGCCCAGCAGGCTATGATTTGCCCGGCAGTTCAGGTGTCCCTCCTCACACTGCCGTGTGCTACTCCTGCCCTCTGCCTTGGAGCTGCTCCTGGGAGCCTCCTGCCTGCTGTGCAGGAGGTGGGGGAGAAGAGGGGTGCTGATGTCAGGGTGCCCCCCCACTCCTGCCCCCCACTCTTGTACCCCAATCTCCACTGAGGGGGGACGGGACATGACAGGGCCCAGGATGGAGGGAGCTTGCTGGCAGCAGCTGCTGATCTATGTAAAAAGGAAATGTAAAGTGGGGTCAGTGTACTTAAAGGGGTAATATGTGTCTCTCTCTCTCTCTCTCACACACACACACACACACACACACACACACACGCACTCCCCATCACTTTGGAAAGTGGAAGGAGTGGGCACTCCATTGGAATAGCGTTGGTTCATCATCAGGTTCAGTTTCCACAGGGAATATTTGCAGCCACTGCCGTGTGTCTATTGGGTGTCCTCCCTCCATTCCTGCTGCCTTGTAGAGTGTGAGGCTACATTAACAACGTGTTAACCTTTGAGGGCTTGGATAAGTTGTCTTTTATTTACCTCCTGTAAGAGGTGTCAATCTCCAAAATTTGATTCTACAGTATTTACAGTAATTGTTCACTAAAAATATGTTAAAATGATTCTGGCACAACTGATCATTTTGTTAAATAATCTTCAAGTGTTAATAATAGCAACTTCTGGAAACAATCACATATGTAATGAGCCATCCAATCATTATTTGATCAATGATATTACCTTTTCAACAAACTATGGGCTTGTCTACACTTAAACCATTGCAGCAGCACCACTGCACTGCTTCAGTGAAGACACTAGCTATGCCAGCAGGAAGGGTTCTCCCCATAGGTGGTAACTAGGTCGATGGGAGAGATCTTCCAACAATTTAGCACTGTCTACACCAGGGGTTAGGATGAATTAACTGTGTCATTCAGGGGTGTCACTCAGGGGGGGTGGATTTTTCACACTTCTGAGAGACGTAGTTATACTGACCTACTTTCCTAGTGTAGATCAGGCTACGGTTGTATAGTTTTTGAAAATAGTCTTTATTTCATATTTTTATTGTCCTGTATAATGGGAGAAAAATAGTTGTATACTCAGTATGAGTACTTTATGCAAATGCCACAAGTCAGTTGTTTTATATAAAAGAAGTCATTACTAACTAGCGGCACATAATCCACAAAACTAGAAATAAGAACTTATTCATTCTGTTTATGGATGTCAGCTCCATTTTTATTACTATTACCAATGGAGAAATCCATATGTTAGTGTAAGCCAGATTAATATGCACAAGTTATTTGCTTCAATAGTTAGTCTCCAGTGTAACTAAAGTAGCTCACACTGCAGGAAGAAAGTAAGTTTTTTTAAAAAGAAATACATGCAAAATTATGCAAGGACTTTGCTAAACCATTGATATTATATCATGAATATATATATTTAAATAGCTGAAGTCACTTACAGTCTTAATGTGCATGGGTGATATAAACTAAAGGACAGGATGAACAAGGGCCTAAAACCATGCCTGTGCAAGAGATAATGGTGAAATTTGTCAAAATGTTGCCAATATCCTACACGTTTTGACAGATTTTATTAATGCAAATGCATTTTACAGAATCTGTGTTCAGTTAGCGATAAGGATATACATTTTCATCCCCCCATGGAATTCCACTTCACTTCATGATCTGCTAGCACTAATTTTATAAGCAGTCAATAATAAATATATATTCTTACTTAAGGAGAAGATATCATAAATTGAAATTTAGACGTAAACTAAAGGAATAATCACCAATACACTTAGTTGTATGCTGGACTGAATAAACTGAGTCTTTCCTTTTATTTTCCTTTAAAAGAGTGAAATATGGTCAGGATAATAGAAAAGTATTTTCTTTTTCAAGGACCTAGCATTCAAGAGCTAGCTAATACTTTCTCCCAGTTAATCAAAATCAAGTATGAAGGCATTAAACAGATTGACTTTAGGGCTAAATGAACATTGTCATGTTCAGATTCAGTTCCTCTTTGCTTAAGGTTTAACCAAACCCTCCAATCTTTTCAATATTTTGTATCTCACATGTTTGTTAGTTGTACCAAACTACTCTATAGAGCTAATGCTACAAGAAAGAATTGATGATAGATGTACCAAACTACTCTATAGAGCTAATGCTACAAGAAAGAAATGATATTTGGCTATACAAAACTCCCTTATATAGCCAAATATCATTAGAAAGCGGAGAAACTATATAGAACTTCACTATAGAGTAATTTATATGATTACAATTGTGGAGTCTTTTTTTAGTCCTTTGCAATTAATATTTTATTGAGAATATTGTTGAATGAATGTATATATTTAAGTTACTTATATGGAAGAGTTAAAGACACTGCCATTTTTAATCTAGTCAATTTAAAAAAAGAGTTAAAATTAATTTGAGTTCGTGAGCTGTCAAGGATCCTTCCCCACTCTGAACTCTAGGGTACAGATGTGGGGACCTGCATAAAAGACCCCCAAACTTATTTTTACCAGCTTAGGTTAAAAACTTCCTCAAGGTACAAACTTTGCCTTGTCCTTGAACCCTATGCTGCCACCACCAAGCATGTTAAACAAAGAACAGGGAAAGAGCCCACTTGGAGACGTCTTCCCCCCAAGCCCTCCACCCCCTTTCCTGGGGAAGGCTTGATAAAAATCCTCACCAATTTGCATAGGTGAACACAGACCCAAACCCTTGGATCTTAAGAACAATGAAAAAGCAATCAGGATCTTAAAAGAAGAATTTTAATTAAAGAAAGTAAAAGAATCACCTCTGTAAAATCAGGGTGGTAACTACCTTACAGGGTAATCAGATTCAAAACATAGAGAATCCCTCTAGGCAAAACCTTAAGTTACAAAAAGACACAAACAGGAATATACATTCCATTCAGCACAGATATTTTACCAGCCATTTAACAAAAGGAAATCTAACACATTTCTAGCTAGATTGCTTACTAACTTTTTACAGGAATTCTGAAGAGCATTCCTGATCTGTTCCCGTCAAAAGCATCACAGAGACAGACTCTTTGCCCTCCCCCCTCCAGCTTTGAAAGTAACTTGGCTCCTCATTGGTCATTTTGGTCAGGTGCCAGCGCGGTTCTTAGCTTCTTAACCCTTTACAGGTGAAAGGGTTTTGCCTCTGGCCAGGAGGGATTTTATAGTTCTGTATCCAGAAAGGTGGTTACCCTTCCCTTTACATTTATAACATGAGCCATTCTGCCATTTTGTTTTTGTTTGTTTGATGGTATTACAGTAACATTTTCCTCCATTTAAAACATGTTTTTCTGTTTCCTGTTGCTGTGTGAAAGGCCCCCTCAAAGAACACTGGAAATAAAGGGCCAGATCTAACACCTGTTGAAGTCAATGTTATTCTTTCCATATTCTTCCATGAACATTTGATTTGGCCCTAACTAATGGATTATTGAGGGGAAAGAGTGAAATTGCAAATGCAAAGTATTGCCAATCACAAAGTAAACAACTGGATAAATCTAAGTAAACATGCACACTTTTAACAATAATGGGTTAAAATATAGGTTCTGATTGTGCAAAGACTTATGTACATACCAGTAGTTAACTTTAAGCACATAGGTAATCCCACTGAATTTAACAGAACTACTTACATGCATAAATCTTTACTGGCTGGGCCCTCAGACACATCTGTAATTTTTTAAAGTCACCAGTGTCCTTTAAATTTGCAAATTTTAAAACAACACCCAGAATATGGAAAAGGAGAAGGACCATGTCTAGTGGGGATAGGGAGGGGACTCTGCCATGTTCTATCCTCTGCTGAAGTCTGTGAGACAACTTACACTACCGGTGTAAGTTAGGGCTGTCCACATAGAGCCATAATTTGCACCACAGCCAGACAGCCGTGAATCAGAGAACTGTAAATGGGCTCTCTCTAGCTGCCACTCTCCACTACAGCTGAGTGAAACTTGGACATGGTTGAGTGTAGGACTTATATCTTCTAGCTTGGTATCAGACATGCCAAACTTGTGGGGGGGGGGGGAATGCACAAATTGGGCTTGTTTTTGACTTAATTGGCTTGTGAGTTGCTTGTTGGCTAGTTTTTGGCTTGTTTGGCTTGTAGCTTGTTGCTGTTTTTTTTTTTTTTTTATCAGCTACAGGCAAGCAGGGGCAAGAGGGGGGCAAGCAGAGGCAAGGGGAAAGCAGGGGCAAGGCGGGGAGAGAGTCGGGTGCACAGTGGGCCCACCACAGTCCCAGACTACACACCAGAGGGATCTAGTCACATAGTGTTGGGGTTCTTAGGGATTGGCTTATTTTGGCCTTGTTTTGAAATGGGATGAGCTTGATTTTTGACTTATTGTGAAAGTCAGGGTGCTTATTTATCATGTAAATGTTGGCAACTGTGCTTGGTATAACTGTTTTGAGATGATGAGAAAAGTACATGAGGTAAAGGAAAGGGCTTTGCCCCAAGAAAGACAACAATGTAAAGACAATACCTTAATGCAGTAAGCAATTAGAGGCTAGTAAGTGTACAAAATCAATGTGAGTAGGTTACTGCAGTACAAATGAGAAATGAAAAAATAATATGCTGATAAACTTAATTTAGGAAACAATGAAGTGATGGACTTGTGTTGAAGTAATGAAAGAAATGCAAGACAAAGTTCAGTTAAAAGGAGCTCAACTTGATAATGAATTTGTCAAGAGAATTATTTTCCACATGAAAAAAAATATAAAAAGGGCTATGGAAATCAGTCTTAAAAAAAATAGCTTGAAAGATCTTAATGCATACTGATTCCTAAAGGCAATAGTTTCCTCCTGAAAAATGTTAATGAAATTATTCATTATAATTGTATCTAAAATACAACAGTAAATCTTGAAAAGTTTATATATATATATATATATATATGAGAGACAGAAAGAGGGATGCATATATTATTCACAAACCTTAATAGAGAATTCTTGTATTTAGAATCCAGGTTAAAATTCCATCTGGTTTATGTTCCATGTTCCTTTTCAAATGTGTATTTTTGAAATACTTACCATTTTCCACATGTAAAATCCATTTGACCCTTTGTCTGGAAACATTTACTAGCTGTTTTGTAACCTCTATTAGTAATGCAGAATCTAGGAGATGTGATTTATGTGTGTTTGATCACATTCTGATTTTTCCCTTACAGGGAAAAGAATGAATCAGAAACACAGTCATCCCTCCCGCCATCTATTCATCTATGTAACTGTTAGTGATGGGCAAGTTTTAATAACCACTTCATCCAGTTTTTTCCCCAAGGATTAATCCTCCACATTTCCCTCTGAGTCCCCTTGGAGCCTTGATATTTCTTGCTCTTTACTATTCCCATCCTCAAGCCTTCATTGGGTTGACCTACTTTCATACTGAGGAAGGATAAGGGGCTTCCTGTAGATCTAGTTGACCCTGTTCCTCTTCTCCTGAATTAGCTAGAGTAGTGACTAAGACTTATGTGGCATATTCCCTTCTTAGATGCTTCCAATGATAGCTCTGTGAAGTTAGGTGGCTCTGATTCAAACAAGTTCACACTTCTGATCTTCACATTGTGTTTTGTGTTTGAATAAACAACAAACTCAAACTGACATTCACCCAAAGCTGCCAAGTTCTGTCTGGTTTTGGAAAGCAGCCGATGGATAGAGCACTGGAGTGGGAATCAGGAAACCTAGGTTCTGTACCAAACTTCTGCCATTACCCTGTTGTATGGCACTGGGTGAGTCTCTTCATCCCATCAGCCTCTTTCTGTTGACATGGCGACTGGCTTCTTATTCTTCTCAATCTTACAATTGGTTTATCTCTGTTTATCATTTCCAGGTGATCATTACAAGGGAAAAGATTTAGGGGTTATCATAGATAGTTGTCTCAACCCCAGCTGTCTGTGAAATTCTGTGGCAAAAAGGGCTAATGTGATCCTTGGATGTATCAAGAGAGGATTATCAAGTAGAAGTAGAAAAATGATCTTGCCTTTGTACACAGCATTGGTAAGGTTTCAGAGTAACAGCCGTGTTAGTCTGTATTCGCAAAAAGAAAAGGAGTACTTGTGGCACCTTAGAGACTAACCAATTTATTTGAGCATGAGCTTTCGTGAGCTACAGCTCACTTCATCGGATGCATACTGTGGAAACTGCAGCAGACTTTATATACACACAGAGAATATGAAACAATACCTCCTCCCACCCCACTGTCCTGCTGGTAATAGCTTATCTAAAGTGATCATCAGGTTGGGCCATTTCCAGCACAAATCCAGGTTTTCTCACCCTCCACCCCCCCACACAAATTCACTCTCCTGCTGGCGATAGCCCATCCAAAGTGACAACTCTTTACACAATGTGCATGATAATCAAGTTGGGCCATTTCCTGCACAAATCCAGGTTCTCTCACCCCCTCACCCCCCTCCCAAAAACCACACACACAAACTCACTCTCCTGCTGGTAATAGCTCATCCAAACTGACCACTCTCCAAGTTTAAATCCAAGTTAAACCAGAACATCTGGGGAGGGGGGTAGGAAAAAACAAGGGGAAATAGGCTACCTTGCATAATGACTTAGCCACTCCCAGTCTCTATTTAAGCCTAAATTAATAGTATCCAATTTGCAAATGAATTCCAAGATCACTACCAGAATATTGTGTCCAGTTCTGGTGTCCCCATTTCAAGAAGGATGTGGAATTATGGGAGAGAGTTCAAAGGACGGACCCAAAAGTGGACCGGGGCTGGAAAACAAACCTTACAATGTGAGGCTTAAGAGGTTCAACTTATTCAGCTTATCAAAAAGAAGGTTGAGAGTTGATCACTAAAAATGGGGGGAGGCTTCAACCTTGTTGGCAAAGACATAAGATCCAGTGGCTGGAAGTTGAAGTTAGACAAATTCAACCTTGAAACAAGATGCAATTATTATTTTTTTACAACTTTATCTAAAGCAGCAGAGTCTGGCCACAGCTTGAGATGGGACATAGGACAGAGCAGACCAGTGCTCTGAAGTGGTACAGAGAATCCTTTTTTGGTTGGATGGCTGTTTTTTGATTGATGTTTGGCTGGTGGGTCTTTCTCATATGCTCAGAATCTTACTGATTGTCAGATTTGGGGTTGGGTGATAACTTCCTTCCCATATCAGTTTGGCAGGGATCAGAAGGATTCTCACCTTCCTCTGACGCATGGGGTATGGTTTTCCTGCTGGGACCACCTGAATGCGTTTCAGGATTTGGTGGCATCTTAGTTTCTCTTGTTCTTTGTCTGTGTCAGGCAGCTTAGTTTTCTGAGGTTTGAAATATTTTGGTCTAACTAAAATCTTATGGCTTAATATAGAGGTATCTGGGTGAAATTTAATGACCTGTGATATATAGGAGGTCAGACTAGATAAGCTGGTGCTCCCTTCTGGCCTTAAAAGCTATGAAGCTCTATAAAAAGGTTAGAGACTTTAATGAAAGCTGGAATTCTACTTTGTATGAACCAAACTCTGGTTTTGTTAATAAGTGGCTGATGCAAGCCCTATATGGATCATCAGTGGTTTGGGGCATTCACACAGCTGCTCCCATGTAGATCTTTCATCAGGAAGATGGAAATGCTATGATGTTAGAGTGTCAGCTGTGACTAGTACATAGCATTAGGAGGGAGGAAAATTTATTTTATTTTGCTTTCATTTTTCCTGAGGTCCCCATTGCACCAGTAGTGAAAACATTGCTCTCAAAAATAGTATTTCAACCAGATTTTCATCTTAATATCCTTCCTTTACCTTACTGTGGTCTGTCTAATTCTGCCTTCTTAATGTACAGTGGATAAGTTAAGATACAGAACAAATGTATTAATCAGCATTAGCTAGTGTGGGCAGGTGAGGAAGTTAAGTAATAAATTAGCAAAGAAAGCTTACTGTATTTATGAACCTCCAAATTCTAAACAGAAGCCCTAACATCTTCTTTCTGCTTTCCAGAGTTTAATTGCTTTCTATTATAACAAAAGCATCACCCTCATAAGGTTGATGTTGTGCAGGGGCACAACTTATTTGTACTTTAATAGCACAAAATTTCATGTTGTGACCAGTGCTTGAGATCCCATAACAGCAATATCTGCTTCCTGTAGATGTATTATTATAATGAAAAATATGCACTTTTAAGGCTCAGGTATAGTAAATCAAAAGCTCATTTTTGCTTAAATATTTTTCTTCGGCTATGTTGTATACTTTTTTTTCAAAGCATATTTTACAGTGCTCAAAACAAGGCCAACTGGATGTCAATGAGTGATGACCCTTTGCCAAATGTTTCAAAATGTACTTTAAGTGAGTGCGTTACTTTTTCATGCTTTCAGCCAACCTGCTGGAAAACCTAGCATTTGGGCTACATCCTCTACTCTAACTGAGATCTGCAAGTGGCCCTCCATAATAAAGATGGTAGTTCTATTGTACAGAGACAGACGGGCCTGGAAAGGTGGGGGGATTTTGGCAGGAGAGGAATGGTGGGCAGGTACTCAAGGTCTGCCCTTGTTCTCACTGAAACAGGTAACAAAACTACCATTGATTTCAATGGTGAAGGATCAAGTCCTTAGAACGTAAGCTCTGTGGGGAAGGCAACTTTGTAATGTACATGATTAGTGAACAATGCCCCTCCCCCACGCCCGCCCCCTGAGCCTGGCTTGTGGTTTTCAGATGTTATCACAATATAAATGGTGATAAAGCTATGGAGCACAGCCTAGCAGGAGATTCCACAGTGGATGTGCAGTGTGGACTTTTGGAGTCAGATACAAGCCTTGCCTCTTAGATAACATGAGCATTCAGACCTAGCTCCAACCCCTTGCGTTGGATTTGGCCCTTAATGTGAGATTGCTCTGATGAGAACTTTCATTATATAGAATTTCTTCAAATACATGATCATAAATCTTCTTTATCACATCTAAAGAAAAGTTTTATTTCCTATGTTAATGGAGTTACAAGCAGTAACTTTTCACATTTTAATATTTAACTAGAATATTTCCCCTAAAAACCTGGATTTGCATTTTCTTACAAACTAATTTTCTCCAAACTCATTAGCCAATCAATGCAACCACCTGTCTCTCATTTAATTTGCATGAAATAAAACCAAAGTTAGTTTACGTAATAAGTTCCATGAAGAAATTGGGTCCTTACAGTAATTGACTTGTCCTCTGTAAATTAGATTTCATTATTTCCCATTGTTAAATAAGGCTCATTTTATGGTGCTAATATTGCTAAAGTAATAAACAAACATATGCTAATTAATTTAGGATTAACTAATCTGATTTCAAATGACTATCAGTGCTCTGTGATTTCATTAGTGAACATGTCGTTTCTTTGTAGCTGTCTTTTCAAGTATGGTTAAGATTCATTATCTTTCAGCAAGGTTGGTGTAATATGTTAGCTTAGCCAAGCTAATTTGTAGCGCAGGCTCTCTATTCCTCAGTGAGTGAAATATATTATTTTCTCTATAAGAAGAATGCAGAGATTTATTTTTATCATAGATCTTGAGCATTTAGACTGATTATTTTTAAAGAGCAATCACAATATCCCCAAAACTAGAATCCACAGTTTGTATTCTAATATCCCTGCACTATTTTGTTTGTGAAGTTTAACACATTAGTGTGTCCAGAGGTGAGGCTTTTTGCACATAAAAGTACTTGCTTATAGCAGGCATATTTATTAATCTACATTTCCTTATGTGGAGTAAGACTCTTAAGACAACTAACACGGGGACGGTGTTGTAAATCCATGAAAATGAAAACTCAGACAGCAATGGAAGTAGGTTCCTATGCTGTCTAGAAGGGGTCCAGCTCATGAACTCTTATTATCTAATAGCCAATTCTAATTTTTGGATTCAGACAGGCATGAAGAGCATCTATCTAGAGGAAAGGAGTACTTGTGGCACCTTAGAGACTAACCAATTTATTTGAGCATAAGCTTTCGTGAGCTACAGCTCACTTCATCGGCTGCATAAAGTGGAAAATACAGTGAGGAGATTTATATACACACAGACCATGCAAAAATGGATGTTTACCTTACACATTGTAAGGAGAGTGATCACTTAAGATGAGCTATTACCAGCAGGAGAGTTGGGTGGGGAGAGAGAACCTTTGGAAGTGATAATCAAGGTGGGCCATTTCCAGGAGTTAACAAGAACGTCTGAGGAACAGTGGGGGGGGGGGGGGAGAGGAATAAACAAGGAGAAATAGTTTTACTTTGTATAATGACTCAACCACTACCAGTCTCTATTCAAACCTAAGTTAATTGTATCCAATTTGCAAATTAATTCCAATTCAGCAGTCTCTCGTTGGAGTCTGTTTTCGAAGTTTTTTTGTTGAAGAATAGTCACTTTTAGATCAGAGAGATTGAAGTGTTCTCCAACTGGTTTATGAATGTTATAATTCTTGACATCTGATTTGTGTCCATCTCTGGTCACTCAATTTCTGATCTAAAAGTGTTAGGCACTGTACAGGTACATAGTAGGACACTATTTCTGCCCTGAGGAGTTCATTCTCTCAAACTGTCCTTCTCACAGCTGTTACCAGTTGCTTATTTTATTGAGTCAGGGGAAACCCTGCTCTCCTCAGCTCTAGCCACTGATGCTGCCTCCAAAGCAACTTCTCTATTATAACCCCCAAAGGGCAATATCTTCATAGCAGTAGGAGAACTTGAGTCATGATCCAGCCTCTGCGGCTAGAACTACCCAACTACTGCTCCCTTCCACCTCCAGTGCCTGCATCATCATCCAGGAGGCCATTAGAGCTCAGTTCCATCCACTCCAGCTGTCATTGCTGCCTCCATAGCAGCCTATCCCCGTGGCACCAATGAGCATCAGACATCGTGGCTAGTGAGGGAATAACTGAACTTATAAGGGAAGGAAATATTTGAATTTTTGCTGTTTTAAACAGAACAAGAGGCTGATATTAATGAAAGGATAATGTTACATTTTGTTGTGACTTGTACCATTAACATGGCTCTATAGAAATTCAATCCCAAGAAAAAATTTTGAAGAGAAGTTCTGGCCCTGTTGAAGTCAATGGGAATTTATTCACTGATATCAGTGGGATCGAGATTCACACTTGGAAGCTCACCTGCAGTGCAGAACTAGTAAAATGGGGAACTAGTAAAATGGAGTTACCAGATCTTCTCCTGTAGTATGATAACTCTGTGCTCCAAATAGTGTAATCTGGCTCAATCAAACTAGAGATATGCATGAACCAAATCCCAGATCTGTATTCTACAAACTTCAGAGAAGTGAAGATCTAGATTTAGATCTGAACTTTGTATTTTGGACCCATCTTTGCCAAAGACCATTCAGATATTGCATCATTCACTGATGTGTAGTTAAATACAATTTTGCAGCCAATTAATGTGCTTGAGCTACAGACAGATGCCAAGCTGAGGTTTTCCTGAGTACAGAATAAATGTGTGGAAAAAAGTAGAGACGCGAAGTGGGTGAGGTAATATCTTTTGCTGGACCAACTTCTGTTGGTGAGAGAGATAAGCTTTTGATCTTGTCTCTCTAATGTCCTGGGACTAACACGGCTACCACAACACTGAAAACATGGAACAAAATATACTATTAGTGAATACTAATAATAAATGTAAGAATTTAAATCTTGGGCTAGATAGTACCAAAAACATGACCAATATCTTAGGGCCTGACTACACTTAAAATGCTACAATGAAATAACTCTACCCCTGCAGCCACCCCACTGTAGAGCTTCAGTTTAGACACTATACTGAATAGAAGAACATAAAAATGGCCATACTGGGTCAGACCAAAGGTCTATCTAGCCCAGGATCCTCTCTTCCAACAGTGACTGCTGACAGATACTTCAGAAGGAATGAACAGAACAGGTAGTCATCAAGTTACCCATTCCCTGCTTCTGGCAAACAAAGGCTAGAGAACCATCCCTGCCGATCCTGGCTAATAGCCATTGATGGACCTATCCTCCATAAATTCTTTTTTGAACCCTGTTATAGTCTTGGCCTTCACAACATTCTCTCCATGACTAAAAATTAAAAAGGCGCTTAATTAATTAAAGGGCCCCCAAAATTGCTTTGCCCCAGACACCTTGAATCCTCTGGGCAGCCCTGTCTACATGGGGACTTAGGTTGTCTTAACTCTAGATTTTTCACACCCCTAACTGATGTAGTTAAACTGACCTAATTTTCTAGTGAAGACCAGGCTTCAGTTAAGAAGGATGTAATTGCAAATAATAAGTGAGATACCTTAGGGTTTGTCTACACTGGGAACTTACATCAACATAGCTGTGTCTCTCCAAAATGTGAAAAATCCGTACTCCTGAGATGGAGTTATACTGACCTAATCCCTGGAGTAGACAGCGCTGGGTCGAAGGAAGAATTCTTCTGTTGATCTAGCTACTGTCTCTCAGGAAGGTGGATTAGCTATACTGATGGAGAACCCTTCCCACTGGCATAGGTAGTATCAACATTGAAGTGCTTCAGCGGAGGTCTATCGTTTCCTCTGGTACAATGAAGTCTGCTTAAAACAACAATCCAAGGAACTAACAAAGCCTCCCTATTTATTATGGGATTTGGGTGTCATATTTTTCTCTGATTATATACAAGCAAAGTTCTTCTTGAATTAGACAAGATGGGCAAAGGGTGGCAGAAAGGAAACATTTATACCCATGTTGTTGATTATAAGCCAAGGCACAGAGATTCTGCAGCTTGCCCAGGGCCATACAGTGAAATCTTTGACATGGTGGGAAATTGGATCCATATCACCTGAGTCACAGCCCAGTGTCTTAGGCTATTGCCGAAGCTTGCTTAGGCAAGACTATTGTCTATTTGTGTGGAAGCACGCTATTATGTGGGAACTCTTGGAGTTAGGCGCAATGACTCTCACGGCACAACTCTCAAAGCTCAGCAGTGCTTTTACCACCCTTTGACAGGGGACAGGAAAAGCTTCATCATGTAAAGTGTCAGTTCTTCTTGCCTGTGGAAATGGAGGTGGGGGATTAAGACCAAAGCCCATTTTTGCCCCCTCTGGAGAGTCTAGTGTCAGTAGGGCTGCTAGAGTCATGTGGACTGTGCCCTCCTGAAGTATAGGAGCTGTAATTATGTCTAATCCTACACAGAGAGGCACAAGGGAGGTTTTATCCTTGCACCACCATGCAGAGTTAAGATCTAGAGGATCTTGGCTGGTAGGCTATTTTGTTTTAATTTTTTACCAAGTATTGGATTAAAAAAGCTGAGATAGCGTGTGAGAGATTTAGAATGCACTATGTTGTTGGGCGGCAGATCCTATTTTGGCCTTACTAAAGTACTTGACAATTTCTCATTATTATATTGAGTAAAATTAATTTTTCAACTTTGTGATAGAATATAAACTGATATTTTGTTCCTGGGTCAAAAAGAATGAGACCTGGTCGAATTATTTACAGTTCCAGTCCTTGTCAAACTGTGACAGGCAGATTGAAGCAGAATTTTTCTGTTCCCTACATGTTCTGATATGTCATTATCTAAAAAAAATGAGATGCTTTAAATGACAGCACTTTAAAATGAATGATTTGCATAACATGTTTTTAAATTCAGTGGTACGGGAGGAAAAGAGATATTGTATCTATTTGGAATGTAATTAGTGAAAAGAGTAATTAAAAAAAATAAGAGAAAAATTGCATAACTCCACATAATTCAAATATCAAAATCAAGGACTCTTAATCTACGCCGGCCCAAATTAAAAGACTTTTGCTACAGAACACCATACTATCTTAGTAGAATTTAACAAACAGAAATAACAAACAAACCAATAAAAGATTTATTTGCTACTTAGTCTCAATCAATGTCAAATTAAGCATACTTTTTTATAATCCCTTTAAAATCTTTGACTTCTACAAATGCAGTGGGTTTAAATCAATGTTGTTTCAGTGCGTGCTGCCATGGGTGACTAGACGTCCCGATTTTTAGTTCTTTGTCCCGTGTCCCAACCGATGCATGGTCGGGACGCCATTTGTCCAGATACTGCAGCTTTGGCCGCTCCAGCCTTTTTTTTTTTGCTTCCCCCATGTGTCCCAATATTTTGTCCATTTCATCTGGTCACCCTAATGCTGCCAAGAGTGTGTTTACTGAAAGGGAGTCAAGGGACCGCACAATTCAGTGCAAGTCTCTCTCTCCATCTTCAAGTTAAAGGGATCTTTTCTTCCCTTGATGTGGGAAGCAAGGCTCCCATTCACATTAGTATGGGTTGAATATTTTGTCATGGAGATTCTGCTGGAACTTTCTCCTGAAATATAGTCAAGTAACATGCTTGCATTCTGCCAGGCAAGCCACAGTTTTCAACAAAGGTATATCTGTGGAAATACAGGAGAATTCTCTCCGGTAATCTGTGTCCCTACTTATCATAAAAAGAAAAGGAGTACTTGTGGCACCTTAGAGACTAACCAATTTATTTGAGCATAAGCTTTCGTGAGCTACAGCTCACTTCATTGGATGCATACTGTGGAAAGTTTAGAAGATCTTATTATATATACACAAAGCATGAAAAATGGGTGTTTATCACTACAAAAGGTTTTCTCTCCCCCCACCCCACTCTCCTGCTGGTAATAGCTTATCTAAAGTGATCACTCTCCTTACAGTGTGTATGATAATCAAGGTGGGCCATTTCCAGCACAAATCCAGGTTTTCTCCCCACCCTCCCCAACAAACCCACTCTCCTGTTGGTAATAGCTTATCACAGTATGTATCCGATGAGGTGAGCTGTAGCTCACGAAAGCTTATGCTCAAATAAATTGGTTAGTTTCTAAGGTGCCACAAGTACTCCTTTTCCTTTTGTGAATACAGACTAACACGTCTGTTGCTCTGAAACCTTACTTATCATAGGGGAAACTGGGACTTCAGAGATTAAAAGGAGATGATGGTTTTTGTGAGTACCACACCTTTAAATATGTAGGAGTCTCCCTGTCATCCAGAGTGGTAGCTGTGAGGCAGCTGTCATTTTGTTTTCTCTTCAGATGCAGAATGGCACAGAGCAGATCGCTTTGTTCTTTCTCTCTCTCTCGAGTATTATATTTTTTCTCTATAAATCTCTTTGTCGTATTCCTTAATCTGAACTGAAACACAAAATGTAGTTGCCTTAAATGGCCCCCTACCTGAGGCAGGGAGACTCCTGTACATTTAAAGGTGCAGTGCACACACAACAGTATGACGTTTGGAACCCTAAGACTCCCTCAGTGCCAACTGGCACAGGGTCCACTGTTCTGTAACAGCAACTCCTCTCAGGCCTGACAAACTCATTGCACCCAACATGCTGCTTTCATATTATTTATCCAAAAAGCGTGTGGTAAGGTATCAAACAAAAGCCAATGACACACGGGTGGTTAATATCATTGTAAAATACTGTATAAGGAGTTGTGCATACACACTGAAACTATGCTTTAAAGTCTGTAACAAGGCAAAGCTGGCAACAGGTTTTCTGCCTGACAAAGCATGTCTATTCACCTATCCCTATCTCTGCTGTAAATTAAGCATTACAAAGCCAACACAGTGGAGTCTCCAATTACATGTGAAATTAAACAGGACAAACAGGTTGATTGTGTGTGTGGGGAGGGAGGTTGTGAAACAAACAGGAGTATGGGAGGACACCTTGGAGCCAACACCCAGGAAGAAAACCATGGGGGTCAACCTGTTTTAGGAGGAAAAAACAATGATTATTGGAAAATATAAGGAGACACACACACAAACATTTTGTCATCCATTCACAGAGGAAAGCCCTTGAAGTGTCTGGGGTATTCATGAAAACTTGGATCCTGGTTGTGACTGAAAACCAGCAGCTCTGTCAAAGGCTGAATCCTTGAGAGAAAATATACTTTATTACATGGGAAAGGTAACTATTGCTAAGTGTAGACCTGGGATTGCATGTTACAAGTTTTCTTTATATGTAACCTGTTGCTCTTGTTCTTGCTTACTAGCTCTTCAATCTTATCCATTGTTAATAAACTTATGTTCATTTCCACTATAAGTACATTCCAGTGCTGTCTTGTTATAAAAATGATCTGTCCTAAATTGTACTAGTCAAACTGTGTATACACTCTTTCATCAGTGACCGCTTACCTGGTAATTTCTATGAGTGTCCAATGACAGGGCTGAATCCTACTGAGGGAATGCTTTGGCGACTCGGGGGGCTTGTGTGCCTATTACTAAGCTGAACATAGAGAATGAGGTCTGTAGAGGCCTGGAAGACAGTGTTTGTGTGGCCAGAGGCTGTTGGTTTCAGGGAGCTGAGCTACAGCAGAAGCAAACAAGACTGCTTTGCAGTAAGGGGAGGTAGGGCTGAGGTGCCTCACAAATCTGGGTACTTCTGGAGAGTCATAACATCATTTCTCTTCAGGCACCTACATAGCTACAAGTATGCAAGCCTTGAATTTCAAGGTCATTTATTTACCTCTCCTGCTTAAATCTAGATCTGTGTAATACTACCTAGCTCTTATATAGTGCTGTTTCATCAGTAGATCTCAAAGCCTTCAGTCTTTAATGTATTTATCCTCACCACAACCATGGTAAGGAAGTATTATTCCCTCTGCCCTTTTTACAGATGGGAAACTGAGGCACAAAGAGGTTAAGAGTATTCCTACACTTCAATGTAAGCCTGTGCTTGAGCCCAGACTCATCTACACTGCAATTGTGCTAACCTGATGCTCTGATCCAGGGCCTCAGGACCCTGCAGGGCTGGAGGGTCCAAGCTCTATTGCTTTGCAGCATAGATGAAGCCCCACTTGACTTGTGTCTGGGAATTATCTGGAAGTGTTCCATAATTCCATAGTACAACTTCCTTCGTCCTCTCTATCCCAACAATCTGAGACACTCTATTGAAAATGAAAGCCCCCTCTCACTTGCCCATCCCCCCTGGCAAATGGCAGTAGAGCAGGTGAGTGTTAACCCATTCTCTTCTGATCACCGATCTGTAAGCACACCATCAGAGAGCCTCCTGGGTTTGCAATGGAGAGTGAACCAATCAAGCCTTTTGCCAAGTGAGCTGTTTCCTGGTAACATGCAGGGTGGGCAGTAAAGTTTTCCCATAGTGCACCATACTCCTAGGGCTAGAGCAGCCACATGGGGGGGGGGGGGGGGGAAGAGGGGCGGGAACTAGGAACTCTGCGGTATGGTTAGTTTGACTCAGGTCTGCACACTGCAATATATACACCAGAGCCCTAGGTTCGAGTGCAGGGTTGAAAAGTCGTGACATAGGGTTAAAATACAATGTAGATGCTCAAGCTCAGGGTTCCCTAGCATGGGTCTGCTGACTCGAGTCCACAAAGGACGTCTGTGGCAGAGTAGGGAATTGAACCTGGGTCTTCCTCTAGGCTAGTTCCCTAACCTCTGGACTATACTTTCTCTCTTAGAACTCAGAATTTGGTCCATTAAGGAATTTTCACCCTTTGGTTGTAATAATCCCAGTTCTTCGTTGGTTTACATGTGATCATGAACATTTCATATTTTTTATTTATGTTAATAGATGTAAAAAAAAATTCTAGATCAGAGTGGAGGTCTCATGAATATTACTTTATCAGCTGAATTTATTATTTGTCAATACTTCATACACTGGACACATGATGTTATTCCAAAATAATATTAGCAGCATATTTTAGTGGCCTAATCCTGCAGCTTTAACAGAAGTATTCCCACTGAAGTCAACAGTACAATTCATGTGAGAAAGTAAAGGATACAGGATTGGGCAACTTTTAAGGTGGCCTAAGCAGTTATATCTAATGGAAATAATTGTTTCTGATCATGACCCATTATGAGATGATGTGCAAAATCTCACACAATCTATAATTACACATAATTTGAAATCTATGTACCTGCCCATTGTTGTTAATGATATTTTCTTTGTAAAACCTACATAGTTAATTGATTAGGAATGAGGAAAAGAACATACGCTGACATGATTTTATATCTTATAGCTTAAGGCATCCATACAATATCATTCTGCAGAAAATGGGTCTCCTTCACACAACTTTGAAAGAAATCGGATTTTGTAATTTCAGTACATGATCAAAAAGACATCATTTTACAGTGAAGAAACCTAACTTGGCCAGCAATTTACTTTCAGTAGCAACTTACACTACTGTATTCCTCCTTGTTCCTATCTTCGTGAGCAACTGCAATCTCTTTTCACAAAGAAAATCATCATAAATATCAATCAATTGAAATCTGTCTTCTAAACATGTGTATTTTAAGTTTTCATTATAGATTTAACATGTTTCATATAAGAGCTTTGGAAGTAGCTCCTATATATTTCTATTATATTTACTCGTGCCTTATATTTACATACATAATATTTTAATGTCTTCATAATTTATGTATGTGTTACAGCAGGAGGCATGCTGTAAAATTATATATATTGCTAGTATTTGGGACACAAAAAAGTGCAGAGGAAGACCCAGGTTCAATTCCCTACTCTGCCACAGACTTCCTGTGTGGATTCAAGCCATGCTTCAGTTTCCAATAATTCACTTTTAAACTTGGGGTTGGTTTTAAATAAAACACATGAAACAATCTTAAAACCTATTTTTGTTTTGTTTTAATTTTTCCCACCAGGCCAGGTGCAGTCTGACCTAGTTCTGATATTCATACAGTGAATTCTGTTACAATAAGGAAAGAACTAAGCGCATTATTACTAAATAAACAATTGTACTGCAGCTCTACACTTGCCATTTTAATTATGGCAAGGTCAACAGGTTTTCTGTAGACCCAGGCCATAACAAACAACATAAACATGGAATTCAATTTTAAATTCTGATTTATTACATGCACTTTTTTCAAATAAGAAATAAAAATTCTTTGCAGGGTGATATTTTCTGGTCACAGCTGTGACTTCCCTCACCCCCACCCCCAGCCCCTTTTGAGTATAGTAGCCATTCCTCTATTTCTCAGCTTTAACCATCAGAGTTGAGTTCTTCCCTACCCACTTGAAATCTGGCTAAATACTATGACAGAGCTGAATGAGGCCTGATCCTCCATAGGTGTAAATCAAATAGTCTGATGTCATTGAAGGTACTGATTTATATAAGGTGAGGATCTGGTCCTGACTTTTCAGCCACAAGGCAGTGTATCATAAATTGCAGGCCCATGCCAGTGAGAATTTTGGACAAGGCCCCATGTGCTCCACAGCATGCTGTACTTAATTCTTTATTATGTCCCTGTTTTCTGTAGCACTTTTGTGTGGCTGACTGCTAATTTTGGTGGCTATTTCATATTAATGGAAAAAAAAAGAGGGTTTTTTTTTAAATAAATAATTATGAAACTCATTAATGCAATGAAATTAGGAGCCCCTGTGTAAATTATTGCCATTACATCCCCACTTGGAGAAGTCAGGGAGATCATTGCAAGATGAGCACAAATGCTCGATGTTCTGCTGAGATCATCAAAAGTGAACTAGTTAACAGAGCGTATACTTAAACGGGTGGTGGGGGAGGAGGCGTGGGGAGTGCAAGTATCTCTTTGCTGTTAGTGGTTGCAGTGAATGTACAATGGCCTTTTGAAGGTTCCTCCCCTCCCCCCCAAACCTAATCTCAAGAAGAGATAAGCACCTGCCATTTCCCACTGACTTCAGTGGTATCAGACCCTTTTCAAGCTGGTTGTAAGCCAGCACTGAAAGCTTGAGTTGATGATTGGTTATTTGTACAGCATCAGAAGCAAACAGCCTAGGTCAGACTGCACCTGACCTGGTGGGAAAAATTTAAAACAAAACAAAAATAGGTTTTAAGATTGTTTCACGTGTTTCATTTAAAACCAACCCCAAGTTTAAAAGAGAATTATTGGAAACTGAAGCATGAGGCTTGACTCTGATCTTGCTGTACACCACTGTACAGAAATGTGCATTGATTCAGTGAAGTCAGTGGAATTGCATTGTTGCGATCAGAATCAGGCCTTTGTCCTGCACTCAACGCCCACATGGTGCTGCCTCCTCTTTTATCTCAAGATAGTTAAATTTAGCAAGTAAAACTTCAGAGCTCGTAAAGGTACCTTATCTTGTGGGCAACAAATCTATTTATAAAGTTATCTTGTCCGACTGTAAAGATTTTCAAATAAATTAGGTTTGTGCTGATGGGAAGATGTTGCTAAACACGTGCGATAGTCTTCCACTTGCAGCTGCATCTTACAAAGAATACTGCATTACACATATTATAGTGCAGTCCTTGTGGCCCTGATTCAGGAAAGCATTGAAATATGTGTAAGTCCATCCATATGCAGCACAATACTTAATTACATTCTTACCTTTTAGCATGTACTGAAAAATAAGCATGTGGCCAAGTGCTGTCCTGAACAGAGGTATTTCCTGAACTGGTGCTTATTTTAGTGACTAGCAAACCATATTGGAATTTTCCATTGAAATGTGTCATTGTTGTTGTTGTTAAATATTTATATTGTCGTAGTGTCTAGAGGCCTCAGCCATGTCAGGACCCCATTGGGGTAAGTGCTCTACAAACACATAGAAAATTAATCCCTGTTCCTAAACACTTACATTCTGAAAGACAAGACATAAGAGGTGGATGAGAAAAACAAAGGGAGTCAGGGTGACAGCAAGGGAGATGGGAATGACAAAAGTACACAAATCTTAGGATCAGTAAGCACAGCTTGCTACCTGACTAACCAGAAATAGACTGAGGCAGTATTGCAAACTCTTGAGATCTTTGGTAATTTTTTTCTTAAAGGCTCAGCTCCTGGAGTCATGAGATTAAGTTATGGGACTTCTGGCTTTAATTATAAACTATATAAAAATTCTAGCCTTTACGACTGCAGAGGAAATCTTGGGAACATGAACTCAAAAGGCTGAAAACCAAGATGACAAAAAGAATTCAAAGCTTATTAGAAATAAAAATAATCCAAAGCTTATTCTTTTTGAAGCCATATGAATTGTAAGTCTATCACATGATTTTTGAACACTTTGGTTGGTAAGACTACCACACTCATTTTCATGGTAATTACCAACTACTCCATCTCATGGTCAAATCTCTCCATCACTACTCACATCTACTGGATTTGAGCTGAGATGAAAGTACCCCTAACAAATCTTATTTTTTCAACTAGAGATGAATGTTGGTATGGATTCAGATAAATCAAGCAATAAATGAATGTGTCACGGCTGTATTACTTGAGTACAGTAAAAATAATTTACTACCAAAAGTAATTACATACTTTATTAAAATAGTATTAGTAAGAACTAAGGCCAGATCATTGTCTCTGTGTGTATGTATAAATGTGTGTGTGTGTGTTCCAATTTGAAATAAATGAGGAAATCTAGTTACAAAACCAGAGTAGAGTTGGCTAGAGTTTGGTATGGTTTCTTATCTTGTTTGTTTGTTTTTTACTCTTTATATATTTCACTAGTGCTGCATTTTTTCATTTAGAGGTACATTTTTCATGTCTGTGGGTAATTATATTTTCATAGATTCTAAAGCCAGAAGAGACCACTGTGATCATCTAGTCTGACCTCCTGCATAAGACAGGCCATAGAACTTCCCCAAAAGAATTGCTAGAGCAGAGCTTTTAGAAAAACATCCAATCTTGTTTTATGTAGAACAAGTAAAATATGTATTTTTAGAATGTGCTATGACATGCATTATTGCTGCATGCTCAATAATGCAACAGAATGTAACATACTTGTGATTATGGAAAACATAGGCTCTAATGCTGAAATCAATGAGACTCCACAGTGGGTTCATGGGCCCATAAAGGTCCATGGTAGCTGATACCTGTGCAGTATCAGGGCCAGGTCAGATCAGGTATAGTGCTGTCTCTTCCTAATGTCTTTTTTTTGTAATCAATACTGTTATTAAAAGGCAACTGCAGTCCTTAATGGAAAAAATGGGGATGAATTGGTATACTTAAATTATATATAATTATATATAATATATAAATTAATATATATTATATTAATTTATATAATTTATAATTGCTATAATTTAATTATATATATCATAGATATATATTAAAATATATAAATATATAATATATTTCCAATTTCTGCAATGGCCGTCGCTCACATAGCCATCTACTTCATCATTTTACCCGTCATTACACAACCATTAATTTCCCCATTCCTTGACTTACACAGCTAACTATTTCATGCTTCTACTCAAGCCACCATTCCTTATTTTCGTCACTAAGCTTCAGTTACGTTGCTTTGGTTACTTGGACTGGCATGGTTCCACAGCTTATTAAAGAAGTGGGACAATGGAGATATAGAGCAAGGAGGAAAATACCTTTGTGTGTGTGTGTGTGTGTGTGTGTGTGTGTGTGTGTGATATATCTATATATCTATATCTATATCACATATGATATATATATCTATATCTATATCACATATGATATATCTATATCTATATCTATATCTATCTCACATATGATATATATCTATATCTATATCTATCTATCTATCTATCTATATATATATATATATATATATATATAAATAAAAGAGAGTGGGGAAAGGAGGATCCAGCAGAACGGATTGTGTAATAATAAAAAAAAAACCTAGCAACAAGGGGCAAAGACTGAGAAGATTTAGGCATGGGCTATATAAAGAGGAGGTCTGCACTCACGTGCAAAGGTTAACAATGAAGAGGATACACCTAACATACTATTTTGGATCCCAAACCTGCACTGTAATATAGCATCAAAAAGAGTTATTCTGCTATAGGAATTTTTCTCTGTATCCTTAGATAACCTTATGAAATTGGCTAATATAACCTTGCATATCAGACTATAACAAAAACTGCATCTGTTAGTTTGGAGACTGATTTAGGTGTTTTTTTTTTCTGCATTTAGAGCTTTCTTTTCTTTTCCTTTCCTTTTCAGAACTGTTACTGAATTCAGTAGGCACACAAATCCATGAGGAACTTAATTATTCAGCATCCATATTGCAGCTCCTGAGCATTTTGTAAACTACATATAATCTTGGCAAGAGCATCACAGGCCTTGCACACCTTACAAAATGTGTAGGAGTCTATGGACAACTTAATTATTCAGCATCTGTATCACAGTTCCTTTGCTTTTTATGAAGTGCATTTGGCCTTTTGCCTACCTCAAGAAATGTGTACTGATCCATGCAGATTTGAAGTCGTGTTGACTTTCTGAGAGGATTAATATAAACTATTCAGATGTCATGAATGGAGCAAGACTACATCTCCGAGGAACAAACACGGGTAATCCACATTACTGCCTGAAGACTATTTGGCAATTCTGCCACAACTCCTGTGCACCTTATGAAGTATGTAGGGCTGACACACTTGCTGAAGTTTTATGTGCTTTCCAGTGTAATATGTCCCATAAAGTGTGCAGGAATAATTAACATGCTGAATTATTAAGTTGTCTATGAACAGGTATGGACTTTGTAAGGCTGTGACACATTTGTTAAGTTTCTGAAGCAATAAGGTTCTCGTTCAGCAAAGTACTTAAACACTTTAAGAAAGCTGAAGTCCGTCCTTGCTCAGTAAAACACATAAGCATGTACTTGTTTTACTGAAGTCAGTGAGACTTCAGCATGTGCTTTACTGGGACCTAATAGTCCATGATACTCCTGAGAGATCCATAAGATGCCAACTGTTTGTTCTTAAGTTCCTATTCCAGAACATAATACTCCAGCACATCTACTTTTTCTCAGATGTTATGAGTGTTCTTGCTCTTTTAAAGTTCAGTCTTGCCAAAAATCACTGCGTATGGAGGAAACATGTAACTGTTTTCCAGTAAGGGCATAAAAGGTATTTCTAAAAGTTAAACCGCTTGCATTTTGCAAAAGAAGGGATTGCTCCTTCATTAGGTTGTTTGGGACTGAGCTTGCTTCCAGGTATTCATGTTGCTTGTTTGGTAGCAATCACATGAGGTATAACAAAGGATATGTATTCACATGGGGTTAAAGGATATGGAATACCAAAGACAAAATCCTGACCCTTCTAGATTGGAGATTCCTTCTTTAGAAGGATAGCACAAATTCATTAACAGAGGCAGCAGCCAGAGACGTTTTTCACCAGTCAAGCCTTGACAATGTTCTACTGAAGCTAGGAGATATTGTAGAAGAACTTGATCTCCTGCCGCAATTAATTTCATCGGATGACTGTATGGTGCATATGACTGTGGATTCACTGTTCTAGCAGTCATGAAGTCAAATGCCATGACTCTGTTTTCAAAGGGAGTGAGTAGTTGTATGACCAGCCATTACATTTACTGCTAAGATAGTAGTAATCTTCTCTCATTTTTAAGGTCATGAGCTAATTGCCTGTGAGGCTCAGAAAAATAAATTCTCCCAGATAAACTCAATGTACATATGCATTACATGGGTGACTGTGTAATGTGGTGATTTTCACTTCCTCTGAAGCAAAGTATTAGCTACAAGATAGCAGCCTAAGGTGGGATGCTAGAGTGGTTGAAGAAAATCCTGATCTGGTTTGGCAAATCCTCTATGGAAGATATTCACTCTGTTTAATGGGGTTTATTATAAAATAATAAATTGACAAAGGATAATCCATTTATTTCCAAGTACGTTTAGCAAAGGCACTTAACAAGTGTCTCCATGATAGCAACTGTATACAGCTGATATTTTTAACAGCCAGTTCACCAGTGGTACATGTCCTTTTGTTGCATATATCAGTAGATTATGGTATGATGTGTGTGTTATGATAAGTGATTGATAGATTCTAGAGTTCCTTTTATTAAGCATTGTCTTTATTTGCTGTCATACAGAGCAATATTCATGATTTTCTGCACTAACAGTGTTTGTTGTAAGAAATCTTTAATTTTACATATGGGAAAGATTTGCCTAAACAACAATGTGACATTAAAATTTATCTCTATGTTACTGGGATACACAGAGCAAGAGAGCTAATTTGAATGAATAATGCTGGGTATGAATCCTTCATGTGTTCAAAGCTTCATGGCTTTTTTAATACTTAAAAATTGCAAAGAAAACATGATAGCAAAGGAAATTGGCATGGATGTATAGTCACTGTATAGTAAATTCAGGTCACTCTAATATTTAAACAAAGCTGATGCTTTGAGTTAAGATTTGGGGGGAGGGGTCTATTCTCCTTCCCTTTAGCTTTGCTCAAAGAGCAGAAAAGCAGGAGATAGAAAATAAGTAAAAGCCACAAGAAAAAAATGGAATGAAACAAAATTACTGTTGCACACAGTGATAGAAAAAGCACGCTCTCAAATTTTATGTGCACTTTTCAACTCTGACAAGACAAGGATAAATATCTTTCAGTGCAGTACACTTTGAAACATATAAATCAGATACAGAATAGCAAGCACTTATTCTGTAGACTAAATTGCTTTCTGTAAAGTTTAAAGCAATGAAAGTCAAGATCAGCCTGTACTCTTGTGCAAACCCTGCAGATCCTAGTTTTCTCTCTCTCTCGGCATCTGATTTTCACGCACCATCTGAGCTGACTTGGGGAGCATCAACAATAACACCACCACCAATAGCAAACAGCTGTCTGGATGCTGCAGATCTATAGCTCCATCACCTACACAACTGTGTTTTTGTTTTTTTTAAATAGCTTGTTATTTGAAATCTAAGTGAATTGGAACTCAGATAGTGGTATTAAGGCTAGGTGATGCTGCTCGTTAATGTGCTTTCTCTTTTACTGCTGGAGAATTTGGTTCAGTTGAGATTAGTGATTGTTTATCATATTTAGGGAGATGCTGTGTATCTACAAATCACCCCATAATTTGCATAGCTCAAAATAGACTGAAAGTAAGTGCTAGGTCTGCCCGTTGCCCAATGTTGGATTTCATCAGCAAAATCAAATTATAAAACAGCTTGATGAAATAAATGTAATGGGCCTGATCCTCAGCTAGTGTAAAACAGCATCACTCTATTGAAATTGATGGAGCTACACCGACTGGTGATCTAGCCCATTGCTAGTATGGAATGCAGTGAACATATTTTTGACAACTGAACTTGTAATGCTGCCAAGTATAATGCTTGCAAGGCCTATTGCATGTGAACGAACCACATTAATTTGCGGTTGTGCTTCTCTTCCAATATAAGCTTCTTTTCACTCGACCATTCTCTCAGAAACCTTTATTCCCCCCCCCCCACACACACACACCCCCCTGGCCGCCATACTTTATATTTTTCTCCCATGGCCAGTTTTCTGCTCAGCAATTTTTTCATTCCTCTCTGGTAGAATGGAGACTCATAGCTACCATGTACTGTGATGTCTGATCCATTATTAGCCTGTCATGGATTCTCCAACTGGCAAATAGGAATCACAGTCAGCCATCCCTGATCTAAAGCCAGAGGAAGGGGAAGAGAAATTATGGTTGGTGTGGCTCTCCCTGTTGGCAAATTCCTGTTTCCCAACCATAAACATTTGGCTTGTGTCATTCCCTCTATCATAGCTACCAGACCAGCCTAGATCACATGGTACACATACCAAAAAAAAAAAAAAAAGCCTTAATTTCAGTTACATACATGTCAGAAAGTGTTTCAATTCTCACTGTGTACCATACTAAGATTTTTCTGTTTTATTCATTTTCATTTTGGATTTCTCTTCTTGTACTCCTCAAATGACTTTAAACCTACATTTGAAAGAAGCTGTAACTGACCAAAGTATAATGGTGCAGCAGGTTGCATGTGAACTAACCACTTAAATTAAAGTGATGAGAGAGAGACATTAATTATCTCAAGGCTGGAGCTATTATCTTGTCATTTCACAAACAAAGGGGATGTTTGACTCCTAGCAGTGGATGGATAAGCTGCCTTTGAAACTAATACCTAAACTGTATTGTTAAATGTATTCACCTAAATTTGGGTTATTGCTGATTATGTACTCTAGCATATGACTTTTACAAACAAACTCTGTATTTATGGATAATCTAAGCACTATACCCAGATGTACAGACACTTTTCTCAACCTGTGTATTACATAATGTTTTTTTAACATTAGCTTTAATAACATGTCTATACCTAGCACACAATGGGAGGAACACTGTGCTAAAGTGGTGAGGTAATTTAAACCCCACCTATAGGGTAGCTAGATGCAGGGTCAGGTACCCATTACCTCAGAGAAGAGCAGGGATGGGCTAAAAAAGCTTAGGAAGGGAAAACTGTGTGTGAGTGCTCTTTCTATCCCACAAACCATGACCTCCTTCTGAGTCACAAGGACCTAGATTCAATTTCAAGAGAAGAATGGGCTATAAATGTTAATAAATGTCTTTACCGCTTCCTTTGTAACTCAGCTTCTTGCTCCATTACTGAAACCATTTAGCTAGTTCTCAGTAATGCATTTTTGGTATAATTTACTTTCACTTTCCATGTTTTCTCTATTGTGTTTTGCCTTCTACAATGCATAATATAAATAAAGCCGATAGCCATAATCTCCTGAGTGCACCGTTTAAGGAAATGCACTCTGAGGCATCTTGAAAGCTCTTTTCCAGGCTATGTCCATTACAGCAGATCTGCTTACCCCTTATTAGATGGGACTAGGAGCATCTAAAATGTCCCCCCGTGTTTAAGTCTATGGCAAACCTGGGAGTTCATACTACTGTGACATAACTTTGGGCATCTGTTAAAGTTTTCTAGCTTCATCTTAAATATGAGTGTGAATCCGCTGTCAGCATGTAGAAAAGAAACCTGATGATATTATTTATTGTTACTATTGTGGTAGTTCCTGTCCCCACAAACAGGAATTAAAGCCCCATTCTATTTGGCACAATTCAAACAAACACCAAAAAAGATGGTCCTTGACCCAGAAATCTTGCAGTTTGGGTTTTTCTCCCATTAAGAACAAACAATTACCATTCCAATGGGCTAGCAGATGTGTGGAAATGTGAGGCAGAAACTACTGAGTTTTCCCCAATTTTCCCTCTGAGGGCAGGTCTATACTACAGATTTACAGTGGCATGACTGCACTGATGCAGCTGCACTGCTGTAGCACTTGTAGTGAAGATGCTCTAAGTCGATAGGAGAGAGTTCTTCTGTAGGCTTATGTCATGGAGTCCCCAGGCACGGACTTCCCCAGGTGAAGTCTGCTCTCTGTGAGCAGACTGTCTTCAGAGCAAAAAGCTCACACCGCTTCCACCTTCCTGGGTCTGACCTCAGAGCATTCAGCATCCTCTGCCCCTCCGTGCACTTCCCACAGCAAGTCCGCCCAGGCGGGGTCCTGGGGAAGCCAGAGGGCCCTGCACCCCAACTTCGCAGTCAGATGTGACTCTTAGCCAGCCAGTAAAACAGAGGTTTATTAGATGACAAGAACACGGTCTAAAACAGAGTTTTTAGGTATAGAGAACAGGACCCCTCAGCCGGGTCCATTTTGCGGGGCAGTGAGCCAGACAACCATGTCTGCACTTCACTCCACGTCCCCAGCCAGTCCAAACGCAACTCACCCTCCAGCCCCTCCTCCTCTGGGCTTTGTCCCTTTCCCGGGACAGGAGGTCACCTGATTCCTTTGTTCTCCAACCCTTTAGCTATCACCTTGCAGGGGGGAAGGGCCCAGGCCATCAGTTGCCAGGAGACAGAGTGTTGGCTATTTATGTACATTGGCCCTTTTTTCTGCAACAATTACACCCCCTTATGCCACCACCTAGAGACTTAAGAAAGGCATAGGGGAAATTGAGGCACCCCTACAATATTCAGAGGAAACATTAAGAACAGTCCCACTTCGTCACAGCTTATTAACTCCTCCTCCACGAGAGATGGTAGTTATGTCAGTGGGAGAAGCTCTCCCACCAACATAGCGCTGTCCACACCAGTGGTTAGGAAAATATAACTGTGTTGCCAGGGTGTGGATTATTCACATCTGAGAGACATAGTTATACCGAATTAATTTTGTATTGTAGACCAGGGCTCTGTGGGGAAAATCACTTAGATAAGGTCTGCACTACCACCACTTATCCTGGCAAAACTTATGTTGTTCAGGGGTGTGAAACCCGCATCCCTCACCGCCCCCAGAGCAACATAAGTTTCGTCGGCATAATGTATGCACAGTATGCACAGAGCTGTGTCGGCAGGAGAGCTTCTTCCGCCAACATAACAACCGCTGCTCATTGAGGTGAGTTTACTAGTTTCTCCTTAAACCATCGCTTCTGTAAATCACCAGCACATTTGAGCACTTACAATAAAACAAAAGTAGGTGGGTTTTTTTTGTTTGTTTTTTTAAAGAAAGTGTACAGATTTAACTAGAAATGAGAGAAAATGATGGAAATACATGGTTACAATACAAAGCAAAATAAAATAAAGCAAACTGGATCTACATGTATCAATAGTTACCTTTACTATCTAATAAAGTAGGTTTCCCCTCAAAGTTCAGTCTATTGCAGAGTTGGCTGGTTTCACGGGAACAAGAATACAAATATTCATGATTCTCTTCCCGCCCAATGCTCCACAGGGGGCTTCCCCATTCCAGCAAATGGGTCCGTAGTGCTTCTCCCTCCCTGTGTTATACTGAAAAGAGTCTTTTGTTTACAGTCACAGACAGGGTGAATCTCTCTCTTGTTCTAAAGTTCTTTTTATCTGCAAGTTGTTTTGATTGTTTGCCATTTACTGGGAAACCGCCAGAGGCAAAGTCCTAGTATCACACAAGGCTAAACAATTGAGCTTTGCGTTGCGTCACTAGCTAAATAGGGCAGGGGGACAACTTCTCCCTGCCCAAAAGGGCCATCACCGAGGCTAGTTATCCACTAGTGACTAATTTTTACTCCAAGTCCACAAAGCATATTTTATTTTATTCCTAAAAATATTACCCATACATACATCTTGCAATGATTCTGAATCTGGACAAGTTACAAGCTTTCCGTAGATACTTTATGGGTAAATATCCTGTAAGATAGGTGTTTGGTGTAGTGAGATTGTCAGGTCTGAGGTGAGAGATGTTTGCAAAGAGCAGGGGGCCCTTTGCCACGGGGTTGCTGTGTCACAGGGTATAATGAAACTACTGTAGTTCACAATAGGGAGTGTACTAAATGATTAATATTTGAACATTGAAATCAATGGGGTGGCATGGGTGTAAGTGAAGGCAGAATCTGACCTTGAATGAGTTCTAATTTCAGCTTCCTGGCTTGCTTAGAACCAAGTTATAATACCAAATTCAAAATGGAATTCATTATGCCTTTTAAACCAAGTTTGGAGTTTAAAACAAACCTATCATCTAAAAGCAAAACTCAGTCAAACCATCTGCATGTGTGTAAAAGCCAAATGAATGTTATGTGTTTGACACAAAATCACAAATCAGCTCACGTTTGCTCTAAACTTGGCTGAGGTTTGCTTAAAGTGGTAGCAACCTTCTGATGAACTTGGGCTTAGGTTTAAATTTGTTGTCAAATTCAAAACCTGGTGCATTGGAGCTTTTATGGCAAGGAATTTGCATGGCTCGAATTAGTTAGGATTTTGAAATGCTTCCTTCCTAGATATTAGTAACTGATAAAAATTATCTTTGGTATATTGCCAGCCATTTCCTCTTATACCTTGAAGACATTAAGAGGGCACAAAATAATCTAGCTGTCTTCCAGCACAGAATGACCCATTAATATTTTTCTCTCCATTCCCCTCCCCTTCTTTTTTCTGTTAAGCTTCATTCTGACTTGGACAAGGGAGCGGGCACTGTTAAATACACCCTCTCAGGAGATGGAGCTGGCATGGTATTTACCATTGACGAGACCACAGGGGACATACATGCCATAAGGAGCCTTGATCGAGAAGAAAAGCCTTTCTACACACTCCGTGCTCAGGCTGTGGACATAGACACCAGGAAACCACTGGAGCCTGAATCAGAGTTCATCATCAAAGTGCAGGACATTAATGATAATGAGCCAAAGTTCCTAGATGGGCCGTATGTTGCCAGTGTCCCGGAAATGTCTCCAGTGGGTGAGTAAGGAATATATACCCCTTGATAACTAACTAGATCCTACTTACTGGTTTTCAATGTTAATTTCCTACAGAGGAAGCTGCAGGGGAAATTTAACTCCTAAAATTAATGGTTAGAACACCGAAAATTGCTGGGTTTGTTCTTAGGGTTATACATATTTCAATTTTATTTTAGCATTATCTTCTTACATTCAAGTCTCTTCTCTTCCCCACTGTTAATGTATAAATGGCTACCAAGGGATTTAAGTTAAAGCCTGCACTGGGAAGGATTGGGGGTAAGTATGTTTAGGGCTGTACTGCAGTAGGAGCCAGGATAACTCAAACAAAATGGGTCCATGGGCTTTGGGAGGAATGCAAACAGGAAGGATGTTTGCACATTGTGGTGTGCTCTCTTCTTGCACCAGCTCAGCTGTCCAGGGCAGAGGCTTAGCACAGAACCATGGCACTAGCCTATCTGCTCTACACGGTGGTGCTAGATTCACACAATTTTTGCACTCAGGTGATTATGAGAGGTGCCTGGGCATTGGTACAATGGGGAAAAGACTCTTGGTGCCTGGTCCCCACTACTTTGTGCATCCATTAGAACAGCCACAATCTGGCTCTTAAATGGTTACAAACTGTGCTCACATCAAGATCAGCTATCCACACAACCTGGGGATAGAAACAAGGATTTCAGTTCAAACAAACAACAAGAACCAATTTCTCTCCCAAGGTAGTACTACTTGACCAACAACCATTTTGCTTAGTTCTGATTTATGGGACAGGGGGCAGAAGCTTTCACATATCCATGTCTAGGGTGCCTGGTTGCTGCTGTTTATTACCCTCTTTACTGACTCCAAAACTGCTTTCCCTTTTCCTGGCACATTCACAAATCAGAGTTGCTCATCACCTCCTAGGCTATAATTTAAAACTCCAAGTATGAACAATTGCTAAGGCTTTCTAACTCTGAAACTGTAGAGACAGCTTTTCCTGGCCCTCTAACCAAACAACACATATAATGGAGACTGGATAGACTATTGTGGGGGCAAAAAAAGGTTAGCCAGTTACCTAAATTGTCCTATGGAATTAACTGGGATGTGTATGAAATTTGTATATGTAATATGATCAGGCAGTCAGATCATGTTATCATCCTGACCTAACAAGTAGGTTCAGAGAAGTTCAGTAAGTTATAAAAATGCACATGCAGTTCAATTAGTTAATAATGAAAAGGACTGGTTAGATTTGAGTTCAAAATATAGTTCCCATGAGTGGATATATCAGATAGTAAATGAATGCTAATAGGATATGACCTTATACCAAAAGACAAAAAGAAATGATGACCAATAACACGGTTTGCATGATCAGGGAATTCTTTTCTTTTTTCCCTCTATTGTGGATATGTATGTATAGAAACTAACAAAATAGAACCAGGTGTCTCATTGCATGAGGAGCTGCCTTCAGATTCTGCTGTATAGTATGTCTAATACACTGCACTAAGCACTGTGAGCTAGATTCACAAAGGGGCTTAGGTGCCTAACTGCCCTCATAGATGCCCAAGTCCAAAAAGTAAGCACTACTGACATTCAAATATCCACTGCTCTGCTGCTGCCTAACCCAGTAGGCACCTAAATCCTCATACGTGCCTAAATTTCCACTGGTATGCCTGCCCAAAGCTGCTGAAGTTCTCACAATGGTCCTACAGCTAATTTGAGCTGCTTGCAGTTCTGGGATATGCGTAAGCCCCAACAGGATTCTCAAACTAGGTGTTCCCCTACCTATCTTGTCTGTGGGGTCTGATCCAATAGGCATGCACTGAGCATGCCTAACCCTCCTAAAAGACAGCTGGGGGCAAGCAGATCTTGAATTTTTGAGGCTGGTCCATGGATGTGTCAGCAGAACACCCAATAGCCCAGTAGTTAGGGCATTCATCTGGGATATCAGAGTCATAGGTTTGAATTTCCACTCTGCCTATAAAGACGCATTCTCTACTGGTATCCTCGTATCAGGACTCCTTGTTCTCCAGTTGTTTTCTCTGCCTCTAGAACAGTGGTTCCCAAACTTGTTCTGTCGCTTGTGCAGGTAAAGCCCCTGACAGGCCGGGCTAGTTTGTTTACCTGCCGCATCCGCAGGTTCGGCAGATGGCGGCTCCCAGTGGCCACTGTTTGCTGCTCCAAGCCAATGGAAGCTGCTGGAAGTGGCGCGGGCCAAGGGATGTACTGGCCACCACTTCCAGGAGCTCCCATTGGCCTGGAGCAGCGAACCGCATCCTCTGGGAACCGCCATCGGCTGAACCTGTGTGTGTGTGTGTGTGTGTGTGTAATTGAGCCTGTTTATAAGAAAATATTGCCAGTATTGTACTTTGTATTTTTTTTTAATTAACTATTGGTGATAGTGGGAATTATTCTGCCTCCACAGCTTTTAATTAATAAGTATCTAAAAATGGGTGCCCTAAAATATTTATATTTTGTTTTACTTGAAAATTCTATTTGGTATAGATTTAGTACTGACTCTGTATCATGATTGTGATAAAGTAGAACTCACCACCATGGTGCCTCCTGCTGCCCATCCTGGGAATTAGTTCTCGGCCTTTCCAGTCCACCTTCAGCTAATGGTGTCACACGTGCTGTCACTGCTATCTCTACTCTTTGGACCCACATTGCTCTCTTGACTGCAGCATCCTCTTCTGGGCACAATCATCCGGCAGTGCCCCACTCCGGTATCTCCCCCCTTGCAGGGGACTGGCAGTCATTAGTCCCGCCACTTGCCTCCGCGGCCAACTGCAGTCCAAGGTCCATCCCCTCACCTCAGGGGCAAACTGCAGTCTGGATCCTGGCCACTCACCTCATTGGCAAGTGGGGTGCAAGGGGGGGACCCAGGCCCGCCCACTACTCTAGGTCCCTACCGAGGGACCCTACAGCTCCTCCAACCTGATGTCTATTTTCCCTGGGCCACTTCCCCCATAGCCCTAGCACCCTCTCAGCCCTTGTAGCAAGGCCCCAGCCTGGCAGAGGTCAGCCAGCGGCTCACCCTCGCACTCTGCTGCCCCTGCTAAGCACTGTGCTATCTATGGCACTTCTTCAGGCAGGCAGCCAGTCCTCCTCCCTTGCCTTCCAGGGGGAGACTTCCTTCTGTTCTGCTGAGCAGCCCTTTATATATGGTCCTTGCCAGCCCTGATCGACTGCTTCAGCAAGCCTTCTCCCTATTGGTGGGCTCAATAAACCGTTTCCTGATTCGTTGGTTCTGTGCAGCCTCCCTGGTGCTGCTTTTAACCTCTTCTTCTCCCTTTGTGGGGCAGCTGCCCCACCACAATGATACTGAAGTTATCTATATAAATATTTTAAATTTGGCATCCTCCTAAGCTTGCTGTAACAAACATCTGTTTGATAAGATTTTTGGAGAAGTCTGAGGGTATGTTGCCCACAACGAAGGAGGGGTGCAAAGGAGTTTCTGTAAGTGGCTGGCTAGTAGCATGCCCGTTGAAATGATTAGTTCAATGCTGCTGCAATTTGATTGTTTTATGAATGGTGTGTTAGGGCATCTAGAGACTTGGATCGGCATTTTTAAAGATTATTATTTAGAACTAAATACATAAATAATTGAATGTGTTGTATGTTGTTCAAAAGAATAATTATAATTTGATTCTATTTGCCATGTATGGATAAAGTGTCCATACTATACAATAGGGCAGGTGGGATGACATGGTATCTATCTCTCCCTTTTCTGTGCTTCCCAGCTATTTTGTATGATGGTTAGTGCCTATGAACTCATTTCTTGCATTTAACCTTGATCCCATGGTGTAGTGTTTTAATTGCCTACCAAGAATAGACATAGAGGCCATCCAGATGAATTACAGTGATCAATAAGCAAACTAATTAGTGAAGTGTTAGTAAAAACACAGAGGATTCTATGTTTATATATGGAAGTAAGGTGAATGTGAGAAAACATGCACATTTTTCAGTTAGGATCAACAGATAACATTACGGGGGCATATATTAGACATTCCATACATTCATATTAAATTAAGGTAAAACCTCTTCACCATATTGCTGCCCCAGGAAAGTTATCCCTCTGTCTTTATCTTTTGCTTATTCTCATTTATATGAACCGCCTCACCATAGTATCACCATAATAACAAGTAATCCCTTTTTAAATATCAAAGGTCAGATCACTTAGTACAGTGTGTCCAATCTGGGGAGCCAAAATAGTATTTAACAAGGAAACATCAGTCCAGCTGCCCATATTATTGTTTCTGGTAGCAGCCCAAAATCCCAGTCAGACTCAGGCCCCATTGTGCTGTGTGCTCTGCAAATACAAATGAGAAAGTTCCTGTCCTTAAGGGCTTACAGGTTAAAAACACAAACAGATTAAGGGTAGGGGGTGAGGATACAACATACAGGACATAAACCTGATATAGAATTGCCACAGTTATTTTAGATACTTGTATTATATTTCTTTTTTTTTTTTAATTGGGAGTGGAGGTAGAGAGGAAAGGAGCAGGGAAAAGAAAGGCAGGAAAAGCAGTAGTCACTGTCTGTCAACTGTCTAGCCATGAGCATCAGGGTGGGATTTATAAACTTCATAGCAGAGGAGGGAGTTGAGGGAAGATGAGGTCACGGCTGCTTGGATTTTATCAGGGAGTTTTTCCAATGCATAAGAAGCAGCTAGAAGAAAGCATAGAGGTGTTTAAGGAAGAAGAAGACAGGTAGGGAGCAAAGGCTAGGAATGCTGGTGGAACTAAGTGAGGCTTGATATCATGATAGATTAGCAAAATACATAGATACAGTGTTAAAAGTTATGAAAGGCCTTAAAGATAAGACAAGGAGCTTGTATTTGATGCAGAGATGAAGGGGTAACCAATGGAGAGTTTCAAAGATGGGCTTGGTATGATCAATGTGACAGAGTTAAGTGTTTGAATATTGTCAGCAAAACAATGAAATATGATAAATAATACTGACTTCTGTGAGCCCATCTGAAATGAAAGTCATACTGGGCTGAGTCCTGCAAACCCCTTGGAGCACAATGATTGTAACTGAGAAATTGCTAAAACTAAAGCTAGGTGAAAACTGATTAAACAGTTCTTGCTAATTCACAACCTCAACATTTTGAAGGATGTGAAAACTCAAAAAGCAATATGTAGTAAAAACACATGTCCAAATAGTTGCCAAGTTGGCACTATGAAATATACCTTTCCTCTGGGTATGTGAGCCCTCTCGTCTATATTTGGACACAGACTTTTGGTATGTTTAACTAGAGATCTGGCAAGCCAAAATCTCATCTTGGAAGACCTCCTCAGCATTGGAGAAGTTCAGATCCAAACCTAGATCCAATCTTTGCTCCTGGCTCTTCTCAGTTTAATAGCTCAGCCCATACACTGGATCGCATCACCTCCAAAATTCAGAGATCTTCAGACCCAGACCTTGAAACACATCTGTACACTTAACCAGCTAGCATTTTGGCTCTTAGATTCTACTATTGTTTTTACACTGAATGGATATGTTAGGCACTTTTGATACGCTGAATATCAGTTGCTTGCCAAGTAGTGAGTACTGGTATGCATAATCATCTGAGGTTGTATTAGATAGTTACGGGTATGTGTTGCTTTTGTCAGTGAAGCTATTTTTGAGGTAAAGATACTGCAATGCTTTGGTATTGGCTTGAGATGCATAGGAATTATTTTTGTACAGGCACAGAGCATCTCTAAACATAAAACATATCTCAATAGTTGCTTTAGTAGCCACTAATCAACAGTAAATGTTAAAAATTAACAAGACGTTTCTTTTTACTTACCACAAAACAACTCTAAACATTAAATATCTTTTTAGCAGGAACTGCTCTCTTGGCCACCAAACGGTTCAAAACATTAAACATATTTTAAAGGTATTACTTTTCTCAGCCACTGAGTGCCTGTAAACATTAAAGATGGTTTATAAAACCTGCTTTTCCAGTTACTGGCTGAGTGGCTATGGACATCATTTTTCTTTAAAGTTGCTTTCCAGCTACTGAGCTATTTTTTCCTATTAGCTGCCTTCTATTTATATTTCTCACACAAGAAAGCAAGCACAAGACTTCATTGTCACAACTCAGCTCTTAGTTTATGACAAGCAATTATATCCCCGTCATTGTACTCTCATAAAGACATTGTGGATAATGAGAACAAGCTGAGATTTAAACTGATTATAATAGATGTACAGCACAGGCACCAGGCGCATCTTCATCCCCCTCCCCCCCTACTATTTGAGTGTATAATTCTGCAGTGAACACCAAAGAGTAAGCAGGCATGAACCATCTGCAGTATTAGGGCAAGCTGGTCCAAAAGACCAGACACTGATGGATTGCATGAATCAATCGAGTCATACGCAGCCCTAGAATAGGACAAAGCAGAAGGCAAAATGTTCTCAAGATTTCTAAGCAAATGGGAATCATCAAACCAAACATGATTAATGACTTTAATTCTAGGTGTAGAAATAACTCCATGTGGCAAACTAGCTACAATCCCAGGAAGACTCAGAGTGACAAGAAGTTGGATTAATAAGAGTTTAAAGAGGAAAATCTCTGATCACAAACATGGTGAAAATGACAAATTCTCTTTTGTTTATGGGGTATAAGAGGGTTACAATATACAGTCCATGTGTTGGAGATAAAGGTAATCTTTTAGAAAAAAAGTATATGTAAAATAAAATCTTAAAATCCATAAAAATATTATAAAAAGGAGGGACAGAATACAGTACAATCTGTTTAAATGGCATGCCTAAGCATGCCTGTCTGTGAACTACAATGCTTGTGAGTCCTCTGTTGAGCCACAGATCAAATACCACATGGGCGAAGCAATGAAGATTCCCTTCATACTGCCCTGACCAGGCACCTTAGCCCTGATCTTGAGAGAGAAGTGATGAAAGTTTAAACTCTGTGCCCCTTCAGTCTTTGGCCAATAATGCTGACAATAGAGCTGATCAAAACATTTCCAAGAGAACAACTGGAAAATGTAATGGAAAATGCAGTTTCAACTAAACCAAATTTTCGGCAGGAACAGTCAGTTCTGTGTAAACTTTTGATGGAAACCAGGAAGGAAGACTGGTTGGACAACCTGTCTGGTTTCCTGCCAGCCAGCCATCTGTCTAGCCAGCTAGTGAGCAGTTGAGCTGGCAGGAAACCAGACAGGCTGGCTAGTACCCTATCTGGCTGGCTAGCTTGCCAGCTGCCTGACAAGCTGGCAGAGGAACTGGGCACCCCATCCACCCACCAGCCAGTTGTCTGAGAAGCCAGAAAGCCAGACAGTTCACCCAGCTGGGGAACTGGCTGGTTTGCCTGTTGCCGAACTGATTGGCTGGTGGAAGGGTAGGCTGGCTGGGCAGCCAGGCAGATAGCCAGTCGGTAAACCAGCCAGCTGCCCCGCTGCCCGTCAGGCAGTTTGGGGAGCACCAAGAAGGATAATTCCATTTTGATGGAAATTCCATAATGTTGATGTTTTGTTCCGATAGAAAACAAAACATCAACAATCCTGAATTTCCTGCAAAATGGAAATTCCACTTTCTGGCCAGCTCAGATTGCCAATGATGGCTGTGGTTTTTGTTACGTGCGCATCATCCCACTAGGAAATGGCTTGAGACCATCGTTATTTGTCGTTTATTGAGCACTGCTGTTCTTAGCACTGTGCCCAACATAGGGTATATCTATACAGCATTTGGGAGCTGTTATTGCAGCATGTGTAGACATACAATGCTATCTTGAGTAACAATAGCAGTGAAGTCAGAACAGCACGGCTAGCCCCTTGAGTATGTATGTATGGTTCTGGATGGATGTGGCTTGCCTGTGCCACCACCTATGCTGCTTAGCTAGATCAAAGCAAGCTCAGATCTGTCTACATGGGGTGCAGTCCCACCTACTGATTGCAAGAAAACACAATCACTGCACCAAGAAGTTTATAATCAAAGTGAAACAGGTAATGCAGTTCAGACATACAATACTCTGTATTTCAAGGAGAAGGTACAGTCGCTGAGTGGTGTGAATGTCATATTTTCTTCAGTGGAATATTAAGACTTAAGGCTTGGTTCTCTGTTGCTCTGCACCATATCTAGTCATTCAGATCAGTAAAAAGTGGGTTTGAAACAATACCAAGACAAAATGGTAACAGTTTAGATCCAATTTGCACTCCTTGTTCCGTATTCTAAATGACTGCACAAGGTGCAAGATAGTGAAGCATCTGACTTGTATTTAGGGGATTGATGTTGATAGAGGAAGCATGTTTTAAAGAGGGATTGGAATTAAGTGGTAGTTGTTGAGCAAACCCAAATCGGAAAAGTGTTTCAGGCATAAGGCATAGTTTGGAAGGAAGTGGAAGATGGGTGCGAAAATGTACAGGAGAGATATGTAAATGGATATTTTGGGAATACTGTAAGTATAGGGATGTACAATACAAGAAAATGAGATCTGAAATTTATGCTTGGGTAGAGTGCACCCAACAGAAATGTTTAAATAACTCATCAACCCAAGGTCCTTAAGAAAGAATCTCAAACTTCTAGGATTAAATAAAGCAACCATTTATTTACACAAATAGTGTTTTATTATTTGAGCCACCGCTATTAAGATTTTCAGACTAAGAAGTGGCTCTTCTCCCAGCTATGGGTAAGAATTAAAGGAACTAAACAAGACAAGTGTATGTTATAATGCCATTAATTAGCTAATTATTTGATATATAAGGGTTTTGTAAAAGTTGTACCTAGAGGCAGACTTCGATATTCTTCCCTTATCCTCTCTGCAGCTGCTGCTATCAAAGTCTGTCTCTGTGTCTTACTTGAGGTGGCTCTTCTCAAATATGCAATACGTGTGTGACACTGAGACCGATTTTTACAAGCTGACAAAGGCTTCACTGTTCTGTAATAGCAACTCCTAACTGGCCTGACAAACTCACTACACTTAGCACACGACTTTCATTGTACATATCAATAAAGAATGTCATGTGAGGTCTTCAGTAAAAGCTGAAGTGACACTGATAATTAATATTGTTGTGAAATGTATATGCTCATACCATATAAGAAGCTCTTTCTGTGTATGTGTGTTTGTAACAAGAGTCCTGGGTACCCCCAAGAAAGTATCACAAGGCATAAGGATCATCCTTCTCTTCTTTGCTGGCCCCCAGCATTCATCCCCTCCTGTCTAGGCTACTTAGTAATCAATGGGTCCTCAATGATAGTAACATTCTATCAACCAAATATAAAGCAGCTGTCACTCAGGAAGGTTTTTCTTTTAAAAATCTCCACATCCAGTGTCATGGAAGGAGGAAAAAAAGAGGATATAGACATATAATGGGGACAGAACTCTCCCTTCATGAGCGGTATGAAAACAGATCAGAGAAAGGGAATGCTGAGGTTGAGAGAGCAAAAGGAATACTTGGTGAGGCCAGCAGGGGTCTTGGTTCAGAGTTGCACATTGAAAGTGAAAATTTAGAAGAGCAAGCAGGAAGCAGCAGTGAGACAGGTCATCAGAAAGATGGTTGATGTCCCGGAGGATAAGGACAGGGTGTTGGGAGTAGAGAAAGAGGAGAAACAAGTGTTGAGGTCAGAGAGGAACAAGGGTGATAGCTGTATTGAGGTAGAGATAAATGGGGCACACAAAACTCTCTTCACAGAAGCCATTGAACAGCTCTCAATAGTAACTTTCAGTAACTAATGATCTGTGTTGGATTCAAACTGGCAATCAGGAAAGGAATGGCTATAGATCTCATTACCAGTCCTCAGGGTCACCCAGGCCCCATTGCTGGGAGATATTTACTTTTATTTTATAGTCTGCTTTAAGCATAAACAACAACCAAGGTAACTGAAATAGCAACCATCAGGGAGAAGGGTAAAAGCATGTAGTATAAGGGACATGCAGTGGGAAATATCTGACACACAAACATCAGTTCACACATGTTATTGACAGATAATAAGGTTTCAAGCAACCTTAGGCATACCATTGAAACTGACCATTCACAACTGAATTCACAACACCATTACACTATTCTTCAGAGTTTATGGTGTTCATTGGAGTCACTCTCTTCCCTGGCAATTGAGCGAATGAGGTGGGTGTACCAATTCTGGGATGCAAATTTGGTGGCAATCCAGTTGTAAATCCAAATACAAAGTCAAATATTGATATGGTAACAATGTGATACTGGATTCTACAACTGGAAAAGATCTGGTGAATCATGTAGTTCATCTGCCAGTACAGGTTTATTTATGTTAGAACATTTAAAAAAGAGGCTTTCATTGCTTAATCTGATATAAAAGAGTATCCAAAATAACTTGAAATACCTCATAATATGCTACCCGGTATTCATATGACATGGGAACATCAGATTGGTGGTGCAGTATGCTCTTTCTGCCAGAGGCCAGTACATCAGAGGAAGGTAGAAAAACCCTGAAGCAGATAGTTTTGCAATAATCTGCCAATAAGGGAGTTTCATCCAAAAAAAACATTACTGATTTATCCCTTAAGGATTTATATCCCCTTTTTTTTAACCCTACGGAGTGTAACTTATTGTTATAAATGTCTCATACTTTTTAAAATATCCCGTAAGTCTTGGCCTTGTGATCTCTAGTGAGAGAGAGTTCTATAGGTTAATTATGTGTTATCTAAAGAGTATTTCCTTTTATCATTTTTAAATTTGCTACCTTTCAATTTAATTGAATGTCCCTTTGTTCTTATACTATGAGAAAAGTTATGAAGAAACAGCAAGTTTACCTTCTCTGTAATACTGATTATTTTATACACTTTGTCTCATTTCAAAACTAAACAGTAATGATCTTTTAAAACTCTTTTAATATGAAAGTCTTTCCACACCTCTGATTATTTTCATCACTTGCTGCTGAACCTGCTATATTTCTGCTCCATCTTTTTAGCAATAAGGTAACTAATATTTTCAACAGACTTGAAAGCATTCAGAAGGGAAAAAAAAAAACATGTTGGAAGGGCGGTTCAAATGCTCACTATTGCAGTTTATACTCCTGTGAGAGATGATACAGACACAGGTGGTCAAATTAGCAGCTCCTCTTGATACTTTGTTGGTTCAATAACTCCAAACTCATCCAGTTTTTCCTGCTACTTCCACTCCATGTCCCACATCCCTAACAAAAACCAAATTCTGTCAGATAGCTTTTTCCAGATATTTGACAGTCTTTTCCATAGTGCTCACATCTAATGCTTACAAAAGCCTCTATTCACAGGTTTTTAGATCTAAACCAACAATAATCACTGAACATAATCCAGTGAGACAAAACACCTTGCTGTTCAAATAATGGATGATCTCACATGTCTTCCAGAGCTTTTCCAGCTGCTATTGCTGAAGGAAAACCCGGCTTTCCTCTAAAAGCAAGTGGCGGGTGGGGATTTTTGATATAATATACTGATAAAGCCTGAGCAGTGCTCCACATATCCATTTGCATATAGAAAGTCTGTGTGGAGAATGACAGATATTCTTACTTGTTGTGATGATGGTGATTATTCTTATTATTATTTATTACAGTAGCACCTAAGTACCTCATCCAAGCTGGAGACCCCATGGTGATAGGCACTGTAGAGACATAGAATAAAAGACAGTCGCTGCCCTGTGAGCTGATCGGTTTCTACATCAGTTAGTCTTTTATTTAAATCAAATCAATAAGTAAGCTAAAATTCTTGCCATTATTACTGTGAACTGAATGTTACCTGAATGCAGGGATGTTTCTGAATCGTCAGGTGGGCAGCTTAAAATAACAGAGGTGTTGAACTACTTATGGCCCAGATTCTGGCCACAAAACACAGCTCAGGAAGCTGATTGTGTATGGGGGGAGTAGTTGCAAGATTGTGGGACAAGGATCCTTTCTTCCAGGCCACTGCATGCATGGAGTTTTGTGTGTTTGACTAGGACTGAATGTGTTAGCTAACATGTTCTAACCGACACTCTAAAACACTAGTGCAAATAAGGCAGCATAGGGTACCTCTACATGCTGTAGCCACTGGTGTGATTTGTAGCTCATGTAGATGTACTCGCTCTAGTTGCAGCCTAGCTAGTTTGCTAAAAATAGAAGTGAGGACATTGCGATGTAGACTCTGCAAGTGAGTATGTACTGCAGGGTGTCAGGCAGGGTTGTGCAGCCCATGCTGACACCCACACCGTGACATCCTCACTTACGTCTAGGTGAGGTGGAGTGAACCTTCCAGCCTAGGTTGACAGACTGGGGTTAGTTGGGCTCATGCTACTGCTCTAACAATAGCTGTATAGACAGAAATTTGAAGTTGAGACTCAGGCTCTGATGCGCGCCCTCCTCCTTGGGCTTCAGAGCCAGAGCTCCAGCCTGACCCTCAATTTCAAAGCTCTGTTTAGACAGCAATTTTTAGAGTGCTATAGCACGAGCACCACTAACCCATATCTGTCAATCCAGGCTGGGTGCTAGGTCCTGCTTACTCCAAAATACTTCATAGATATCCCGCCAGGGGCAGATTTTTAAAGGGATTTAGGTGCCTAAGGATGCAGAAAGATGCCTAACTAGGATTTTCAAAGGTTTCTAACTCCCATTGATTTCAATGAGAGTCAAGCACTTAGGCTCAGATTTTTAAAAGTATTTAGGCATTTCTGTTCTCAGTGTCACAATAACTAATTGATTTAGAAGCCTAAAGCTCATTTTCCAAAGGGATTTAGGCATTTAGGAGTCCAAATCCTATTGGCTGTCAATGAGATTCAGGCTTCTAAGTGCCTAAATCCCTTCTGAAAATGAGATGTAGACTCCTAAATCTGTTAGGCATGACAATGCTGAGCACAACAATACCTACAGACCTTTAAAAATCTGGCCTTCAGTTTTGAAAATACCACTAGGATCAACTTTAGGTGTTTAAATACCTTAAAATATCTGGCCCTTAGCACCAGCTATTCAAAAGTGGCATCTACTATGCCTATGTGAATATTAGGCACATTTTATTTGGATGCCTGACTTTAGAAACACAAATTAGAATGTTTTGACCTAAAAATGTATAATGAAGTAGAGCTTCTGGGTACTTTGTACATTGTGTAATAGTTGCTGAGACTTCACAATTAGCTTTGTTCAGAAATCTTTTCTAAAAAACTATATATTAAAAGTAGTTTCTTATAATGAAGTTTGCAATTAAGGCAGAAGGAACAGCAATTTGTTTTAATCGTTTTGAAAACTGTCCTCAATCACCACTTTTAAAATATGCTCCATACGCACTCAAGGCAAATCATGTTAACAGAAGCCATTTTTTAGACAGCTTTCTTTAAAATCTATATCCAAGTAGGTTAATTTTACAATCTAGAGAAAGGCTAAATGATTCTGTGAACCTAGAATCATTGCATAGCAGATTATATTGCAGTCGTTGGGCAAAAGAAAGTAGGAGTTGACTCTGTAGTCCAATGGTTAGGATAGGGGTCGGCAACCTTTCAGAAGTGGTGTGACGAGTCTTCATTTATTCACTTTAATTTAAGGTTTCGCGTGTCAGTAATGCATTTTGACATTTTTAGAAGGTCTCTCTCTATAAGTTTGTATATTATATAACTAAACTATTGTTGTATGTAAAGTAAACAAGGTTTTCTAAATCTTTAAGAAGCTTCATTTAAAATTAAATTAAAATGCTGATCTTATGCCGCCAGCCTGCTGCAATCCTGGGGTTCCGTTCATCTAGGCCGGCGGCAGGCTGCGTGGGGCCTGCGGCCGGGACCCTGGCTGGCAAGGGGCCGGCAGCCAGAACCCCAGGCCGGGAGCGGGCTGAGTGGGTCTGGCGGCCGGGACCCCAGACTGGCAGTGGGCTGAGCAGCTCGGCCTGCTGCCACTCAGCACGCTGCCAGCCTGGGGTTCCATCCGCTGGCTCCTGCCAGCCAGGGTCCTTGCTGCCGGCTCCACTCAGCCCGCTGCTGGTCTGGGATCCCAGCCCTGCCCACATAGAGTGGGTGCCTACCTTCTCCCTGGTTCTAGCCCATTCTTTTCCTCTTTCTCTGCACTGAGCTGAGGGTGGGAGTGCACTGAGCACAGGGCTGGGGGTGAAGGAGCAGGCTGGGGGTTGGGGTGCAGGGTCTGGCCAGGAGCTAGAATGAAGGAAAGGGCTCAGGGTTGGGGCAGGAGGTTTGGGTGTGGAGTGCTTACCTGGGCAGCTTCCATTTGGTGTGAGGGGTGCAGGAACTCCCGTTTGGTGCTCAGGGTGGGGGTGGGAATGTGGGGGGTGCAAGAGTCCGGGAATGGGGTGTGCAGGAGGCAGGGCAGAGGGCTGGGGGTGTGTGAGGAGGGTGCAGGAGGCAGGGCATGCGGTGGGGGGGGCTGGGTATGTGTGGGGGGGATGCAGGAGTCAGGGCAGAGGGCTGGGGGTGTGGGCTAGAGCGGCTCATGGCAGGGGCCTGGAGGGGATATGCCCTGATTTCGACCCTCTTCCCCAAAGCCTCGTCTCCACCTCGTCTCCACCTCCTCCCCGGACCAGCGAGCACACTGCGGCTCCTCTTCTCCCTCTCCCTCGCAAGGCCCATCAGCTGATCAGCGGCAGGGAGGGAGAGGAGGAGGGGCAGGAACCCAGCACGCTGGGGGAAGAGACTGGGGGAGGGGGAGCTTGTCTGCCCTGCAGCAGCAGCCTGCAGGACTTTTTCTTCACCCTGCCGCCGCGGGAGGGGGCGGGGGGCAGAGAAGAGCGGGCCAGGGCAGGCAGGATTTTTAATGGCATGCTGCTGCCTGCCAGGGTCCCGGCCCCTGCCCCGCTCAGCCCACTGCTGGCCTGGGTTCGGCTGCGGGCTGAGCGGGGCCGGCAGCTGGGATCCGGCAGCCAGCAGCGTGCCATTAAAAATCAGCTCGTGTGTCATCTTGGGCACGCGTGCCATAGGTTGCCAACCCCTGGGTTAGGATATTCACCTGAAAGATGGAAGACCCTGAATCCAGTCCCCCTGCTTCAATCACTCTTTCATTATTTATCTACAGAGAAACAGCTTCAACAGGAGAGTTTGAGGTTATCTCCACATCAGAATAGAGACATGGTTAGAGACATCTCCTAAGAGTTATGGGGGAGCCCTGTTCAAATCCTTTGTTCTCTCTAGGCAGAGGAGGAAATTAAACCTGGCTTTCCCACATTCTGCGTGAACATTCTTTTCACTGGGCTAAAAGTTATGAGGCAGACACCACCACCACTCTTCCTCTGTCCAGATTTTGAATGGGACCCAAGCTGGTAGGTGGCTTCTGAGCATGCCTATTGGATTGAGCCCTGCACACAATTCAGGCAGCTGAACATTTATCTGCCTCCTGTATGTAGATTGCTCTGGGGCTTAGGCAGGAGTTAGGCAGCCAGAACCCTCAGTTTCCTGCATGTTAGTTCCCCGTCTGTAAAACTGGGATGATAGTACTTCTCTGCCTCACAGGGGTGTTGTTGATACATTGGAGACAGAAAAGAGCTTAGATACAACAATAATCGGGTCCATATAAATACCTAAGGTGTCGGGAGGGGGTATGCATTACAATGCTTGTGTGCACTTATCACTCATTGAATCCATAAATCCGAAATGATGCAGCAAAGATGGCAATGTATGGGTGGGGAAGGGAAATGGGGGGAGATCCATACGAGAGAAAATAAGTTGTGTGTATGTGGTGCAGGAGTCAATCAGGAAATTAAATGTGAAGGAAAGGAATTGTAGGATGAAGAGGTAGGCAACAGCCCATAGTTGAACACCCAAGGAAAGGTGTTATGGCCGTTATACAGTCAAATAATGATTGACCTGAGCATAAACGTCATAACCAATCATTTCCTGAGCATAAAGCACATTCTTAACCATTAACATCCACTCCATAGCATTTTTAGTTCCCATCTTGGTTGTGTGGCTGTTCTTTTGCTATCTGATCTTACACTTAAATTGTAGTGTCTGAAAAACAGTTCAGCATCACTGTCATTTTCTTTTCTTTAGAAAAAACTTGTATCCACTCTTTGATTGATACAGTGCCGAAAGGACTGGGAGGTGGGCGGGCAGGCAGAAAGCTTAGTTTGGAAAAATCAACTCTTATTACTAAGTATCTATGCCAGAAGTGCCTGGTTGTTTATATTTTATTTTACTTTATTATCCTTGTATTGGCATTTCACAAGCAGAATGAGATTTTAGTTTCCTATAGCTGTGTTCTGAGTAATCAGTCAAGAGATTACCAATTTGTAGTAGACAGTAACATGGGATCTGCCAGCATTTTCTTTTTCTTTTAATCTGGGAAAGGAGTTGAAAGAGATACAGTTTGGACAATCAGTAAGTGGAATTTTATCAACGTATTTATAGATGGTCCTAAATGCATGGATTTGATAGATACTAAAGACAGGCCTGCACTGGGGACTGATCCAGCTCTCACTGAAATCAGTGTAAAGACTTCCATTGATTTTACTGGGGCCTGGATCAGACATTAAGGGTAGGTTCCAGCACACATAGCTGTGATTTTCTCTGGGTTATGGATCAGCTCATATAACTCCTGCATCTAAGCACCCTTCAACCTTGGGAGTGGAAGATCAGAGTCTGGCCCCATATCTCAATTTATCAGCTGCCCCATAGTTCAGTAATGAGTTAACACAAAACCTGTGATCTGCACACACCCAAATTGTTTTATTGTTGGTAGTGATGCTGGGTTTTTGTTTGTTTGTTTGTTTTCTTTTGAAATCAGGATCTGGAAGTTAGCAGTTTGGGCCCATCTTTATTTGAAACATGCAAAAACATGTTAAGAAACTATTTAGTGAAGAAGTAAAGACATTTGTTTGTATGACCCAAGGCAGTATTTCCCAAACTTGGGACGCTGCTTGTTCAGGGAAAGCCCCTGGCGGGCCGGGCCCATTTGTTTACTTGCCGCGTCCGCAGGTTTGGCCGATCGCAGCTGCTACTGATCATGGTTCGCCGCTGCAGGCCAATGGGGGCTGCGGGAAGTGGCGCGGGCTGACGGACATACCAGTCGCCGCTTCCCGCAGCCCCCATTGGCCTGGAGTGGCAAACCGCGGCCAGTGGGAGCCGTGATCGGCCGAACTTGCGGACGCAGCAGGTAAACAAACTGGCCTGGCCCACCAGGGGCTTTCCCTGAACAAGCAGCGTCTCAAGTTTGGGAAACACTGACCTAAGGAATAGTCACAGGTATGTAGAAAAAACGTTAGTTATTGAATGGATAGAAAAGTACTTTTTTCACCTTCAGTATTTCAGTACTTGAATATTTTGTTTATATCAAGGCTCACTAATACATGTGATGATGATATGTATTTTAGAATTTGTGAGTATACGCAAACAAATTAAAAGGACCTTTTTTGGCTTACATAGACAAATTACTAGAATCAAATTATCACTAAAGTTAAAGGAGGGTAAAATCACACTCCAACCAGGATGACATCCAAAGACTCTGGGAAAAGTATATATATATATATATTTACAATTTGAGCTTTATTTTTCGTTAGTTTTTCTTTTCTTTTCTTTTCTTTTCTTTTCTTTTCTTTTCTTTTCTTTTCTTTGCCACTGTGCAAACTAAAGCAATGTTTTATCTGGTCTCCAGAGGAGAATAATTTTGATCATCAAAACAGGAAAAAGTGCAAAGTAGGGGGCAAAACTATCCAGAGTACACACAGTATAGCTCTAACAACAGTGAGAGTTTTCAAGAATGAGGGTTTTTTATCTATCATTATCATTTCTACAATGCAAAACACAAATCTAGATATTGTCTGTTCATCAGAGTTATAACTCTTCAAGAATGGAGGTATGTAGTGCAAGTATTTAAATGTTCATGCCTGCAGAGTGAGTAGGAGTTATTAACATGCCCTATACTGCCATTCTTTTGTTTGCTGTGAGCCTTTTCTTTTTCTATGAGAAGTTAATAATGGTTTTCAGTAAGTTTGGGGTTACTGCAAAAAGTAACCTGTAACCTGAAAGAGACTAAAATAATAATGAATGAGGAGTGCTGCAGGCTTAACCAGTGGGCAAACACAGACAGTTAGGCATCTACAGTTCATCTCTATGTCCCTTTGAATCCAACTGATTTTGGTATTCCATGTCTTTTCTTATTCCTTTTTCAAAGGGCATATATTAAAAATGCTTATCTTTCCTATATCTATATACAAAATTTAAATAAAGAGTCCAGTATTTAAAAAAAATGCATACCAATGTGTATCCTGGCTAACCTTATGGAGGTGTTATGATGCTTATCCAATCATCAACATTTGTAAAGTACTTTGAGATCCTAGGAGGAAAGGCACTATAGAATTCTGAAATCTGAATAATTGTTGTTAATATAAAAAAATACTCTGTTCTTCTGTAGCACAACGATGACCCTGAGAGGTAGGTACGTATTTTTGCCTCCATTTCATAGATGGGGAAACTGAAGCCGATATGTGACTTACCCAATTCTACAGAGGGGAAGTCAATGCCAGAGTTGGGATTTGATCTCAGAAGTTCCCAGCTTCCTGTTCTGTCCTTAGTCAGTAGAGGGAGAGTAGGAAGCAGAGCCAGAAAGAGGCAGAAGTAAGACAGGCAAAAGCAGTGTAAAGGGGACGGAACTACCTCTTACATAACCATGCATCTTTAAATCATTCTAACAATAAACTCTGATGACTTTTGTTCACATTTAATCTTTAAGACCCTGATTCAACAGTCCATCCTTTAAATCCCATTGATTTCAGTGGGTTTAAGAATGTGCTTAATGATTTGCTGAATAGGAGTGTACTTAAATATTTTGCTTGAGGCCAAATATGTATTCATTCTTATTTTATGTGGCTACAAGGGTATGGTTACCCAAAACAAATGGTTATTTTATGGGGATGCTAATCTCTTCTGTTAACCCTCCCTTTTAGCTAGTTAGAATCGAGCATAAAGATAGAAAAAAAATTCTGCTGACTTGTATCCAGTGCAAGCCTGTTCACACCAGCAGAAGAGTTGGGTGTGGTTCTGTGGTCAAAAGGAACAAAGGACAAAGATAGAGAAGTCCTGTAGAAAACTTCAGGAACAGCCAGGCTTAAAAAGTAAGTTTAGGCTGAACTTCATGTTCTGTTGTTATTAGGGCTGGTAAGAATTTTTCCATCAAAATGTTTTTGGCAGAAAATTTAGTTTGCACTGATTCAGAATTTTCCATGTAAAATGCAAATTTTCTGAATTATTTTTTTTATTTGGGAAAATTAAAACAAAATGTTTTGTTTCAGATTGGGTTGATGTTAATCTGTGTCCCCCTGAGCTGCTGTGACATCTCATAGCCTTAGGAGTTGTAGATCAGTCATCTCATGTCCTATGAGATGGATTCCCTGGCAGGACTATATTTTCCATTATTCACTGCAGTATCTCTTCTAACTGAGCTGTCAAAGTGCATCCTGGGAGTCCTATGAGTGCAGTTTATCATGGGAAATGTAGTCTGGCCAGAGAGTCTGGCCCTTAGGATACAATGATGACATGAGACATCTGAGCTACAACCCCCATGAGGCATGGTAATTCAGGTAGATTCAGTTCAAAATTGGACTGACTCACAATGAAACATTTAGACATTTTAAATCAAAATGTTTCAGGAACTTTTCATTCAGTGAAAACAAATGACAAAATATTAGAATTATCTATGGAACAGAAATGTCTGTATTTGATCAGCTTTAGTTATTATTTGAGCTACCAATAAAGGCAAACACCATGGCTAGATAAGTTTGACTTTATATAGTATATATAGAATTTATTTGGAGAATGGTAGGAAGGATGTCTGGGTTCAGCCACATACTTCCTGTGTGACCTTGGGGAAATCACATAATCTACCCTGGAAATCAGTCACGTCTCTGTAATGTGGGCATTACACTTCCCTACCTAACAAGAGTTGTGAGAATAAAATCCATTAAAGATGCTGAATGGCTCAGATCTGATGAGGACTATATAAGTAACTTGATAGCAGGATTGGAGGATCTCACCTTATCATGGTTGTTTTTCAGCATTACCTACAGTTGCTGTGCTCCAGAGTTCTTCTGTATTGCAGCAACAGCAGTCTCTGTCAGCACCACAGTATATTTCAGCTCTCTCTCCTATGATAAGAGGCAGACACATGTAAAAGTCTGTGACAGCACTTCTTTTTGACTGTCATGGGGCTTCAGGGGTCACACTTTCTTTTTTCTTCTTCTCGGGCTATGTCATCAAGATACTGATTCCCTGTCATGAGATTTCTTTAATGGAGATCAGCAAACATAACATTTTATATATGTATTTCTATCATCAAGAAGAAGGGTGGACAAGTTATAGGAATGCTTTTAAAATCACATTATTATCATATAGGCTATAGAAACTAAAATGCTCTTGTTCATTAGTATTGTTGGTAGCAACTTTAAATTTTTGATGCCTGGATTTGAGATTTCTTTATGTGATGTGCTCATACCACGTATGTGGCTTCTGGCTTCACTCCATAGCTTATATCTTTTTTTCTTCAGGTATCCCGAGTTATATTTTATTTCCCCATCTTAGTATTTGGGCTTCTGATATTCCACTGCTATTTGCATAGGGCTAGTCAAATATTTCCATAAAAATTTATTTGTGACAGAAAAGTGGGGTTTCAGCTAAATTAAATTTTTCAAGGAAAATGTATGATTTCTGCAGAAAATTCATTCTGACTTTTTGTAAAAAAAAAAAAAAAAAAAAAAAGAACAGCTGAAAAGCAAAAAGTTTTCAGTTTTTGACCAACACAGTTTTGATTAGGAAATTCAGCCATGGTCACCCATGAGAGTCATAGTTTTGGAACCTCATGATCTCATTCTCTTCTGGGGACTAAATCCCCCATGATGCACTAGAGCAGGGGTCGGCAACCTTTCAGAAGTGGTGAGCCTAGTCTTCATTAATTCACTCTAATTTAAGATTTCACGTGCCAGTAATACATTTTAAAGTTTTTAGAAGGTCACTTTCCATAAGTCTATAATATATAACTAAACTATTGTTGTATGTAAAGTAAATAAGGTTTTAAAAAATGTTTAAGAAGCTTCATTTAAAATTAAATTAAAATGCAGAGCCCTCCGGACCGGTGGCCAGGACCCGGGCGGTGTGAGTGCCACTGAAAATCAGCTCACATGCTGCCTTTGGCACTCATGCCATAGGTTGCCTATCCCTGCACTAGAGTTACACTTCCATTATGTACCATGGTAGCTTTGGAAGAGAGGACACAGTGGTGGATCATGGGAGACATAGTCCAACCAGGGACCCCAGCCCATAGATAAGAATGGAGGAATGAGGCAGCTGAATAATAACTCCCATGAGGCACTACAGTGGCATTTCCAGATCACGAATTTTCAGCTGAACATTTTCAGTGTTCATTTTTTTGTCAGAAAGTTGACATTTTCCATGGAAGATTTAACTGAAAATGCTGTTGAAATTTTCCATGGGGGTTGGGAAATTTCAGAATTTCTCAGCTCTATATTTGCATAAAGGGAGTATTCTTCCATTTATTTTTGGTGATTTCATGTGGGTAGCTATTGTAAAGTCAGTAGGAGTTGTACACACAGATCTTCCATGCACTAACTGGACAATAGGCAAAATTTTGAAAAGCACCTAAATTACTTGAGTGTCTGAGTTTCACTGGGATTTAGTTGCCGAAGTCACTTAGCATGTCTGAAAACATTACTGAATATTCCTTCTTTTGCACACTTTCAATCTTTCCCAAATATTCCTACAGGTCTCTGACCCAATTCAGCAAATAAATTAAACATATATTAATTTTAAGAACATATTTAAGTTGATTGCTATTCAGAATAGAAATTAAGCATGTTTAATTTCAATTTTAATCACATGCCTAAGTCCTCCTAAAGGCAGTGGGAGTTAAGCATCTGTGTAAGTGCTGTGCTGAATCAAGACCTCAGATTTTAAGCACTGACAATACTCACACCTTCTGCATGTCCATTATACATGTAAAATAAAAGGAACCCAAACTGATGACACATTGATTAAACTAATAATGTTGAACCAAATTCTGCCCTCAGCTACACCAGTTCAACCTCAATCCTTCCATATCCCTTTACTGAAATAGTGGAAGCTGTGTCAGAAGTACGTTGCCAGATCTCACTGTCTTTAGAGTGAAACATGCCTCACACCTTTGCTTTTTTACTAGGCAATTAAAAGTTATAAATCATGGTAACATGCAATCTTCTATGCCAAACTGCTTCTGTCCATTGGCTGTTTATTGGTAGAGGATCCTTGAGGGTGCCTTGCTGATTCACCAGTGTTTCTCAGGCAGAAGTTTATGGTAACTTTTCATTGTTCTTTCACCACATACAGTGTCATCTCATACCCTGGCAGTGACCAGTTTGTATAATTCCCCTTTGCCTGTTGGCCTGTTTCCTGGAGCAACTGCATAACTTATTAACTGAATTTTCTCACATTCACCCGTGTTCACTTTTCCTTCTGGTGCCAATTTCTGCCACTGTATTTCTTTTTTTCATGCTGCAGCATATGCATTCTGACACCTCTAGATTGTCTTGAGATGTTTCCAAGGCATTAGCTTGTTGGCATTCAAAAATGCCCATAAACTCTATTTATCTTTCTTTCAATCCTCCTTTTGGCAGCACAAAGATATGAATCACTGTGCTGAGATGTAACCAGGCATGTGGTACTAATACCACTTCAGCAGTGTCATAGGAAACTGAGACTTCCAGAGAGAGGGTACTTGGGGTATTTATAGGTAGTACCAATCTAAACCCATGGTTACTTCTCCCTTATAACACAGAACAAAGGTTGGACAAACTTTCTGCAGGCACAATATTGTTCTAAAGAACAGAGATGAGAGTAAGGAGGCAAGAGACCATGTACAATGTGCCGTGCATCAGAATGTTTTCAAGTGTAGGATTCCCAGCCATCAATGTAGGGGCGTATCATTACTGGATTGTGCTATTGCTGATCACACTATAATATGTATAACCTTTTAATGTTAACATGTATTTGGCATGCAAATACTATTAACAGTGTTGTTATTCCCTTAAAATTTCCCACCATTATTAATCCTTTCAATGACAGAATAAGGCAGCGGCGTGGAGGGAAGTTTTATTTCTTTAGTAAAAGGTAGAAAATTGCCTGGCTCCTGAAAGCTCTACTCTACCCAAACTGACAGTATTTGGAAGGGACAGGCATTACAAAAGACAGGTGCATTGCAATCTCTCCCACACTGGTTTGCCAGCACATCTCTGGTTCCCTCCTGCAACAAGCGTGCTATTTCAATCTTGCGCATATCCTAAACATAAGCTCTCCATCATGCTGAACTCTAATAAAATCATAACAAACTCTGATCAAATTTATTTGAGCATAAGCTTTCGTGAGCTACAGCTCACTTCATTGGATGCATCCGATGAAGTGAGCTGTAGCTCACGAAAGCTTATGCTCAAATAAATTGGTTAGTCTCTAAGGTGCCACAAGTACTCCTTTTCTTTTTGCGAATACAGACGAACACGGCTGCTACTTTGAAACCTGATCAAATTTGTGATTATGGACACTTTTCCTCATTAGATTAAGCTGAGGCCACTAAACTCATTTCATCTCCAAATTTACCCATAACAGTGGATTATGCTAATTTGCGGTCTTTTAAGAAATGACAGTTAACTATGCCACTGGTCAAAAGGCCTGTCAATTAAACTTTTGGGTGTCTGAAATTCCCACTGAATAACTGGAGCCTGTAAATGGCTGCTGGTGGTATTGAAAAGTTCTTGTATTGGATTTTAAGAGAAACAGGCCAGACTGGTGAAAGAAAGTATATTGCTTTTCTGAGAGAGTCATATAATATTACTCATTATTGAGGATGCCTCTCTAAGACTACTGTAAAAAGCACACTAAGACCACCTTTTAACTATGAATTATATATAAATTTATTTGGAGGATTCAGAAATAGAGAATACAAATACTCTTGGTCTGCACCATTTGGAGCGTCACCAGTGGGTCTGAAGCAAGCTTCATATGACAGAGAAAGGCTGTAGCTGGGAGGAGGCAGCAGCAGTTCCCCACTGTCACCTCCTGGCCATAGCGTTTCCCATCTGCCAGGGAAAGGTTCTGGCAGTAGGGAGGCAGTGGGACACTACACTTCTAAAAATAACCGTGTTGACATGAGAGACACTGCTTCGATGTGTAGAAAGCCCTGCAGGGTTCTGACATGTAGAGAACCTAGGGTGCCTGTGTGTCTGTATTCTACTCTTCTAAGCAGTGCCTCACCGTCTACACTGCTATTTGTATCTGTGCTAACTGGGCATACAATGTTTGTACTCTACATGCTGCTGCAAGGATAGACCTAGTTTTAGGGTATGTCTACACTTGAAGCTGGAGGTGTAATTTCCAGCTCAGGTAGACATATAGGCCACAGCTTTGATGAAGCTGTCATGCTAAAAATAGAAACATAGCCATGGTGGCATGGGCTGTGGAACGGGGTAGCTGCCCTGCGAATAATCCTGCCTGGGACCCTAAGTACTTACTCATCATATCAAAATAACTATGAAAGTACTACTCCTAACTAGCTTGGCACATTTAATAAAAAATAGCCCATCTTTAGCTAGAGAATGGGAAAAAATAACATTTTTTCTCCTGATGCTGAAATAAACATTATTTAACCTTTGCAAATTATGTTAGGGTGGGGTTTTTTGAATAACTGTTTGAAATTAAGTACACAAATTCAGTGTTAGCTAAATCTGATGTGAAATTAAGATATTAAAAGCTGAAAATTAGGTTTCAAAGGAAGGAAAAAAAACCCACTTCAGCCTAAACTGTGGTGCGTCTGCATTAGCAGCATGAAGCTGTATGTATGTTGTTTCACTTTCTTTATAGTCACTGTTCTGTAATCATCACTCCCTCCCTGTAGGGTTTCATGTAGATTCTAAACACAAGTGATATTTGGTTCTTTTAGGAACATTGCATTGTACAACAGCCCCATGATAGGTGATATGATATTCCCAATGCTCAGTGATCCACAGGTTCTTGAAGCCTTATCTTTGAGCCCTCAGGGATTCAAAGCAGCATCTGCTGTGGAACTTCTCCTTTATAGCTCTGTGAAAGCCTATTCTAGGTAGTGTCTAATTAGACACACCCAGAGGGCAGGAACTAAGCAGCTGCACTGCCAGTTTGGTGTGTATTTGGAGAAAAGTTTCCTTCCAAAACCCTATAGCTCTTCCTTCTTATGTTGTTTCCATTTTTCCTCACATTTGGCACAGACTTTGATCTATTCTAGCTGTTCTTTGAATATTTATTCATAAACTCTAAATTATTAAAAGAACCATTGTAATATCAAGGGCAGATTAATCTAAAATGCTAAAATACTGCCATGTTAGGCAAGGTATAAGAAGCAAGAAGATACTATTGATTTATTGTTTCTGAGATATTATTACCATGAACGGAATTGTGAATTAAGTTTCAGCACCATCATCTTTATTCTTCATGATGCAACAACCATTAAGATTCTGTTTCTGACTCTTAGTGAACAATTCTGTCTATGAGAAGTAAAGCTCCTGCTCACACTCCCATAGCTATGTAAGCTGTACAGAACGAATGAAGGTAACGAGCAGGAGTGAACTCTAGTCAGTAACGTGACCAAGTGCGACGCTGAAAACATAGGAAGTAGGGAGCTGCCATTTTTCACAGTTACTTTTCACTGTAGAACCATAGTTTCAATGCTTAACAGTATATGACAGTGAAAGGGCACCAAGACAGAATATTTACCTACCCAGTAATTTGGCTGTCATGCCTTAGAATATGTGTTCTATGCTTCATTTACTGCAAATGTTGAAATGTTTCACTCAACATCCAAGGTGATGACTGTTTTCATAACAAAGTGCCCACACAGTTCCCCACTCCCAAACATTATCACCTCTTTTCTGGGGGAATAAGCTTTAAAGTAGAAAACTCACTTAACATATCTCGGATTTTTAGTGCAACATTATTTTCTGATCCATATTTCCAGATTGTTAGAAAATAAAGCAGACCATATATCGTCTTCAAGTGATGCTGTCATTTTACTGTTGAATATAATTATTACACTAATTAAACATAATTTTACAATAGTGCTTTATTACAGGTGTCATAGATAATTCAGTGAGATTTTATAAAACTGTAAAACAATTGCAAATGAAAGTTACATTTCAGCTTTGCCATGTAAGTCACAATCAAACATTCAAAGCAAACATAGTGAAAGTAAGTGAATATGATTTTATGTGGAATCAGTGAACATACCATAGGATCCTAGCAGCTAAAATGGATGCATCTATAACTTATAAGTGCCAACAGCTGTGACAGATTGAATGATAATAGGTATTTGCAAGCCACATGCGGTTTAGTGCATCCCAGACTACAGAGATATATTTCACTGGGTTCCATATTTTGATATTTCTGTGTGTTTTTGAGCATGCAGTAATTTAGTTTTCTAGCAGTAAGCTGTGGGCTAGTTTTAAGAGCACTGTGTGATAGACAGTAGTATACATGAGCTAATTATTAAGAGATGGAAGTGTAGAATGTTTGGCAAACCTGTGTTTATCCATATCACACCCATAGGAAAAGCACATGGACAGCAGAGTTAAGTGTGTATAGTGAGGGGGAGTGGCCTTGCACTGAGCCACAGGGGGAGGGACCACTCTCTGTTCCATGGTGGGTGGAGCCAGGCTAGGCCTGCCCCTCATGCCAGAAGCTAAGAGTGGGGGCCGGAAGTATAAGAGACAGGATCTCCAGCCCAGTTGAGCCAGAACCTGGGAAGGAGACATATGTCCCAAGCCCGCTGCAGACCCTGGGCTCTGCTCCCGAACCAAGGAGCACCTAGAGAAACCTGACTATGGTCCAGTTTCACTGTCAGAACCCAAGTCAGCATGTTTTGGTGGGATACCCAGTGGCAGAGCCCTGGGCTGGGACCTGGTGAAGTAGGGTGGGCTTAGTTCTCCTACCCCCTGAGTCTGGGGTGGCCACCTACCCCTTGAGGACAAGAGGCCTGTGTATGCCATCTGCCTTAGCCAGGACGCCTGGAAAAAACTGCCTATGACTATTCCCTGCCTCAGGGCCTGACTTCCTTAGACTGTTTGCTGCTCTGCCCTGCCTGAGGGTTTGAGCTCCCTAGAGTGCTTTGCTGCTCTGCCCTACCCTGCCAAAGGGGCCTCAAGCCCTGGCACTTGATTTGCTAATTCCCTGATACTGGACAGTGCCCCAGTGATGCAGTGAGGTAGGGTGACCTCCCACTGAGCCAAAGGGGGAGGGCCAATTGCTAACCCATTATAGTGTGGGAATTTAGTTCTGTCTCATACTTTAAAGGATATATCAGAATTAATTTGTCATTGTTATTAAATTATAAAAGCTAAAGATGGAACACACCCATCACCTATACTGCCAATACAGGGTTGTTGAGTCCCAGTGACAGGATGTAAGTATACAACTAATGTAAAGTCAATCTTAGTACAAAATAAAGAGATACTTAAATATTCAGTAAAAATTAGGTAGAGGAAGACAAGGTCATGGGGAAACAAGAAGCAAATGGCCCTCTAAATAAATTCTAGAACCAAATCCAAACTATTTGGAAACTTCTGAAATATTTGGTAAGTTTTATTCTCTGATATTTGCACATTCTTCTGTATTTCTAGCTTTCCAGCTGAGACTGGTGCCAAAAAAAAAAAAAGCTAAAAAATCATCAATAGAGGGTGTTTTCCAGTATTCCCAGCCTGACTGGAAGCAGAGTATTGGAAACCTTCTTGAAAGAGCCTTTTCTCATGAGTTTCAAACTCAATTCTGAAGAGTCAACAGATTCAGATAAGGTTTGGATTAGCTTTCAGACTCCTGAGGCCTTATCTGATCCAAACCCAAACTCTGAACCTTCTGAGGTACTCCTAACACTAGTAAAAATGTGAAAAATACTTATCCTGCATGTACAGCAAAAAGCTCTTACAGGCCCTGATCCAAAGGCCACTGAAGTTCGTGGAAGGACTCAGCTTGATGGCAGCCATTTTGCATGGGGCTTATAATGTCAGGCTATGTCTATACTGCAAAGGTACAACTATAAGTTGGGTGGATATGCCAGCACTAGCTTTAACTTAGCAAGTTCACTAAGAATAACAGTGAAGAAGCAGCAGCATGGACTAGTATCACAAGTACAAACCCATGTAGACTGCCTGGGCTTTTACAGCATACATTGAAGCCCATGTCACTGCATCTTCACTGCTATTTTTAGCATGGTAAATAGATAAAAACTAGTCCGGGTATGGCTACCCAAACTGCGCTTCACATCTCGGATTGCAGTGTAGCCATAGTCTGCATAGTGAATGTACAATTCTGTTAAGCTATGACTATACTAGCAAAATTCAGATCTGCAATGCTCTGCTAAAACAGCTTTGCTTGTGATAGCAATGGTGGTATCCGTAGTGTAAGATGGGGTAAATATTTTTAACCACCTTGTTTTAGGGATAGGTGGGACAGAGATAAAAATGCCTGCACCCCACCTACATTACAGTTCCACTGTTACAAATGGTAAGGAATTATGGATCCATTTTTTTTACTAGGGTAGGTACTTAACATAAGAATAAGAACATAAGAATGGCCATACGGGGTCAGACCAAAGGTCCATACAGCCCAGTATCCTGTCTGCTGACAGTGGCCAATGTCAGGTGCCCCAGAGGGAGTGAACCTAACAGGTAACGATCAAATGATCTCTCTCCTGTCATCCAGCTCCACCCTCTGACAAACAGACATTCCAGCTCCCTTCTCTGATAGTGCCTAGTATCCTACCCCACAATAATAGCAGCAGTTGGCTATTCAAGTGGGATCATAACTAAGCAGTTTCTCATTTTTATTTTGCCCTTTAAAAAGAAACTCCAATCTTATTATGAATGAAAAGTCATCAAAAGTTAGGAAAAGAAAAAAGAGCTCAGATTCAGCCATCAGTTACACCTATGTAATTTATTTGCATTAGTTAATCCTCCTTTCCTTTGAGGTTTCCAGCCCTTTCATTCCCTCTTCTTGCTCCCTTCCTCACCTTCTTTTCCTAAGAAGACGTTATTGGGTATCTGATTAAATGTTAATTAGTGACTTCAGTGGGGTTGCATGCATGAAACTGAGAACAGAATATCGCCCAAGGAATTTTTAATTAGTCAAATATATAATAAGAAAAGAAAACCAAAATAGTGTACAGCTTTTAATATAATAACCTAAAAATCTGAGCACGCTTTCAGGAATCACAGTTTCTCCATCAGCACATAAGGAAAGAAAAGCCAAGGGCTGAAGTTATGCTGGTAGGGTGTCACTTCAAATTTAAATTTAATTTGATTCAATACAAATATATGAAAATTAAAAAGAAAATAAAAATAAAGTAAGTACAGGTGTGGATTGAAGTTCCTCTGTGAATTTAATTATGAAATCTGTCCTGCAGTTGCTTTGTTCTTTTTAAATTAAAACTTTAAATACACTCATAATTTTATAATTTTAAACACAGTTATTTAAGGTGTGTGTGGTGTATTGTGATGTACTTGTTTCAATAGTTAATGAGTGTAAACGGCTTTGAAGAGGAAATGGCATGTGTGAATCCTAAATAAAATATTAGGGATTTGCTTTTGTTTAGCTTTTTCTAGCAACAGACTTACCTGTATGCACTGACAGTGGAATTCACACATGGTACAGCGGGTAAAGCTTACAGAAAGTCATGTACAGAGGCACCAAGAGGGCAAATTGCAGGTAGAGTGGCTGTATGGGGTGCCTATGCACCTTCTAGGTGCCATGGAACGAGTCTGTGCATAGGCTTGTGTTGTAAGCCGTCAAAAGAGATTCAACAGGGAAGGGTCCTGGGATGTGTGTTTCCCATATCCAGTCACCCATACACCACGTTCAATTGCGATTGTGGCTGCTATTTCAGCCCATGGAGACTGGAGTACCCGCCACATGTGAGAACAGCTGGGTGATGATTTCACCTATATCTCGTAGAATAATTCCATATAATCTCATTATAAAGGGAATTCTTCCCAATTGCAGTGAACAAAAAAAGTTACTCCCCACCCCTCCCCATAAACAGGTGATTACAATAATGGTGTCCGGTCTGTTGTGCTGTTGTCTGCTGTCACAGGGTTTCATCCAGCTTGCTCTGAAGTCAATGGGGTCAGGTGTGTCTCTCCATTGACTTAATAGGAAGTTGAATTTGGGCCCATATTGAAGAGGAATAGGGATGAAAGAAGTTTCAGCATTTCAGCACATTTGATGCTCCTTATTGAAGCTTTATACTGTCCTTCATGGTAAGGGATGAGAGTGCAATGTATCATGCTAAATGTGACTACATTAGTTCACAATTAGGTGGTTCTTCTTCAGTTCCAATATGGTGTCACCCAACAGCCTTCCTCTCCTATCTGCCATGCTAAAAATGAAGCAAGTAATTGTGAAGCCAGTTACGCCTATTCCGTCTTTGACAAACCCCATAGCACAGACAATCCTCAGTACATCAGCTAGGAGAGGACCCCAGGCTCCATGTTCAGCAAAGAGGGAGTGTCGCCATAGGAAATACATTATCGTACCAAGTTAAGGCAACGTAAATTCCCCAAATTGTTTGTTATACCGAGGACACAGTTTAATTAGCAACCTGCAGGTCTGTAGTGTCTCGCATTCAGAAAGCTCTGGATGTGCTATACAAACTGTGTGCTAGCTCAGGTATTACTTCATTTACCACGATGCAGCTATCTCTGGGTAGTATTTATAATGCATGCCATAAATAACATTGCTGCTGGTGGTGATTGTTCCTATACAATTTAAAAAAAATGGTAGTATTGTATATTCTGCCCCTGTCTCTGGGCCCAGTGAACATTTCCTTCTGGGGTTGGAAGCCCAAACACTGCGACATTGTACTGGTATAAAAAAATCAGACGGTGAAACTGATGAGAGAACCTGACTAGCCGAGGTCCAGCAGCCAAGCTTGAGTGAAGCAGGACAAGTGCACAAGTTGTTTAAAAATAATGAAAAGTCAATTTAGATTTTTTTTAAATAAAATATTTCCTTTCAGTGGACTAACGTTCTATTAGCAATATTGGTGGGGAGTATTTGTTTTCAATATGCTCTATCTTGACTAAAAGAAAAGGAGTACTTGTGGCACCTTAGAGACTAACCAATTTATTTGAGCATAAGCTTTCGTGAGCTACAGTGCACTTCATCGGATGCATACTGTGGAAAGTGTAGAAGATCTTTTTATACACACAAAGCATGAAAAAATGCCTCCCCCCACCCCACTCTCCTGCTGGTAATAGCTTATCTAAAGTGATCACTCTCCTTACAATGTGTATGATAATCAAGGTGGGCCATTTCCAGCACAAATCCAGGGTTTAACAAGAGCGCCGGGGGGGGGGGGGAGGGGGGGGAGTAGGAAAAAACAAGGGGATATAGGTTACCTTGCATAATGACTTAGCCACTCCCAGTCTCTATTCAAGCTTAAGTTAATTGTATCCAATTTGCAAATGAATTTCAATTCAACAGTTTCTCACTGGAGTCTGGATTTGAAGTTTTTTTGTTGTAATATTGCAACTTTCATGTCTTTAATCACATGACCAGAGAGATTGAAGTGTTCTCCGACTGGTTTATGAAAGTTATAATTCTTGATATCTGATTTGTGTCCATTTATTCTTTTATGTAGAGACTGTCCAGTTTGACCAATGTACATGGCAGAGGGGCATTGCTGGCACATGATGGCATATATCACATTGGTGGATGTATAGGTGAACGAGCCTCTGATAGTGTGGCTGATGTTATTAGGCCCTGTGATGGTGTCCCCTGAATAGATATGTGGGCACAGTTGGCAACGGGCTTTGTTGCCAGGATAGGTTCCTGGGTTAGTGGTTCTGTTGTGTGATATGTGGTTGCTGGTGAGTATTTGCTTCAGGTTGGGGGGCTGTCTGTAGGCAAGGACTGGCCTGTCTCCCAAGATTTGTGAGAGTGTTGGGTCATCCTTCAGGATAGGTTGTAGATCCTTAATAATGTGTTGGAGGGGTTTTAGTTGGGGGCTGAAGGTGACGGCTAGTGGCGTTCTGTTATTTTCTTTGTTAGGCCTGTCCTGTAGTAGGTGACTTCTGGGAACTCTTCTGGCTCTATCAATCTGTTTCTTCACTTCCGCAGGTGGGTATTGTAGTTGTAAGAATGCTTGATTGTAGTTTCCTCAGGAAGTCAGTGGTGTCTTGAAGGTAGCTGGGAGTGTTGGTAGCGTAGGGCCTGAGGAGGGAGTCTACATAGCCAGACAATCCTGCTGTCAGGATGCCAATGCCTGAGATGATGGGGCGCCCAGGATTTCCAGGTTTATGGACCTGGAAATCCTGGGCGCCCCATCATCTCAGGCATTGGCATCCTGACAGCAGGATTGTCTGGCTATGTAGACTCTTTCCTCAGGCCCTACGCTACCAACACTCCCAGCTACCTTCGAGACACCACTGACTTCCTGAGGAAACTACAATCCATCGGTGATCTTCCTGATAACACCATCCTGGCCACTATGGATGTAGAAGCCTTCTACACCAACATTCCACACAAAGATGGACTACAAACCGTCAAGAACACTATGCCCGATAATGTCACGGCTAACCTGGTGGCTGAACATTGTGACTTTGTCCTTACCCGTAACTATTTTACATTTGGGGACAATGTATACCTTCAGATCAGCGGCACTGCTATGAGTACCCGCATGGCCCCACAGTATGCCAACATTTTTATGGCTGACTTAGAACAACGCTTCCTCAGCTCTCGTCCCCTAATTCCCCTACTCTACTTGCGCTATACTGATGACATCTTCATCATCTGGACCCATGGAAAAGAAGCCCTTGAGGAATTCCACCATGATTTCAATAATTTCCATCCCACCATCAACCTCAGCCTGGTCCAGTCCACACAAGAGATCCACTTCCTGGACACTACAGTGCTAATAAACCATGGTCACATAAACACCACCCTATACCGGAAACCTACTGACCGCTATTCCTAGCTACATGCCTCCAGCTTTCACCCTGACCACACCATACGATCCATCGTCTACAGCCAAGCTCTGCGATACAACCGCATTTGCTCCAACCCCTCAGACAGAGACAAACACCTACAAGATCTCTATCAAGCATTCTTACAACTACAATACCCACCTGCGGAAGTGAAGAAACAGATTGATAGAGCCAGAAGAGTTCCCAGAAGTCACCTACTACAGGACAGGCCTAACAAAGAAAATAACAGAACACCACTAGCCATCACATTCAGCCCCCAACTAAAACCCCTCCAATGCAATATTAAGGATCGACAACCTATCCTGAAGGATGACCCAACACTCTCACAAATCTTGGGAGACAGGCCAGCCCTTGCCTACAGACAGCCCCGCAACCTGAAGCAAATACTCACCAGCAACCACATATCACACAACAGAACCACTAACCCCGGAACCTATCCTTGCAACAAAGCTCGTTGCCAACTGTGCCCATATATCTATTCAGGGGACACCATCACAGGGCCTAATAACATCAGCCACACTATCAGAGGCTCGTTCACCTGCACATCCACCAATGTGATATATGCCATTATGTGCCAGCAATGCCCCTCTGCCATGTACATTGGTCAAACTGGACAGTCTCTACATAAAAGAATAAATGGACACAAATCAGATATCAAGAATTATAACATTCATAAACCAGTCGGAGAACACTTCAATCTCTCTGGTCATGCAATTAAAGACATGAAAGTTGCAATATTACAACAAAAAAACTTCAAATCCAGACTCCAGTGAGAAACTGTTGAATTGGAATTCATTTGCAAATTGGATACAATTAACTTAGGCTTGAATAGAGACTGGGAGTGGCTAAGTCATTATGCAAGGTAACCTATTTCCCCTTGTTTTTTCCTACTCCCCCCCCCCCCCCCGTCGCTCTTGTTAAACCCTGGATTTGTGCTGGAAATGGCCCACCTTGATTATCATGCACATTGTAAGAAGAGCGGTCACTTTAGATAAGCTATTGCGAGCAGGAGAGTGGGTTTGTGTGTGTGTGTTGGGGGGGGGGGGTGAGAAAACCTGGATTTGTGCTGGAAATGGCCCACCTTGATTATCATACACATTGTAAGGAGAGTGATCAATTTAGATAAGCTATTACCAGCAGGAGAGTGGGGTGGGGGGAGGTATTTTTTCATGCTTTGTGTGTATAAAAAGATCTTCTACTCTTTCCACAGTATGCATCCGATGAAGTGCGCTGTAGCTCACGAAAGCTTATGCTCAAATAAATTGGTTAGTCTCTAAGGTGCCACAAGTACTCCTTTTCTTTTTGCGAATACAGACTAACACGGCTGTTACTCTGAACTCTATCTTGACTGTATCCCTTTAATTGAGAGCTGCCTCAGGTCCTCTGTGACTTCTACATTCAACACATAGTACATGTGGCATGTTGTCAGAAGAATTCCTGAGTCTTTCACACCACAATCCCTATAAATGTCATGCATTAATCACACTCAAATGCATTCATGTTGATAAAAAAGGCAAAAAATATGTACCTTTATTGTACTCTACAGTCATCAGAGCTTTACTTTTTCTTGTTTAAAACAATACAAGTTAGCAAATTTCAGGGACAATGTTACATAGCAAGATCCAATGGCTAGAAGCTGAAGCTAGGCAAATTGAGGCTAGAAATAAGATGAACGTTTTTAACAGAGAGGGTTATTAATCATTGGACAAATTTACCAAGGTTTGAGGAGGATTCTTAATCATGGCCAATTTTTAAATCAAGATTCAAAGTCTTTCTAAAAAATATTCTCTAGTTCAAACAGGAATTAATTCAGGGAAGTTCTAACTTGTATAAGAGGTCTGACTAGATCAGTGGTTCCCAAACTTGTTCCACCGGGCTGAGGGACATACTGGCCGCTGCTTCCAGCAGCTCCCATTGGCCTGGAGCAGCGAACTGCGGCCACTGGGAGCCACGATTGGCTGAACCTGCGGATGCGGCAGGTAAACAAACCGACCCGACCCACCAGAGGCTTCCCCTGCACAAGTGGCAGAACAAGTTTGGGAACTACTGGACTAGATGATCACAGTGGTCCCTTCTGGTCTTCTAATCTATGGATATATATACAGCCAGATCATCAACATTTGCCTAAATCTTATATTTTTCCCGCTACAATAAAAAAATAGTAAGCCAGGTCACCTGCCCTCCTTCATTCCTCCTTTTTTGAGCCAGATATCTTGCCCCAAGGTCTCACAAAGCTTAATTTTTCTTGTCCCACCCAGTTCCTGTGATGTTAATTGAAAACATCATCTTGTTAAGGAAGACAAATAGTGAATGACCTGGGAGTCAGCCTGTACCACAGCCTGAGTTGCAACTAATTATGCTGTGGGCCCTTTTTATTTCTTCTGTACTGATCTAGATATGGGAGAAGGAAACATTTCTGCATGGGGCCACAGGTGGTAACAGAAGTATCAGAGGTGGAAATCATTTAGATTCTGTCTGAGCTGGCAGTAGAAGTATGCTATCTACATCCATTTTCGGCATTGTTGTAGCGATCATAGTGTTAGCATGATTTCAGTTTCTAGTGTGGACAGAGATATTTTGAAATATTTATGCAAGCAGAAATCATGCAACGAACCCCTGCTTCTTGACCCGGGGGTTACAATCCCCAAGGGAATGTGGGTCATGAAAAGAAATAAGGGCGGTGGGAAGGGTGTCATGTGGCATTGAAAATTATATTACAGCCTAAAGCAAAGGAAATCTCACTCCCTTACCCTTCAAGGTCAGGTATTCTCTATCCACAATTTGAAACATGCATGCATGCACACAGACAAAATCAAATAAATTATATAGACTTATCACTGATACACTTTTACTCTTTCTTTTATAGTAAGGCTGTTGGGGAAAAAAACTGACTTTGAATAAAGGGATGCAATCCTGAAAATGTTGAGAAACACTGGTCCAGACTATTCCTCTTGTAGCTGTATAACATGCTTACAAATGTAATACTTTTTGGAGCTGTGTTGCCAGTACATAAAAAACCTTGTCATAACCACAACCAATTTAAAATAAGACAGGCATAGTCTGAAGTTCCACAGAAGTTAAGTTATTACATGGTTGAGCTTCCCAAGCTCAATCGCAAAAGCTTTTTAAACAATACAAATCCTTAGGCTTCTCTTTAAAAAACATCTAGTTAATGCTTTTGGCCATTGTTAAAGATTGACCTGATCTTGCTCCAATCAAAATCAATGGGAGTTTCGAATGACAAATCCATTTGTGTGTGTGTATGTGTGTGTGTGTACAGTATATCCTGGATCAAATACAATTGGATCACCCTCCTACAATGGTCAGATTTTGGAGAATAGGTGTAAACAGAATTCAGGGTCTGGATGGGGACTTCTGTGGGGTCTTGGTTAATTTTGCTTGAGCTGATCTTTGATTCTAAGTCATTTCCAGTTTTTATCAGTTTGAGAATAAGGTCTGAAAAACACTGCTAATGATAAAAGTCCCTTATTCATCCTTTACCACAACATGTTTTCATGTAAAGAGTCTTAATGGCCTTTAGTGTGTGTATGGGGGTGGGGGGGATGTGAGAGAACCTGGATTTGTGCAGGAAATAGCCTGACTTGATTATGTAAAGAGTTGTCACTTTGGATGGGCTAGCACCAGCAGGAGAGTGAATTTGTGTGGGGGGGTGGAGGGTGAGAAAACCTGGATTTGTGCTGGAAATGGCCCACCTGATGATCACTTTAGATAAGCTATTACCAGCAGGACAGTGGGGTGGGAGGAGGTATTGTTTCATATTCTCTGTGTATATATAAAGTCTGCTGCAGTTTCCACGGTATGCATCCGATGAAGTGAGCTGTAGCTCACGAAAGCTCATGCTCAAATAAATTGGTTAGTCTCTAAGGTGCCACAAGTACTCCTTTTCTTTTTGCGAATACAGACTAACACGGCTGTTACTCTGAAACCTGTTAAAGAGGTCACTTGTGCATCAAGTTTTGTGTCTAGTAACGAGTGCATTTTCAAAGTCACATTATCTCACTGGATTGTTTACTCCAAGCATCCAATGCTCGTTTATATTAAGGCCCCCTTATGCCACTCTTGCAGTGTAAAAGGGCCTTAAAATGGGTGTAAATTATATTTATGCTATTTTTAAGGTCCTTTATGCTACCAGAGTGGTGTAAAAGGACCTTAATGAAAATGAGAATTGGGCCCTCTGCACTTTCTTTAAGGCTTTTATTTGCTATTTTAGCTGTGTGTACATGTGCGTGTGTGCATGCACATGAAAGAGAGAGAGAGCACAGTTGGTGCAAAAAGTTCCATATAATCTTTCTCCTCAATTATGCAGTTACATATATTTTTAAAAAGTGATTTAAAATAACAAATCAGCAAAAAGTGTGCAGTTTTTCTTTCTAATGTTTAGATACATCTCATGGCAGAGCTAAATTTGATAAGCAAAAAGGGAAACATTTAAAAAAGTATCTTTTAGACATATCAGTGGGCAAAGAAAAAGACATTTCTAGCTAATAAATAAATGAAAAACTTGAATTGGTGGAGGGTTTTTTTGGCCATATTTTTCCTTGACTGCATGCAGATTTTAGGGTGTCAGTTTTGAAGACAGTACGTTATGTGAAGGGACTACATCTCTGTGTATATATATTTTTTTTTATAGGGGAAATACAGAGTGACACAAAAGTAGTGGCTCATTGCCACTTCAGATGAGCAGCAAAATACCTTTGCTTCAGCCCATCACACAGATATGCCGGTGATCAGCAGAGGGGAATATAACACAAAATACTATCTAAATGTTTTTATCTTTATTTTTTTATTAAGAAAATATTCACTCTTTTAACCTCAAGTGTAGAAACATAAGTGATCATCTCAGGGTAACATTCCTTTCTCTGACCTGCCACTATGATCTCTCATGTATTCTGAACTAGGTCCGTGTGCTGAACGTCCATTCATGTCAATGTACAGTATGCAGTATAGAGCACAGCAGTTCTGCAGTGCAGATGGTAGGGAAGAATTTGCCCTAAGTGAATAAAAGTAAGGAAAGTAGTTAGCAAATGATGAAAATAAGAAAATGACAACAAGCACATCTGACAATTAGAGTTATGCTGGGTCATCTCTTCCTTGTGAAATATGTTCTGTGATTGGTTACTACCTTTGAATAAACATTGACACAGAACTCATAAATATACAAGACACAGATTAAATAGCAAATTGGCAGATATTGATTATTAAATGAGTAAGAATTGAAGAGTTTGCATATGTTCTGTATCCTGCTAGAAAAATGGTGCCATCTCATGGTATGAAAATCATCTTGCAAAAGGAACTGTTGAAAATTATAATGAATACCTTATTGTTGCACTGAACTAGAATGTTTTATTGGAAGAGGTAGGAATTAACTCATAGGAGGAAGAAACTCAGAGTAGGTGACAAGAGAATCACCACATTTTGAGTGGGTGTTGTGTGGTGGTAACATGAGTATTGTCTGTGCAATAAATGTCACTTAGGAAATATTTCAGATGGCAAATAAATCTAATAAAAGTAAAATAATTTCTCAGGCATTTCCTTAAGCCATCTATACAATTCTCTTAATAAATAATAAAGGAGTAAAGTGCTTAGTTTTGTCTGATCTCAATATTCATCATGGCCAACAAAGAAGAGACAGAAAATCAGAAGAAAATCAGAAGCACAACTGCTTAGATATGCGTTGCCTTTTACACTGTTTACCCCCAAGGACTTTGTGACTTTTTTAAAAATAACTTCTGTGTTTCAAACTTTTTAATCACTTTTTATCTCAAGTATGAACATTGTTTAAGAAAATAATCCAATGGAGAAAGATTTCATCACCCATGTCAGATGTGAGTGGATAAAAACAAACAAAAACCCCAGATACTAATATTGGTAGTTTAATAGAAAAATTCCAGTCTTAACAAGATTTAGATTACAGAATCAGAACCAAATTATGGCATGCTGTACTAATGAGGCTACAAAGTGGCTTCAGGTAAACAGAATTGTAATTTCAGGTGCAAAATCAGTCACCTGTGAGATTCCCAACAGACCAAAGAAACACATTGAAACTGACTAAGAAAATTAATTAAACATTTTTACATAATGGCCGAAGAGTGTATTCCCTCATTCACAACAACCTCCGTATGCATACCAAATTTCATGGAAACCAGACTTTATTCTACATCTCATATTTAGAATCTTTATCTAAGGAATGAATGAGACAATTTTCTCCATTATCTGCTTATACGCTTCTCCTTGAAGTGATCGTTACTTTCCTTTTTTGCTTTTGATGTTAGGAAGAGCATGGTGCACCTTTACAGAAATTCAAAATGCACAAATTAAGTGTCAAACCATTAGAAGTGACCTGACGATATTTAGATTTCTCTTAAAATTCCATCTTGTTTCAAGTGTCACAGTAATGCTAGTTTTTCCTAGTATCTTGGCATGAAGTCTGTTGTTGGCAATGGATGTCATGGGACTATAACCATAGAAAGACTAACTGGTAGAGCTATGCCAATCATTTTGCACACAATACACTCCCAGGAAACTTGATATAATCTTTTCAGGTTTGCAACTGTATTGAAAAAAATTAAATTTATCAATAGAAATTTCTCAAATTTCACCATAAAAAATAAAACCAAGGGGAGGAGGCAAAGAGAGGAAGCAAGGTATTTTGGAACAGAGGAGGGGAATGTTAAAGAGTCAAAGCACTGCATGCTGGGGAAGGGGACAAGGATATAAAGGAGCTCCCTTCTGTTTACTTCAGAGAGACTTGGGGAAAGCAACAGATTGATGGTGAGACTTTCCATTGACTAGGGTCTGAGCCAAGGCCAGCAGTAGGGCTCCCAGAGGAGAGAGAGTCAGGGAAAGAGATTGGCTGAATAATCCCGAGGAAAGAGTCTGGTAGGAGGTCTAAGAGGAAAATAGGTAAGTGTAGAAAATGAATATGGGGAAAAGTAAAACAGGAATGGTTGAGTTTGGCTCAGCCAGCCACTTCACTGTTGAGGGTCTCAGGACAGAATCCGTGGTAGCAGGAGGTATGGCACACTGAGCACCAGGGTACCACCCAGACATGTTATACCCCTGCAACCAAGGGAAAGAACTTTGTAAATGCTTGCATTCCAAGGGAGAGACTGAGTGAAGTACCATTCCACCTCAAAGAGGAGAGAAGATGGACAGGAAGTTGGGTGGAAGATTTGGGTTTTCATTTTGTTTGGGCTTTTTACCACTAAATAGGGGGACATTTTGGTTTGACTGAGGATAAAACTAACGACTGAAAGGGTGGGGAAATTGAGGTATGACTGCATTCGTACATCAGACAATATAACAACTCCTCCCACCATTCCGTGAGCATGTGTGTACACACAGCCTATCTGTTCTGAGAAGTCCCACAGTTGTAAGTAAAGAGGAAGAAGTTCTGCTGCAGAATTACTGGTAAATGTTCTATTGTACTACAGTGTACATCGCTTTTATGTGATATTCAGCCTGTATTTGTTTGTCCCCAAATCTTTGGCAGTTAAAAAACAAATAATAAATAAAATGTTGCATTATGCCCAAGGCCTGTTACCAAATTTAGCTTACTATTGTATGATTCTCAATTGAGGGGATCAGTTAAGTTGGAAAGTGAAATTGTAACTCTTGAGAAAAAAAAATGGTTATCAAAGAACTTTTCTTTAGATTTGAAATAGCAACATTATTCAAATGATTCCCTAAAGATTTCCAACGATTTTCAAAAGCCCCAATGTTAGCCAAAGCTGGCTCCCATTGAAGTCAATGTTAAAACTTTCAACATCAATGATTTTGAAAGTTGCACCATAGGCATTTAGGATAATTGTCACAGCAAACAATGCTTCTGTTTGTTTGTTTGTTTAAGAGCTATTAAAGAGGGATAGAGGAAGAGATTCATTTAAAACAAACTCCTTCAGAGCTTCATGTACATCTCAAAGCTAAGAATGGTCTTCAAGGATGAAAAAATGTCTTAAAATGCACGTCTGCACTTCCACTGAAGACTAAAATATTAAAACATAGGTTGTTTACAATCAAGCCTTGATCTCAGAAGCTGCTCCACTGGAGAGGACCCTTGGGTGAGACCCCACTGATTTTCATGATGCTCCCAGCAGTTCAGCCTGCAGTAACAAGGTTCTGGCTTTTATTATTATTATTATTTCCCAGCTGCTGTCTGGTTGGAGAGCAGAAGAAGCAGGAGGCTATGAAAAATTCCCATGGAACTGAATAGAAAATGATCAATTTAGTCAATCTACACAAGATGACATTTCCAAAGAATTTTCAATTTTAGTACAAACAGATTTGTACAGTAAAATCCTATTGCTCCTTTATTACTTTGGACTTAAAGTGGTAAGTAAGCCATCAAAGAAATGTTAGCATTAAATTAAAACAAAATCAACATCTTCCACCAGTGGTATATGCTGTCCTGTGCACTATATAATGTAATCCTCAGCATTGCTTTCTAAATATAAGTTTGCTTGTTACCACGTGAACATCATGCCTAAGTTTGCCTCTTAGAAAGCTTGGCAATTTGCAGCTGAGGAGGGGAGAGAGACACCCAACAACCCAAAAGCAGAATCAGAACATATTTCAATCTCAAATGGAAACTCATGCTGTATCTTTTATGAAGGATTTAGCTTAAAATCGTTAAGTAGCTGATAACAAGACAACTAGCAGGTTTGGAATCAATATCCCTGAGGTACTTGCTTCTGGGTATCAGTCCATGAATAATATTGCTTTACATGTCTTGAGATCTTCTATACATTAATATTTAACTTGGAGAGTGATGGAAGGGGGAGCAAATGAAAGATGGAAATGAGAATTTCTGGCACATGGAAAGAAGTTTTTTGTGAGGAAAAAGCAAATTTCAAAGTGAATAGATAGGTTTTGATTCAAGCATACTGGCAGAGGGAAGAGTCAATTATACCTCTCTGAACCAGCTGATTTCTTCTCTGTCTGAGGGTCTTGCCATCTGCTCTTTGCTTGGGTTTCTACCAAGGAGGTGTGACTTTAAATTGCTGTTGTGTCTCAACAGAAACTGCAGAGGTGATGCATTCCATTCTAAGGCTACCTCATCTAAGACCCCTTCCCAACCAGCACCACTTGGGGTAGTCTGGCTGCTTAAAGACCTCCCACCATAGGAGGGGAGATTTCATCTTCTTATATTCTGCAGAAGTCTCATGCCTGGCAGATTTAAAGCCACCAAGTGTTTATAGCAGGAGAAGCCAGTGTTGGACCAGAAGTGAATATGTGCCATTCTATAAGAAATCCATTCCTGAGTCATCTAAATATCAAGCATCATTTGTATGGTAGTGTGATGTGGTGAGATCCCCACACTAGCCCTGCAAGAGTAGAATTCATCCAGGTGTGCCCAATCAGCTAACTAGGCTTCAAATGGGAGCTTTTCGCTGTAGGCAGCTAATTAGGAACAGACTCACCTGTGCAGGAACAGGTGGGGCTCATAAAGCCAGGAAGCTGGGTTCAGATTGGGATAGCTGCTGAGAAAGGGCCATCATTTCCTGGGAAGAGAGTTCTTGGAGTTGGCACACCCAGAGAGAGAACAGGATCCAGAGAGTAGGAAGCAGTCCAGGGAAGGATCAGTGAAGTTAGAGGGAAGAGGCCTATAACTGCTGACCTAGGGTCCCTGGACTGGAACCTGGAGAAGACTCTGAGCCTGAGTTCCCCTATCAACCATTGAGGGAATGGTATTGCAGTAAATGGGAAAACTGCCTAGAACTGTTGATTGACTGAACCCTGGAAGGGGAACACTGAGTGACCTAGCTGGAGGGCTAACTCACAAAGAGGGCACTGCAGGTCTTGGAGCAAAAGGGGCTGCAGACCAGGGTCAGAGTGATGGCATGCAAATTGCAGACGGAGGCATTAGCCTCAAGAGCTAATCCCCAGAGTGACCAGGAAGAGGTGCTAGACCAGGGGTGAGTGGAGCACCCTGGGACAGATGGCATTTGAGCACTTGCTATGGGCTAAAAGATTTTGATCTCAGGTGTGGTTGTGCATAGTATTTTGGCATAAACATAACAACGGGGGGGGGGGAGAATATACTATGTAATTTTTAAGAAACAAGTAGCTAGTTGACTTGTATTTAGCAACAAATCTGCATATGAATCTCTTCTGCCTGGCCATGAAACTGTGTGAGCCCCAGACTAAAGACATATGAAGCTTTCATAAGGAAACCCAAAGCAGGCAAAAGCCCCTTGATCTGATTTTCAGAATGTGCTAAGCCCCCATCCTCTTAAAAGCTGGCTCCCTTAAGGCATCCTGATTGGGCACCCAAAATCATGAGCTAGGAAATGTTGGTCTAAGTGGGTGAACGCACGGAAACAAAAGTAGCAAAAAGGGTATGGCAAGCCCCTGTGATGTGGAACAAATAAGTTCTATTTTTCAACTCTACCTCAGAATTGCAAGCTTTATTTATCTGGGGCTCCTGAGTGGCTGACACATGCATTTATTTGTAATCACTTTCAAAATCTGGACTAAACAGTTAAAACAATCAAGCCTTCATGCACAATGCTTGTATCTAATGCAAATCACAAATAAAGGCAAAGTCTTCTGAACTGCTACACAGTGTGGATGATATTTATTTCAGACCCATATTTCTTTCTGTATTGTGTAAACCTGCAGTTATCTCACTATTAAGTACTGTGCAAATGATTTGACACTTGATATGCTTGGGTGTGAAACTCAGCTCATGAAAAACTTTACACATTAAAGAAATGAACATTATGCTAAGCTTTCTCCTGTGCTCTGTGTTATGTCCATCATTTTGTGTCTGTTTATAACAATTTAAAGACCTTTTTTCACACCTTCAAGGTCTCCAGGGAGCTACTAGATGGGAAAAGTGTATGCTGGTGCCTAAATGGTTTTAAAATATTTCATCCATTGGTACTGTTTCAGCTGATACTTGGAGGATGGCATGGATTTGGAAAGGCATTCAGCATATAATAATGAATGTTGTGCATCTGAACATCATTACAACCATCTAGTCACATTAATTTTCAAATGCCAGGCATCAATTCCAGTATATTGTGGTCCGCACTGAACAGACTGAGTGTGATAATTACACAATCTCTGTTCAAGCTTGCTGAGAAGCATGTTTTGATCATGGTGAGGCTGATGCTGCTTTATGGAGGTGGATTATGCCGTTGGTTTTATTCTGTGCTACACATTTTCACCCCAAAATACTAAATCCACCAAAGGATTTAGGAACCTAACTGCAACTTCAGGTGCCTTAAGTCCAAAATTTAGATTCTCAAAACCCCTGCTGAGTTGCTGTTTAACCCTCTAGGCCAGTGGTGGGCAACCTGCAGGCCACACATAGCCCATCAGGGTAATACGCTGGCGGGCCACGAGACCATTTGTTTATATTGACTGTCCACAGGCACGGCTGGCCGTAGCTCCCAGTGACTGTGGTTTGCCAATGGGAGCTGCGGGAACCAGCACAGACCTCAGGGACGTGCTGGCCACCACTTCCCGCAGCTCTCATTGGCTCGGAACGGCAAACTGCGGCCACTGGGACCTGTGGGTGGCCGTGCCTGTGGACGGTCAATGTAAACAAAATGCCTCGCAGCCCACCAGTTGATTACCCTGACAGGCTGCAGGTTGCCCACCACTGGTGTAGGCACATAAGTTTCTGCTGGTACCAAGCAGCTCAGTGCCTAAATCCCAGCAAGTTTCTCAAACTCAGAGTCTCCCTCATGAGCTATCTAACCTGCAGGGCCCAGTCTGGTAGACACTCTTAGGGCACTCGCACAAACCACTGCTCAGGAGGAGGTGGTACCCCTCCCTTATATTTAAATATTCTTTGGAGCAGGGACTGGACCCTCCTTCTCCCCAGGCAGTGTACTTACCACAGGACTATAGTGATATTTTTTCTCTCACTGGTCCAATGACTATTTAAATATTTTATAGTTGAAAAGCTTCAGCAGGAGACATCATGAGAAGCCAACCCTATGCTATCCCATGGTCCATTGGTTAGAGCAGTCGGTTGGGAGCCCAGACACTGCTTTGAATCAGTCAGAGTAGAGATTTGAACCTGGGTATCCCATATCCTGGCTGAGTATTTGTGACATTACCCAGGGTAAAATCTGGACTCCTGAAAACTGTGTCCACTGAATTCTGTAGCGTGGGCTAAGTTCCCTCTAAGCTGTGCAGCTGCACAGCTAGCAATTAAGCCCCACGCAGGGGCTCAGGGACCCAAGGCAGACCTGCCACGGTGGGGACCAGTGCCCGGCCCCATCTGGGGCAGATGCACCCCTCCCCCCGGCTCCAGCACGGAACTGCCCCAGATTTGCCACAATTGGGGAAGAGGCGACCCTCCCTCAACCCCAGCACGGAGCTGCCACGCCGGGGAGAGGTGCCCCTCCCCATTGGTCCCAGCGCGGAAGCTGCCGTGGCCAGGGAAGAGGCACCTCTCGCCCAGCATGGACCTTCTCTGGACTTGTCATGGCCAGAGAAGAGGAGCCCCTCCCTCAACGCAGTCCAGTCCCGCCAGAGCTGCCGCAGCCGGGGGAAGGCGCTTCTCCCCTGGCCCTGAGCTGCTGAGGGGAGAGAGGGCTGGGGGGAGTCCTCTCTCCCTGGGCAGCCTGCACACCAAACCCCTCATCCCCGACCTAACCCCAGAGCCTGCACCCCCCGCACTCCAATCCTCTGCCCCAGCCCTGATCCCGGTTCCACACCCCGAAGCCCTCATCCCCAGCCCCACACCAGAGCCTGCACCCCCCCATACCCCAACCCTCTGCCCCAGCTCTGAGCCCCCTCTCACACTCCAAACCTTTGCCCCCCACCCCCACCACATTAATTTTGTTATGTGCCACACATCACCCCCATATTGGTGCACATAAGAAAATTAATTCCACACATGGACATAAAAAAGTTAGAGGGAACACTGAGCGTGGGGTGCATTTTACACTGCTTTTCTGTCAGATCATTCACTCCTGGCCTGCTTACACACCCTTCAGTTTACATACCTTCAGCATGCAAATTCATTTCCAGCTAAATACATGAGCACTCTGACCAGTGACTCATGAATTACATGTAGGAGAACACTCACAAATTCTTAATCCCAGCCTTGTTCCCCCCAAAATGTGCATCTTGTACTGTCTAGCGCATTACTGAACAATGCAAGCTTATAGAAAGTCTGTCCTTTCATCAAAGGAAAACAATATATGCACCAGCCTTGTTATCCCAAATGGAGTTTTCCACACACTCTAATTCAGACACACTGATTAAAATAAAACATTAATATAAATTTAAGTGATTACAAAGAATGATACATAAAAGTCAGGATTGGTTACAAAAGAAAATAAGAGTAAATAACAATACCGAACTTAACAAGCTAAGTGACCTTAAAAGCAAAAGCTTTTTGTCTCACCATACATTGCAGTAAATATCACAGGCTGGGTCTCCTTTCAGCCTGGGACCCCTCCCCCTTAGCTCAGTTCTTTGAGAGTCATTGATGTCATGAGGAGAAGGAGCAGAAGGAACATAGAGGAATGCAATCAAGCATTTTCCTCCCATCTTCATAATTCAATGTCTTGTGCTAGAAACATCTTTGCTGAGTCATGGTGACACACAGTCAATTGTGGATGTGAGATTTGCGCATCCTTGTGATGAATGTCATTTTTTGTCTACATCCTCCCCTTGCTGGAGAATGGCATAGGCGATAGCTCTTTCATACCTGGCTGGGGTGCTAGTGTGTCTGTCTCTGAAAAACTGTTTTGGGCCTGCTTTTCTTAAATTTGGATCTTGTTACAACAATACGCTATAGCAGAATCTTGTAACTTTACATTCAGGGTTGATACACATATTTTATCAGGACAATAATGTTCAACAGATTATGAATTTTCAAATGATATCTCACAAGGCATACTTTGTACAAGATTTATCATAGTTTTCTAAAAGAGGTGAACATAATAATGTAGACCATCACAGTCCTGTAACCACACATCTATTGGGTGATGGGGTATGGCCAGCACCTTTTTTTAGGTACCCATCTCTCTCTGTGCATTGTACAGGGAGCCTGGGCTTCTAACAAGAGTTTGTGGCTGCCATTATGCAGCAGGGTGCCTAAATTAGGCATTGCAATCATGAGTCCAAGTCCCCTTTATGGTTCAAACACTACAATTCTCCAACCTCTTAGCATGTATGTAGCTCCACTGAAATTAATGGGACAACTCCTGTTTAAAACTAGGCATGTAGTTAAGCCACTTGTGAAATCAGGGCTTAATTCAGTGCCATTCTGGTCATGATGATAAAAACAAACAAAATGTCAAATATAGGTTTCTCTATTCCTTAAATTCTGTTCTTTTTGAAACTCCAGTCTGAGTTGCAGTTGGGGTAGTTTTGCCTTTCACACATTTAAATTACATGAGTGACATTGCTGTAGTCCACAGGGTTGAGAATAGAGGGGACAAATCACTCTAAAAAGGCATATCTTTTAAATGGCTGGGTAACAAACCTAGTATTTCCTAATTGGGTCTTGTGCTTCTCTCCCAGTGCATTATTTCTAGCAGTTATTTATACCAAGCTGCTTCTTCATGTGCATTTTTGGGTACTGCTTATTAACTGCTATTTTGAGCTCCTTGCTTTCTTCAGATGTGCAATTGATGTAAACATTATGGCAGCCCTGGGACTGTATATACAGCTAGATTGCTTTATAAATAAATAAATAAATAAATAATCTAGATTAATAAAAAAATAATTAAATTAAATAATTACTCAAGCAGACAAAGTCACCAATAGCTTAGACATATTTTTAGTGGCTTATATTTGACTGATCACAATGGAAGAGAAAAAATAAATGCCTAACTGGTCTCTAAACAATACAATTGTCTGAAAAAGAAAATCCTAGTGTTCTATTTTTCCACCCTCCACTCAGACCTCCCTCCGAGCTACCAGCATCCAAGGGGGAAATGGGAACTGGCCTCAACAATTTGCAATTCAAAGGTAGTGTTATAAATTTATATTTCTGTCAGTGAGGTAATGGGTTGACTCTTAAGTGTTCAGACTTCATTGATTTACCCTTTAAATTACGTGGGGCATATTCTTCACGTTTTGCCTTGAAATGTTGGTTTGTGTGTACAACCAGCGTGCAAGAAATCCAAAACTGAGTGTTTTGTAAATGCAATCAGAGTGTACTTGTGCTACAGCCTAACAAAACCTGTTGTGAACTCCAGCCTTCACATTCCCTGCTCTGTAGGCAGTATAAATCAACTTGTGTTACTCTGGAGATATCAGAAATAGATTTGGTTGTGCACTAAACACTGAGACTTGCGCCAATTGCCGCTAGCTGCGGGTGCACTGAAGGTATTAGCAAAAAGCTGCCATTCTTCATCAATTATAATGGGGAATGGCAGCATTGCTTTTGTGGACATGGCTACTTCTGACAGCTAAGAGTGAAAAAAATATTATATTCAGTGTGCTGTCTGGAATGCAAAACAGGACAAGAGTATGCCTTCCCAATTGTCTAGTATTCAAGATATTGATGGAGCCAGCAAGGTTGTGTTATTATCAGGGTGGCACAGCCATGAATGCATAAGGTAGAAACAGGCCTCTATAGGTAAAATATTTCTTCCTCATATTACTTATGTAGGAGTCAGTTTCCAGAGTATATCTTCAGAACTTATTATTGGTAATTTTTTCCTATAAAAGACAAACCCCACAAGGGCAATGTCAGCATCTCTCTTTACAGATGCACACGCTCACACGATGCTGGAGCTTTGCTAAAACTGTCAATGACAGGTCAGGGGAAATGTGTTTTGAGACTGGGGTCTTCCTGATCTGAATTGCAATGTAGTACTGCAGTGAGTCATAAATCTACTCTCCAGGTTTTCTAAAGAGAAAAAAAAACCAAGGTAGGCAGATGTTGATTACGTTTTGCCTTAGTTCAGAAACAAAGAAGAACATTGTTTTGGATGTCAGGCAGCTATTTGAGGAAATATTGATGAGGAATATTGTTGCAAGTGTGAGGTTTCTGGGCTACCATTTCCCTTCTCCCACACTGCCCTTATGAAAAATATAAAAACTTAAAAACTAATGTACAACTGGCCTGATTTTCAAAGGTGCTGAGCACCTTCAGTTCCCAGCACTGTGGCAAACACACAAAATGTATACATGTAGAAAAAAGAAAAGAAGGACTTGTGGCATCTTAGAGACTAACAAATTTATTTGAGGAACAGTTTTTACAAATGAGGTGATGGCATATCTTTTAAACCTTCAGTAGAGCCAGTTGCAGCTGAACCCATCACCCCCGCCAAAAACAAACAAAAAAAAAAACATATGTAAATAGCTGACAACAGAAGGTCCAATAGTACAGTCCTTATTCACAGTGATTTGTTGGGACTGGTCATGAGCATAATATTTACTAAAAGGTGTTGCTAATTGTTTGACTACACTCACAGTTCATTCTTAAAAATGTTCAAGAGACCAATTAACCAAACTTAGTCAAATTTATTGTCTGAATATAAAACAGTACCATATGAAAAGAAGACAAACATACCTTCCTTTGGGGGTGAAGCATATTTTTGCTGCATGTTCACCTTACACAGAAAGTATGCTTTGAAGATATACATGTCAGTGAGTAGTATTTATAGTATGACTTTATAAGTTACAAAACTCTTTATGACAGGTTTCAGAGGAACAGCCGTGTTAGTCTGTATTCGCAAAAAGAAAAGGAGGACTTGTGGCACCTTAGAGACTAACCAATTTATTTGAGCATGAGCTTTCGTGAGCTACAGCTCACTTCATTAGTGAAGTGATGAAGTGAGCTGTAGCTCACGAAAGCTCATGCTCAAATAAATTGGTTAGTCTCTAAGGTGCCACAAGTCCTCCTTTTCTTTTTGCGAAAACTCTTTATGTTTCACTAAAATCCAACCCATGAGTTTGTACCTGTTGCTTAACTTGTTCTTATATCTGTTTTGGATGCTACATTCCAAACCAGCTGGTATACAGGAACACACCATTCATCCATCTTGGCTTTGACAGGCTTCCTAGTTTCTAATGCCAAAACTGACTTCAGCCTTGCAAAGTATTGTCAGATACTTGACATGGGTGAACAGAATTGGGGATAGCATAACACATTCAGTTAATATACCTTCCCTATGTGTGTGTGTGTGTAGGGCTGTCAATTAATCCCAGTTAACTCATGCAATTAATTTAAAAAAATCACAATTAATTGCAGTTTTTAATTGCACTGATAAACAATAGGAAGCCAATTGAATTTTTTTAAATATTATGGATATTTTTCTATATTTTCAAATATATTGATTTCAATTACAACACAAAATACAAAGTATACAGTACTCACTTAATTTTTTTTACAAATATTTGCACTGTAAAAATGACAAAAGAAATAGTATTTTTTTCAGTTCACCTCATACACATGCCTTAGTGCAATCTCTTCATTGTGAAAGTGCAGTTTACAAACGTAGATTTTTTTTGTTACATAATTGCACTCAAAACCAAAGCAATGTAAAACTTTAGTGCCTACAAGTCCACTCAGTCCTACTTCTTGTGCAGCCAATCGCTAAGAGAAAGAAGTTTGTTTACATTTACGGGAGATAATGCTGCCTGATTCTTTTTTACAATGTCACCTAACAGTGAGAACAGATGTTCACATGGCACTTTTGCATCCAACATTGCAAGGTATTTACGTGCCACGTATGCTAAACATTAGTATTCCTCTTTCATGCTTTGGCCACCATTCCAGAGGACATGCTTCCATTCTGATGACACTCATTACAAAATAATGTGTGAATTAAATTTGGGACTGAACTCCTTGGGGAAGAATTGTATGTCTCCTCCACTGTTTTTTGCCTGCATTCTGCCATATAGTTCATGTTATAGCAGTTTTGTATGATGACCCAGCATGTTGGGTTTTTTTAAGAACACTTTCACTGCAGATTTGATAAAACGCAAAGAAGGTACCAATGAGAGCTTTCTAAATAGAGCTACAGCACTCAACACAAGATTAAAAATCTGAAGTCCCTTCCAAAGTCTGAGAGGGACGGGGTGTGGAGCATGCTTTCCGAAGTCTTAAATAGCAACACTCCAATGCGGAAATTACAGAACCCAAACCACCAAAAAAGAAAATCAACCTGCTGCTGGTGACATCTGACTCAGATGATGAAAATGAACATGTGTCAGTCTGCTCTGCTTTGGATCATTATCAAGCAGAACCCATCATCAGCATGGATGCATGTCCTCTGGAATGGTGGTTGAAGCATGATAGGACATATGAATCTTTAGCACATCTGGCACAGAAATATCTTGCAACACCAGCTACAACAGTGCCATGCGAACGCATGTTGTCACTTTCAGATTACATTGTAAACAAGATGCGGGCAGCATTATCTCCTGTGAATGTAAACAAACTTGCTTGTCTGAGTGATTGGCTGAACAAGAAGTAGGACTGAGTGGACTCGTAGGCTCTAAAGTTTTACATTATTTTATTTTTGAATGCAGTTATTTTTTATACATAACTCTACATTTGTAAGTTCAACTTTCATGATAGAGATTGCACTAGAGTACTTGTATTAAGTGAATTGAAAAATACTATTTCTTTTATTTTTACAGTGCAAAATATTTGTAAAAATAAATATAAATTGAGCACAGTACACTTTTTATTCTGTGATGTAATTGAAATCAATATATTTGAAAATGTAGAAAACATCAAAAATATTTAAATAAATGGTATTCTATTATTGTATAACAGCACTATTAATCATGATTAATATTTTAATTGCTTGAGAGCCCTAGTGTATCTCTGTGTGTGTGTGTGTGTTTGTATACATATCTATATATACACACACACACACACAGATACACTAGGGCTGTCAAGCGATTACAAAAATTAAAAATGGATGTTGTATTAATACTATGCACATAATACCTAAGTATACTAGACCTAACATATATTGGCTAACAGTAATCATTACCCCATGAGTTAAGGTTGCAGAAACATGCCTTAAGAAACTAGAGGTATAATTACCACCTTATTATGTGAGCACCTTCCAGAAGTGTATTAAACAACGCGACCTCACATCTGCTACATAGTGTTTGTTAGATCATTCTCTCCCCAAGGAAGAAGCATGTGCAGTGGAGAGTCTTGTTTTCTTGGGGTTTTAGGTTTGTTTGTATATATGTTGCTATGCATTTATATTAGGAGAAGGGCAAGTAAAATAAATGTGCCATGAACTTTCAGTGGAAGGTACTGAAGTTTGTGGTGGTCCATAGATCCTGGGGGATTCATTTCACTATCTTAGAGCAGCCCCCAAGAAAATTCTGTCTCCTGCACAGATTAACTTTACCCTTATTCTAGAGAGGTCCATTGTGCTAAAGGAGCAAAGTTGTCGAGCATGGTCTTCGTCCAAAATTTTTAAGCAACCTTTCAGATACCCTGAGCCCAGGCCATGGAACACTTTGAGCATAAGGTCTGAGACCCTGAACCTCATTCAAAATTATATGTGAAGCCCGTGCAGAGAGTGAAGGACAAGTCTGATGTGCTCATGGTAGCCTCTGTTACTAAGGAGATGCATTACAGCATTCTGTACTAGCCAGAATTTCCTAAGTGCTGAAGACTTCATGCCCAAGTATATCACATTGTTCTAGTCCAGTTAAGTGATGAAGTCATGATTAACTGAGGCCATATCCTCATCCTGTAGAACAGGATGAAGTCTTCTAGACCAGTGATTCTCAAAGCTGGTCTGCCGCTTGTTCAGGGAAAGCCTCTGGCGGGCCGGGCCAGTTTGTTTACCTGCCGCGTCTGCAGGTTCGGCTGATCGCAGCTCCCACTGACCGTGGTTCTCCGCTCTAGCCCAATGGGGGCTGCAGGAAGGGTGGCCAGCACATCCATTGGCCCACGCTGCTTCCCGCAGCTCCCATTGGCCTGGAGCACCAAACCGTGGCCAGTGGGAGCAGCGATCAGCCCATCCTGCGGACATGGCAGGTAAACAAACTGGCATGGCCTGCGAGGGGCTAGCCCTGAACAAACGGTGGACCGGCTTTGAGAACCACTGTTCTAGATAACTGGAGATGATAGAAAGCATTACTCATGGATGCTGCTATGTGAGAGTTTAGTGTCTGTGAAGAACCTAAGACTACTCCTAGACTGCAGACTGAATTGATCAGTTGTGGATGTGTACAGTCAACCAAAGGAGACTGCACTGTTGCTGCAAACTCTTCAAAATGCTTTCCCATCAGTATCACCCCTGACTTGCTCAGGACCAGCTTCAGCCAGCTGTTTTTCATCCATAAGCTGACCTCATCTAAACAGTTGGCCATCTTTGTGCTAGTGGTATGGTTGTTTGTAGTAAAGGGTTGGTAGAGCTATGTGCCATCTGCATGCTCAGGGCACTTGAGTCCATGTTGTCTGATCAGTTAATCTAGTGGTTGCATATAGATGTTGAAAGGGACTGGACAGAGAATCGATGCTTCTGGAACACCACAATTGAGGGGTCTCATGGTGGAGAAGTATTTTCACATCACTGGTTGTTGGATGCATCTCTCCAGAATGGACTTAAGCCATTTTAGTGGATTACTGTGAACCCTTTCCACCTCTCTCAAGTGAGACAGCAGTATCTTTTGGTCAGCCATGTCAGATGTTTCAGAAAGGACCAACAGGATAAGAGTGGATGTCTATCTTATGATCATTGAGAGGAGAGGAGATCATCTATCAGTGCCACTAAAGCAGTTTCAGTTCTGTATCCTGGCCAGAATCCAGACACTGCTTGATCTAGAATATTATCTTAAATTAGATGAGCTTTGGCTAGCTTCCATCAGGAATGGAAGATTTGACACTGGGTGGTAGCTGGCTAGAACCAATGTACCTAGGGTGTTTTTTTCAGCATTGGTCAGACTAATCCATTTTTGAAGGAGGAATGGAAGATTCCTATAAGATATGTCTTGTAGAGGAACCCCTTCTCTTATAAGTGAATACTGTCAAAGCCCTTACATGGACCCTTTTGCGCTGCAAGGCATAGAGAGTTTGGCCCACCTCAGTAATTGTGGCCCTTAAAGTCATGTGGCCTTCAATGCGTTAAACGTGAGCTGTGTAAACAAAGCCATATGGAGAGAAGCAACCTGAGATGTGCTATGGGCTCAGGTAGAAACTACTGGTGAGAAAAGGCTTGGAAATTAGCCCTTTTTTATGCAGTTGTTATTTTTTTTATTTTTAGAGACTTATTTCTGTGGTAACTGAGTAACTTTAAATAATAGGAGATTTGAACACTTTATTAGTCCTGTGTCCTCATTTTCTTCCCTAAAAGAAATAATTTTTTTTTCTGATCCCAGTGAACTTACTTCTCAATGCTGTGGCCTTACAATTTTCAGATACCTTTTCATTTTTCTGGAATAACGCCCAGCAAATAAAGAGATCAACAGCTATTTTCAGGTGGTTAGCAGTATGTTTAAAAAAAAATCACATGCAAGGTAAACCACCCCAGTTTTGTGCTATGATGTAAATGCTTCTCATTATTGTGTACAAGTATTTGCTACAATGTAATGCTTTTCCAGATGCACAAATGCCCATGCTATTTCCACAATGAGCTTTGTGACACACATGGCTACATTAGTACTGTAGTGGACTAGATTGTACCAAGAGTTAGTGCACTAGTCTTTCACTTCTGGAGACTTTGGTTCAATTGTGATTTAGGGCAAAAGTTTCTGTGTGTTTATGGCTCAATACTTATAGGTGTTGAGCAGTCTGGCCTGATCTAGTGAATCACTTTAAAACATACCTCACTTTAAGCATATGAGTAGTCCCCTAGTACTTGTAGCACTGAACATTTAATTTTTAGAATTATTTGTGGCCATAGTATCAGACAGTATCAGCATTCTGCTCCCTGGGTGGGCCAAGGGCTAGAAATGCTGCAGAGTCAAACTGTGTGAGATACTTCTCCGAGCACCTACTTTATTTGCATTAATCTTGATTTTAGCTTCTGTTTCAAGGTCCTTATTTCCATGAGCATCCACTTTACAATACACAACCCTGGGCTTTCTATGTAGAAGTTCTCCTAGCCATCCTAATATCACCCTCACGAACTTTTACAGTACTTTTCTCTATCTTTGGTCAGGATGGCTTAAGTCATGGGTCATGATCCTGTTTCATTTGGAATCAACAGCAAAATTCTGGTTAACTCCAATGGGAGCAAGATCTAGGCCAATGGGTTTTATGTCTGAAGCAACCATCTGAAATACACTAGTCCTCCAATGTCATTTGCTGTCACTTTAAAATAAAAATACTCCTGATGAACCATTAGAATGTCAATTTTCTTAAGCCTTTAAAGTTATTTAGCATTTCATAGCCTTTAGCCTTTTTCCACCCTTAAAAAGAAAAAAACAAAACAAAACAAGGGCTTAGGCATATCAGTCTGTTTCCCTGTATTTTACAATCTCTAAAACAAAGATTTCCAAATTACAGATCAAATATTAATGATATAAAACTTCATTTTATTCTGAATATAGTCTGACATAGATACAGTGGAAGAAATTATAGTTTGTTTATTTTGGCCCTTTTATTATGTTTGTGTATTAATAAAGACATAAAAATAAAATTATATTTTTATTAAAATGCCTGGGGATGTAATAAATTTAACTCTCCATCACTGCTTAGTAGACAATGAATATTTGCTGCTATATTGCACTGTATTATTTAGTGGAGAAATAACTAAGTTATAAAGGCTGCTTTTATAATTTTTTTTATGCTTTACTATAAAACAGTACATTTATTAGTTAGGCAGAATAGGCAATTCTCAATAACATGAGAAAAGATGAGAAACTAGTTTCAAAAAAACCTGTTCATAATACTGAACATGTATGTGTGTAGTTGAAGAACCAGTGAAGCCACATAAGAACAAAATAAGCCAGAAATGACCTCTCTGAAAAACACACACTATACATGTTCTCAAGTTTGTTTTTTGGGGAGTTGGCAGGTGAATTAATAATGTCTAGATATTATTTTTCAAAACCAACACACACTACTGTTGGGATTCCCAGGCCTACCTGCATCTAATTGCCTGGGAAAAACACGACTAAGTGTTTGCCTTAATAAAACAGTTTATTATTCACCAGTTTTACCTTATTTTGAATAATTTAGCTGGTGTGTGTATGGAGAGAGTATGTGAGAAAGAATTTAAGGTAACATATTTAGGCATCTAAAATTAATACTTGGGCACCAAATTAAGCTGCATGATTTTTCAGAGGTTATGACTACCTGCAACTTCCATTTCCTTTGAAACTCACGGTACTTTTATTTAGATTCCTAAATATGGGTATGAATTTAGAGTCCTAACTTTGAGCACCCATCTTTGAAAATGTTGGCCTTAATCCCTTCAAGAGAGAACAGGTTTCAGCAACAGGTTCTTTTTCAGGGGAAACCATTTTTATTGGTGCTTCCTTTATCAGCAGTCCTATCAATATTTCACAGCCCTGGCCAGTTTTCTAACAGTCTCAAATATTTTTTTCCAGCAGAAAGCTTTTGTTTAACATGATACAACTTTTAGCAATGTTAAAGTTTAGGACCTCCAGGGATTGCATCTAATTTCAGCTGGGTTCACTCTGGTCTCTTTTTATTTAATACTTATGTGTATAAAGCCTCGTTCATGTGGCAAAGATAAATGAGCAGGTGAAGTGGCATGGCCACCTTTTTTTATCTGTAGTGATAGTCGAAGGAAAAAATATGAAAATAACCAACTGTGTCCAATAAAATCTGTTTAATCTAATTTAGGACTGCAAACACTGAAATGCAATCATAATTGTATGGTTAACTCATGACATCACTGCAGGACAAAGTTAAGGTTGTTTGGTGTCTTAATAGGGCATTTCTTACCAAAGTATAAATTTAACCCTCCTTCACTCCAAAGTACGTTTAATAGCAACTGCTAAATTTCTTGGGTTTTTACTGCTTGGTTTGTTGACAATTGCAACATCACTGAATTGTTTTTATCCTTCAGTGTTACTCATACATACATTCAACCTTCAATCCACCATATCATAGGTTTTTGGGGGAATTGTTTTTGTTTGTTTGTTTGTTTGTCTGGGAATATATAGTTAGGTTCCAATCTGATTCCCATTTTCTTCAGTAGGCATTGGATTGAGCCCTTAAACAATGTTATGCTGTTGTATCCTAAAAAAATGAAAAGGAGTACTGCCAGAAGTCCTCCTTTTCTTTTTGCGAATACAGACTAACACGGCTGCTACTCTGAAACCTGTGGTATCCTAGTGAATCTTATGACTCTTTTTTGCTGGACTTTCTTTTCTTTCAGATCACTATTAAATTAAATACTATTCTGCATGTACTGTAATAGCTAGGCATAATGGGTTGAGTTAAAGGCAGAGTTTGCACTCTATTAACTCCAAATTTCTTTATTTTTTATGAGTTTGTATCTCAAGTGTAATGTTGTATAAGGACAATAGGTCCTAATCATCCTTGGTGTCACTCGATTAACTTACAGACATGGAATATGAATGTGAGACAACATTTTGTGTGTAATCCAACAAATACAAGACCAAATTCTTACTCAGGCAAAAGGCTCATGAAGTCTACACAAATTTTGCCTAAGTAAGAACAATGTAAAGACTGCAAGACTTGTCCCATGTAATAGTGGGGTCCCACAGAGGTCTGTCCTGGGTCTGGAACTATTCAACATTTTCATTAATGACTTAGCTAATGTAGTGGACAATATGTGTATAAATAATACATCAAATACATGATGAGAATAACATCAAACTGGGAGGGGTTGCTGGCACTTTGGAGGATAGCATTATAATTCAAAATTACCTTGACAAATCAGAGAATTGGTCTGCAATCAACAAGGTAAAATTCAATAAAGACAAGTGGGAAGGAAAAATCAAATGTACAAATATAAATTGGGGAATAGCTGGCTAGGCAGTAATGCTGCAGAGACGGATCTGTGGGTTATAGTGGATTACAAACTGAAGATGAGCCAACAATGTGATGCAACAGTGAAAAGGTCCAACGTCATTCAGCATTAACAGGAGTGTCATACATAAGACACAGGAGGTAATTGTCCCACTCTACTAGACATTGGTGAGCCCTTAGTCGGAGTATTTTGTCCAGTTTTGAAGACCACACCTTAAGAAAGATGTGGACAAAATGGAGAGAGTCCAGGGGAGAACAACAAAAATGATAAAAGATTTAGAAAACCTGACCTAAGAGGGAAGGTTAAAAAAACCCTGGCTATTTTTAGTCTTCAGAAAAGAGGACAGAGGGAGGATCTGATAACAATCTTCAAATACGTTAAGGACTGTGTCAAGGTTCCTCCCCCACTCTGAACTCTAGGGTACAGATGTGGGGACCTGCATGAAAAACCTCCTAAGCTTATCTTTACCAGCTTAGGTCAAAACTTCCCCAAGGTACAAAATATTCCACCCGTTGTCCTTGGATTGGCTGCTACCACCACCAAACTAATACTGGTTACTGGGGAAGAGTTGTTTGGACGCGTCTTTCCCCCCAAAATACTTCCCAAAACCTTGCACCCCACTTCCTGGACAAGGTTGGGTAAAAAGCATCACCAATTTGCCTAGGAGACTACAGACCCAAACCCTTGGATCTGAGAACAATGAAAAAGCATTCAGTTTTCTTACATGAAGACTTTTAATAAAAATAGAAGTAAATAGAAATAAAGAAATCCCCCCTGTAAAATCAGGATGGTAGATATCTTACAGGGTAATTAGATTCAAAAACATAGAGAACCCCTCTAGGCAAAACCTTAAGTTACAAAAAAGATACACAGACAGAAATAGTTATTCTATTCAGCACAATTCTTTTCTCAGCCATTTAAAGAAATCATAATCTAACACATACCTAGCTAGATTACTTACTAAAAGTTCTAAGACTCCATTCCTGGTCTATCCCCGGCAGAAACCAGCATATAGACAGACTATAGACAGACCCTTTGTTTCTCTCCCTCCTCCCAGCTTTTGAAAGTATCTTGTCTCCTCATTGGTCATTTTGGTCAGGTGCCAGCGAGGTTACCTTTAGCTTCTTAACCCTTTACAGGTGAGAGGAGCTTTCCCCTGACCAGGAGGGATTTCAAAGGGGTTTACCCTTCCCTTTATATTTATGACAGACTGTTATAAAGAGGATCATTTTTTCTCCATGTCCACTGAAGCTATGATGTGATGTAATGAACTTAATCTGCAGTATGGGAGATTTAGGTTAGGTATTAGGAAAAAAATATTCTAACTATAAGGGTAATTAAGCTCTGGAATAGGCTTCCAAGGGAGATTGTGGAATCCTGGTCACTGGAGGTTTTTAAAAAACAGGTTGGACAAACATCTGCCAGGGACAGTCTAGGTATATTTGGTCCTGCCTCAGTGCAGTAGTAGATGAAGTAGATGACCTTTTGAGGTCCCTTTCAGCCCTACATTCTTTGATTCTATGAATGTACCTGATCACAGTGTGCCTTGATTTTTATGAGTATAAACTAAGGAAAACTAGCATATCTGAAGCTGTACTATAAAGTACAGTATAATTAAATCTATCTTATGAACTGAGCACCTAATGATTAAAAATAATACCAATGATGGTGATAATTATAGATGTTGTGCTATAGTTGTAAAGGCTAGAAATGAAGTGTTACTGATTAACTAAATCAGCACCAGTAATTTTTTTTGATGAAATGTCTTGAAGTAAAATCAGATTTATGATTTATTTTTCTTCTTTGCAGCTAGAGTGTATCAGCTAGTATTGATTTTAAATTTCAAGCTCAATACAATATTAGGTGTTAGAATTTCAGCTAAAGGGGAAAAAAATCCTGGGGAATGGATCAATGTTATGTGCTATTTTCAAGGTGTATATGAGCTGTATTGAACCAGAGTTTCTAAATATTAACCTGGAAATAGAGCATCAGGTGTATTTTCAAATGCAAGAGATTACATTTCTGGTATTTTGAGCTCCAGAGTGCACGAAGCAATCCAGAAATTTTATCTATGTAATACACTGGCAAAATGTGCCTGCTCTGGTAGCCAGCCAACTAGATGATAACAATCTATTACTACTACCAGCTAAAGGAGTTATTCATTTAGCTCAACTATTAGAGGGCTATGCTGTAGTGCTTGAAGGCCCCCTGAGTTCAAACCATTCTGATAATACATATGAGGGGGCCGTTATGGCCAAGATTTTCAAAAACAAGAGCCTAAAGGTAAGCTAAAAGTATTGGTTGATTTCAGCGGGACCTGCTTAGTGCCCAACACTTTTGAAAATCAGCTGATATGCAGTCAGAAGCCCAATGTAATTCACCACTTTTGAAAAATTGGATGTACCTCTCCAGCTGGGGTATGAGGAGAATGCTGTTCACTCTGGGGTACAAATTCAAGGTAGGCCCCTACTGTTTTGTTAATGTCAGAAAAGAGCTTTGTTCTGTTACTTCAGATACTCTTGCTGCCTACAAGGGGTAGATAGTCTCCTACTTCTCTTAAAACATGCTATTGACGTCTGACATGGGCTTCCCAACTCCTTTTCTCTTCTCCTCACAACAGCAGCCAACCTGAAATGTAGGGGACAGTGTGGAGGGAATGGGTTTAAAGGACGAGATCTGTTTGGGGAGAAAGAGCCTGGAGGACCAGCCAAGCTTTTAGTAAGAATACAAATTTTGGGATGTTTATTTAAATCAAAACTCTAAAGCACCCAACTCTCATTCAAACCTCAGGATTCAAAGAATCAGATGATTGGGTTTAGTGTTTGAGATAGGAACAAAAAACAGCTGTATGGGAAAAGAAAGTAGCAGAAGAATGAGAGTGTTCAGGACAGGACAAGGGGGAAAATGACAATGACACAAAGAAACATTCCCTCAGGCAAAGAATGCAATAAACTGGACTTTTATGGTGGAAAGATAGTAAGATACTGTGAGGTGGGGAGGATATGTGGATGGATAGGTAAGATGGATAGACATAAGGGCATTTTTCAAGATAAAAGCTTCCATATTCCTTTGGCAATTAGGGCTGTATGTGGGTTGTAGTTACTTGTATTTGTGTTTATTTGTATAAGTAGTTGGGGTTTGTTTTTTACTAGCTTCTTTAATGGGTCAGAGAATACTTAAAGTCATACAGATCACACTTTTACTAGCCCTGTAAATTAATTCCTGAACATCTCCCCACAAAAAAGTCCATAGAAACTGTAAACTCTAATTGAAATACTGACACATCCCAAGCTTATCTAAATATTTGTGTTTAGTCGGGTTCCTATGGGACCCAAATGCACAGCCTTTTTACCCAATCCCCTGAGCCATCAAGTCCTCAACCAGTACAACTTAATACATAGTATATATTTATCCCATAGGTTATGCCCTGGTTTGGTATCAAGATTTATGACTGTGGCTGGATTGAGGATGTGAATTAATGTTCTCGTGTATTGTGGGTAACCTGGGTTGTGTTATGTTTTTTTGGCGCTCCTGTTAGTATAATTAAGCAGTATGGGGAAAATCTTGCCTTTTCCTCTGCAGTGCTTGGCAGAAGAACCAGTGAAGTTCTACTTTTCAAGGTGGGCGTTGAGGAGCATGATTCAAGAGGCACCATGAAGGATATACTATGAAATCCCTATGCTTTCCCCTTCCGTAGTACAGAATTCAGCTTTGTTGGGGTTCCCTGCATTCCAGCAAGTGCTGACAGGGTTGGGACTGGCAGATCCCCTGCTACATAGACCCTTCTATTTTCACCCTCTTGTAGTGAGAGTCCATGGAAGGTTTTGTATGTATTGAAAAACATGCTCCCGTTATCCTGGCAAAGAGAGAGAACTTCCATACTCAATGCCACTCCCCTACCCCCCAATAGAGCTACATAGCACACATTCTGTTATCTTGATTTTGTATTAGATGAGAAGTTTAGGCATAAATGTCTGAGTATGCAGTGCTTCCATAATTGTTATATTGAACTATGACTTTGATCTTCTGTGGCACCTCGTGGCCTCTAAAATGTGACATTCCCCATCCTTCAGGAAATCAAAGACTAACCTCAAGCTACTTCTGAAATGAGTCCAGATGACCTCTGCAGTAATATTTTATTTCCCGCATCCCTAATCTTTCTTTTCATTTAAAAGTTGACTCTAACTAAATGTGCCCTCACCTTGTAAACCTGACCCGCATTATTTTAAAACTGGTCTTGCTAATCAAATAGCTTTTCATGAACTCTCACGTTTCCCCATGGTCATCAGTGTAGTACAAGAAATCTCCAGTGGCACCTTAACATTTTGCTTTGGCCAATGACCATCTGTAACTGGAGAAACTCTACAATACTATCCAACAAGCAGTCAATTTATTTTCACTATCCATTCCAATTCCTCCAGTGGTGCTGGGAATAGAAAGCAGAGATGTGTAGGAGAGTTTAAAAAAAAATCACCTCAAACTTTTTCTTTGACTGTATTGGAGTATCTTTCACTATCAGATCATCTGCTTATTTTTTAAAAAAATAAACATTGACATGCACATCACTGTTAATGCTAGTACAATGATGATGCTTAAAAACTTTCCAATTGCCTTTATAGCTAATAATTTTGCAGTATTCCCTGGGTATTGTCAAGGGAATGCCAGATGTTCTCAAACTTGCTGTAGTATGCACCCCATTCTAACAGAAAGACTGCCTGATGGACCACCATGTACTACTTCTCAATGTGACACAGAGGGGAAATGGAGTAAACCTACTCTATGAATACCCCTATATGTATGGATATAAGGCAGACTATCTTACTGTAAAGTTTCTATCAACACACCTGGTACAAGTGTCAGATAGATCTATATAAAAACAAGTACTTTATTTCTGAAGTGTTCCTACCTGAAGCTGACCAAGGCAGGTAGATGAAACAAAACTCAAGCCTTGATTTCAAAACCAACTTAGTGAATAAAATATGTTTTCATTCTAAAATGTACAGACTCCTTTTTGGACTTGTATTCTAGCACTAGAAAGTTTTCTTCTAGGAGGCCGTAGTATAATTCCCATGGTAGTTCGTGGTCTGTCTGCAGGCAGATCAGGTGGCTGCTTGCCTACGTACTGGTTTCAAGGCCAGTTTATACATTTTACTTTGCAAATGCCAGTTGTGTGCAGAAATGTTGGTTTTGCACATGCCATGAGCCGTATCTAGCTTTCAACATGCACTTTAGGCACCCACTTTCTAGATCTGGCACTATATTTTCACCAGTGTCCATTTAATGTGTTTCGGGAAGATTTTTGTAAATAAATAAATAAGCCTCTTCAAAGGTCTGATGCTACTGGTAATGGCAAAATTCCAATGGCAGGAGCAGGATTAGGCCCCCAGCCCTTTTAATATGTCTTTTCAGGTTTGGAGAAATGTTCTTATTATTGTAAGTGAGGTCTTTAGACCCAATATTATTCATAAACATCACTGTAGAATCCCTGTTACTAGAAACAAGGATGACAGATGACACTAAAGTGCTTGATACCCCACTAAGTTGGAAATCAGAGTTTCGCTGGTGAGCCGATATACAAAAGTAAGCAATATTTGTGGCTGTGTTACTAAACCTATGGACAAAAAGGAAGAGGTCCAAATACTCAATCTTGTCTAAAATTAAGCGCCTATATCCAAATGTAGACACCTAAATATGTGGCCTGTTTTTTTCATAGAATCATGTACTTTAAAGTACGAAGGGACCATTATGATTGTCTAGTCTGACCTCCTGCACAACACAGGCCACAGAATCTCACCCACCCACTCCTGTAACAAACTCCTAACCTATGTCTGAGCTATTGAAGTCCTCAAATCGTGGTTTAAAGACTTCAGGGTGCAGAGAATCCTCCAGCAAGTGACCTGTGCCCCATACTACAGAGGAAGGTGAAAAACCCCAAGGGCCACTGCCAATCTGCCCTGGAGGAAAATTCCTTCCCGCCCCCAAATATGGGCGATCAGCTAAACCCAGAGCATGTGGGCAAGACTCACCAGCCAGACACCCAGGAAAGAATTCTCTGTAGGACCTCAGATCCCACCCCATCTAACATCCCATCAGGAAGATCTACCGCTAATAATTGAAGATCAATTAATTGCCAAAATTAGGCTATCCCATCATATCATCCCTTCCATAAACTTATCATGCTTAGTCTTGAAGCCAGATAGGTCTTTTGCCCCCACTGCTCCCGTTGGAAGGCTGTTCCAGAACTTCACTCCTCTGATGGTTAGAAACTTTCGTCTAATTTCAAGTCTAAACTTCCTGATGGCCAGTTTATATCCATTTGTTCTTGTCTCCACATTGGTACTGAGCTTAAATAATTCCTCTCCCTCCCTGGTATTTATCCCTCTGATATATTTATAGAGCGCAATCATCTCAGCCTTCTTTTGGTTAGGCTAAACAAGCCAAGCTCTTTGAGTCTCCTTTCATAAGACAGGTTCCATTCCTTGGATCATCCTAGTAGCCCTTCTGTGCACCTGTTCCAGTTTGAATTCATCTTTCTTAAACAGGGGAGACCAGAACTGCACACAGTATTCCAGATGAGGTCTCACCAGTGCCTTGTATAATGGTACTAACACCTCCTTATCTCTTCTGGAAATACCTTGCCTGATGCATCCCAAGACCGCATTAGCTTTTTCCACGGCCCTATCACATTGGCATCTCATTGTCATCCTGTGATCAACCAATACTCTGTTACTTCCAACTGATGCATCCCCAGTTTATAACAAAAATTCTTGTTATTAATCCCTAAATGCATGACCTTGCACTTTTCACTATTAAATTTCATCCTATTACTATTACTCCAGTTTACAAGTTCATCCAGATCTTCCTGAATGATATCCCAGTCCTTCTATGTATTGGCAATACCTCCCAGCTTTGTGTCATCCACAAACTTCATTTGCACATTCCCATTTTTTTTGCCAAGGTCAGTAATAAAAAGATTAAATAAGATTGGTCCCAAAACCGATCTCTGAGGAACTCCACTAGTAACCTCCCTCCAGCCTGACAGTTCACCATTCAGTAGGATCCGTTGTAGATTCCCCTTTAACCAGTTCCTTATCCACCTTTCAGTTTTCATATTCAAATTTCATATTGATCCCCATCTTTTTCCAATTTACCTAATAATTCCCTCACATGAATGTCAGCAAACTCTGCTGATGATTTTGGTTTGCAAAGTGTTGGGACTCCCAGGCTGCACTTGGAGTTTGGTGTTTATGCAGATTCAAACCCTCAAAGCCAGACTGGTAAACTGCATGGTCCCCAGTGAGTGTTGTAAAACTGTCAGAACACACAAGAAATACCCTCCCTCCAAAAGGGCATAGGTGGGCTCCCCTTGCCTTTAGGCATCTCTTGAAGGGGAAATTGATTATCCTATTACTCCCACACATATTTACATATCCAAGGGTGGGCAACTGGCCTACTTTCCCTCACAACACCCCTCCTCTCCAACTTGCTGGTAAGTGTATTCTGAAGCATGGGTGCCTGCCCACCTTCTCTTCCCTTCCCCGTCTGCTGCAACTGCTACTTACATTTATGTCAGTGTGGGGCTGAAACATTACATTGTTCTCTCCCTGTTTCCAAAGAAGCAGGAGTTACAGCAAATGCCTTCATCAAAAGGGGCTAAGCTATACAATATGTTAGCAATATTCCTGATCTTTGTTTTCTTTTGGAAATTAAAACATCTGCATTTTTTTCTAGGTGCATATGTACTTCAGGTTAAAGCTACAGATGCTGATGATCCTACATATGGAAACAGTGCCAGAGTGGTTTATAGTATTCTTCAGGGGCAACCATACTTCTCCATTGATCCTAAGACAGGTAAATGTTTCATCAGCAACAATATTATATTGCCCTTTCAAACATTTAAACTTTGATTAAACATCGAAGTGGGCATTATTATTGGCATGTTTAGAAATAAATACCTAATGCTCCGATACACCCAAAGGCCAATACATCATCATACATTTGCTTTGTGCGCAGACTGGGTTTTGAATAAATTGCAACCTGCCATATAGTTTGGAATGCCTAAAGTATGTATGTGTTGAAGAGGTCTTTCCTGGTGCACTGTTACTTCCATGTTGTTAAGATTACTTTTGTCTTTAAGTGCTGTTCAGTTGTGTGTTCTCTCTTTTTTTTTCCTGGATGTTTTGACTCCAAATCTCAAGTCTTCATCCTGTTGACTCAATTTGCAGTCTGATTGCCTAGAATGAAGAATACTCTAGCAAAAAGAAAAGGAGTCCTTGTGGCACCTTAGAGACTAACCAATTTATTTGAGCATAAGCTTTTGTGAGCTACAGCTCACTTCATCGGATGCTGTAGCTCACGAAAGCTTATGCTCAAATAAATTGGTTAGTCTCTAAGGTGCCACAAGGACTCGTTTTCTTTTTGTGAATACAGACTAACACGGCTGTTACTCTGAATACTCTAGCAGTAATTCTTGTGTTGCATGTTTTTTAACTTGAGAATGTGGACAGCTGATTGGTCCCTGCCCTCTTCTTTTGCTGGGGCACAGGATGTTGGTCTGAGGTTGTTAGATGTGTTGTCAGAGAAGAAATATTTTATCGTGCCCTACTTTTTTAAATGCCATTCCTGTTTCTATATTTAATAATTCAGTGAACCTAGAATGTACACACTAAATGCTACAAACTATATCTTGAACTTGCACAGGAATAGTCACCCATATGCCCTTTTCAACAAATGGAATTTCTTCTCCCAGTGAAGCTGTACTTGAATGTCAGATGGCATGTTAAAGACTTTCTCACAGATGAATCAATAATTGGAGATGGGAGATGCACAACACTGTTAGTGCAGAATCTCCAAAGGGCACGTTCCTCTGTCACATGCTCCATTTAGCAGTAGATCATATTGCAGGCTGGCTCGACGACTCTACTTTGAAAATCAAAATCTGACTTTTTCAGACACCTGAAAAAAAATCTTAATCTTAATGCTTCTTTTTGGATTAAATCTTGTGGGAAATGGAGAGGAATTTAAAAGTGAACTGAAAAGCTTTAACCAGCCACAAGCTGAATTCAGGTATCTATATTTCTCATGTAACACCTGATTATATCCCCACCAGCATTCCCTGCATTGTTTTAGATCTTTGGGGGTATATGCTGCCTTTTGTTACTCAGTATTGAGTGGAGCAGATGGGGAAAGCTTACATAAGAAGAGCCCAGGAAAGTCATGCAGAGGGGAAACCCCATATATCACACATCCCCTATCAACCCCTCTGAACATGCTACTCAAGTGGAACTAATATCAGAAATGAGCATATAGATTAATGCTACTCTGAGCAACATTAACTTGCAATATACAAGGGTACATGAAAGCCATTAGAGGGGTTATATTCACACCAAGAGAACTGCTCACATTAGTATTAACTCATGAACTTCGTTACAAGATCAGGCGCAGAGGCTCACATACTCAAAGTTGTTCCATGTGGACAGATCCTCGACTCTCCATTAAGATCACTGGAGATCATCCAGGTGCAGGGCCTATCTGCATAGAACTCATGATAGGATTGGGTCCTGAGCTTATACTTGTTGGTCTTTTGGCAACCCCAGGGACGTTGTATGTCGGTTCACATTCACTATCTGTATTCCTTGCAAACAAACAAACAAAGAAACAAACAAACAAAGAAACAAACAAACCCTTTAAATATTATTCAATTCTGCAGCCCTCTTGGTTAACGCTAAAAAATTTAAAATGGTAAAAGCTGGGAACATTCAGTGCAGTACTGAATCCATGTAGATCTAGCATTACAATAAGCCTTGATTTCAAAATTCTAATTTTTTGTGAAGAGGAAGAAGAAATGCAATGGGTTCTTTCCTGTTAATCATTATTCCATATAATGATTTGCTCTAGTGAGATTCTTAAATGTGCTCTCTGAAACATCCATATAAACACATGCTTTTTTATAGAAAATGTTGTTTTTCATCTTTATTTAGTCTTTTAATATAGAGTGCAAAGTGAAGGAAAATATTGCCATTGGACTATTTTTGACATTTACATTATTCTTACTGATTTTTTATTGGAGACAGAGATCTCTTATTGGAAAAGCTACAGAATGCTTCCAACTTCCAGACAGGAAAAGCAGTGGGTGATTAGGAAGTTCACTGCTAGAGTGACAACCAATTGTTTATGTACTGTAATCCATTAGGAAGATTTTTAACAGATTTAAAGCTAACCAATGCTATCTTAAAACATAATGTAAAAATCAAGGTGAACTGCACCTCGTGTTCATGAAATATTCTCTGCTTGTTTCTTTGATTGCTGAACACATCAATTTTATTTATTTAATTATTATTATTTTGCTCTCTTCTACTAGTATAACAAGGGGAAAAATTGATTTCCATCGTTGTTTACTCCTTGGACTTGAGTATAAGAAATATGTTGTAAAACATTTCAGGAGGTAAAATCATGGAAAGGGGAAGAGGTTTCAGTGGAAGCCTGATAGTGTTGTCTCAATTTACAAAAGGACTTTTGCCACTAAAAAACCCCCAAAGATTTAAAATACTTCCCTTTCTGTTTTCAGTCTCCAATGACTCCCATTTTTAATGATGCTAGTAGGGCTTTTTAGTATTTTATTCATTTTTTAAATATGTATTTTCAGTTATTTTTATAATCCTGGAGCTTTAAACTCTACCGTGAAAAGTGGAGCCTTTTGAATAGCATTGAGTTTTTGAAAAGAAAAGAATCACAACCCTTGTTTCAAAACTATGCACACATATGCTTAATTGTTTCAGACGTTAGTTATTATTTAGTGCCCTAACTGCCATGCTGAGGAAGAAGGCAGTACATTATTTTCAATAATTGTTCCTATTATCATCAATGTTGCAAATGAAAGGAATCTTCATCCTTATACAATCAATTTTATTAGGAATTTTTGATCAGTTGAACCAGTGGTGAATCGAAGCCAAAGTTATTTTTAGACTCCTAGCAAGAGTTATAAACTAATTGATTCCATTCTTACTGGTTGACACACGAGTTAATTGCCAAAGAAATAACAAGCATCCCAAGAGAGATTTTTTTCTTATCACTCTGTGTACATTGTAACAAAAGGGAAAAAGACAGATTTTAAAACCAACCAGCCTAATGTTCATAGATAATAATTTCTGAAATAATAATAATCCTTCTCCAACTGGCTTATTTTGTAACCACACAGGTTGTCTGCATTAAACTGCCTGTATCGAACCATTTCTGAGAAATATTGTTTAATTATATTGCATTATACAGTGTTGGCTTATGACAAGGTAACATACCTTTTCCCATGAATTTGGTCACAAGAGCCTACATTTTTAACATAAAAACGTTATTACATCAATGTTTATATAAAACCTTTATAATTATTATAAAAATGTTTAACATAACAGAAAGAATGCTACAGAAGGTATAGTTAGATGCCAACTGTTCAGAGTCACTCAAGATTAAAACACAATTGATTAATGACTAATTTTGTGTTTGCAACTGCAGGTAGGATATTTACCATACTCTATTCAAAAAGTGTCTGAGCATTTTCGGCAATGTCTGTAGCAGGTGAACATCGATACTTTTGTGACCAAACCCCACTTTTTGTACAGAAGGATGTTATCTTGACCAATGGAACCTCACTACATTGGTGGTGATAGTGGATATTTTGTTTCAAATACAGGAGAGACAGTCTGAGAAGTAGTGATGACAGAGACAGTCTGAGAAGTAGTGATGACTACTCACCACTTTCTACCTTTTTTTTTTTTTTTTGGTCTACACCTCACCCCTTCTTCTCCCACTCATGTCCCTGTGCTTTTAGCCACACTGCCCCTTATGACTTTTCCATTCACTCTCTTCTCATTCACATCCCTAGTGAAAATACACTTGTCAGTCTTAATCCACCATCCAAAAAAACAAACAAACCCACATTTTGGATGGTGGATTAAAGTGGGGCGGGGGAGACAGCCCCTGAAATACTACTGTGTAATCAAGCTTCCTTCTGGTCACCCACTGAAATCAATGTGAGTCTCTCTATGGGAGCTGCTGACTACTGGGCTCTTTTAGAAATCTGAGCACTTCATTCAGGTATCTAAATGGGAACTGCCAGTTGATGAACTCTTTGCGGAATCTGACCATCAGCGTACATAGGAAAGAATATTATTCTGTAAACAAAACCTTTGCCAAGGCTTTGTTTTATATATATTGTGTTTCTCTTTTCTTTTTTCCCTCCAAGGTGTAATAAGAACAGCTTTGCCAAACATGGACAGAGAGGTCAAAGAACAATATCAAGTCCTCATCCAAGCCAAGGATATGGGAGGACAGCTGGGAGGATTAGCTGGAACTACCACTGTAAACATAACTCTCACCGATGTCAATGACAACCCACCCAGATTTCCCAAGAGTATGTTTGATTTTACATACACTAATTTCGAAAGGAGTGTAGTTTATAACATCAGTGTGAAGACTCCCTTACAGAATTGCTTGGGTTGGAGGCCAGACAGAAGGGAACTCTAATGCATGACGGAAAATTATGGACTGGATCTTTGCTAAGACAAGAACTGTTTTAAAGAACACAAGGCCCAATCTTGCAAGTTGCCAAACATCCAGTGGGAAATGAGGGTATGCAGCATTTTGCAAGATCAGGCCCATAGCTGGTAGCAGTTATATTTTTTTATAACATCAGTTCGGGACATATATTTTATCCAGGGAAAGGTGATGTTACTCTTCAAATGTCTCCTGATTATAAACGTTTTGCATTCGAGGGTGGGTCACACATTCCTGGCCCTTTTATTAAAGGTATAAGCTGGCATTGTTCAAAGAAACAACTAAGAAGCAATATTTGGTAGAAGTACTACTAGTCAGAATAATTGTTGTCATTAGCAGGTTCAACACTGTTGTGCCATCTGGGCCCATCGAGGTTAAGTCTGTACTGGAAAATATTCATAGAATCGGAATAGAGATCATGTACTAAAGATCTTTATATAAATTAGTTGAAATCAAGCTTTTCAGAAATGTACTCATTTTAAAAGGTTGTTTGATAGGGTGGTGATTTTCAGAAGCACGTGCAGATCTTTTTGAAGACTATTGGAATTGTGAGTGCTCATGAAGTCTGAAAATCGAGCTTGTAAACTTGGGTAGTTATGCCAAACTATTAGGGTGGGATTCACAAACGTATTTAGGCACCTAACTCTTACTGGTTTCAATGGGAGTTAGGAATCTAAATACCTTGGTGAATCCCACCCTTAGTTGCTAAATGACAGTCAACAAGACAAACTTCTATTATTAGATTAGAATATTTGAATGAACAATTTAGTGATGGCACAGGAGTCTTGTTTTTGCCACTATTTATATGGTTCTACCTTGTTTTGATTACATTCCTACATGGTTTTGATTACATTCCTACATTCCTTACATTCCACACTGTAATTGCAGTACATATAACTGGCTCTTTGGTGACAGAGGCTTCAGATTACACCTATGTCTTCGTGAGACTATTGTTTTCTTTCCAACATTTATTCTTCCCATCTTCCGGAATGGAATTCACTGCATTTCTGGAGAGATTCAAGAACCTCCCTCAGAATATCAAACAGAGATTTCCAGTGTAGCAAGGTTCACAAAGCTCTTCTTCCAGCAGATTTTCAGTTGTACCTTTTACTCTCTCTGCTACTATGGGCTTTAATCAGCCCCCGAAATTACTTTATGTGACCATCTGTCTTAATAGACTGAAACATTTCAAAGTGCAAAGGAACAAAATATACTTTTTAACAAAAATAGAGACACCAGGAGATTATTTTTTACACTTCCAAAAAGACAGCTTTAAAGGTCTTATTTCATGTATGTCTGTAGTGATGACTTTTTAGTCCAGTCAAGGCTTTATGCAGTGGTTAAAATATCAACAGATCAAGTTTCTGCTCTTCTCTGCATACTGAGAGTTGTAAACCTTTTCTCTCTTATTATATCAAATGTCAGAAGTCAATTAATAGCTATAGCTCTTGATGAAACAGATGGGAATAATATCTGAGGTGCACAGTGTGTAATGGAAGTAACATACATTTAGTATGGCCAAAGGCTAAAATGTGAGAGAATGATATTGGGTATTCCTTTCAGTAAGAACTTGCATAATCAGGGTAACCATGTCACTGAAACAGTCTTTATTGGGTGTGTCACAGAGGGAACAGGTTTAGCTTAATGAAAAGTAATGATTACGGCTTTTTCAGAACAGTAATAGCAAAGGCGCTGCTTAATGGGGACTCTCCCATTGGCATAATAGCTATGGCCTCTCACAGAGGTGGATTAGCATCAGTGTGCATTTTTCACATCCCTGAATGATGTAGTTATACCAGAGTAATTTTGTAGTGTGGACCTCCCCTTAATCTGGACACCCACTTGAGACGTGCGATTCACAAAGTACTTAGATGCATCACTCCTATTGAAATCAATGAGTTAGGCACCTAGGTACCTTTGTGAATCCCACCCTGGCTTGTCACAATTAATGCGTTTCTAGTGCATATTTTTTGTTTGGTGTTAAGCCTCCATATTAGGCCCAGGCGGGCCAGGCCCTGAATGCCTTCATCTATTTCAGTAGGAATTGAGAGATAGAAGGTGAGTGACATAGTATCTTTTATTGGACCAACTTCTGTTGGTGAAAGAGACAAGATTTTGAGCTCCACACAGCTCTTCAAGTCTGGCAAAGGTAATCAGAATGTCACAACTAAAACAAGCTGGAACAGATTAGTAAACATAAGGAGTTAACACATTGCAAGAAACCATTCAAGATGAAGTGGGCAATTAACACCTTTGCTGTCATAGGTAGGACAAAGGAGGGTTAGTGGGTTACAGATTGTTGTAATGAGACACAAAACTAATGTCTTTATGGAGTCCATGACCCAGGGCAATTGAGGCATTTGGCATCTCACCAAAGTTGCTCAGGACCATACAAAATTGGGTCCATTAATAGGGCAACTACTCTTGTTGCCAAAGATGCTGCACACCACATTATCCTACAGAGTGAGAAACTATTCATTACAATAGAATAAGGTTTAGGCTTATTTTCTGAATTCAGTTAGGACTTTTTTTCCCAACAAAAGTGAGATAGCATATATTATTAATAGTAGGAAGGAACTATACACTGATAAATAATGGATTTTAAGCTTGCCAAAAAAATTTCAAGCACACACCACTTTTCTTTCACTGAGGCTCCTTTAAAGAGCTAGGTGGGTTTAGACAGGATAGCAGATTCTAGAGATGAAAGATTATTGACTGTCCTGCTGAACACGGCATTTTTATTTAGGAAATACGCTTTTGAAAGTATTCAACAGAGAAGTTCCTTCTTGTGTATTTTTAAGTAATGAAGGTGGACCAGTGAGAAAACAGGAAAACCTTGAAGCATTATAAATCTGTGATTGAGCTGTTTGTTCTGCAGGTAACTCTTGACCCACATTTTGTAAAGCAAGATAACCTGCTTCCATGGACTTTCATATAACTGGAAGGATGAATGGTTTTAAAGTTTTCATTAGTAGGAATATGTTTCCATAGGGGTTTCTCATGTCTATTATGACTAACTCTTCTGATTATTCTTCCATTCTAAATTATGGAGCATGATTCCTAGATAAAGACAGAATACATTTGTAAACACGGAGACCATCTTCTCATATCCAAAGGTCCTTTATATTACCAAAGAGGTGAGGGAGTGAAAATGTGGTCTGTAGAATAAAGCTGATGTCAGGAACAATTTAATCAAGAATGTGCGGTAATACATCTTCGGGGAAAGAAAGGAGACTTTGGATGGAGAAGATTGGGGGTATGTCCACGCTTAAAAATGGTACGGTTGCACAGCTGAGCCTCTGTAGTGCTTCAGCATAGACACTACCTATGTCAATTGGAGGGGTTCTCTCGTCAGTGTAGGTAATCCACCTACCTGAGATGTGGTAGCTTAGTTGATGGGGATTAAGGCTGTTTTAACTACACTGCTCAAGGGTGACTATTTTTCATACCCCTGAGGGAAGTAGTTATGTTGACCTAATTTTCTAGTGTAGGCCGGGTCTGGATGAAAGCAATTCACATTCAGATGTGTTTCAGCTAACGGGTATTCTCACTCTTCAGCTAGTAATGCATAGGGAGAACTGTTTAAGTAAAAAGACAATTCAGCACATTCTTTCATGAAGCTAATGTACTAAGCCTTAACATGCTGGTGTCAGACTATTCTCAGCTAGCCTCCAGGATGATTGTGGCTGGCTTCCAATTGTTAAAATAAGCTTCAGAAGAAGTTGATGGGATGCATTTACTTCAACATTTAAATGACAAAAGCTGTATAATTAGCTGGTATAAATTATACATTATGGAATCAAACCAATTAAGTGAAGTGGTTAATTCATATTTTGCAATGTTGTTGTGCTTCAGCTGCCCTGCCTCTTTCTTCTGCTCAATGATGACAGAGTGAACGTGAAAGCAATTCAGAGAAATAAAATAGTATTTATAGAACAATAAATGCTCATAGAAACAGTCTGGTTCAAGGAAACACTCTTTTTTATTATTTTAATAAGATAAATATCCTTTTAGAAGATAACATCCCCCACCCCATACAGAAAAAGAATCAATCAATATTTTAAAAGTATATTATTTTCATTCCAATGCTAGCAAACATGAGACCACCATAAAATGGCTCTCTTGGAGGTCAGATTAGTTATTTCTTTAAATCCTGACACCCTCTTAATTCACCTTTTACTGAAAAAAACCCTATTCAGATAAAGAGTTTTGTCACATAATTTGCAAATCCGTATAAAGCATTTGACTGAGCATGCTCTTGGGTGCTGTAGCAGAAGGATGCACTTACTGATTTTAATGTGTATTACAAACTAACAAATTAGCATTCCCAGCACAACTTGGGATAGGTAACAACAGTATTATAGTTTTTTCCCCATGTGTAAAATGAGACTAATTGAGACCCAGCTCAGTTATGTGATTTTTCCCAAGACTGTACAGTATGTCCAGTCAGTGGCAACATTGAGACTAGAACCTCGGTCTCCTGCCTCAGTCCTGTGGCAAGTAAACAATGCCACATTGTCTATCAGTCAAATGCAGCACTATGATTTCACAGTTATGGATGTACCTACTTGTTTAAAAAAATAACATTTAAAAAATCCTCTAATCCAGAATATATAAATAAATAAAAGTAGCTACATCTCTATTCAGTTTCCATTTAAGCCAATTATTTTTAATGGAATACCCACCCTATCATAGCAGAACTTCTCCCAAGCTTCCACTGAGATCAGCTTAGTTCTTCAACAGTCGATTCCGTCTTTGCCGAAAACTCCTTAGATAGTTGTTTGTCTTTGATAGTCAGCTATCAACATTGTATGTTCCTGATCATGAAGAATCTGGAAGAATGAAAAGTTCTATTTAAACTGAAGAATGCAAGGACACCTTTAAAACATAAACTGAAATAAAAAGTGAGGAATACTTTCAGAAATCTGGAGAGAGAAACTTTCAGGTAATACATCATCTCAAAATGTTTAACATTTACTGCTTTTTTTGTCTGCCATACTCTTACTGAGTTGATTTTGTTTTCAGCTCTCACAAAAATACGCAAGTCAGATGAAGCTTTCTGAAAGGCTGTTTGGAATATTGACTGAATGAAATAAAAGCCTCTGTTACAGTACTCAAACAAGATAGACTGAGCCATCAACAACATCAAAGCAGGTAAACAAACAAACAAAAAGGAATGTTCCTCGGCATTATGCAATGAATAACTATAGTATTTAGATAATTTGTCAATAGAAAAAAATATAGTACTGTGGTACAGTACGCACTGTATTCCCAGAATATAAATGGCACTTATTTACTGAATAGTGGTTAGAAGATAAATATTATCTGTATCTTATAAAGATTGTGTTATTAGTCTATTCTTATTCAGTTCGTGAAATGGGGTTATTTTCCCCTACCATCAGCTTTAAGTGCTGGCTGGCCATTAACAGCAAAATGTGTAGGTTAATTTTGAAATGTTTTATCATTGCAGGAGACTGTCTTCATTAATAATCATATCTTATATCAGTTGTTTTCTGGATGAAAGGTGTATACAAAAGTGCTTCATAGAAGTTCAGCAACCTCTGGGTGGAAACATACCAGTCATTCCACCCAGCTTGCTTTCTGTGAGGAGATATGAAGACATTATTCTGGGGGTATTTAGGGAGACAGAATGAAAATTACCCAAGATTACACATATCAGAAACCAAAGTGAATTCCCTAACTGCTGGGATATTGGCTTTGCTTTGAAGCAGGAACAATAGGAACTTGAACCCAGGTCTCCTACATACCAGCTGAATGCCCAAGCCACTTGGGTGTTCTGGAATGCTTGTTGGTACATCCTCCATCTTGACCTGATCTGAGAAATGTTCTTCAAAGCTGATACATTTACTCAAAAAATTCAGGGTGCTGACAAAATGGCATTTCTCAGTGGAAAAAAGTGTAATGCAAGTTTTGTTTTGGTTTTTTTTTCAACCAGTTCTACTGAGCACTTTTGAAAATCTGGCCACTTATTTATTTGTCTACATGAGAACTAAGCAGTTATGGAAATCTGGCTCCAAATATATTGTGTCAGGTTACGTCTCAAAGAAAGCCACAGGAGAAGACCAGAGGGCAGAAAAACACTGCAAGGGATCCCTTCAGAGTTTTCCATTGAATTCTCTCCAAATTGTTATTTGTTCTTTGAGTGATTGCACATGTCCATTCCACTGTAGGGATGTGCCTGACAAGTGCACAGTTGTCAGAGAACTTTTTCCCTTCAGTAGTACCTGTTGGGATATCTCAAGTGCCTTCTGCCACTGGACACCTTCCCCGAACTCCTCAGTTCCTTCTTACCACCAGTGATTATTGTTGGAGTGCTTCCCATCTTGCTACTGCAAGTTTTCCCTGCACTCTTTGCTTATAGATTATTTGTTCTCACAGTAGCTAGTTAAGTAGAAAGTATAGTGAATATTAGATTTCAGATTTTGGACCAAATTTGAATCTTGGTGCTGGGACTGGAGCCATGCCTCACTCTGGGGCTTAAGTCCTGCCAATTGTTTGACAGCTGATGTCAATCAGCAACTCACAACTCAGCTGCCTAGAATGTTTGGGGGAGTCCCACATCAGTGACAAGTTGTAAAGGATTTAAGCCTTGCTCTAAAAAAGATAGAGCAGTGAGATTTAAGTGTCTCCTTACGGAGGCAGCATCCCGCCCTCCATCAGAGCCGTCAAGTTCAAAGCGTACTTCCTTTGGCACTGTATTGTATGGCTCCAGTACGGAAGAAAGATGTGGATCTTCCAAGGAGTTGGTCCCCCATTTAGCAAGATCATGGGTACCAAGGCAATCTAGCAGTAAAGAGTCAGGGAGAGAAAGGGGGGGGCAGAATCCGTGACTCCAGAACCTGTGCCAGGGCATTGAGGCCGACACTTGAAGTTCCTATGCAAACACATCAAACTCAAAACCCAATTCTGGGTCCTGACAACGATTGAAGCACATTCAGCTGCTGGAGGATTACTCACATTTTTGGTACCAGTGTCCCCATTGGAGGAGGACGTGTTTCAGCCAATACCAGTGACTGTGTTTCCTACACCAGCTCCTCACCAGCATATGGTATCAATACCCTCTACACTTCTGGTATCAAAGAGGATGGTAAAATCCAGAGGCAAAACATCGTTAATATCCCTGGTACTGCCAACCCCAGGCTCAGCTCTCTCCTGTCCACACAGGATCTGCTCCACTATTATCACATTACTCTGAGTCATCTCCTTTGGACTTGGAGATGAGGTCTTGTGTGTTCCATGTGAGATGGGATGTATACCCTCCATCACAGCCTTGGGGTCAGTCCCAGGAGTGGGCATATCTCAGTATCGCCCAGTTTCAACCTGCCATGTCATCAGTGGGACATTCTTAACCAATTCCAGAGTGGGCCAGGCCTTGGTGCAGCCAACGAGCACCATTGGGGTCTGTGAGACAATCCAAGCAGCAGCTATGGCGCAGATCAAATAATGATACACATTGTCAAGGAGTGCCCACTAACCAAATTCAAATGTGGCCTCTGAGAGCTCCATTTGACCACTAAAAACACTATTGCTTGGCTCAGTGAATATGCAAACACTAGATAGATAAATAAGAGGCAATGGTCTGCACAAGCATGGGACCCACCACCACCATGTCAGTGGCCATTGTGGACACTGTGGAGTGACCCTCCCCATGCTAGAACTTGCCCTCATCTGCTTGAGTTGACTTCCTTGAGGATGTACCAAGATCATCAGCACCACAGACAACATTATCTGATGCCCACTACTGAGCAGCTGGAAGTTGTTCAGTCAGCTCGTCCACCGCAAGAAAGAGACCAAATACTGCCTCAACATCTTGGTGTGTCTTCATCCAGATGAGACTGTAGAGATGGTGAGTGATTCACTGCCACCAGAGGATTACAAGTCTCACCAAGAGCTGCCTAAAAGGGTGGCCTCAGTATTACAAATTTGGGTGGAAGAGATCTGCAAGAAATCCCACATGCTAATCGGCATATTAGTTTCAACAGCGCCCTCCAGTGTAGCACTTCTGATTAATGAAGCAATTCTGGAGTTGACACCCTGGCAGATTCCTCCTTCCTACAGCAAAATGGTCAGAGAGGAGATACTATGTCACTTCCAAGGGTTTTCATCATCTGTTCTCACCATCCCCCAGGCTCTTTGGTGGTGGCAGCAGCTAACGAGCGGGAGAGGCAGGGGTGCCAAGCATCGATACTGAAGGGGAAGGAGTCAAAGAGATTGCACTTGTTTGGTTGTAAACTTTATTCAGCTGGAGGGCTGCAACTTAGAATTGCTAACCAGTAAACTCTTACTCATTATGACTCCACTTTGTGTGAAAACATAATGAAGTTTAAAGACAGGTTACTGGAGGTCTCTGGCAGGAATTTAGTGTGATGGTGGAAGAGGGCTAGCTAGTGGTCAGGACAGTTTGGACATGGCAGACTCAGGAGCTCAATCCATGTTGTCTGCCATATCTATGGGGAGATGTTCGTAGCTGTAGTCTTCCAATCTCACTTCTGACGTACAGCAGACCACCCAAGATCTGTCCTTTAAAGGTCCCTCCTTTCTGGAAAAGATGGATGATTGGCTACTAGCCTGTAAGATATCAGAACTTTATACCTTGGCCTATACTTCATTGAGAAAAAGGGGCAAGAATGATAGGAGGTGACCACCTCCCATCTCTTCCTCCTCTGCAACAAAAAGGTTCCTCCCAACCAGCAGCCCAGACTAAACATGTCTGTCAAGGGAAATATACCAATTCCTACAGGCCCATATGTTCCTACCCAAATGTTTTCCACTTGTCTATCTCAGTTCCTCTGTGCTTGGACTCACATCACATTGGATCAATGGATCGTAACCGCAGTGGATCTGGGATAGGCCCTATATTTGCTTCTCTCTTCCCTTCCCATCCCCTTCCGTGTCCCTCTTCAGGGACCACTCTCGTGATACCATTCTTCAGTGGTCGGTCCAATCTTGTCTTCTAGAGGGAGTATAATAGGTGGTTTGGAGGGCTGGGTGGCATTGTGATTAGAGCGCTTTGCTCTCAGCCCTTGCATGATTGAGGAGACTCAGTTTTTAAGTCCAGGGGTATATTGAGACCCAGGCCCTCCCTCTCCATTATGTCCCAGCTGAGGGTCCTGTGTACATCAACACCTGAACAGCAGGGACTCCCATCAAGGAGTCAGAATCTGCTGCCCTGGGCTACTCCCTACCAGTATTTTCAGTTTGGGGTGTGGCCCCTCCATGGGTGCTGGAACAATTTTTATAGTGGGGGTGCTAATGATGGAAACCATGTATTTGGTGTTTGTTATTACTACTTCAAGCCAGGGGGTGTGGCAACACCCCTATTTCGAGCACTATGGGGTCTCTCTAGTCCAGATTTCTGGGCGGCTTGCTTCCTGTAGGGTAGCTTGGGTGCCAATCTTGTGTGGCACCTTGTCATGGTCCCAGGCTCCTTCAGGTGGGGCAGCCACCAGTTGGTGCGGACAAGCCCCACAATGTCTCTGGAATTCACTCATTCACTTGCCTCCAGTGCTGGAGGTTTCTTTACAGTCTCCCTTGGCTGGGGAGACAGTGCTTGCTCCCAAATGGCTGTCCTGGCTGGCAGGCTAGTAATCCTTTCCCTCAGGTATGGGGACAGCTAGCTCCTGCTTCTTTGCCAGTCAGCCCTGAACTGGGCCAGGCTCTCTTCTTTTCTCCCCCCACTCCAGGCTTGGCATTGGCTGCAGATATAACAGGGCAGGGCGAGCTGGGCCCAAAGGCTCTCTTTAACCACTGCTGTGCTGACTGACAGTTTCTCTACTTCATCACAGGGCACCATAGAGGTCTTTGGGGGAAGGGGTTTTATTCTCACTATTTCCTTATTCCCAAACTAAAAGGTGGTCTCAGGACTATTTTAGATTTGATAGTTTAATAAATATCTGAAGAAAATAAAATTATTCCTTTCCTGGAACGAGGGGACTGCCCTCAACTTAAAAGACACTTACTTTCATATAGTGATGTGTGCAGAGCACTGGAAGTTTCTCAGATTTATTATGAATGGAAACCACTACCAATTCACAGTACTTCCATTTGGTCTGTCAGAAGCCCCTTACATTTTCACAAACTGCATGGTGGTGGTAGGGGCATATCTTCAGCAGCTGGAGAGCCACATGTTCCCCTTCCTGTTTGACTGTCTGGCCAGTCCAAGTCTCAGGTATTGTCTATCATGATCATTGTCCAGTCCATCTTCAATGTATTTCGGCTATTACTCAGTTGAACAACTCAAAGAATAGAATTTATTGGAGCACTCCTGGAGCCTATGCAATCCAAAACATTCCTTTCTCAGTCAGCATTCCAAACACTCCAGGGCCTGGCCATGGAACGAAAAGCACATCCCGTTACCACAGTGCACAGTTGCCTCAGACTCCTGGGGCACATGGAGCAGGTACCTATCTAGCACAACACGCCAGACTACACCTTAGAAGGCTTTGGGGGATAGCAAGCGTCTGTGCATGTTCCCAGTTGACATAATCTAGATAGACTGGTTCACATACCCAAGGTAAATTTTGTCCTCTCTAGGCTAGTGGAAGACCCTCCTCATAAAGTCTATACCAGAGTTCCCTTCATTTTGCTGCAGCCAATACTTATGTTAGTCACAGATGCCTTGTCATTGGGTTGGGGGGCACTTGTGAGAGCCCTGAAAACTCAGGTTTATAATCTTCCCAGGATCTGAGGACTCCCAGATATCAGGAAGTCACATGCTATCCATCTAGTCTGTTCAGCCTTTTGTCCATCAGGAGTGCTGGGGGTGTTGCAACACCCCCTGGCTTGAAGTAGTAATAACAATCCAAATATGTCTTCAGAACCCCCAATATAAAAATTGTTCCAGCACCACTGCTGTCCACATATTGTGGGGAAAAAATCTGCTAGTGTTAAGGGACAACACAGCAACTATGTGCTATATAAATAGATAGGAAGGAGCACATTCATTGCAACTGTGCAAGGACGCAGTTCTACTGTGAGTTCTGCATACCCAATTACATTCACCTGAAAGCTGCTTACCTCCCAGGAAAGCAGAACACATTGAGAGGTCATCTGAGCAGATCTTTCTCCACTCACCATGAAAGGTCACTACATCCCGACATGGCCAAATCTATCTTTCAGCTGTGGGGGACTCCCCAAGAGGACACATTTTGCAACATAGGCCAACAGAAAACATGATCGGTTCTGCCCCGGGGAGTGGTGGGGGAGGCGTGTCACAACTCAGCTTTATTGACTGACGCTTTCCTGCTACAGTGCAAGAACTCCCTGCTGTATGCCTTTCCTTTGATACTGTTCATTGTCTAGACTAAGACTCTGGGCAATCTGGACCATGCTTGTCTCATATAAATAGTACCAGCCTGGCCTTGGCAACACTGATCATTTGGTCAGTGAGACCTCCTCTGCCTTTCATGTTGGACCCAGATATGATTTCTCAGGACCATGGCCATCTGCTCCATCCCAACTTGCAAGCCCTCTGTGACAGGTCCTCCCCTCGGGGTGCCATCTAGAACTGGGATACCACTGAGCCCACCTGACCCACCAGCCTGGGTTCCCTTTCCACCCTGTAATGCTGTGACAAGCTGAAGACACGTTCCAAGTCTCACACTTTCACCAACACACAGGTAGGGACACACCCAGCTGCAGCTACACACAGATGCTGAGATCAGCTCTGCATGAGAAGGCTCAGCTAAGGCACCTCCCAGTTGCTAAGGTACACACCCCTCTCTGCAGGATAAACACAAAATTATACCATCTTGCACTGCACAGAGAACTGTACAGCGTAAGCTCATGAAATTCGCTCCCTTCCTCAATATGGAGGAAGATATGCAACAGCTTTTTGCCCCCAAATTATGATTTCCACACACTGGTTTTAGACAAAACAAATGGAAATTAATTAACTAAAAAAGGATAGATTTTAAGTGGTTATAAGTGATATCAAACAGATCAAAGAAGATTACCTTAATAAATAAACAAATCCTAAAACTGAGCTTAACACACTAGATAGGTAGATATGAATTAGCAAATTCTCACCCTGATTGATAAACAGGCTGGCAGGTTCTTAAGGCACAAACTGCCTTTCCTTTTCAGCTTGACTATACCAGGTTTTCATACACAGGTTAGAAATCCCTTAGCCTGGGACCATCACTTCTCCTTCTTCAGTCTTTATTCCTCAGGTGTTTCTAGGTGTGTTTTTTGTAGGGAGAGTGAGGTCCCATCATTATGTCACTGTCCCCCTTTTATATCTTCTTTCCACTTGCTGGAAAGCTCTTTTTCTGTGACCTGGGTCAAACAGTTCCCATTGTGTAGTGCAGTCTCTGAGAGGTTTCTATTGTACACGGTTCCTGGGGTAATTCTTGTGCCTGTGTGCATTTCCTCAATATGCCATTAACATTGTTTGGCCTTTTTTACTGTTGTACCTCAAAGTCTGCTTGTGAGTGTTTTCAATCACCTAACATGTTTCAGTGACACATACGTAGCCTAACTTCACATACAACGATAGCACATACAATCCAATGAGATATGAATGTACAGCAGAAGAAGACTTTTCGAATGATACCTCACAAGCTAAGTTCTGTCTAAGCTGCTGGCCATGCAGCTGCGCAGCAGTTCTATTAAGGGCCGCACCTCTGGGCAGAGGCACCCCTCCCCAGCCCCGCCCTGCCGGAGCTGCTGTGGCTGTGGAGAGGCATCTCTACCCCAGCCCCAGCCCATCCCCGCCATAGCTGCCATGGCCATGCGTAGGTGTCCCAGCAGCTGTGGTGAGTGAGGGCTGTGGGGAGTCCTCTCTCCTCACAGCAGCCCCGGGGCAGACTGCATCCCAAACCCCTCATCCCCACCCCCACCCCAGAGCCCTCACCCTCAGCAAGAGCCCTCATCCCCTCACACCACAACCCTCTGCCCCTGTCCTCAGCCCCCTCCCACACTCCGAGTCCCTCATCCCCAGCCCCGCCACACATCACCTCCATATCGGTGCACATAACAAAATTAATTCCGCACATGGATGTGAAAAATGAGAGGGAACACTGCTCACAAGGCATACTTTGTACAAAACATATCCTAATTACATGGCAGTGGTGAATACTGGGGTCCCAGGGTGTCACACCTTCCACTTGACATCATGGATGCCTCATGGCTAACATTTTTTGAAAAGGTGTACTCTAAAAGCATTCAGGAAGTGCTTCTGGAATAACAGAAACCCTTCAACAAAGCATACTTACCTGGCCAAATGGAAACATTTTTTTTCTAGCTGGTCTCAACAAAAATGTGCCTTTCTAGTGCAAGCTTCCATCAACCATGTTTTGGACTATCTGTTGCAGGTAAAACATCAAGGTCTGACAGTTAGTTCTATTAAAGTACATTTGACAGCTATCTCAGCTTTCCACCCTTCCACCCTTTTTCCCCCAATCCCATAGCTATCAGATTTTTTAAAAGTGTTAGACTTGTTATACCCACAGATGCAAAACCTGTTTCTCCATGTGATCTCAGCCTGGTACTAGCAAAATTAATGGGGCCACCATTTGAATCTCTTGGTGCTTGCTCCCCACTGCACCTCTCAGTATTTGAAGTGAGTGAGTTGAGAGCTTTGGTCTCAGACCCTCCTTCTACAGTTTCCATAATGATAATGTTTACCTCTGCCCTCACCCAACTTTCTTGACAAAGATGGCTTTTAGTTTCCACATTAACGAGGCAATGTATTTGCCAACTTTCTTCCTGGATATTCACACACATTCACTGCCTGTGAGATGAGCTTTAGTCTTCTACTTGGACCACACCAGGTCTTTTTTAGACCCTCCTCTCAGTTATTTGTTGCAGTTGGGGCAGGGTGAAAGGCCAACCAGTTTCTACTCAGAAGGTTTCCTCCTGGATTTCTTGCATTTGAGCTACAGTTAATTCATGTCATGTCACCTAGAGTGTTGGTCCATTCAACTCGAGCACAAGCAGCTTTAGCATCTTTCCTGGAACAAGTACCTATTTGAGATATTTGCCAAGCTGTGACTTGGTCATCAGTTTACACTTTTGCTGTTCATTATTCCATTTCACATCAATTCAGGAACACTGCCAGTCTTGGATGGGTTGTTCTACAATTGCTGTTCAGATAGATTACGAGCCCACCTCCACAGTAATCTACTTGAGAGTCACCTACAGTGGAATGAATATGTTCAATCACTGAAGAAAAAACAGCTACCTACCTTTCCTTGATTGTTGTTCTTTGAGATGTGTTGCACATGTCCAATCCATGACCTGCAATCCTTCCCTTCTGGTCAGAAGGAACAGAGGGGGATGAGTGCAGCTCCATCCTCTCACACCTGCATGTGGTGGCATGCAACAGCAAAGGGTATTGAAGCCGCCCTGACAGGTACCACTGATGGAAACATTTCTCCAACAACTGTATTCCTACAGAGGAATGGATATCTGCAACACACCTCAAAGAACGACAGTAAAGTTGGTAACTTTTTTTTCCTCTTTCAGTGACTTACACAGCAAGTTTGTACAGTATACAAAAGGTAATGGTCAATATTTTCAAAGGCAGGTGTTTAAATCCATATTTAGGCACCTAAATAGGTGCTTTGACTTTCAAAAGGGCTGAGCCCCTACAGCTCTCATTGGCTTTGATGGGAGTTGCAGAAACTCACCTTTTAGGCACACCATCCCAAATTTAGATGTTATTTTTCTGAATACATCTCACTTTTAAAGTGAAAATCTGCAGAGAAAATTAGCCCAAAAGAAACTGCATACAGAAAAGTCATAACTGAAGCAGGGTGAACTACATTTTGTATTTGTAATCACATATATATGGATAATTGCATCTAGATACATCTTAAATCTTATTTTCTGTTTCAGACCCTGTGCACACAGTTTGCTGAAAAGAAGTGGACATTTCTCCATAGCAGAAACTGACTGTAGAATTGTACGTAATGGGGATGTGCAAGTTATGGTTCCATAATAAACATTCTTGTGAGCAATATAAGTGTGGGATATTAAGAGTTGATGATTAATAAAATGTTGTTATTTGAGGTTCTGTAGTGGTGGAGAAAGTATGAAAAATGCTTCCACAAGATGTTAAGAAGCAATGTATTGAAATATTAATCAGAGCATCACAAACTCCATGTCCTCTCCCAGACAATATATTTTTATCACTTTGGTGGTCTCATAAACCATTCTGTTTAAATTCTATAGAAGGAATAAACAAAATTGTTGTGTTTTCCCCCCATGGTAGTATAGTGGACTCCCCAGCAGCAAAGCTGATTCAAAAATGCCATTTTTTCTTGTAAGTGTTTGAAACAAGGTTGGTTACTTTTGAGCATAATCTTTTTTGTATCTATGAAGCACCATATATCTTTATAAATATTGTAGAAATATTGAAATAGAAATGTTTGGTTAAAATCTTCAGAATTAATATAAAACAAATCTAACTGTATTGTTCCCATTTTATGCTTAACATCCATATGCATGTTTCAAAATCTCTGGTGTAAACTATGTGAATGGAAGACATCATTATGTTTTCCCAGTACTAGTACCAGGAATAGCTACTTAAACAATATTATCACAACTGATTAAAAAATGTGAATTATGTAAGTGCCAAGTAATTATCTTATTTTACCTTTTACATTTGTCAGTACAACAACAAATTATATTAGACTATAGGCAAGTAACCATCCTTCTTGGATTCTCCTTAAATCAGGCAAATAGCACCTCAAAAAACGTGCCCAAACATTTCCGATGCCATTCTGGGTTGAATAATTGAGATGTCTTGGTGGGTTAAGCTAACAAGAAGCACAATATTTGTTTTCATTTTATTTTTCGAGGGATGGTTCTCTTTTCAATGAGGTTGCTTTTGAACATTAGCTTTTCAAGGTTCATAATAAATTGAAAATTCTGCCAAATAAAAACACAGCCTCCCTCCCACAACAACAAATGAGATCTTGACCAAACAGAAAGCTACAGTAGGAATTATTTCTTGTAGGTTGTCTATTACATGGCATTAATAGTGAGCAAACAGTGCTTTAGATGTTACTTTTTAAAAGAAAAACTAAAATAAACATAGCTAAAGAAACAGCAGGAAAGGATATTTTTTACACATAAAAGCACTTTTGTGGATGACTAAAGCTTTGTTAATGAGATTTATAGCCATTTTGCTGAAAGACAGTATGGATCCTGCCCCTGTTGTAGGTGACTTGGCTATAATACCATCTAATGGCTGTTTGCTGGTCTTTGTGAAATGAAATGGTGATCTCAGGCCATTGTTCTTATCATAGGTGACAACTTTTCTGGCAGGCATACCACGGGTTGACTGGACATAAAGGCTCTGATCCAAATCCAGACTAGAAATCAGTGGAGACACAGCCACTAACTCCAGGTATAGAAAAATATTTGTGAGGAAAACCAAAACACATCAGAACTCACCTAGCTTCAGGCCTCAGAAAGTGAAGCTTAACCCAACTGAGCCAAAAGTGTTGCACACCTGGACTGAGTTTCAGTGAAACATCACTGTTCTCTCCTCACTCACACAACCCTGCCCCTCTCCCGAAAACATCTGGGATCCCATCCCTTGCTTTTGAAGTGTTCTGGGTGGGATGTAGCAGGTGGTTGTATTCCCATCCCTCGCCTTGGCCTTGTCAGTGTCTTTGGGGGCCAGCCAAGATTCTTCATTAGTCTTTAGGCCTAAGATCTTCAGTGGTAACAAAGTTGCTCCGACCCTCCCCCCCTTTTTCCATGAACTCTGCAAATACCTCCTCAGTCTGCCATTCTCCTGCATACTCACAACATAGTATAAGAACTGGGTAGGTTGTCAATTTGTGCTATTGTCAGCTGTGGCATAGAAAACCATTTTGCCTCTCTTTTGTGCCTGCAGCCTGAGACATTCCTGAACTCCTTGCATCGTAACTAGAGAATCACTGGTTTTGGGAAGCAGTGTCTGGCTATGTACTTCTGAGTTTCACGCAAACTCAGCTGAGATTGACAGTTTATATAGACCTGAGATTAGACACACTAACTTTGATTTGCAAGGTCCACCAGCATTGAATTTAATGGATCTCACAACAATCTTACAAGTTTCAGCCAGGATAGGGTTGAGGGATGTTGATAGGGTGCTATGGGGAAGTCTGGACTCTCACTGGCCTTACTACACATGGCTTGTACTGTGGTTAAATCATACCACTTCATGGCTATACTTGGCTAAATGTGACCAAATGGAGAAATAGCTAAAGACTGACCCAGAGCTGATTGAGAACAGAAACGGATTGATCTGCTGTACCTCTGGTAGTCCCCCATAATCATCTTCCCTTTACAAAAGTCAGCACCTATCTCTGATTACATGTACCAAGTCTTATACAAAAGCATTTCTTGTTAAATCTGTATCTTTAGCCACTTTACAGAACAGGCATGTGCTGAATTTCTGCACTGCCGCTCTCCTCACAAGACCCAGCCATTCACCTCTCCCCAGGGGTGAAAGTAAAATACAGCTCTTACCAGTACGGGTCCCACTCATTCTCCCCCGGAAGGGGCGGAGCCTCAGGCGGAAGGGGCGAGGTCAGGGGTGGAAGTAAGTTACATTTCTTACCCGGACAGTCCAAACACAAGCAACCCACCTCTCCTACATACTTCATGGATCCCTCGCATTGCGTGACTTAGCTTACAGAAAATAAAGCTACTATTACTACTACCAGTACTGTCAGTAATAAAACTTTACTATTGGAATAAGCCTGAAAACTCACTGTCACATTTTTCTCCTTGTCCTCCCTCCTCCTCCTCCAGCCAGGCTGCCGACGGGGCTAGGCTCCCCATTCCCCCAAGCCCCGCACTCAGTAGGGCCTGCAGATGCTCTCCTCTAGCTTGGAGCAGGGGGACTGGCTGAGGGAGAAGCCTCCCCAGGTAGCCTGCTGCCTGCATAAGAGCAGTTTAAATTTAGCTGTTCACGCCATGGTCTGAACCGTGGATTCGGGGCTATTTCTGGCTTCCTTGTTAATTTCACTCATTGGTGTGCCCCCTGCACACTTTTATGTGCCTGGGAGGGAGATTAAACAATCCTTGATATCTGACTTGCTAGATCTAAATCTACTCTTATTCCAGGTATGTTCCAAATGTATATGTCCAGTATGGATGGATCTCAGAAAAGATAGCTCTTCAGTGTAGGAATCGGACCACCAGACCCCCCTCTCCCCCCAGGGGCAAGATGCCATTAAGCAGCACACGTTAAGCAGAAGTTCCTGAGGTATTAGGTTCAAGGGTGCAGGGGGCACACCAATGGGTGGCTATTAGTAGGGGAACACCGGGGTGAATGCAGGACAACTAGAATAGCTGCCATGAAATATGCAAAATACTTAGAAAAAGTTTTATCAATTTCAGCCTCCGCACTCTGCAGGACACCGACACCCACAAAACAAAAAGAGATCTGAGCCCCTATGTCCTAAGGACATTTCAGGTGTTTAATTCAATATATAAAGAGGGTGGAATGAAAACTACTATTTCTTTCAAAGGAGGCACAATAATTTCCCTGAATATCCAGTTTTCCCCTCCAGTCCTTTGTGGTTTTGTCTATGGGGCTATTTGCTTTCCCTGTGAATCTTTAGATGTTTTACCAAAATTGCTTTGCCCAAAATAAACCCCGATCATCAGAACACATCGTCCCACCATGTTCTCCATGTTTTTATTTTTTAAACACTAACATTTCAAAGAGGATCTGCAAGCAGTTTGGGCATCACAACCATAATCCTCTGCTGGGGAGGAAATGGGATAGATTTGAACTTGGAAATGGTTCCTGATTTTTGGTTGTATTTTTTGTGTATTATATTATTGAAGATCGCCTCATCCAGGGGGCAGAAAACTGCCCATGCTTTGGTACCCCGCCCCAACAACCTTGAGTGAAATTAACAAGGAAGCCAGAAATAGCCCCTAATTCCAGGGTTCAGACCACTGAGTGAACAGCTAAATTTAAACGGTTCTTATGCAGACAGCAGGCATCCTGGGGAGGCTTCTCCCTCAGCCAGTCTCCTTGCTCCCTGCTCCAAGCTAGAGGGGAGCCGTTGCAGCCCCTGCTGAGTGCAGGGGTTGGGGAAGCACTGAGCCTTCCACTGGCTTTTATTAGCTCTGGATTTAAGCTGGATGTAAGCTGTGCAGTAAAATGCCTATTATATTCTGCCCCTGCCTTGGTCTCACTTCCCATCCCCACCCCACCCCACCCCCAACTGTGAATGAAATTAACAAGGATGCCAGAAAGAGCCCTGAATCCCAGTCTGAACCAGGGAGGGAGCAGCAAGTTTAAACTGTTCTTATGCAGACAGCAGGCATCCTGGGGAGGCTTCTCCCTCAGCCAGTCCCCCTGCTTCCTACTCCAAGCTAGAGGGGAGCCCTTGCAGCCCTTGCTGAGTGCAGGGGGTCAGGGAAGCACTGAGGCTAGCCGTGTTGGGCAGCCTGGCTGGAGGAGGAGGGAGGAGATAAACCAATGTGATAGTGAGTTTTCCCCTTCCACTGGCTTTTACTATCTCTGGATTTAAGCTGGGCAGCCAAATGCCCCACCTTGATCTCACACAACCCCCTCTCCCCTGCTCCCAGCAACAACCCTGAGTGAAATGAACAAGGAAGCCAGAAATAGCCCGAATCTGGGGTCTGAACCAGGGAGTGAACAGTTAAATTTAAACTGTTCTTATGCAGGTAGCAGGCTACCTGGGGAGGCTTCTCCCTCAGCCAGTCCTCCTGTTCCCTGCTCCAAGCTAGAGGGGAGCCCCTGCAGCCCCTGCTGAGTGCGGGGGTCCGGGGAAGGTGGAGCCTAGCCCATCAGCAGCCTGTCTGGAGGAGGAGAGTGAGAGAAACAACAAACAAATGTGACAGTGAGTTTTCCCTTTCCAAGCTTTTATTAGCTTTTAGCTGAACTTTTTGTTCTGCAGCCAAAAGAGGTGAAAGTAAGCCGGTACTGAATGCTCCACTTATTTGCCAGTATACTACTGCATCTTTTTTTACTGGTACTCCGGACTGGACGGGCTTACTTTCACCTCTGCCTCTCCCCACCCCCACTGCTACTGGTAAAATGCCCAGGAAATCAGATTGCTCAGAAATCAGCATGTTTCTCTTGTCAGTCCCTATTCTCCATGGCCCTGGGGGACTGCCCATTTGTGACAAATGCTTTTGCAGTGTAACTAGTTTCTGCATAAGCTTGTTTGTCCTGCTTGTCCCATGTTTCATTTTGGCTCTGGAGGACCACAGAAGGTCTCCAGAGTGTTAGGGAATAGGCAGAACATACTGCTAATCCAGGTTGATTTCAATATAGTTGTGCAGTGAATACATGCAGGACTGTATACAGGCAGAACCGAAAATAACAATTTACCAAAAGAAAGGTGTCACAGCAAATCCATTACAGTGGAACATTATAGACTAAAGAGAGACCAGATCTCCCTCTGAATGGTCATTCTAGTCTTTTTCACAAGAAGTCCTTATTATCCAATATTAATTCACAATTTTTCTTTACAAAGAAGAAAAAAATTGAGAAAAAATAGGAAGTTTTGTTTTCATAAGTTATACTCTGTCAACGCTTTTTTTCCTGTGTTGGCAGAAATCTACATTATTTGTATTCATTGTTATTACTTTAGAAGTATGTTCTCAAGGTAGTACCATTAAGCGCTTCCACATGCTACAAAGGAACTGTTATGGGAGCATGATGGAAGCGTAGTTACGTAGTACATTTGCAGGGATCTGACTCTGGTAGAGTTGAAGATCGCTTCAGATTTCAAATTAATCTGAATGACCCTAGCTTTACTGCTGTTATACTTCTGGAACTGATAAAATGCCAGGTCACTGAAAATAAATGGATTTAGCCTAAACAATCTGAAACGAGTAATGTAGAGTTTCTTTGGCTCTATATAAGTCCCATGCACTTTACAACCAGGCACAATATTTGATCGAGAAATGTTTTGTTCTTAGTGAATCTGGGTGCTTTTCAGCTCACTAAGAATATATCTACTCGGGAAAGAGGGAGGAAATTCAGTCTCTTGTGTTTCTTTGCTTTATGGTTGTTAAAACTGTGGCTGTACAGAGCAATGCTGCAACAATGATTTTTGTGATATTCCCCATAAATATTTGGGGAAAACTCAGGTAACAGAGTTAAAGCTGAGTGGGGGGCGCAATAAATAAAACCCTGTTGGTCGATGTCAAGTTTCCCTTTTCTTTTAGCAATACCTGTCCACATGGAGCTCAAATCTCATTAACTAATAATAAGATTTGTGATTGTACCTCCTGTACATTACTTTAAAAAAATTTACTCCTGAATCTAAATCAGTGAGGTACCACTAAGAAATAGCTGAGCCAAGTCTGACTTGACATTTCTTGTTATTTGCCTCATTATTTTTTTCCTGCTGAAAAACAGAGCTCAGCATGTTACATCAAAAGGGGAAAAAATAGGGGAAACGTATCGGAGCAACCTTTTACAACTTCGTTAATGCAACCAAATGGGGATGCTGACCCAACTAATATTTACACTTGGGGATTCTCTCTTAATCACGAAAGCCAGCCTGTGTCCTCACACCCATGCCTCCTGAAAGGCAGGGAGAAGGCAGGCAGTGCGTAATTACACAGTACCCCCTCAAGTAGGCCAGCAAATAATGTATCTACCACAATACAGATATGAATAATTACTGGTGTGTTCCTAACTCACAAGAGAGAAAAGGTTTGTTCCTAATCTAGTAGCGCTGGTGGACTCCCTTGAGAATGTTTCTCTTTGCAAAATTTTGCAAACCTGAAGAAGTTGACACCAAGTGTACTGTGCATTTAAAAACCAATAAGGAGGTGGCTCTCCTGCAGGGAGCCCTCCAGCTTCTCTCAATGCTGTGAATGTCTCCTAGCCTGCCTTTAGGTGGGCTATGAATTGACCCAGCCCTTTCCAGTCAAGAGTGACTGAACTACTGCCTTGGGGAAGTGTTCCATAGGCCTCTATCATATGTAGTCAAAGCTGCCTAGGTTGGCCCCTTTCTTTTTTTACTTAAAGGTTTGTAGGTTTGGTCTGATTTATCTGCATATGTAAAGAGCCATACGCAAAACACTGATAAGCCAAAAGAAAAACAGTGGGGGAGTTGCAAGAGGGTGATCCAGTGCAACTAGACTCCAGCAACTTCCCAGTTCTGTTGAGTGTCAGGGTAGTGATAAAGTGAACCAGAGTAATATGGGTCTGCTGAACTGAACTCCTAAAGTTGCAAATTAGTTTCAGCAGACATATTGTAGTATCATGCTATGATTGACTCTTAGTGCCACCAACTCAAAAGAGCTCTGAGACCCTATTCTTAATGCATAGAGAGGCGCTTGGCTTCACTAAAATGTATTAATACTAGGATCCCTGCCTCTCCAGCACTCTCCTGGACCGAGAACCATGCAGGGGAACCCTCCACCATAGCCCCAGGCTAGAAGCAATGCCCCAGCCATGCATCTATGGGGAAAAATTGCAGAGAGGAGCCACCCAGAGACTGCAACTGGTAGGATCACAGGCATCCAGAACAGGGACCTTTAGACATTATTCAGAGAACTTTCAACAGTTTTAAGTGGTCTTTATCTGCCCTGTGCTGATCGGCTGTTTGCTCCAACCTTCTTCCTTCCCCTCCCCAATGGTCTCTCTACACCTGAGCTTCACTCCTTACCTTCCCCTCTTCTCCCCTGACCATTCCCTCACCCTTCTCTTCCCTCTCCTTTTCCTTTTCCTTTAGCTGGTCTCCCTCCTAACTTAACTCCTCCCCCCAAAAAATCATTTCACTAATATGATATTTGTCACGCTCTCATAGTTCACTCTCTGTGTTATATCCCGTCCGCAACTCTGGGTTTGGATGGTATGTATAGATTGTAAGTTCCTCAGGGCAGGGACCATCTACTACTCTGTGTTTGTGCAGTGCCTACTATAGCTATAGTGGCCCTTAGGCTGTGGCCATTTTCATGCTTCAAGCACTCTCATAAAAAAACACAAAAGCCAAAACTTCTTTTGGTTTTGTTGAAAGGTCAGAAATAATAATAATGCTGCAGACAAGCTAAAGCTTAATGTTATAGACATATGTCTTCCTCTTCAGTCAAGCAGCAATGCCTCAAGTTAAGCCTTATTGTCCTGATTACTGGCCTACTCCTGCTGAAATCAATGTCCAAACTCCCATTGCTTTCAAGGGAAGCAGGATTAGGCCATTTGTTAGGGTGGAATTAATGCATTCAGAAGCCCTTTTATGAAAGGTATATTAATTAAGATTTTTGGCCTCCGTTCCAAGCCACCTTTTTCTGTGAGAGCAAAATTTGCATAGGCATAGACAAGTGGGTGTGATTATGAATGACTATTGAAGTTTGATTCATGGTTGTCTGGTTTTTCAAATGAAAAACAAAATAAAAAACCCTGGTGTGTACAATTGGAGCTTTATAAGTCTGGCCTTAACATTTTAGAAAGAACACTCTCTGGGGGCTAATATTTTGATACCTGAAAGCTGTGTGTGTGTTGCTCTAGAAATTGCATAACTTATTGGTAGAGCTGATTTTTAGCAAAAATCCCAGAGCAGTCACAGTAAGTTGAGTAAGAGTCATACATGTGCTGGGACTGCTGCCTGATTTTGATAAGGAATGTCCTCCTCCTCATCTCACCATGGGGACACCAACCACGCTACTCAGCACTCTCCGCTCCTGGCACCACAACCCTAATCCCAGCCTGGACATGATGATAGGGGACAATTGGCGAGTCACTCCTACCTCCTGTGGGGCTGGGCACAGGTCTTCGCTCCAGACATTGTAATCTAACAGGAGTGCGGGCTCAGATTTGATCTGCCACTCATCCCTCCCTGTCATGACAGAGGGAGGTCTGACCAAACCTGAGTGGTGGTGTGACCTGGTGCATCAAGTCACAATGCCCAGAGTGGGAAGCTAGGCTGAGCATCATGGGACAGGGGCGGAAAAGCATATGTTGCTATGCGGTGAGTCACGGACAGAAAAAAATGTCATGGACAAATAGAAAAAAAAATCACACTATCTGACTTTTTTTTCCCCACTGTAACAAATCTGCTGCCCTATTTATTGAATACGGTACTCCACTGGTATTTAAGGTGACAGGGTTAAATCTTAGTGCATCTATATTTTTCCATTAGCCATCATTGTGAAATGGATGGATAAAGGGGCCACCAACACTCTGAGCCATCTGTCGCCACAGAACAATTGCTGCTGCTGCTGCCACTTGGCACCATTTACTGCCACTGCTGCCCTGTACTATCTGTTGCCACCATGCTGCCGCTACTGCCTTGAAGTTGCCACCAGTGTCTGCACACTCCGCAAATACAGCAGGCTTGGCTCAGCTCTTAAAGAGACATCATTGAGATCTAGGACTTTGACAGCGCCCTTACCACTAGACAGGCTCTCCCAAAAGCAGACAACAGTCTTTTTCCTCTCTCTCTGTCTCTTCTTCTGCTCTATCCAGGCTCCCTGACCCAGTAGTGCCTGACAGCAGTGTCAGTTAGGGTGGGCCCAGGCATATTTATTGTCAGTGTCTTGGCCTTGCATTTCCCAACTATGTCAGTTCCATTTGGTTATCCCCCATAGTCAAAATGTAACTGAATTTTAACCACAATGCCCCAAACCATCACAAAACTGAAATGTAAAAGGAGGCCTGACCCTTTCCGTCTACTCGCTTTGCTCTCCAACTGATGCCAGCTCTCCAGCTCCCTGGCCAGTGAAGTCCCAGCTCTTAAGCACCTCTGGGACACTCCCATTTCACCAACAGATGCTTACAGTGAAGTCCTTTCAGTCTAAGTCTTCAGGCCACAGGGCTTGCATTAATTAAAACATCTTCAATAGACTATGTAGTAATGCTCATAAACATGCACTAACTACAAATTGAAAAGAGTCAATGATGTAGCCATACGATTAAAACATACAATTAAGCTCTCCAGGGTTTGTAAACCCATATTTGGGGCTCTTGGAACTTAACTGTGCCATGTTTAACTTGTCATGCTCCATGTTTTTTTCTAACCTGATCTTGTTGTGAACACACCATCTTTACAAAGGCTGGTTTATTTTGATACAGGATGCTTTTTCCTGATCAGGTGTATTGTGTAAACTCCCCCAAATTATTGTTTAACACTTTCTCTCAGGTATCTTCCATTTGAAAGTACCCGAGTCCTCACTTGTTGGTTCAGCCATTGGAAGAATCAGAGCTGTGGATCCTGACTTTGGGAAAAACGCAGAAATTGAATACAACATCGTCCCAGGAGATGGAGGGAATTTATTTGACATCACCACAGATGAGAACACCCAGGAAGGGGTCATCAAACTGAAAAAGGTATTCATTTACTAAAAATCTAGTGGCTGAAATTTGAAAATGAATCATACAACTAAACATGATACGTGACATATAGGGTGAAATCTTAGTCCCATTGAAATCAGTGGCAAAGACTCCATGGACATCAGTGGAGCCAGAATTTCACCTCTTATGTCACACTCAATCAACAATGACCTGTGATGAATGAGTTTTGTTTATGTACTAATTATTAGAGCTGATCAGGAACCAACATTTCCATACTTCATTTTGACATTTAAAAAAAATACTTCCAATTCACAACAAAAAATGAAAATTTCCCACAATATGAAATTTTGGAAAATATGGAATTCCAGGTCAATCAAAACATTTTGCTATGATTTTGACATTGTTTTACTTTATTAATTTATACAAGATGAGTTTTATAGCCTCTTCCCAATAAGGCTTCTGCTTCTGCCTATGCCACAGGTTTCTCCAACCAGGTCTTCCACCTAGCTGGCGTAGAGAACCCCCTTCCAGGTTCTTCAACCATGGTGTTTTGTTCTCTGCTGGTCTCTCTTCCACTATAATCTTTTGTTGACCTTTAATGGAAGAAGCAGGTCATCTGCAGTTTAAAACCCGTACCTGGCTTCAAGCCATCACCTGGGAGGTAGATAATCAGCCACAGCTGGGGCTAAGACTACATAACTTAAAGGGCCATTCCACCTTGTGGGACTTCCTCTCTTACTGGCCACCGTGGCATTACATTCAAGCTTTCATTTCCATACCTAGTCATTTCCAGGACACCCTTTTTTTCCTTCTTCATTTGCAAAAGTTTGGATATAATCTCTTTTGTCATTTTTAACTGATGAATTATTGGAAAAATTATATCTCTCTCTTTAGGAAAATTCTGATTACCCTTTTGCCTCAGCAGATACTTCAAAAACAGCTACATTTTGAACGGTCACACTTGTGAAAACACAGTGAGGGCCACCAGATGCCAAGTTTGAACCAATAATGAGTATAAACGATTGACTGGGAAAAAAAATTGAGCAGGCATAGTAGGCTTTAGATAAGATTAAATTCTCCCTGGCCCTGGGTTTGCTTTTAAGCCTCTACTATGCTGTGTGTGAGGGAAGGAAGAGTAGTTTGCACAAAGTTGTAGCTTCAGCAATGCAGATGCACTGCAGTGTATACACACTGCACTTGTGCAAAGACATTTGAAGTGGGGATAGGCTACACTATTTGATTTCCCCCCCCCCCCCCCCCCCGCACTGGAGCAACACATACACAGAAGGGTTTGCACTGATACAACTGCACTAGTGCAAATAAACACATACATACATAAAGTCCAGTGTAGATAACATCTTAAATTGCTTCCATGTAGAGGTGGTCAATTTTTTGTTTCTTTTACAATGATTAATACAGGGATTAATAACAAGAATTTTAGTTATAAGCTAGGGACGCATCAACTAGAAGTAACGGAGGAGGAAAAGGACCTTGGAGTATTGGTTGATCATAGGATGACTATGAGCTGCCAATGTGATATGGCTGTGAAAAAAGCTAATGTCATCTTGGGATGCATCAGGAGAGGTATTTCCAGTAGGGATAAGGAGGTTTTAGTACCGTTATATAAGGCACTGGTGAGACCTCACCTGGAATACTGTGTGCAGTTCTGGTCTCCCATGTTTAAGAAGGATGAATTCAAACTGGAACAGGTACAGAGAAGGGCTACTGGGATGATCCGAGGAATGGAAAACTTGTCTTATGAAAGGAGACTCAGGGAGCTTGGCTTGTTTAGCCTAACTAAAAGAAGGTTGAGGGGAGATATGATTGCTCTCTATAAATATATCAGAGGGATAAATACCAGAGAGGGAGAGGAATTATTTAAACTCAGTACCAATGTGGACACAAGAACAAATGGATATAAACTGGCCACTAGGAAATTTAGATTAGAAATTAGACGAAGGTTTCTAACCATCAGAGGAGTGAAGTTTTGGAATAGCCTTCCGAGGGAAGTAGTGGGGGCAAAAGATCTATCTTGCTTTAAGATTAAACTCGATAAGTTTATGGAGGAGATGGTATGATGGGATAACATGGTTTTGGTAATTAAATATTCATGGTAAATAGGCCCAATGGCCTGTGATGGGTTTTTAGATGGGGTAAGATCCAAGTTACCCGGGAAAGAATTTTCTGTAGTATCTGGCTGATGAATCTTGCCCATATGCTCAGGGTTTAGCTGATCGCCATATTTGGGGTCGGGAAGGAATTTTCCTCCAGGGCAGATTGGAAGGCCCTGGAGGTTTTTCGCCTTCCTCTGTAGCATGGGGCACGGGTCACTTGCTGGAGGATTCTCTGCTCCTTGAGGTCTTCAAACTACAATTTGAGGACTTCAATAGCACAGATATAGGTGTGAGGTCTTTTTTAGGAGTGGTGGGTGAAATTCTGTGGCCTGCATTGTGCAGGAGGTCAGACTAGATGATCATAATGGTCCCTTCTGGCCTTAATATCTATGAATCTATGAATCTATGATTTTCTGATGAAAAATGTCCCCTTTTCACAAAACTATTTTTTTTTTCTCTGAGAGAATTTCAGTTTGGCCAACAAATTTTAATTTTCTGTTTATTTTATTTTATTGGGGGGAGGAGGGGTGTCAAGAAGAAAGGCTCCCTGACTGCTTTTCTGTAAGGTTCTTGTGTATTTCACTTCCACAGTGAAATTGACAAAAGGTTTCCTTGAAGACTGCAAAGGCAAAGAGCCTGGCCACTCAACCCCCCCCCCCTCCCCCGGCTCTGGGACAGAGAGGCCTCCCATGTTGCTACCATCACTCCTGAAAGTCATAGCAGCCCAAGCTGTAACTGGGGGTTGGCTCCCAGCTCCACAGCAGGGATGCTGAAAGCCCTGAGAACCCTAGCTCTAGCCAGAGCTCTTGGAGCTATTAGAGCCCAGAGCCTAGGGGTCTGGGGCAGCTGTGAAATTAACAAGAATGTCAATTTCATTCAGCAGCTCTCAGCTTCCCAGGGAGCAGATTTCATTCCGGAAACACCATCTGTTGGTGTTTCCAAAACAGAATTGTGTGTTGGGGGATTTCTGGTTCATGGGATTTTTTTTTTTTTAAATGTATTCATTCTAATATGAAACAAAGACAAATTTCAAAAATAAAGAATTTCCCACAAACTGGAAATCCCACATTTTAACCAACTTTACTTCAAGACTGGCTTGTGAGGAAAAGGTTAATGTCTCATAAAAAAAATCATGGACACAGGTAAATCCTCAATCTGATTATTTGTTGGTCTCCACACTATTTTTGCTGTATTTACTTATTTTATCCTTTGCATTGTCAACCTGTTACCTGTTATCTTCTGAATGCATTTACAACAATAAAAAACATCCCCACTGTAATACATTGGCCAATCAACATTACCTAATGCAAGCAACAGAACTTTGGCACTGAATAGGAAAACAAAAACAAACAAACAAAAACAACAAAAAACCACCCTATCCCCTCTCAATCTTCCCCATCAGAAAGAGCCTGAACTTAGAGATAGGCTTTGAAGATCAAGAATTCTGGCTCTGTAGTATGAAGTAATGCAAAAGGAATAATTCCAGACTGCAGGGCCCTCCATTGAAGGATGCCTTTACATAGGCCCTGATCCTGCATTTTGCCCTTTGTATGACTTTGCTCAGGTAAAATTCCCATTGATTTATCCCTTCAGACTTCAGTGGCTCGGGTGCTTAAAGATTCACAAGCTTAAAGTTGTGCATTGATTTAGGTGCTTTACTGGAGGGGTCATAAATAAGAGCAACATGGATTTTCAGATGTGCGGAAAACTTGCTGCTCCCTTAGTTGTTTGTTATAAGGAGTGCACACATATGTTGTGACCAGGGAGTGAGACACACTCTCTATTTATGTTCAGGAATGAGTATTTTAACTGGAATATTGTCCCAGTAAAAGGGTGCTAATATATTCCATGTTGAAGTTTGGCTTAGCATTGTTCCTATGAAATATAGCAATTAGGCTCTTCATCTGCATTTTTTTATGCAGACTCCTACCTGCTGATAGTGGGAGAGGGGAGACAAAGAGTGCAGCAGATGTTACTGAGCATTCTCAGTACAAGCCAAGCAACAAATCTGCATTTCCTCTGTCTGGGATACTAGTAGTTACTGTATTGTTATATGCACAATGAAATCCCTTGCAAACACACTAGCCTTTCATACTAGTTAGTCTTTACACTAAGGAACATATTTTTTAAAGGACCATCACATAGCCTGTAAAATTATTCATGAATTTTATCAGCAACTTTATCTATTTATGTATTTTAAATCAGGACACTTATTTAGTGGACTTCCATGGAATACCTGGAGACTTAAAATTAAGCACAATCTCAACTGTTTTCCTGGATTCTGATCTAGGTCCTGATTTTCAGAGGTGCTGAGCATTCACAATGCCCTTAGAGATCTGACACAATGTGTGTTACGCTCACTACTCATATAGTCAATGGGACTACGCACATGGGCCTAGTTGTTGTGAAGCTCAACATTAAAACTTCAAAGTACATTCTCAGACTCAACAGGACTACTTAAAATGCTTAAAGTTAGGCATATGCTTCAGTACTTTGCTAAATTGGGACCTATTAACATTCAGGCTCATCTTTAGGACTCCAGTAACTATTTGACTAAAAAAATCACAATTTGCTGAAGCAGCTGCTCAGTACCACCACTTAACCAAAACAATTATTGTCTCCTTAAAAAGCCAGTTTGCTTTCCCCTCTCTGCTTCTTGTATCACAGTCTATTAACATCTCTGGGCCACTGCTGTAGTTCAGCACTGAGCTGTATCAAAACACAGTCATGCTATTTGTAAAACTTGTTTTTGTCATGAAAAATTTGCCATGGTAGAAGTTCTCCTTCACCACATACAGCTTTTTCTCTTAAATGGTGCAATTTCTATATGTAAATGAAAAATGTCTTGCTGAACAAGTCTTTGTAAATTTGTTTGGGTGAAAGGCTGTATTTGCTGGTGGAAAGGACACATGCCAGGTTTTTCTCTTCAGTATTCCAAGTGAATTGACAAGGAGAGGGAGTTTTGTGCTTCTCTGGCACTAGCTGGATTTTGTAAGTCAATGCTTTTTATATGGAATAGGTGCACATCTTAAATTTCGGAATGGAGTTGCTGACCATTTAGCTTTAAGATATGATCTGGTGTATAAGCTTAGTTATTACAGTGATCATTCTATAAACAAGAAACAGATTATGTTACATTCTGCAAGTCAGAGGCTTCTATTGGCATTTAGCACCACTGTGTGGTTGGTATAGGAATAGCTCCAAGGAAAATGAAAGCAATGAACCTAAAAAGTGTGTGTAGGGGGGAATTCCTTATGGCTTAAAAACAACATCCTAATCAATCAGCTTTTTAAACAATTCATAAATATTAGTAGTTAGACATACAATTATTCATTTCTATGCACGTAAATGTGTCTGTTTCATAGATAGTGACTATCATTTTATAGAGACATAAGGTGGGTGAGTTAATATGTTTTATGGACCAACTGCTGTTGGTGAGAGAGACAAGCTTTCAAACTTACACAGAGCACTTCTTCAGGTCTGGGAAATGTACTGAGGGCAAGTATACATTACAAAATTAAGTCTACCTAACTTACATTGTTGTACAGCCAGCACAGTGGCATTGGGTATGTGATAGGAGAGTGAGATCATCTGCAAAGTTTAGGTCTTCAAGGGATGAGAAGGGTGTCCATTTAATGCCTCTTGACATGTCTTCTGTTGTACGCTGCATTACCCAGCCAATGGCAATGCTGAAGAGGATTGCAAACATGACACAATCCTGACATACTCCTGTTTTCACTTCAAAATTGAGCTCACTGTGATCAATACTGCATATAAAGTTGAAATAAAAGCTGGTCCTGTGAATGCTATCAAAAGCCTTCTAAGAGTCTATGCAATGTATGTAGAGTTTCCGTTGCCATCCTAAGTATTCTTCTATTATGTTTCTTAGAGTGAAAGTCTGCTCTGTGCATCTATGCTGTTTTTGAAAACCAGCTTGCTGTTTTCTGCGAATGCTATCGACTGCCTCTGATATATGCTGGACTATGATCTTACACAATACTTTGATTGGCACAGATAAAAGTGTGATACCACCTCAGTTATTACAATCACAGGGAGTTCCTTTCTTTGGTATCCTCACTATAACCCCAATGGTCCACTCATCCGGCGCTTTTTTCCCTTTCCCAGACTGATGTAAATAGAGGGGCCAGGATAAATGCTGCTAACTCAGGATTTAACTTGAATAATTCTGCATTCTGCAAGTTATTCTTGCCAGGAGCTTTCCCATTTTTTAAGGATTTGATGGCTTGAATGATCTCTTCCTTAGTTGGGGTGTCTGTGTTGATATCAAGATCTTCTTCTACCTCCTGGATGTTTGTTTCCTCTTTAGGTGGCTCCCCATTCAACAATTCTTTGAAATGATCTGTCCAGCGCATTTCTTGTTCTTTTTCTGTTATTAGGTGGCCTAGTTTGTCCCTGATGAGAGTGTTCTTGGTGTCTGCTGTTTACCACTGATAAGCCATGTCATTTTGTAGACTGTTTCTTGTTCACCAAGAGCAGCTGCATCCTTTGCTTGTGTTGCCACATTATCAATATAATGTTGTCTGTGTGCTCTCACAAGGCATTTGACTTCATGGTGCACTTTTCTATACTGCTCACAGTATTTGTCCTTCAGCTTCTGGGATTTTGTGTCTAAAACTTTTTTCTTCAGGCTTAGTCTGGTTTTTATGGCATTCCATGTGCTGGGTGTAATCCACTCCTTCCTTCTCTTCTGCCTGTAGACTAGACAGGCTTCACTGCTTTGTGTATAAATTGCTATTACTTTGTCTGACTTCTTGTTGATCGCCTCATCTTCATTCCCCTCCTCTTTATCAACGTTTGCAAGTGCTTGAAACCTGTTCTTTAGCTGCAGAATGAAGGCTTTCTGTATTTCAGGGAACTTTAGCTTGTGAATGTCTTAACGTCTATGCCCCTTGTTTGGTGGACCACACATCTCAGTTTTAGGTCACAAGGTGGTGGTCATTGCCAACATCTGCACCCTTTCTCACTTTCACATCTGTCAGTGAGCATCGCCATTTGCCATTGATCATTATATGATCAATCTGGTTCTTATCTCTGCCATTTGGAGAACATCATGTCAGCTTGTCAATTTCACGATGTTGAAATAGGGTTCCACGGGTGACTAGGTCATTCATATTACAGAAATCAAAAAGCCTCTTTCTGTTTTCATTCATGATGCCACACCCATGTCTTCCAATTGCTCCGTCTTTGTGTTGTCCTTACGGACCTTGGCATTCAGGTGTCCCATGACAATAGTTAGGTTGTGGCATGGTACTCTCTCTAACTCCGCTTGTAATGTAAGTTAGAATTTGTCCTTTACTTCTCCATCATTGTCATTTGTTGGAGCAGAGCACTGAATCAGGGTGTTATTATGTTTCCCTTTCAGTCTGGCTCTCATAAGTCTTCTGCTGATGGACTTCCATTCAAGCAGGAAATGCTCTACTTCCTTCTTCAAAAGATTGGCAACACCCTTATGGTGTTGTCCATCATCTCATCCAGAATACAGCAAAGTTTCTCCCAAGGCAGTTGTTAATCTTCCTGATCCCATCCATCTCGCGGACACCCAGGATGTGTAAGCTGTAGCGTCTCATCTCTGCTGTGACCTGAGTTAGCTTCTCTGTTTCATACATTGTCCGTACATTACAAAAAACAAGTTTGGTTTTTGTCTTGGTGTTGAGCACTTCAGTCTTCCTGCCAGTAGCTTCCTTTCGTCTTTCACCACTGGCAGTCATACGGGTCGTTGACTCCTGAAGGCCATCACACACAGTAATGGTAGATTTCTCTGTTGCTGTTCCCGTAACATATTTGTTTTTTTACGGGAGAGGGTTGTTAGCCCTGTGCCTAACCCCCAGCCTGGAGGACCAAGGTCCATGAACAGAAGTTGGCCGAATAAAAAAATGTTAACTCAGCCATCTTGTCTCTCTAATATATATTTCCCTGCGACATCAAGACAAACCCCTAATCTTACCAGAACTGATAGGGGATCCTTAATCACTACAGCAAGTAGCGAGAGACACTTGAAAGAACCAAAGCTGTACAGCACTACGTTTATTTACCTCAGAAGGTGCAATATTGAGTCAGACCTATGGAATTTGCACCTGAGCTCCCAGAGTATCTAAAACTTCTTCCAGTAAGCATCACATACCACTGAAAGAAAAGGAGTACTTGTGGCACCTTAGAGACTAACCAATTTATTTGAGCATGAGCTTTCGTGAGCATATGCATCCGATGAAGTGAGCTGTAGCTCACGAAAGCTCATGCTCAAATAAATTGGTTAGTCTCTAAGGTGCCACAAGTACTCCTTTTCTTTTTGCAAAGACAGACTAACATGGCTGTTACTCTGAAACATACCACTGAGTATATGAAACAAGACCATCTACAAAAAAAATGGGCACTTACAAAGTGATTATAAAACAACCAGAAATTCTGAACTACCAAATCAGCCATTATTTCGCTAGCACAGATATGATTACTGTAAGGCCATTTCTGGAATACACTACTTCCCTGCACTTCAAAGGTGTATTTCCCTTTTTAAAAATTCTCACAGTAACTAAAAAGCAAAAGCCTTCATTAACCAATAAGCTGTGCTGCCTGTTAATAACAGGACACTTGTACATGCCCCAGGATATATTACAAGAGAGCTAAAACATGTAAACATATGTGACCCAAGGGAATGTCAAGGGTTTTTGCAAACACTGATACCCAGCACAGCACAGACAGTCAATTGTAAGAGAGGATTGTCCATGTGTGTGTAATATGGGGAGACTTCATATTTTAACAAGGAGGAGTAGACATGCCAAGCCTTTGGCATAGGTAGATATGCCACAATAAAGCAAAGAATGCTATCAGAAAGATGATGGTGGTCATCAAAAAGATACAAAGCTAATGAAGTGATCAAAAACAGGAAGTGGAGCTCCTGAGTCTCCAAAGACCAAATCAGCCAGTGTTGCCAGGTTTTTTTGGTTGGTTGGTTGGAGAGGGAGCGGGGGGGTTGGGTTTGGTAGCAGTTCAAGAATTGAAACTCTTACTGCAGGAGTTTGTATGGGTTAGTGACATTTTTTGAGTTCCGTATAGATGAGTGGGAAATTTATCCTTTGGTTAGACATCTATCACCACCAGTTCACTTTAAACATTCTAGTTGTTACTGTATACCCTCTGTATAAATTTTGCTCATAATTCATTATTACAAGGCTGATTAACTACATTCTTATCACACTGCATGCAAAAACAAACATTGATGTGCCATTCCTTATAGTCATGGAAATGTAACCATTTCCTCACTTGCTCTCACTGGGAAGTTGGATTAACACTCCATTTTAACTAGGCCACACCTTTCTGGAATAATGACAGTCCAAATATATCAAAGAACAAAATCAACACCCCTTTCCTGTCTCATTCTTTGCCCGGGCCACAGTCTTTCAAATACTGAGCATCTGTGTCCACCTTGGTGAACTGAGTGAAGCAGAGCTTCTGTCCGATTCCATCTGGAAGTCCCTAAAAGGAAGCTGACATCTAGTCCAGATATTAAACTGTTTCTTCTGCTCAAGGTCACTTCCTTCACCTCTGTCTAAAGTCCTTGACATTTTCTGGGGTCTTAACAAAAAGATCAAAACCACAAAAGTGCATCATAAACAATAAGCCCCAACCCCTTCTTTTTCCTGGCTTCCTGTGGGTGACTGAAAGCAAACCATCTCCAGGCTGCTTTACCCTGGCCATGTGGCTTCAGATCCTTCTCAAGCTGCCACCCAAGACCAAGAACTCCTTCTGCTGCTTCTTCTCTCCCTGTTGTGAGGGAATGGAGCTCATATGTACATCTTGTTCCTTTTCATCAGTCCTGGAGGTAACTGCTAACATTTCCTAGCTGTCCCTTGGACGAGAGTTCCTAGCATACTGCTCGTTCTGCACACTCATCAGAAACATAGGACAGTGCTGGAGCTGGAATCTTCCTTAACAGACCAGCATGCCCTATTACTTTTATTTTTATTTTTACTATTTCAAATCCAGCGCAAGTCAGTAGTTACTGAAAAAAAAAGAAAACAAAATAAAAAAAAAAACAGTTAACATCCGACAGATATTTTGGAAGTCTGTGTTAAAGTTGGTGGTCTCAGCCCATTTTTGTGGATCAGTTGTTGAGACATTACAAAAACACATCATCCCAATGAGAGCGCATTGACTTCCTTGTTGGCAGTCTCAACAGATCACATTTTATGTTCATTCAAACCTTGGCCCACCATCCCATCCCCAAACCCCTCCATGACAGAACTGTGAAATATGGATGTGGCAGTTTGGGGGAAGCTTGTTCTGCCTGTGTCATGCTGTACTTGTTCTATGGATAAATATTGGAGGTCATGAGGCTGCCTGTCCAGCACTTTTTGTGAGCTCTTATTTTTCTCATTCTGAGAATGAGATGAATACATACAGTTATTTTCCCACCTATGTCATCCTTATCAAGACAACTCAGTAAGCATGTTTTGCAACTTTAGAATTTTGGACAACCTTCTAGTTGGGGAGGAAAAAAATCTCTGTTGCATTTTCCTTACACAATTTACATTAAAGTATTATTTGTCAGTATTCCTTCACTTCCATGTGGGGTAAGGGAAGCAGTAATATTTCAAAATACCTCTACTTTCAAATCAGAGGGGTTGATGTGCTTTCCCGTTCACACTAATTAAACCAGTTCCTGGTACCTCCTATGAAGCTAAATAGTGTGGTTTGTCATTATGTGTTATTTTATTTTAGTATTTACAAAGTGATATTGCTATACACAGCTCTGCATACACTGATAGTGCTTTACTAAGAGTCTGTATACAGTAGCTAATAGCCGAAACAGAGAGAAGAGAGACAGGGCCTGCCAAGAGAGCCAAACTCCTTTGTTATGAGACTGACAGGAGATCATTACAAAATGCTCCCATAATAACTCTACAGCTACATGGTTGAAAAAATAGCCACACTGGTGCTAGCAGAACTGTCATTCCCTTATGGGAAAAATCCTATGAAATGAAGCAAAATGATTGCCTTTCTTTATGGCAGGTTTTTTGTAACGGTCTGTTTGAAGTTAATAGACGTCTATGGTACAGATAAGAATTTTCAATAGGTTTAAAAAAAACTGTAGAAAGGAGCTCATTACATATTCAACTCTACAGATTTTTAGCAAAACTTCCATAGACCCTGGCTTTTTAATACAACCTCATTTTTTGTCTCTATTAACTTCTTTCATGAATTTTAAAGCATTTTAATCATCACATTAGAAATAGAGATTTGACTGGGGAATCGTTTAGGAAAAACTAGCTGAGGAACTAAATATTTATCAAGTGCAAATTCTGCTGTGCTCGGAGCCCTTTAACATCAAAGTTACTAGTTTACTAACACTAAGAACTTTATGTGTGTAATAGGGTTTAGTTACATAGATCAGACACCAGGTGGCAGCACAGATGTGAAATTTTTTTGGCAGCTAGAATACCTTAACAAACTACAGTTGACTGTCAGGAGTAGGGCACTATATACACCTTCTTTTGTGATGTGAGAAGCAACCACAAAAACAATACCAAGGAACTACATTCCAGACCTTATAAAACTTGAAAAGTTTATAGAAATCTAGTCTGGGAACTAGGCAGCTCCAGGATATTCAGCCATCAACTTTTCTGACAGACGCCCAATACGTCAACTGGATGTCAGGATTTGAGGTGTATAGTAAGACTTGCACTAATTATCTGCATGGTTGAGGTCTGCAAGCAATATCATTTACATAGAGCTACAGGTTGTAAAGCAAATCTTTCCAATGCCCGTTCTAGAGTTTTCTGAGAGCACTTTGGGTATGTAAGAAGCTAGATGAGGAGGAATGAGGCCAGGGAACAACTAATGATGCTTAAAAGCTTCCACACCTTATTGCACTTGTTTCTTTCTTGTCCAAAATGATATTTACAAAAAAACAAAACAAAAACAAAAACAAAACCTAAAATCTGAGTCAGTTGGCATCTGCAGACATACTTTGGCCTATATAAATCCCATTTACATTTATTTGGCAGGCAGTCTTTGAAATGCAGTGTTTCCATGATTAGATAGTGGAAGATGCTACCATTTGGGCCATTTGTATTTTGTCTGAAATGGTGCATTCATCACTAGTGTATTTATTAGTACTATAAAATGTATTATTTTGACTCTTTCAACTCAGTACAGTTTATGTTTCTGGGCAGTCCATAGTACAGACTCACTATGCCACAGATAAAAGGTGAAGCAGACATCCAGTCAGGGCCATCTGCAACACAAATAACTTCTTTGGGTCCCAACATTATTCCTGCCTAGAGCTAGGTGAAAAATGCAGATTCAGTAACACAAACATTTTTGCAAATTCACATTGCTGTTGCTAACTCATTGGAGTAATAAAAAAATATCTTGATCAAGACATTCATTTTGACATTTTATAAAAATAAAAAAAACTTTTGATTTTTTGGTTCAAAACAATTTTTGTTTTCAATTTTCTTTCAAATTTATTTTAAAAAGTTAGAGACATTATATAAAATGCTCAAAATGAAATGTAAATGTTTCATTTGGGTTTGAGAAAAATGTTTCATTCAACCTGGAATATGGGGTTGTTGAGGTGGCACTGGAGGGGAACGAAAGTAAAACTTCTGAATATTTATTTTAGGCCCATGCTTTACAAGTGGTCCCTGTCAGACCAATTCTGCAGTCCTTAACCAGGCGAAATTCACACTGACTCCTATGGCATTTTTTCCTGAATGAAGACAGCCCAGTTTGATATGAGCAGCATACCATAGTCAGAGTTTTCAAGCTTGATTATTTACATGCCATATATAGACTTAACATTAAGTCCCCAGCTTTGAAAAGCTTGCCCATATAGTATGTTTAAAATATAGAGACTTTCACAAGGATTTAAAACCATTATTCAATGTGTTTAGCTGGTGTAAATTAGCATAACTCCATTAACTTTAACGGAACTACTCCTATTTATGCCAGCCCAGCCTCTGGCCAATTATAGTCTTGTTGTGACAAGGGCAGAAAATGGCAGACTCATTTAAACCCATGCTAGAAATGAAAACTGATTGGGAGACAATGTAGTGATGGTTATGATGATGGAAATGAAATAAACAAACAATTCTTACTTCAATCCTACAGTTGTAACCTAGTGTTTTTCTTCAAATACCATATCCCTCTAAACTGAAATTTTCTAACTTGGCTATTATAACTAAAAGCCACTAGATGCCAGTATTATCTAAACATCAGGAAAAGACTGTTTCAGTAAAATGCTAGAAGCTTGAGAGGCAATCCCGCCAAATTCTGTATTGATAGTAAAGCTTCTGTATCTTTCTGACTAGATATGAGTACAATAATGCACAGAATATCACTGCAATAATGCACAGAAGAGATATCTGTGGTCACTCTACTAAAACCAAGAACACTAGATTATTTTATAATGAAATAAATTCAAATCAAAGTAGTCCCGTTTTAGTATGTAGCTCTGTCAAGCAACTATAGCTTACTGTACCCAAACTGCCATGTTGCATTCAGTCCACTATAGGTTAGAGCTGTTGCCAATTTGAAAAATTAAAATCTGGATTTTGACTACATCCCCTACTCAAATTCTTCAGGTTTGTTGGGTGTTCCTGGCTTTTTCTTCAGAATAAAAAGAAGAATTCAGGTCTGGGTTCAGATTCCAAGCCAAACACTAAAGTTTGGTTTGCACCCATCTCTACACAGCAGGATTTTGGTTTGGACCCATTTCCACCATAATTGTTCTTTCTGTAGATCTTTGTGGTGAAAGGAAAAATGGGGCTTGGGTTTAAAATACTAGAGTGGCATACAGAAGATTCTGGTTCAATTCCCAGCTCTACCCCAAGTTTCCTGTGTGAACTTGGGCTTAGTTGGAAGCCACCATAATGCTAATAATAAATAATATAATCCAACTATTTGGACGGATCTCTAATCTGCTGAGAACACATGGGAATTAAGTTTGCCAATCTCTGATACATCAATAGCAGGTTAAACTGTACAGTCTGCAGAGACTTTTACAAAGCTATTTTGCCAGATCTGATGATGTTTTTTGTCTGTCCTTACCACAGCCGTTAGACTTTGAAACAAAAAAGGCATATACCTTTAAAGTAGAGGCCTCCAATGTGCATCTTGATCATCGATTCCACTCTGTGGGTCCATTCAAAGATACAGCCACTGTGAAGATCAATGTGTTGGATGTGGCTGAACCTCCAGTTTTCAGCAAGCCTATGTACACCATGGAGGTTTATGAGGATACTCCTGTTGGGACCATAATAGGTGCTGTAACTGCACAGGATCTTGATGTTGGCAGCAGCTCTGTTAGGTAAGGAAACATTTTCCTTCTTACATACCTTTCATATAAATTAAACTCAGAAAAGTTCAAAAAGAGAATTATGTAAAGTTTGCAGAGGATAGGTTCATCAATGATTATTAGTTGAGATGGTCCATGACGCAGCCCCATGCTCTGGGTTTCCATAAGCTTCTGCCTGCCAGAAGCTGGGACTGGATGACAAGGGATGGATCACTTAGCAATTGCACTGTTCTGTTCATAGCATCTGGCACTAGCCACTGTCAGAAGTCAGGATCCTGGGCTAGATGAAACATTGTTCTGACCCAGTATGGCCGTTCTTATGTTCTTATTTTCTAAATTCGTGCTGAGAATGAGACTGAATGGATCAGGAGAGTGGTAATGATATATGAACCATTTCACATGAAAGTCAAAATCACAGGTAATTGTTACTGAAAGTAATTATCAAAAAAGTACATGCTGCATTGGGTGGCATACATGAAATGAGTCAATCGATATATAGTAGATACTAGATAACAGGAGTCCATATCACAAAAAGCACCATACTAGTTGGCATTAACTAACACACTTGACCTCAGCAGAGGTTCTGGGTACTGAATAGATATGCAGACTTTTGTCATACCCAGAGGGAGTCCATCAAAAACTGTTTAGAAGTACATTGGGAGCAAATGTGGAAAGGCAGGGTCGGGGAATTGGCAATGCTTTGGACATACCACACTTATATTATGCATAAATTGAGGGATATCAGTGCTGCACCTTTTCCAAGTAATAGTCTTTTTGTCACTCTTTATATTAAGGTTCCATTCATAAATAGTTTATAAAGAGTAATACATGATTAATAAATTGTTATAGATTATTAGTGTCAAAAAGGTAAATAGGCTGCATATAACAATCCATCGTTACCTCCTTCTAATGATGTGCTCACAACCATTTATTATGCATGGTATTCATGTCTATAACAGGAATAATTTATTAAACCTTTATGAAAAAAATGGAACTTCACTATAAAGCGTGACAAGTCTCACTCTTTCTAAAACTGCCTCGGACTTCCAGAAAAAAAGTCTGATGCTAATGATACATATATTTTATGTAAACAGAATTAATGGTTCTGATTTAGAAAAGGCACATTAATAATTGCATGAAATTAGATTCTCCTAAAATACCTCATGTAGCTAATACTTTAAAAAAATTTACTCTACTCTAGACACTTGAGTGCACATGTTGGTGGAGATTACATTTAACATGTGAAAATAAATTGTTAATCTTGTAATTGTCCTTAGTAACCATTGCCAAGCACATCTCCAAAACAACAACACAATTCAACAAAAATGCCAGTGTTTTCGGAGGCACCCAGGACTAGAATGCAAATATTGCTGGAGTTCAGGATGTAAGACAGCTGACAGCAATGGGAAGGGTGATTGCATTCCCACAGGTAGCTCTTGTACCTGCCCATCCTGCATTCCTTTCCACCACAAGATGGTGTAGTTTCATATAGACTGGGGGACATAGATTACATTCCCGCCTCTCCCTCCCCCGCCGCCCCTAACAAAGGGCCAGATTGTGAACCCCTTCCCCTAGCAGTGAGCTTACAAAAGTAGTCCCATCAAAACCAGTGTTATCTTGAAAGTTGGACTCTCTCTTAGGGCCAGATAGTGAGCCCCTTACTCATGTTTCTGAGAAGTTTCTCATTCAAATGGCCCAGTGTTAATCTCTTGAATAAGTAACTGCTCTCCAGTGAGAGTAACTGGCTGATAATCTGGCTCTAAGAGAGACCAGTTTTCATGCTTAAGTGCCTAGACCCTGATCCTGCAACTGGATCTGCCTGAAGGAACCGCTGGTTAAGTCTGTGGGACTTCTTGTGGGTGCAGTAGCCTGTGATATTTTTATAGAACAGTGTCAAGATAAACCCTTTATTGTGAATAGAAGCTGTGTACAGAAATGAGGTAACAAACTTTCTACTACTCTGTGTAGCTGTAGTCCTTGACTGCCCTTTCCTGGGTTGCTTTGTTTCTGCTCCAGAAGGAAGTGTGCCCCAGGAAACTAAAGACTGCATGAAGAATGGCATCTCTTAGTTTCCTGGAGGATTTACTCTATCGTGCATCTTCCCTTTTTTTGATCCCTTTCTGAGCTTCCTGACTTAGTTAAAACATTAAACTAAAACTATGGCAAACAAAATAATTGATTTAACCATCCTTCAAAGCCCACCCATGCAGAGCTCATTGCAGTACTGGGGTCTATGTTAGGCTGAGGTGCTCATTTCCACATTTGCCCAGTCAAGAGGTGACTTGTAGGGAAGGTATGGGGGGGTGTAGAAGTATCCCCCCAGATTGACCTGCCGGGGGCTGGGAAGGAGAAGGGTTCTGTCCTTCTCTCCCTGCACCTCCCCACCCAGCACATTCAACTGCTCTCCCTGGCAGCTGGATAGGGAGCCGGATGGAACCACTTCTGCCTGAGAGCCACTTCTCCCTGGCTGGGAGGTCACATGTCCTCCCCTTTAGATTGTGCACTGGCCCCACCCGCACCTCCCAGCCCCGTATGGGGAGGCACAAGTTGTCTATGCCCTTAGGTGTCCAAGTGCCAGTCTGAGAATCCAAATGAGGGATTAGATACTCTGATACTACAGATAAGTGAGGCGGTGCCAGAAGATCAATAGACACACTGGAACAACAAAAGACAAATGACTACTGGGTACTGTAGAGGCAGTACATCTCCCTCAGTTTGACTCTGAAAGATAATTTCTTTCAGCCAAACCATCATGATTTTGGTCCTGAAAACACATACTTATCTCTTCTCCCCTTATAACTTCCCATCCAAATACCTTTGGGCCTTGGTGCCTCATACAAAGCTCCTTAAGTCAATAGAAAAACTCCTATTTGCTTCATTAAGCTTTGGATCAGTCCCTTATAACTGTGGAAACTGCCAATTAAAGAACTCCCATATTTGGGGGTGGCGGTAAGATGGTCATTGTTTACTATTTAACCTGTCTGTGTTCACATATTAGTTAGTTCAAGTGAAAGAACATAGACATAATTGTTAATTACTTATGTATTAGAATCCAATACTCCATAAGATTTATATCCTCTAATTGAAAGTAAGAGTCAATAAAGAAAAGTTAGCAAAAGCATAATTTAGTTACAAAGAGCTGCATGTGATTACAACTTTCAAATGGGTCTTATAGCAATTATGGTCTCTTAGCTATTTAAAATCTAGATTACCTTGTAGGGGTAAATAATGGTCTGTCAGTTTTACAATATTTTAAAGAAGGAGCTTAAGTAGTGCAACACTGCTTCCAAGTAAATAGGCCCTCTAAGTAGACACAGAATGGCAAGAAATGTTCTCTGAGGTAATAGGCAATATAATGTGCTGGATAGTACGGTTTCTTTACAAATTAATTCATGTTCCCAGAGATGTTTTCCTAGAGCAGTTTAGCCATTATGGTGCCTATTACAACAACAATCTGCAAAACAATGGAGACTAGAATAAACAAAAAATCTGCAGTGTATGCAGCAGAAGTTATAACTCAACAGAACAAAGCAGTCTAAAATAGCTCACATTAAAGGATGCAACACTAGTCACAGCATCTTAATCCACTTTATCAGGCAAAAATGTCTAAATCTGTTTTAAATGTATGGGGGGGGGAATAGTAGCTAAATAATAGTGGAGGTTGAATTTGGGTGGGTTATTTTTTGCGTGGGGGAAAGAAGAAGGAGATACTGTGTTGCTGAAAATCACTGAAAATGCTGAGGTTTATTTTTCTCCAGTAGATGAAATTAGGGCTGTTGAGGTTTCTGAGAAGTTTAGAGTTTGAATAAGTATGGATTGTGGGGATGGAAGTTGACAGAAATATGGAAATGAAGAGGCTCAGAACACATATTCAGAGAAAGAGAAATAGGAAGACACAAAGAAAAGAAGGTGCCTTAGGTAGTCAGCACCTGCAAATATGACTCTATGTGACACTGTTTTGGAACATTGCCCTAGTGCACCTGATTTTCAAACTGTGTTAAATTTAGATTTCAGTACTTGCGGGAGAGATATTCTGTCCATTTCGATTTCCTTCATACCGCAGCAAGAAATGCTTGGCATAAATGTTAAGCTGAAGTCCTGTGTACTTTGTGGCCATTAAAGATCCCAAAGCACTTCTCAAAGAAAAAGAAAGGAAATATTCTCACATGTTCTTCTCAGATTCCTAGCCCACGACAGTTACAAGCCCTCCAGGACAGACAAGCATCTGTACTCAAATAAACACTGAGTATTTATATCATTTATAAATCAGAAAATGTTGGTGTTCATCAAATCTAATTTCCTTTAGAGATAGCATCAGGTTTTTTATTAAAATCATGCTTACATATGCACATACTCTATAAAGGTTGAGACCAATGTGACATCTTAGGGACAAAGCTAAGTAATAATCAAAAATGCCAGCATAAGTAGATGGTTGGGAAATCACCATTACATACAATGATATCTGGAGTATAGATATTTCTCTAATCTCTATGTGAGATTAAGCCACATTTCAAGTGGCATCTTTGAAGATGTCAAATTTCCTAGGAGATGATGTATCTTAGTGGATAAAGGCTTTTTACCTTTGGTCTGAACTACAGATGTGACTGATTAAAATGAGTTTGATATTCTCCTCCATGACATTGTCCCGCAGAACCTCCTTGCTTGACTCACGTGCCGTACCTCGTGAGCCTCAGAACCATTTAAAGCAAAAAGGCCCCATCCTGCTCAGTTCCAGAATTCCAGAACTAGAATATAACGCCCCCTACTTACATCCTTTTGTACTGTTATGAACAAAAGAATGGCCATACTGGGTCAGACCGTTTTTCCATATGCAACAGGGTGCTGGGAAAAGGGTTGCTGATTCAACCCTGTCAAGGTTCTTTCCCAACTCTGAACTCTAGGGTACAGATGTGGGGACCTGCATGAAAGACCTCCTAAACTTATTCTTACCAGCTTAGATTAAAACTTCCCCACAGTACAAACTTTGCCTTGTCCTTGAATAGTATGCTGCTACCACCAAGCCTTTTAAACAAAGAACAGCGAAAGAGACCACTTGGAGATGTCTTCCCCAAAAATATCCCCCCCAAGACCTACACCCCCTTTCCTGGGGAAGGTTTGATAATAATCCTCACCAATTGGTACAGGTGAACACAGACCCAAACTCTTGGATCTTAAGAACAATGAAAAATCAATCAGGTTCTTAAAAGAAGAATTATAATTAAAGAAAAGGTAAAAGAATCACCTCTGTAAAATCAGGATGGTAAACACTTTACAGGTAATCAGATTCAAAACATAGAGAATCCCTCCAGGTAAAACCTTAAGTTACAAAAAGACACAAAAACAGCAATACACATTCCCTCCAGCACAGCTTATTTTACAAGCCATTAAACAAAAGAAAATCTGACACATTTTCTAGCTAGATTACTTACTAACTTTACAGGGGTTATAAGGCTGCATTCCTGATCCGTTCCCGGCAAAAGCATCACACAGTCAGACCAAACCCTTTATTCCCTCCTCTCCAGATCTGAAAGACTCTTGTCCCCTCATTGGCCATTTTGGGTCAGGTTCCAGCAGGGTTACCTTAGCTTCTAAACCCTTTACAGGTGAAAGGATTTTGCCTCTGGCCAGGAGGGATTTTATAGCATTGTATACAGAAAGGTGGTTACCCTTCCCTTTATGTTTATGATATGCCACTCAAATGACAGATAGGGTGAAACACTTGTTGTGACTTCTTCCTGGAGATCTAGGAGAAAACAGAGTTAATAAGACACATGCATCTTTAAATATACAACTAACTGTATAAAGACTGACAATATTTTCCACATCTTAAGGAAAAGACTAACAATATTTTCTACATTCTGGGAAACTTTCACGGGAGAGTGAATCAGCCACTTGCTTAGAAGCTCCTGAAATGTGCTGTATGTCGAAATCAAAATATTGGAGACTCCACCAAATACGTTTTTTGTTATTTCCCTTGGCAGTATGAAGCCACTGTAGTGCAGCATGGTCTGTTTGCAGGTGGAAACGCCATCCCCAAATGTATAGGCATAGCTTTTCCAGAGCCTAGACAATGGCATAACATTCCTTTTCACTGATTGAACAGTGGCTTTCCCTCTCAGACAGCTTCTTGCTGAGAAACACAGGATGGAATTCTTGATTCGGTCCTTTCTGCATTTAGACTGCTCCCACACCACGCTTGGACGCATCTGTGGTTACTAGGAACGGTTTGTCAAAGTCTGGGGCCCTTAGCACAGGGTCAGACATGAGTGTTGCTTTAAGCTGGTTAAAGGCCTTCTGACACTCTTTGGTCCACTGAACGGCATTTGGCTGTTTCTTGTTGGTTAGGTCTGTCAGTGGAGCGGCAATTTGCTGTATTGAGGTACAAATCACCTGTAATATCCGGCCAAGCCTAAGAAGGATTGAACCTGTTTCTTTGACTTTGGGACAGGCCACTTTTGGATAGCATCCACTTTGGCCTGTAAGGGATTGATAGTTCCTTGACCCACCTGGTGTCCAAGGTAAATTACTCTGTTTAGCCTATTTGACACTTCTTAGCCTTAACAGTTAGTCCTGCCTCCCTGATGCACTCAAAGACTTTTTGTAGATGTTCCAGTTCTTCTGCCCAGGAATCCGAAAATATGGCCACATCGTCAAGGTAGGCGACTGCATATTCTCCTAATCCCACTAGGAGACCATCTACAAGTCTTTGGAAGGTGGCGGGTGCATTTCGCAGCCTGAAAGGGAGCACATTAAATTCATACGGCCCGACATGTGTGATGAAGACTGACCTATCCTTAGCGGATTCATCTAGCGATACTTGCCAGTACCTCTTGGTTAAGTCCAAGGTAGAGATAAACTGGGTCTGTCCCAGTTTCTCCAGTAGTTCATCTGTGCGTGGCATTGGATAGTTGTCTGGGCGAGTTACAGCCTTTAGCTTATGGTAGTCCACGCAAAAACGTATCTCCCCATCTGGTTTGGGAACTAGAACCACTGGAGATGCCTGTGCACTGCCGGAGGGGTGGATTACACCCATCTGTAGCATATCTTGAATCTCCTTTTCTATAGCAGTTTTAGCTTGAGGAGACACCCGGTAAGGTTGGACCCTAATTGGGTGAGCATTACCTGCGTCAATGGAGTGGTATGCCCGTTCAGTCAGTCCTGGGGTGGCTGAGAACGTTGGCATGTACCTAGCGCACAGCTCCTTGATCTGCTGTCTCTGCATACGCCCAAGAGTCATGGAGAGGTTCATCTCTTCCACACCACCAGCACTTTTCCCTTCGCAGTAGACACCTTCAGGCCACTCAGTGTTATCTTCTCCCTGGGCTGTAAACTGACAAACCTTTAATTCTCTGGAAGAAAAGGGCTTTAGAGAATTAATATGGTACACCTTAGGCTTTCAGTTGGAGGTGGGGAATGCTATGAGATAATTGACAGCTGCCAGGTGCTCTTGGACCGTGAATGGCCCTTCCCACGATGCTTCCATTTTAATGGGCCTGGAGCTCCTTTAAGACCATGACCTGGTCCCCTACTTTGAAGGGCCGCTCTCTGGCATGTTTATCATACCAGGCTTTTTTGTCTTTTTGAGCATCTTTTAGGTTTTCTTTAGCAAGGGCTAAAGAGTTTCAGAGGGTGTTTTGTAGGTTGGTTACAAAGTCCAGAATGTTAGTTCCTGGAGAAGGTGTAAACCCCTCCCATTGCTGCTTCAGCAACTGTAATGGCCCCTTAACCTCGCGGCCATATACAAGTTCAAATGGTGAAAACCCTAAACTGGGATGTGGTACAGCTCTGTAGGCAAAGACCAATCATTGCAGTGCTCATTTACGAATTTACGTATCATGGCCCCCAAAGTTTCATTAAACTTCTCCACCAGGCCATTTGTTTGATGGTGATAAGGGGTGGCAACCAAGTGATTTACCTCATGAACTTCCCAAAGGCTTTCCATAGTTCCTGCCAGGAAATTAGTTCCTGCATCTGTAAGGATGTTGGAGGGACACCCTACTCTGGCAAAAATGTCTTTGTTCTAATGGTGAACATGGAGAAAAGATGGATTTCTGAACATCCATGTACAACGGTCAGATCCTTTGTTTTAAGATGTGTGGGCAATGGGCATTCACCACACAGCTGTTGAGATTGTTTAGAATTCACAGCTCAAGCAGGAAGGAGAGGACCCTCAATCTTTAATAGCAATACCTAGTTCTTACATAGCATTTTTCCACAGTAGATCTCTAAGTGCTCTAAAAGGAAGTCAGTATCATTCTCTCTATTTTACAGATAGGGAAACGGAGGTGAAGTGACTTGCCCAAGGTCACTCAGCAGGTCAATGGCAGAATTTGGTAAAGAACTCAGAACTCCTTAGTTCCAGTCCAGTGATCTATCCACTAGGTTATAAAAATTGACTGCTAGAATGTCAAATACTACTTTTGATATTTTACTTGAAGAAAACAAAGTATTTGTACACTTCTCTCAGTAGGTGGGCTGTAGATCCATAACTCTTAGATTCACTCTTTAAGGCCAGAAGAGACCATTGTGATCATCTTGTCTGACCTCCTACATATCACAGGCCACAGAACCTCACCCACTCATCCTGTAATATGCCCTTAACCTCTGGCTGAGTTACTGAAGTCCTCAAATCTTGATTTAAAGATTTCAAGTTACAGAGAATCCACCATTTACTCGAGTTCAAACCAATAAGTGACCTGTGTCCCATGCTGCAGAGGAAAGTGAAAGACCCCAAGGGGATTGGCCAATCTACCCTAGGGAAGATTCCTTCCCAACTCCAAATATGATCAGTTAGGCCCTGAGCCAAGGGGAGAGACCCACCCTCCAGACACCTGTAAAAGGATTCTCTATAGAAACTCAGAGCTCTCCCATCAAGTATCCTACCTCCAGCCATTGACCATATTGCTAATAGCAGTCATGGATGGGCCATATACCATTGTAGGCAACCTCATCATACCAGCCCCTCCATCAGCTTATCAAGCTCAGTCTGAATGAACAGTTTGGTCAGAAAGTGTGTGCTGGTAGCTCAGGACAGTGTTTAGCACTGAGGGAGAGAGGAAGAATTGTCATAGAAGGCTCCTCCATTTGATTAGGACCAGTCAGGAAGCAGGAATGAGGGAGGTAAGCGCTCGGCAGTACATAATGATCTAACCACCCACTTGTAGTTTAATGGAGCAGCAGCATATTATGCTTTTGCCCCCTAATGGCTAGATTCTGCAAAAATATGCATTCTGTTGCAATTGTACTTTAGCTCATGTAGTAGAACTGCTGCTTTTGCATGAAAGGTCCTCACTCCAAGTCTCTGCAGCAATGGATTCCTCAAACACTATGAAATGCAATCACTGGATTAAAAGCAGTGATTTTGTGTGCTACAGCCATATCATCTCAAACAGTGATCTTGTCATGGCTCAAAACCCATCTTAATCTTGCTTAGGTCATTACTTGGACGAACCTCTAAAGAAACCTAGGTGCTATAAGGAACAGTGTTGGTCATTCTTTAAAGTGGTTCTCTTCCCTTAGTCAAAATTGAAATAGCTCCCCACCACATAAAACTACAGCCCTGAGGACTGGTGGTAATTAAAGAGTCTACTGCACTTTTCACAAGAATAGTGGCGTTAGCTCTTGTATTCTGGCTAAACTCCAAATATATTTGATCTAAATGTCCCTTTTAATTAAATTGGATATGTTAGTGCTAACTTCCTCTCTTAACCTGTTGTATAGTTTGTTGTTGTATATGTCTAAACAGTTGTTGCATTTCATCTAGAGAGGTTCTTATATTTTGAGCCATTGTTTCCTTGCAGCATCATTAATGTAATTTTAAGCTAGGATTTATTGACAGTCACATATATTTGGGGTAGGGGATGGTCACATGCTTGGAGTACAATTTCAGCCTGGGGCGTCCTTAGACCTCTAAGAGAAATGGATCAACACACAGGAGAGTAGCAAATACATGGCTGGGGCCACATCTTTGTATGTGGATGAACTGAAAAAGCAGACATAAAATGGGATGGCGCTGATGGCATCCATATGGATCTCACATTAACAATCTGCAGTTTGATATTAATGAACTCATTTAGGCCTTAATCTCCAAAGATATTTCCTGATAGGTCACAGCCCAAGAGGAAGTCAAGGGGTACCAACGACCACCTTCTGGATTCTGGGTTTCTCTGGGGTTTGAACAACCTTCAATGTAAACTGGAGCAGCCTTGGGACTATTCTAATTTATGGCCACCTTCTCAAGGCTGGCTATGGGCTGCCCAGCACCACAGTATTCCCCAAAGTGCTTAACACTATAGCCATTCCCTTTCAAATCCCCAAATCTACCTGTACCAAACCCCTCGCTGCAGGGTTTGTGAGGCCCCCGTACAGGCCAGAGTAGGTGACAGAATCATCCCACTATGTGTCCACAGCTCCCACTAGTGTAATTTTGGCACCACTGGTCTTCAGTGTGACATCTTTTCTCTCTTGGGCTTCCTCAGCTTCATTACGGTTTTGATTTATGCAATGAGAATAGGTACTGAGTTAACGCATCTCAAAGACTAAGATAGGATACTGAACGCCAAATATTTGCACACTGAAAAGTGGACTCAAAGCAGCCAATTCCCGCTGGGTGAGAGAAACATTAATAGTTTGAAGCTCTGTGGCCTCCTCTACCAGATCTGCTGTCACATATGCTTACACCACCATTTCCTGAACTGGAAATTTGCTTCCTGGTTTAAGGAGAGGGGCTGGGTGTGTCAGGAGATGGATGGAAATTGAAAAGGGTGTGGTATAGTGAGGCTCTGCTCCCCCTGATTCTTGGTTGGTGTTAAGACCCTGAGGACATTATGCCAGAGTGTAAGTTAAAGCTGCCTAGAGACAGGCAGCTGAGAACGAGGGAGCCACAACCAGCTCTCTGTCTGCCCACAGTCCACCCCAAACCATCCTCAAATGCCCCTCCCATCACCAGAGATTCTAGGATGCTCTTTAATGTCCACGCCATCATGGCCTCCCCCCGTGGAAAGCTGGCAGAGTAGGAACACTTTCACATAGTCTGATCTCCCATCTGCAGGCAATGGAAATAAATCAGCTGGTAGCAAACAGATCTCCTACTAATGCTGGACCAGTAGACTCAGATGGTACCATCCTTCCCTCATTATGGACAGGTTAGAGAGAGAGAGAGAGTGCACATGCAGAATGGCCTCCACTGTTCAAGTCTGCCCCAAACCTCAGCAATACCTAAAGATCCATTACAGCAGCAAAGAGAATGGGGTTCTGAGGCTTTGTCCTTAACCTAATTTTGTCCTGTAGGTGCACCACAGTTGTACCAGCCCTGGAGAGATGTTGTGTATGGTAAGCTTGTATTAAAGGGGTTAAATGCAAGATTTCTGAATACATACATTTTACCCCATACGTCTAAGCCGGCAATACAAGTTACAGCTTTTCATTCTCTCTGGGTCTTGCAGCACTGCCTTCTCAGTGCACTAGTAAAAATAAAAACAATGCATTTTCCAAATGACAACAGCTTTTGCTAAGATATACATCCCATCATGAGAAATGCAAAGCAGACAACAGAGCTGACTGAAGATTTTGATGAGCATCTGAACAGCATTTTAGATGGGGAGGGTGAGGAAGTGATGAAATTTGTAGACAGGAACAATTGGCAGTTTGGAACCGTTGATAATTGAAGTGAAGCAGATTTTATTCCCCATTTTGTCTAGTGTGTTTTACTAAAATGCGTATGTCAAATTTATAGGTCTTATGAAAAGTTCAACAGCTTCTTTCAGTCAAATCTGATGTAGTCATCAGAATCAGTGAGTGTTCCCACAGCCATTGCCTTCATGTAAATTAGTTCTGCATCATGCCAAATAAACATTCACTGTTCTCATCAGAAGCTAAGAGCAAAGTGTTATTTGTTTGTATTGACATTATCCGTACCACATCAGGTGGCCTGCTAGCTGGTGAAAAACATTAATCTTTCACCTTCATTATTTAGAAATGGAGTGAGATTGTAGCTCACTGTGAAAAGACTGCAAGTCATGTATTTATAGAGTGCAAAGAATTCTAGTCAGTGGAGGTGTTGAATTTCTACATATGTTTTATATCTAATTCTCACGTGAAAGAGCTGGCCATATGATACGGTGAATAGAATGTTTTCTTCTTCTTCTCTCCAAATGTAGAGTTCTCCCTCCACCCTCCTGAAGTCACAACTTGCACATTGTGGGCGTTGTACCAGCCCTGGAGAGATGTTGTGTATGGTAAGCTTGTATTAAAGGGGTTAAATGCCCACAATGTGCAAAATTCTGTCTAGCACCAGTGAAAAGTTTAGGGTCTGCGGTCTCACAAAACATCAAAGCTTTATAACACTTTAAAGTCAAAACATTTCTAAAACTAGAAAAGCCATTGCAGGTCATTTATATAGGGGGGTTAGGTATGTTAGTGTTACTCTCTCGCAGGTGTTTATACAGTTTCATTTATAGGTGGGATTTTTGTGACTGTGAAGTCACAACTATGACTGTGAAGTCAATGAGAGTTGACTTGCGTAGGAGAAGAGTTAGGCCAATACTTCTGGAAACCTCACACTAACAAAGATACTTGGTTTTATAGGTGGAAGGGTACAAAAAAAAGTAATGCTACTGAACATCTTATAAACACTTTACAATATCTGTAAAAATGGATTTTATGGAAAATATATGGCACATTTATAATGCTTATCCAGTGAAGTGCAAAATGAAAGGGTTTTTTTGGTCATTTGTTAGACATGACCTACCCAACTCACTCTTGACTTTGCTACTGGTGAATAATGCAACCATTCCAAATTCATGCTAATAAGTCCTCTAGATCATACCATACCTCACTGTTCTTGTACACATATTGTATGCTTTGTGTGCTAGTAGAGACATTTAAGGTAGCATATGGGGAAAATACTGGATGATAAGTAAGGGTTTAGTAAAGTGAGTTCGTAAGCCACACTGCCTAAGAAGTCTCTGTTATTTTTGACATTTCTGCCATCTTGTTTGTATTTTGCTTCGGTTAATATCTTCCTGCAAGTATTTATTCACTGATGTTATAAATTGTTTGGGACATATTTGCATAGATTGGCTTCTTTTGGGATCAAGCTGGTACCCATAGGGTTACATGGAGGGTAAGATAAGAGCTGATTGCAACTCCATTAGGATTTTATTTGGTTTGACCTTTAATGAAATAACAAGGCTTTGAAAATCCTCAGCATAGGTATAGGGAGTTCATGCCCCCATTAAGAGAAGATGAGCTAGCCTTACTAAATTATTTAAAGAGGAAAAAAACGTGTGGGGATATATTAGCCTTTTTTAGCTCTATTACCAGTCCTTCCTGTTTCTTGGCTCAGAATAAATAAAAGATAGAGAGAAAAATCAATGTTGGCTGGATATTATGGGAAACAGTATTAAATCTCTCCCCCCAATAACCCATTATTAGACATTGCTATATCAGACCACATTTCCTGCATTGTGGTGGTTAAACCTACTAACGTGATTTCTGTTGATATTGACAGGATATTTATCATTTAAGTAGGAATGCTTCATTATGAAAATATCCCAATATTAGAACTGGAATAAATCAGTGGTGTGATTTTCCCTATAGGTTTTTAATAGTTTCAAATATGTTAATCTTCACCTAACTTCAAAATAAATATGATTTATCTAACTAAATAGTAGTGTTGTTTGATTTTATGGAAAGTTACCTGATACAGGATAGTCAGCCCAATGGATGTACACAATGCTATGGGCACTGGATAGTACAGAGTACTGAGGAGTTGAAAAATCCTGCAGAAAGGATTTGTGGACTGTTAACATAGAACAACTTGAATTTTATGTGGTCTTCTGTGCTTATGAAAACATATTCCATCTTTAATACAGCTATTTCATAGGATCATATTAGTTAAAAAACAGAAATGGCCTATTAGAATCCATCCTCCCGCAAGACCTTAGAACACAAAAGAAGATTCAACTAAACCCAAACCTTTGTAAGTAGTTAAGGAACCCAAATAATCTTAACGTTGTCTCAAATATGAAGTCCCTGAGAAAAAGAACCCACTCTCTGACTACCCTGTCTAGCAATAATAAGAAGTTTAACAGCATCACTGACCACACAAAACAAAACCCCTTATTTCTGATCAGTGTTGGTTGTACTAGTCCCAGCTGCCCTTAACAGCCATGAAGAGCTCTCTGTGGAAGACATACTTGTAATACAAGCTTGTGATTGAATAAATAGCAAACTGAAGGCAATCATTCATCACTCTTGATTAGATAGAATTCCATGTGTTGCCAATTATCCAGATGTTATTAGGCACAGACCCTAGTTTACCTACCTGTATAAATCTCCTATGTCCGCATCAAGAAATTATGCAATTCCTACAAGAAGGACAAAGGTTAGTATGATAACAAAGCATCTCACTGAGTAAGATATGTACATATGAACCAGTGCTCTGTGGTGCACATTTTTGATGCTCTAGACACAAGGTGTTTTCCCCAAAATTTATGTTCTTTATGCCTTTTAAAAAATTTGTAATCCAAGAATAACTCATCCTATAAAGCAGATATAAAAGAAACAAGAAATTGAGATAGGAGGCTAAGAGGACAGACATTTCAACTTCATTACTTTAAAATATTGGTTTTCTTTTGGGCATAACTTTAGAGCCAAATGTCAATTTCTTCTTGTGTTTTTGTTTTTTTAAATAACTGCAACATTTTTCTAAGCTTTTAATCTTTAATTTGTTGTTATATACTCAACTTTAATTCCATTTTAATGAAAACTTTGTCTGTGAGTATTACTATATGTAATTAGATTCTTAGCATGAAATATCTGTTTATAATCAGACATTAGAGATGGTAAAGACCTATGAGATCACCCAATACATCTTCCTGCCAATGCAGTATTCTTCCATACAATAAATGTATTATGATTTTGCCCAAATTATTTTTTAAAATGTCCAGTGATAGGACTTTTGTCATTTCTCTCAGGAAACTACTCTGCAGCTTAATATGTATCACTGCCAGGAAGATTTTGTTCATCAACCTAAATTTCTTTCTTAATTTCATCCCATACTCTTGTTATATCTCCCTGTGTAATACTAAATAATACTCGTCCCTTTTTGGTATTTAAACCCTTCCACTATTTGTAGACCATTATCATGTCTCTCCTGTCATCTCATATACAAGCTAAACATATTTTAGCTCTTTTAATCTCTCCTCATAATTGACTGTTTCAAGACCCAGAATTATTTTTAATGCTGTTCTCTGAACTCCCTCCAATTTGCTGATATCTTATTTGTCATGTGGTGCCCAAGAGAAACTTCAGTTTTTTTTGTTATCGTTTACCAGAAACAGGGTCTATTATCTCCCTACTACATTACATAATGCCTTTTTGCACACTTTTGTGCAACCATATCTCAAACTCTAGACTAATTTGCTTTCTTCCAGTCTACACCACCTGTTCTCATTGTTGCTTCCCTGGTTCATCCCCCCTGGGAACTGCATGTATAAAAATATAGTGTCCTTAGTTGGCATATTTAAAAATTCAATCTCATTTTATCATCTTCCAGGCTCTTTAGGTCCCTCTGTATTATTTCCCTAACCTGAATGGTGTTCATTAGAACATAAGAACTGCCATACTGGGTCAGACCAAAGGTCCATCTAGCCCAGTATTCTGTCTTCTGACAGTGGACAGTGCCAGGTACCCCAGAGGGAATGAACAGAACAAGTAATCATCAAGTGATCCATCCACTGTTGCCCATTCCCAGCTTCTGGCCAATAGAGAGTAGGGACACCATCCCTGCCCATCCTGGCTAATAGCCATTGATGGACCTATCCTCCATGAACTTTTCTACTTCTTTTTAGAATCCTGTTATAGTCTTGGCCTTCACAGCATCCTCTGGCAAGGAGTTCCTCATATTGACTGTCTGCTATGTGAAAAAAATACTTCCTTTTGTTTGTTTTAAACCTGCTGCCTATTAATTTCATTTGACGACCCCTAGTTCTTGTGTTATGAGAAGGAGTAAATAACACTTCCTTATTTACTTTCTCCACACCAGACATGATTTTATAGATATTTATCATATTCCCTCTTAGTCATCTCTTATCTAAGCTGAAAAGTCCCGGTCTTATTAATCTCTACTCATATGGCAGCTGTTCCAGACCCCTAATAATTTTTGTTGCCCTTTTCTGAACCTTTTCCAATTCCAATATATCTTTTTAGAGATGGGGTGACCACATCTGCATGTAGTATTCAAGATGTGGGCATACCACGGATTTATTATCTATCCCTTTCTTAATGATTCCCAATGTTCTGTTTGCTTTTTTGACTGCCACTGCACATTGAGTGGATGTTTTAAGAAAACTAACTCCAAGATCTTTCTTGAGTGGTAACAGCTAATTTAGACCCCATCATTTTATATGTATAGTTGGGATTATGTTTTCCAATGAACATTGTTTTGCATTTATCAACATTGAATTTCTTCTGCCATTTTGTTGCCCAATCACCCAGTTTGGTGAGATCCTTTTGTAGCTCTTCACAGTCTGCTTGGGACTCAACTATCTTAAGTAATTTTGTATCAGCTGCAAATTTTGCCACCTCACTGTTTACTGCTTTTTCCAGGTCATTTATGGAATATGTTGAATAGGACTGGTCCCAGAACAGACCCCTAGGGGACACCATTATTTACCTCTCTCAATTCTAAAAACTAATAATTTATTCCTATCCTTTGCTTCCTGTCTTTTAACCAGTTACCAATCCACGAAAGCACCTTCCCTCTTATCCCATGACAGCTTACTTTGTTTAAGAGCCTTTGGTGAGGAACCTTGTCAAAGGCTTTCTGAAAATCTAAGTAGACTATATTCACTGGATACTTCTTGTCCACATGCATGTTGACCCCCCTCAAAGAATTCTAGTAGATTGGTGAGGCATGATTTCCCTTTACAAAAACCGTGTTGGCTCTTCCCCAACAAATTATGTTAATCTATGTGTCTGACAATTTTCTTCTTTACTATAATTTCAATCAGTTTGCCCAGTACTGAAATCAGGCTTACCAGCCTGTAATTGCCAGGATCACCTCTGGAGCCCTTTTTAAAAATTGGTGTCACATTAGCTATCCTCCAGTCATTTGGTATAGAAGCTGATTAAATTATAGGTTACATACCACAGTTAGTAGTTCTGCAATTTCACATTTGAGTTCCTTCAGACCTCTTGGGTGAATACCATCTGGTGAATACCAACTCTTGGGTGAATTACCCATCCTAATTCAGTATAATTTCAGAAGTCATTAGCTTGCTGTTTACTATATAATAAATGAAGGCTTTATATAAGACCACTCCCGACAATGAGACCAGACACACCTCATTAATATCCCCTCTCCACATATTAATACAATGTTGTCTATCATTTCCCATTTTTTCAGTATTTTTGTTCCACTGGTCAGTGTACCTGAACTGCTCCCAGTGCAGCTAGTGGGAGCAGGAGCAGGGGATATGTGTTTCTCCAAGCACATTTGAGTTAATTTTTCAATGCAGAGTTTGAGAGAGATGTTATCATATTCTATATTTTAAAAATATATTTTATATCTACTCTGTTTCTGTAATCCACATTTCTCTAACCCTCCTCTTCTCCCCCCAACTCCCCACATCAACAATCATCAAGTTTTCTGGCAAGAATTATCATTTGCAAATCCAGGATAATTCAATGCCTAATTTTCAGAGGTGCTGAGCTCATGGAGCTCTTATTGACTTCTATTGTAGTTGTGGATTCTCCCTGAGAAATCAGGTCTTTGAATGAATATGAAAAGAAAAAACAATTACTAGCCATCTATATTTTTTTCTAGACATAGAAGTTAGGATTCAGTTACATAACTGCCAGGATCACATTTCTTCCCTTCTAAATGAATATTACATTGGTTACTCTTTAGTCTTCTGATTCCTTTCCCAGTTGATTTTTCAAAAGTAAGTTATCAGGGTTTCAGTCAGTCTTTTTGTTAATTCGCCTAGTACCTTAGAATTAATTATTCAGACTGGCTAATTTGTATATGTTCCTCGTCAACAGTAATTCCAATAGGTATTTCCTCCTAACCAAGTGGCAAAATATTTCTTTTTTTTTTCTAGTTTAAGACAGATTTTAAAAAGAGCAGATGAAAGTAGCCCCAGAACACTACCCAGGCTCCAAGCAGGAGCTATGGTTCAGATTGTTCTGAAACATCCTGGGGTTTCTAGTGGACGCCAAGTCATGCAACTCAGTTCTAGGTGGAGAAGGCCACAGAAACCAACAAGACTGGCAGATCAAAAACACTATGCCTTCAATGCAGCAAAATAGGACAATCAGTCACAAAGCTCTGCAGCAACTCCAAAGACAAGTCACAACTCAAAGTCCCACAGGAAAATGAAAGAGCAGGATTTTGGTTTCTTCCAGCATGGCACAGCTGTAAAATAAGATTGCAGGTTGACAGGTGATTAAGAAAGATGCTGATGTAGAAAAATGTCATCTTACCTTGGCTTTGAAAGCAAGACTAAGTTTCATAGAAATTATGCTTCATTAATATCCAATCACACCAGGAATTTACTTATGTACAAAATGCTTTATCAGGTGCTTAGGTTTTGCACATGTAACTCTAAATAAGCAGACTGGTTCCAAATTGAGCATGTTAGCCAGATGCATCAGTTGCACATACAAAATCTGTTCTCCTAGATTAAGAATTATTGTAACATCTGGGTCTGTTTAAGCCACAGTTAAAAAATGAAATGCAGAAAATAACACTGGGATTGATCAATGAAATGGATGATGTAGGACTAGGCTGAATTAAATCTAAAAGGTATTGGAATATTTTTCTTCCTTATAAGTATGGTTCAATATGCTGTTAGTAAAGTAACAGCAATAGAGAAAGTGATTAAATGCTGCAACCACTGGACACAATTGTTCATTGAATTTGATGATGGTGATTCCACCCCTTTCTCAGACCATTGCAAGTGCTACCAGCATAAATAGCCCATGCTGTTTTCATAAGTATGGCCAATTGTTCTCATCCCATCCCAATCCCAGTGAAGTCAGTAGCAGTTTTGTCATGGTCTCAGAGGGAACAGTGTTAGGTCCACTGTGTGGGACATAAAATGCTTAATTTAAGTCTGGATCCTGTAATCACATATGCACATGAGTAGTGTTATTGGACTCACATTCATCAAGTTAATGACATGCATTAGGGTTTGCAGGCTAGAGTCCCAAGGCCTGCAAACATTTATGCATGTGCTTAACTATAAACAAAAGATTAATCCGATTGACTTCAGCAGAACAAATTCACTTGCTTAAAATTAATCACACGCATAAGTGTTTGTAGGATTGGTACCTTAAACCAGTGGTTTTCAAAACCAGTCCACCACTTGTTCAGGGAAAGCCCCTGGTGCACCAGACCAGTTTGTTTACCTGCCACATCCGCAGGTTCGCCGATCATGGGTCCCACTGGCTGCGGTTTGCTGCTCCAGGCCAATGTGGACTATGGGAAGGGCAGCTAGCACGTCCCTTGGCCCGCGTCACTTCCCGCAGCCCCCATTGGCCTGGAGTGGCGAACCGCGGCCAGTGGGACCCACAATCGGCCGAACATGCAGACGCGGCAGGTAAACAAACCGGTCTGGCATGCCAGGGGCTTTCCCTGAACAAGCGGCAGACCGGCTTTGAGAACCCTTGCCTTAAACTATAGCCTCCTGGGTCCAAGGACCTGAAATCAATAGAAAACTCCCACTGATTTCAAAGGGCTATGAGTCAGATCCTGAGTCATCTTCTCTGGTTCATGCAAAGATATTTCACCAAACATAACTTACATAGGCACCAAAGAGGGGAAGATAAATGAAACTGCCATCTCATGGTTGTCTCCAGTATATTTCAGCATTGATCGCAAATTAAAACATGTAGCAGACACACTTTATTAAACAAGACACTTCTGAAAGCATATTGCCATATTTTACCTATGAGAAAGACAAGGTGGGTGACTTTTTACTAGACCAACTTCTGTTTGAGAGTGAAATAAGTGTTGGAACTCCACAGAGCTCATCTTCAAGTCACTGTGAAGCTTGAAAGTTTGTCTCTTTCACTACCATTCGTTAGTCTAATAAAAGATATTACCTCATCCTCCTTTTGTCTCTCATATCCTGGGACCAACAACACTGCAAACAGCACATAAACTTTATCAGTGTTTCTTTCTAATAAATTTTATGTAACAACCTACTTTGAACACTGACACCCACATTTTCAAAAATGGTTGGCCTACATCAGACCATTGTAGTCCTGTTGTATACAACTATACACCATGCCTTTTTACAATTAAAATGAGGACTGGCAAAGCTGACTGAAAATCAATAATATATTTCATCTATATATAGAATTTTCTCGGAGGGCATGTGCATTTTTAATGAAAGCAAATGTTCCCCAAGGAATACTTCATCTCAGTCATGAACTTTAATTTAACTCTTCTCCAATTGAAGTTCTTGAGTTTTAGCTCAAATTGGATTACTCTGGGATATGTCAAATACCGCTTTTACTCATCACTTCAGTCAGCAGTGAGGAAAAGTCTGGTATTCTACTGCTTGCCTTTACAGTACATATATTTTCTTCCTATAAATCACACACAATGAGTGAGAGCCTTAGCAAATGGGATGCTACTTTACATTTACTCTCACTGGTTCATAAGAGAGTAGAGGGAGCGTGAAAATCACAAGATGTGTGAAGTCCGCAGTCCTCCAATATTTACATTCTATTAAATTCACCGACAATCAGTTTTATCCTTATTGTCTACTTTTCGCAAATGACTGTGTCCATTCTACCCTGCCTACTATTCAAGCAATGGAAGCTAGGTGTGCATCTGTTGTTGTCTGATAATGAAAAAGAAAAAAGGAATTAGTAGCTCAGGGCACGGCATCGGAAAAATTATTATTCTGTTATGATTGCAAACAGTACCATCAGATGAGAAATTAGACTAGAAATTAATTTGCATTCAAGGGAAATGGTTTTGGAACAAATTATCAGATTGTCTGTGAACTGCTCTGTTTACAAGAACATCTCCTTCTTCTATTAAGTCCTTCCTAGAACAAAAACACACAGAGCTCGATTCTCTGCTGTGCCAGAGCTTTGCTTGGCACAGAAGGGCCCAAAGCAAGTGACAGGGAGACAGTTACAGCTCCCTGATTCCCACAGACCTGACAAAAGTCAGGGCTGCTTATGGGCCACTCTAATTTGATATATTGATACGGGGTCCATGATGGGCTCTACACCAGTGGAGGACAGATGTAGTGCAGTAGAGTTATATCACACCCACTTCTCACCACTGTCTCCCCCCAACATAACCCCCTTCTGCCCCTGACATGCCAACTAAGCCAGGAACGAGGGTACTGATAGGCACCAAGTCTGGAGTCAGTACACTCATGCCTTCAAGGAGTTCACCTCCAGCAGGGGAGTTCACTCCAGGCCAGTTGCTGCCCGTTTCTGGCATTTTTGTGCCTCCAGATGATGCAAAGTGACAATATCTGATTAGAGAATCCAGCCTTTTGATGCTGTTTCGCATCCCTTCTTTCTTTTCCCCTACAAGTCTCTCTAGTACTTTCAGGTGATTTGTGGTAGTGATCAATGGTCATTGAAGCTGGGTAGCATGTGATAAGTTTGTAGGTATCAAGGGCTTAAAATGATATGAACTTTAGTAGAACTAAATCTTTCATTATTTCCCATTTCCCCTTTACTTTGAAATAAATAAATCATTGTTTACAGAGAGAGAGAGGGAAAAAAAACAAAATATGTCAAGCTAGCCTGGATGCCAGTATGATATATGTATGATCACTGCACATTTGCATCTACTTTTTTCATATGCAGGTACTTCATAGATCGGAAGAGTGATGCAGACAGCTACTTTACAATAGATAGATCTGAAGGAACCATTGCAACTAATGAAATACTGGACAGAGAAAGCACCGCACAGTACAATTTCTCTATAATTGCAAGTAAAGTTAGTAAGTATGGCATGAATTGAATTAAGATGCTAAAGTAGTGTCTCTCAGAATACAATGATCAAAAATAAAATGTTTATTAGAATGAAATGATTTAAGGATGCATACCATGTATCGGTTTGGCAAGGCTAAGTATCGTATTCAAATACTCACATATAATCAGGTTTGATCCTGTACTCCTTATGTAAGCACAGTTCCCACTGAATTCAATGGAAATTCTGTTATCAGAAAGTGGTTGGGTTTAAAGGATGATATTAGAACCTCCATTTTACTGGGACTACTCTGATTAAACGATTGATAACTGTGCTGTAACTACTGTAGTTTGTGTCTCGTATGTGTACTGAACTTTTAAATGGAGAAAAGTACCTCCTTGATGCAGAGATAGCTAACATTTTGTCTTTGGGCGCTACAGCGGAGAGAGAGAGTTGGTGTTCTCACTTGGAGACCTTTGTCTTGTTCTTTGTTTTGTTGTTTACTTAATAAGATTGAGTTGAGGACGGTCAAGGAGAAAGCATACCTTTCCTCTTTGTGTGGAAGAGTATAATGGTTATTTTAATTCCCAGACAAAAACTATATTAGAATGGAGTTAAGGTTGAGGTGATACCAGTAATGGAAGGCTCTGTATGAATTCACCTGCCTGATCCATCTCTCCTCTCAATCTGCCCAAGCCCCCCTGCCTTGTCACTTCCCTGGTTGTCTTCTCCCCTGCTCCTCTCTGTGCCTTCTTTCAGTCTGCCCCCATGTTGGGAAATCCCTCCTTCTCATGGGGCATCAAGCAATCATCCCCCTCTTCATTTACATCCTTCTGTATAGCACACATCTTTCCCTGTCAAAGTTAATTCTCCTAGGTTTGTTTCATCCTTTGGAAAAAAACCTGTTGTTCAATCATCCGCATCTGATCCACAGAAGTCTTTCCATTGACTTCAATAGGCTGTGGATCTGGACTCCTGGTGCACTTTATGATAGTACTGTATCATTTATCTGTTTTAGAATGTAAGTTATGGAGGCAGGGACCATGTTTTCCCTTATGCATTATTCAGCAATTAGTTCTCAATAAACAATACATACTAATAACGTAGAAGGGAGGACTTTAGAGAGAAATACATATATTATGAAAACTTACTCCACCTGAAAAAAAAATCTCAGTTGTAGTTATCCCAAACTGAGCCAGAGGAATATCCCTAAAGGCTGAAGATAGAACAGTAAATAAAATAAAGTGCCTATGCACTTAAACTGAAGGAGTCATCTCATTATGTGTATACACTAAACCTGTGACTTCTGACCTTACCTTTGTAGGGGGGAAGCACATTTTCTTGAGTGACTTAGAAGAAATAGGCCAGCAGAATTGTAATCTGATTTCAGATAATTTTAAAGAAATGGTGTTGAAGAAATGGAGGTCTCTTAATAGGCTGTGCTTAAGCAAAGCTTAAATATTTAGATGTATTGGTAAGTAATGAGCATATTCGATTTGCAAACTTGTCCTGAAATAAGGCATTTGGTCTAGCAAACTCATTGTGAATCCATTTATTATTCTCCCAGACTCCAGAGTAATTAAAAAAAACAAGCCAAAAAAAATATAAAGGGAAATACAGTTATAGTAACATTGTGCTTATGGTAGAGTTGTTGCATGTAGCCCACATTATGAAATTCCCAATTCTGACCATTAGCCAACTTAGTAAACCTATACCTCCCATACACTTGAAATTCATATTCCCATATACCTTAATATTTGTGATTTAAATGTTATTCATCTCATAAAAAATAAATGTTATACATACAATACACCTATAGTTGGCGATACTTTGGAGAATGAAGACATATTACCTGTCAAAGCTTCATACAGGTCTGTCTGACTCAGAGGTAACAGAGGGAAATGCTGGGATTTCAGAAATGCTAAGTAGTAGTAGAGGAGGGGAAAAGGGCAAATTTCTGAATTTCCCTGCCATGGAAACATTTTAAATACTTTATCATATTCATTGCCTTTGTCAGGGAGAAGGAGTGAGGGGACCATTGAAAAAGACAGAGAAAGATAATTTAATTATTTAGACGAGTTCCTGCTTTAAAACTGAACATTATGGCAGTTACTCAGTACTGATGTAGGAACAGTGGAATGGCTACACCTGATCAGATTAATGGTCCATTTAACCCAGTGTCCTGTCTTTGAAAGTAGCCATTACCAGCTGCTTCAGAGGAAGGTGAAAAATACCTCATAATGGACAATTATAGAATAACCAGCCCATCAAGAAAGTTTCTTTCTTAACCCTGTCAATTGGAGGTTGTCCTATGTCCTGAAGCATGAGGTTTTATATTCCTTGTGAATTATCATAGCCATGAGCAAAAAATGTTCACTTATCTTTTTTTTCCAATTGCCTTTTGCAATTTCGATGAAATAATCTCATATGTTCCCCATTCCAAGCCACCCCAGCAAAACAAAATTTAAATAACTTTTGAAAATTAGCACATACAAAAATTGACATTTTAATTTTAATTCTCCCAAGATGAGGGAGAATGATTTGGTTAACTGTCTCATCCATTCAAGTAATTGTATATAGCCCTCAGTTCTAGCCTATTAAAAAAAAAAGCCTAACCATGTGTGTATTTATGAAGTAATATACATACAATTCGAGTATACAAGGTATGAATTTAATAGCTAACGGCCCGAATTTCCAAAAGCAATCTCTAGGGCCCCAATTCTCCACGTTTTATTTTACAGATTATGGTCTAAGGCACAGGTGAAGTGAATTGCCCAAGGTCACAGAAGAGTTCTATAGCCAGGAAGTAAACTCAGATGTCCCAGCTCCCCACCCAGTGCCGTAAGCACAAACCATCCTTCTCTTGTCTTCATTAGGAAGTTTCCAACCCATAGTTACCCAATAAGTGCAGCTCCAAGAGTAGAGATTATAGACAAGATCCAGGGGTTTGTACCACCATTGTCCAAACACCTGCAGTTCCTACTGACTTCACTGGGATTTGATTGTGCTCAGCTCTTCAGAAAACGTCACATCACTTATATTTAGGTCCCCAAATCAGCATAGGCACAATGGATCACAAAAGTTAATACTTTTCTCTGCTGTCTAGAGTTTTCTCCTCTCGTACAATAATCTACATTTGTGAAATGAACAAAAACAAATATTAAGATTGTTCCCCTCAATTTAGAGAAAATCCCACTTCTGGCTGGCTCCTAAGGCCTTTTTTCAATTGACTAAGTGATGTGCTTCTTGTGTTTACCACTTAAATACTGCCCACCATCTTAGCCCCCAGCAGCTCAAAGAGCTTTGCCACCATGCTACTTTGCATGGAAAATAATGTCAAGTCATGAACAAGTTTCTGTGGATCAACTACGCCTGTCTCATCCCTGGGACACAGTCCTTATTGTTTTCCATTGCGCATCTGTGGCTTCAAGAAGGGCTGTATTTAAAATCAGTGATGATGCTTATCTTACCTTTCTTCCACCACAACTAAGCTTGACTAGGAGTGATGGTGTAGGCCTCAAGAGATCAAGTTACTTTCTAGTAATAGCACAAGTACAATGCAACTCAAATTGCTAAAGATAGTGGCAAGCAATATATAAACCCAAATGCAGATATGGATGAATAATGCAGACTTTCCTTACAAGTTGATAATGCTGGCTATGACTCATATAATTCTATTATTAGCACAAGAACACCTCAGGTTATAATTTTTAAAAGGAAATAGATTGAAAGACCAGAGCAAGAGAAAATTCTAGAGAAATTTCTATTTATTATTATTGTTTATAGTAACAAAGTCTGGGAGCCCCACTATTATTCTTATGATTATAGCTAGGTTGAGGCAGCGCTATTGTAAGGTATTAGCCTACATGAGTAAGGATAGAGGAATCTGGCCCCTTGTATTATCTTTCATGATTATCAGTGACAGGCCAAAATGGGTATGTTTTCAAAGTGGTGCACAGGAATTAATAAAAAACCACAACCAGACCACTCCCATTGATTTTTATGGCAGTCACTTGAATCCCTTCTTAACTTTTCTTTTTTAAAAATTTCCCCCCCGTAATTTCTACACTGTGCTACAGAAGCTGAAAACAAAACGAAAATAAGCTTTCATATGAAACACTTCCAAAAGAAAATTCAAATCGATATGATATATAGAGAGATTACTACTTTAATAGGAACTACCAAGATTTTAAACAATTTAACTAGTCAGCTGCTTTCATTTACAAGACACTTGCAAGAACATACATCATTCACAACTAATGTATTATTAGCAAAATATTTTATTATATTTTTTAATGATACAAAGGAACTGACAGTGATGACTGTGCCCTCATACTGTCATCTTCATCTACAATTTAGGTTCAGAACTTCTTCTGCAGCTGTCTTTCATAGAATCAGACAACTGGAAGGAACCTTGAGAGGTCATCTAGTCCAGTCCCCTGTACTCATGGCAAGACTAAGTATTATCTAGATCATTCCTGATAGGTGCTTGTTTAACCTGCTCTTAAAAATATCCAATGATGGAGATTCCACAACCTCCCTAGGCAATTTATTCCAGTGCTTAACCACCCTTACAGGAACTTATTCCTTATGTCCAACCTAAACCTCCCTTGCTGCAATTTAAGCCCATTGCTTCTTGTCCTATCCTTAGAGGTTAAGAAAAAACAAATTTTCTCTCTCCTCCTTGTAACAACCTTTTACATACTTGAAAACTGTTATGTCCCTCCCCAGTCTTCTCTTTTCCAGACTAAAGAAACCCAATTTTTTCAATCTTCCCTCATAGGTCATGTTTTCTAGACCTTTAATCATTTTTGTTGCTCTTCCCTGGACTCTCTCCAATTTCTCCACGTCCTTCCTGAAAAGTAGCTCACAGAACTGGACACAATACTCCAGTTGAGGCCTAATCAGTGTGGAGTAGAGCAGAAGAATTACTTCTCATGTCTTGCTTATAACACTCCTGCTAATACAATCCAGAATGATCTTCATTGCTTTCCCTAAAATGAACTAATAATAGACTCAAAGAATCATGTATGACTGAGTTATTCTGTATGAATATACAATTTTCCTTCCAGACAGGACTGCTGCATGGGCAAGATTTTTAAAATGAGGTGCTGTTGAAAGAGAAGCTGTGAAAACAACACCTCCTTACTTGACCACCGTCACCGGTTCATTCACCTGCATGTCCACCAATGTAATGTACGCCATCATCTGCCAGCAATGCCCCTCTGCTGTGTACATCGGCCAAACTGGACAGTCCCTACGTAAAAAGATAAATGGACACAAATCAGATATTAGGAATGGCAATATACAAAAACCTGTAGGAGAACACTTCAACCTCCCTGGACACACACTAGCAGATTTAAAGGTAGCCATCCTGCAGCAAAAAAACTTCAGGACCAGACTTCAAAGAGAAACTGCTGAGCTTCAGTTCATTTGCAAATTTGACACCATCAGCTCAGGATTAAAGAAAGACTGTGAACGGCTAGCCAACCACAAAAGCAGTTTCTCCTCCCTTGGTGTTCATACCTCAACTGCTAGAAGAGGGCCTCATGCTCCCTGATTGAACTAACCTTGTTATCCCTAGCCTGATTCTTGCTTGCATATTTATACCTGCCTCTGGAAATTTCCACTACATGCATCCGACGAAGTGGGTATTCACCCACGAAAGCTTATGCTCCAATACATCTGTTAGTCTATAAGGTGCCACAGGACTCTTTGCTGCTGTGTATTCAGAATCACTGTTACTTTCTTTAGTGACTAAAATAAACTTTTGCTACATTTTTACTTTTTTAGCACTACAGAGACAATTCAACCTTGAGAGAGTGGTGTAGAATTTATTTTAGATTGTCTATCAACAGAATTGTCACTTAATTTCCAACTGCAGGGCCAAATTCTGTCCTCTGTTAAACCCATTTGGCTTCAGCGAGGTTGCACAGGTGTAGCTGAGGATGAATTTGAAGGAAATGGGGTTGCAAAGGAACAGAATTTGACTTGATAAAATATTTGTATTAGTGTTGATTCACAAGAAGAAATAACACAGTTTATATTCTTTTGTTGCTTGGTTTTGCAACTTAACAAATTTGATTTGGAAATCATTCAAGTCTAGATTGTGGCTTTGTAAGAGGTAGCATCCAGATGTGCCACTGGACAGGAAAAAAATTGTGCCTCTCAGAGGTATAATTCCCACCATGCTTCTATGTTGGTCTGGAGGTGGGGACTTGTATATTGCTAGCCTATACACACAGCAAATTATTATATTCTCCACCCCCACTGTTGGCCGTGCTGGTCACAGATCCCAGGCTTGCAGTGGCTTGTGCAAAAAATATAAAATAAGCAAGAAATCCAAACAATTCAGCACTTCTGAAAGGTTCCGTGTAAACTTGGTTCTAAAAATGGGTGAAGGCTTAGGACAGTTCTTATATTTCTTATCCCACGTTGTTGTGGCTCTGCCAGGCATGACTCACAGCGCATAACCTTTTTTTTTTTTTTTTTATGGTTAACTATAACTGCATAGAAGCCCACATATTTTCAATCCTGAGGGATGAAATTATCCTTTGATTTTCTAACACAATTGCTTTTAAATCCCTAGGGTTAGCCCAATGTGGAGAATTTTGCATAGTGGAATTGTTCCTGCTGAATTTGCACATAATTCTATAAACAACATACCAGTAATATCTCTATAACACAGCAATTTGGGAGAGCTGGAAGGTCCTTGCCTATTAACATTAAGCATACTCTTTTTAAATATTTATTTTGTGCACATATGTATGTGTTACCTGTACAGAAAATGGATAATTGTTGCAGCATAGTTTAGTGGACTAACCAATGTTATAATCCAGAGACACCTGCGTTCCACTACTGACTCTGTCACGGGCTCACTCTGTAGCTTTTTAGCAAGTCACTGAACCCTTCTCGCTCATATTCCCCATCCATACTATGCGTGTATCTATTTACTTTCCTAATTAATTACCATTTGTACAGCATCTTGAAGATGTATAGCGGATTGTAAGTATTAAGTTTATGGATTTTTTATGTTTCATCATTAGAAAAAATGAATACAGTTTTAAATCATGGGAAAGGATTAGCAGGAGAATTCTTTTAAAGTGATCTAAGAAAAGTATGCACTTATAATTTCCATCTGAAGGGTCAATTTTAGATACCCTTACTTGTATTGAGTAGTTACCTTACTCCATGAATAGGAAGATGCTACTCAGTGTAAATAAGGTAATCAGGATCTGGCCCAAAACAATAAAGCCCTTGAATCGAGTCTGAACTCACACTGGTGAGAATGAAAACTAAGTCCATTGAAGTCAAGGAGTTGTACGAGTGTAAAAGCTGTGTATCTGGAAGATAATGAGTGTTGTTGTGGGGGACATACAGAAATAGTATTTCCTAATTTTTCCTGTCAATTTTTTTTAATAGGTAATCCATTACTAACCAGCAAGGTCAATGTTATAATAAATGTCTTAGATGTCAACGAATTTCCTCCAGAAATTTCAGTGCCATATGAGACATCTGTATGTGAAAACGCAAAACCAGGACAGGTATTTTGATATTTTGATTTCCTTTTAACGTTATTATTATTTTATAAAAGTAAAAGCCAGTTTCGAAAAACAAAAATGTATTGTTCATGGGACACACTTAAAAATAAAAAATTGTGGATGAGATTTTTCAAAGCTGCATAAAGGATTTGAGCACCAAAGATTCAGCATCCAAATCCCCTAGAAAGCGTTGATAGTATCAGCTTGGAATCCTTATGAAAATTAGCTATGTGTTCCCAATGAAAACAAGCAATGGCCTTTGAAAATTCTTATTATTGCCCATCACATTTTCCGTTACTGGTACTATTTATTTGTTGTATGGTAGCACCAAGGGGCCAGTGCCTCATTGTAGGCACTGTACAAGCATATAACAGAGACCGTTCCTACACCAAGGAGCTTAGGGTTAAGCATAAGACTATAGACAACAGGTGGATAAAACAGAGGAGGTGGGCTCAAGGAAACAATTAGATGATACTTGGTCAGGTGTCTTTATCCATATGTTCCTTCCCTGGGAAGAAGTCTCAACAAAGCAGAGATATTTTCACCCCAAATCAGCAGGCTGAAATATATACTTTACACTCAGGATCCAATTGTGATACCCTCACACAGCTGAACAGCACCTTACTCCACAAGTGATCCATTTAAGTCAATAGTAGAATACACAGGGTAAGATGTTTCTCAACTGACTGAAGCATCAGAATTTGGTCCACAATTCTTTGCTATGTGATCCTGTTTAAGTGCTGAATGGTCAAAGGTCTGCAAAACCCTAGGCCATAACATCTTTTGTACTGTAGCAAAATTTTGCCTCAAGGAAACAGGGCTTGCAGCTATAACAGTTTGATTACTTCAGTTATCAGCTGTGTTCCCTCTATGGTGTGCACCTTTGTGACCGCACATGAGCCCATCAAGGGCTGCAAACCAGCCGCGCAGGCACACACAGAGGTGAGCATGAAGAATGTGGAGGGTGGGGGCAGTGGGGTGAGGTGATGGGAGTTTGGATGAGCTTGGGGCATGCTGGGCTAGGGGGAGGGAGGACGCCTCTCTCCTGCAGCCCCAGTTCTAGCCGGGGCTGCGACAGGGATGGGAGACATGGAGCTCTCCCCAGGCCTGGCCGGGGCTGTGGCTGGGACAGGAGAGACACCTCTCTCCCCCGGTCCCAGTCCTGGGGCTGTGGCGGCCGGGGAGAGACTCCTCTCCCCCAGCCTGGGGGCTGCGGAGGGGAGAGAGGTATGTGTGTGTGTGTGTATGTCTCTCTCTCTCTCTCACACACTTTCACACTCACCTCCCAACACATACTTGTATTATTATAACTTGTTGTTACTTCTTGATACTTCCTGCAATGCACATATAGCTGTAGCTCACAAAAGCTTATGCTCAAATAAATTTGTTAGTCTCTAAGGTGCCACAAGTCCTCCTTTTCTTTTTGCAGATAAAGACTAACACGGCTGATACTCTGAAACCTGTCATATAGTCTCTGTAATTTTATTCTTTCAAAATGCTATTTTATTTTTTGGCTGGTCTACGCATTTCATAATTTTGATTTCTCTCTTATGCTTAAATTTAATTCTTTGAGTAGTGAGTTCAAAAATGCCTAACCTGTCCTGGCTGGAGTAATTATCCCTATGTTAACTTTTAAAAAATATATATTGTATCTAGGTTTTTTGTTTCTACTGGTGGCACACATCCACACATTACCTCCATACTGGTGCACATAACAAAATTAATTCCGCACATGGGTGGAAAAAATTAGAGGGAACATTGATTATCAGCTATAGAATTAGAATGATTTTGCCTGCTCTATAATCAGTGACTAACGAAAAGCAAAACACACCTGTCTATGTAAGCATCATACTCATTTTTTTAAGTGACAGTTTTGCCTGCGATTTCAAAACACATGAATATATAAAAATTGATTGACAAAAAATTGTTGGCTCCATTGAGAAGGCAGGGAGCTAACCCACATCTATATTTAGGTGGTGGCAGTTTTTCAGTTGTACTACTTCATCTCAACTTCAGTGCCAGACCATTTGTTTTTATTTTGGGAGGAAAGCTGGGAGGGCTCAAAATTTACCACTAAAGGAGTATTGTGCATCAACCAGATTCAGTGAGGTGCTGTAGTAATCAGTGTCCATCTATGGTCTGCATGTACCTCTGTCTACTAATCTGTCTTATTTTACTGATATAATTAATATATGATATTTATAAAGCACCTATCAGTGTGTTATCTAATCAGTGATACTAGGGATGGGAAAATCTTACAAATTTTGGTTCAGGTGAGCATTGCAAAGCTTGAACAGGTACCAATATTAAGACAGTGTCTACATATGAAAATTGTAGTTCTTTCACTAAAGAGTTTTCTTTTTTAAAACCAACGGAATCCCCTATAAAGGCATACATACATCAGTGTACATGATGCTTTTATGGAGCTTAGTGGATAAAGCACTGGACCAGGGACTCAGGAGACCTAGGTTCTAGTCTCGGCTCCTTCCACTGGCCTGCTTTGTGACCTTGGGCAGGTCATGTCACCTGTCCGTGCCCCAATTTCCCCATATTTAAAATGGGGCCATGGTACTAACCTCCTTTGTAAAGAGCTACAAAAGCTGCTGATAAAAAGCATTTTACATAAGTTTGGTATTAAGTTGGTAATCAACGAAGCTGGTGCAAACTGACTTAAGAGCATCCACAAAGGGGTTTGTACCAGTTTTACTAAATCAGCTTTAAAAACAGTGCAAGATGTACATGTAGATAAAGTCAGAGTCCCACACATACTCCCAAACTATTGCATCTCTGGCTTTTGAACTGCGCTTTTGCTCTGATGCTTCCCTTTCTCCATTTGTATACAAAAGAGGTCTTCTGAGACAGACTCTTGACCATTCCTTCTAAACCAATTATAGCAAGAGCCTATGGGGAGCCAAAGTTCCACAGAGTTTGTGAAAGGCATTTAGATCTGGAGTTTTGATTTAAACCTGTCTCTATTTTTAAATTCTTATTTATTTCATCCTAATTATCACATGTTTTTTCCTTAATGTGAACTATATAGTATGGTGTTACTACTTGGCAAGAGAATATCTATATCTCTCCTGTGCCCATCACGATGCTTTTTAGGTACAAGTTACAAAATATTTATTTGTTTCCATTAGTATTTTCATGGGATGATTTTATAATCTCATTCAGACAGTTCACAGTGTGAGTTGCTTGGATACACCACTACACAAGAGAATGTGGCATTCTGCGTTCATCCTCTTACCTTACAGCACAGAGGAATGGCACTTTATTCCAGCAGGAAACAGACTCTGTTGTGTCTTATTGCTTAAATGTCCATTTCTGTTGTTTCATTTGATGACTACATTAAGGTTCTTGCAAAGCTGTTTCTTTTAAAAGAGTGAACTGACCTCAAATTCTATTTCAATCTCATTTCAGGTAATTCAGACTGTCAGTGCTGCGGACAAAGATTTGTCCCCTGCTGGGCAAAGGTTTTCCTTTAGACTGTCACCTGAGGCGTCCACCAAACCAAATTTCACAGTCCAAGACTACAGGAGTAAGTTGTTTACTCACATTACCAAGGGAAGTGGTAGATACATCAGCTCTTGATGACTTCAGATCAAGACTGGGTGCCTTTCCAGAAGATATACTTTAGCCAAATATGAGCTACTGAGCTCAATGAGGTGACTGGGTGAAATGTAAGGATCTGTGGTATACAGGAGGTCAGACTAGATGATCTAATAGTCCCTTTAGGCCTTAAAATTTGTTAATCTGTGTAAATAATTTACATATTTTGTAAACGGAATATTTTAATATTATTGAATACTTAAATGTAATACAGTATGTAAATAATCCCTGACAGTTTTATATTTACATAATCTATTGCCTTGATTGTTCACGAACAATCAATGAATCAAAAAAGGGCCAACTAATCTGTACCAGGGTTTGTATTTTGTTGTCAAAGCCAAAGAGAACTACACAGAATCAGCGTTTACATGCAATAGCCCATTTTTATGAGTGTATTATGATTAATGACTCATGCACAGTGAAGTTTTACACAAAGATTTTCACATTTCTTCTTTTTTCATTTAATTTACTTAGTGCATTTGATAGTACTTGTTACACAATCACGTTCACTGTTTCCCCTACATAGTTGGCCAGTGAGTTCTTTTTGCTGATAGAAGGTGAAAAATAAGAAGCTGATGATAGAGTGAGAGAAGCCCAGAAATAGGAAGGTAGGGGGTTGAAGGAATGAGGTGAAGTAGAATGTAGGAGGAATACCTCAAGTTAATTTATTCTATTTACCAGCTCTATTTACTGCCCTGAACATTTTTTCAAGATGTCAGAATTTTTCCCATTGTACATCATGACAAAACTGAGACCTTTAAATTTTTTTCCATACAAAAAAAAAAAGAGGGAGGTACCCCAAAATAGCCTGAATCAGTATCTCTCACATCCCAGGTGAGTGCCTTTACCACTGGGCTATTGGCTGTTCTGGGATGGCTCTCTCTCTCTCTCTCTCCAGAAATTCCATCCTGGGTTTGAGAAACCTATTTTATTAATACTGTTACATTCCCACAAGAAGCTTTGCTTTCAAGAAATCAGCACTTTGTCATGAAAAAAAACTGCATCCAGTTCTACCTCAAGTTCAGCCATGACAAGAAAAAGGAAGGCACAGAAGGGAAAGGAAGCATGAAAGAGTTTGTTTCATAACATTGATTTTCTCCTTTGGGGGGCTGGGGGAAGAAATCAGGGGGACCAGAGGCTGAGGAAAAACCACACCAAAGTAGTCTACAAGATTCTGCTCTTAAAGACGTGTACTGCTCCTAGCAACTGCAATGGCAGCAGTTTTGCCAGCCCCAACCATTCAAACCTTAGGAGTTAAGGCTCCCAAAAATCACAAATAGCATAAAATCATGAGACTTTAAAAGAAACAAAAACCCAATATTTTAAGTGACTTCATGTTTTTAAGCTTCTCTCTGCAACTATGAGATTTTAAAACATTTTAAAATGAAAGCTGGGATTCTCCTGATTCCAGGAGTTTGGGTTTAAAAGAAAGGAAAACAAACAAACAAACAAACAAACAAACACCAAGCACTGCAGGACTCACAGTAAAATAAAAGTTACTAGAATAGTCAACACTGTGCCAGAGGCATACATATGCATCCAAAGAGCCTTTTCAGGCCCATTTTAATGCTAATTTCCCATAACTATTGGTATTTGAATTTAGGACCAAATCCTACCTGTCTGTTATTGTTCTTACAAGGCCTGGTCTGCAATTAAAAAAATTATTTGGTTTAATGACGTTAGTCGGGGGTTAGTAGGGGGAAAAATCCACACCCCCTGAGCAACATAGTTGAGCCAACTTAAGTCCCCTTGTAGACAGCGCTAAGTCAATGTAAGAATTCTTCCGTTGACCTAGCTATCACCCCTTGGAGGTGGATTACCTACACTGACAGGAGAATCCCTCCCATCAGGGTATGTAGTTTCTACACAGAAGTGCTACAGCAGCGCGACTGCAGTGGTGCAGCTGTGGCATTTTTAAGTGCAGACCAGCTGCAAGGCACCTCATCAGAATTCGATCTGTGTGGGAACCACAGTTTCTGTTTTGTGGTAAATTCCGGAATTTTTATATTCTTTGTCTTCATTCTGATTTAGAAAAAAAAAAAAAAACTTCAAAAATTACCCATGAAGATTATTTTTTTTGAGGGGGGACGGGAAGTATTTTGGGAGTATTGAATTTTTTTTTTTCAATTTTGACATTACTATACAACATAAAATTATTTTCTTAATGGATTGTCATGTTGATACTAAGGAAATCAAAATGTTCTGGTCAAAAAATGGAATTTTTAAACCTTATCAAAAAAGCTCCTGCCCCCCACCGCCCCATGACAAAATGTTGTCCAAACTGACACATTCCTGTGGGAAGTTTCAGTTTCAATGAAACACCATTGTCTGACAGAAAGATGTTCAGTTGGAAAATGTTCAACCAGCTTTAATCAGAATAGTATCTAGGTGCTTAAGAAATCTGGTCTATAGATAAAAGAAAAGGAGTACTTGTGGCACCTTAGAGACTAACCAATTTATTTGAGCATGAGCTTTCGTGAGCTACAGCTCGCTCATGCTCAAATAAATTGGTTAGTCTCTAAGGTGCCACAAGTACTCCTTTTCTTTTTGCGAATACAGACTAACACGGCTGTTCCTCTGAAACCGGTCTATAGATACTTGCACTCAACTCCTACCAGCTTTAATGATTGTTGAACATAGGTATCTGAGAGCTGGATGTGGCTCTTAATCTTTATATTCAGTGGCAGGATTCAAAGGGGGAAGGGAAAAAACATCCAGTAAGTGAACTCTTGTAATGTTGCAGCAAATGATCTGAACTAGACAGTAATTCACATGGGAGAGATGGTAAAGGGGAATAAGCACTGCAGGCTATCCCCAATCAGACCTGATAGTAAATTGCTTTCCAATCATGCTTTTCCTTTCGCCTCTATTTAATCCTTTTAATCTTCACATCATTGCCTTTCTACTCAAGTTTGTTTGATTCACGTAAAGCAGTGGTAAGTCAGCTTCTGCTGGGAAGAAGTAGCAAAACTCAGCTCCCGGGAGCTCTGTGCAGTTTCGGCACTGATTAGTGGCAAATGTACTAACGGCACGAAGGGCTCAGTTGATTCCTGTAATTTTTTTTTAATTGTCTGTTTTCAGTGGGGTGGAGAAGTCGAGGGGCTATTGTGCTTCCTCCAGCTGCCTCATTATCAAATCCAAAGGGTTAAAGTGAGACACATTCATAATGGGGACCTGATCCAAACTCCATGGCAAGAAAAGGAAAGGAAAGATTGAAATCCCCTGCTAATGGAATACCTGTAACAGGAAAAAAAAAAAAAGGAAAATATATATTCTTTTCATTTCTGCTTTGAAATGTTAGCTGTCAAGCTCAGCAGGATAAATGAATACAAACAACAAAGATTAGTTGTTGCCTTGATAAAAAACCTTGGCTGCATCTGATTTGAATTTGACAGCTTCAGTATTAATGAACCAAGGGATTTACAGAGCATATATAATCTACTGATTCAGGAAGCCAGATTATCTTTCTGCTGTTCAACAAAATACAAACTTTTAAATGTTAAGTGAAGCACCATAGAAACAATCCTATGAGGGCTGTCATGTTTTGCAGACAACACAGCTGGAATTGAAACCAGGAGAAGTGGCTACAGCCGTAGGCAGCAAGACTTGTATTTCCTCCCAGTTGTGATAGAAGACAGCAGCTATCCTGTACAGAGCAGCACAAACACAATGACTATCCACGTTTGTAGATGCGATTCCGATGGTACCATTCTATCCTGCAATGTTGAAGCAATCTTCCTACCAGTTGGACTCAGCACAGGGGCTTTGATCGCAATATTGCTGTGTATTGTTATACTTCTAGGTTAGTTTTCATCCTGTAACAAAGTATGTCTCTGATTCTACTTGTGAATTAATTTGAGTCACCATAATTCCATTTATTGTTTAACAAAGGCCATTGAAAATGTACAGCTGTTTACAAAGAGAACTTTTATGCTTCTACCTTTGTAGAAAAATATCCCAAAGCACTGACCATTAATTTGAATCCGAGCATGCAATCTGCTAACTACTACATATTTCTTATGGAGTGGGGAAAAATATCTTACAGTTTGGTTTGAAATGCAAATTTTGCTCTGAAACAGTGTTGATTAAATACCTTTCATGAGGAACTGATTTCCATATATATATAAAATTACTAAATCCGCACCAGCAGCTACCTGGTAAGGACCTTTCTTCAATTATTATGAGGGATTAAGTAAGAAGAATGAAGAAATGAGACAGGAAGACCTAATTATAATGTAGCCTGTGGCTGACTGGACCATTGAAAAATAATACAATATTTGTACAGAAATGGATTCCATAGCATGACATTGCTGTTTGAGCACAAGTGCTCTTTACATGAGGTCTTACTTATACAGTGTCATTGGCAGCCCATGCTACTGCCTATCTTCCCCAAAATAAAGCCCCACTACACTAGTAGTGTAATCAAACCTGCTTTATTGCTTACACAGTAGACTAGGTAACTCAGATTCTGATAGGTGTTAGCCTATGCCTAAAATAGCACTTCAAAGTATTAAATGCCCTGAATCCAAGCTTTTCAGACCAGATCTGTGCTCCTTACACAGAACTACTGGTGGAGGACACACAAATGAACACACTCAATCCCTGCATATAAGATAGTTATGGACTGGGACAAATTACCTAGGGAGATTGTGGAATCTCTGTCCTTGGATGTTTTTAAGAACAGGTTAGGCAAAATCCTGTCAGGAATGGCCTAGATCACTGATTTACAATATTTTTTCATTTGCAAACCCTAAAAAATTTCAAATGGAGGTGTGGACCCCCTTGGAAATCTTAGACATGGCCTGTGGACCCCCAAAGATCTGGGGACCACAGGTTGAAAACCCAGGTTCTAGATACGACTACTACTAATAGTCCTGCCTCAGTGCAGGGGACTGGTGAGGTTGGGGTTTCTCAACCCCAGGGTCGGGACGTCAAATTGGGTTGCAAGACTGTTTCAAAGGGTCGCTTGGCAGCTCTAATGGTTCCTGTCACACGGGGCTTGATGGGCTGCCCTAATGATGGGAGTGTGGATAGGCCAAATGTGAGAGAGTGGGTGGCACTGAAGCCCAATGAGCCAGGTAACAACTTCACTCACAAAAGTTTAGCCCAGTCAGGGGGATGGGCCAAACCTGAGCGATGCTTCAACCCTAGAGGTTGCAATGACCAGAGGGGAGAGCCAAGCCTAACAAACCCCACAATACAGAGCTGCAGGAGATGCCACTGAGGGGCGAGTGCCTGACAGATCTTGTCCCCTGTGGGGCATGGGTCCTGACCAAAACCACCCCACGGCCTCCACCCTCAGACTATTTACTGGGTTGAGACAGGTCGTAAACTTTTACAAATGGGTCCTGAGCCCAACAAGATTGAGAAACACTAGACAGATGACCTATCAAGGTCCCCTCCAGTCTTGCATGTCTATGATTCTATGATGTGACAGAGCAACTGAATAAATTACTGAAGAGTGTGAGCTATAGCAACAGCTGCTACGTGACTCTGGAGTCTGAGGCGTCGGTTCCATCACTGATTCCCACAGAACTCCGAGGCCCATTTACTTTGGTTTTGTTCAGAGTAGAGGATTTGGGACTATTAGTGGTTCTCTGTATTCCATTCAGTGTGGTAACAGTGTGCTATGTTACACTTAACCAAGGAACATTAATTTGTCAATAAAAAGAAAAGGAGTACTTGTGGCACCTTAGAGACTAACCAATTTATTTGAGCATGAGCTTTCGTGAGCCACAGCTCACTTCATCAGATGTGTACCGTGGAAACTGCAGCAGACTTTATATACACACAGAGAATATGAAACAATACCTCCTCCCACCCCACTGTCCTGCTGGTAATAGCTTATCTAAAGTGATCAGCAGGTGGGCCATTTCCAGCACAAATCCAGGTTTTCTCACCCTCCACCCCCCCACACAAATTCACTCTCCTGCTGGTGCTAGCCCATCCAAAGTGACAACTCTTTACATAATCAAGTCGGGCTATTTCCTGCATAGATCCAGGTTTTCTCACTTCCCCCCCCACCCCCAAACACACACAAACTCACTCTCCTGCTGGTAATAGCTCATCTAAACTGACCACTCTCCAAGTTTAAATCCAAGTTAAACCAGAATATCTGGGGGGGGGGGGGGGGTAGGAAAAAACAAGAGGAAACAGGCTACCTTGCATAATGACTTAGCCACTCCCAGTCTCTATTTAAGCCTAAATTAATAGTATCCAATTTGCAAATGAATTCCAATTCAGCAGTTTCTCGCTGGAGTCTGGATTTGAAGTTTTTTTGTTTTAAGATAGCGACCTTCATGTCTGTGATTGCGTGACCAGAGAGATTGAAGTGTTCTCCGACTGGTTTATGAATGTTATAATTCTTGACATCTGATTTGTGTCCATTTATTCTTTTACGTAGAGACTGTCCAGTTTGACCAATGTACATGGCAGAGGGGCATTGCTGGCACATGATGGCATATATCACATTGGTGGATGTGCAGGTGAACGAGCCTCTGATAGTGTGGCTGATGTTATTAGGCCCTGTGATGGTGTCCCCTGAATAGATATGTGGGCACAATTGGCAACGGGCTTTGTTGCAAGGATAAGCCAATTGTGCCCACATATCTATTCAGGGGACACCATCACAGGGCCTAATAACATCAGCCACACTATCAGAGGCTCGTTCACCTGCACATCCACCAATGTGATATATGCCATCATGTGCCAGCAATGCCCCTCTGCCATGTACATTGGTCAAACTGGACAGTCTCTACGTAAAAGAATAAATGGACACAAATCAGATGTCAAGAATTATAACATTCATAAACCAGTCGGAGAACACTTCAATCTCTCTGGTCACGCAATCACAGACATGAAGGTCGCTATCTTAAAACAAAAAAACTTCAAATCCAGACTCCAGCGAGAAACTGCTGAATTGGAATTCATTTGCAAATTGGATACTATTAATTTAGGCTTAAATAGAGACTGGGAGTGGCTAAGTCATTATGCAAGGTAGCCTGTTTCCTCTTGTTTTTTCCTACCCCCCCCCCCCAGATATTCTGGTTTAACTTGGATTTAAACTTGGAGAGTGGTCAGTTTAGATGAGCTATTACCAGCAGGAGAGTGAGTTTGTGTGTGTTTGGGGGTGGGGGGGAAGTGAGAAAACCTGGATCTATGCAGGAAATAGCCCGACTTGATTATGTAAAGAGTTGTCACTTTGGATGGGCTAGCACCAGCAGGAGAGTGAATTTGTGTGGGGGGGTGGAGGGTGAGAAAACCTGGATTTGTGCTGGAAATGGCCCACCTGCTGATCACTTTAGATAAGCTATTACCAGCAGGACAGTGGGGTGGGAGGAGGTATTGTTTCATATTCTCTGTGTGTATATAAAGTCTGCTGCAGTTTCCACGGTACACATCTGATGAAGTGAGCTGTGGCTCACGAAAGCTCATGCTCAAATAAATTGGTTAGTCTCTAAGGTGCCACAAGTACTCCTTTTCTTTTTGCGAATACAGACTAACACGGCTGTTCCTCTGAAACCTGTCATTAATTTGTCAATGACAATCTTCAGTACTCCCTGTGGCTTAAGGTGATCTTCTATCTCTCAAACCCACTTCCTACTACTTATTGTTGTACTTGTAACTTAGAAGCCTCCCCCATAATTGTTATCTAAGAAACCTACCTGATACAGAGATTTTAAAATCAGATATTTCAAAAGTCAGCCTGCTGTACCCTAAAGGTTAATTTTCACTAGAAAGTTACACTGAGTTAGAACACCACCTTGAAGAGCCATGTTAATTAACACAATATTATTGGCCATGATCCTGCAGTCAGTATAGACAGGGAGAAGTCATGTTCAGTACTGTGTCACTGGTTCCTTGGTAAATTATTAGGACCAGTGTTTAACCCCAACTAATTGATACCATATTGACATGATTTGTCCCTGACTGCAAAGTCACTATCAGCATCATGTCAGTTAGTGTAACTACTCAAGGTCATGTTCAAATGTAATTTTCTATTTGACATTGTCAGGAATATTATGAATTATTTTTTCATCAGAATATGCTGGTTTGTTTAAAAAGCAAAACATATAGCAGAAATATGTCACCATTGATGAAAATTAATTTCCAAACTGGAGGAAAAAAAAGTGATAAGGAACATTTTGACCTCTTTGATACAGAACATTGGTTTTCTGTTTCAAAATTATTTTTGTTTGTTATTTTAAAATGTGTTTTATAAAATACAATATGAAATAAAAAAGGCAAAATGTGAATGAAAAGTTTTGATCAATCCAAAATGACCCCCCACACACACACATAATTTCAGCTTGCAGGAAATGTTAACATTTTTCAATGTTCTTCCAGCCATTCTAGAATGGAAGAAATTTTCACATTGTGAAACTACCCTCAAAACAAAAAAATCTGATTCCTACATGGCTCTATTTACTAGTAAAGGCAAGCCCTTTGGGGCTTATTCATTATTCAGTGCATAGCTAGCATGATGGGAGTTAGGTGCATCAAGCCGCAAATATTATCTTACTGGTTACAGCACTGTTTTAAAAAAAAAAAAAAGGTAGCAGGAACATGTCTTCTAAAGAAAAGATCCTTTTGATTGCCCTTAGCTATCATAGAAGGATATATTAGTGTGTCTGCAGACAGCCAAGGTATTTCCATACTTGTCTTAATTTACAATTCTTCCCTTGTTCCAGTCATTGTTGTGCTGTACGTAGCACTGCGAAGGCAGAAGAAAAAAGACACCCTGATGACCTCTAAAGAAGACATCAGAGACAATGTCATCCATTATGATGATGAAGGAGGTGGGGAGGAAGACACCCAGGCTTTTGACATTGGTGCCCTGAGGAATCCAAAAGTGATTGAAGATAACAAAATACGCAGGGATATAAAACCGGACACTCTATGTTTACCACGTCAGAGACCACCAGTGGAAGACAACACAGACATAAGAGATTTCATTAATCAAAGGCTGCAGGAAAACGATGTGGATCCCACTGCACCCCCTTATGATTCACTGGCAACCTATGCCTATGAAGGAAATGGATCTGTAGCAGAGTCTCTGAGCTCTATAGATTCACTTACTACAGAGACAGACCAGGATTATGATTACCTGAGTGACTGGGGACCCCGCTTTAAAGTCTTGGCAGAGATGTTCGGAGAGGAAGAAAATTATAACACTGCTAAAGTCACTTAAGGGAGGGAAACCCAAAAGGCAAGAATAAGAAAACTAGAACAACAACAAATTAAAAATAAAACCCGAGCTTTATAGGACAAGATTCCTTTGATTATTAAAGACAGCACCTGTCTCCAGCAAGTTACTATATTTATCATACTGTCAGTTTTGATTTGGTCTGCAAAGGGAGGATAAACCCTGTAAGATATACTTTTTTTTTGTTGTTTTTTGTTACTTGGGAATAACACTGAGACAAGCTCAGGCCTATTAGCTACAATGTACTGATATGACAACTTAGACAGAAGCTAGCTTTCTGGCATCACGGTGGAAGAGTGGTAGATTTTTCTTAATTCCACTAAAGTGCCTATTGAAACTTTTATCATTTAAAGTGGTAAAGACTCTGCTATGATGGTGTTACAGAACTGAGCTGTAAACTGGACATAAAGGACTTTATCTTTATGTCAAGAAGCAATAGCAACATGCTGACTTCTAGTTCTTATAAAACAAAAATGAAGATAACTTTCTGGAATATATCCAGTGACTAAAACTCAAGGGGTATTGTTTTGGATTTTTATTTTATTTTAAGGAATAATAATAATAATTGTATGCCAAGATATCACATTTCTTCTGTCCGCATTTCACTGACAAATTGAATAAAAAGTGCTATTACTCAATTTCAAGATGTAAAGCCCAAAATTAAAAACATACCACACACTGATCTTCACATACACAAAGGAATATTTAAAAAAAATAATCAGTTACACTTTTTCCAGGATGAAAGAGAAAATTATAAAAAACATCTATTCCTTTATAGGAAGGAAACTTCCCTTGACTCCAACTCATCATGTACAGACAAGTTATTGGTACATCAGTGGTGGTTTTTAGAGGGCTAATGTATTTTTTAGTATCAGTGTTGTTTTTTTTTCAGTGTAAGTATGAATAATGAAATATATATAAAGGACCTCACATTGCTTTTCTTTGAAATTAGTTTGTCATTCTGTCAATATTGTAGACATACATGACAGAGAGGACATATATGTTAAACTCCTGCTGGAACCTGCGGAACTGGTCATACTCTAAAATTCAGGATATGTCATACTTTGGTATCAGTGCCACTATGGTGTCAGATGTTTCAAATGTCTTAGAGCACTCTGAAAATTAAGCCTACAGTAGTCTTCAAGAAAATATTCAGCGTCAGATTAAATTATACATGTAAAATGTTATATATACATACTCATATACTTAGAAGTGTGGATATCATTTCAAATCATGTGGTACCCAGACATCATTCCACTGAAGATTTATTGTGACATAAACAAAGTTCAAGAAACTGGAAGCTCCAGCTGGCATTTCCTTGTATTACATTTTTGACGTTTTTTTTTTCCATCTGATTTTTTTATTGCATTTTTTCTTACACTTTCAAAAAACAACCAACCAACCAATCCATGCAAGTATTGACCATTCTGATACTGATTGGCCTGGATGATGCCACATCAGTATTAATATTAATGTTGAATTGTCTGCTGATCTAAAGTATGGTAATTTTTTTTTCTAGAAGCAGCAGTTATGGCCCAAAGTGAATATACAATTATTTTTTCTCTCTCAGACTTCTACAGTGCTCCATAATCTGCTTGCGCTGCACTTGAGGTTTATGGCATTGGCAGGGTGAGTGTGAGCCTTGCGTGAATCACAGTCTTTCATTCACCAAAGGACAATATCTTATCCTTTGCCATCTAAAGAACTTGTAAATGTCAAGCACACTTAACACAATTTAATCAAATTTAGGGCTTGATGATTGTTTACATGAAGGTCACTTTACACTGCTCTTATAGTAGGTGTAAATTACACTGCTAAAGAGGTGTAACGGGACTGTAGCATAAATGAAAATTGTGCAGTTGTAAAACAAAACTTCATGTGAATGATTTGCTAGCATTTGCTAGAGAGGCTTAATCCAGCCAAAATTCACATTTGTGGAGGCACCCTTTTCTGCGTGTTGTATATGTGATGATTCATCTCTGTTGTAGACAGGAATTTCATCACTCCTCTTCTGCAACAGCAAAATGCTAAATTAGGAATCCCACACTGTCCATTCCCACCACTGAAGTCACAGGGCTAGATTCAGTTCCTGGTAACATTACTCCAAGTTCTTTACATATATTTCACTAATAATTCCTACAGTAGTGTAACAGAGAGCAGATTCTGACCGTCTGACTTTACAAAGCATGAATGTCACTAAAAGTTCTAATTCCACTGGATCCTGGGGCTGGAGAACAGGATAGTAGGGCTCTGGAGCAGACTGGCATTTACTCTGGATAGTGCAGCCTGGACTCCAAAGGTGAGTAGCCAGATAATATGATCCTTGCCATGTCATTGCTCACAATACATATTTAACAAGAGAGTTATTGTATGCTAAATAAATACAAAATTGATGCATATTTTTGACATTTAAGAGGTTTCCAATTGAGATGTTCCTATCATCTAGCTAATCAACTTCCAGCAAGATTTTGTTTCTGAAATGAATTGATATGCAATTATTAATTTAATTGTCAATCTCAATTAAAATCTTTTCTTTCAGCCACCTAATCTGAAGAGCAATCAAACAGTTTTAGTTCAGCCTGCTGAAGTTACTGTTGGACATGGATATCTGGAACAAGGGAGAAAGACAGGGTTGTAGTTAATGTGTGTTTGGGCACTCCATTCAATTCATGTCTTTACCACACACCTGTTGTGGGACGTTTTGTGACTTTCTAGAGCCAGATTTTCAAAAGTATTTAGATGCTTGAAGATGCAGCTAGGCAGCAGGTGTTATTTTGAGAAGTGCCTTGGTGCTGAACTCCCATTGAAATCAGTGGCATTTGGTACCTAAGTGCTTCTGAAGATTGTGCTAGGTGCCTATCTGCAGTGATTAAAAAATATGTGCACTCACACACACACACGCGGGGAGTGGGGAGGTACAATAGGTCACAGGCACAGAAAAAAAAAAAGGCGAGGTGGTTGCAGGGTGCCCTGTAAGCACAGCTGTACCAAAGCTGCTGCTTCCAGATTAGGATAGGAAACCCCACCCCTCACACACACACACTTTTTGAAGATCATTTATGCATTGCCTATTTGTGTCTTTAGGCACCTAAATACCTTTGAAAATCAGGCCCTTAGTGTCAAATCCAGCTCTCATTGAAGTCCACGGAGTCTTTCCATTGGATAGGGAGATGGATCAGGCCCCTAATTGCTCTGTGCTTCAATTCTCCGTCCTTCCTGCTTCTCAGTGGTGTCTTGCGGGTAAAGACATTGATTGGTATGAGGATGTTGGATATCATGATGATGATGAGGGCCATGAAAGAATATAGATAGATATCTAGGTCTACAGATCCGAGCATGACTGATGATTTTGGGTGTCTGACACTTTTCAAAAACAGGCCCTATTTAGGGGTCACAAACTGGACATCCAAAACACCCAGTAGTTATTTATTTATTTTTTTTAAAAGGCTCCAATCCTGCTGTCAAGGTTCCTTGCCCACTCTGAACTCTAGGGTACAGATGTGGGGACCTGCATGAAAACCTCCTATGCTTACTTTTACCAGCTTAGGTTAAAACTTCCCCAAGGTATAAATTAATTTTACCCTTTGCCCTTGGAATTTCCACTGCCACCACCAAACTTTAACTGGGTTTACTGGGAAACGTAGTTTGGACACGTCTTTCCCCCCCAAATCCTCCCAACCTTTGCACCCCACTTCCTGGGGAAGGTTTGGTAAAAATCCTCACCAATTTGCATAGGTGACCACAGACCCAAACCCTTGGATCTTAGGGCAATGAAAAAGCATTCAGTTTTCTTACAAGAAGACTTTTAATAGAAGTAAAGGAATCACCTCTGTAAAATCAGGATGGTAGATACCTTACAGGGTAATTAGATTCAAAACATAGAGAATCTCTCTAGGCAAAACCTTAAGTTACAAAAAAGACACACAGACAGGAATAGTCATTCTATTCAGCACAGTTCTTTTCTCAGCCATTTAAAGAAATCATAATCTAACACATACCTAGATAGATTACTTACTAAAAGTTCTAGGACTCCATTCCTGTTCTGTCCCTGGCAAAAACAGCAAACAGACACAGACCCTTTTTTTTCTCCCTCCTCCCAGCTTTTGAAAGTATCTTGTCTCCTCATTGGTCATTTTGGTCAGGTGCCAGCGAGGTTACCTTTAGCTTCTTAACCCTTTACAGGTGAGAGGATTTTTCCTCTGGCCAGGAGGGATTTTAAAGGGGTTTACTCTTCCCTTTATATTTATGACACCTGCATAGTCATGTGCATGTAAAGATCTCTGTGCTGTGGAGGAACCCCACTGACTTCAATAAGATTCCTCCATATTGGCACAGGGGGCCATCTGCATGCATCTGTTTTTTGCAATCAGCACTTGTGTGTATTGGTACAGTGCTGCTCACCTGGCCACCCTGTTACATCAGTGCTAGAGAAAGGAAGTGCTACAGATAAGAAATTCCTATAAAGATAGAGGTGTAAGGAGATCTGAGTTAGAACAAAAAAAATAAAATTGATGGGTTCAAATTATGACTATATAAGACTACAGACCTTTTTGTGTCATAGCCTGAAGAGGGAGTTTTATAGTATAGAAAAAGAGGACTTTTAAAAAAATGTCTCTGTACTGAAAAGGTTAGTAGTAAGAAAAGTTCAGATGGCTTAACTACATTATCAGAATTAAAATATGCATTGAAATCTAGACTCAAGAACATTCTCCTTTGTAAACCTGAGATCCTTGAACATGGCTCTTAAAATGTAAATTTGCAACAAAGCCAAAAATTCAAACTGCAAGAATTTGGGGAGAGATGGAAAAAGGCTATTCACACACAGAGATCAGTTTGCATAGGATGCAAATGAACTCTGGCCTAAATTGTTCTGTGCTACTCAGTACAAATCCAGGGTTACTCTCCCCTGAAGACAACGGAATTAGTTTGGGTTTACACTGGAGAACCTGAGAGCAGATTTTGGACAGGTCGACATTGCAAATTTACATTGGCACAGCCGCACTGATGCAGCTGCTCTGTTCTAGCACATGTGGTGAAGACACCTTAAGCCGATGGGAGACAGCTCTCCCGTCGGGTTCATAAATCCTCCTCCACGAGAGGCTGTAGCTATGTCGGCGGAAGAGCGTGGATTTTTCACACTCCTGAGCAACGCAGTTATACTGAAGTACTTATGCAGTGTAGACCAAGCCTTTGTCTCTCAGAGTATATTATAGACCAGAGGGTATTTAACTGCATCCAAGGACAACTGACTGAGTTATTATGCTACAGAGGCCTCATTGAAAATATTCTTATGTTAAGAGTATCCACATCTAAAAGTGGAAGAAAAAAAACCTGTCTTTGAAGGCTTATCAAAGCCTTATCCCACAGCGCTGCAAGCATTGTATTTATGTTAGCATTGATTGCATCTATGAAGATAAAGGAGTTCTTAAAACTGTGTCTGACATAGCATGGTAAACTGTGACCCTGTATACAATAGAGCTAAAGAAAGAGGGTCTACTAATCCATTAAAGTATAGTTCATCATTTCTTCACATGGTATGTCTGGTTTTAGTTTGGTAACTTCTGTTTGTGTAAGTTCCTTGCAATTATTTTTTTTTAAAATGCCATTAGCAAAGCTATTCCACTCCACATCTCCTGAATAGTGAGAGTGTTTTGAGATATAGAACACTGATGAAAACAAATAATGAAATGACCCTTAATCATAACCCTAATGGGGGTGACATTTAAGTGTGCCTGAAAAATCAAAATGCATTACACCATTACCTAGCCTTCTGCTAATGCAAAATCAGGTTCAATAATAGCCTAGTTCATTTTTATTTAAATCAAGAACAGAATAAATTATCTAAACAAAACAATAGCAATGCAAAACCTATGTAACTTTCTGTTATAATGGATCTCTCTCTTCTAAGAGACTGCATTTGATTCTGACTCAGACCAAAAAAAAATTTCAAAATTTTACACAAGATGGAAATTTTGAGTTTTGACCAAACAATACCAGTACTATGTCTCTTTCAACCACAAAAAGACACCAAGACTGATGTGAGATGTCTCATGGGGCTTCATTCTTTCAACTAAATAAAAGGTTGAATGGGCCTCATAGGAGAAAAAATGCTTTTACAGTTTGTACATTGAGATTGAGACAGAGACTGTTTTAGTGAGGGGTCATTTTCAAATGGTCACAGCTAGGGTCTCTGAGTCAAGATTCCTGGATTCTATTCCTGCCACCAATCCACTGTGTGACCTTGGGAAAGCTATTTTGCCTCTCGGTGCCCTCACTTTTTCATGTGTAAAATGGGTATATATTACTCCTTTTTGAGCAAAGTAGGTAGCTGATATTCAGAGCCTTTTGGGTTGTTTCTATTAGGAGGGAAAAACTGATGATGGAATAAGATATTTAGTTGAAGAAATCCTGTTTATTTACAAAGAATGTACACTGTTCTGTTTCCCTGAAGGCAATAGGAATCAAACATCAAACATTGGGGAAAGTTTTCTTGCTCATAATTCAAAGCCTACTTTTCCAGCCATCACTGTGCTCAAAAAGGTCTCTTTCTCTCAGGCCCACATGCCAAACACTTCTCCGGCTGTTTCTTCCATTTTCTGGTCCTCTCTGCCTACATTTTGGCTGCTTCTGATGCACCTACAACACAGCACACAGTCCCTGCATGTGCAACCAATCTCCAGGCAACCCCCTCTACCCACATAGTCCAGCTTCTGGCCAGCTTTGCATGTTGCCTCTGTTTTGGAAGGTGACTCCCATTATTACAACTATCTTACTTCATGAAAGGGGCTTAATTGCTTCTTACATTTATGCTTAATGAAGGGCAGCTAGCGTGCCCGCTAGTCTAACACCCCATCTTAGTTTTGCCCTTTGTCCCCAATGCAGCTTAACATACTGACACTCTAACCACCTATCCCAGAAAGAAAGAAAAAAAAAACAAAAATTGTAAACTACACAATCTTAGCTATTTACAAAGTGTCTTTCTGGGGGGATATTCACACATCACTAATCCAAAACAATTTCACATCCGTCCATGTGTACCTGGAGCTTCTCTCTCCCCCTGCCTAATTTCCTTTCAATCTTGGATGGTGATCTTTCCAAAGGCCCCCGGAGAGTATCTATTTTTTTTCTGTAGAGTCAGAAGGACATTGTTTGCAATTAGCCTCACTACAAGGCTGTTTGGACAAGCTTGTGAGTAGAATGAATAATTCATTTTTTCAGTTCAGCAGCCAAACTAAAAAATAATAATACTTACTAATAAAATTAGAATCAGAACGGAGTTGATTTTTGTTCTTCTTGCCAAAATGAAAGCAAAAGAAAATTGTTAGGGTCAAAATGAAGCATTTTGAAAATACTGATTTGATTTTTTTTTATTTCAAATGGTTTGTTTCAATTATTTTTCAAAAATAAAGCATTTTGACATGTCAAAAATTTTAATTTTCAGGGCATTGTGTCTGCAACTATTCACCAAGTTTGACCCATGTTCTCAAATAATTTTGGTGTCCTGAGGGAGAAAAAAAAAAGGAGCATTTTTGGTGAATTTACTATTAAAAAATAATTGCTCAACTGTACTTGTGGGCAGCATGTGACTAAAACAACCCTGCAGTTTTTCCAGCCACCTGGCAAGTTGTCTCTGAGGATTCGTGAATCTAAAGACCCACCGCAGAGATGCATGGTCTCTACTGACTACAAACTTCTTCCCATTCTATAGTGGTGAGAATGTTCTATAGATGTAACCAGAGCGATGCATTCTTTTTGGATGGTGCAATCATTTCTCTCTCAACAGCTTAGATTTTTACTGTAATAAGTCAGTACCAGTTGTGTCCTTGGATCAATACTGATCCCATGCTGTAGACACTAGTATCTGTGTCCAGTTAGAAAGGGGTTTTGAAACACAGGTAAGTTAAGACAGAAGCAGTCACTAGAGACCTTTTAAAACTCTGCTGACCACTGAAGTGATTCCCCTTCCTCTCCCAGCTGAGACAGTGTTTTTGCAATACTGGAAAACATTTAAATAAACCTTCTGTAAAGTCCTACAAAACTCTGCACATCTGCAAGTATCTGGGGAGCTGGCCCAATCTGAACAGACTTATTTTTATAGTTCTCACTGGAAACCCCCCTTTCGCTGGTTGTGTACTCAGGGTCTTTTACCTCTTCTTGAAACAACTTACATTTCTTTGGGTTCAGTTTCAGATTGGCAGCGTTTAACTTATCATAGACCACTTGTAAATGTTTCATTTCCTATTCAATGTTTTTAGTATGCCTCAGGACCACATCTAGGTCTAACAAACAAGTCCTGCCTTGTAATAACCTCTTCAATGTGGCTGGTGCATTATACAAGCCAAAAACCATCACTTTAAATTGCCACAGCCTTTACCATGCTGTGAACACCCATTTTTAAGATCCAGTGTGGGAAGCCGGACTGAACCTGCTACATTATCTATTCACCATAATGAATGTGAATCATTTAAAGTAGGGTGACCAGATGTCCTGATTTTAGAGGGACAGTCCTGATTTTGGAGCTTTTTCTTACATAGGCACCTATTACCCCCCACGCCCTGTCCCGATTTTTCACACTTGATATCTGGTCACCCTAATTTAAAGTGACTTCATGTAGTTTTCTATAGACCCTACACAATCTGGCACTGCCATCCTTTTTCTTAACCAGCACTATTGATGAACCCAAGGACAGGATGAAAACTCAATTATGCCTTCCTGATAGGTGTCATGAATAGCCTTTAAAACCTCTTCCTTCTTTGCTACCGATACACACTGAGGTGACTGTTTAATGGGCTGGCATCCCCCATTATCACTGTTGTGCTAGACCTACCCAACATAGCCTATGCAACATATATCTTTGTTGGAACGGAAGAACTACTTCCAATTCCTAATCAGAAAGTCTGACCGTTCTGTTGCTTATTTAAATGAACAGCACTGTACTGGAACAAGTCCAGTAGAAACTCTGGGAGCTCACTTTTACTCCTTTCAGTTTTCTTCTACCCGACCATTTACTAGATCCACTGGTTCACATTTTGAAGCTGTAAGTCCCTTTTTACTATTTGCTGCTTGTCAGCAACATTCATCAAAGAAATAGGAATGCATTCCTGCTTCAGATCCACACGAATTTTAGCAGCTAAAATTTCTCCAATACCCTGGGTTGCAAAGCTGCTCTTACTCTTGCACTGTCCTTTGCTAGAAAGCTACCTCAGCAGATAGCTATTACTATGGTTTCTGCCTGAGGAGGCAGGACAACTTGTTCACCGCAAACGATTTGTATATAAATAATTTCTCTCACCTGGGTCATATTTTTAGAGGGCATTCCCACAAAATGAATTTGTAGGACCCCTCTCCCTGCATTTATTACAGTTAGCTATAATGAAATCCAAACCAATTATAAAACCAAAACCAAACCAAAATCCTGTCCATTGCCTCAGCAATCTGGATTTCTTTCTTGAATTTCCTAGGTCCAATTTTCAAATCCATTTTTCCCTTTTTTGGACTGGTCCACATTCCCCAGTCTCTGTTTTCATCCTGGACCAATTAGATGGTTCACTTTAGATACCCTATTCTCCAGCCTGTTTACAATATTTGATCAATAACTGTTTCGTTTGATCCAGTGCCCATTATCCCCACACATTTCACAGATCCTATTACCCATTCAGTAGCCATCATTGTTGTTCAACTGCTGAGACCTTAACAACATCTGTGGGGTTGATCCTCCAAGATTTGATATACTTCTCCACATGATTTTTCAGTCTTTCAGTCCATGTGACAGCTTCTCTGTTAGTGAATTCCAAGTTTGCCAGGCTTTCCTCATCTTCCGTAGGTCATGGAAAACCTTCTGATCCATGGCAATCAGGTTGCTGGCCACCTCTTCAATTAATTTTGCCATTCCAGATTAAGAGTGTTGCATCTGGGCTTCCCAATCCACCCAGGCACTTTGTAGCTGCTGTCATAACAAAATTTTCATCTCTTCCTGCATTTCATGTCTCAATCGTTTCTGGGACACTTCCAGATGTTGTTGTCATTCCTTTTATCAAAGTGTTTAGCTCTTTTTCTAAAATTATTTTGGCCATCTTTGACTTCTTCAAGAACTTATCTCATTTTCTCCATTACAATTCAACAGGAATACCAGCTCACAATTTCTCACCTTGGAAACTGGATCACACCAATGACACCAGTGTTACCCCTTTTTTTCCCAAGTGGGTTGCCAATATTCGAGGTCTTCCAGGTTGTTTCCATTAGGAGGAGAAACTGACGACAGAGTCAGGTGTTTCCTCAAAGCAATCTTGTTCATATACATTCTTTGTAAATGAAGTCTTGCTTCTCTGAACATAGTAGGAATCAAACAGGAGACAGTTTCTTCTCTCACAATTCCAAGCCTTTTTCCAGCCAGCACTCTGCCCAAAATGCTCAAGCTTGATTTCCTCCTAGGCCATTCTCCAAGTGCATCTCTGGCTGTCCCATCCCTTTTCTGGTCCTCTTTTTCTTCTTCTTGATTGCTACTGACTCCTGCTGACACAGCCCCTGATTTTGCAATCACCCCCGCCCCAGCCAAATCTTGTCACTTACATAGATCAGTGCCTGACTGGTGTGGCATGTGTTTTGGATGGTGACTCCTACTGTTCCATCTATCTTACTCTGTAAATGGGCTTAACTGGTTCTTATATTTATCCTGAATGTAGGGCAGCTAGCACGCTCCCCAACATACATATACACAGAGAGGTACAGTAATATTTCTCTACCTCACATGGTTTTTGTTAGCCTTAATTCATGATAAAGTGCTTTGAGTGTCTCAAAAGAAAGTACAATGTATAACTGACATCTTTTCTAAGAACATGAGATAATTTCTTGATGAAGTTGGGTGTAAGGGGAGGTTGAGATCAAAACTGAGTTTCCATGCACTGTCACTTGCAACCCTCATGTGTAACAAGCGCTTATTGCTAGCTTTTCTGCTACTAGACCTGTAGAGGAAGAAATGTGAATCAAGTAATTAATGTGAGAAACAACCATTTATAAAATGAGCATTAATAATCCATGAAAGTGAGAAGCACCACTTTTTGATGACAGCACAATTGATGGTGTGAATCCTTTGCAAAAATGGATGTGTTCCCAATCCACTTTCATCTTTAAAGCTAGGCGTGTTCTTTTTGCAGAGGGAAATTATTTGGGTGTCCTTTCTACTTGAGTTGCAGAAGACTCTGCTATCTTGATTTTATAATTATTATAAAGCTAAAGTGCTCTTGCGGGAGTTCCTTTTCACAACCCGCAAGCACACATTACCTTGTGAAGTCCCAGTCATATCAGTCTGAAGGTCAAAAGTGTGTGTGTGTGTGTGTGTTTCACAGATCCAGAATACAACTTATTCATGATCCCTAGATATGAATTTCATTGATTTTTCAAATTACTTGTTGCAACACTCCTCCCCATATCATGGTGCAATATCAGCAGTTAGATCCATTGTCTTAGGCCCATTTTGATTGTTCGTATACATGTGCATGTACATAATTTGTGATTTCCCTTGAATCATAAAATGTGACATACACCCTATGGGTATGAATATCTTTACATTGTATCTATACTATTTTGTCCTTAACATGGAAAATACACAGGTGGCTATGGACTAGTGATGTTGGGTTTTGCTTAGTCTCTATTTTATCGATTATTTTATTATGGGGGAAAAGGGTAAACAGCTGCTCTGGTTATTCCTCTCTTGCCTAAGAATATATTGAGGAGGTCAAGGGGAAATAGGAGTCACCTCTCTAGTAATGTTCTAAGAGAAGCCCCACCACTGTGTCAGTCCTGAACTCAGGATGTTGCTATGACTGAGAATACTGCTGCACTAGATACAAGTTATTTTGCAACAGGCATTGTTTGTGTCTTAGAACTGTAGTTCTAAAACATATAAGTGCACAGTCTTCAAATACAGAGCATCTCTCTTTAGAGACCTCCCATTCTAGCTTCAGATTCCCAATCCTTCACGGGCAGATAACAGAGTGCTAAATTTCATGAAAATAAAAAATTATATTAGAGGAGAGTAACAATAAATTTGCCTTAATAGAATGCTTTCTACCCTCTGGTTATGCACCCACATTTTCTATCTGTGATGTTTATTTTCTATCAGTGGGTGTCAGACTATACATTTAATTGTACTCAAAATGACCTTGCTGCCTTTAGCTCTCACTTCTCTCCTCTTTCCAGATCACTTTGAAGTCTGATTCTATCCCCCCGTGTAGTCCACCTTTGGTGCTGGCTGGAAATTTGATTACAGCTAAATTTTCACTGTGGAAACAAAGCACTGCACAAAGCACATCTGCAGAGAGAAATTGTACAGTTGGTTTATTTACTTAGAAGGGGATTTTGAAAAGCTGTTAGAATTGGCCTAACTCTACTTCTACTGACATCAGTAAGAGTTTTACAAGAGACTTCAGTTGGGAGCAGAGTTGGGTCAAACGGTGAACACTTTCAACATTCTGACTTTTTTCATTGCTGTGTAGGTCATATATTTGCTTTCCTTCCTGCCTGTCTGTTAGGCTTATAGATTTTGTGTGTGAGAGAGTAATTTATTCTGTATGGTCTTCAGTGTTCTGTGTATGTTGGTGTGCAGCAGGGTGGCCATTTACAGAGAGCCTCCTCATGGCCACGGGTCACTTTGCATGCACGCTGCCTCTTCTAGCCCCCTCTTGAGGGCCCCATATGAACTGCATACAGCCTTTCACGTGGATAATGAACACTCTTGCCTTGGGTTTGTTTAAATAACAAACTTAAAAAAAAATCCTCAGGATCCCTAAATGAAGTCCCTCGCCATGCACCCATCCATATTTAGCTCTGGTATTCTCTCACAGCAAGAGTTTTTCTTCTGTCCCAGTCTGTCCTCTCAGCTCTTGCTAGCTGGCACTTAGCCTTCTGACACTAGCTCTAGGCCCTCAAACTTCTAGGTCCAAATGCTGTCCCCGTTTCCCAATAAGAGCCTCCTGCTCCTCAGGCTTCTCTCCGTCATAGCTCCCTTGGTCATCCCTTCAGGAGCCCTTCACACTCTTTATGAACAGCATAAGTATGTATATACACCAACAATAAATTAGGCTCACAAACTTTTTAATTAGATCTAGTTCCCACAAGAATATTAGATTTGGAATAACATGTTCTGTCTATGGAAAAATACACTGAAAATGTCTGGCAATAAAATTAATGGGACAAATGCAAAATAGTGGAACATGCATTAAATACAATATAGTAGTACACAGGAAAATGGAAATAATGGAAAAAAATCCAAGGCTGCTAACATTAAGATAAGTAGGTATTCCTGAATTTTTAGTGGGAGAGGAATTATTGGGGAAAAAATATTTTTATTTTTATTTTTTAGTTCTGCTGCTGAATTCAGCACTGCATTTAACGGCCCAAGTTTACAGGGGAGCTGTTTATTTCTGTGGCCCTCATTCCCATTTCACATCCATTTTAAACTGCTGCAATTACACTGGGATTAATGGAATGACTCCTGATTTACTCCAGGTAAATGAGATCAGAATAAATTCTAGTGTCTCTTCATCCTTTTGGCTGTGATTCAGGTCAGAAGCAAAACCTAAAGGCAGATCCTCAGCTGGCTTGACTTCAATGGTGCTATGATAATTTATACCAGCTGAGGATCTCCATCTTCTGGAACTGAGCTTTTCCTCACAAAGGATACAAAAAGGGCTACAGTATCAGGCAAGTGGCCCCAATACAGACAAAGAGTGCATGTTTAACTTTAAGCATGTGCTTAAGTACTTTCCTGATTCTGCACCTCTCTCTTGCAGCTATAGAAACTGTGCCTATCCTTTGTGAAGAAAAGATCAGTTCCATAGGTTTTCCTTCTTACCAGAAGAGATACTCTGTCCAATGAATTTATTCTCAAGCTCAGCCCTTTTCTCTTGGGTAATTTCTCCCTCTTATTTACTCAGCTCCATGCCTGTCCCCTTGCACTGTCATTTTCATTCTGCAACTAACAAAGCCCAATGTTATTGTTTATGCCTATTTCCTACATGACTTTCCATAGTTACTTGCTATGTCTCCCAAGAAAGTGCTAGATGCATAATTGTTGACAATTTTGCATGTATATACACATGGTCATTAAACTATTGGTATTGAGTTCAAGTGAAAAGCTCTGTAATATTTTTCAGTTTAATGATGTAAAGCATTACTCCACATAGATATAAATACTGCACTAATGCTATTTTATTTTTTCTACAGTAGAAACTTGTTAAAATCTGTTTGTTAAATAGAAAACTTGCTGCTGTGACAGTCTGACCTTTTAAAGTGTATAGAACAGATTCTCCTCATACGGGTTTTACATTGGTGCAACTTCATTAACTTTAGTGTAGTTACTCCTGATTTACAATGGCATAACTAAGAAGAGGAAACAAAGCTGACATATTCAACTATATGTATTCATGCTCATGAAGTATACTGAGGATTAGGTCACAGAACAAGTTTAATTAAAAAAAATAATTATGGGTTAATTTTCAAATATTCTCAATTGGTAGATTACCCTGAAGCTTCAGGGTATTTTTTTTTAAACAGGTTTCTACCTTTACGAGAGAATATAGATATTCTGCACATATTTAATTGTGGTGCAGTGAAATGTAATCCATTAACAAACAAGGTATTTTAAAAAAAAATTCAAATAGAGCTTAAAAAAAACCACCACTGTAAAGGTTTACCATGGTTCATAGGCTAGACAGAAGTGAGCAGAGTTAATGAAAACTAATGGATATTAATGCAGCTTAGTTTAGCTATGAAAGTGCAAACTGCTGCTATATTTTCTTTAACAAAAGACATACATTTTTCAAATGAAAGAATAGCTGGTGGAAAAAGCCAGTAAACATTAAAAAAAAAAAAAATCCTGCACATCCAGGGACTAAAACACATTTTCCCGAGCCCTATTTTCAATTATCACCCTTATATGTGGTATATTTTCTATTCCTTTTGTGGTTAGATATTTACTATACCCCAAATGCAACTATCTACAAAACCATTGCATAGTGGAAATATCAGAACATATCTGGATTTGGGATGGCTAACACCATTAATTAGTTTGTATTTTGGCTGGGTTGGGTTTTTTGTTTTTGTTTTTTAAATAAAGATCTCTCTCCCCCCGCCCCATCCAAACCATCTCAGGGAGCATAAGAAGTCATGTAACTAACTGTATATGTTAGTTACACCTTTTTGTCAATGCAGAAGCAAATTTGCTTAGGATGATCAGAGCCGGATTCTTCAGGCTGTGCATGCACTACAGAGGCACTGCAGCTATGCTGCTGTAGTGTAGACTCTTGCTACCACAACGGAAGGGGTTCTTCCTGACACTGAACTAAATCAACCCCCATGAGAAGCAGTAGCTAAGTAGATGGAGGAATTCATCTATCACCAAGCCACATCTACAGTGGAGGTTAGGTTGACCTAAATACGACACACAAGGCACAATATTTTTCACAGCCCTGAGTGATATACCTCAGTCTACCTACGTTTTTGGCGTAGACCAAGCAATAGTCTACGTAGTTCACTTTGCACTGCTTACAAAATGCAAACTAAACTTAAATCAGCATGTGTAGGATGCTCCAATCAGTGTAAAGCGGCTTTTCTCAGTGTAAGGGGACAGGAGGGAAGAGAAGGTAACGTGACAGAACAAGGTTATGATACCACATTCCATGCTGTTGAAAGGCCTTCACCAGCATCATAAGCTAAAGCTTCCCCTTTGAGTCTATTTTGTTTGATTGTGGTGGAACTTAATGAGCCACTTGTGTCACCCTGCTCCACTGCTCCCAGCAAAACTGATCTCCATATAACTTTATAAAGACTGGACTTTGATGAAGTTCAAAGGGTTTGGAGGAGTGAAATCCATCCTTGAACTCAGGGATAGGATACAGGTTTAGTTCCTCCGCCATTCCTCCAGCCTCTGGGGCGCCACACCACCCTATTCAAGCCCTCCACTTCAGAGTAATTTTATCTTTTATGGGTAGCAGACACTGGATAATTTGTGTACCAAAACCTGATGAACCAAACAGCCGCTGCCAGATGTCATCACTCCTGTAAAAACTACCAACTAAGCGTGTCCTGAACTAACATGACATTGGCTAGTTCTGACAGTACTCGGGAGTGCTGTTTTTTTGGATTTTTAACATGTAATCTTGGATGCTTGAGTAGCATAATGAATTCTACTTCTTTTTACAGTCTGAATATTGGTAAGGAAAATACAAGGGGACAATCTCTCTGCCTTATAATTCCATTCACTCAATGTAAGTCCATGCAAAAAAGTGTTAGTGGCCAAATTATCTGTACCATGATGATAGCACCAGAAGGGTGGCTTCAGTCCCAGCATCATGTTCTACTATATACACGTGAACTAGTTTATTTCTGCATTCCTGAAAACATCCTGCTGCCTCAATCATGGAATAATTGTTGTAATGTCCATCTTGGTCAGCATGGAAGTTGCAGCAAGTGACAAAGGTTATGTACCAGCTCCTGAAATGCCTGGAGACATACCATGAGAAATAGGAATTTCATCAGATCTCTAATAAGGCCTGTGTGACACTGATGCCAAATCAGTATAGGAAATTATAGCTGAATTTGGCCCAGTCGAGCTTGACCTTCAATTCACAAGTCCTGACTGGAGAGATTCCAGATGACTGGAAAAGGGCGAATATAGTCCCAGTCCATAAAAAGGGGAATTAGGACAAGCCAGAGAATTACAAACCAGTTAGCTGAATTTCTGTACCCGGAAAGATAATGGAGCAAATAATTAAGCAATCAATTTGCAAACATCTAGAAGATAATAAGGTGATAAATAACAGTGAGCATGGATTTGTCAAAAAACAAATCATGTGAAACCAACCTGATAGCTTTCTTTGACAGGGTAACAAGCCTTGTGGATGGGGAGGAAGAGGTATATGTAGTATATCTTGACTTTAGTAAAGCTTTTGATACAGTTTTCAATTACCCTCTCATAAACAAACTAGGGAAATGTAACCTAGATGGAGCTACTATAAAGTTGGTGCAAAACTGGTTGGAAAACCATTCCCAGAGAGTAGTTATAAGTGGTTCACAGTCATGCTGGAAGGGCATAATGAGTGGGTTCCCGCAGGGATCAGTTCTGTGTTTAGCTCTCTTCAATATCTTCATCAATGATTTAGATAATGGCATACAGAGTACACTTATAAAGTTTGTGGATGATACCAAGCTGGGAGGGATTGCAAGTGCTTTGGAGGATAGGATTAAAATTCAAAATGATCTGGACAAACTGGAGAAATGATCTGAAGCAAATAGGATGAAATTCAATAAGGACAAGTGCAAAAGTACTCCATTTCGGAAGGAACAATCCATTTTACCCATACAAAATGGGAAATGACTGCATAGGAAGGAGGACTGTGAAAGGGATCTGGGGGTCAAAGTGGACCACAAGCTAAATATGAATCAACAGTGTAATGCGGTTGCAAAAAAAGCGACCATCCTTCTGGGATTTATTAGCAGGTGTGTTGTCAACAAGAAATGAGAAGTAATTCTTCCACTCTACTCTGCTCTGATTAGGCCTCAACTGGAGTATTGTGTCCAATTCTGGGAGCCACACTTCAGGAAGGATGTGGACAAACTGGAGAGAGTCCAGAGAAGAGGGACAAAAATGATTAAAGGTCTAGAAAACATGACCTATGAGGGAAGATTGAAAAAATTGAGTTTGTTTAGTCTGGAGAAGAGAAGACTGAGAGCGGACAAAATTTTCAATTATGTAAAAGGATGTTACAAGGAGGAAGAAGGAAAATTGTTTTTCTTAATCTCTGAGGATAGGACAAGAAGGAATGGGCTCAAATTGCAGCAAAGGAGGTTAAGGTTGGACATTAGGAAAAACTATGTAACTGTCAGAGTGGTTGAACACTGGAATAAATTGCCTAGGGAGGTTGTGGAATCTCCATCATTGGATATTTTTAAGAGCAGGTTAGACAAACACCTTTCAGGAATGGTCTAGATAATACTTGTTCTGCCATGAGTGTAGGGGACTGGACTAGATAACCTCCTGAGGTCCCTTCCAGTTCTATGATTCTACTTAGTTTGTGAGATGTTATAGCACAAGATGAGACGCCTGAAGGCAATACCTGTTGTTTATTTGTCTTTGAGTTCGTTTCCATCACAAGTTCTCAGTTTAATCTTTTTTTTAAATTTACCCTCAATTAGCCATGAAGAGTCTTTCCTAAGTTACTACAAAACTAGTATTTATGCTGCTGCTATTTGGGATGTGTTATTCTGGAAAGGCATATCTGATTTTTCCCTGCTAATAGATCATTACATATAATTATATCTTATGAGGTTAAGTTATTCAGTATGAGTCCTTATTTCAATAGCTTGCAATGGCCTGGAGAGAATGCCTACCCCTGCCCTCTATTGGCTGGCATGAGTACTTTTAAACATTAACCCCTCTACAAGAATTCTCCAACTGCAAGGCAATTTGGGAACAGAGGATGTAAATGTGGTCCCGTCTCTCACTGTGACATTCCTATTGGCTGTGATGCTTTGGGGTTTCTCCCAGACCAGGAAGGGTCTGTGTCACCGCCAGCCCTGTAACCCTGGGTGCTTCTGTAGTGTGCAGCTTTGGCTCAAAGTCCTGACACCAGCAGCATTTTCACAACACAATGGCCTCAATCTGGCTTCCCCCAGCTTGGCTGCTCCTTGCAAGGTGACACCAACAGACGTTCATGTCTAAAGTCTCCCCAAAACCATCTCCCTTGCAGTGTCCAGTCCCCAGTCCCCCTCATTGGTGTTATTCAGTTCACTGCTTCCAAAGAGACAGAACATACACCTGCCTGGTAGTTCAGCTGAGGATTTCACCCTTCAGCTTTGCAATAAAACAAAATTAAGTTTATTGAGAAAGAACTGGTAGTGAAGTGATAAGCAAGAAAAGAGAATAGATCCACTTGGCTACAACAACACTGCAAACAATAAGTAAAACAAACATGCTTTCCAGTGACAAACAATTTTCTCTATGGTGGATGCCAAAATGTCTTTCTGCCTTTGCTTATATTTCCCAAAGTCTATTGTCTCTGTTTCAAGAGCTAGGAACTGGAGATGGAGGCTCCATCATCCATTGTGATCATTAAGCAGTCTTCCCATCTGTGTCCCCAGCCCCCATTTGTTTAGCTTGATGGCTTTGTTTAGCTTCCATGCAGATGTACTTTTCATTGTCTTCACAGGTATTACCTGGTTCAATTTAAATTGGAGACACAGGAAAACCAGCAAAACAACATGCCTTTGTCTTGGACAGTCTGGGCTTATGCACTGCTTGCAAAACACCATTTAAGTACACATTTGCAGGACACATCTATAATTCTTTATACACTGCCCACACATACATCACACAATATTATTAATGACCATCAGGTTACCAGTTTGCATATCATACCTTACCTGACACCTTCATAGACACAGATTCTGACAGCAGTATGTAGGGGCAATGAGTGTGTTAGGCCTGATGTGAGTTATGGTATGGTGTGCTCTCTACAGTTGCCATTGAGGGGCTCCCAGGATCACAATATCCATGGTGTACTCCATAACAACCACCATGAAGTCTACAGCTTTGTTAAAGTAACACAGAAATTAAACACCTATTAGGCCAATTAATCCATCTCAAAGCTGTAAAGACTGTTCTCTACATGGGAAAAGCACTCAAAAATGCATTGTAGTCTTAAAATGACTCCAGCAATGGAGCTTCTAGCATATTCACACAAATTAATTAGCTATAGATATAGGAGGGAGAAAGAAAAATCTAAAGCTATCTGAAGTGGTGAATTTTTTAGATGCTCTTGTAACCTGCAATAAGAGCATAAGTCTTTGCTCCCCTCCCAAGGCTAATAGATTTATGAGTTTTCTACACATGCCCCTTCAGGGATTTCGTCCTTTAGCTGCTTGAACAGTGCTTTTAACACCATAGAGCACAGGATCAAACTCTACAGTTTGCCTAGCCAGTGACATTCAGACACCATCAGTACTGCTTAAGACCCTAAATACTGTAGGCTGACTGACTTTCTTGAAAGGTATAATGTAATCTAATAGTTTTCATCGTTGAAGGGTTTTTCCTATTCAACCTATTTTTTTCTCCTTTTCTTAATTTCACTGTTACTGTACATTTAATATAAAAACACACACTTACCAAAAACCTCCTATGCTTTCAGTTAATTCTAAATTAATTTGATTCACCATGTGCTATACTCAATCAACTCTACACGTGTTAAGACATCATACATCAAAATGGTAAGAGATACACACACATCTTCCTATCTATCTGTTAACAGGGTATGGTTAAAGGCGGACATCCTGCCCATGTTGACAGCAATGGCAAAAAACTCCCTTTGTGTTCAATAGGGTCAAAATTTCACCCACTGTATATGTCTTGTTTATAGTTTGGAAATTGACCTATTAAAATCCAATGCTATGCTCATAGCACAAAGCTAGTTGTACATATAATTTCTTATGCTGTACAGTTCAGTGCATTGAGTTCTATTGCATAGTGAGTACTTTAAAAAAAACACCCACACAACAATTCATTGAATCATCCCATCTATTAGCTGTTTCCACTTACTCAAGTAGGTTTTTGTCAACATTAACTCTTCATGAGTGGTTATTTCACTCATTTATATTTGGTATTTCTAGCATTTATAACCATGAAAACATCAGTAATCGTCAGAAATTAGCATTTTAAAAAGGCACGTGATTTGTTGAATTAAAACAATAATTGTATTAATCTGTGATGTTATATTGACAACACTGATCATGAACATTTATTAAAACAAAGTTTTCTTTTTTATTGTTTGAACATACTTCAAATAAACAGCAGGGAGAAAGCTGGGCAATCAAATCCCTGCTCATAAGAAACCGACAGCTCTCTGCTGTTTTCAGAATTGCTGCTGACTGCAGCAAGAGAGAATTGAATCCTAATGGAGAGTGTTATGGCACTTTGCATATTAGCCTTGTGGAGGATTCTATGCACTTTGCAGTGATGAATTAACAGCATGTAACTTATAGTGTTGTCTCAGTATAGATCTTCAGCATAACATTACCCCTATTAAGTGGGGAATCTGATGCTCACAACTTAATTAAAAGCAATGGACCAAATTCAGCCCAGACATGGGTAGGTTATAATCCCTTGAAGTCAGTGAGAGTTGTTTTTGCTTACCTCAAAGCTGAATTTAACCTACTGACTCTCAGGAAGCTCTTATATGGAGAAGAACACTTTAATAACAATAAAAAGAGGAAACAGAATGCACGGTGCCCTGTCAAATTTAAAACCACAATCACAAGTAGTATTACACAAGTAATGGGCAGAATCCTGCAAGCCTGGAACATGTACTATTCCATCGGACGTCTTTGCACAATATGTCCATTAAAGTTTGCAAGATCAGGCTATAAATGAGCATCTCTGCTAACTCACCTAATAGGTGCCATAGTATGATGCTCCCAGATAAAATGCTAAACTTAATATCATGGCTTTTGTTAATAAAAGCAAATATCTCATGAGAAAGACAGATTTTTAGTCCTTCCGTAATAAGTATTGTATAAAGTTGATGAGGTTTTCCTTTATCATTGCCAGCAATCTTTCCCTCTTTTTTTTTGGGGGGGGGGGGAGGTTTGCAGGGGGGAAGAAGGCAGTCAATTATTTCATAGGTATCATAGGAAGGGAGGAAGAATGCAATATCTGAAGGATGACATAATTTTGCTAAGATCACATCATATAAAATAAAAGCAATGACGATCTCTTTAGCTTGGCCATTCACTAGATTTTAGTGCAATGGAGTCTTCATGCCACATCATAAAACAGCATAATAAAGTGTCCAGAAACAGACCTGCCTTCAAGTGTACTAAGATGAAAGGCTCTTACTGTAGCTTATTCTAACGCTGCAGAGGGATGTGTGTGTGTGACTCTAACCTGACATGTCGTTTATCATTACTTAATTTAACAAAAATGTATATAAGGGTTATTTTTTCCGCTTTCTGTTGCTCATGCCACATGATGTAATGTATAATTCTATCAGCTAGAACTGAGGTGCACTGGATTGAAATGGATTTTCCTTTGAGGTGTAGGAAAGGCTTTTCATGGTATGCTGTAATGTGATTGATGGACAGCCTTGTAATGCTTCATTCTGAAAAGAAAGATCTCTATAGGTTATGTTGTGGGAAGGGGGAAGCCAGTCTTATGGTAATTCTGAAACCAGCACAATACAGTAAGGGTCTCTCTACACTGCAGTTAAACAGTGACAAGCATGACCAGAAAGGGTTAAGCATCCTGCAGGATAAATGACTCAAATTCAACCCTTAAAAGCATATGGGGAGGTAATGTTTGTGTTTTTGTGTATTTACATATATATATTGGTAGAAATCAACAACGTAATCAAACAGTCCCTGCCTATGCTGAATTCTGTTAACTCAGAGATCAAAAGAACACCTTAACATTTAAATGAGCTATAAACATAGGATATCCCTGTATTCATCTCTCTTTGAAGTATATGGCAAATCATCTATGAATGGTAGAAAAACTGGCAATTGTCTTGTTTTAATCTGTGTGGATAATTACCGGCTATGCTTAGGAAATGGGTCCACTTCAAAGTCCATAGGAGTGCCTATTTTTTGACTAAGGACTCTGACCTGTCAAACAAGGCCTGGAATTGTATAAATGACCCTTGGATCCCAATCTTGTCATCTCATATCTGCTTGAGGTTTCATGCAGGGAAAGCCTAAGCCACAAGGACTGAGATCACAATTCTGACTGGACCGCCCTGAAATATAAACATTGTACTGTAACCTTTCAATTATTTCTGAAAGAACTCTTTGCATCTGCAAAGCTCCCCTTCTCTGCAATGAATCTGAATCTCAAGATTGATTCATGTCTGTATGTAAACTGTTCTTTTAACCAATTCTCTCTCCCTTTTCTTTTTAAATAGATTTTAGTTTAGTTAATAAGAATTGGTTATAAGCATGTATTTGGGTAAGATTTGGAATATTCATTGGTAGAACCTTTGTTATATGATGAATAACATTTTCATTAATCCTCATCATATCTGACTTGGATGCCTAGGTGGAGGGCTGAGGCTGGGTCACTTTAAGTGAACTGTGTTGCTGACTTCTGAGTAACCAGTGAGGTATAATAGAAGATGCTTTGTGCTGGCTTGGTAAATCTAAGTGTTGGAATATCCACCAGCGTTGGGGATTGCCTGCCCCATTCTTTGTAGTTTGCCCTAATTGAGTGACCTCTGCTGGCTCACCTGGGATTCTGGTCACAAACACCCATGGCTGTCCTTTGTCAGTTAACTCAGGCTACTGGCCTTGTGCTAAGTAGCTGTTTAATTATGGTGTAGATGTTCAGGCTTGGGCTGGAACCAAGCTCTGGGACCGGAGGTTCCCAGTGTTGATTTTGGGCTGCACCACAAGCTCGAACAGCTACACCACAATTAAAACAGACCCTTAGCCTGACCACCAGAGGCGCCAACATTTTTCTGTGCCTGTGGGTGCTCCCCTCCCCCAACCCGTACTCCACCCCTGGCCTAAAGTCCCCACCCTAACTCCACCCCTCCCTGCCCCTATTGGACCCTTCCCCAAATCTCCGCCTTGGCCCCGCCTCCTCCCCCAAGCGCACCACGTTCCCCCTCCTCCCCAGGCTTGCTGCACGAAACAGCTGTTTCATGGAGCAAGCGCTGGGAGTGAGGGGGGAGAAGCAGAACGTGGCGGCGCACTCAGGGGCAGAGGTGAGCTGGGGCGGGGAGCTGCCAGTGGGTGCAGAGCACCCACCAATTTTTCCCCGTGGGTGCTCCAGCCCAGGAGCACCCACGGAGTTGGCGCCTACGCTGACCCTGTGAGCCTAAGTCAGCTGACATGGGCCAACTATGTGTGTTTAATTGCAGTGTAGACATACCCTAATTTAGAGTAAAAAACAGACAAACAAAAAAACTTTAGAGGTATACTCTCCTGAAATAGTCTTGTGGTTGCAAAAGTGTCCTCCGGCATATTTTGTTAAAATAGCCAAAGCCCTGTGAACGTATGAAGTCTAAAATGTTTTCAAATTGTTACTTTGCCACACTCAAATAATGACCCTTTACTGAACTCTGAAATGGACATTGACAGAGCACAGATGGTGTGTTTCTTGATGAACTTATTCCGAAAACACTGTGATTTCCCTAGGATGAGAAAGATTAACATGAAAATGCCCCAAAAGAAACAAGAAAGATTATTAACAGTAATAATATTGCCAATAAAAAAGAACTTCCATGGATGAGCAATTTTATATCATACCTCATACTTTAAACTCCGTGTTTTGTTTTTTTTTAAATCATTAAAGAGAGTGGACCATTGCAAATAATTTCATCACAGTTTTCACAATATCTCCAGGAGCAACAAGGACAATATTTCTAGTGATTTTGAATGTAAGAAGTCATTGGTTTCAACAGAGAGGATGGTCATGGCTGTTTTCTGAACTCATTTTAAGTCATTTTAATTAAGGCTATTTCCCAGGTTTTTTTTTTACACAAATGGATGAGAGAAGTAAGGCAGGATGATGTTATGAGTACAGCTAAGTGAATAACTGATCATTTGTTTCACTGGCAGTTTTAAAAAATTGAAAATCAGTTTGAGTTTCTTTTTTTTTAAAAAAAATTAAAGTTTAAAAATTGTAAGAGCCAAAATAAGACATTTAAATTCTCTTGAAACAAAAGCCTTTTGGGGTGGTGGGGGGAGGAGGGTTTGATTTATCAGCACTTGTTTTAAATTTTTAGGTTTGGTCCAGCAAAAAAGGAATTCTCACCCCCACTTCTCCACTGCCCACATACAACATTTCAAAATGGCCAGTGAACCCCCCTACCTCCATCCCCAAAAAAGAAAAAGAAAAAATCCGTTATTCACCCAGCTTCTAGTTAATTAACTTCTAGTATTTGAAACAAAATATGTCTCTCTGTGTGTCATGCACACAGTAGTTGCTGCTTAAATTCAAACAAACACAGTGGCAATAGGCAGGAACGTTTGCTCAATACAATTAAAGCTCAGGAAGCAAGCATTAGTGGGATCATTTGAGGTGGCATGTAAATATTGCCTGACAAATGCATCATATAAAGAAACATTACTGGTGCTCGGTGTCAAATTGCTCCTTCAGAGCCTCCCTGATTCTATTAGCTCCCCGCTGAGCCCCTCTAATTGCTCTCATATCTGGCTGCTCAAAATCAGAAGCCAGATAATCCACCTCAGCGCTCCACCCTGAGGAAACGTTTTCCCCTTTGATTCACAAATGTTATGGAGAGCACAGCAGGATGCTATGACCATCAAATATTTTCTTCAGTGAGGTCTAACCTGCCAAAGGCACATTCAACAGTCATTCAGCACCTACTGAGCCTGTTGTTGAAGCGCTCCTTGCTGCTATCTAGGTTCCCAGTGTAAGGTTTCATGACCCATGGGAGCAACTGGTAGGTGGGGTCACCAAGGATCACTATGGGCATTTACACATCCCCCATTAGAATCATCTCATCTGGAAAGAAAGTCCCAGCTTGCAGCTTTCTATACAGTCCATTGTTCCTAAAGGTGTGTGCATCATGAACTTTCCCTGACCATCCTGCATTGATGTCAGTGAAACTGCCCCAGTGATCCACCAATGTTTGCAAGACCACGGAGAAGAAAATCTTTCTGTTGATGCAATGTCACAGGATGGTCTGGTGCAAAAATTGAGACGGAATGCATATCCATCGCCCATTGCTGCAAATCCATAAATTATTTCCTGCACGTTACCGAGAGTCACAGTCCTTTGTAGCAGGAGGTGATTAACGGCCCTGCACACTTGCATCACTACAGGCCCCACGGTGGCGTTTCCAACTTCAAACTGATTTGCGACTGACCGGTAACAGTCTGGAGTTGCCAGCTTCCACACAGCAATCACCACTCGCTGTTCCACAGTGAGGACAGCTCTTCGTCTGGTGTCTTTAAGCACACAGTTCCAGGAAGATGGCTTTGCATATCCAAAAGTTATGCAGCCACTGCTTATCACCCCATACATGCATCATGATGTGAGCCCACCACTCAGTGCTTGTTTCCCGAGCCCAGTACCAAAGGTCCACCATGTGCAGCAGCTCCATGAATGCCAGCAGCAATCTTGAATTGTTTCTTTCCATTGCACACAGCAGTGAAGGCACCACAGATTCACTTTCTGTTTCCCAGCTCACGAAATACTGCAGGACCAACCATGTTGTGTTCAGAACGCTCATCACCAAACCTGTCAGCAGTTCAGGATCCATGTTTTCAGGCAGAGATGGCAGGTGCACGGTTTATAGGGGCTGTTAAAAAAACTGCACGAAAATGAAGTTGGAGGCCCATGTAATGATGAGATGGAAGGAACTGCATCATGGGATGGTGAGCACACCTCCATGATGCAGTGCGATCTGTTCCCAGATCTCCCAGAAACAGAGGTGGCGAGCTGCACAGTGGGATAGCTAACCACAATGCAACACTCTCTCTTTCAATGCAAGAGCACCAACTGTGGACGCGCTCTGCCAACACAAGGAGCATTGTGTGGAAATGCACAACTGATGCAATTTAAATGGCATATGGTCATCAACGTAACTTAAGTTGAGTTAACTCTGTACTGCAGACAAGGCTTTATGGGGAGAAAAAGGTTTCTTAGGGAGGTTCCCAGTCATTTAGGTTTTTGACCTAGAAAGCCCAACATCTTAAAATCAGCCCGGCAACTACTAGATAGCCAACTACAGGTCAAAGAGCACAGGCCTAATAAACCCTCCTCTTACCAATCAAAAGAATTAATTCAGCATCCATTGAAATTTCCAGATGGTTTTTAGATGTAGTCCTCTACAGAGCACACTGTAACCTATTCAAGGTTAGTCTCAAGGTGCATAGATGGCTGGGACTAGGTCCACATGGAAAAGAAAGCCTCCACAACCCCTTTTTCTTTGTTAAAGATGGCGGGGAAAGGGGGAAGAAGGAAACTAGCCATGATTGCTTCCTCCTTTATAATAGCAGCTGGACTACAAGGGAGTGTGACAACAACAAAAAACATCTGTAAAGTCCTGATTCAGAAAGTGTATGTGCCTAATGTTAGTAGTTCCTTTGATTTTGATGTAACCCTTTCATATGCTTAAAGTTGGGCATATGTTTCAATACCTTCTGAATTAGGGCCTATATCATCTAGACATAGCACAAAAATAACTACTAGTGTAAGTCTGCAAAACTCATTTGATTTTCCTGGAATCTTTTCCCCTCTTACATTATTGTGAATTTGGCCCAGAAGGCTTATGATATTCCTTATTCATTTGGAGGAGGTTGTTAAAGATAGAAAGAGAATTTAAACATCTAATTAACCCTTAGGATTTTTGAAAAATCCCCATTCCTCCCCTCCAGCGTAGCTAGGGGGGGAGCGGGGCTGTGGCCGCTCCCCCACTGAGCACAAGCGGCGCCTTGTCAATGTCTTGGTGCCTTTTAAATTTTCCCCTGTTGGGGGAACAAGGGGAGCGATCCCCAAAAAAGGCGCCACCCGCTGCTGCGTTTTTACTCATCCGGTGGTGCTCCGGGTCTTCGACGGCACCTCGGCAGCGGGACCTTCACTCGCTCCGGGACCTTCAGTGCTGCTGAAGACACCCAGAGCGAGTGAGGGCCCGCCACAGGAGTGGCTTCTCCCCCAAGTTTAGTTGCTCTAGCACAATAGAAAGGGGACTACTCTCAGTGCAGACAAATCTCAGTTACACAAGCTAGGTGGAATTACTGCTGTTGTACATGTAATTATAAAAAAGGCCAAATTGTATACTCCAGAAATGACTGCGTGGGAAGGAACATTGTATTTGAAGCATACTGCATTTGTTGCACCACAGTAGGCATTTAAAAATGATAATGGAACATTTATGACTCTTAACTTCAGAAATAATGCAGCACTGAGACAGCTGCTCTCCAAAGAGAAAAACCAAAAACCCATCAATATGCCAAAATGCAGGTCCAAGAGAATATTGTATGCACATAAGTAGTAAATAAAGAAATATTCTGGGTAACCCAGAGTGTTACTACACTGTTCAAAACCAACCTTTTTCTCCTTATTACTTTTTTAGGATGACTTGGGGATAGGGTTGCTGACTTTCTAATCGCACAAAACCGAACACCCTTGCTCCACCCCCTGCCCTGTCCTTTCCCCGAGGTCCTGCCCCCACTCACTTCATCCCCCTCCCTTTGTCACTTACTATCCTCCACCCTCTCTCACTTTCACCAGGCTAGGGCAAGGGGTTGGGGTGTGGGAGGGGGTGAGTGCTCCAGCAGGGGGTGCTGGCTCCAGGGTGGCAGCAGACATGAGGGGTTCAGGGTGTAGGAGGCGTCTCTGGGCTGGGGCAGAGGGTTGCATTGTCGTAGGGGGGCGGTCTCTGGCTGAGGGGGGTGGACTCTGGGCTGGGGCAAGGGATGAGGGGTTTGGGAGAGGGCTCCGGGATGGGACCAAGGGGTTGAGGGTGAGGGAGGCAGGCGCTGGATGGGAGTTAGGGTGTGGGAGGGGGTTCTGACCTGGGGTAGGGGTTCGGGAGGCAACAGCTAATTCCCTTTGTTTTCTTTCTTAGCTCTTCTCCGGAGGGGAAGTGAAAGGGCTTGAGGGTACCACACAGGAAGGAATTCCAAGTGTGCCTTTCTGGGTTCTAAGGGGTTTTGCATTTGGGAGGTGGCAGAATCTACCCATTCCAGGTCAGAGAGAAGCTGTAACCTTGGGAGTTTAGTACAAGCCTGGACTGGCCAGTATTAATGTTTAGAATACTTGTGGGCTTCCACCTTCTGCACTCGAAGTGCCAGAGTGGGGAATCAGCCTTGACCCTGATGCTGCGCCTACTGCCTTTTGCATAACAAAACATGGACTATGGCAGCCCCTTCCTCACGCTTCCTGTCTGGGAAGTAAACCATTTAACAGTACCACACTGCAGAGGATATAAATTCTGGCAATGGTTAAGGGTCATTAAGCAACTTCTTTCTCCATGTTGCCCATCCACACTTTTTACTCCCTTCCTCTCAATCTTAACCTTTCGCTCTCTTCTAGCTCCTTTCCTTCCAAAGACAAACATATTCTAGTTTTCCCCCCAACAACTCTTTGTCCCACCTATTTCTCAGTCTACCACCCCATCTTCTAAATCCATTCCACCTGCAAACTCAAAGGTGCTGTCTACACTGATATTGCATTGCCCTAACAACACTGACATAAGCCCTAGAAAGTGTAGTATGGCACTTATATTAGCAGCAACAAGACTGTAGTGTGTACACTGACATAATAACGTCAGTGTAAGCCGCCTTACATCAACCTAACTCTGTAGCATGGATCAAGCCATAAATCTGATTTCGCAGCCCTCACATTGGTGAGCATTAGTCAGACAAGTGGTCCTCCTCAGCCAATGTGAGTAAAGTTTACACTGTAGTATGTAGTTCAAAGATGAAGTGCTTTGGCCAAAATGTTCAGAAGTGATGTGAATTTAGATACCTCCGTTTTGGGGTGCCAACTCAAGACACTTTAAACAGACCTGATTTTCAGAAAGTGGCCTTTAAATTGTCTCAAAAAAATCAGCTCCTTGAATTGTCCTCCAGTTGCTAGACATCTTTGAAAACCTTGCATTTATGAAGCCAAAAAGAAGCAGCAAAGCTCATGGGAGGCGTTGGCTCAGTAATCAGAGAGAAGTGGTAGATTAGTCATTCAGAAATGTGGGAAGATTAAAAGCACAAAGTTTTCCCTTTAATAACACAGGTAGCTAAAGTGTAATGCTCCTAGGTTATGAGTTCTTTTCTTCTGGTATAATTACAGCAAGAAATCTTCCCATGAGGAAATGGGAGTTTCTGCCTGCATGATTCCTTCACTCACAGCCAGAAAGACTATTTATGCAAGGCCCTGACTCATATGGATGCCAGGTACTCTTTCATCTCTTTTCAAAAAGACCAGAAAAGCTTATTTAAAAGTGGGCAGTTGTGTCCGCAATTTTAAAGCGGCTTGTGGAGTCTGGGAATGCAAACTCCCTTCACTACTCTCTCACGCACAGAGATGTTTTCAGATGACTACCACGACTATTAATATTTCAGTAAGGTGTCAAAGTCAAGTGCAATAAAACTAGATGGACAGGAAAAAATTCAAAACCAGTCTTATTTCTTTAGACACAAACCATTGTGCAGAATGTAAAATGTCTCTTCATTTCATTTAGCCATTCTGACTGAGAAAACTAATGAAGGCTTGATTGAAGTTATTCCCTACTGAACAAAACTAGTACCAACACTCTTCAGGAAGTGCTGCAGCTGAATTCATTTTGTAGACTCAAAGGTGACTCACCTCAGCAGTTTCTTTTCAAGCCTAAAAATACCCAAAAAGGCAGCTTTTATTCAAAATGCCAAAAAGTGTAGAAATGCCTGCTATAGCAGATATATACATATACATACACACACGTATATATATATATATATATATATATATATATAATACACATAATATTTTAGAAATTAAAGGGAGGATCATCAAAATAAATGTTATGGCTCATATTCTACTCCAGTTATACTAGTACAAGCACCTTAATTGAAATAATGTTGCAAAGGTGAATCAGGCTTAACCTACCATACTTTAAAATAAATCCTTACCTATGTTACTGATAACATTCTAGATTGGGAATTTAAAAGTTGCTGCAGTTCTATTTATTTTTCATTATTCACAGAGCCTTGCTTCCTTTTCTGTTTCCATAAGTGAAAGGGAACTGCTCCATTTCTGGGCATTGTTAATTTTCTAGTTATTATGAACTGGAACAATGGTGTAATGTTTGGGATGAAACTACTTCTCAAAACCAGTAAATTGTGCATGCTTTATTCAAGTGAGCAGGTGTTAAAGTATTCCTCCTCTCATTTCTTGTGTCAGAATGTTGACACACAATCCCACCGAATTCCAGCATGAATCAGACAAGTAGGGTTGACAAGATTTTACCTCTGATCTGTAAAACAGTGGATGAATTCAAGACAAATCCGACTGACTTCAGTAGCAACAAAACTGGGCTATTTCTTCTTTAGAAGAAATATGACTATCCATAAAGCTCTGATACTTACTTTTTGGTTTTATCTGTGTAGATATGTAAGTGTCTCAATTGCTGATTGTCACACACAGCCCTGTTCAAAATCCCTCTGCTGGACATTCACTTGGCTGATGTGTTGAATCCCAATCCCCTGGACTCTCACGCTCTAACTTCTCTGGGTCTCAGTAGGCCACAGTACTCTCTCTCCCATTGTCCTCTCTGGGACATTGCCTGAGCCCAGGCTCTGTTTATCTCTTCTCAGAAATTGGTCCCTGTGGCCCAACTGCTTTAGGCCCCAACACCAGTGCTGCTAACCACCCAGGCTCCTCAGTACCATAAGGACACACTCTCCCTGAGCTCCAACCATGTGGGTTTACAGAGTAATTTGTCAGGGGGGCATATGATAGTGAAGCAAACAGACAGATAGTTATTGTGTTTTTAGAAACCCTTACAGCACGTACCTACTCAGATATCACATGAGATACACAAATCTAGACGAAATAATAAACCGGTCCATATTCCCATACCTCAGTTTCATCATCCCTCTGGGAGTTCTTTGGGCTCAGACCGGAGTTCAGGATCCCCCTCCTGCACATGGATTCTCTTCCAAGTTATGGTGTCTCTCTCCCTCTATTCTAGGTCACACCTTGCTTTCTTTACCCTCTGTTAAGCTCCCCACCACAAACTCATGCCTCTTCTTCCTCTCTATGGCCTAAAGCATCCTGTGTGTCCTTGTAATTTTAAAGGTTAGCAAACACCTTTCTCTTTCCTTGTCCTGTGTTTTGGGGCTTTTCTGCTCTCCAAATGCCAGGCCTCTGTAGAGAAGCTGGAGAAAACTGACTTTCCAAACCTCAACCAGCTTATTGTCCTAAAGCATTTGCACCTGAATAGGCAACAGTTAAGGTCTAACAACCTACCATTGCACATGGCCTGGGAGGGACATGTTACAGCCCTGACAGCAGATGAAAGACTTCACATGCACTGAGGTATTCCATGAGTCAAAAATTTTATAACATCATAATTAAAAAGTTGTATATAAACAGATTCCCCTAATAATGTCACAAATGCAAAGCTGGGAAATCTAAAATTAATAACTTTTAAGGTAAGAAGAAAACATTTCTGGTCATCTCACCTAGCCTCCTGCATAATAGGGGCCATAGGACTTTACCCAGTATTTCCTGTATTATGCCAAATAACTTTTAATGAAGTGGATATCCTTTAGAAGAACATATAATGTTAATTTAAAGACTCTAAATGATGTAGAATTTACCCCAATTGCTTGCAACCTGGTCCAAGGGTTAATTTCCTTCACTGTTGGAGGGAAAAATGGTGTTTTATTTTCTGCTTCAATTCTTTTTTCATTCCAAATTCCAGGCACTAGATCTTCTTATTCCCAGATTATTTGTTATTTCCCAGCCCCCTCAGCCTGGATTGTATTACAATATTTAGACTCAAGGAAAGTTGCCTGTTTATCAGAGGTGCTGAGCAACTGCAGTTCCCATTGACTTGGGGGAGAACTGCAAGTGCTCAGTATCTCTGAAATCATGCCACTTAATCAGGTGCCTAATTAGGCACCCAAATTGGAAAAGTTGGGCCTAAATGACGTTTGCAATGCAAGGAAGCCTATGATAGGCCAGAAACATAACCTAGATCTCCTGATTCCCTGTCCTGCACTTTAGTTTCTCACGGAATCACAGGCAAACATTTAAATATAGTGCCATCATAGGCATCCCTGTCATGTCCTTACCTGTAGATTGCAATTCAGGGTTGCAAATACTTTATTTCATTCAAGAATTTCCTTCATTGGTAAGAATCTTTGAAGATAACAAATAGTAGTGATTTGAAGGAGCAGCCATGGTAGTGGCACCAGCAGGAGACTCTGTATGCTCCAACTATTGTTCTGCAAAGGGTCAATGACTCTACCGCCAACAGCAGGTATCTGTATCATCTCTAAGTAGATACAAATGTCAGATGAGGTCAACACAGTCTATAAACAGTTGCCTGGAGCTTATTGCAGGACAACTTTTTTTTATTTTTTGTAACTCCTTTCCCCTGTAATCTCCATAGCAGCCAAAGGAAGCAAATGTAATGAACCCATCACCACATACCTACAGCAACCACTCATCTGCAGGAATAGAACCTAAGCCCTTCATCTCCAAAACTCCCTAGCACTTGAGTTAAGGGAATAACTCCTTTAGCTATGAGTAAGTAGCAGGCTGGGATCCTCAATTCAGGCCAGGTGCTAGGGGAAATATGATCATCTGCAATTAACAATGTACTTACACAGATACATGGGAAGCATCAAAAAAAAATCCAAGTTAAGTTTCTCAGCCCCAGCTCATTTTGACACTCTGTAAATAATTGCAGCCCAAGCAATATTGATTATTTGTCATTGTTTGTTAATGACACTTGATGAAGAACCACACCAGAAATGACAAAATATAGTGGTGGATCAACAAGGCTAGGACAATTTGGATGAGAACAGTCCATCTACATGTTGGTAGGCTTGATTTCATTATCATTAAACTATTCCTAGTGGGTGTTTATTGATTAATATATAAGGTTATTGAGAACTCACAAAAAAAGACAAAGTTTATGGGTGACACATTCTGACCATGAATGAATATAATCCTCTGTATATAGTCTGTCATTTACCTATTTGTAAACTAAAACACCACACAATTAAGCAAACTTGTTTTTCCTTTTTTTTTTTTTTTTTTGTGGGGGGGGTAAATTATTGAACTATCATTATCCTACTTACTGGGTTCTTTTTAATGAATTTTACCATGAATACAGCTGCTTTAGGAGTCCCCGTTCACAGAGGGATCCAAGGATTGCATATAACAGGGGTGGCCAAACTGTGCGGCTCTTTTACAGTTAAAGTAAACTGACTACCTACCAGACTGAGGGCAGGGAAGAGGAGCTCAGGGCTTCTGTCCTGCAGTGGGGTGGGGGGGCTAAGGGCTTTCAGAGGTGACTGGTACCTCCTGAGAGGGAGAAGGGCACAATTTGAAGAACCCACCCCCCACCTGAGTCACACATCTCCAAGTATGCCCGCCCTCTCAGCAGCCTCTTCTTGCCACTCCCAGGTGTTAGCTCCGCGTGGAGAGGCAGTGGCAAACAGCTGGAAGCTGCAGGGAGGGGCCACTGCCTTCGCTTCCTGGGAAGAGGCAGCAGCAAAAGCAGCCTCTCTCCCTGAAGCTCCCAGCTGTTTGCTGCTGCCTCCTCCCATGGCCCCAGCTCCCAGCTTGCTGGCTCCAAGAGCTACCCTGCAGGAAAGGGGTCTGGCACCACCATGTGACTGAGCAGGGCCAGAAAAGGCTGGCAAATATCTGGGGGACATGTGGCATGTCCCGTCATGTGTCACTGCTGGCTTCTTCCCAGAGGGGAGGAGGGGGTCTTGGGGCTTCAGCCCCACAGGGCATGCTTGCAGAGGCAGAAGCCCCAAGGCCTGGCAGGCGCACCCAGCTCTTGAACTTCCAAAGATTGTCATATGTGGCTTGGACGGTCAGTAAGTGAGGCCACACCTGGCGTATAGCCTCCTTAGTTCCTCCCTCATAAACCTCCCTCTGAGATGCCTAGAGTGTGTGACCAGGTTGTCCCTACTTCCCAACAATCTATGACTGCTTGAATAGCCCATGGAGGCATCTGGCAGATGACAGATTACTGTGTAACCCACACACCTCCTGGGTGTGGTGTTCTGTCCCTTCTAGTGGCACTGAGACCACTTAGAGAGAGAGTTACATGAGTCAGTTCTACAGCCTTACTTAACGGGCAGTTGGCTTTTACTGCATGCGGTAGAGGCTCATGTACTAAGCTTCAGAGGTCCCTGGTTTGATTCGATCCCACCTGCCGACGACCAGGATCTGTTGGCGTTACAATAACAGCCTTTGGGTTGCTTTAATTTATGATGGAGATTGACTTAGTGCAAGAGGGGTCCAAGACTGGAAAGCTACTTTTGCACACACACGCTCCTTACAGCTGCATTTAGCACATCCTAATCACAGCTGAGAACCACCATGTCACTGGTCCTGTTGTTTTGTTTGTTTTAAAACATAATTTTCCTGGTAGAACATACACTTTTTTTTTTTTAGAAGTCAAGGTTTGAAAGCCCAGACATACTTTCAGACCACGGTCCTCAGAAATGTATAGTCAGTTCCCGTAATGTCATGGAGAGCTGCATGGAAAGCAGGATTGGGCCACTAGATTCCAAGGGGATACTGTGTATAGTCCCAAGTGAACACAGTGCAACATAGGTGATTCACTTTCAGGTACAGTGACTCATCAACTCAAAATAATTTACATTTTAAAAAGAAATCTAGACATACAAAGGACCAAAAGCTAAGATATTACTATTTATTGTGTATAGATGGAAACTTGTATCCTCAAAGAGATTTTGTACTCATTTCTGCTTTCTATTAAAGCAAATCATTATTCAATTTACTGCCCTGACATCTAGCACCCAGGATGAAGATAACCGGATGTTTGTTTAACTAATAGCCCAGGACTAAGTGTTTAAGCCAAAGAAAAATGGAGAATGTAGTACTCAATTATTCTTGGTAATAAAAGCAAAAATCATTCACCTCTGGTAGCAATAAATAGGCTTTCCAAGGAAGAGATGCTGAGAAGACTAACATCTCAGAGGTTTCAAGATCTATAGCCTCATCACAGAAGTCCTGATGCCATTTACAAGCTAACCTTCAGCTAATGGTTATTAATTTGACTGCTGGGATGTGTTGTGCTGTTGATTGGTGATTAATCAGCCTTGTCCCAGAAATGACACAGCTACATTTCAAAAGGTGCTCCACAGTGAAGAAGTTTACAAAGAGGCATTAAGCAAATCTGACCAGTGACAAATGTAATATCTGCATGGCTTTCATGCCCAATGCAAGCTTTTGTAGTTGTTGTTGTATTGTTTGGGGTTTTTTTTTAATGTAATAATCTAGTCACTATGACATTGATAAATTAAAAATGGGGAACTTTTGTTTCAAGATATTCTACACTGCATGGTTTTCATCTGATGGATTAGAGATGTTGGATTACATTCATATGTGATTTAAATATCTGGTATAAATTGCATGTAAGAAGATGGGTCCAAGTGCCAAAGTAGTCTAAATTGCTCCAGTTTATAATTCATAATTATATATATGGAGACAATATCTATTGCATTTTAGTGCCCCATTGATTGTAAGCTACTACAAAAGGGATGGGGAGGGACAATGTCATGGCTCTGACTCTTGTTCACAATGGCCAGAGGAGCTTGCATAGTGGTTGGCAGTCACTCTGCATTGTTGGAAGCAACAGAAGGTAGTGAGTTTGCTCTGGGGGTAGTGCAGCTGTGCATACCCCCATCAATTCATACTCAGACAGTGGGGAAAATCAAATTAAAATATCATTTGAAAAAGAGTCAGCTTCTCCAGTTAGGCACATGAAGGCCTTGGCTGCACTACCAGGGTAAGTCAGCCTAAGTTGCGCGACTCCAGCTACATGAATAACGTAACTGGAGTCAATGGGAGAGAGTATCCCATAGATTTACCTTACTGCTCTCATTTCGGTGGAGTACCAGAGTCAATTGGAGAGTGCTCTGTGGAGCACTAGGGAAGCAGAGTTAAGGTTGCATGGGCACTTACTCTGTATTGCCTGCTTTTCAGCAGTCTGAGTTTTGCTGAACTCAACATTCTGGAAGAGAACCAGCTATCACTGGGAACCTTAATACTGTGCTAACAAATTCTTTGCTATTTAATTAAAGACATAAATTGTTCTGTGTGTGCCTACTATGCAATTTGGATGCTTTGCCACAGGTTCCAGATGTGTTCTATCCACATCCAAGAGCATTTAAACTGTTTGAGTTAGCACAGTTCACTCTGTGCAGAAAGCATCTTAAGTCAATTGTCTCAAATAGTACTTCTCAGCTGTGCCGATTTGCTGCCTAGAACTTCACAGGGTTCATATTCACATATATTTATATCACTCTAACTTTGTTGTTTCAGCCATTATAGTGATGACAGCCTGAAGCCATATAGTGGCTTTCCCCCACTTTGTGCTTCAAGCTTCAAGTTGAATTTTTCATTTATCATCGGATTACACACAAATAACTGGATCAGAAATCTACTACACTACTACTGAAAAAGAATTACCTTTAATTTTGTTTTATAAAGAAGTTGGCAGGATGACATTTCTCATATGCTCTCACAGTGAATTAACGCTAGCATTTGAGCAACAGTATAAATCTTTAGTTCACGTTTCGTAATCATTCAGAATGATCATTTCAGTTGTTCATCATAGCATGGGCCTTGGTCAGGTTATTTTGAAAATAATGTCACTTATTTGATTCTGCTGCCCAGGACAGCTTTACTTTGTGCAGCCTAATTAAGTGCACTTTAATAAACTACTGTTTCTCTATAATTCTTTACTTTATTTGAATGCAGTAGTATTCACTCCCCCAGTAGTTTCATTACACAACATCTTCAGCTGGAGTAAACTGATAAAGGTCTATTAAAATCAAATGTAGCTACTCAGATTTACACCAGCTGAACATCCGACCCATTGACTTAAGTGCGACTATTCAGGCAAGTAAGTGCTACTCACCGTAAATAATACAGAATTGGATTCTCAGGACACAGTTGCATTAAAATGCTCAAAATCCACTCCAGATTCTGCCATTCTTACTCATGTTGAGAATTAGCATATCACTCTACAATTATTCCACTATAGTCAATAGACAAGATTCTGCCATTCAGACTGAGCAGAACCTTAGTCCCTCAGTAGTCCCACTAGAAGGAAACAAAGCTGGAACAAAGTTGACAGATTAGGGTGCAAGAGGAGGAGCAAATGAGAATTGAGATGCAGGCAGGAACACAGCTGTATATAACAGTGATGAAGTGTTCTTTATGCCATAAAAATCCCAAGTATGAGACCTGCTCTAAAAACAAGAATATAAAAGCAGAACTGTAGGTGTCAAATAACTACTAGGGTACAGATACATTTGAACATGGAGATGTGACGTAGACATACCTGTGCTAGATCTGTGGAGCTAGCACCTAAAAACAGCAGTGTGTCTGGGGTAGCATAGGCGGAAGCTCAGGCTAGCCTCCTTAGTAAGTAGCCGGGGATCGGGCAGGATTGTACTCTGTGCATCTAGACCAAGCAGTCACCTGCGAAGCTGTAGGCACAGTAAGTTTCGGGCACTAGCTCATGCTCAGCTAATGTGGGTATGGCTTCATGAGCTGGGCATCTCAAATGTAGACATACGCTGCATTTGTGAAATTGTACAGCATATATTGTTTCAGACTATCACACTGGAAACTTGAGACGCAACACTTAAAATATAGCCAGTTTAAGACCTCTCCCACCCCGAGCACTGTAATATATAATAGAAGGGCTTTTCATGAAATAGTTTGATGCACCCTTTAACATTTTCCGAACATTAAGAATACATCATTAATGGCTGTTACATCATTAAAACTTTAATAAAGTATATAAAACATGAACAAAATACCCAGAGGCTATGTTTAAAGTTCTTCTTCTCATTGGTCATTAGGCACAACCCAAGCTAAGTGACAGTGTGGAGGGAGGTAAGACCTTCATAGGGCAAATGCTGGAGGAATTTTCACAATACCTCCCAGTAGTCCCCATTGGAAGGAGGGGGGATCTGTCTGAGATGCAGCAAACACACTACTGTGCAAACAGCTAGCTGTGCTGGTTAGCATGTGTTGGTGCAGCGGAATGGCACCATATTCTCCCTTCCCACCCCCATCAATTCGCCCCTAGAAGGAAGGAAGGGGATGTGTTCTCTCTGTGTTCTCCCAAGCTCTTGCTGTATTTGCAAACTGCTTGCGTGCACAAAGATAGCGGAATGTCTTTACACCTCCTATCCTCTATCTGGCCAAGTTAGGCCAGGGCAAAATTCAGTCCATTATTATGAGTTTGGTCAAATTGAAGCAAACGCCTAAAAATAATTCAGGATACTTTCCTTCCCCCAAATCCCTGTTTGTTATTGCTTTGCTGTGATAGTTATGACTGTGACATTAAACCCACTGCTGCTTTGAATCATCCATGTACATCCAATACTGTTTTTAGTGCTCTGTCTTGACTCTCCTGGGCACATGACATTTGTTTTCCCCTTTCAGTTGGACTAAATATGTCTGCAGTCATCTTTCATTTTCCTCATTATTGAGCATTGCGGTAAGAATATATTGCTTTGTGACCTTTCCCACAAATCACTGCAAAGAGAATTTCCTAGGAGGACATTTGAATCTCTTTCAACTTTCATTTCTAAATTCTGAGCAGAAACAAATGTTTTTTGCTGTGCTGTAATAGGCACTCTCCTGACCGCCTCCACCCTTCCCAGGGTTCATCTGATAAGGCTCAATGCACTTTAGGAAAAGGAACAAAGTACAAATAAGCCTATGAGCAATTAAATCATTAAAAACTCATGCAGAGGTCAAGGAATATTCTGGGTAGTGGAAGGATTAAGGTTCATAGAGGTGAACTTCATCTCCTCTATTTACACTTCCACTATTTAAAATTCAATTTGAGTTATTTCAGTACTGTATGTTATCACCTAATGTTATTTACACTTGTCATTCCTATATCTCAGAAGCCTCATTGTCCCATTTGGCTTTTCACAGAGTCCTCACCCCCAGCATTCAATTGTGTACATCAGACCAATATTGCAGCAAGAACTACTGTAGGACTTCATAGAAATTTACATCACACTTCTTGTTATATATTACATCAGAGTATGAGACCAGTCCAAATGGTTAGTCCTGATTGAAGACATCACAGATATGGTCACACATTTTCTGGTACAGGACATCTGAACACAGCAATACCCTCTGATGTGTAGAGTTAATGTAATTTGTCCCAGAGATTGCTTTTGGTTAATATTTTTGTTGCCCACTCACAACTTCAAACAAAGTTTACAACATAAAACGAAGACAATTCTCTTAATAAGACTTAGTTATAATACAGCCTTCTCATGAAATCATCACTTCAGTGATTTTAGATTAACCATACCAGGATACTTAGGGCAAAAAGCCTTAAATCTATCTCATGGTCCTCCCAGCAAAGCAAATCCTGATTTATTGTATTACACAATCATATGCACAGTAATAATAAGCATGACACTACTTTAATGACATTACATCTGTGGAATGCAAATTGATAATCAATTACTTTAACCATATACTTGACAGTTTAGTGACTCCCCCCTTTTCATACAGTTTTAGTTTGTAATTCACCAGTAGTCCTGTCAAACTGTTAAATAACCTTCTAACTTAGGGTTTTTTTCCATCAGTCATTCAACTTCTGATTATTCCCTAACAAATAATAAATCCTTGAGTTTTCACTTGCCAAGACTGCAACTGTTTTACCTGGCACATTATAAGACTATGGTGACAGGAATTCAGCTCTTATGTGCACCCCTCTCCACTCTGAGCATTATATATGCACCATCAAAGATCTGTAACATATTTTCCTCCCACCAGAAATTCAACTACCATCTGTCTCCTGTCAGCAATTGGACTCCACATTTTTGTTCTTCTAGAATGAGGTTTCTTTAAATTGTCCTTATAGAACTGCACCTGCAGTTCATTCTTTCCCAGGAACTCATCCTCTACATTTGCGCTGATGAAAATATGAACTATATTAAGGATGGATCACTCACCACCGTTATTCTAGTGAGACTGCAGTATGTCTTGCCAGGTATTGTATGAACTTATCTTGGTAGAAAATCTATCACCTATGTGCCACCTAAGTAAAAAAAATAAACTGAAATTAAAGTACCCAAAAATGTATATTCTTGTTTCTGCAGTGTGCAGCTAGAGTCTTGGTTTAGTTTGTTTGTTCTCTCTGTTACTGTAGGCAAAAGTCACGGGGGTGGGGGGGGTTACACCTCCAGCTTAGTAATTCTAAGATGTTAATTCTTCTATATTTATCTTAATAGGAAAGTAATTTAAAAGATTGAAACAGATTCTATTCAAATTCAGTTCAACCACTGGATGAAGGCTTGGGTCAATTCTTGCTTTACTGAAACAAGTCCACATAGTCCTCATGAAAATATGCAATTTTTTAAAATCAGATAGGTTTTCAGATCTGAGTGTGACCTTTTAAATAAAATATATTTCTCAATAAATAAAATTCCCTGAAGTCAATGAGAGTTGCAAGTGCTCAGAACTTCTGGAAATCAAATAATATACTTAGGAGTCTAGATATGGATTAAGGATCTTAATGTTTAAGTAGCCAAATACAAACGTTTTGTTCTAAATGTCTTGCACAAGGTCATTTGTGAGATAAGGTAGCTGAGGTAATAAACATCATCCCCAAATGTCTCACCCCTTTTTTCTCTCTAATATCCTGGGGGGACTGACCTGGCCACTGCAATACTGCATTGAACAAGGCCACACAGCCATCCTGGGCAAAGCTGAAAATAAAATCTAGGCCCTGATTCCCAGTCCTCTAACTCTACTGAACCATGCTTCCTCCATTGGCTAACACGTGGCATTTTTATTGATTGATTGATTTCAGTCTACTGTACCTATTTGTGCTGGGCTATTCTGATTTTTCACACAATGTTCAGTCTTTTTAAGCATACTTTTGCTAGCCACCCCCATGAAAATCTTGGTGCCTGAGCACGCAGTAAGATCTCCGAGCCTGGGTGTTTTGTTTTATTTTTCCCTGTAACAAATTCTAATAGCATTGATGCATCTAGTGCTTAGTTTTAGCTGTGCTTTTTCATTTTTTATATGATGTGCTTAAGTCACATTAATGTCATTCTCTTCAGAGTCATCACATATAAAGGTGCACTGCAAAAGGAAAAGAAACTATCATGGTCTTCATTGTCCTCTTGGAATTAAATTCACTTCTTTACTGAAGGCCAGTACAAGACCTAAATATCACTAAAGTCTGACTTTTTGTGACCCCCTGAACCTAGGTGAATGTCACTATTGAAGTGTAAAGTCTCTGGTTAGCTCCCAGAAGAATTTATTTTTCTGTTCTATTCCTCCCTACTCCCACTATTTTCCCCTCCCATTAAACATATCAAATTTTGGAGGTCTCTTTTGGAAGAGTAATGAAATGGAACAATGACATCCCAAGAGGTGGAAACCTTAGTTGCATCTTCTACTGTATGTGGAACCCATATGATTTATACCACAGAATTTAACTTTGTTTCTCACGAGGAGAGGGAGAGAAGCCGTGGGGAGAAGACATAGATCTTAGTTGGATATTCTGTGTCTCTGCACACATATAGAGGAGCTAGGCAGGGCAACTGAATTAGAAGGACTCAGAAGGGGTGTTACAGTTAATTAGACATGCTCAGTAGCTATTTTTGGGGCTGTGTAGGAAGTTTTCACTGTTGGCAACCCAGCTGGCAGAGCACTCCCTAGTCACCCTCTGAAAGCTGAGCCAATCAGAGTCCAAGGGAGGGAAAGTCATAAATACAGGAGTTAAAGACAGCAGTATGAATGTGGCAATTGATTAGAAAAAGACCAAGACATGTGTCTGCTGTGATGGCTGGGGCAAAGATGGTGCTCTATAGAGTGGGAGTCTTATAGAAATCCAAGAAATGGTGCTTTTGTATGCTGATCCCAATCCCTATACTACTTTGAATACAGGCTACAGACTTCTGTTTCACCAGCAAATGAGAGTTACTAACCTAAGGGCTGGAATGCTGATGTCTGTGGAGATCTCCAGACTGTTTGTTTGCTTACGGGGTTCTGAAGTGTTTGAGATGAGGTTCAACAAGGACAAGTGCAGAGTCCTGCATTTAGGATGGAAGAATCCCATGCACTGCTACAGACTAGGGACCAAATGGCTAGGCAGCAGTTCTGCAGAGAAGGACCTAGGGGTTACAGTGGACAAGAAGCTGGATATGAGTCAACAATGTGCCTTTGTTGTCAAGAAGGCTAATGGCATTTTGGGCTGTATAAGTAGGAGCATTGTCAGCAGATTGAGGGACATGATCATTCCCCTCTATTCGGCATTGGTGAGGCCTCATCTGGAGTACTGTGTCCAGTTTTGGGCCCCACACTACAAGAAGGATGTGGAAAAATCGGAAAGAGTCCAGCAGAGGCAACACAAATGATTAGGGGGCTGGAGCACATGATTTATGAGGAGACGCTGAGGGAATTGGGATTATTTCATCTGTGTGGTACCAGATGACAGAACAAAGAATAATGGTCTCAAGTTGCAGTGGGGGAGGTTTAGGTTGGATATTAGGAAAAACTTTTTGACTTGGAGGGTAGTGAAGCACTGGAATGGGTTAGCTAGGGAGGTGGTGGAATCTCTTTCCTTAGAGATTTTTAAGGTCAGGCTGGAATGATTTAGTTGGGGATTGGTCCTGCTTTGAGCAGGGGGTTGGACTAGATGACCTCCGGAGGTCCCTTCCAACCCTGATATTCTATGAAAGGATGGAAATGGGGCCATTTGATCAAGTTCTGCAGAGTCCAGATGACAGCCACTACATACTACTGTCACATTATGAAGACTGAAAAATTTCTGAGAAAAGATCAGATGGGAATGTGTTTTGATGTGTGTGCTGAAGTATAGAAAATGTTATATTGAAACCTTATACTTGAATGTTTGTAACTAAAACAAAAGGAGGAAAGTTTGCATACGGAACTCCAGTAATTTACTGTATAGCAGCTTTTGTTCAAAAGTTATTCATAGTATTCCAATTATTTACAATGTTCTATAGATGTTCATTTTACTAAGAAAGTGTATGGTGCACTCTCTTTGAACTTGACTGGGGGCTATTCACATCCATTTACCAGGATTTTACATACAATAGCCCTGAGATTTACCTCTGCGTAATGCTTTCCATAAGTTCCTGAAAACACACAACACTGGCCTGTGCTTTTGCAAAGAGTTAAGCTAAGGTGCAGGAAGAAGGGGAGTCTATAGTTATACAGAATTTTGCCTGAGCATTCCCTACCCCTCATTATATGTGCACCTATGTAAATGTCATGATCTGTTAGCAGATGTACTGTAATGATACATTTCTGAGTCTGCCTCCTCAGTTGCTGCAGCATCTTAAAGAAGAGACACACTGTCCTCTCTCATGGTGACACAGTCTTGTTCTTTCCCTTTATTGTTTTTGTTGTTTTTTTCTTTTAGTATAAAATATAATTTATTCCCCCTGAAAGTAAAGGCTCATGTAGAAAACACAATATAGCTTTCCCAACCCCCTGCCTAGGAGAGAGAGGAAGGGAAGGGAGTTTGCGGACACAATTTAAGACTCATGTTCTCCAGTATTCTGAAAAGACTTTCAGCAAAAACAAAGCTGAGACCCAATGTTTCTAGTATTAAAAAAGCCAAGCAGAAAAATGTTTTAAAAAACCCTCAACAACGTGTTTCTTTCTTTATACATGATAGAGGCAATAAAAGACACAACTTCCTCCCTCCCCCCATCTTTAAAGGGGTATTTTTCAGATACATTGTGTCATTTTGAACAGAACTGCCTTTTTGAATCACAGCCCCAGGCCCTTGGGAAGGAATTTCCTCTTTCCGTGACAAGCCAGGGAGTTGTCTCCATGCAATCCATCTTGGAGCTGTCCATTAAAGATCTAAAGTGCATCAGAGACACAAACTTGCCTCCCTCACCAACAGAAGTTGGTCCGATAAAATATATTACCTCACCCATCTTGTCTCTCTAATATCCTGTGACTGGCATGGCTACAACTACACTCCATAATAAGGTACATCAGATAGTCATATTGGTGGATATCCTATTGAGGTGTCTGGGAGAGCAGTTTTTGACAAATTATATTTACAGGCGTCAGATGTAAATGCTGATGGGTTTCTCACATAAGCATATCCAAAAATAAAATAAATAAAAATCCTCCTACATGGATGGTAACAGATAGCAAAAGAAAGCACTAGGTATCGTTAGGATGACATATTTCAACTTCTCTTCCTCTCTCTCTCTCTCTGAACTGTTGTGCTTATGTGTGCTGTGTCATCTTCAAGATATGATAATAAAAGCCTAGACTGCGTCAGACAAAAAGAAAAGTTTTGGTGAGCAAGGGTCACAGTATTGAAAAGGAAAGTCAACTATAACCAAAAATATAGCTCTCCCTTAAGCAGTTCCCAGCTATGAAATACAAAGAAAAGCCTCTTAAAGCATTCATCACAGGATCCACGCTTAATATGGAAAATGAATGAATCTAGCAACTGCTTTTTGACACCAGAAAAGCTGTATATGACTCAACCCAGGCAGTGATTTCAATAATGTGCATACTGTGCTTTAAAGCAGCTGAGCTCATAAGCAAATCTGTGTGATAGAAAAGGACATGCTGTTTCAAGATTATCATCATGCTATTGTTTTATTTGGAGGGATTTAATGTTGGCAGCTGTATATAGAGTCTTTCTTTGGAGAATTTATATCATTTCTTAATAGACACAAATATTAAGTCCATTTAACTAAAGGGCCAAGTTCACATTAGTTCCTCGCATCTGCACACCTTAATTTGTGTCTGGGTTTATGGTTTGTCTTTGATTTATTTATTAAAGAAGAAAAGTTGGTGGGGAAGGTAATCTCCCTATTTGTTCTCTGGTGGAGTTTGAGGGCACAGATTAAGTGGGTTTGGGGATGGGAAAGGTGACTTGTCCTAAGGAGGATGGAAGGCCCGGCAATGTAATGTCAGGCAGGTTGAAGGGCAATCTGGATTGGTGGTCAGTATTTGAACAAGAGGTCCAGTAGGCAGGAGATTCAATCCAAGGTGAATGCACAGCAAGGCAGCTGGAAGAGTCAGGCAAAGCAGAAAGGCAGGATTGGGTGGAGCAGCAACGCAGTGTTAGGAAAGGCAGCATCATGAGGGGAAGCAAGGCAGGGTCAAGCAGGGTTCAAACTATCAGGCAATAGCTTATGTCTCAGACAAGGGCAGAAAGGAAGCAGGAACCAACCAATCAGGGTCACCAACCAATCAGGAATCAGGCTGCAGAACTCCGGAAGCTGCTCCCTCCCACTCTAGTTTGTGAATTCCCTAGTATATGTAGGAGTTGATACGGTGTGATGTCCAACACTTCATCTCAAGCACCTGTGTTCAAGACCATGATTGAAGGCCAGATCCTGACAGAGGAAAAGCAGGATTTTGAGATTTTTTTCCCCTCATCTCCTTTTGGTTTTATTTTATTTGAGAGCCAACACTTACTAAGGTCTTGTCTACAGCTGAAAAACTACATTGGCACAGATGCACGGTTGCAGCTGTGCTGCTGTAGCATTTCAGTGTAGACACTATTTACGCCAACTGGAGAACACATACACCCTCCCATATCGGTGTAGGTATTCCACTTCCCTGAGAGGCAGTAGTTATGTCAACTGACCAATGCTTTCATTGGCCTAGCGCTGTCTACACAGGGAGAGGAGTGGGTAGGTCGCTTAACTACACCACTTAGAGGTGTGGATTTTTAACATCCCTGAGCAACACAATGAAGCTAAATTAATTTTATAGTGGAGAGTATGCTTAAGTGTTTGTGTTTATTCTAGCTTTGTCACTGTAGCAGGAAGGTGAAATCTAACTGTGAGATTATGTAATTGGTGAATTAGTTAGGAGCATGAGCTGAGAGGTTTGTAGATGCTCATTAGAGGGATGGCTTTTTATAAAGTATACCTTGGTGATGGCAGGGGAACATCACTTTGTTCCTGAGTAGGAGTCAAGGGGATTTGCTGAAGGGGACTAATCATGAACCCTGGCTGAAATGGGCTTATTTAGATCTCTTGGTGCTTCAGTTAATTAATAATTATTATGTTGATAATTATTATAATCACTATTTATCATCATTTAACATTGGTATATAGTGTGATGCTGTCTAACAGATTGCCTGCTCAGGATAGAGAAATAGGGCAATTCACTTGTGCATGAATATCAAGGAAATGTTCAAAGGTCATAGCATGTTCAAGCCAATTCACTTGTTAGATCAGATCAAAGGAAAAGTTAATAGTATTTGTGACAGGTTCAGTCACAGAGATCCCCTTGGGACTGTCACCTCATGTGCTGAAATTACCTCTGAGCCCATTTTCCCTGCCAGCTTGGGACTCCAGAACCCTGCCATGCTAGCCTGCTGCAACACAGACTCGGGGTCTGGTCCATGCCCCCAAAGCTGCAGACTTTAACTAAAACAGCTCTGCAGGTTGCCTGTCTCCAGCACCCAGACGCAGAGTTCCCAATGGGATCCAAACCCCAAATAAATCCATTTTACTCTGTACAAAGCTTATACAGGGTAAATTCATAAATTGTTCACCCTCTATATCACTGATAGAGAGATATCCACAGCTGTTTGCTCCCCCAGGTATCAATAACTTACTCTGGGTTTACTAATAAACAAAAGTGATGTTAAGTATAAAAAGTAGGATATAAGTGGTTTCATTAATAACAGAAAGAACAAAGTCAGTCACCAAGCACAATAAACAAAAATATGCAAAATCTAAGCCTAATACATTAAGAAACTGATTACAGGTAATTTCTCACCCTCAGAGATGTTCTAATAAGCTTCTTTCACAGACTACACTCCTTCCTAGTCTGGGCCCAATCCTTTCCCATGGCACAGTCCTTGTTAGTTCCAGGAGACATCTTAGGTGGTAAGCATGGGTTTTCTCAGGACTGGCAGCCCCTTTTGTCCTTCTCCAGCTCCTTTATAGCTTTGGCATAAGGCAGGAATCTTTTGTCTCTCTGGGTCCCCACCCCTCCTTCTAAATGGAAAAGTACCAAATTTAAGATGGATTTCATAATCAGGTGACATGGTCATAGGTCACTGTAAGACCCCTAGTTTCCATTCCCCATGGGCTCGCCCATACATACACAGGAAGGCTTTCAAGTAATTAAGGCCATTTAGAACTTTAAACAATATACTGTAAACAGTATTGTTTTCTCCTATCTGTATTTTGTTGTCTATTACATTACATGTAGTTACATTATGTATACGCTGTAATCAGATAATCCTATATCAAAGGTGTATTTTCTTGATGTTTAAACTTCATGAAAACTAATGAAAGATTGATTGTAACTAAATGCATTATCTATGTATCTATAATTGGATTGCCCATCAAATGGGTTTGGAGCCTTGGAACTGTAAATGAAGAAGCACGCTAACTTCAAAGCATGGGTCATTGTGTTTGACTGTGGAAAATCAACAGACCCAGTCTGTGTTTAGTCAACAGAGAAAAAGTCCATGCTGTGATGGAGACACTTTGCAGATTGCTTTCCAGGGAAGACAGCTATAAGAATGGATCCAGGGAGCAATCCTGTATCTCTGACTTGTCTTGGACACATACAGGGAGTGTTTAAGATGCAAAGACAAAGGTCTCTAAAGATATTCTGCACAACCCTGAGAGATTTATGGAAAACTAGCAGATTGCTATATCTCTGCTATCATTTTGGACTTACACATTTTGACTCACCTATTAATGTATTTGACTTGTTTTAAACTCTCAATAACTTACTTTTATTAAACTTAATTTTAAACTTAATAAACTTAAATGTATTTTTCCTAGTTTATAAATCTTTAGTTAGTTTACTAGAATAATTGGCTGTAAGATCTTTGGTGTGAGATCCAGAGTATCTATTGACCTGGGCTAAGTGACTGACCCCTTGAGGCTGGGAGTAACCTAATATAAGGTGTTTTTTTGTTTTAATAACCTTTCATCACAAAGTCCAGTTTTTCTGGGTGTAAAGACATGCTAGAGAGCCTAACGTGACTTTGTGTGGCTCCATGGTAAAACTGATATAGTAATCCAGGAGTGCACATTTGTTACTGGCTTGGTGAAATCTAATTATAAAACACACCACCTGTTTGGGGTGTCTTCCTTGTTTTCTGACAGTCTGACCTGAGCTTGGCACGTTGAGTTGTAAGCTATACCGGACAGCGTGACTTACAGTACATGTGTTAATGAACTACAGAAGGCAAACTTCTCTTCTCCAGTTATTTATCTTATGTACATAGATACAAAATATGGAGCCAAAGCACAGGCTGTGTCAAACATTTGCTAGATGAAATTGACCAAAGAAATACACATAATCACAAACGATTGAATTCTGAACATCCACTTCTAGAAAATATATAGGTTCCTTAAACACAAGCAGAACATGCTGAGCCCAAGGCTGCTCTCAAAGTATTTTACAGAATACTGTCACCAAGGTCACACAATAATGAAAAAACCCAAAGGGCCAGATTTAGGTCTCAGTTTTACCAATTCGAATCTGGAATCATCTTATTTCAGTGATGGTAATGCTCTGGATTTACACCTGTTTATCTGAGAGAAGAATCTGACATTGTAGTAAATTGTGGGTTTTTTTTTTTCTAAACTGCAGTTTATTTAGCTTTCTTCCTGTGAAGTGCTGCCTCATAACAGTCTGCTTTCCAATTTAAATATGAACTGGCTTGGACTTCTCAAAATTAAAAAGAATTATTCACTCTCTAATTATTCAAAATAAATAAATAACCCAGTGATTTTTCTGCCTCTGAAATATTTGCTCAGAAATTATTTTTCTTGTTGGGTTTGGGTTTTTGGGGGTAAGGTATGCAATCACAGTGGAAGCACCATTTGCAGTGTTAACCCTGGTCTACAATAGAAAATTTAGTTGAAATAACCATGCTGGTCAGGGGTGTGAAAAATCCAAACCTCTGAGCAGCGTAGTTAAACCAACCTAAATCCCCATGCACACAGCACAAGGTGGAAGGAAGAACCTAACTACCTCGGTTGGAGGTGGGGAATGCTATGAGATAATTAACAGCTCCCAGGCATTCCTGGACCGTGAATGGCCCTTCCCACAATGCTTCCATTTTATGGGCTTGGAGTGCCTTTAAGACCATGACCTGGTCCCCTACTTTGAAGGAACGCTCTCTGGCATGTTTATCATACCAGGCTTTTTGCTCTTTTTGAGCATCCTGTAAGTTTTCTTTAGCAAGGGATAAAGAGGTTCGGAGGGTGTTTTGTAGGTTGGTTACAAAGTCCAGAATGTTAGTTCCTGGAGAAGGTGTAAATCCCTCCCATTGTTGCTTCACCAACTGTAATGGCCCCTTAACCTCACAGCCATATACAAGTTCAAATGGGGAAAACCGTAAACTGGGATGTGGTACACCTCTGTAGGCAAAGAGCAACTGCTGCAACACTAGGTCCCAATCATTGGAGTGCTCATTTACGAATTTACGGATCATGGCCCCCAAAGTTCCATTAAACTTCTCCACCATGCCATTTGTTTGATGGTGGTAAGGAGTGGCAAACAAGTGATTTACCCCATGAGCTTCCCAGAGGTTTTCCATAGTTCCTGCCAGGAAATTAGTCCCTGCATCTGTGAGGATGTTGGAGGGCCAACCTACCGTGGCAAAAATGTCTGCTAGTGCCTGGCACACACTTTTAGCCCTGGTGTTGCTTAGAGCTACTGCTTCCGGCCATCGGGTGGCAAAATCCATGAAAGTCAGTATGTACTGCTTTCCTCTGGGTGTCTTTTTCGGAAAAGGACCCAGAATATCCACAGCTACTCGCTGAAATGGAACTTCAATGATGGGGAGTGGCTGGAGAGGGGCTTTGACCTGGTCTTGGGGTTTTCCCACTCTTTGGCATACTTCACAAGACCGGACATAGGTAGAAACATCCTTGCCCATTCCCTCCCAGTGGAATGACCCCCCCAAACGGTCTTTGGTCTTGTTCACCCCAGCATGGCCACTAGGGTGATCGTGGGCTAAGCTCAAGAGCTTGGCCCGGTATTTAGTTGGAACTACCAACTGTCTCTGAGGATGCCAGTCTTCCTCATGCCCACCAGAAAGAGTTTCCTTGTATAAAAGTCCTCTTTCTACAACAAACCTGGATTGATTAGAAGAGCTGAGAGGCGGTGGGTTGCTCCATGCCGCCGTCCAAGCTCTCTGGAGGCTTTCATCTGCTTCCTGTTCAGTCTGGAACTGTTCCCTTGATGCTGGAGACATCAGTTCCTCATTGGATTGTGGACCTATGCTTGGTCCCTCTGGAAGCGATGTAGGGGATGGGGCTGTTTCCATTGACTGTGAACCGCTTTCCGCTGGGACACTATGTTGGGGTTCAGGCTCTGGCTGAGCCTCTTGTTTAGGGTTATGGGCTGCTGCCGGTTCAGGTTCGGTGGGGCCCTCTGGTGTTGAGGTTGCAAGTACTGGATTCAGTGCTGGCAATGGGTCTGGTGCTGGTTGTTCCGCTGGTTCTGGTTCTGGGACTGGTTCCATCTGAGTCTCTGGGACTGGATCCACTACTGCTGTTGCAGACATTGGCCTGGGGTCCAGGTCCATCACCTCTGACCGGGTCCTGATAGACGTTTCCGGAACAGAGCTAGGCCTCACGGCTTGTTTAGCCTGGCTGCGGGTGACCGTTCCCACCCTCTTGGCCTGCTTCACATGATTGTCCAAGTCTTCCCTCAACAGTATGGGGATGGGATAATCTTCATAGACTGCAAAAGTCCACGTTCCTGACCAGCCCTGGTACTGGACAGGCAACTTGGCTGTAGGCAAATCGAAAGAGTTGGACTTGAAGGGTTGAATCGTCACTTGGATCTCTGGATTGATTAAATTGGGGTCCACTAAGGAAGCATGGATAGCTGACACTTGTGCTCCGGTGTCCCTCCACGCGGTGACCTTCTTCCCGCCCACACTCACAGTTTCCCTCTGCTCCAAGGGTATCTGGGCCTGAGGACCTCTGGTGTGATTCCGGTGCGATAAACTGTAATCTGTTGGGGTTCTTGGGGCAGTTGGCCTTTACATGCCCCAGCTCGTTACATTTAAAACATCGTCCAACTGATGGGTCACTGGGGCAAGGTGGGTTGCTGGAGAACGGGGTGGTGGGACGATAAGAGGTCTGGAGGGTTCTTTGGGAGGTAGGTCGGGCCTTGGGTGGCCCCCGGTAATAGGGTGTGGTCTGGGGTTGTCTCTTCTGGTCTCCGCTCCAACTGCGACCAGTTTTTTCTTCTCTGCCACCTCCACCCATCTGGCTCCAATCTCTCCTGCCTCAATGACAGTTTTGGGCTTCCCATCTAGGATGTATCTTTCTATTTCCTCAGGAACACCCTCTAAGAATTGTTCCATTTGTATTAGGAAGGGCAAATTTACTGGAGATTCAACACTTGCTCCTGATATCCAGGCATCCCAATGTTTCACAATGTGGTAGGCATGTCGAGTAAATGACACGTCTGGTTTCCACCTTAGGGCTCTGAACCTCTGACGAGACTGCTCGGGTGTTATCCCCATTCTGACTCTCGCCTTGGATTTAAACAGTTCATACTTGTTCATGTGTTCTTTAGGCATTTCAGTCGCCACCTCAGCTAAGGGTCCACTGAGCTGCGGCCTCAGCTCTACCATGTATTGGTCAGTAGAGATGCTGTACCCGAGGCAGGCCCTTTCAAAGTTTTCCAAGAAGGCTTCAGTATCATCGCCTGCCTTGTAGGTGGGGAACTTTCTGGGATGGGAAGTGGTACCTGGAGAAGGATTGCTAGGGTTTGTTGGTATATTTTGCTGAGCCTTTATCTTCTCCATCTCCTCCACATGCTTCCTCTCTTTTTCCTTCTCCTCCAGTTCTTTGGCTCTTGCCTCCATTTCCCTCCTGTGGGCAGCCTCCTGTACCTCCTTCTCCAGCTGCATGAGTTCTATCTGTCTTTCATGTTCCTTTTGTTTTTCCTCAGCCTGAAATCTGGCTAATTCCAGCTTTTGTTGAGCCGTGGATTCTGTCATCCTAACCTCTCTGTTTTTAACTAACTTTACACCCGAGGTTTAGAAATAAACAAACAAAACTTGGCTGTAAAATTTTGCTGTGCTGGAATAGGATGCCTATTCTCTGATAGTGATTGTCAGCCTACAGAAAAAGACAATTCCCTTTGTCTCTGCTCTGGCCCCAAATCAAAGCAAAAAACCTCCAACTACTTGGAAACCTCCTTACCAGCAGCCCAAAGGAAAAAAAAAAATCCTTTCAAACCTGTGCTCCTTGTAAAAAAAAAATCAAAATCCTAAAAAAAAAAAAACAACCCTGCCACTTTTGTCTCCAGGCAAATGGGTAGAACACCCCCCCCCCCATTTACTTTTAGGGGGAAAAAAGCCTCTGGTTTGCGAAGACTGTGAATTTCCTTGCAGGAGTTAATTAGTCTGCCTCTAGGCAAAGAAAACCTGCAATTCACAAAGATAATCCCCTTTTGTCTCTGCTCTGGCCCCAAAGCAGAGAAAAAACTAGCTGCTTTCAGTTGGACCCCCTTTCCAGCAACCCCAAAGGAAAAAAAAATAATCCTTTTTAAAATCTGTTTTTCTGGTTCAAAAAATCTCAAATTGATCTCAAAAGGATTTCAGGTAAATCCCACCACGCTGTCACCATGTCAAGGTTCCTCCCCCACTCTGAACTCTAGGGTACAGATGTGGGGACCTGCATGAAAACCTCCTATGCTTACTTTTACCAGCTTAGGTTAAAACTTCCCCAAGGTATAAATTAATTTTACCCTTTGCCCTTGGAATTTCCACTGCTACCACCAAACTTTAACTGGGTTTACTGGGAAACGTAGTTTGGACACATCTTTCCCCCCCACATCCTCCCAACCCTTGCACTCCACTTCCTGGGGAAGGTTTGGTAAAAATCCTCACCAATTTGCATAGGTGACCACAGACCCAAACCCTTGGATCTTAGAACAATGAAAAAGCATTCAGTTTTCTTACAAGAAGACTTTTAATAGAAGTAAAGGAATCATCTCTGTCAAATTAGAATGGTAGATACCTTACAGGGTAATTAGATTCAAAACATAGAGAATCTCTCTAGGCAAAACCTTAAGTTACCTAAAAGACACACAGACAGGGATAGTCATTCTATTCAGCACAGTTCTTTTCTCAGCCATTTAAAGAAATCATAATCTAACACATACCTAGCTAGATTACTTACTAAAAGTTCTAAGACTCCATTCCTGTTCTGTCCTTGGCAAAAAGCAGCATACAGACAGCCACAGACCCTTTGTTTCTCTCCCTCCTCCCAGCTTTTGAAAGTATCTTGTGTCCTCATTGGTCATTTTGGTCAGGTGCCAGCGAGGTTACCTTTAGCTTCTTAACCCTTTACAGGTGAGAGGATTTTTCCTCTGGCCAGGAGGGATTTTAAAGGGGTTTACCCTTCCCTTTATATTTATGACAAGGCCCAATGGCCTGTGATGGGATATTAGATGGGGTGGGATCTGAATTACCCAGGAAAGAATTTTCTGTAGTATCTGGCTGGTGAACCTTGCCCATATGCTCAGGGTTTAGCTGATCGCCATATTTGGTGTCAGGAAGGAATTTTCCTCCAGGGCAGATTGGAAGAGGCCCTGGAGGTTTTTCGCATGGGGCACGGGTCACTTGCTGGAGGATTCGCTGCTCCTTGAAGTCTTTAAACCATGATTTGAGGACTTCAATAACTCAGACATAGGTGAGGTTTTTAGCAGGAGTGCGTGGGTGAGATTCTGTGGCCTGCGTTGTGCAGGAAGTCAGACTAGATGATCATAATGGTCCCTTCTGACCTTAGTATCTATGAATCTATAAGACACAAATAACTAACATAATTTTTTAAAAGTACACAGGAAGCCCACCAAATAATCAGTGGGACCACTGGACAATTGAGAAGCTAAAAGAGCACTCAAGGAAAAGAAGATCATTGCAGAGAAGCTAAATGAATTCTTTGCATCATTTTTTACTGCAGAGGATGTTAGGGAGATTCCCACAACTGAGCAATTCTTTCTTTGGAACAAATGGATACATTAAATGGCAATAAGTCACCAGGACCAGATGGCATTCACAGAAGAGATCTGAAGGAACTCACATATGAAATTGTATAAGTCCTCGCTGTGGTCTGTAACCTATTGCTTAAATCAGGCTGTGTGCTAGATGACTGGAAGATAGCTAATGTAACTCTTTTAAACCAAAAAAACCCACAAAAAAACTCCAGAGGCAATCACAGCATTACAGACTAGTAATCCTAACTTCAGTATCAGGTAAATTGGTTGAATTACATTAAAGAATAGAATGATCAGACACATAGATGAACTAGGTATATTGAGGAAGAGTCAACATGGCTTTTGTACTGGTAAATCACGCCTTAACAGTCTATTAGAATTCTTTGAGGAGGTCAACAGACATGTGGACAAGGGTGATCAAGTTGACATAGTGTACTTGGATTTTTAGGTCCTCACCATAACCTCTTTAGCAAAGTAAACAGTCATGGGATAAGATGGAAGGTCCTCTCAAGGATCAGTAACTGGTTAAAAGACAGGAAACAAAGGATATGAATAAATTATAAGTTTTACAATGGAGAGAGATAAGTCAGTCACCTGCACTGCACTGGACCTGTGCTATTCAACATATTCATAAATTATCTGAGTAAAGAGTGAGGTGGCAAAGTTTGCAGATGATACAAAATTACTCAAGCTAGTTAAGTCCAAATCTGACTGCAAAGAGTAACAACGGTATCTCACAAAACTAGCTGATTGGGCAAGAAAATGGGAGCGGAAATTCAATGTTGATAAATGCAAAGTAATGCACTTGGAAAACATAATCCCAAGTATACCTGCAAAATGATGAGGTCTAAATTAGCTGATATCACTCAAGAAATATCTTGCAGTCATCATGGATAGTTGTCAGAAAACATTTTCTTATTGTGCTGTGCTAGTCAAAAAAAGCTAAGAGAATGTTAGGAACCGTTAGGAAAGGAAAAGACAATAAGACAGTATATATAATAATGCCACTATATACATATATGGTACTCCCACACCTTTAATACTGCATGCCATTCTGGTCGCCCCATCTTAAAAAAGATATATTAGAACTGGAAAAAGTTACAGAGAAGGGAAATAATGATTAGGGATATGCAACAGCTTCCATATGAGCAGAGATTAAAAAGACTGGGTCTGTTCAGCTTGGAAAAGAATCAATAAGAGGGGATATGATAGAAATGTATAAAAATCATGAATGGTGTAGAGAAAGTGAATGAAAAAGTGTTATTTACCCCTTCAATGAAATTAATAGGCCACAGGTTTAAAATAAGCAAATGGAAGTACTTTGTCACATATCGCACAATCAACCTGTGGAATGCATTGCCAGGGATGTTATGAAAGCCAACAGTATAGCTGGGTTAAAAAAATAATTAGATAAATTGATGGAAGATAGCTCCATCAATGGGTCTTAGCCAAGAAGGTCAGGGATGCAATCCCATGATCTGGGTATCCCCAAGCCTTTGACTGTCAGAAGGTGGGGCTGCACAACAAGGGATGGATCCCTCAACAATTGACATGTTCTGTTCATTCCCTGTGAACAATCTGCCACTGACCACTGTCAAAATACAGGATATTGGGCTTGATGGACCATTGGTCTAACCACTAATTATATGTTATTATCAGTGAGTGCAGACACTAGCATTGAGGAGACAAAATGTGTGAGGATCACTCCTTAGGTAGAAGCAAGTGCAATACCCCACACAAAGCTATGACTCAGTTAGCCCCTCAGTGCAAATTGGCAGAGTGCACATCATACCACAATTGTCACAGGTTATGACAACACTGAACCATGGACATGAGTGTATCTAAAGTGAGTCGTGTAAGGTGTCATATGAAAACTGGGAACACACTGGTCATTAATATTATTGTTTGATGTATGTAGAGGCAGTGTATGAAGAATTACAGATGTGTGCTCAAAATAGTTCCAAAAACTGTCTTCTTCCTGAACAATTGTAAATGCTTTTCTACGCAGGAAGTTAGCGCTCAGCAAACTAGGGAGTGAATTTACATCACACTAGCTGCTCTGCACTAACTCCCCATTTTGACACTCTTTCCTGTGAATGAAAAATGCCTTTGGGCAGCTTAGCTTAGTCGACTTTGGAGTGTATTAAGCTAAAGTGCACAAATGCATTTTTAGGTCACAGTGTCTACACAGGGAGTTAGTGGAGAGTAGCTAGTGCATAGTACATTCACAGCCTAGCATCAGAAACCATGATGGGGGTGGCTGGGCCGATGGGTTGGCCTGGCGGCAGTTGGACTTACTGGTGGGAGCCCTGGGTCAGAGGTCAAGGAAGGCTAAAGCAGGGCTAGGAATAGGACTGGAGCAATAATAAGGCTGGAGCAGGCTAAGCCCATTGCTGTCAGGCAGGGAAGAGTTCAAGCCATGAAGTGACACTGAGCTGCTGTTTATCCTGTGAGGCTAATGTAGCTGCCCTGAGAGTCACCAGACCAGCTTCTCACTTGTTCATTGGCTGAAGCCTAGCATAAAAATGACTTATCTCATGCAGCTTAATCAGGCTATCATTCAGGGATGACTCATTGCCTTATACCTAGCTAGCTCCACACTAACTTTCCTGTGTAGACAAGCCCTAAAATCTAGCCTTTTTAATCTGTTCACATAGGTAAACTTCTCAGCCAGGCCCTCCTCCTCACCAACCTCCCTAACAACTCCCTTGACCAACTCAAGTCCATTCAAAACACTGCTGTTAAGATTATTTTCTTGTTCTGTCCATATCTTATCCTCCTCTCCCCCTCCAAAAATTTGAATCCTCTCACTGGCTCCTCTAGCTCCACTTCATCAACTACAAGATTCTTGTCCTCACCTTGAAGGCCCTTCCCACCCTATGCCCTCCCTACTTGTCTGCCACTATAACTTATCATTTTTCCCACCACCTCCTCTTTTCCACCCTGCATGGCCCAGTGGTCTGATTCTCCCATGAGCATCTTTGCACCTTCTTCGATGCCATATGCATAGAACATGCCCCATATGCAGTTGTCTGGAACAGCAGGAGAAAGAAAACCCTTGACACCCTTCAGGATTGCTGTATACTTTTTTCCTCATGCAACTGAGGAATGATGCTCTATGGTTGATTGGTTGGACAGAGGGGTACAGGATAGGCCTACTTTGCTCATGCATACCCAAGGGAAGGGTTTATAAGCCCTTCCCTGTACTTGGGGTGACCATTCTGCCTTAGAAAGGCTGCAAGGAGCCTGCTGTTACACACATGCCCATTACTGGATTGAGCCTCCAGCTGACCAGCAGGGTGCCATAGGGACCAGATGGAGAACATCCCTAGGAGCACAGTGGTGGGCAACCCCATTAGCTGCAGCCTAGGGGCCAGTCCCTTTAAATAATATAGTAACACCACTAGGCTTTTCCCTTATGGGGACAGCATGACCCTGGCTTGCCCCAAGCAGAAACAGAGAAGGATGGCAGTGACCATAGGTGTTTTCTTGGCCAGCGGTGGGTGAGTGAGCATAGGGCCGTTGATATCCTGGCTATGTTCTTCCCCCTACCAAGCTATAGGGGAAAGAAGAAGTGGGGGAGAGGCAGGGAGTTTCCCAGGACTGGAATCAGTGATCTATGATTCAGAGGTTCCCTGCACAGTGCCCTTGTGGGGAGGATTGCCCTTGGACAAGGGGTGTGGGAGTGGGCCCTGGAGGGGCAGGATGGTGGGATACATTTGCTGAATCCAACTCCTGGCCTTTCCCACCAGAGCTATGAGCAGGACTGGAAGGAAAGGGGAGTTGAGTTGGGGGGTTTCCCCAGGGCTGAAATCACTGATCTGTGGTGGGGAGTTAGGAGGTCTCTTCTCAAGGAATGTAGGTGATATGCCTGAAGCTGTGGTGCCTGTAAGGTTTTGTTAAGGGAGGAAGTTAGAGGATCCTTTACCCAAGGATTGGGTGTTAGAGGAGTTTTCTGGTCCCTTGGATTTTCCAGGGACTAGCAGTAGTCTGTAGAGTAGGCTCCACCTACTGCCAGTAGCTGGACTGCGAGGTCAGAATGGGATTGTGGATTTTATGGATCATATGGCCCAATTTTTAGGGGGTGGACAAAGCATACCCCCTGTGGTAGAATTTGGTGTTTGTCCCTTTGCAGCCATGCCTTTGTGCAGAATTGGGGAAGTGACAGTAGCCAAAAGGGTGTGGATCCTTCCAGCCAACAGCATGTTACAGATCAAATGCCTTTGAATCTGATGCAGATGGGGAATGTAGGACCAGGGTCTAAGGCCACTGAGCACTCCCCCAGAAGGTGGTGAGTTCCCAGGAGGTGACACTCCTAGTCTTTTCAGTGAGAGAGACTGAAACAGGAGTGTACTGTCCCAATCATGTTACACCTTCTCAAAGCCAATAGAGATAATATTTAAAAGGTAACATATAGAAATTTCTCATTATTGCCTTGGAAATCATGACAGAAACTGGGGCAGAGAGAAATCAGAGGGCATGATGAGTAACGGAGTAACTTGGATCTGGGAAAGTGGGTACGCTAGCCACCTGATTGTCTGACAGCATCCCTGCACAAGACGTTTGGAGGGAGGCTTAGCTTCAAAATACAGTAAAGTAGTCTGTTAGATGCACTCTACATTCAGGGCTATGGCATGGACCCATTGGGAGGAAGATAGACTGATGGCTGCAGTGTGCATGGGAATAAAGTGGGTACCAATCTTCTATTGAAAATGAATAGAATAGATGACTTTTGTTCATCCAGTGTTATCGTTTGTACTGATTGCGGTTTATAAGACGTAATAATAATGATCAATTAGTTCATTTGGTGTGTGTCTAAGACTGTCTCACTCTTGTCATGTAAAATGAAAAATGTTTGTAAACACTGAATTTAAAACAGCACCACATGAAACATGTTACTCTTGAAATGACAAGTCATTATAGACAGACAAAGCTCCATTGCAAGCAATAGAGTTACACCGACTTCCCCAGATGGGGATCTGATCAATTCTTAGCTTCAAGAGGAAATCCTTGAAATATTGACTTTATGCAAAACTTTTCCCTGATTAACCATTTTTCCCTTCCGAGGGATCAACAACAATAATGTGGGAGTGCTGCCAAGAAACAAAGAACTCTTTGTGTAAAGGGTTTGATCCAGAGCCCATTCAGGTTAATGGTAGTTCTACCATTTCAGGCTATGTCATTCCTGCAGGCCTTACTTGCCTTGATATATATATATATATATATATAAAAGAAAAAGAAAAAAAACTTTACCTCTTTTGAAAAACTGCACTGCTTTCCTACAACATGTGCACATTGGAGCCATCTTCAGATAATCTTTCTTTATGCTCATACCATGAGATCGATCATCAGAAAACAACGAACTGCTAATATATATATATCTTCTGTGTACTCATGCTATTCAATAAAGAGTTAATTTGGAGATCTTCTGCTTTATCAGACACTTTATCACTTACTAACAGCTAATAATTTTAGACTGTAATTGACTTTTCTCTGCCACACAAATTTTGCCGGGCTACTTCAAAGTGCTTCAACTAGGTGATAGAGCTTGAGACTGAGAAACCCTTGTACATCCAATAACTTCTAAAAAGCTCATAAGGTAAAGGCACCTGGAAAATGCAAGTTCAATTTGTGCGGAAATGATTTTTCATTCACTTTCCCCAAGGTCAATGGATCCCTCCACTTAGAATAGCTTTCAAAATAGGAGTGTAGAGTCTAGTTGCAACATCTTAAGTGAATTTAAATTATTTTCATTTATATTTCAACATTTTCCAAGTTCACTACTAAAAGATGAACAAGAGATGCCATAAAAATAATCACAAAATGGCGATTAAAGCTATAAAAAAAGAGAAGTGTGAATTTAATATTCATGGATCATTTTCCCTGGGTATGCACCATGAGACAATCAAGCTCCTCAACCAAGCTTCCTCCGGCCTTGTGGTAACTCCACAATCTAGCCTTACGTGGCTTTTCTGGAGGATAAGAAAGCAAAATCCTCAATATTTATCCAAAACTCATGACACTGAAGGAAAAGAGAATCCCTGCCATGAAACAATGAAGAATTATTGGCCCCATTTCTCACTCACGATATACACTGATGCTGATGCACAAGGTAATAGTTCCAGGAATCTTCTATATTTATCATATATGGGCATCCATAATATGCTGGGTGAGTCACATAGAGATAAAAATATAAGGTATCTGCCGAAAAGAACATCATCTTTTTTAGGTTGAGTGTCAAAGGACTTAAGACACCCAGATCCTATTGAAATTCAATGGGTGGGAACTGCGCACCTTAGACTCCTTTGAAATCCCAGCCCTAAATGGACAGCAAACAATTTAGGTATAGTGGAAGGGGAGCAATGTGCAAGAATTTTAAAGACATCTTGTTATTTACACTGTGTGTATTTTGGGACTCTTCTCACTGTGCATTATGGGATGCATAGCAAAAGCCAGGCTAGTCAAATTTTGAAACAAATCCTGCTGTACTTCCTTTACAGGTGGGCTAGTGCCCTTTTTCAATTGCTGTCAGCCAGCCTGGATCCACCAATGCTGCATGCCACTATGGTGGCAACCAAGAATTCACAGAGGCTGATTTTGATTGTATTTCAGCACTCAAAGCTAGATGAAGTCAGTTTGGGATTTTGCTTTCTGTACCACCAAGCAGTTAAGGTGGAAGCAGCAGCAGCTTCAGCTACCATTAAACCAGGATGCAGAAAAGGAAGATGCCGAAGAACTGACAGCAGAAAACTGGTCCTTGGAGTAGCTTCACAGCGTGCAACATCCTTTCTGGGTTAAGGAAACCAGCACAGATTGGTGGGAAAAGAGTTCTCTGCGGACTTGGGATGACCATCAGTGGAAAGAGAATTTCAGAAAGTGGAAGGCAACCTTTTTGAAGATAGGTGTTGAACCTACCCCGGAGCTGCAATGTACCAACATGTGGTGTCCCATACCCAGGGACAAGTGGGTCACCACTGCCATAAGGAAACTGGCCACCCCTGAATGCCACCATCCCATGCCAAACTGACTGGCTACAGGGAAATTGATTGTTGGCCCATTTCATGCACATGTGTGATGTCATGAATAAAGTATACTGTTGCACCATGTTATAAAGCTTGGTAATGCTTTATACTGAGATTACTGGTGACTTTGGAGACACAGGGTTCCCAAACTTTTTTAGGGGAATTGATGGGACACATGTGCCTGTTATTGGCTCCTCTACCCCCCAATCCAGGACCAGAATTCAAAAACAGAAAGGGCTGTATCCCCATAAATGCAGGGTGGCTTGGAAGGGTTCACTTCCCCCTCCTTCCCCCCCACTGTTCCTCAGACTTTCTTGTTAACTCCTGGAAATGTGCTGGAAATGGCCCACCTTGATTATCACTTTAAAAGGTTTTCTCTCCCCCCACCCCACGCTCCTGCTGGTAATAGCTCATCTTAAGTGATCACTCTCCTTACAATGTGTATGATAAACACCCATTTTTTCATGGTCTGTGTATATATAAATCTCCTCACTGTATTTTCCACTTTTTGCATCCGATGAAGTGAGCTGTAGTTCATGAAAGCTTATGCTCAAATAAATTGGTTAGTCTCTAAGGTGCCACAAGTACTCCTTTTCTTTTTGCGAACACTTGAAGGATTTCCACATGTGCACTTTTGAACATTTGGGCTAATGTTTATTAAAAATGGACATTTTTTAAATGATTTTTTTTCCAAAGCAGATGCCTAGGAAAACACAGTGTCAGCAAATGTAAAACACTTAATCCTGCTTTTCTATGAATTTATCAATCATGAGAACTCTTCTTTGTCTTAATACAAACTTCATTTTTCCTACATTTAAATATCAAACAAGTATCAAATCTGTACAAAGGATCTTTTGTAACTGAAATCTGTTTAAATTAAGGGAGAAAGGATTGTTTGTATACAGGTACAATGTGGACATTCCTTTGATTGTCCCAGATTATCTTCTGCTTTCCTCGTTAATGAAGCCATTCAAAATGTGCCATCTGAAAGAGAGATGATGCTGTTTGTGGAATATGGTGGAAGCAGCAGCAAAAGACATCCCAAAAATCATAGCAACATTACATTTACGCACTATTTTTGAAAGTAAGGGAGATTGTCTTAGCCCTGGTATACACTATGGGGTTAGGTCGAATTTAGCTGTGTTAGGTTGATTTTAAAATGAATGCGTCTATACAACCAACCCCATTCCATCAACCTACAGGCCTCTTAAAATCGACCTCTGAACTCCTCCCAGGCAAGGGGAGTAGCGCTAAAATCGACCTCGCTAGGTCAAAATTGGGGTAGTGCAGACACAATTTGATGGTATTGGCCTCCGGGAGCTACCCCAGAGTACTCCAATGTGACCACTCTGGGCAGCACTTTGAACTCTGATGCATTAGCCAGGTACACAGTAAAAGCCCAGGGAAATTTTGAATTTCATTTCCTGTTTGGTCAGTGTGGCGAGCTCAGCAGCACAGGTGACCAGGCAGTCCCCCCAGAATCGCAAACAAGCTCCAGCATGGACCAAAAGGGAGACACTGGATCTGATTGCTGTATGTGGAGAAGAATCTGTGCAGGCAGAACTCCGATAAAAAAGAAGAAATGCTAATATATATATATATATATATGCCAAAATCGCACAGGGAATGGTGGACAGAGGCTACAACAGGGACACACAGCAGTGTCGAGTGAAAGTTAAGGAGCTCAGGCAAGCCTACCAAGAGACAAAGGAGGCAAATGGTCACTCCAGGTCAGAGCCCCATACATGCCACTTCTGTGATCAGCTGCATGGCATTCTAGGAGGGGACCCTACAAGTACCCCACCACTGTCTGCAAAGGGAGGAGTCTCATGCACCAGGGAGGAGGATTTTGTGGATGAGGAATGAGGAGAAGGAGAATGCACAGCAGGCAAGAGGATAATCTGTTCTCCCTGGCAGCCAGGGCCTTTTCTTCACCCTGGAGCCAATACCCTCCCAAGGCGGGATCCCGGACCCTGAAGCCAGAGAAGGCAGCTCTGGTGAGTGTACATTTGTAACTACAGTACAGGGTTTAAAAACAATAGTGTTTAATGTTTGATTGCCCTGAAGAATTGGGTGCATTCACGGCCAGTACAGCTACTGGAAAAGTCTATTAACGTGTCTGGGGATGGAGCGGGAATCCTTGAAGCTCTCCTGGACATCTGCATGAAGCTCTCCTGGAGGTACTCTGAAAGCCTTTGCAGAAGGTTTCTGGGGAGGGCTGCCTTATTTAATTCTCCATAGTAGGACACTTTACCACACCAAGCCCGTAGCCTGGAATCATTGCAGCACAAAGCATGGCAGTGAATGGTCCTGGGTTTTGGTCGCATTCAAGCAACATTTGGTCTTTATATTTCTGTGTTAGCCTCAGGAGAGTGATATCATTCATGGCCACCTGGTTGAAATAGGGGAATTTTTGTATGGGAACAGTAAAAGGACCCCGTTCATGCTGGATTGTTTGTGCTTGGCTAAAAGGGATCATCCTGGAGAATAGCCACACGGCAGAGGAAGAGGTGAAGGGATCATGCCAGAGAATAGCCATGCAGTGGGGTGGGGAGAGGTGTGTGCTGCACATCCACCCGAAAACTGCAGCTCCTCCTTTTAAATGTGAAACCCAGCCAGCATTGCTTGCTGTGGGAAAGGATGGCACTGCAGTTTGAAACCATTCCCACATGTTATGAAGGCAGAAGAAGCCAATCCCACATACCAAAAGGCTTACCTTGGCTGCCTGGAAACCAAATTCTGTTGCCCAGCTGTGTGTGATGTGTCACCATACTGGCAGGCGCTCAATATAAAAGGCAGAATGCGACCTTGTACCTAAAGCACATGTGCTGTCTGCTGTGAATTGCTTGATTCACTGTGGAAGAGTCTCCCTTTTGTTCTCAGAAATGTATCATCTTAAATTTTACTCTCCCTTTTTATCTACTCCCAAGTGCAAATGTTTCTATTCTTCCCCTATCACCTCTGTCCCTGAGGTTGTAACAGATTAGAAGGTGAAAAAAACTGCACTCACGATGACATGTTTTCTGAGCTCATGCAGTCCTCCCGCACTGATAGGGCACAGCTTAATGCATGGAGGCATTAAGTGGCAAAGGCCAGGAAAGCATTAAGTGAGCGTTAAGCATTAAGAGCAGAGGCAGGAGGTGATGCTGAGGCTAATGGGGGAGCAACCGGACATGATGAAGCATCTGTTGGAGCTGCAGAAAAGTCAACAAGAGCACAGACCCCGCTACATCCATTGTATAACCACCTGCCCTCCTCCCCAAGTTCCATATCCTCCTCATCCAGACACCCAAGAATGCAGGGGGCAGAAGGGCGGGAGGCTCCGGGCACTCAACCACTCCACTCTAGAGGATGGCCCAAGCAACAGAAGGCTGTCATTCAAAAAGTTTTGATTTGTAGTGTGGCTGGAATAAGCAATGTGGCCTTGTCCTTCCCTCCTCCTGAACCCCACACCACCCAGGTTACCTTGTCAGTTATCTCACTTTTAAAAAAAAAATAATTAAGACAGAAAGAAAGAAAGATTTCAAAACAACAGTTACTTTATTTCCTTTGCCAACTGTGATCGAAGGGGGGTAGGTGGTTGGCTTACAGGGAATTAAAATCAACAAAGGGGGCAGGTTTGCAGCAAGGAGAAAAACATATAGCTGTCACACCGTAGCCTGACAGTCATGAAACTGGTTTTCAAAGCCTCTCTGATGTGCAGTACACCTAGCTGTGCTTTTCTAATCACGCTGGTGTCTGGCTGCTCAAAATCGGCCACCAGGCGATTTGCCTCAACCTCCCACCCTGCCATAAATATCTCCCCCTTACTCTCTCAGATATTATGGAACACACAGCAAGCAGCCATAACAATGGGAATGTTGGTTGTACTGAGGTCTAACCTAGTCAGCAAACAGCACCAGTGAGCTTTTAAACATCCAAAGGCATATTCTTCCACCATTCTGCACTTGCTCAGTCTATAGTTAATTGCTCCTTACTACTGTCCAGGATGCCTGTGTACAGCTTCATGAGCCATGGGAGCAAGGGGTAGGCTGGGTCCCCAAGGATAACTATTGGCATTTCAACATCCCCAAAGGTAATTTTCAGGTCTGAGAAGTAAGTCCCTTCTTGCAACTGTTCGAACAGCCCTGAGTTCCTAAAGATGCAAACATCATGAACCTTTCCCGGCCATCCCATGTTGATGTTGGTGAAAGGTCCCTTGTGAAACACCAGTGCTTGCAGCACCATTGAGAATTACCCCTTTCAGTTTATAAACTGGTTGGCAAGGTGGTCCGGTGCCAAGATAGGGATGTGCTCCATCTATTGCCCCACCACAGTTAGGGAACCCCATTGCAGAAAAGCCATCCAGTATGACCTGCACATTTCACAGAGTCACTACCCTTGATAGCAGAAGGTCAGTGATTGCATTGGCTACTTGGATCACAGCAGTCCCCACAGTAGACTTGCCCACTCCAAATTGATTCCTGACTGACCGGTAGCAGGCATTGCAAGCTTCCACAGGGCGATTGCCACTCGCTTCTCAAGTGTCAGGGCAGCTCTCATCTTGGTATTTCTTCACGTTAGGGCAGAAATCAACTCACAAAGTTCAAGGAAAGTGGCCTTATGCATGCAAAAGTTTTGCAGCCACTGTGAATCATCCCATACCTGCAACACTATGCGGTCCCCACAGTTTGTGCTTGTTTGCCAGGCCCAGAATCAGCATTCCACTGTATCAACCAGCCCCACTGCCACCATGCTGTCCCAATTGCCACAAACCGTGCTTTCAGGAACATCTGTGCCCATGTCCTCATCACAATTGTCCTCATGCTGGCATCTTAGCCCGGTTCTGCACATACTGCTGGATAATGTGCGAGGTGTTTACACTGCTCACAACAGCAGCGGTGAGCTGAGCGGGCTCCATGCTTACCATGGTATGGCGTCTGCACAGGTAACCCAGGAATCATAGAATCATAGAATCATAGAATATCAGGGTTGGAAGGGACCCCAGAAGGTCATCTAGTCCAACCCCTGCTCGAAGCAGGACCAATTCCCAGTTAAATCATCCCAGCCAGGGCTTTGTCAAGCCTGACCTTAAAAACCTCTAAGGAAGGAGATTTTACCACCTCCCTAGGTAACGCATTCCAGCGTTTCACCACCCTCATAGTGAAAAAGTTTTTCCTAATATCCAATCTAAACCTCCCCCACTGCAACTTGAGACCATTACTCCTCGTTCTGTCATCTGCTACCATTGAGAACAGTCTAGAGCCATCCTAGGAAAAAAGGTGTGAAACGATTGTCTGCCATTGCTTTCATGGAGGGAGGGAGGGCCTGACGACATGTACCCAGAACCACCCATGACAATGTTTTTGCCCCATTAGGCATTGGGATCTCAACCCAGAATTCCAATTGGTGGTGGATACTGTGGGAACTATGGGATAGCTACTCACAGTGTGACACTCCGGAAGTCGACGCCAGCCTTCGTACTGTGGAAGCACTCCGTCAAGTTAATGCACTTAATGCACTTAGAGCATTTTATGTGGGGACACACAATCGACTATATAAAAACAATTTCTAAAAAAACAACTTCTATAAATTCGACCTAATTCCATAGTGTAGACATATCCTGAAACCCTTAAGATATAGGAGCTCTACAAGGAAGAGTAATGTGAATCTTTTTTTTTATTATTTTAGAAAAACCTCTAACTGACTGAAATTGCTACTTTAACACCATCACATCAGTTTCCCTAAGGAAAGGCACTGAATTGCTAAGTACTCACTTCTTAGCCCGAGGCATCATGAAAATCTTAACACATCAGTTTATAATGATTTTTTGACTGAACACAAGGCAAAGAAAAATCAACAGCACAATCTTGCAACAGCAACATTTAAGAATGATTTGGAAATTTAATAATGGCAAATCAAATTAACAGCGTAAAGAGGGTAGAGGTGCTAAAATGTCTTTATTGTCTAGTCCACAATTACTACTCTGCGGGGTCTCCACCAGTTTCACTACAGAATGAGTGACTATGCTTTAGTAGTAGTTATAAAATATGATCTTTCTAAACCATAGCATTGGCTTTTTTATTTTTAACTCCCTACTTCAAAGGGGACATCAGATCTTCCCTGCTTTTTATTTCCTTTTTAGCACCTCTTAACAAGGTTTTACAATGGAAAAAAAATGTACAATAGAGTCATAGCAGGCTTTTAGACTCACCGTTTTCTTTTTAAGAGCAATTCAATTATCCATATATTCCTTTCGCCCTATCTTTTTATTTCCTTTTATCACAGTCAAAAATGTTTCAGTTTAAAGAATGAAAGATACAAGTCTCCTTTGATGCTTTTTTTCCATATGCTTTTTGAATATTGGATTGGGTTAAGTGAAAAAGCTCATTAAAAATGTTAATGTATGGTCAAAAAGAACCTCTATTATGATCGTTAAAAAGACTTCACTTGCAAGGGTAACTTAACCATGCAAAGGAGAGTATCAATTATTGGGATTCCCTCTCAGACCTCTTTCCACTCAGCTTCCCAAGAGCTCAGTTCAACTTCAGATTTTGTCATTTGTTTATCCTTTATTTGGCATACAGCCAGTGATGAGCTGCCAAAATCTTAACAACTGGTTTCCTCCTCATCCCACGAGGGGGTCGTTGCCCACCCCCGCCCCCCGGGACTCCTGCCCCATCCAACCTCCCGTGTTCCTTGACGCCCCCCCCAGGACCCTTGCCCCATCCACCCCTCTCCCCTGTCCTCTGACTGCCCCCAGAACCGGGCAGAAGGGTCTCGTGGGCCACTGTAGTGGGTGCCCACCCCGCCCCTAAGAGCCAGAGGGACCTGCAGGAGGGCGAGGTGGGGAGTCCCGGAGGTGCTTACCTGGGGCAGCTTCCAGGGAGCATCCAGCAGGTCCCTCTCACTCCTAGGGGTGGAGTAGCGTAGCTGGGGGAGGGGAGTAGGGGCCGCTCCCCCCACTGATCACATCAAAAGTGGCACCTTAGGCGCCGACTCTGTGGTGCTCTGGGGCTGGAATACCCATGGGGAAAATTTGGTGGGTGCTCTGCACCCACCAACAGCTCCCTGCCCCACGCCCGGCCCCAGCTCACCTCACCTCGTCCTCCTCCCCTGAACGCGCTGCCCTGCTCTGCTTTTCCTCCCCGCCTCCCGCCGCTTCCTGCGAATCAGCTGTTCAGCAGGAAGCCTGGGAGGGCTAAGAAGCAGGCGGTGGCTTCACACTCAGGCTGAGGGTGGCGGCAGTGAGCTGGGGTGAGGAGTGGTTCCCCTGCGCCCCCCCTCCCTCCCGGGCACGGGCAGCCCTCCTCACATCCCCCCTGCCCCAGCTCACCTCTGCTTCCCTGGGCCTGAGTGTGAAGCCACCACCTGCTTCTCAGCCCGCCCTGGCTTCCCACGTGAACAGCTGATTCGCAGGGAGCCTGTGTGTGTGTGTGTGTGTGTGTGGGGTGGGTGGAGAAGCAGAGCATTGCGGCGCGTTCAGGGGTGGAGGCGGAGCGGAGGTGAGCTGAGGCCGGGCACGGGGTGGGGAGCTGCCGGTGGGTGCTCTGCACCCACCAAATTTTCCCCTTGGGTGCTCCAGGGCTGGAGCACCCATGGAGTCGGCACCTAAGGTGCCACTTTTAGCTGGTTAAATTTAGAAGCCCTTTTAGAAACGGTTGTCCCTCACGGAACAACCGGTTCTAAAAGGGCTTCTAAATTTATCAACCGGTTCTAGCAAACCGATGGGAACCGGCTCCAGCTCACCACTGCATACAGCAAATCTACACAGAGTTGAGCATAGGGGGTGGGTAAAGGGCATGTACACAACCAAACTTAGAGAAAACCTTTCCCTTTCTACATATTTACCCATTACATTGCATCACACATCTGGGGATTGGCATGGGTATTTTGTAGAAAACAATTCCTGTGCTGCATGCTCTTTCCATAGATAATCTGACTGCTAATTTATCTTACATTGATCTTTGTTTACTAACACCCGGATGTTCCTGGTAATTTTAGCTAGCCATCCTGACTCCAGCATACTGCTTGTCATGACAATTTACCCTTCAATTCACTGTCCCAATCATGCCTAGTAAAAAATGAGGCAAATTACTTGTGTCAAACCAGGCCTACATCAAGGAGCCATTACTTCTTCAGTAATGGTGGTGTGACATTAAAATATGCAAAGAGATCAAAAAATAGGCCAACATGCCTTGTGCAATGGCTATGTAAGGGCTTAATCTGGAAAGGTGCTAAACAACAAATGCCATTGACATCTAGTCTTTGATCTACTTCCCCAGCACCCCCATAAGATACCCTAGAGGGTGTTCGGGAGCAATAATTTGCTGCTGACATGGAACAGCAACAAATGAATAACCCCTTGGAAAAGGAAAAAAATATGATCTCATTATATAGGGCTTCTGGCAAAGCCACAATATAGCCCTAAAATAGCTTGGCTACAAAATTTTTAAAAAAATAAAGGAAGAGAGAAATGAATAGGTATAGGAAAGAGGTGGGACAGCAAAATTTTGCAAATTGGATTTGAAAAGTGATCGAGAGTTGATAAGCCATAGAAAGAAAAGGAGCAAAAGAGTAAACGGCTCTCACAGTATTGTGTTGGTATCATATAAATATTAATTGTGTAGGATTTTTATCAGATGCATTTTAGCTCCAGCATGGGTTGTTGTTTTGCACAACTGCTAGATTGGGGCTTGGAAGATTTGGGTTCAGTTCCTGGTTCTGCCACAGACTCCAGCTGGGATCTTGAGCAAGTTAATTGTGGTCTGATTCAAAGGTCACTAAAGTCAAGCCTATTTTTGTTAATCTTTGGATCAGGTTTTTAATCTCTGTGCATCCCAGTTTCCCATTTTTATCCCATGTATGTTGTTTCTCTTTCTCCCTCCCTTTTCTAGATGCTTGTTTCTTTAGACTGAAAGCTCTTCAGGGCAGAGACTGTGTAAGGGCTCATTATCTGTTTGAGTCAGGCAACAGTGTCATATAACTAAAATAAGAAATATACATTTTAATTGGTTATAACTTTTGCCACTAATGCTTTGGTAAAATTTGGAAGTAGATCAGGCACGATATTAATGTTCACAGCAGTGGAGAACTATGCAAAGAAAGAAATAAAAAGGGCAAAGAAGCTGGTTATATTTTGTGCAGATTATACACATTATACCTGAAGCAGTTTTGACAATTTTGCTCCAGAAATGGATTAATTCAAAATAGAGCTGGTTGAAAAATGGAAAATCTATTCCATGAAAAAATTCAAGATTTCAATATTTTATTTCTCATTTTATGGAAAAAAATGGTTTTGTCTTTTTCAAATTTGTGATTTTTTTTTTTGAAAATTTTGAATTTTCATTTCTTCCTGGTTTTCCACTCAGTGTAAACTAAAGTGGCTAATGTCCATTTCCTCACATACCCACCATCCCCATTTTCTTTCCATTGGACTATACCTTTGAAAATTTCTGCAGTTTGGAAGGAGTTAGACTGGCAAAAGTAATGCTGCCACAATAGCTTCTGAAAACTTTTCAAAAATTACAAAGTGGCAATGTTATGGAGTTTCATTTTTATCTTTGGCCACTCCAAAACTTTTCAAAAGTTGAGGAAGTTTAAAGAAATTGAAAGGGGGAGGGGAGTGAAAATAAACCCCTTGTCATTATTCATACCTTTGCATTACAAATTATAAGGGAAAAAACAAATCTGATATATTTTTTAAAGTAGGTTTTCAAAAATAAAACAAAAACTTCAATTGAAAATGTTAGTTCTAGTTTGTTGAGAAGTTTCCAAGAGAAAATTTAAAAATATTTTAAGGCACAATCAATGGTCATTTGGCACCTGCTGAGCCTGTTGAAGTCCCATGGTTCATGCAGCCTTACACCAGTAACAAGGGGGTATGGGAGGTCTCCAAGGATCACTATGGGCATTTGCACATCCCCCGTTGGAATCTTTTTGTCTGGAAAGAAAGTCCCAGTGTGCAGATTTCTATACAGTCCAGTGTTCCGAAAGATGCATCTTCACCATCATGCACCTTCCCTGACCAGCCCACATGGATGTCAGTGAAACAGCCCTGGTGATCCACAGCACCTGCAAAATCATGGAGAAGTATCCCTTATGGTTGATGTATTCCATCTCAAAATGGTCAGGGGACAAAATTGGGATACGAATTCCATCTACCACCCCACCTCAATTAGGGAATCCCAGTGCCTCAAAGCCATCAAATATTTCCTGGATATTACTGAGATTAACAATCCTTTGTATCAGGAAGCGATTAATGGCCTTGCACACTTGTACCACCGCAGCACCCAAGGTGGAGTTTCCAACTCCAAACTGATTCACGACTGACCAGTAGCAGTCTGGAGTTGCCAGCTTCCATACAGCGATCACCACTCACTTTTCCACGGAGAGGGCAGCTTTCAGTCTGGTGTCCTTGCGCCGCAGTGCAGGGGTGAACTCCGCACACAGTTCCAGGAAGGTGCATCCAAAAGTTCTGCAGCTACTGCTCATCATCCCACCACTAAGTGCTGGCTTCCTAAGCCCATACTGACAGTCCACTGTGGCGAGCTGATTCATGAATTCCAGCAGCAATCTTGAATTATTTGTTCCCATGACAGACAGCAGGGCAGGCATCGCTGATTCACTCAGTTTCACAGCTCATGAAATACTGCAGGACCAGTCATGTTGTGTTCATAACACTTGTCAGCAGAATGGTCAGCAGTTCAGGATCCAACCTGTCAGGCAGAGATGGTGGGAGCACAGTTTACAAGGGCTGTTGAAAAACAGCACAAAATGAATTAGGAACCCCATGGAATGATGGAATGGAATTAACTGCATCACGGGACAGAGAGCACATCCCCATGATACATTTTGATCCATTCCCAGAGCTCCCAGCAGCAGAGGATGAAATATGGTGATGAGTTGCACAGTGGGATGGCTACTCACGATGCAATGCTCTGTCTGTTGATGCAAGAGCAATGACTGCGGATGGACTCAGTCAACACAAGGAGTGTTGTCTGGATGTGCTGCATTGATGTTATTAAAGCAATTTATGATCATCAACAAAACTTAAGTCTTCTTAACTCTGTAGTCTAGACATGGACTTAGATTTCCATATGTGCTTAGATATCCATGTACCAATAGCCATTAGGGTCACTGAGATTAGACTATTAAAATAGATTATTGGAATTTCTTTCCAAGGAGACATGAACAACGTCAAAATGAAAAATAAGCAATAAGCATATGGATGCAAAACAACTGGCTCAGTCTAGTACAACTAAAATATAATTTATACTACTAGAGAGAGCACACTCATGGAGATACATGGGACATTGTTTTCCCATTCTACAAGTCACTTTTTCCTTGGATATGTCATCCTAGAGTCCTGCTGAACTCTTTACTACTCCTAGAAATGTAAGCAAATACTGGCAAGAAATGTCTTCTTTTGTCAAACTTCCTTTCCCACTTTGAACTCTAGGGTACAGATGTGGGGACCTGCATGAAAGACCCCCTAAGCTTATTCTTACCAGCTTAGGTTAAACGCTACCACCACCAAATTGTCTAACAATAATAACAGGGGAAGTGCCTACTTGGAAACGTTTCCCCTCAAAATATCCCCCCAAGAACTACACCCCCTTTCCTGGGGAAGGCTTGATAAAAATCCTCACCAATTTGCATAGGTGAACACAGACCCAAACCCTTGGATCTTAAGGACAAGTAAAAAGCAATCAGGTTCTTAAAAGAAGAATTTTAATTGAAGAAAAAAGTAAAAGAATCACCTCTGTAAAAATCAGGATGGAAAATATCTTACAGGGTAATCAGATTCAAAACAGAGAATCCCTCTAGGCAAAACATTAAGTTACAAAAAGACACAAAAACCGGAATATCCATTCCATTCAGCACAGCTTATTTTATCAACCATTTAAACAAAACAGAATCTAACACGTATCTAACTAGATTGCTTATTAACCCTTTACAGGAGTTCTGACCTGCATTCCTGCTCTGGTCCCGGCAAAAGCAACACACAGACAGAAAGAACCTTTGTTTCTCCCTCCCCCCAGCTTTGAAAGTATCTTATCTCCTCATTGGTCATTTTGGTCAGGTGCCAGTGAGGTTATCTTTAGCTTCTTAAAGGGTTTTTTTCCCACACACCCCGCAAATTCATAAAGTAATGGGATCAAAATTAGCTGTTACCACTCAAGAAAGAGATCTTGGAGTCATCATGGATAGTTCTCTGAAAACTTCAGTTCAATGCACAGAAGAAGTAAAAAAAGGCTAACAGAATATAGGAAACTATTGTGAAAGGGACAGAAAAGAACATAACACCAGGTGAAAGGACAGAAAATAATATAACACCACTATATAAATCCATGGTGCATCAACACTTGAATACTTTGTGCAGTTCTGATTACCTCATCTCAAAAATGATATAGTGGAACTGGAAAAGGTCCAGAGAAGAACAACAAAGATGATAAAGGATATGGAACAGCTTCCATATGACCAGAGAGAAAAAATATTAGAGTTGTTCATCTTAGAAAACAGATGATTATAGGAGGATGTGAGAGAGGTCTATAGAATCATGAATGGTATGGAAAAAAAGGAATAGAGAAGTGTTATTTATTCTTTCCCACAATACAAAAAAAGAGGTCACCTGCTGAAATTAATAGGCAGCAGGTTTAATACAAACAGGAGGAAATACTTTTTTTCACACAATGCACAATTAACCCATGGAACTCATTGCCACGGGATGTTGTGATGGCCAAAAGTATAACTGGATTTAAAAAAAAAAAAAAAAACTAGGTAAGTTTACAGAGGATAGACCCATCAATCTCTATTAGCCAAAATGGTCAGGGATGCAACTCCCTGATTGGGGCAACTGTAAACCCATGACTTCCAGAAGCCAGGAGGGGAAGATAGGGGTGGATCTCTCCAAAACTGCCCTGTTCTGCACACTCCACCTGAAGCTGTGGTACTGGCCACTGTCACAGACAGGATACTGGGCTAGATGGATGATTAGTCTGTCCCAATATGGCATATTCTTATGAAAACACTGATTTGCACTAAGAAGGGAAAAACACACACATACTCAAGCACAGCTAATGTCATATTTATTGCAAAGAGCATCCTCACAAAGAGCATCAATAACATGGCAATATGATTTGCATCATATCATATAAATGTGTTAATTGTGTTGCATGTGCAATGCTAAAGTCATTTCCAAATATGTAAATATGAAAAACAAGCCTAATTTTACTCTCAGTACAGATGACATATTGCACAATGCTTTACTTATTGTTTATGTTTCATAGAACAACAAGCCAATTTTTAATCTTTTACTGGATGTGTAATCATGGAGTATAACAATTTATATGCAGACGTATGAATGCTGTTTTATTTTATCTCTATGGTGCATGGGCATAGAGAATGAATCTGTAATTCAGTTTCATTCTGGTCAGAAATTATGTGACAGCTCACTCACTGATTTTTCCACCCCCAACTCCAACCCTGCAATTGTTCATGGTACCTTGTGCTGTTCCTGTAGGATGGCCATAGTTCTATGAATTGGAGCAGGGTATAAAGATGGGCATGGAGAGTGGAGAGAGATGGTTTTAGTAATAATGCAATGATAAAAGGAAAAATCAAAATGACAATTCAAGTGATTAAGGTCTTAGAGTGCTTCACAAATATTAATTAAATAAACCCACAGCACCCCAGTGAATGTCATTATTTTGCAAATGAATAAACAGAGGCATGTAACAATCATTGTCCAAGGTCACACACTATTCCAGTTTCAGAAGCAGGAATAGGAAGCTTGTAGTGTTGAATAACTCTGCTTACACAAGTCAGTGTAAGTCAAGTCAAGTGTTTAATACACGCCTAAATCCTGATCTCGTTACAGTGATGCATGTCTGGAGTAACACCACTGACATCAGGGGAATTATTTCTGACTTGGTGTGATTAAGAGAAGAATCTGACCTTACTTGGTGAAAGTAGTATGCAATCAAGGAGCAAATCCCTGAGTTTGAACTGTTTCTGATCAGCCATTTTGTACCTTCCAAACTGCATGTATTTTAGACTGACCACTGTTCAAAAGGATGCAAAATTTGAGTCCACTAGGGGTGAGAGAGAAATTTCCTTGTGGCTATCTTTTAATTGTCAGAGGTCTCCCCAGTCCTTTTTCTACACATTTATTCCCCACTGTATTGCAGCACTGGTGAGCAAAGGAGCCCAAGAGTCAGCAGCATGGACAGCCTGAAATCAGAGCTAAATTTATGGGAAAAGAAAATAATTCAATTTTAACAGATCAACAGAGATTATGCACAGTACAATAAATAACATTGTAATTACTGCTTATGAGGCAGTAAGATAATAAATCACAAATAAGCCTGTGATAGAAACTCATTATTAGGGATTTGAATTTTCATGCATAAAACCTGGTGTGTGTCTCATTTCGATCTTTCAAGAGTGCATGCAGGAATGTGCTGAATACATAGAGTGAAACCTATTTTAAAGTGACACACACAAATCTGTTCTCTAAAAGAAGGTGGTGCAGAACTGAACAGAATCCAGGTGTGTGTATTTGGGGTGATCTCTTCAAAGAGAATCTTGCCAAGTCAGGGTACTCTCTTATACAGCTTTCTCTGTGTAAAAAACAGGTCTGTTGCACACAATCACTTGTTATTCCAAGTTAGAAAACTGAGAAGTCATATGAAATAGAGAGTTCAGGCAAAACTGTGCATCGTAATAAAACATACTTCATTTTTCAAATAAAAAGCTGACATCAATTCAGCTAGAAGAACCCATATCAGAGGTATAATATGGATTTTGAAAGTGAGAAAAAATCCTGTGTTGATTCCTTCGCCTGTCTTAACTTTTATCTATTTAGTCCTTAATCCTGCATACAATTATGCACATGCTTAGCTTGACACCCAGAAATAGTCTAATTGATGTAATTGGGGCCTTAGAGCACAAACTTCTTAGGGCAATAACTTCTCTTGATATATCTGTAAAGTAGTAAGCATAATTTTAGGTGCTACATAAAAATAATTGTAATAATTGTACTACTAGATCCCCTTTCTAGAAGTGAGCTGTAGCTCACGAAAGCTTATGCTCAAAAATTTGTTAGTCTCTAAGGTGCCACACGTACCTTTTCTTTTTGCGGACACAGACTAACATGGCTGCTACTCTGAAACCTTTCTAGGGTTGATAATGTACCTCGTAGCAACTTGAAATTTATTGAATGGAAACTTGCATAAAATGTGAAAAGTAGGGTTTGTATCCCTTAAGAAAAGAGCCAGAAGAATGATTCAAGGTCTGGAAAATCTGATTTATAGTGATAGACTTAAGAAGCTCAATCCATTTAGTTTATGCAAGAGAAGATTAATAAGTGATTTGATCATGAGATTTCTGAAAGCAGACAATCTAGTACAAAAAGGCATAAGGAGATCCAGTGGTTGGATGCTGTCTAATGAATAGATTCTGTCTAGAAAGAAGGCACACATTTTTGACAGTGAGGTTAACTAACAATTGGAACAACTTGGTGGATTCTCCATCACTTGAAGTCATGAAATCAGACTGGATAACTTTCAAATGGAAGTTATGGACTTGAAGCCGAAATTACTGGATGAGATTCTATGGCAGTGGTGGGCAACCTGCGGCCCATGGGCCACACTTGGCTCATCACGGTATTCCACTGGTAGGTCTCCAGACAGTTTGTTTACATTGACCGTCTGCAGGCACGGCCGCCCGCAGCTCCCAGTGGCCACGGTTCGCTGTTCCTGGCCACTGGGAGCTGCGAGCGGCCGTGCCTGAGGACAGTCAATGTAAACAAACTGTCTCATGGCCCATCAGTGGATTACCCTGATGGGCCGCAGGCGGCCCACAGGTTGCCCACCACTGTTCTGTGGTCTTTGGTATGCAAGACATCAGACTAGATAAATCCTAATGGTCCCTTCTGATCTTAGCATCCATGAATCTATACAAAACTCAGGACAAATAAATAAATAGGCTGACTTAAGTCAATCAAAAGTAATTCTATTATTTCTTTTAGATTATTTGAAGTACAAGTAATATTTAAATTACAGAAAATAAAAGATACCTAAAAATCATCAGGCCTTAATATCTCAGACCCTATCAGGCAAAAATTATACCATAGCACTTATATTAATATATATTTTTTTCAATATGCCTTTAATTTCAAAGTAATATCTACTGTTTATTTATGTTCAGTCTGTGAGATATCAATAATTATCAGTACAATTTAAAATCTCATTTCTTGCAAACACTTTAGAATTCCTTTCAACAAACTGAGCCATTTACTGAACAACTAAACTGATCTTAATATTTACTCTGTATAGTATATTAATTCCTGTGCAGTCTGGTTATAGGTCAATTACTGCTACCACCAAAGGTGTGAATGACATGGGAACAGCTGATGAGAGTTTTCTGATTACATAACCAGTTTAGGATACCTGTAAAGGGGTGACAAAGAAAGGTTTCTCTAAATGTTGTTAATTCTTATGTTAGGGATTTTCAGTTAGGTCCCACTTAGGCAATAGAATCTGCAAGGGCAAAGTCTTCCACCTGCACATGGAGTCCAATTGTAGACAATGGAGCTCCATCCAGGCACAAGGCTCTGCCCATGTGGATCTGAACTGGAGCTTTAAAAAAGACTGGATTCAATATTTTAATGATTTTCCAGCTAGTTCCTTCAACGTTCTTGAGAATGAAGTTCAAGGGATGAGTTAAAAGGAGCTTTTATTCCTAGGTATCTAGACATTATGGACTCAATCTTGCAAATTGCTGAGCATTCTGACCCTGATCCAGCGAAACACCTGCTTAACTTTAAGCACATGAGTAGTCAAATTTATTTCAATGGGACAACTTACATGCTTAAGATAAGGAGGGCTCAGTACCTGTGTTACCTGGTGGAGGAGGCAAGCTTTCACATATAGGTTGTCAATTACCATTAATTTGACAGAGGAGTGCTTATGGGTAACAATGTCACTGATTATATGAACCAACAGGTAACTTTGGCTTAATAATGGTCTCAGAGATGGATCCTGGCAAGTAAATCTAAAATAGCCATATGATGCCAAAGTATTATGGGAAAATTCAATGTCAGGAGAATGTATCACAAAATAAAATGGTGAATATTTCCATGTGAAATTTAGTGCATAAATATTTACCGTTTACACACACCACTACCTTTGAGATTCACCTAACTTCAGGTACTATACAAAAGTTTCAAACACTTCTAATATTTACAGGATTCCCACTCTACCATTTCTAGTTATAAGTTGGTGAAAATGATGAATTTCTGTTCAATCTTAGTTATAGATAGTGAGGTGAAACACACTGCCATAATAATGTCTTCTAGTTATATAATGACAAAGCATTTGCAGTACTTATATGTTGTTGGGAATGTCAGAAGTATGGATCATGTACATTCAGTAAGTTTGGACAGGCTGGGATAATACTTGATGTGGATGTTACTCTGCTGACTTGTCCCTATGTAAACTTGCTCAATAATGCTTATAGCTGTTGTGTAGAGCACAGGTGATATTTTGAACATGGAATGTATCTAAGTTGGGGGATATTGTATAGAAAAAAGAAAGTTGTCAGTACAACAGATATACAGAATGTACTGACATAAAGCACTTAAGGAAAAACAGGAAAGTCCCTTAATTGAGTAAAAGGTACATGACCTGGTCAGCATGATCAATATGGAAAAAAAAAAAACAATTAGAAAAGAAATATAACATGAAAATAGCATGGACAGCAAAAGTTACTTAAACTGAAAATTGCACATGCATATTATGTGAGTTACATACAATATAATGCTTAATGTCAATGGTTGGAAAGTTATGGTTCTATAATTTGGAAAGGTATAAATATGCTAGAATGTAATGGAGTAGTTGGAGCATTATAGGAGAAATCTATCATGACCTGACTACACCCCAACAGAAAGTAACTGCTGTGTATCTGTTGTTATCCATCACGTTTATAGTAATTGTAAGTGCAAGTTATGGTTTTGATTCAAATAAAGGTTTGAATTAAGAAACCTGAGTATCTCTGCCTCACATGTGTTAAGCTTCACCCAACAATGTCTAGCACACTTAGCTTCCAAATGTGTTTAAGATTTTTTACAGCAGGGTTGCAAAAAAAAAAAAATAGACACAAAATTTGGCATTCTTTATATTTAATGTTAATTAATTTACCCAGCTGCAAACTTCCTCTCCCATTGACTTAATGATAAAATACCTGTAAGTAAGCTTCTTGTGCAAAGATGTATTAGATTTGAAAATTTCCACAAAAGAGACATATGGCTTTTTTCAATTATCTGTAGAAGTCTGCAATTTGCCATAATTCTTTCAGCAAAACTAAAAATTAAAGTTTACGCCATTTGTGCTTGTCTGGAGCAAAATTCCTTGAGTTTATCCAGTAATTTGCTCTTTTTTCTACCATGGATTAAGAATTAAAAGACCAAAAGGAATCTAAGATAAACTCCTATGAGGAAACTGGCAAAGGAAAAAAAAAATATTTTCCAAAACACTCTCCCCCTTTAGTGTGGTCCCTTAGGAATCATTCCATCTGTCTACAAATGTTGGGCCTTTTTGTGAACAAGCACAGGTTTCCCATTGTGGAAACCACTGAACACAATATTCTGTGCCTTTCCATTAAACTGAAATGGTTTTCACAGTGAGAAATCATATGGCTCCTTGTATTTTGAAACAGCAATTTGGCTCTTTAAAATTCTAATAGAAACGTATATTATAGGGATTACTATAGCCATTATCTACCTTTTTACTGAATACATTAATTTTAATTATTATTTAATTAAGAGTCTAAAACCTGTGTTATCTATAGAGTACAAATTACGACTGCCTTCAGCTGTGATCATTTACAAAACCTGAATTCATTGAAAGGAATTATTTTTCTCTTTTTTGTGTATGGGAGGAAGAAATAAATACAGTTTAATTGTTGGGCCCCAAAACAAAAGCTTTCTCACTGTACTGTACTGGGCTGGACCCAACATACTACATGGGTCCATAAAAGTGCTTGATGAAAAATTAGTGTCCAGTCATACATTCATTTATTACCAAAGATACTGCTTACTATAGTGAGTAATCAATGGGACTACTCATGGTGATAAGAATTTGCAGGGTTAGATCCTGACAAAAATATTGAAAAATCACAGAAGTAATAGCATGCCACAAATATATTTAATGTATTACAAATATAAACAGAACCTTTTCAGCCTTGTAGTCTTTTAGAAAACGATATGTTAAAGTGTTTTACTTGGCTAACGGAATGGACTTAATACATATGCTCCTTTGAAATTGTAATTAAATTAAAAATTACAAACTTACTCTTAATATCCTTATATTAGCTAATAGGTTATTATTTTTGATGATATGCAGTCCAGTGCAGTGATTCTACACAGGTATTTAAGGAATCTTTACCCTTTACTTGTAATAGACCCAGAACCTTGTCATGAAAGTGGCGCTTTTATGGTGCACTGTGCTCTGGCATGAATTTCACACCATTAGTAGGAAAAAAGTTACTAACCTATTTAGTAACTGTTGTTCTTCAAGATGTCTTGCACATGTCCGCTCCACTCATGGTGTCTGTACACCCAGTACACAGCAGTCAGAAAATTATTCCCTCAGAAGTACCTGTTGGGAGGCTCACGCGCCCTCTGCTGCTGCGTGCCACTGCATGCAGATATAAAGGGCAGAGCCCCCCATAGCCACCCTCAATTCCTTCTTTCCAGAACTCTGATGTAGAAGGGCAGCTTGTAGAAAGGACATGTGCAACACATTTCAAAGAACAACAGTTACAGAACAGGTTAGTCACCGTTTGTTCTTCTTTGAGTAATTGTACACATGCATCCCAGTCTTGGTGACTCACAAGCCATGAAAACAGGAGGTGGGATCAGTCCATTTAAATAAAGATTGAAGATCAACTTGTCCAACTCCAGCCTCAACTCTGGAATCTTGAGCAACAGTATAATGGGAGGTAAATGTATGGATTGAAAACCAGGCTGCTGCTCTACAAATATCCACAGTTGGTGCACGTGCCAAAAAAGGCATTGAGGCCAATGCCATCACATTGAATGAGCTGTGACTCTGCTTGGCAGGATGACATTAGTCAGGCCCTAGTGTATGCATATATAGGAGGCTATCCAGGATGATTTTTTTGGGGTGGAGACTGATTGTCCTATTCTGTCTGCCACCACTACAAAGAGGTGGGAGGACTTACAGGAGTGCCTGATTCTGTCCATGTGGAATGCCAGAGATCTTCTCATGTACTGGGTATGTAAACACTTTTCTTCTCTCCTCAAATGTGGCTTCTGGTAGAATGCAGGCAAATAAATTGGCTGGTTAATATGGAAAGAGAAAACCACTTTTCTTTGGAACAAACCTTGGAGGAAGGCACAAGTAAACTTTGTCCTTAAAGAATATCATATAGGGAGCCCCAGCATTCCTACCCTTCTTGCTGAGGTGATGGCCACCTAAAAGTGCTGCTTTCATTGACAGATGCAGCAGACAGTAAGTAGCCAAAAGGTCAAATGTAGAACCCTTAAGTCATGATAACACTGAGTTTAGATTCAACAGGGGAATGTGGTCTTGCACCTGAGAATACAATTTGAATAGACCTTTCAAAAACCTTATGGACTTGTGAGAAAAAATAGAGTGATTATCGACTTTAGGATGGAACACTGAAATAGTTTAATCACATATTCTGACAGCTAACAGCCAAACCTTAATGTTTCAGGGGCAACAAGTAGTCCAGGATATGCTGAATTGAAGAACAGGTTGGTGATACTCCATACTGGCTAGACCAGATGGAAAAACATCTCCACTTTGAGACGTAAGTAGCTCTTGTAGGAAGCTTTCTACTATTTAACCCCTGTTAACTTCTTTTGAGCAAGACCACTCTCTATTATCTAGCCATGGAGCATCCATGCAGTTAAGTGAAGTGATTGTAGGCTTGGGTGGAGTAGGCAACCATGATCTTGCAAGATTAGGTCCAAGTTCAGCAGAAGTGAGATTGGAGGTTTCACTGACTGTGCCAGGAATGTGAACAACCAGTGCTGATGGGCCTACACAGGGACTAATATTATGACTCTGGTCTAGTGCCATCTTATCTTTAATAATACTTTGTGAATGAAAAGAACTGGGGGAAAAGCTTAGAGGAGACTGCCTGACCATCTGTCAGAGAACTCAGGATGTGACCTCGTAGGGAACAGAACTACTGATACTTTCTGTTGGTCCTTGTCACAAATAGGCCTACTTGGGGAAACCCCCACCTGTGGTGGCTGTATCTATCCATATCTGGAAAAAAGACCACTCCTGGTAACTTGTAAATGATTTGCTCAGGTGGTCTGCTAGACAGGGACATCTTTTGTGGGCCCCAGTGCCCAGACCATGGCCCTGTACCCTGCTCCACTCTGGGGTCCCATCCCCACTCAGCCTCTTCCCACTATGGCCTCATTCTCACTGCTCCCCAATTCCCTGCCCCACCCAGCATCTTCCCCCCGAGGACCCTCCCATCTCTCTCACAGGGAAAGGGGATGGAAAGGAGTGAGTAGTGTGTGTGGCCTTGGGGGGGGAAGAGGCCAAGTGGGGGTAGGGCCTCAGGGCGGAGTCAGTCTGGGCACTGGGGATGGAGCCACAGTCCAGGCACTGGGGCCCCTTCTGAGTGTGGGCCCGGTGCATGGTACCATTGGTGTCATTGTGAATCTGGTACTTCTGCTAGATCATTTTGGAATCTAAGTAGGTAAGAAGCTTCTAGATATAAGTTGGCAATGCAGAGCTCCCAGAGCAGACTTGTGTTTGGACTGAGTAGAAAAAATCAGGGTCCTCCCTGCTTGTTGAGATAGAATTTGATTTGCACTAGAAACACTTGGCATGTCAAATGGATTTCAGCTCTCTGACACTGATGTATAAAGCTAAGTCCTCCAAGGACTTAGATCTGAGTCTGTAGAGAACCCAGATGGGCCCCACAGCTAAAGGCAGATGCGTCCATCACTAACATGAGCATCTGTTGCGTGTGGGCAAAGGGAACTCCCATACATACATTATCCATCATTCTAGGGAGTCATGGACACAAGAAGGCATGCCCCACCACGTCTAGATGATGCCAGCTTGGTGAGTAAACTGATGCCAGCCAATCCTTTAGAACCCTAAGGCACAGTTTGGCAACTTGAACCACATAAGTGCAGTAGGCATACATCCAAAGAGCCTCAAATACTTTCATACTGTTGTGCTGGGTGAGCTTTCCTATCTCCCAATTGATTGAATTGCCTAAAATCTCAAGTCCAGAAGCAAAGCTCTAGCTTGAGTTGAGTCGAGTAAGCCCCAATAAACTCTATCTTCTGGACCAGGGAGAGGAGAGACGTCTCTGCACTGTCTAGCAGTCCCAAAGCATTGAATGTTGACTACTTTAGGGATACCCAATCCAGAGTACCTGCCTCTTGCATCAGCCCTCGACAAGCCAGTTGTACAGATAGAGGTAACCTTGAACCTCTGATCTTCTGAGGAATTGACCTACTACTGCCACAACTTTTGGAAAACCCCCGAGAATCGCTGGCAGGCTAAATGGTAGTATATTGAATTGGTACTGATTTTGACTTACCCAGAAATCTGAGCTACTTCCTGTGAGCTTGGTTGATTACCACATGGAAGTAGGCATATTTTATATCAAGGGCAGCATCCCAATCCCCCAGGATCCAAAGAGGGATAGTGGAAACTAGGGTGACCATTCAAAACTATCTTTTTTTAAGAAGTTGTTGAGTTGACACAAGTCTAAAATTGGTCTGAACCCCCCCTTTGCTTTTGGAATTAGGAAATAGTGGAAATAAAACCCTTTCTCTCTGAGACAGCATGGACCCTCCTGTAAAGAGAAGAGAGACTGTACCTTTTGGATGAGGAGCTCCCTTTAAGAGTGGTCCCTGAAAGGGATGGAAAGGAAGAGTGGGAGGAAGGTGTAGAAACAAACTGTAGAGTTTATCCCTACACCAGAGTGCTCAGGGCCCTTGGTCTGAAGTAATTCGTGACCCAGCACCAGGGAAATGGGACAGACTCTTTGTAAAGATGGGGGAATTTGTGTCTGGAGAGAGAGACACTGGTATGGTGTCCTCAACAGGCCCATCAGAGTGACTGTTTGGCACTTCCTAGGTGTCTTGAAGGTCCCAAAGTTGGAACTGAAGTAGCAGAAGGGGAAGTCCTGAGCCTACAATGCATTGACTTCTTTACTGAAATGTTATGACAAAGAGGTAGAGCAGAAAATGGTGCATCTTCTGAGGTCAATAGTGCTTTCTGACTGGGGCAGGCATGTGCAAACCCAAGGACTTTAAAGTGGCTCTTGTATCATTAAGCACATCACACTTACTGTCCTTCTGGTCTGAGAACAGAGAAGGACACTCAAAAAGGAAAGTTCTGTATAGTATTCTGGACTTCATAGGGGAAACCAGAAGACTGTAACCATGAGGATCTGTGCATGGCCATAGTGGAAGCCATGGCTCTAGCTGCTGAGTCTTCTACATTCAGCACAGCATGCAGTGATGTTCTTGCTACTTGTCTGCCCTTGTTCATCAGAGAAGAGAACTCTTGCCTAGGATTCTCAGGAAGTAGTTCTTTGAACTTTTCTATGGACTCCCATAATTTAAAATCATACTGTCCCAGCAGAGCCTGATGGTGGCAATTCAAAGTTGCAGTCCCTCAACTGAATAAATCTTTCTGCCAATCTCCAATCTCTTTTTGTCTTCTGATTTGGGAGTGGCAGCCTGATGCCCTCTCACTATCTCTCATTAGCTGATGGAACAACTAACAACCTTGGAGGTGGATGGGAGTAAAGATATTCAAAGCCCTGGGAGGGCCCATAGTACTTTCCCTCTGTTTGCTTTGAGATGTGAGGCAATGAAAACGGCGTCTGCCATAGTGTCTCTGTAGGCTCTTATATTGCCTCAGTAATTGGTAGTGCCATGCTAGAGGGACTTTCCATTAATAAATGTCAATTGGGCAATGTTAGCACTCCCTGGCCTCCTGGACCTGAATGCCCATGTCTGAATCCACCCTCTTTAACAATTCCTGATAAGCTTTACAATCAGCAGGAGATAGTGAAGTTGCCTGAAAGGAAAACACCTCATCCTAAAAGGAAAAGGAGGAAGCCAAGACTGGAAATGGTTGACTCTCTGTCACAGGCTATTCCTCTGCTTCCAGAACCTGTTCTTGATGCTTGGCACTGGGCCTAGTACTGGACACAAGAGACACGGCAGCTTGGTGTGTAGATTCCCCCCACCCCCACCTAGAATACTGTGCTTAGCAGTCATGGCAAAGGGAAAATATAGAAGCTGGGGAAAAACTCCACAAGTTCCAAAAAGGCCAGAGATATGTGGCTGGATCCCAGTAATTCCTGGCTACATTCCAATGGCAGCTCCCATTGTGAGTTTGTGATGGTAAGTGGAGAAGAAAACTCTGCAAAGGGACTGGCTGATTCTGGTCTGGGGTTGAGATATAAGATCCCACCTCCAAGTCTGATGATGAAGGTTCCCCTTCCTCCAACTATGGAGGAAATGCTCCAGTTGGTGTTGGGGCCAGCACCAAGAACCTGGTGATGCGTGGTGTGTCGCCATCATTGCTGGCTTCCCCTCAGGCGGTACCATCAGACTGACCGTCCGGGAAGAAGGCAGCTGGAGTGGTACCACTAGTTCCACTGTTAGTGTTGATGCCGGGTGGGGAAATGGTGCCGAGGAATCTGAACCCTGCTCTGCTGGTGACATTAGCACCAAAAAGACGAGAAATTCCTTGTTGCTGTAAACACCTTCAGGATCCTCAGCATGAAGATTTTATCTTGCTGCTGTGCCAATGATGTTGACAGTGCCACTTCTGGCACCAGGCATAATGGTGCCCTCTCTGGTACTGGAGCCAACTGAGGCACTGATTTGGAGGAGGAGTGTTTAGATTTCAGATGCACTCTACTTGACTACTTCTCACCCTCTTACCAGACGTGGAAGGTGGAGATATTCCCCTGGTCAGAGCCTCATTTCTTCCTTGGGACGGGTGAAGGAGATCGGTGCTGGGACTCTGACAATGCTGGAGGCATGGGCTTCTCCCTGAAGTTGCAGCAGTCAGAGAGTTGGTCCTAATGGGGATCTCAGTGCTGCCTCCATCAGCAGGAATTTCAACCTCTCCTGCTTCTCCTTCTTTGATCTAGACTTGAGTTCCAGGCAAATCCTGGTTTCACATACACTTCACCCAGGCACTTAAGACAACTATTGTAAGGGTTGCTCACCAGCACAGGCTTTGAGCAAGAAACACACGGCTTAAAGCTCAGTGACAGGGCATGCCTCAGTGTAAGCAGCAGAACCCCAAAATGGGAAAAAACGGAAAAATCAATTCTTTTAAACCGAACAACTAAAACGTACTAACTGTAATAAACTACTAAACTACCTATATTATATGAAGAGCCAAAAGAAACTGTTCTGGCAATGAACAAGCTTTCCAGTGACCATCACGGTAGGTAAGAAGAAACTGAGGGGGGCTAGAGGCAGCTCTACCTTTTATACCCGCATGCTGTGGTGTGAAGCAGCAGAGGGTACTCGGGTCACCCAACAGGTACTGCTGAAGGGAAAAGCTTCTGACCATCATACTCTGGGTGCACAGACACCAAGAATGGCATGCACATGGGCATCACTTAAAGAAGAAATGTGTTATTTTTATTCCAGATGAAGTGTGTGTGGTCAACAGTGAAGTTTCTGATGGAGTCTGGTTAAATTGGAAAGAATAACTCACATTCCAACATACGTCAATCTTCAAGCCACACATCCAGATATTTTTTCACCATACACTGTGTCTCATTTTGAACCCAATCACATTGAACTTCTCTTTGAGCACCAAGCCTCAAAAAGTTCATGCTTCCTCAAAATGCCAATACCAGTTTCTATACAGATTTAATGTGATCCATTATGTGTAGCCCTTGAACTTTAAGCTAAAATGATTACAAGGAAGATTTTGTGCCTTGCACAGAGCTTATTTATGCACCATGCAGAGTCAGCTGTCTAATAAAGTGAGTGATGTTATGAGCCCAAAGTACATCAACAAACAAATATTCCCTTAGGCTTTCCCCCCCCCCCCCCCCCCAAGAGTGTGCATTCTGAAGAATGGGATAATTTTGTTTAGCAAAGGCCAGCAAAATTCAGCCTCTTTTCATGAATCACTGCTCTGCTTGCCACAGCAAGGATCCATAGCCCTCATTCTGTAAATACAAAAAGACATTTTACATGAGTTTTAATTATGTAGATGATAACTAAAGATGTTCCATCTCCTTCCATCTCCTGGATGTGTAAGCATTTGGAAAGAACGAATGGGAAATCATTTAAATCCTACTTGAGACAAAAGATTTAAAAACATCCTTATTGATGTATATGTCAACAGGAGAAACTACAATTCTACACTGTGGTGTACAGAACAATGATGTACAGTAGGTACCATTAATGCATGTTCTTTTTGCTACTTTATGTTGATTCTGTATTCCCCATGTGTCCTGTTTTAAAAATAGCATGATACCTGCAGGGTAAATATAGGCATGTAACTACAAGTACAGTGGGCAATATTAAATCTGGAAGTTTACCCCACCATGGTATTTATCTTTACCATTGTCTTCACAGTATTCTTGATACACAGAGTGAAAAATATTGTGGTACATGTAACTACTGCGGTATCTGGCACCTACATGTAATCTGGTGTGAGAAATGTTTTTACTTACACCATGTTTGTAACTCTGATTCTGAAAAGGGCTTACATTTTCAAAGTGGTACCTGAGGCTAGGTGGTAGTCATTGGTGTTACTGAGAGTTGCACACTGCAAATATAGATGCTTTGGGTAGGGAGAATCTGATCTCAGTTACATAGGTGTTACTTCACTACCCTTGTGTCACTACAGGTTTACAACAATGTAACTGAATAACTGTCTCAGTAGTGTACTACAGTCAAGTAGGAAAGCAGCATTAGATGGCATCTTGCCTGTCTCCATTTCAGAGCTGCTTTATGGGTTTATTAGCCCTAGAAAGGGAAACAAGTACATTCTAATTTACTTTCTTAATTTGACTATATAGAAGACTTCCTTCAAATGAGGCATATTTAAATAAATATTTTGAACCAAATTCTGGTTGTAGTTACCCTGGAGGAAATCTGGAATAACTACACTAAAGACAATAATTATTCATGGTAGAATAAGAGAGCACAATTTGGATCTAATCTTTAAAGAAATTAACAGTTCCTTTTCCATCTTTTTTTCCTACCTGCACAATATTTTGATCAGTTATCCCAAATAAATCCAAAAATGGCTTCCTGAGTAGCTATTTTCCCTACAGATTAAAAGAGTTCAAAACAATGTTAACGAGCATATTCAAAGTTTATTGTCATCTTAAAAATGTGTGTAGTTTCCCTACAAATGTTTAATCTGTTTGTAAGCATTTTTGAGATAAATACATTTCGAAGAATCTATTTTTCTGTGCCCAGTTGCTCATTAAAGCTCACTTTATTTGTCCTGAATTAATACTACTGTATTGTGCTCTAATTCGTGAAACTCAAACTTGGCTTTGTTCACCATCCAGATGTCCTCTTTCTTTATAAATATATTCACAACAGATGCACTTATGCCTAGAATTAGATTACAGATGGACCCAAATCAGGACACTTAATCTGGACCCCTTTGAACTTTCTGGAAGTTAGATTGGATCCAATCCAAACTTTATGACCCGTTCCTTCCATAAGAAGCATGTGAACTGGAGCATCAGCACTGAAACCCCAGCAACTTTGAAGAAGTTTGGCTCCAATCCATCTCTAAATCAGAAACAGCTGCACGAAAGTGAAAGTGGCTTCTCTAAAGGAAAGTGGTAATTAGTGTTGCCAACTCACAATTTTATTATAAATCTCATGGTATTTGGTGATTTTCTTAAAGATGCTGCACCTTAAATCAATGGAGTCAATATTGCCTAGAGGATAGGGCACTGAACTGGAACTTAGGAAATCTGGGTTCTATTCCTGCTTCTGCAACTGGCCTGCTGGGTAACCTTGGGAAAGTCATTTCACCTATCCGTGCCTCAGTTTCCCCATCTGTAAAATGGAGAGTATGATACTCACTTCCCTTTGTAAATAGCTTTGAGCTCTACTGATGAAAAGTGACATATAAGCACTAGATATTATATCAGCTTTCATTTTTCAAATTAAAGCAAGTTTTTAGCCCTCATACTTGCAGGGAAAAACCTCAGTGTCCCCTGAAGGCTCAAAAAGCAAAAGGGAAATAAAGAATGCTCCTCTTCCCCCATGACACACAGACCTTTCTGTAATGATTTTTAAGTCATGATAGAACTGACTGACATTTTTTAATGCCCCAGGTTGACAATACTGAATGTGTCTCACCCTATTACAGTTCTTCGAAGAGTACTTCATTTGCTAGAAAAGTTGTCACTGAGTAACATCACGTACCCTCCATTCCACCACCTAGAACTAAATACTATATTCTCCCCTCCATACTAGAGAAATGCAAAACCAATTTGATTTTCTAGAAACCTGAACAGATTCAATCATAATGAAATCCTAATACAAGAAGTAGTACTGAGCCATCTTTCCTGAAAAAAACTTGACTCCTGCTTGCTTATTAAACATCACACATAGGGCCACCTACTTCGCCAGCCTCGCTTTAGAGGTAGGTACTTAAGGGGTTAATTTAGATGGCCTCATTATACCTGAAAATAATGTTCACTCACTTGTTTGGAATAAAGCTCTTACCTATGTTGGAAACACATACACTCCTTGCTCTTACATGCATCACAATACAACACTGTCAAGGTTCCTCCCCCACTCTGAACTCTAGGGTACAGACGTGGGGACCTGCATGAAAACCTCCTAAGCTTACTTTCACCAGCTTAGGTTAAAACTTCCCCAAGGTACAAATCAATTTCATCCTTGGTCCCTGGATCTCCACTGCCACCACCAAACTCTAACTGGGTTTATTGGGAAATGTAGTTTGGACACGTCTTTCCCCCCAAAATCCTCCCAACCCTTGCACCCCACTTCCTGGGAAAGGTTTGGTAAAAATCCTCACCAATTTGCATAGGTGACCACAGACCCAAACCCTTGGATCTGAGAACAATGAAAAGTATTCAGTTTTCTTACAAAAAGACTTTTGATAGAAGTAAATAGAAATAAAGGAATCACCTCTGTAAAATCAGGATGGTAGATACCTTACAGGGTAATTAGATTCAAAACATAGAGAATCCCTCTAGGCAAAACCTTAAGTTACAAAAAAGACACACAGACAGGAATAGTCATTCTATTCAGCACAATTCTTTTCTCAGCCATTTAAAGAAATCATAATCTAACACATACCTAGCTAGATTACTTACTAAAATTCTAAGACTCCATTCCTGGTCTATCCCCGGCAAAAGCAGCATACAGACAGACACAGACCCCTTGTTTCTCTCCCTCCTCCCAGCTTTTTTAAGTATCTTGTCTCCTCATTGGTCATTTTGGTCAGGTGCCAGTGAGGTTACCTTTAGCTTCTTAACCCTTTACAGGTGAGAGGATTTTTCCTCTGGCCAGGAGGGATTTCAAAGGGGTTTACCCTTCCCTTTATATTTATGACAAACACGATGTTAGAAGTGACTGGATTCCACCTTCACAGAGGAGGAATTGTTTTCTTCATCCCAAGCCCTGGAGAAGGCCCCAAAAGAGGAATCCATAGAAAGGAGAGAAGGGCTGAGAGGACAAGAAAAGCCCTAGACCAGCATAGGGGCAAAGAAAAAATAAACTCCATTAGGAAGAATCTACAGAGAAAAGATCCTCTGGCTCTATAGCAAAGCAGCTGCAGTGAGGAATAGAGCTGTGTGAAGAACTGATTTTTCAGTTCACTGGCTGTAGTAAAAAAAAAGGAGAAAAAAGCTTTTCTCAAGTTGAACTAAATATTTTATTTCATTTTTGAGGTTTTTAAATTGCTTATTTAAAAAAAATAATATTTAAATATATTTTGAAATGAAAAGACATTTCTAATAAAAAATCAAAACATTTCATCTCAAAATATTTCAAATTTTTAGATTGTTTTTAACAAAAACAATCTGATGAATTTAATACGCATTTGCAAAATGTTGCGATCAACCTGAATCTACATTTTTCATCATAAAAGAGTATTGGCCAAAACTTTCCACCCAGCTCTAGCAAGAAGGCCTAGAAAAGAATGTGCCAATCCTCAGAGAAGAAAAACGACACCCCAAACTTAAAGGTCCAGAAGCAGTAAAGGAGGGGGTGTAATAAAACAGGGTTTGCAAAGGAACAAAAAGATAATGGAAATAATTTTCTCCATAATGCCCCATATGCTTTTAGCTTTGCTTTTTAATCACACTGGTGTTAATGGATTGCCCATTTTTAGCAGTTGCTTTTGGCATCTGCACTTAATAACTAAAGTGGGGAATTCCAAGTCAGTTTCTTCATAAATACTATGGGAGATAAAACAACAAATTCTGATGAGAACTAGCCTAAGCGCAAGTTTAGTGAGATGGAGCGGCCTCCCTCTGGACTTGAGAGCGAGGGATAATGATAATGCAGTCCTGTTCCATTCCTCTTTGCAAGAAATTTTTCGTATTTGTGATTTGGCTAATTTACGGATTTATTTCAGTGGCCACATTATTTCCTCAAACCTAAAGATTGTTACAAATGCCAAACAATATAGATGATGCTGGGAAGCAAGATCTCGCCCTTAAAAGCACATCAAGGTAGGTAGTTGCACTAAATAGGGACAGGCCACCGAGTTTAGGCTTAATTCTGTTATCACCAGTGTAAATCAGGAGTAACTTCTGAGGTTAGTGGTGTTACACTGACCTAAATGTGGGCCAACTAAGAAGAAACTCAGGTCAGGATTGTCAGTCTAGAGCCAAACTTGCCCCAAATTCAGGAGTATTTGGATCCAGGGTTTTGATCCAGGCCTATCTCCAGAGCTCATGTTTGAAATACAAGGCCAAGCGTTTTTTTTTCCTCCATGCTGCATATTCGCCATTTAGCTGATGCTTGTGGTATCTATGTGTGTATGTGACTACAGATTGTTAAAGTTTATCTACCTGGTCTGTTTTCTGTTCAATATAATTGCTATTTCATCAGTTCTTTTTAACTAACTTTCTATTTCTCTTCTGGCAGGAAGACTCTCTTTACCTTCAGGGTGACTGACTAAATGGCTGAAGTTAGTCAGCCGTGTAAACTGCAATGTTTGAGCTTGGCAAGAGAACCATGGGAAATAAAAACAACAAAACAAAACACAGCACAACAACCCAGTGACTATTATGGGATGTTTTGTTTCCAACAGGAATGTGAATTAAATGCTTATCAAAAATGCAAAACCCAACCATAAGGATGGAAACTAAAGATGTACTACAATGCAAGTTGGTGCTAAACTTTAAATATATCTATATCTATAGAGAGAGAGAGATATCTTTAACTCTTCCATTGCTCTTCTATAACAATTCATCAACTATGTATCTTATTCACAATGACTTGTACAGATATTGACAAGCAGTCAGCCATTTCAATGCCATTATGTCTGTTATATTCAGTACAGAGTGAAAAACCATGTTAATTGCCTCTCCTGTATCTTGCAGAACATTAATTTCCTTCTGTTGAACAGTTCTGTAATGGTATTAGTACTATCAGCACCAAAGTCTTTCACCTTATCACTGAAGCTGCAGTTTCACATTGCATATTGTCTGTGTGATGGGATCTGAAAGCTGATAACTGACACTATCGGAAAGATACAATACCTAATTGAGCGTGCTCAACAGGGAGGAATGTAATTTACCTTGTTTTTAAAGTGCTGACTAATAGACAATGTCTATTGTTATTTTTTATTTCTTTGGTGACTATTAGGCACTTCCCAACATTTTAAATATGGCACTAGAACTAAAAGCTTTTCAGCACAATACTTTGATTCATCACATTTCCAGTTACACATTTTCCAATGAGTCCTGAACAAAAGTAAAGGCACTGTACCCAACCATGTTGTATAGCAAGACATCATACAAAGAATCAAATTCAGCCCCTGGGTGTAAGCACCTTCAACTCCCATTGACTTAAATAGAACTACTCATACTTCAGGGCTACATGAGTCCACAGTTTCATCTATCTGAATAGTTGCTACGATTATATTTAAAAGAAATCAAACTACACGGACAGTGTTAATGGAAACATCTTTTGTAAGCAAAGAAAACATTTCCCATTGTATTATAAGTTACAATGTCCATGATAGCAAATATGAGATTGGAACATGTCACAATAATCAGTCAGAAAATTCAGCACAATAAACAATGCTGCAGCTGAAGTGTAAATTACAAGGACATGGAAAGCAACAGATCAGGTTACTTTTCTGCTTTGCTTGTGAAAACAGGAAGTTAATACCTTGTGAATTAAGTATTAAAAGAAGCTACATATTGTACCACTCAGAGTGAGTGATGCAAGGATGAAGTATCTAGAAAAAAATTCAACACATTTGCTTAAAAAGACCCCGGCCTACTGGAGTCCAAAATGACTTATGAAAGGACTCAAAGGCAATACAGATTTTGAAAACTTAGTGGATAAGACAGCTTGTGAATTCTACTATGGAAGTGCCATAGCAGCTCCATAGTTTCACATCAAGTTTTTCACTCTACACAGACATTTTAGAAGACATAGAGCTGAGATCATTCGTCTCTGCTTCTCAAGAGAATTAGCTACAATCTAAGAGTGCTTTTGAAATGTAGTCCAACAAAAGTTCACACTACAAACTAACCTAGAAATCACAAACACAATGATCACTCTCTGACAAGGTGCATGCAGCAGGAAGAAAATACTGTGATTTCTGGTCATTAAAATAGGCATTCTTGACTACTGGTGAAATATTAACTTTCATGTTTAATTCCAAGTCAAAAATAGATCCTCACCAAACTTTAAACTTTATTAATCTGTTTGGAATAAGTTTAATTATTTCTAGGGCCTCCACTGCACAGAAAGAATGCTCAATATGTTTTCTGTACATCATAAAAATACCTACATCTTGTCCATTAGGAGTTTCAAACAAATTACTCACCACCACCCTGCAATTCTGGCCAAGACAGAATTGCCCAGATTGGACATGGTGGCTATATAAGACCTGGTTATTCTCACTGCATAGACCTTGGTGCCAATTCTTGAGGTGGCTTCATATACACATTGAACAGTATGATGACTAAACAGAACCCTGTAGGACACCATATGCAATGGTCATTGGACTAGGTGAGTATTATTCATTACCACTCTCTGAAACATATATATTTTCTCATATATATATATGAGAAATTAATCACTGAGGTGATCGGTCCCATTCACTTTTGTTAGATCATGCAGTTGACTGAGGAACAACTTGCAATCAATTTTATTAAAAACAGTTGGTTGAAAATAACATTGGAAAGCTGTCTGGCATTCACCCCAATATCCATAATGCACACGAATGACAAAACATGCCACATCCCCACACCAGGATCCTCCTCGTCGTCCTCCTCCTTACCATCAACATCATCATGGCAAAACCCAGAAGGATGTAGTCTCTTTGAAAATTGACCACCACCCAGACTTATCTCTGGCTAGATCTTTAAGGTAGTCTAGCTGTTACGTTCGTATTCAGTTATGTTTGACATTGGCAATCTTATTTTTCTCATCCATGTGATTGGTGGCCATGTAGCAGCATTTCTTGGTAAACATGCTTCAGAATTTCTTGGTCTTCCATTCTAATATGTCGATACCACCAAAGAAAGCCACCAAACCTAAACCAGTGCTGATAGAGGTGGTTAGTGGGTTCTGCTTTGAATATCCTAATTTCTGATCCCTGCCTTCTACTTAATATGGAGCAACTGACAACGATAACAAGAATTAAAAACCCACACCAAGTTGAAAGATGTGATAAAATCATACATTGTCCAGAAAGCCCTGGAGCCACTTAGTCACAAGTTTCTTGATTATTTTTCTCTAAATAGAAGGCTAGTTCCTCAATGTCAAGAGAGTTTCCTGAACAGAGATTCAATTACAACATATGTCAGCCCAACTGGCACTTTACCCTTCAGAGAAAGTTTTGGTAGTGTAGAAGAAATTATATATTATAGCTGAAATTCAGGCAAAATGTATGGAACTAACAAGATGTGTAATTAACTTTACAACTCAGACTCTTCACTTTTTGTCCAATCTGTCCATTCTCTATGAAGTGGGTAAGCTTATGGTATGTGCATTCCCATGCTCTCCTATACCCCTGGGCCAGCTGTTCATTGTGCAACTCCCCAACCATAAGTAAATATAGTGTGAGGGCTTACATCAGCTGCTAATGTTGCCAAAAAGCAGATATAGTAGCTGAGGATTGTAGTGAAGCTGTGGACACAGTCTTTCCCCCCCCCAGCCACCTTCACTCCACACTTGCCACAGAGAGCAGAATCGTGCATGAGTTAGTATGCTCTTTTTTGTAAAAGAGGATCCACTGGTACTTTGATTATCCTCCTATGGTCAGTGTAGTAAGGCAGAGTAGCCTCCCTCCAAGCCTGAGATTGAGGGACCACATCACTTCCCCTCGTGGGCTGAGCCGAACTAGCCCCCCCCATCCTGGAAGTGCAGGGGCAGGACAGGAAGTATAAAGAGAGAGCCCTACAGCTCAACTGGGATTATGCTGCGGAAGGAGACAGATATCTTGAGCCCTCCACATGGACTCTGGCCAGTCACTGAACTCTACCACGCCCTGCCACTAAGGAGACCAAGAGTAGAGGAGTTACTGGGACTGCCATCAGCAGTCTAGACCGAAGTGACTGAGTACTCGCTGATGATGTAGCCCTGCTGATGGAAGGCGATAGGAGGTAGTCCACAGGAACTAGACTTTGGTCAAGTTGTGCTGCTGGGAAGCAGGGCAGTGGAGTTTGCCTTTCCCACTGACCAAGTGGCAGGACCATCCACCACTAGCTGGGCCCTGGGTGGGACCTGCTGGAGTAGGGTGGCCCTGGGTCCTCCTACCCCCTTCGCTGCCAATCCCACAGATGGGGATGCGCTGCACACTTTCCTTAGGTCTGAAGGCCTGTGATCTTGCTTATTGCTCTGTCCCACCCAGAGGGTCAGATCCCAAACTGTGTCTGCTGTCTGCCCTAACCAGGAGGTTTGATCTTACCCGAGATTGATAATTGTTTGTTGCCTGACACAACAAGACAGACTGTCCTCTCTCTGAGCCTGAGGGGCTACTATAGTCAGGTATGTGAGAGACCAACCATTGTAGTGCAAAGCAGCTTCAGCAGATGAAGGATCTGAGGTAAAATAAGGTTGACCATGAACTGTTAGTGAACCACTCTGAACCAGCAACAATAGAGAAAAGATTTTTGGATGGAATTGTTAATACTCTGCTTAGCCAAATTTGTATGGGGAATTTTTGTTGATTAGAATATATTTACCATCTTGCAATAAAGCCAGCACACATCTAGGGTCACTTCACAGGGGAAAGTTAGAATTTTCTTTGCTTTCCATCTGTGCTGGTTTGCAAGTCCCATGTTTTGTTTTGAAATGAATGAACCCCAAAACAGAAATCAAAAGTTAAAACTACTGCATTTCACCTGTCAGATGCAAAATCATAAATCTCTCACAAACTATAAAATGTCTCCGTTTCACTTTGACCCAGGTACAGGTTTGCTAAGAGGATCTGCAAAACTTAGCAAATATTTCGAAACAAATGTGATCTCAGTTTGCTACAAAATCAGAAAGTAGAAAGTCCTTGGGTTTTGCAATCAATATTCACACAGCTTCAATGACCACCTCTATGGAAAAGTAAGACAGAAAGCCTGAGAGCCACCAATTCCTGTCCCCTTGCAATATCAGCATATTAATTGGGTAGGATAGGGCCTTAACTGATCCTAACAGATAAGCCGTGCTCAGTGCTACAGATGAAGGGGGAAAACCCTTTAAGAGCCTTGACAACATGTCCTGGAGGAAAATATCTGACCTCTATGATCTGTTGATCAGCTCAACTTGTACATGTGAGTGAGAATAACTCATACATAACTGAAATAAAGAGTAAAAGAGTAAATTAATGAATAATCACTACCTCCAGTTACCATTGGCATCCAGGGTAACTGCATTTTCTTCCTTGAATCTTGGTATAGTTGATTATGCAGAAGAAAGAAAAACACCAACCAAAAAAGACCCTTTCCTGTATTTAACTCTAAATGATGGGAGGGAGGGTAATTTTTTTTCCCAGTGATGTTCGCACTGCATGAAATATGTTTTCGGACCTCAGTTTTAGGTTTGCTAGGGAATGACAATTTGCTAAACAAAATGCTTCCTTCCTCCAAATTGTTCCACAAAATGTCAATGGGATCTTAAACAATATTCAGTTTGTGCTTATTATCATAAAATATATGTGGGGTTTCTCTGCTTATTATTTGTATTACAATAGCTCCTAGAGACTTCAACTGATTGGGGCCCCACTGTTCTAGGTGCCATACGAACACTTAGTGAGAGAGAGTTCCTGCCACAAACACCCAAAGTACTTATAGTCTAGATAGGCAAGAAAAAGTGTGGGAGTGGAAATAGAAGCAGATCAATGTCCAAGGTCACACAGCTGGTCAGTGGCAGACCTGGAACAGAACCCCGAGTTCCTGAATCCCAATGCACCCTGTCCACTATGCCACACTACTTCCCATATATTTTCATGTAAGGTCTGGCATTCTGGACTAATCGGTGGTTCAGAGTTCTGAGCAGAGGACGAACTAATTCTTCCTGAGTCCCCATACCACTTCTAACAACATCAGTGGCTTTGGGCAAGTTTTAATTAACTCAGCTGCTTAAAGCGAGAATGGGACTGAAATCCTTGTATTGGTTTTGTGACCACATGACCAATGAGGTCTTGCAAAAACCATTACAACTTCCACTTTTGCCCTTCTCTTCAGATATTCATTCTGCATAATGATGGAACATACAATAGCACTACGTCTTGGTCAGGAAGACATTAATTTAAACTAAGTGGCCCAAATGTATCCCTGATCTATTTCCATTGACTTGAACAGGGTTCTATCAGACAAACTGGGCCCAATCTCCTTAAAAAGCTTTCTGACTTTGAATATAAATGCGCTGTTGAAACATACATAAGGCCAGAACCTCAGATGATGAAAATCAACTTAGTTTCAATGACATGAGTGGATCCATGCAGATTTAATCCATTGTCTTTAAAATTCTGTGTCTATTTGGCAACTCCATATGATTTCAGAGATTTTTGTTAGCATCTTACTGGTAGTTGCCCTGTTTACCTTTCAAAACTTGAAGGCAACACTAATTAGTTCTGAATCTGAACTGATTAAGATATGCTCTAGTTATTCTAGTATCACTTCCTATTGATCAAGAAATCAAAGGTAATGATGTGCATTCCAGCTGTCAGATGGTATATTTAAGCACCCTCTCTTATACATATAGATATTAATTAAACTATTTCCCCCATTTTATAGTGCTTCATTTTGTATCGTATTTTGTAATTATCTTATTTCCTCCTTCACTGATTTTTGCCTTTGAGGTGCTAAGGAACACCAAACATTTACAATAAGTACTCAGCTCCCCCAGCTATGCTGGTTTCAAATGGCTTTTATAAATTCCTGAGAGCCAAATTGTGCTATGAAAGCACAGGTTAGTTTTGGTGTAGTGCAGCTTCACACCACCCAGTATGCAAAGAACTCAGTGCCTTCCAGATCTCCATAGAGCATGGAGGAAACATGGTTGCTGAATGTCCCACCAAGATAGTGCAGAATATTACTTCCTCTGCAGACACAAGGGGCCTGGGGTCATATTCTCTCTACCCAGTCTTTGCACTCCAGGGATTGCTAGCAGGAAGCAGTTCCTGTGCTGAACAAAACATATGGACTGCAGTGGTTCCTGGTTTAAGTCATTTGGTGGGAAATAAGTCTCCTTGTTCTTTTCTCCCTTGTGCATGCACACAAAGACCAATCATGATCTGACCCTCTATTTGCCCCCTTCTCTGATCAGTGTCACTCAGATCTTAAAAGCCATATAAGTGACAAGTTTTGCATGTGGTGGCATACAATTTGCGGCGAAGGGGTTAATTGCCATGTTGAGCTATAACAAATAGGTGTTCAAATAAGTCAGATATATATAAAAACAATTATTAATCTTTATCTGTACTTATTGCTAAGTGGAATATTACCAGAAGCCTGATGCAATTGCCACTGATGTATTTCCATTTACTTCAGTGGGTGTTGGAGCAGCCCCCAGAACCCAGCTTGCTCAGGGAGACAGTTACTTAGGAAAATGCTTACCCCTTTAGTCTCAGGTATATTTAGAATGTGTTAACTGAAGTCTCCACTCTGCTTTAGGTAACTCATGGTTATATTATCATTTCCATTTCTCTTGTATCACCATCTCACCAAGTCATACCCATTCCATTATGGTTTCCAGCTCCAAAATGAAGTTTAGAAACCATTCAGCTTCATCCAAAAGATACCTGGGATATCATGCAGATGCCAGTTCTCTCCCATTAATTTCAATGGTACTTCATTCATAGATTCATAGATTCATAGATATTTAGGCCAGAAGGGACCATTATGATCATCTAGTCTGACCTCCTGCACAATGCAGGCCACAGAATTTCACCCACCACTCCTAAAAAAGACCTCACATCTATATCTGTGCTATTGAAGTCCCCAAATTGTAGTTTGAAGACCTCAAGGAGCAGAGAATCCTCCAGCAAGTGACCCGTGCCCCATGCTACAGAGGAAGGCGAAAAACCTCCAGGGCCTTCCAATCTGCCCTGGAGGAAAATTCCTTCCCGACCCCAAATATGGCGATCAGCTAAACCCTGAGCATATGGGCAAGATTCATCAGCCAGATACTACAGAAAATTCCTTCCCGGGTAACTTGGATCTTACCCCATCTAAAAACCCATCACAGGCCATTGGGCCTATTTACCATGAATATTTAATTACCAAAACCATGTTATCCCATCATACCATCTCCTCCATAAACTTATCGAGTTTAATCTTAAAGCAAGATAGATCTTTTGTCCCCACTACTTCCCTCGGAAGGCTATTCCAAAACTTCACTCCTCTGATGGTTAGAAACCTTCGTCTAATTTCTAATCTAAATTTCCTAGTGGCCAGTTTATATCCATTTGTTCTTGTGTCCACATTGGTACTGAGTTTAAATAATTCCTCTCCCTCTCTGGTATTTATCCCTCTGATATATTTATAGAGAGCAATCATATCTCCCCTCAACCTTCTTTTAGTTAGGCTAAACAAGCCAAGCTCCCTGAGTCTCCTTTCATAAGACAAGTTTTCCATTCCTCGGATCATCCTAGTAGCCCTTCTCTGTACCTGTTCCAGTTTGAATTCATCCTTCTTAAACATGGGAGACCAGAACTGCACACAGTATTCCAGGTGAGGTCTCACCAGTGCCTTATATAATGGTACTAAAACCTCCTTATCCCTACTGGAAATACCTCTCCTGATGCATCCCAAGATGACATTAGCTTTTTTCACAGCCATATCACATTGGCAGCTCATAGTCATCCTATGATCAACCAATACTCCAAGGTCCTTTTCCTCCTCCGTTACTTCTAGTTGATGCGTCCCTAGCTTATAACTAAAATTCTTGTTATTAATCCCTAAATGCATGACCTTACACTTCTCACTATTAAATTTCATCCTATTCCTATTACTCCAGTTTACAAGGTCATCCAGATCCTCCTGTAGGGTATCCCTGTCCTTCTCTAAATTAGCAATACCTCCCAGCTTTGTATCATCTGCAAACTTTATTAGCACATTCCCACTTTTTATGCCCAGGTCAGTAATAAAAAGATTAAATAAGATTGGTCCCAAAACCGATCCTTGAGGAACTCCACTGGTAACCTCCCTCCAACTTGACAGTTCACCTTTCAGTAGGACCCGTTGTAGTCTCCCCTTTAACCAATTCCCTATCCACCTTTCAATTTTCCTATTGATGCCCATCTTATCCAATTTAACTAATAATTCCCCATGTGGCACAGTATCAAACGCCTTACTAAAATCTAAGTAAATTAGATCCACTGCGTTTCCTTTATCTAAAAAATCTGTTACTCTCTCAAAGAAGGAGATCAGGTTGGTTTGGCACGATCTACCTTTTGTAAAACCATGTTGTAATTTGTCCCATTTACCATTGACTTCAATGTCCTTAACTACCTTCTCCTTCAAAATTTTTTCCAAGACCTTGCATACTACAGATGTCAAACTAACAGGCCTATAATTACTTGGATCACTTTTTTTCCCTTTCTTAAAAATAGGAACTATGTTAGCAATTCTCCAATCATACGGTACAACCCCTGAGTTTACAGATTCATTAAAAATTCTTGCTAATGGGCTTGCAATTTCTTGTGCCAATTCTTTTAATATTCTTGGATGAAGATTATCTGGGCCCCCCGATTTAGTCCCATTAAGCTGTTTGAGTTTCGCTTCTACCTCAGATATGGTGATGTCTACCTCCATATCCTCATTCCCATTTATCATGCTACCATTATCCCTAAGATCCTCTTTAGTCTTATTAAAGACTGAGGCAAAGTATTTGTTTAGATATTGGGCCATGCCTAGATTATCCTTGACCTCCACTCCATCCTCAGTTTTTAGCGGTCCCACTTCTTCTTTCTTTGTTTTCTTCCTATTTATATGACTATAGAACCTTTTACTATTAGTTTTAATTCCCTTTGCAAGGTCCAACTCTACTTGACTTTTAGCCTGTCTCACTTTATCCCTACATATTCTGACCTCAATAAGGTAGCTTTCCTTACTGATCCCTCCCTTCTTCCACTCCCTATATGCTTTCTGCTTTTTCTTAATTACCTCTCTAAGATGCTTGCTCATCCAGCTTGGTCTACAACTCCTGCCTATGAATTTTTTCCCCTTTCTTGGGATGCAGGCTTCCGATAGCTTCTGCAGCTTTAATTTAAAATAATCCCAGGCCTCCTCTACCTTTAAACCCATAAATTCTTCAGTCCAATCCACTTCCCTAACTAATTTCCTTAATTTTTGAAAGTCAGCCCTTTTGAAATCAAAAACCCTAGTTGCAGATTTATTTTTGTTAATCCTTCCATTCAGTTTGAACTGAATTAGCTCATGATCACTTGAGCCAAGATTATCCCCTACAACCATTTCCTCTATGAGGTCCTCATTACTCACCAAGACCAAATCTAAAATGGCATCCCCTCTAGTCGGTTCAGCAACTACTTGCTGAAGGAATCCATCAGCTATCGCATCTAGGAAAATCTGAGCCCTATTATTATTACTAGCACTCGTCCTCCAGTCTATATCTGGGAAGTTAAAGTCTCCCATGATCACACAGTTTCCATTAGTATTTACTTTATTAAAAACATTAAAAAGGGCTCTATCCATATCCAAATTAGATCCCGGCGGTCTATAGCACACCCCAAGCACTATCCCAGGGGAGGCTCTAATAGTTTTCTTCCCCAATTTAATTGTTGCCCAGACAGACTCGGTCATATCCATTTCATCACTTCTTATTTCTTTACATTCTATCTCATCATTGATATACAGTGCTACTCCACCACCTTTACCTTTATTTCGGTCTTTCCTAAACAGCACATACCCTTCAATACCTGTAGCCCAGTCATGACTACTATTCCACCAGGTCTCTGTTATACCTATAATATCTGGTTTCACTTCCTGCACCAGTAACTCTAGTTCCTCCATTTTATTACCTAGGCTCCTTGCATTGGTGTACAAACATCTTAATTTTTGCTGTTTGGCCTCACTCACATTCTGTACCCTATTAGGCACGGTTATTTTACTACCAGTATAACCTATTAGACTTGTATCTACACTGCCCTTCCTCCTACCTACAGCTGTATCCACTCTTACTTCATTTTCTTTCCACTCTATGCTAAATTCTGGCGTGGAGATTACCTGGACATCTCCCAACCATCTCCCCCAAATTCCTAGTTTAAAGCTCTCTTAATCAGTTGTGCCAACCTCCATCCTAGAAGTCTATTTCCTTCCCTACTCAGATGAAGTCCATCCCGAGAGAACTGTCCTCTATCCATGAATGCCTCCCAATGACCATACATCCCAAAGCCCTCCTTATAGCACCACTGCCTAAGCCATCTATTGATAGTCATAATCTTGTCACACCTTTGTTGCCCTTCTCTAGGAACAGGCAGAATCCCACTAAAGATCACCTGAGCCTCAATTTCCTTAAGCGTCCTCCCCAACCTAGCATAGTCTCCCTTAATACTTTCCAGCGAGAATCTAGCCGTATCATTTGTTCCCACATGAAGGATAATTAGGGGATTCTTTCCCGCTCCCTTTAGAATCCTTTTCAACCTCAGGTCTACATCCCGTATCTTAGCACCTGGAAGACAGCACACCCTCCTATTTTCTGGATCAGCTCTGGTTACAGGCCTATCTATTCTTCTCAGTAAAGAGTCCCCAATCACATAGACCTGCCTTTTCCTAGTGACGGTGCTATTCTCCAGTCTATCCCCTGTTCCCTCTGGCTGCAAGTTCTTTCCATTCCCATTCTCCCTTGTAATCCTTTTTAACCCATCCTGTATCCTCCTAGGGCTCATATTTGGTGTAATCTCCATTAACTCTTCCCCTTTTCCTATAGGACTAACCGCTCTTCTCTTCTTCCTTGCCCTGTCACCTTCAGTGACTACCTGCTGAGCCCCTTCGTCATTTTCCAACTCTGCAAACCTATTCTGAAGCTCTATTTCTCCTTCACTAGCCCGTCTTTTCCTCTGCCTAGTTCTTTTAGTCACATGCTTCCACTGACCACTTTCCTCACCCAGTCTCCCCTCAGAATTCCCTAGTCCTGCTTCCATCTGCAAGTCTGAGCTTTTCCCTTCAGATACCTCATGTCTTTGCTCCATAATCTGCTCAAACCCCTTCCTAAACTCTACCAGACTTTCCACCTGCATCTCCAAACCTCTGATCTTTTCCTCCATCAGCTCTATCAGACGGCATTTCATGCAGACAAAACTCTTACCAGGTGCCCCCTCCAGGATCATGTACATACCACAGCTTCCACATCCAGTCATCTTCATTGTGTCATCTGCTACATGGGTCACTCCCACTGCCACCTCTGAATCTGTCATAGCCTTTCCACCTAAATCCTGTTAATCAGGGAAACACAAACCACACCCAAACACCACCACCCACAGCAAAAACAAACCCCACACAAGCACCACAAGATAAACTCCCCTGTCAAACTCCCACTCAAACTCCCCTGTTTACAGCTCTGTTTGCTAGCTCCTGTGCCGCTGCCTGACTGGCTGCTGCCTTTATAGGACCCCTAGTCAGTGAAGCCCCGCCCCCTAATCAGGGCTCAGCTTCTCTCCCAGCACAAAGCCCCTACAAGCCTCTACACATACAGATACTACCAATACAAAACCAAACAAACACAAATACCTTCTCCTCCAACAGAACTCCCACTCAAACTCCCCTGTTTACAGCTCTGTTTGCTAGCTCCTGTGCCGCTGCCTGACTGGCTGCTGCCTTTATAGGACCCCTAGTCAGTGAAGCCCCGCCCCCTAATCAGGGCTCAGCTTCTCTCCCAGCACAAAGCCCCTACAAGCCTCTACACATACAGATACTACCAATACAAAACCAAACAAACACAAATACCTTCTCCTCCAACAGAACTCCCACTCAAACTCCCCTGTTTACAGCTCTGTTTGCTAGCTCCTGTGCCGCTGCCTGACTGGCTGCTGCCTTTATAGGACCCCTAGTCAGTGAAGCCCCGCCCCCTAATCAGGGCTCAGCTTCTCTCCCAGCACAAAGCCCCTACAAGCCTCTACACATACAGATACTACCAATACAAAACCAAACAAACACAAATACCTTCTCCTCCAACAGAACTCCCACTCAAACTCCCCTGTTTACAGCTCTGTTTGCTAGCTCCTGTGCCGCTGCAGCTGTCATCAGGTCCTTTAAATCTTGCTTGCTCTTTATTGTACCACTTCAGTCATTATGGAAGTCATTAACTTCCATAATTCTTCCAGGCCTCTTCCACACCATGTCCCTGCTCTCTCTATGCCACTAATGGAACTTTTTCAGCTCTTTTCCCCACAGGAATTCAGAATTAGCATCCCCATACTCATTCTTAGTCATTGCGGCTCTCCTTCTATAATTCTCCCTCTCATCAACATCAACATCTTTTTTCTCAGCTTCCTAAGGCATCTGTCATCACTTCATGCTTGCCTGTTGGCTGAGTATCTCTAATAATTCTTTATGTACCACAGTAATTGTCGGCAATTTCACAAACTTCTCTGATTATTTCTCACCCCAGCCCATAATCTCAAGGAAATGTCAAGGAAATCCAAACTGAGTTTAAAAGAACAACTCCAAAATACTTGTGACATACTAGATAATGTCTAGTGAATATCTCAAGTAACCAAAGAGCTTTGACCTCACTCCCAATGCAGACCCACTTGCTACATTGGCAGTGCATAATGGCCAAGTGAATAGATACATAAATAACTGAAACTTTACATTTTATCTAACAGCAGCTAAACAAAGTAGGGGGAAATTAAGACAGCTATCCAAAGTTGGAGGAAACACTTAGTAATGCAGATTCGTGGGTTCCTTTAATCTTTCTCTTATTGCCAACAACTGTGTTCACTAACAGATTTCAAATGTCTTCATCCAAGACCAATTGCTCACGGTATGGCATCTTTTCACTGCATAGGTCACTGCTTCTCATATGTTTATACTTATGTTGTAATGTACAATCAAGGGATCTTTATAAAAAAAGTGTTCTTACCAACAAATCATCTTTCCATAAGTTACAGCTTAATAAGAAAGCCAAATGACATCTAGCATAGAAACATTTAACAAACTATCCGAGTGCTGAAAATCCTACGGTCCTTTTATTGTGTTTTCTCTCCTCTTCCTGTGTTTCCTATTGCCACATTCCCACCATGTGAAAGGTTGTTATTATGAGCCCTGGGTGTTAAACTATGATCACCACTACCAATAAAAGCATTAGAGAGTACTATATATTGTGGAATATTGTACTTCCCTAAAATTTGAATTAATGTATTCATTTACATTCATTGCTTTTGATTTCATTCATCATGAAGGAAAGTAAACTCTTTTCAACAGTTTATTATACCATCAGTATCTATTAGGCTAAATCTAATTTTTTTACACATTTAATTTAAACACTAATGTTATATAATTTGCAATTTATATGATTTTTTATAAACAAAAGGACTACTTTATAGTATAATAGTACTGACTTTTTTCAACCTTACTCAAATTGAAATAGGAAGGATTGTCTCGTGGATCATGCACTGGACTGGAACTCAGGAAAGCTGGGTTCCATTCCTGTTTCAGTCACAGATTTCCTGTGTGACCTTGGACAAGTCACTTACTGGGAAATTTTCAAAGGCATAAATGGCAGTTAAATGTTTTACTTCCATTGATACTACCTGGGAGTTAAGCAGTTGTCATATCTGCTCCTGAAAATCTCCCCCTTAATCTACTCTGTGCCTCAGCTCCCCATCTATAAAGTGACAATAACACTTCCCTATCTTATGGGGGTGTTGTGAGGATAATATCCATTGATGATTATGAGGTGCTTAGATGCTATGGTGATGAGGGCTATATAGGTATATAACTAGATTGTACAGCCTTTACTCAGGATAATGAGTATTTACTCACACAAGGAGTTTCCACTGACATTTGTGTAAGGCCTTGTCTACATTGGGCTTTCAGACACTAACATTTCTACACCAGCTTACCTGCACCAGTGCAAAGCCATACCATAGAAATGGTGCACCAAGACAAGTAATGGATTTTATCACCACATTGCATCTACACTAGGTTTTTGCATCAATGCAGCTACACTGTAGTAAAAATCCAAAAGTAGACAATGTCTAAATGCTCAGCAGCATGAATAAGGACTGTAAACAGTACGGGAAAAAATCAGGAATTCAAGATATTTCAGCATTCTTATACCAATCGTTGTAAAGTCAAATAAGAATGGGGATAGTCTGAAGAAGCACTGCTCTACAGGGTGCTGAGAAAGGTATTGTGCCTGTGGGATACAAAAAACTGGGCCGAATTTGTTTGTCACTGGGTTCTGGGTTCTGTATTTGTCAGATGTGCATAAAGGAAAATATTTTACACGCAAATCTGGTTCAGCTCAATTCAATTTTGCTTTATACAAAAGAACCAACTGCTGATTCCTAGGCTGACTCATTTAGGAATATTTGACACATTCTCAAAAGAATGCAGCAGCATTTTCAGAACAAATAGCAAAAGAAAAGAAAAAATTACTCTGCATATACAAATTTGATGTTCTAAGGTGACAGCTGTCATCTAATAAAGTGTTGAAATCAAATGCAATGTGCTGACAGGTGAACCATAAGAGCCAAAGTAATATTTTTGCTTTAGAAAGATGTTACAGATCTAAGACCCAATTCTATAAGGTACTGTGCACCAACTCTGAAGTGCTGACATTCAACTCCTAGTCAGTGTATCTCAAGATCACTTTGCAAGAGGTGCTCAGCACCTTGTTAATTAAGTCCCTTAATTTGCAACAATGCACATGCAGAAAGGGAAGAACTTAATCGGTATTATTTATATAAACCGAACAGCTGTTGACGATAATGCTGGTGGAATGAAAACAGCTTCCTTTCTTGATGTATGGGGAAGCAGAACTTGAGGATCAAAGGAATGAAGAAGTATCAGATCAAAGAGAAAAGCTAGATTTTTGGAAGATTATTTCTCATCATTAAAGTCAGTAAAGGCCTCTTATAGCACCCTCGCGTAACAAATCTGTAAATCCGCTGTGCTACTCACACACTAAGATGATCATACAATCATAGAAGATTAGGGTTGGAAGAGACCTCAGGAGGTCATCTAGTCAACCCCCCTGCTCAAAGTAGGACCAACCCCAACTAGATCATAAACACTGATAAAGGCTGTCACAACAGGAAAGGTTTCACCAATGGAATTGATCCAGAATCAAGTGACATAGATGAGCAGTAAAATATACTGGATGCTTTGGAGCTCTTACCATAAATAAGACACAGACATAGACACTTGTATAATCTATAGTTTGGGAATAAACTAGTACACAAATGTACTGTCAGATATGTGGTTGGTATATATAAAAAAAACAGTATAAAGTGCTACAAGTTCTCTAAGAAAAAGGGTAAAAAGCTAGCACCATGATGCTGCCCAATATGAAAAGGGTAACAGAAGTCTAATACATAAAATGGGTATTGCCAGTTAAAATATTGAGAAATAACCATGAAAAGAGAAACCACTGTCACATGTTCCCTGATCACCCAGTCACACTGGAAAGGAATGCAAGTAAAGATGTGTGTGAAACTCCAGATATCTTGATGATGAGATGCTTTATAGGTAGATGTTTACATAAGGCTACTACCCCAGCCAGTTTTAAAATATGCCGTTTGATCTCAGAGTTACAGAGGCTGCCCAGATAAGAAGTGAGTGGACAATTGGTTCAGAAACAGACAGATGTCTAGATAATCATGCAGATGAGAACTGTATACCAAAGAACTCTTTTGAATCACTGAACTCAGTTTTGCTTTTATGCCAACTGATCTCACAACAACTTTAGTGGCAATTAATACCTGGTTTTATGCTTGCCATCCTGGAAAACAAGACATGCTGTGTTTCTGTTCACAAAAAATTATGACAGTGAAATGGGGCCTCCATTTAGTTTTTCCAGCTGAACACTAGAGACCTAGTTCTCCCTTCAGCTATATCTGTACCCCCACATTAATTCTAATGGTATTGCATGGATTTAACTGAGAATTTGGTCTTATGCTGCACACTCTGCATAATACTTTATTTGACCCTTTTAAAATATTGAGTTGCATGAATCCTTCCAACTGACTATTGCTAGACAATTTGCTTCAGCATTCCAGCTTGATAGAGAAAACGTATTAGTGGTATAAAGTAATATACTGCATGTGCAGAGAGTTTGTTTCCTTTCAATACAAAAAACACTCTGCATTTTTAAGAGCCTGTTTTCCCTGCGCCTCAGCTGGACTACATCTCCCATGATACACCGTATCAATTCAACCAACGGAAGATCTAGCTAGAGGTTCTGGCTACACTAGAGAGCTTTCAGTGGTGCAGTGTAGCTGCTCTAAGCGGATAGGAGAGAGCTCTCCTGTTGGCTTAATTACTCCAGCTCCCCGCAAGCAGTGGTAGCTATGTCAGCGGGAGCAGCTCTCCTGCCAAAATAGTGCTGGCCACAGCAGGGCTTAAGTTGGCATAAGTTATATCACTCAGGAGGGTGGCTAATTCACACCTCTGAGTGACATAAGTTACGTCAACTTAAACTGCAATGTAGCATGATCGGAGATGTAGTCCAGCCAGGAAGCCCATTTTAGGCATGAGGCACCCAAATTACACCCCCAATGCACTGCCACAGGACAGACGAACACTGACCCAAAATTCAAGTTTTGATTTGGTTTGACAGACTGATTTTTTTTCATGAAATATTTTGTTCAGATTGTCCCCAGATAGATTTTTTTTTTTTTTGCCAAAGGCTGCATTTTCCACTAAAACCCATTTTGATGAAAAATTCCAGACCAGTTTATACAATAACCTCTTTTCTATACTTAGCCCTTATATAACAATTTTCATCTTTCAATCTCAAAGAAGGAAAGCATCATCAACCCATTTTATACATGAATAAACTGAGGGGAAGCAGAGAGAGCTGAATTGATTTGGTCAGCGTCACCCAGAAACTCAGTGGCAGAGCTGGGCTATACCCTAGAGTACAGCTTAGCTGTCACCGATCCAGCTGTGAATGATATTCAGTTTTACAGCCTGAAGCAGACAAGTTGGATCACAGGCCAAGATGCTGTGCTATAGACATAGGATGCAGCACACATGCATCCCCCATTGAGATCTTTCTACTCCAGATCAATTTTCCTTGTTCTCTTATTTGGTTCATGAGCTACCACAATATTTTATATGTTTGTGGTTCCTTCTCATCCCATCATTCCACAACCCTCACCAGTACAGCTCCCCCCCCCAACCCCGGCACACCTCACCTGTAGTGACAGACATCTGTCTTCACTGCCATCTTAATGCTGGTGCCTGGCTGGTTATGATTCTAGTGGGTTTCCCAATGCTAGACCTGCATTCGGGGCATCCCTAAAAGTCTGCTTTTTATGCTGCTGGCAGGAAGGCACTTCTTTGAGGAAACAGAAGAGGCTATCTGGTCAGGACAGGCAAACAAATCAGTCCATTTACCAAAGAGCCCATTTATTTCAGTATCCTAAGCATTCTGGGCCTCTTCATATCTGCTTATTTCCTTTACGCCAACATAATTCATTATTATTGTCAAGGCATGGTGCATTCTATTCACCAGCATGCACTCCTTAGTATACATACTCAGTCCTCGGAAAAATCATGGAGCAGGTCCTCAAAGAATCAATCCTGAAGCACTTACATGAGAGGAAAGTGATTAGGAACAGTCAGCATGGATTCACCAAGGGAAGGTCATGCCTGACTAATCTAATCGCCTTCTATGATGAGATTACTGGTTCTGTGGATGAAGGGAAAGCAGTGGATGTATTGTATCTTGACTTTAGCAAAGCTTTTGACACTGTCTCCCACAGTATTCTTGTCAGCAAGTTAAAGAAGTACGGGCTGGATGAATGCACTATAAGGTGGGTAGAAAGTTGGCTAGATTGTCGGGCTCAACGGGTAGTGATCAATGGCTCCATGTCTAGTTGGCAGCCGGTGTCAAGTGGAGTGCCCCAGGGGTCGGTCCTGGGGCTGGTTTTGTTCAATATCTTCATAAATGATCTGGAGGATGGTGTGGATTGCACTCTCAGCAAATTTGCGGATGATACTAAACTGGGAGGAGTGGTAGATACGCTGGAGGGCAGGGATAGGATACAGAGGGACCTAGACAATTTGGAGGATTGGGCCAAAAGAAATCTGATGAGGTTCAATGAGGATAAGTGCAGGGTCCTGCACTTAGGACGGAAGAACCCAATGCACAGCTACAGTCTAGGGACCGAATGGCTCGGCAGCAGTTCTGCGGAAAAGGACCTAGGGGTGACAGTGGACGAGACGCTGGATATGAGTCAGCAGTGTGCCCTTGTTGCCAAGAAGGCCAATGGCATTTTGGGATGTATAAGTAGGGGCACAGCGAGCAGATCGAGGGACGTGATCGTCCCTCTCTATTCGACATTGGTGAGGCCTCATCTGGAGTACTGTGTCCAGTTTTGGGCCCCACACTACAAGAAGGATGTGGATAAATTGGAAAGAGTCCAGCAAAGGGCAACAAAAATGATTAGGGGTCTGGAACACATGACTTATGAGGCTAATTCACTGCCACAGGCTAAGGGAACTGGGATTGTTTAGTCTGCGGAAGAGAAGAATGAGGGGGGATTTGATAGCTGCTTTCAACTACCTGAGAGGTGGTTCCAGAGAGGATGGTTCTAGACTATTCTCAGTGGTGGAAGAGGACAGGACAAGGAGTAATGGTCTCAAGTTGCAGTGGGGGAGGTTTAGGTTGGATATTAGGAAAAACTTTTTCACTAGGAGGGTGGTGAAACACTGGAATGCGTTGCCTAGGGAGGTGGTGGAATCTCCTTCCTTAGAAGTTTTTAAGGTCAGGCTTGACAAAGCCCTGGCTGGGATGATTTAATTGGGGATGGTCCTGCTTTTGAGCAGGGGGTTGGACTAGATGATCTCCTGAGGTCCCTTCCAACCCTGATATTCTATGATTCTATGATTCATAGGCCCTTTGGCCACAGTTGCACTTGGGAGTACTGAACACCATATATTGCACTACCTGTTTAGACAGGAATTAATTCAGGAAAGTCTTACGATCTGTGTTTTTCAGGAGGTGATCAAAGTAGTTCTGTCTGGCCTTATAATCTACTAATCTATTAACCTTATTATAAAGTAATTTGAGTTATTATGAATAATAATGAAGGGACTGATTTTCAGAGGTGATGATTCACCTTTATATGCCACAGACTAACTAGAGTTGTAAGTGGCAGCACGTTTGTAAATCAGGCTCAGAAGTTAATACTAGCCTATCACAGAATTCCTTTGAACAAAGTATCTCAAACTAGAGCATAACTGTGAAATATACATTGGCAAAAACTTGATTTATTCACAGTATACATTAATTCCACAAGTCTAAAATAATAGTGCTGTTGCAGAATTATACAGTAGCTTTGTTTTCCTCTTGTTATTTGTTTAATTAGAGTAGGTTTTTTTTCCCTCCTTGCAATTCTTTCTTATCCTATGATTCTTACAGTAATTTAAAATCTCCACCAAGCATATTTCCTTCCTATTTTCATCGGTTGCAGATGCCCTTACTTAAAGGAGTGTTTTTCTAGTTACTAGCAGGTTTATAGCTCTGAAGTTTTGCTTTCCATTACAAAACAAAAAATGAAGACTGATTCTTCTCGTAATGGTCTTTGCCAGCAGGGGGGGCTTTTAGCATGTTTGGAACTCAGCTGTGTTTTTAATTATCATTTGGGAGAGTAGAGGAGAGCTGCGTAACTTGACAACACTTACAGAATAGATTTAATTAAACTGTTTCTGATTCCATTTTCAGGGTTGACACCATATCTTAACTATAACTAAACAAGTAAATAAGCAGAACGGCTTATGGCTACCTTTTTATCAGCAGTGGTTTGGTCTCCTTCTGAGACACAAGCTGGGGTTTATGTCCCCTAACAGGCAAAAGTGCTACGGCAATTGTTTCACAGATGGCTGCTTTTTTGTGTGTCAGAAATAGACCTTTAGTAAATAATAAGGAGTATATTACAATATCAACCTAAAGCATGTAATTTTAAGAACATTAAGGTGTAAATGAGTATTACTTACAAGGGGGAGTGACTCAGAGAAAAGATACAGTATCTGTTAATGGCTTTGAGTAACTGGTCCATTAACTTGGATTAAAACAACAACAACCAAAAAACTGCATTTCTGATTTTAATTTAGTACTTGCAACTTCCAGGCAGTTTCCATGGAAATCAATCATTTGATTCATACATTTATTTTCTTAGTAATTAAAGTAGTTATATATTTTAATTAATTACCCCTAACTAGTATCTCCCTGCATCAGTGCATAACACAATATTTTTATTATTATTATACAGCTTTTTCATGATTCAGCATCAGAGGGACATCATGTTAGATACATAAAGATCTAGGGGACGAGCAGGTTTGAAAGCCCATCCACAGTATTTCCATCACCTCCTTCCATTTACTAGTTCTGCTCCACAATATTACAGCAATAATGTACTACAGTTACACTGTTCATCTCTCCTTCTGCCGCAAACTGCACAAGTTAACCAGCCTCTTTGTTTCCTTCTTCTAATTCCCTCTCAGTTCCTCCCTCCATGCGTCCGGATCTCTTTTACTGTCTGAATCCACCATACTTTCAAGCCACTCTTTAAAACATCTCCTGCGAACCCTACTAAACAGTGCCTTCCCTTCAAAGTAACATTATCTGAAATTGTTTCTTTCAAAATGATCCCACAAATAATCGTACCCACCACACTAGTTAACTGTTGTAAGCATCTGCCTCCCACCATTCTAGTCCCTGGATATTTGTTACAACTAACTGATTTTTAGGGGGTTCACTGGCAGTTCAAAAAAAAATTGATTTGACCCAAAGTCCAGAAATTGTGAAAGCTTTTGGTGAACTGAAACAATCCATGTTGGGTCTAATGAATCAATCTGAAATGTATTTTCTCATTAGTGGATCTCCCTTATAACTTTTAGGCCAATGATCAGAGCATTCACTGGAGAGGTCAGAGACTCAGGTTCAATTATCCCCTCTGCTTGATATAGAAAAGGGATTTGAATCTGGGCCTTCTAACATTGTAGGTGGGTGCCCCAAACACAGGGCTCTACAGTATTCGAAGGCAGGTTTTTCCCACTCTCTCCTGTTGAAACTGTTCCCATTCTGCATAAATAGATATTCAAATAGGCAAACGAGAACGTGAAACATCCTATGTGAGTGCCCTAATGGGGTGCAGGCTATAGAATCACTCATTTTCTTTCTGTGACTATATGTTGTCATTTGTAGTCATTCACAGTGGAACCCATTAGAACCATGCCTGCGATTCAATAACAATTTCTTGGCAGTGAATGTTTTCACAAAATATTTTGAGTGTGAAGACTAATTTCCAACCAGCTCTAATTGTGACAGACATGGCAATTTCCTGCAGTATTCTGGACAAAAGCTGATTGAATTAAGTGAAACTTTATTGAGTTAAGTTAAAGTATCTTAGGAGCTCCATGTATTAAAATTCAAATGTTTATGTATCATGCTGTGATTGTATGTAACATCTCTAAGGAAGAGACCTGACTAATGCAAATCCTTGGAAGTGTTATGAGCTTCAAAGGAAGATTTGAAATAATGTGAATTTTTAAAGTAAAGTGAGTTTTCTAGGAACTACCTGGTGGGAGGGAATACTAATTTCCCAGCCCCAGACTCAGCCTTTTGAAGCTTCACCTGGAGGAGAGGACCTTTTGTCTGCTGATCACCTGTTACATGAGGACAGCTCAAAGACCCAAATGATATAAAGAAGTGACTCTCATTCTTGGGGTGCTTTTTCTGAGCTAACACTTGTGATGAACTTGATTAACAGAGCCCTTGATGGAGCTGGAGTGATCTCTGGTACATTTATTAGCATGCAGCTAGGTTCTTTCATTGTTTTTAATGTTTTCTCCTTAATGTTTTCACCTTAAAAAGAATGTGTCTGCTTAGAAAGAGCTATGTGGTAACTTAATTCTGGCAATTATGCTTTTTATAGCATCTGAGGAAGAAAGGCAAAGCAGGCCTGCTGAGGCAGTATGACTTGCTGGGGAATTCACAGTGTAAGCAGGGAACTGTGCAGCCGGGAATTACCCCAGTCAGGAAGGAAAGAGATGTTGTATGCCTCTGCCAAAGAGAGGCTGAAGACCCAGAAGCCTGAGAGCGGGTGCCTTACTGGACTACAGAGAGGGAATACAGATGCAGTTGCACTTAACTGTGATGTTAATCTCCACCTATTTTTGTTTGCTCATATGGGATCTGATCCAAGCCCATGAAAAAACCCTGCTGATTTTAATCAGTGTTGCATCAAGCCCATAGAGAGGGGTTTTGTCATTGTTGTTTGTTTAGTCATTGTCCAGTCCGCTTTTTTCTGTACACTTGTATAATATTATAAATTAATTAAAAATGTCTTTTTAAAAAAAGTTATGTTCACAGATTTAACTTCTTTTAAAAAGTGTTTTCATTAGTTCTTCCTCTTACTAATGTTGGTAATCTAAGATAAAAAAATCATCTATATTCTCTTAGTCCTTGACTGTAAATTCAGATATGCTCTCTTGATACCTGCTTAAGTAACTGTGTGGTATTAATCTTTCGATTCCCATCAAACTGGTGTTCATAGAAACTTACAGTGATTCTTCCTTAATTCCTTTTCTTCATAATACAGACGCTGACCCTGTTAATAACTATTCACATGCTTAAATCATTAAAATATCTTGACAGTCTATCACTGACACTCACTTTTAAACAAAATTAGGGTCAAGGTTTCATCTGTTCTTTAAAGGAAGCTTATGCATATATGCACAATGACTTCCCTAAGGGTATACCTATACAGCAGAAGCTGTACGCTTGCTAGCTTGAATCCAGCTACGGTAGGTAACAACAGCAGTGAAGACAATGCAGTGTGGGCTAGTGAGTTGAATATATACCCAGGGTCCATGTCAGGATTTTACTGAAGCTCACACTGCTGTTGTTACGCACCCTAGCTGGATTCAATCTAGCTCAGGTAGGCTAGCTGGTTCACAGCTCTTGCTGGGTAGACTTACCTTTAGAGTTTAGCTCTGCTCTTGCCTGGAATTGGGGGATGTGTGCACCCCAGATTTTGATCAATTGCAACTATATTATGTTCATTCAGCCACCATGATTGTATAAAATAGAGGACCACCTAATTAAGGGTTAATTTGAACAAGCATGGCTTCTCGCCACAAGGCCAAAACTATCTGTAGTTTCTGCTAATCAGAATGGGAGGAGGGGAGAAAAAGAATCAACAATTTGAGACTGAAAGAAAATAAGCAAATGGGAACCTTGAGTTTTGGGCACCTTTGATATAGAAGCTTATTAGGACTAAGCTTTTTAGGAATGTTTGCTGAGAAATTGTTTATCGATGTTAGGACCCAGTAGGGGTCACTATAATCTGTAGGTGCTGACTCCGTGGGTGCTCCGGGGCTGAAGCACTCATGGAAAAGATCACCCACTGGGATGATCAGCTGTGGGCAGCCACAAATCAGCACCAGGGTCTTTTTTCTTCTTTTTTTAACAACTCATGGAGTGCTCTTTATTCTACCAGGTGTTACAACCTTAGAACAGGTCTCTTTATTAATTCCTTAATATTTGAGTATGCCCTTGAAAATGACATTGTTTAGAGGGCAAATTTTCTTAATAACATTTAAGACGTATAGTGCAATATTATATTTTTATTAAGGCATGGTTAAAAATCATCTAGTTGGGTCACTGTAGATACATGCTCAGGATGAACTGTTTCCAGGGGCTTTTAGATCAGTCATTTGGAAATGCAAGTTCAATTTTTTAATTTGTTTTTATGTTTTGAATCTTTACACCCTTAGTACCTTGAACAGGAGTGTGTTTTCATTTGTGCTGGAGAAATATCAAATGCATTGTATAAGTAGATTACAATGTTTAAGACTCTATTTCTAATTACTGAGTATCTTAAAAGGAAAAGAAAATATATTGCCATTGGAAAAAGGTGATAACATTTGCATCTACTGGAAATACACCTTCAGATATCTTAGAGCTTATCGGAAACAAACAAAAAGAAGTATTTCTTCACACAAATCACAGTCAGTCAACCTGTCAATTCATTACCAGGAGATGCTGCGAAGGCCAAAACCTCCATTGCCTCCATCACCACACAGGCATGAATGGATTTAGCCTAGGAGGCAGGGAAGTATTAGCCCCATTTGTAAGGGAGGATCTAGGGCACACAGAGGTGAAGTGACTTTCCTGAGGGATAAGCATGGAGTCTGTGGCATAACAGAGAATCAAACCCAGAACACCTGAGTCTCAGGCCTGTCCTTTAACCACTAGGAAACCCTTCCTACCGTGAGGAGGGGAACCTTCCGTGCCACTTTGAGTGCATCGGTGGGGACAGTCACTAGACAGAGCCACCAGGAGGTGGGGAGCAGAGATAGGTGGAGTGGGGGCAGGACCTCAGGAGGGGCTGGGGCCAGGGTGAGGCACTCACCAGCAAAACTAAAAGTCAGTGCCTATGCTATGATCTATGTATTTTGTAAAAGTTAGTTATAAAAAAGGACTAGATAATAATGTATACTTTGGGGTAGTCCTCTGAAGTTTTTTCCTGACACCTTATTCCCTGGCAGGAAAACTCAGGAAAACCAACCATTGCTGAACTGCCACAACTTACCCAATACTATCCCAGATTTTAAGTAAATATTTGGGATATTCTAAACCTCTCACTTGTGTGTGCTTAAATCTAATAAATTGTAGTTTTAGATAAGAGCACACTTACTTGTATTAATCTTTTATCAGCCGGAGTGCTGTGTTTCCATTGATTTATTCCTGACACTGCCTGGAGTGAAACAGTTAAGTTACCACTGTTTTGGGTTCTGAAAACCCTGGTGAACATTTCCTTATGGTTAAACATTAGTTTATCCCATTTTTCTTAATTAAGACAATAGCGCTCCCATAGTTCACTAGCCTGCTCCCATAGCTCATACCTCTTACTCATGGGAAATTTTCTCTGGTGTGTGCTTCTAAGACCTTCTAAAACCTACCAGCATTCACTTTCTTGTACATGTTATATTTAATGAGAGTCATTCAAACTCTTTTTCCTTGCATGGACTTTGGTCTCCATTTTATATACATAGTTCAGTTTCATTTCTTTTTCAACCCTTGCTTTCATTTTCAATATTTCATCTGCTTCCCGCAGCCCCCCTTTCCCACCCTCATTCCTGGTAATACGTTTTAATAATGTATATGCCACTCTTTGTTCTTATCACTGTGAAAGGACTCTGGTGGCTACAGTATGTACCCCTACATTTTCCTATTATTGTAGTGGAATGTATCACTATTATTAATAGCTCACTCATTATTTCAAAGACTGGCAAAATGATCCTAAGGGGAAAAAAGACCTTGATATGAAGTAATTTTTACTCACTGCTATGTATTAATTTCCATGGTCATTAACACGTGAAGAACTTGGATTCTTTTACCACCTCAAAGCAGTTGAATATTCGATTTTTAAAAAATCTGCATTAAAGTGGTTGGTGTAGGATTAGGGCAGAGTGATATTGTTTGTCAACAGCTGTTGATGGTATTGAAAGCTGTCTCACTCTTGGCTGGTTGCAACCTTCACTATCCACAATGTATACCCCAAATTTCCCCTTCACTGATCGACATACTATCATCATCCATTGTGAAAGTAACCTTTCCAAATGTCATGACTAGTGCAAGAAATATTTGTTCCAATATATCGGTGGGCCTCCCATGACACTTTTCTATTTCCATTTGAAGCATTTTTTAGTAGTTAGAGAATAAGACTGGGAGTCAGGATGCAAGGTTTCTGTTCTCAAGTGTCTCTCTGACTCACTCTGTAGCAAATGGGCAAATTATACAACCCCTCTGTGCCCCCAATTTATTCAGCTGTAAAAAGGAAATAATGCCTTCCCTACACAGAGGTGTTATCACTGCCTAATAATTGTTTGGCATCTGAAGATGAGAGGTGCTAAATAAATTTACATGTTATATTAGCCATTAAACATGGCTCAAAGTAGTAATTCTTTATCCAGCTATAAATATGCAAAGCCAGATTCTCAGCAGGTGTACATCAGCATAGTTCCATTGAAATTAACAGAGCTATGCTGATTTACATGAGCCAGTGATCTGTTCCATAGATTTCACCTTTCTTTAGGATTTCAGACTTCTGACAAGTAAAGAGAATCTTCCAGCTGAAGACTTTTAATCAGCTATTACCATAAATCAATCTAACCTATTGCTATAACGGTAGAGAACTTGTATATAAAGTAAAAATGAAGTAATATGGACTAAATTAAATTACAAATTTGTTCTATATGGCACATAACACATTTCTGTGAACTGTAAAATCAATCAATCAATATTAATTGCCATTGTGCCAAAAGGACAGAGGGCTTTCAATAATTTATATTGCATAACCAGGGAAGATGATTATAAAAGGGATTCATACTCAGGAAAAATCTGTTTTCTCTACTTACGAGACCACTGTACAAATGGAATACAACCAAACTGAAGGAAGGCCATATTTAATACTTATAGCCAAGAACAATGGACAGGAAAATCAGAATTCAGTTACTGTGACTGGTGAGTGTGACGAGTGTAAATAAGAGGTTTCTGTAGGTATAATGATTGGCAGGTAGATACAATTAATCAGTTTAGACCTCAAATTCTTACCAAGTCATTCATCAAAAGATCTCTCTACATATCATTTATAATTCTATCATATATTCATATAACTATGTATACTTCACAATTTAAGTCAAATCACAGTTCACTAGCTAAAAAAAACGAGGAGTACTTGTGGCACCTTAGAGACTCACATATTTATTTGGGCATAAGCTTTAGTGGGCTAAAACCCACTTCAGTGGATGCATCCGATGAAGTGGGTTTTAGTCCACGAAAGCTTATGCCCAAATAAATGTGTTAGTCTCTAAGGTGCCACAAGTACTTCTCGGTTTTTTTTTTTGCTAATACAGACTAACACAGCTACCACTCTGAAACAGTTCTCTAGCTGTAACTAATACCAGAGTTAGTTCTTTAAGTCTGTTCTGAATCTCTACCATTTAGGATTAGTATGCTTGACTTTCTGAACTAGACACAATAACTCACACACACCTTTTTCGGTGGAAAGAAGTACTATTTTTAAATAGTCTAATATATGTAAATATTGTCCTCTGATATCAGGCTTGGGGGAAAATACATGGTTATCAGCTCCAGTATAGTAAATTTCAATGTTTTCTCTCAGGTTTTATCTGGAAGCATGTTAGTTCGTTTAGGAGATTAACTTCAGCCATTGCATAATCATAACATTTCCTTCTTAGAAATACTAAATCCTTTGAAATGTACCGAATGGTATTGCTTCAAAAAGTTGCAAAGCAGTATTTGAAATGATAAAAAGTACCTAAAGACTCTACACAGACAACTTGTCAATCCATTTATCAAATTGTGTGTGATTCCTGTCTTTAGGCAGATTGACACAGCACTAAATATTAAGATAAGGAAGTTCATCTTTCTCCAGAGCTTCCTAATAAATATGTTGTTTTAAAAAATCAGTGCAGAACCACTGTTTGGATTTGTGTTTTGTTTTAATCTCCCAGTAGAATAAATAAAATTATTCTTAATACTGAAGTGGCGGGCAATCCAAAGCAAGATTTTGTCAAATTATATGTAACCCCTTGAGGGAAATCCTGGCAGCTACACCGATAAAGATAAGCTTTATCAACCATATGTCAGGCTGCAGTACAACTGTCCATGGGGCTATGGAATGCATTAATTGAACTACATTTTACATCCAGAGGAACCCGAAGGGATCAAAAGGTTTATGCCATTGTAAGAGATTTTTCTTTTTATTCTAGATTAGAGATGAGTCAGACTGCTTCAGCAATGTGGAGTATCCCCAAACTCTGGGCATTTGGAACCCACTGATAACTTTGTTGTTTTTAAAAGTTTGTTTTTGGATGATTTTCCCTCAACACCCACAGAGGCAGCAATTTTATCAAACCACTGAAGCATGGGCTTAGCTTAAAGGCACAACTGTTATTGTAATACAGTTTCCAACTGTGGTGTCAATGCTTCAAAAATGATATTCGAGAACAGAAACGGGTTCAGAGAAGACACATATGAATATTCAAGGTCTGGAAAACATACTTCATAGCCAGCGATTTAAGCAGCTCAATGTATTTAGTTTATCCAATAGATGGTTAAGAGTTGACTTGGTCACAGTCTACAAGTACCTAACACAAGAAAGGATCTAATAGTACATGAATTTTTAATATAGCAGGAAAAAAGCATGATCAGCTCCAATAGCTGAAAGCTGAATACAGACAAATTCAGACAAGAAATAAAATGTAATATTTTTAACAGTGAGGGCAATTAACAATTGGACAAACTTACCGAAGGATGTGGTGGGTTTTCCAGCACTTCAAATCTTTAAATCAGGATTGGAGGTCTCTCTAAAAGATAACTTCTGTATGAGCTATAGTCTATCACCTTAATGAAGATTACTGTGTCTGTGTTATGCAGGAGGTCAGATTAGATGATCATGACAACTCCTTCTATCTTAAAAATTCTATTAATCTATGAAAGCACAAGGTTAAGTCCTGCCAAGTACTTAAGCATGTACTTATATTTAACCACATGCATCTGTTCCATTGACTTCAATAGGATTTATGCATGTGATTAAATGTTTTGCTGAATTGGAAATTAAATCTTTAAAACAATAATCAGGGTGGAACCAAATAATGGAATAACTTGGCATCTTATGAGTAATGTGACTATTGTGGGTAAATATCACTTTCTCCCACTTACCACATCAGAGAGACCCTCCCCAGAATAGTTTGACTTGGTGAGTGGGCAATATATACCCACACTTTTGGGGTTTACAGAAAGCTCCATAAATGGAGAGCTGCAAAGCAACCCAGATTAGAAGGCATCATTCAAAACTGTGTGCTTTCTATTTGTCCTTTATTTTGCATATTTATCTCAAAATGACTGAGTACAGCATTGTGTGCCCTGAGAAAAAAAGTATGTACAGTTTCTCTTAAATGTGTTTCTTCATGCCACCAAAAATAATTAGTGTTTTTTCACTAATTCCCAGATACCACAAGCACTCAAGTTTTACTCTGCTTGTATCTACCAGGTTATCCACAATCACTATACAATTTGATAACGTCTCTTAATTCATTGCCCAATGACCTCATGTTTGATATGGTAATGTACCGTACTTTAGTGCAACAATATGTCAAATCATAAGAAATAGAGCAGCAAGAATAACTGATTTTTCAGTTTGCTGAGCATACCAAAACATCATACAAAATTGGTTTTAGTCAAACAGAATTTTATTTTTATTTTAAGGGCTTTTGTCCCCTTCTATATTGTGAAATAAAATTGAATGAAAATTGGAAATGAAGTAGTTTTGAATTGAAAAATTGATATATATTTCATTTGGAAAGTTCAAAACAAAACATTTTGATTTCATTTGGAATTTGGGTGGGTTTTTTTCTACCATAATAATATGATGAATTCAATAAGTTCACAAAATGTTTTGGTTGACCCAAATCTGCAAAGTTTTGGTGAAAGAAGTTTTGGATGAAAAAATTTGCCCTGATTTATGAACAAAAGGCTTTTGGCTTCTTCATTGATCTTTTACTTCAATTGCCATGATAGCTGGTCACTCTCTACAGTTCACACCAGATGATATTTGTTTTAAGCTTTGGGAATAATAGCAGGAGAGAGAATTCAAAAGGTAATTTATTCCTGTTTAACAGATTGTTTTTAAAAAAATAATATCGTAAGCATCCTATCTTCTCCCACGCTGCCAGTGTCACAAATCAGGTGACTATAATGAGATGGCCTCAACTAGCAGAAGGCTTAGAAATGTCAGTTGTAATTTAAAATAAATATTTTCAAATATACTTAACAGTTTATTCATGGTGACAAGTGTTTTGCCCCCATGTGAACTTTTCAACTTTCAGATAGCTGAACTGTGGAAAATAGATGCAGTTATCTTTTCAAATAAAAATCATAACTGTACTCCCACAGAGAGTATAAAACAACAACAGGGACACAGATGTTAGAAAACCTTCTGCTCATACAATGTTTTATCCTGCACTTATTGAAATCAGTGGCAAAGCTCCCACTGACTTAAACGAGCACAGAATAAGGCCTAAACTTAGTCTTAATAAAGTAAATGGAAAAAACTGCCCTGGATCACAGTTAAAGCAGTACTGGGGCCTTTGGCCTGCCCCTAAGAGTTGCTACATACTTTTTGGGCATGTAGAATATCCAGCTAACCTATTGAGCATTGTTGGTGCTCAGCAACTATTATGATCAGGCCCCAAGCACACAAAGCATCCGTAAAGTCTGCAGGTTACAGAGTTTCATGTTATGACAAAAACAAAAACAAAGTTTTAAGCTAAGTATTCATTATAAGTGAAACCTCCCACTTTGAATAGAGTGCTAACACAGACTTTTGCACCAATGAAAGGCCCTATTTAAGGACCCATTTTTACCCTGAATAATTACTTTTAAGGACTTGCTGGGGTTAGGGAACTGATATGTCCCAAATTGGCCTTCAACATTGGTTCTCCACTTGTAAGGTAACTCCCTTCTCTTCATGTGTCAATACATATTTATGCTTATATCTTCAATTTCAATCCATGCATCTGAAGAAGTGGGTTTTTTACCCACAAAAGCTGATGCCCAAATAAATCTGTTAGTCTTTTAGGTGCCACCAGACTCCTTGTTGTTTTTGTTGATATAGACTAACACGGCTACCTCTCTGATACTTGATATGGCCCTTATGGATTAATCTTTGTTGCTGTTATAAAAGGAGAAACATTACAGAGGTATGAAGTAGAGCTGAGCAGGAAACAGTTTTCACATTCCACAAATATTTTCAAGAGTTCATAAATTTGTCCCATTTTAAATTAGGGTCAAACAGACATTTTGAAATTTTTCAGTTGGAGGAAGGGGAAGGGACAGACAGAGAGACTAACTTTACAGCTCAGTGATAAGTTAAGATAATTTTTATCACAAGTATGAAGATACCAAGCAGTGTGGGATGTACATTACAGACTGATCAGAAAGACTGTCATATGCATTACTCCATCTAGACGACAGGCTGTGCCATGTTCAGAACTTAATGCAAAATTCATCTCTTTGACCTGCCTTTCCCTCAGTCAGCTCTATTCATACATATACATACACAAGTAAATAATCAAACCACTTCTCCAATAAGGCTGGGAAGAAAGAAAGAGAGAGAAACCTATTTCTATTTTTAAACATTTGGGAAATACTCAGTAATAGGGGCAATAGGGGTAGATTGTTTAACTTTGTATTTTTTCAGCTGACCAGAAATTTATAATTTAAAGCTAGAAATTGCCTTACAGTCAAGGATGATCTGAACTCATTTTGAAATAACAAAAAGGTTTTGGAGAACACTTAGATATAGTAGCAGAGCTCCCTCTTTCTGGTTAAATCTTCCATGCCTTGTACATTTCCAATAGTCTGGACAAAAAATCTGAGTTCAAGTGGACCAGTAGCAGCAGGCAATTATTTAAGTTATCGTTGGGTTCCAAATGCCCAGAGTTTGGGGATACTCCACATTGCTGAAGCAGTCTGACTCATCTCTAATCTAGAATAAAAAGAAAAATCTCTTACAATGGCATAAACCTTTTGATCCCTTCGGGTTCCTCTGGATGTAAAATGTAGTTCAATTAATGCATTCCATAGCCCCATGGACAGTTGTACTACAGCCTGACATATGGTTGATAAAGCTTATCTTTATCGGTGTAGCTGCCAGGATTTCCCTCAAAGGGTTACATATAATTTGACAAAACCTTGCTTTGGATTGCCCGCCACTTCAGTATTAAGAATAAATTTATCTATTCTACTGGGAGATTAAAACAAAACACAAATCCAAACAGTTTGTAAAAATCAATGGTTCTGTACTGATTTTTTAAAACAACATGTTTATTAGGAAGCTCTGGAGAAAGATGAACTTTCTTAGCTCAATATTTAGTGCTGTGTCAATCTGCCTAAAGACAGGAATCACACACAATTTGATAAATGGATTGACAAGTTGTCTGTGTAGAGTCTGTAGATACTTTTTATCATTTCAAATACTGCTTTGCAACTTTTTGAAGCAATACCATTCGGTACATTTCAAAGGATTTAGTATTTCTAAGAAGGAAATGCTATGATATGCAATGGCTGAAGTTAATTTCCTCTACGAACTAACATGATCCCAGATAAAACCTAAGAGAAAACACTGAAATTTACTATACTGGAGCTGATAACCATGCATTTTCCCCCAAGCCTGATATCAGAGGACAATATTTACATGCATTAGATAATCAGAAAAGTTAATAGGTTTTATTGGTGCAGAGCTGCAGAGTGTTAAAGATTACACAACAAAAATGGTTTCAGAGTAACAGCCGTGTTAGTCTGTATTCGCAAAAAGAAAAGGAGTACTTGTGGCACCTTAGAGACTAACCAATTTATTTGAGCATGAGCTTTCGTGAGCTACAGCTCACTTCATCGGATGCATACCGTGGAAACTGCAGCAGACTTTATATACACACAGAGAATATGAAACAATACCTCCTCCCACCCCACTGTCCTGCTGGTAATAGCTTATCTAAAGTGATCATCAAGTTGGGCCATTTCCAGCACAAATCCAGGTTTTCTCGCCCTCCACGCCCCCACACAAATTGGGTTGGTAATATAAACTTATGACTAAGGCTACATTTTAGTCACGGGTATTTTTAGTAAAAGCCATGGACATTTGGGTGTGTGGGAGGGGACTCAGGGCTAGGGGCAGGGGGTCGAAGGGTTTGTGGGGGTGCTTGCCACAGGGTGGTGTCTTCCACTGGCAGTTGTGGAGGGGCCGGGGGCAGGAGCTCCGCGCCATGTGCTGCCCGCGCCCGGAGGCCCTGCGGTTCCCGGCCAATAGAAGCTGTGGCAGCTGGTGCTTGTGCCCTCCTCTGCCCAGGAGCTGCAGGGATGCAGAGCCAGGTAGGGAGCCCCTGCCAGCCCCACCAACCGTGACACGACCCCTCCCTCCCCGCACCCCCACCAACTGTGACACGACCCCTCCCTCCCCGCACCAGCAGGGGTCCTGGGACATGCACCATAGCCTGCCCCCCTCACCCCCCCGGCTCCCTCCTCCAGCACCTGTAGTGCCCCCGGACTTCCTCCCTCCAGATCACTCATGGACCCCTGCCCAGGTTTTAGTCGCAGGTATTTTTAGTAAAATTATGGACAGGTCACAGGCTGTGAGTTTTTGTTTACTGCCTATGACCTGTCCATGACTTTTACTAAAAATACTTGTGACTAAAATGTAGACTTAGTCATAAGTTTATATTACCAACCCATTTTTGTTTTGTAATCTTTAAAACTCTGCAGCTCTGCACCAATAAGTTCAGGCAGCACCAGCCGCTGAAAACGTCATGGAGGTCATGGAAAGTCATGGAATCCATGATTCTGTGACCTCCATAACAGACTCACAGCCTTATTTATGATTGCTTTCATTGTTCAGGGAATGGTTAGATGTCTGAAGGCATGTACAGAGCCTCACATTTCAATTAGAGGGTAAGCTCCTCCAGTTCACTTAAAGATGAAATGTGTGTATTGTGTAATATCTAGATAGATAGATAGAGAGAGAGAGAGAGAGAGAGAGAGAGAGAGACAAACAGACATGGTCAAATGACCATAGCAGAAGCTGAGGAAGAAGGAATTTCAATGGTACATGCTAGATGAAGTTGATTGTCCTACTGGAGAAATTTTTTCCATTAACATTTTTGAGGGAGAATGTTATTACAGACGCATCATCAAGATGACTGTTTTTTTAATCTCTGGTATAGTCAAGACTTCACTTTGCAAGACTGAGATCCAATCCTCGATTTTTTGTGACGGTAAAGAAATACACACTGCGGTGCTTGCAGCTGGTCTCAGAATGGATCTCACAACTAGTGTTTCATGCAGGGCTAACAGTTCTTAAAGAACATAAGAATGGCCATACTGTGTCAGAACAAAGGTCAATATAGCCCAGTATCCTGTCTTCCAACAGTGGCCAATGCCAGGTGCCCCAGAGAGAATGAACAGAACAGGTAACCACCCAGTGACCAATCCCCTGTTGCCCATTCCCAGCCTTTGGCAAACAGAGGCTAGGGACATCATCCCTGCACATCCTGGCTAATAGACATTGATGGGCCTATCCTCCATGAAATTATCTAGTTCTTTCTTGAACCATGTTACAGTCTTGGCCTTCACAACATCCTCTGGAAAGGAGTTTCACAGGTTGACTGTGCATTGTGCAAAGAAATACTTTCTTTTGTTTGTTTTAAACCTGCTGCCTATTAATTTCATTTGGTGACCCCTAGTTCTTGTGTTATGAGAAGGTGTAAATAACACTTTCTTATTTACTTTCTCCACACCAGTCATGATTTTACAGACCTCTATCATTTCCCCCTTTTGTAGTCTCTTTTCCAGGCTGAAAAGTCCCAGTCTTATTAATCTCGCCTCATACAGAAGCCGTTCTGTACCCTGAATAATTTTTGTTGCCCTTTTCTGAACCTTTTCCAATTCCAATATATCTTTTTTAAGATGGGGCAACCACATCTGCATGCAGTATTCAAAATGTGGGCGTACCATGCATTTATATAGAGGCAATATGATATTTTCTGTCTTATTATCTATCCCTTTCTTAATGATTCCCAACATTCTGTTTGCTTTTTTGACTGCTGCTGCACATTGAGTGGATGTTTTCAGAGAACTATCCACAATGACTCCAAGATCTCTTTCTTGAGTGGTAACAGCTAATTTTGACCCCATTACTTTATGAATTTGCAGGGTGTGGGGGGGGGGGAATGGAGGTTCTAGCTCACATTAGATATCTGAGACCTATGAGTAGGATCCAGTCAAATGGTTCCTTAAGAGAAGCAGAAGTACAAGTGAGTAATTATCATTACCTCTCTCACAGGGGTGTTGTAATGATTAATTCATTGATACATATACAGTATTTTGAAGGCGAAAATCTCTATAGGCCAAACCCTGAGATTTGCAAATGCACAACAGCTCACACTAGTTAGTTCTATAAATAACACACCAACATAGACCAACATCAGAACTGTTCACTCTTTTACAACCAGCAGCAAGAATTATTCTGGCTTTTGTCAGCCTCTTCCTAAAATTCCAGCTCGGCAATAAAGGCTACAGTGTCCATTTTAGTCTATCCAGACACTGCTGAGTAAACTGACTTGCAGGCCTTCAATTTTAGCCTTCTATTTAAACAAGCAACAGACACTGGCATGAGAGAGAATGGATCTGTATTTCTCAACAGGATTTCCTTATTTACTTCCTCACAACTTTCCCCTCTATCATTAACCTGGCTCTAACAGGAGTTAATGGCTCTGAGGGCCCTTACGTGGAAAAAAAAAGGCTGCAACAAGCACTTTGGGGCTTTGGGGCTACAGCTGGATGCCCGAGGTCATCTTGAAAAGTGCTACCAGTAGGACAGCTAAGCTATAGGGAGGCAATTATATCCAAATACTCTCTTCTGAAGCTTCTGATGTCAGCTGTCTCACCTCATGATCAGATCCAGTCACTCCCAATTGAGTGACAGTTTCTATATCTTGCTCTCACAGCCTTGGCTCCCACAGAGTCTCTCAGAACCTCTGTCACAGGGCCCTGTAGTGGTACTACCCTATTGGTACTCTGCCTTTTACAAGGGTCGGGATGGGGAGGGGGCTACTTCTCTGCTTGCTACAACCGAGGAAGCACATACAGTGGTGCCAACAGTGCTGCTGCCCATCAGGGAACAAGCCCTTACTACAAATACTAGGACAATGATTTAAAATACTAGTATATCTGAGTATATCAACAGCAGTGTGTTAGGGGCTTTACAGACAGGTATAAAGACAATATCCCCACCCCAAAGAATTTATATTGTAGAGATATTGGTCTACTGGTGCTGTTCAAAGCACACACCCACACCCACCCACACATTCCAAGTGGGGTAGAAACTGTACAAAGGTTCTTTGAGGAGGATCATAACAGAGAGCAGTAGGGAAAGACCAAGGCAAGGGGAGGGAGCGAGCTAGTTGACTCCCCCTTGATACCTGGATGCTAGGCCACCTAGCCCCCTTGAGGCCTTCTTCCCAGACCCAACAACCTTCACCAGCACTTCCCATGGGCCAGCCTATAAAAGGACCCTCAGAGACTCATCTTCAAAACTCCAGAAGCTCACTCCACCCTCTGGCATCAGCCAGACCTAGGTTAGGGAACTGTCCATATCTGCCAAGGAAAGAGGGTCTATATGGAATAAGGAGATGACTTGACTGTTGGGAAGAGGTGTTGGGAAATAGATGCGGAAAAGGGTCATAATTAGAGCTGCGTGAAATATTTCAAACAAGTGGTTTATTTTCTGAAAAATGCAGTTTTGGTCAACCTGACCTATTCACCAAATAGTTTTGTCCATATTTGTTTTTCAGGGTAGATTCACAAAGAGGGCAGAGGAGGTGGTGGTGGTGGCCACTGTATAGCTTTTAGCCCAGTGTTTAGGGCACTCTGGAATATGGCAGTCCCTGGTTCAAATTCACATTCTGGACCAAGGACTTAAAGCTAGGTGCCTTGCCACCCCCATGAGTTCTGTAATTACCAGGCTGTTGGTTATTCTGGCATGGGTCTCTATCAATATCTCCAGTTGAAGCTATATTTGAATAAATAAAAATTCTTCAGAGAAAGGATTTGAAACTACGTCTTCTTGATATCAGGAAAGTGCCTTAACCACCAACCTGTAAAGTCATTTTCATTATCTTGGCCCAATGGCTATTCAAAGCCACTATTTTATGACATTTTTTCATTTGACCTAAAACACTGAGATTGTTTAGAATGTTTGGATTTAGTTTGACCTAAAAGGATTTTTTCCCAAATTTATTCAGAACTGCCAGTGAACCAAAAAACACCCCCCCCCCCAAAAAAAATCTGTTATTTACCTAGCCCTAGTCATTAAGTAAAAATGTATAGGAAACACATCCAGGGAAATAAGGAGATAAACATATATATTGTGCCTACTCCCCTTCTCCTTTGCCTGAGACAGAGTGACCTGGTTAAGGAAGAAGATTCTGAATACAAGAAGAGCATGTGGAAAAAAGTCCTGAGGAGACAAGATTAAGAATGGCGATTCATCAGGGAGTTTGGGGCAAGGAAGGCACCAGAAAGAAATGACAGCAAAGAGGTAGGCAAAGGAAGCAGGTTAAGGAGGGCCTTTGAAGGCAAAGAGAGGGAATCGAAAGTTGATGAAGAGAAGATGGGAAGCCAATGAAAGGAAATGAAAAAAAGGCTGGATACAACAGCATATCTAAGAAGGTAGATAATCTACGTGGCTGCATTTTGGATGGGATGAGGGGAGCAAGGTTAAATCTAGAAGATCAGAAATGAGTAGGTTGCAGTATTTTTTAATTTTTAAAGTGACTTTCTTCTGATATCTAAAAAAGGACCTATCCACATGTGACACCAACAGACCCCAGTCGGCGGTGGACGGGATCAAACTGGGGACCTCCTGGAGCTTACTGCATGAGCCTCTACTGCATGAGCTAAAAAACGGTTGGCTCTAATCAAAGGCTGTAGAACAGACTCATTTAACTCTCTCTCAGTGGTCTCGGTGCCACTAGATGGGACAGAACACCACAGCCAGAAGGTGTGTGGGTTACACTTACATTAAAGTATCACATACCTATTTATGTAATACTGAAAAGCCAAATCAATCATCCTGACCCTTTAACGAAATTGATCCATTATCAAAGTAACAAAATAAACAAAACAATCCACCTCAAAGCTCCACCTCATCCTCTCTGTATCCCCTTCACAAATGCCTGTGACAATAGATGGTCCTTGTAGCATGCTCTAAAGGTAAAACCAAGGTATGTTCAACTCAAACATATCTGCTGAATGGAGCTGTGGCAGTGATGTAAGGAGAGAGATGCACTATATCAAAAAGGGGGTCTCAGGCTATATGGGTCAAAGTCAACACTTTAAATTTTACCTGAAAGCCAGTGCAGCTCACAGAGCAAAGATGCTACAGACTCCCAGTGTGATACTTCATCTCATAAATTGGTGGCTGTATTCCTCACCAGTTTACGTTTCTGATGAGAATTAAGGTATAAAGAACAGTCTAATCTCAGTAATAACAAAATGGATTACAGTACTAAATTCTACAGCTAAAAGAAAAAACTGGACTCTTTGGACCGATTATAAATGGAAAAATTATATATCTGCTGTTGCTTCTTACTTGTATAAAACCGGTTGCCCTTCTAACCACACCCCAGATTATGAAATCAGGCAGTGAGTGGCAGATGTATACCCACAATCAAAAGTGCAGATATTATCTGGACCATATCTTTTGATTTTTTTTACACAACCTACAATAATCACTTCCCTCAAATCTGAATTAAACTTCAACAAGCAGGCTCTCACCCATGCCCCAATCTCTACCAGACAGGGTAGTGTGCTTAACCACTCCCACTGGACTAACTGAGATAGAAATATTAATCTGTGTGCAGTCAACATACTGAGAGCACTTCAAAGTATGCCTCCTCCTTAACCCATTAAAGCTTCATATATACTGGGAGCAAGAGGGGTGATAAGATGGAACCCCATTGTACCCCAAATGACAGAACCATAACAGTGAATGAACAATTTCAGAATAGTCAAGATGAGAAATGATCACAGCCTTTAAAAAGATTTTCAGAGTGAGAAAGGAAAGGAGTGGATGGATTTTGGAGAAGATGTCAAAGGAAATACACACTGGACTTAGTGAGGGCATCATTGTGGAAGGAGGTGGAGAGAAATGAGATTGGAAGCTTGAGGGGCAAAGAGAGTAGTTAAGTTGCCAGCAGAGTGGGTGGCTTGGGAGGAATGATGACACATTAACCCCTGATCTACACTAGGACTTTAGGTCGAATTTAGCAGCATTAAATCGATGTAAACCTGCACCCGTCCACACGATGAAGCCCTTTATTTTGACTTAAAGGGCTCTTAAAATCAATTTCCTTACTCCACCCCTGACAAGTGGATTAGCGCTTAAATCGACGTTGCCGGCTCGAATTTGGGGTACTGTGGACACAATTCTATGGTATTGGCCTCTGGGAGCTATCCCAGAGTGCTCCATTTTGACCGCTCTGGACAGCGCTCTCAACTCAGATGCACTGGCCAGGTAGACAGGAAAAGAACCGCGAACTTTTGAATCTCATTTCCTGTTTGGCCAGCGTGGCAAGCTGCAGGTGACCATGCAGAGCTCATCAGCACAGGTGACCATGACGGAGTCCCAGAATCACAAAAGAGCTCCAGCATGGACCAAACGGGAGGTACGAGATCTGATCACTGTATGGGGAGAGGAATCTGTGCTATCAGAACTCCGTTCCAGTTTTCGAAATGCCAAAACCTTTGTCAAAATCTCCCAGGGCATGAAGGACAGAGGCCATAACAGGGACCCGAAGCAGTGCCGCGTGAAACTGAAGGAGCTGAGGCAAGCCTACCAGAAAACCAGAGAGCCGCTCCGGGTCAGAGCCCCAAACACGCCGCTTCTATGATGAGCTGCATGCCATTTTAGGGGGTTCAGCCACCACTACCCCAGGCGTGTTGTTTGACTCCCTCAATGGAGATGGAGGCAATATGGAAGCAGGTTTTGGGGATGAAGAAGATGATGATGAGGAGGAGGTTGTAGATAGCTCACAGCAAGCAAGCGGAGAAACCGGTTTTCCTGACAGCCAGGAACTGTTTCTCACCCTGGACCTGGAGCCAGTACCCCCCGAACCACCCAAGGCTGCCTCCTGGACCCAGCAGGCGGAGAAGGGACCTCCGGTGAGTGTACCTTTTAAAATACTATACATGGTTTAAAAGCAAGCATGTGAAAGGATTACTTTGCCCTGGCATTCGCGGCTCTCCTGGATATACTCCCAAAGACTTTGCAAAAGGTTTCGGGGGAGGGCAGCCTTATTGCCTCATTCATGGGAGGACACTTTGCCAGGCCAGTAACACGTACTCAGGAATCATTGTACAACAAAGCATTGCAGTGTATGTTTGCTGGCGTTCAAACAATATCTGTTCTTTATCTCTCTGTGTTATCCTCAGGAGACTGAGATATAATTCATGGTCACCTGGTTGAAATAGAGTGCTTTTCTTCAGGGGACACTCAGAGGAGCCCATTCCTGCTGGGCTGTTTGCCTGTGGCTAAACAGAAATGTTCCCCGCTGTTAGCCACAGGGAGGGGGGAGGGTTGAGGGGGTATCCACGCGGTGGGGGGAGGCAAAATGCAACCTTGTAACGAAAGCACATGTGCTATGTATGTAATGTTAACAGCAAGGTTTACCCTGAAAGATTGTAGCCACTGTTTTATAAAATGTGTCCTTTTAAATACCGCTGTCCCTTTTTTTTTCTCCACCAGCTGCATGTGTTTCAATGATCACAGGGTCTTCTCCTTCCCAGAGGCTAGTGAAGATTAGAAAGAAAAAAAAAACGCACTCAAGATGAAATGTTCTCCGAGCTCATGCTGTCCTCCCACACTGACAGAGTACAGACGAATGCGTGGAGGCAAATAATGTCAGAATGCAGGAAAGCACAAAACGACCGGGAGGAGAGGTGGCGGGCTGAAGAGAGTAAGTGGAGGGCTGAAGAGAGTAAGTGGTGGGCTGAAGAGAGGGCTGAAGCTCAAATGTGGCGGAAGCGTGATGAGAGGAGGCAGGATTCAATGCTGAGGCTGCTGGAGGACCAAACCAGTATGCTCCAGTGTATGGTTGAGCTGCAGCAAAGGCAGCTGGAGCACAGACTGCCACTACAGCCCCTGTGTAACCAACCACCCTCCTCCCCAAGTTCCATAGCCTCCACACCCAGACGCCCAAGAACGCGGTGGGGGGGGGGGGCACCGGCCAACCAGCCACTCCGCCACAGAGGATTGCCCAAAAAAAAAGAAGGCTGGCATTCAATAAATTTTAAAGTTGTAAACTTTTAAAGTGCTGTGTGGCATTTTCCTTCCCTCCTCCACCACCCCTCCTGGGCTACCTTGGTAGTCATCCCCCTATTTGTGTGATGAATGAATAAAGAATGCATGAATGTGAAGCAACAAGGACTTTATTGCCTCTGCAAGCGGTGATCGAAGGGAGGAGGGGTGGGTAGTTAGCTTACAGGGAAGTAGAGTGAACCAAGGGGCGGGGGGTTTCATCAAGGAGAAACAAACAGAACTTTCACACCGTAGCCTGGCCAGTCATGAAACTCGTTTTCAAAGCTTCTCTGATGTGTACCGCGCCCTCCTGTGCTCTTCTAACCGCTCTGGTATCTGGCTGCGCGTAACCAGCAGCCAGGTGATTTGCCTCAACCTCCCACCCCACCATAAACATCTCCCCCTTACTCTCACAGATATTGTGGAGCACACAGCAAGCAGTAATAACAGTGGGAATATTGGTTTCGCTGGGGTCTAAGCGAGTCAGTAAACTGCGCCAGCGCGCCTTTAAACGTCCAAATGCACATTCTACCACCATTCTGCACTTGCTCAGCCTGTAGTTGAACAGCTCCTGACTACTGTCCAGGCTGCCTGTGTACGGCTTCATGAGCCATGGCATTAAGGGGTAGGCTGGGTCCCCAAGGATACATATAGGCATTTCAACATCCCCAACAGTTATTTTCTGGTCTGGGAATAAAGTCCCTTCCTGCAGCTTTTGAAACAGACCAGAGTTCCTGAAGATGCGAGCGTCATGTACCTTTCCCGGCCATCCCACGTTCATGTTGGTGAAACGTCCCTTGTGATCCACCAGAGCTTGCAGCACTATTGAAAAGTACCCCTCGCGGTTTATGTACTCGGCGGCTTGGTGCTCCGGTGCCAAGATAGGAATATGGGTTCCGTCTATGGCCCCACCACAGTTAGGGAATCCCATTTCAGCAAAGCCATCCACTATGACCTGCACATTTCCCAGGGTCACTATCCTTGATATCAGCAGATCTTTGATTGCGTGGGCTACTTGCATCACAGCAGCCCCAACAGTAGATTTGCCCACTCCAAATTGATTCCCAACTGACCGGTAGCTGTCTGGCGTTGCAAGCTTCCACAGGGCTATCGCCACTCGCTTCTCAACTGTGAGGGCTGCTCTCATCTTGGTATTCATGCGCTTCAGGGCAGGGGAAAGCAAGTCACAAAGTTCCATGAAAGTGCCCTTACGCATGCGAAAGTTTCGCAGCCACTGGGAATCGTCCCAGACCTGCAACACTATGCGGTCCCACCAGTCTGTGCTTGTTTCCCAAGCCCAGAATCGGCGTTCCACAGTATGAACCTGCCCCATTAGCACCATGATGCACGCATTGGCAGGGCCCATGCTTTCAGAGAAATCTGTGTCCATGTCCTGATCACTCACATGACCGCGCTGACGTCACCTCCTCGCCCGGTATCGCTTTGCCAGGTTCTGGTGATGCATATACTGCTGGATAATGCGTGTGGTGTTTAATGAGCTCCTAATTGCCAAAGTGAGCTGAGCGGCCTCCATGCTTGCCTTGGTATGGCGTCCGCACAGAAAAAAGGTGCGGAACGATTGTCTGCCGTTGCTCTGACGGAGGGAGGGGCAACTGATGACATGGCTTAGAGGGTTGGCTTCAGGGAGCTAAAATCAACAAAGGGGGTGGCTTTATATCAAGGAGTATTTCAGGCAGGACTTCACGGAGAGTTCCAATAAGAAATGGTGCACCTAAGTTATTGTTCTTATTGTAACAAGGAGGTTAGCCTGGCCTCTGATTGATACATGGCTAGATTTACCTCGCTGCACCTTCTCTGTGAGTGACTGCAGTGTGACCTAGAGGAATGAGTCCCCTAGATAGAGGAGGGGGGAAGCAAATGAGTACAAAACAAATCTGGTCTATTTCTTGTTTAGATCCACTCCATCTATCTTTTACATCTTTGGCTGGCAGCAGACGGTGCAGAAGGACTGCATGCCATCCACATCTCATGGCTGCTCGGCAGAAGATGGTACAGTACGACTGCTAGCCATCCTCATCTCTTGCCTGCCCGGCAGAAGATGGTACAGTACGATTGCTAGGAATCCGTATTGCCTGCCTGCTCACCATAAGATGGTTCAATAGGACTGACTGCAGGACTAAAGAGAATGACCTGGTCAAGTCACTCCAAATTTAGTCCCTGTGTCCATGTCTGCCCAGGCGCTCCCAGCCAACGTGGCCAGGAGCACCTCGGACATGACGATGACGGCTACCAGTCGTATTGTACCGTCTGCTGCTAGAAGGCAATGGGTTGCTGCTACTGTGTAGCAATGCCGTACCACGTCTGCCAGCACCCAGGAGACATACGGTGACGGTTACCTGAGCGGGCTCCATGCTTGCTGTGGTATGGCATCTGCACAGGTAACTCAGGAAAAAAGGCGCAAAACGATTGTTTGCCGTTGCTTTCACAGAAGGAGGGAGGGAGGGAATGGGGGCCTGACAATATGTACCCAGAACCACCTGCGACAATGTTTTAGACCCATCAGGCATTGGGATCTCAACCCAGAATTCCAATGGGCAGCGGAGACTGCGGGAACTGTGGGATAGCTACCCACAGTACAACGCTCTGGAAGTCGACTCTAGCCTCGGTATTGTGAAAGCACTCCGCCGAGTTAATGCACTTAATGCACTTACAGCATTTTCTGTGGGGACACACACACTTGAATATATAAAACCGATTTCTAAAAAAACGACTGCTATAAATTCGACCTTATTCCGTAGTATATACATACCCTAAGTTGAAATTTGCTGGAGATGCAGAGATGTACAATTCACAAAAATTAACATATAAGGTGGGTGAATTCTATGCCCTATGCAGGAGGATAAATATTAGATGATCATAACAGTTGCTTTTCAAGCTAAGTGAATAACCTGTTTTTTCACCTTGGTGATCAAACAAAAACAAAAAAAAACAAAAAGAAAAGTTTCTAATAGAAACTCTCCCCCCCCCCCGCCGCAGTTTTTCTCATGGAAATGAAAAACCAAAGAGTTTTGTTTGGGTTGATTTGAAACAACATTTTCTAAACAAAATGTTGATTTGAAACACATTTTTCAAAGGTGTTAATTTTGAATTGACATCTTCTTTTAGAAAAACATTGTTTCAAAACAAAATGTCAAAATGGTCCTTTTGAAAATCTCAAAATTAAACATTTCAACATTTATGAAATATTGTTTTTTCCCCCAGGGATTTTTTTTCTGCAAAAACTATTTGCTGAATTCAACCCAAATTGATGAATAGTTCTGTTACCCCAGAAAATGCCTTTTTTGCAGTTTTATTATTTGTCAAAAAAAAAATTGCCCAGTTCTAGTTCCTTTTGTCCTTAAATATTTAGGAATGGAATTGGCTGGATGGTGCAATGAAACACAGAACATACTCTTTACAAGTGAAGGGAATTTTTTTAAGCCATATGAAACACAATGACTATTTTCAGGATTCTCTGCATAATTTGTATGTTTGGTCCCAGTTTTCTGTATCCAATGCTTGAAGTGTGTGCATTTAGGTCAGTATGACAGATCAAATCTTCCCATTGCTTCTGGTTTAAAAAAAATGTTAATGGGAGAAGGAGCTTGCCATCTTGTATACCATCTCTACTTCCATCTCTCTCTCTAGTGCACACACACACACCACCTCCTCTCCCCCTCTCCAAGTAACATCAAGATTACTAAGATTCACAAGGACAAGGTCACCATACTGATCAGAAACACACACAGAACAAATGGCAGTTAAGTTACAAAAAAAGAAATAAAAGGGTTTGAGGAGAAGAAAAGTACACAGGGGAGCTGATACACATGTGGTAGGGAATCACCAGTCAATAAATACAGAGGAAGTAACTGAAACAAAAAAAGTATTACTTCTGTTTATTGCAGATTCCAGATGTTGAGCTCTTTTGGTCAATCTCAAAGTTAGTGAGAGCAAATTAGCATACATTCATTAATTTAAGAGTCATTATCCTAAAAGTCAATTGTACATCACTTAGCAAATCAAAAGTTCCCTGAACATTATGGTTTAATCTTAAATTAATGTTAAACTCTTCACTAATGTATGTTGTTCATTAAAAAAACAACAGGGACAACTCAGTTAATTAAAATTAGCATACCCTTCCTCATATGTTCAGTCATGTGGTCAAATCTTTCTCAAAGGGATAACAGTGTTTGATACCCTAAGTCGCTGTATATTATCAAACTTCAAATAGTTTATCTTAACAGCATGGACCATTAAAGAAGCAAATACCTTTCCTGCCTTAGGACCTGAAACCTGACAGGGACCACTGATATCTAAATAATAAGCTTCAAGGATAATAAGCTGTATGTCACTCTGAAGACAGTTATGTCCACTGAATCAGCATGAAGTGATGTAAACAGACACAGTAAGGCATGTTTCTATGCCACACCAAGAATCTGAGACTTTTGTGATATCAGAGGTAACTCAACCAATCACCATCCTTATTCTACAGCTAATTTACATGCAACAGTTCCTGGGTTGTAACAGTAAGACTGCATGGATGGTGGATTATTTGGTCCAACTGCCACCCACACAAATCAGCACAAATCTCCCATCACAATCCTGCCTAGACACAAACTAACACAACCACCCAAACAACAACACAACCAGCATACACAATCATCCCAAACAAACATAGTCCCTCACTGCAGCACACTCTCCTCATTTGCCACATGCACAAGTCAACACAAATCTTCCAGGATTGCCTTTCTGCTTGTCACTTTGAAACCCAGAATATGCGTTGAGTCAGTGTAAAGTGATGAAAACAGCTGCAAGCATAGCTGAGAGATCTATTTGTTTCTAATACGACCAGGTTCAGAGATCACTGTGCCTGTGAGAACCAAATGGAATGTTGGAATCCAAAGATTCTGTGAAAGTTGGAATGCAAAAACTGATCACGGAAAGTCAGGTAACGAAGAGGTCATTGTGCCTAAAGCCGGGGTCAGTGCTGTGCACAAACTTTGGGGAACATGTACAAATAGCAACATTGCTCATTGCAACACAGCACATGGAACCAAGACCCCCCACCCCCCATTTTGGGCTTTTTTTTAATCACACACATTTACAAATTTCACACATGTGACATATCTTACAGGACATCTCCATCTTCCACTTCATACAACACACAATCCCAGAACAGTACTCTGCCTTACTGCCACATATAGGCAGTAATAACCTATCGTCATTCTAAGCAGAGCTAAAAGGCATCCACAATGGTAAGTACAGCTGGATGATTTTTTTCATGCAAATGGGGGCGGGGGTTGCAAAAAAAATAGAGATTCAGGCAGACCAAAAGCATTTATGATTTGGGGTAGAATTCAGCAAATCAGCAAATCGTTTTGACTGTTTTTTTAATTTCAGAAATATCAAAACATTTCATTTTGCCATTTTAAAAATGGCTTTTCATTACAGGAAGACTTGTTTTCAGAATTTACCTAAATTTAATTAAAAACCATTAAAACCAGTTAAAAAACCCAAAATAAACTGATTTTTTTCTTTAACCTAAACCAATTTTTTTTGTTTTTCATTTTACCAAGAAAAATATTTTTTTTTGTTTCAGTTTGACCGGAAATTATTATTTCTTTTATTTTATTTTTCATTTCAACCACTGAACCAAAAAAAAAAATTGATTATTTACCCAGCCCTCATGATAATGTCCCTTCTGGTATCTGCACGGTCAGAGCACTAACCACTGGTGACTTGTAAAGGAGGGAAAGTTTCAGAAATGAGTGCTGAGAGCACCGTTTCTTTTTGATGCCTGATTGGAGGTCCTCATCCCAAATATCACTTAGGTCTCCAGAAGTTCTGAGATGACCAAGGCCTACAAGTTGTCAAATACTCAAATACACAGCAGTTGGCTTCTTCTCCAATCTGACTAAAATCTGAGCATCCCCAAAGAGATTCCTAATGCACTCAGATATCATGGTGATGGGCACAGTATAAGAATCTGGATAGACTAGAAAGGAAATCTTAATAAGGAGCACTTTCTTACTATAAGTCCTTCAAAAAAACCCAACTTTGTCTATATTAATTTCTCAATGCTTTATAGTCATTTATATCACTTTATCTCAACAGGAAATTATTTAACTACCATAAAAAATAACTCCAGTGAAAAACCCACACTCACAGCGGTATTCCGAAAATCTCCCTCCTGTGACTTTTAATAGGGGAGAGGGTAATCTGGGCCAATAATGCAATTTTAGAATTTGTTTCCTTTATTGCAGTGAAGTCAAAAACCTTTTCAACATGAGTGCCTCTGTACCTCCTGCAGGTAAAATTAATGAGACACAAGAGAATTTACAGGTCATGATTTCTTCTCATGGGAAATCTAAGATGACTTCTTGGTGCTGGCTGCAGGCATTTTTGTGCTTTGTAATCCCTCACCCTCACTTCAAGGAACCATACCATCAGCTGTCTGAAAACACATGAGCACTTAAACAGCAGTTTTTTTTCTGGCAGCAGCTGAGGAGCAGAGTAGTTCAGGCAATCATGTTTGGCTATTTAAGCACTCCTGTATTACTTTAAGGCAATGCTATTACTTTTAATGCCAGATAAGACACACAGTGGCTATCCACAGGGTAACAATGTTTTTAGTGGATGGAAAGTGAGTGCAGCTAAATGAAAAGTTTTGTTTCAATTTTCAAGCATTTTGACAAAAGCAAAGGAAAGCATTTACAAAACAGGAGGAGTAGGAAGACAAGGTGGCGGTGGTAATGCCTCCTTTATAAACTTTATCCCAGTGATTAGGGTACTCTCCTGATATGTGGGAGACCGAAGCTCAGCCCCACCTTCTGCCTGATGTAGAGGAGGATTGTGGCTATCGAATATTCTAGTTTCTCAATCTTTCTTCTTGAAACTGTTTTATGTTTTATAAATAACTAGTCATTGGGGCATAAATTTGAATTTAGGACACTCATCTAGGACATGGTAGACCCAAGTACCAGACTTTAGAGTCATCTCACTCTTTCCCTGGCCTAATCACTATCCATTATCATCTCCTTCTCCTCCAGCCATTTTGTGAATCACTTCCACTACTTGAAAACTGGTCTCTCTCACCAACATAAGCTGGTCCAATAAAAGATTCTCATCCACCCTGTCTCTCTTTCCATTATTTTTGTCAAAATGCCTGAAAATCAAAATGAAATATTTCAAGTTGAAACAAAACATTTTGTTTTGACATTAAAATGTTTCCACTCAAAATTTTTATTTACAGTAATATTGAAACATTTTGATTTGTTTTGACTCACTTTTTGTAACTTTCCACTTTACCAAAACATTAAAAAAAAAAAATGTTGTTTTCAGTTAGAGCCAAAACTATTTATTTTTTTCAGAATTGCCAGCAAACCAAACAATTCATTATTCACCTAGCCTTAACTGTAAGGTGGAACTGGTGATTACATTTTAAGTCTCTTGCTTAACTTACACATGAGGAGTCCCATAAAATTAAACATGCACAACTCCTTGCAGTTTTGGGGCCTAGTCCTGTACACTGACAAAAGAGAGATTGAAAAATGCATACCAGCTACATATTATTATGTCTTTTCTTTTTGCATAACAGTTTTTTCCTTGATCCCAGGGAACAACTTAATTGATTCCAACACAGCCCCAAGTAATTATTGTAGCAAATTTAAAACCAGAATGTATTGAAATGGAAAATCTTAAAATGAAGACAGTAAAGACTTAACAAAAAGATGTATATAATCCTTGCTTTCAATTATATCTTGTGAAGAGACTTGGATGTGGATAATCTATGGAGACAAATAAGGGAAACATTACATTAAAACATGTTAAAGAAAGTGCTTTTTATTTTCTACTCTTATTTCATAGGCACTCAGGTACCATAGTGACGAGCACAGTATAAAAACAGTGATAGAAAGATATTAAATTTGCCAGTCCAGAGCTTTAAACATATAATATATAATACACATAAAGCAGTGGTTATGTTTCCAAGGAGACAGGGCAAAGTATAGCAGTTTGATAGGGAAAAAGAAGTAGATTTTTTCTCTCACATTTGTATAGTAACTCAATCTACCTGATACACAAGGAAGCACATATGAGCACAGCATTGCATCAGGACAGGATTGCTGCAATAACAGTACTTATATTTTGTCAAATAATGGAGATGCTAGAAGCAGAAGGCTGGCAGGGGGTGAAGGAGGGTGGTGGAGAACATAAATTGTCATTTTACCAGGCCGAAGTTCCTACAATTGGGATTAATTTTGATCCCTTACCCCATGTGCACCATGTAACAAAATAAAGGACTCCTCTACCGCATGTAACCATGCACTATAAAAGAAAAATGAGTCCTTACGAGAGCTTCCGGTCCCTGCTTCAGGCATGCCAGAGCCAGACTGCTGGGACTGGCTAATCTCCTCCGAAAAAGAAGTCATGGCTCACCACGCCACTGGATGAACTTGTTGCCTGTCCTACAACCTCTTCCTACTCAACGTCCTCATCCACCACTTCATTCTCGGGGTTGACTCCACCGGCTGCTGCTTCCATTCTTCCCAAAGTATCCATGGGGTTCTTGGCAGTGGAGGTGGGGTCGGCGCTGAGGATGGCGTAGTGCTCCTTGTAGAAGCAGCATGTTTTTAGCACTGCACCAGAATGATGGTTGACCTCCCTTGCCTTCTGGTACGCCTGCTTTAGTTCCTTGATCTTAGCACGGCACTGCTGCATGTCATTTTTTGCCCCTTCTCATCCATGCCACAAGTAATCTACTCATAGGTGTCAAAGTTTCTATGTCTGGATAAGAGCTGTGGCTGCACAGCTTACCCTCCCCACAGACCCAACAGATCCAACAACTCTGCTGTACGCCATGTGGGAACCTGTTTGCTGTGGAAAGCAAGCATGGTCATCTGGGAAGATGCAGTGTGAGCTGTCCACGCTGAGAAAACAGGAAATGGAATTTCAAAAATTCTCAGGGCTTTCAGGGGGGCGGGGTCCATGCCTGTGTACCTGGCTGCAGGGCAGTGGAGTAGAAACTGCTTACCAGAGTGGTCATGATCAGCATTGTGGGACTCCTCCTTGAGGCCACATAGGACAACATAAGCTAGTGCCATGTCTACACTGACACTGCCTCACTCTAACTGCGTCACCAACAGCTCTATGCCACACATTAAAGTGGGTTTATTACGTCGGTGTAGCAGGAGAGTTAAATCAGTGGAAGGACCATTGTTGTGTGTAGACATCCACTGTTTTGTCAATGAAACCTAACTTTTGTTGACAAAACTGTGTAGTGTGGACAAGGTGTAAGTATTGTTCTGTACCTCTGTCCACCTATTGACCATGAAGGATTTCTAGATATTAATTTGAGAACTGAACGTACAAGGCTCTTATTTATATGCACAGTAATAGCATGAATACAGATTAGCAAGTGGATATAATTCTCTTGGTCATGCTCTGAAAGTGGGTGGTACTAAGAGTGTTAATTAGTTCACATGACTGATCATTTCAGTGTAAAACAGTTATGTGTTATTAAACAGTTATCTCCCAAATTTATCTGATGATAAATACTGTAGTGTCTAATGAATTGACTTATCTTTTTTAAAAGTTATGGTTGACACATTTAATCAACCAGTTCCCACCCATCCTACCCTCTTTGCATTGTTCAAATCCATTGTCGGTGTTGATATTACTACAGTAAAAATATGATTTACTTACATATGTAAATTAGACAACCAGGGACAGATCATGTTGTGAAAATTGGCTCACAATTTTAATTCAAAGTCTGTGCAGTTTACAATTAGACATAAAGGGCCAGATTTTCAGAAAAGTTCAGGTGTGGTTACACACATCATTTGTATGTAAGTGTAGCAATTGGGCATACAAACATCCAGTTATATGTCTACCTAACCAGTCTGCACATGCAGTTGTGAAGGGACAGCATAACCATATTTGTTTGGGAGAAACTCAATATTACACATAAGTAAACTGCATGAATCTGTTCTGGAAATTATAGTCTGCAGTTTTGTAGTTCTTTGTTGCACAGTTGAATAAGAAGTTTTATGGACACAATCATTACACTGTTAAATGCTGGTTCTGTACAATGCCAAGTGCAGCACAGAATGGATAATATCCTATGTCACTGCCATAAAACTGAAATAAATCAGTGGTGACTCAGGCCTGGTGGACACTTATTGTGCCATACAAAGTTTAATTATTTAAGTATTAATTCACTGTAAAATACAGACTCGGACAAATATTCAAAATACAACCTGCCTTTTTCTGAAACAACTTATGCCCACAAAATGTATGGCTGAGATTTTGCATCCACAATTGAATTGTGAGTGCGGTTTTAATTGGGACTGTGTGGGGACATTGTATTTTCTCGGCTCCTCCAAAGTGTCCAGTGCGCCATAATAATAGTTTTCATTTTTTTAAAAATAGTCTCTAGCATTTATGGATGCAAAGCTAACCTTCAAAACCTGAAGTGAGCGCAACTAGTGCAGTGACTTCTGCCTGAGTTCACCACCATGTATTCCTACCAGATCTTTAGGAGCTTTTTTAGATATTCTGGGCCCGGTCTAGCAGACAGCAATTAAGAATTGCTCTGCAATCCATTAACTATCCATTCATCTCAGTGAGCTGTTAACTCAACTGGCCAATCGTGATAATTTAAATGTCAACATTTTTAGCTTGTTAGACCGCTAATCATAACATCTAAGAAAGGAGAAGAAGAATCCTATTATGAAGATCTGCACAATCTGGGAGTACCACTTAATCCTAGTGTCTCAGCTAGGCAGAGCTTACTTTCTGGGCGAACTTGCCAGTATACTGGTATTCTGGGACCACTAACTGTTCTGTTGCAAGCAGGCTTGTGCCTCAAAGTATCTGACAGTGAGTGTGCTCTATGTAATTGGAAGAACAAATGCTCTGATTTGTACCCATAATTCCATATGTGGGAGAAAATAAGTGGACACAGTAGAGTTGACTCAGAGACTAATAGGATACTCCATCTCAAGCTGACAGACAATGACCATGACCTCTTCACCTACCACAGCAATGTAAGATACCTGGGCATGAAGACATTAACACTTAAACTCCAGCTAGCACTGAATGCTTCTCAAAAATCTGGCTACCAGATGATTGAGTCGTGCCAGGATGCTGTAGGACATTGGTTCAACATTTTTTTTTAGGGAGCCAGAACTGCATTTTACAGTGCATGCATTCCAGCAATTCTTGAGTGCAGCACTCTCCTGCTGGGGCTACCACAAACACATCAAACCCATCTGCTGCTCTTGAATTTGGCTTCCCATAGAATATTGAGTTAAATTCAAGGTCTTAGTCCTTAGCATCAATGGCCATGGCCCAGGATACCTAAAATATCTCCTAAAGCTTTGGGATGAATACAGTGGTGGTGAACTCTACTCCTCAGGCAAAATGGAAATTTACATCATAAGGGTAAAGCTCTGTGTGGGCTTTTCTTGGTGCCTGTCCAAGACTGTGGAATGAACTCCCTCACAGGAACTAAGGACCATCACAAACCTCACCACCTCCTGCTCCAAGCACAAGGCACATTTCTTTGACCTTGCCTTCTGTAATATAAACACATGACAGCATATACATATTAATTAAAAAAAAAAACCAAAACTGAACACTGCACACACAATTCTCCTCCTGTAGAAAGAATCAGAGAGAGAATAAACCAAATGTGACAGATGTTAGTTATGTCATTTAATGCACTACTAGAAGGCACTCACATTCTACAGTGATGCAGACATTTTAGGAACCTATATATGATAGATCTGACCTCAAATCCAAGAGTCTAAATCAGGAGTAGCTTTAATGAAGTCATTGTGGTTACACTTATTTAAAACCCACAAAAGTGAAATCAACATCAGACCCATAACAGATAATTTGCTACAATTTATAGAGTCAACTTAGTTGAGTTATTTACTTTTCAGCTTTGATTAAACTTGGTGGTTGCTAACAAGCCTTCATATACAGAGAAATAGCTTTATGATTTCTTCATTTTGAACTTTCATAAAATAAATGAAAGGTAACATTGGAGAGGTTTACTTGCCTTTTTCTCAGGGACAGGCTCAAAGTTTTAAAAGATTTTCTCATTGCACTGGAGTAGATAAACTTCAGTGGCTCTAATTGCCTTATCAGAGCACCAGGTTCAAAGGCATTACCTTCCAACATCTATATCCTAGATGTTTAGAGCCAGCTTATGGCTGGCCTAATTAAAGTGTGCTGGGGAGAGGATGGAGAGAACTTCTTCTCAAAAACATTCCCTCCCTTACAGGAGATAGGCAGAACTTTGTTCCCTTAGTGCAAAGGAAGGGAAGGATCTCACACAGCACCTCCATCTTCTCTTCACAGCCCTGCAAGCTATGCAAGTATTAATTTGTCCTGTGGAATACAGACCTATTACATTACCTAGCCCATCTCTTTAGGAATATAGTGTACTCCTGATTATTCAAATAGCATGGGGGACACAGATTTTATTCTGATAATCCAGAGTTCAGATAATTGAGAGGGCAGGAGCCATTCAGTATTAGGGTGGCTTCCCCTGCATCTGGGGACTTGTCCTTCTCCTTCTCATAGTCCTTCACATTGACTGTGCATTGTGTGAAGAAATAATTCCTTTTATTTGTTTTAAACCTGCCTATTAACTTCATTTGACAACCCCTAGTTCTTGTGTTATGAGAACTAGTAAACAACACTTCCTTATCTACTTTCTCTACCTTGAATAATTTTTCCCCCTTTTCTGAACCTTTTCCAATTCCAATATATCTTTTTTAAGACGGTGCAACCACATCTGCACACAGTATTCAAGATGTGGGTGTACCATGGATTTATATAGCGGCAACATGATATTTTCTGTCCTATTATCTATTTCTTTCTTAATTATTCCCAGCATTCTGTTTACATTTGACTGCCATTGCACATTGAGTGAATGTTTTCAGAGAACTATCCACAATGACTCCAAGATCTCTTTCTTGAGTGATTTAGACCCCCTCATTAGACCCTAATTTAGACCCCCTCATTTTATATGTTTGTGCATTACTTTGCATTTATCAGCATTAAATTTCATCTGCCATTTTGTTGCCCAGTCACCCAGTTTTGAGAGATCCTTTTGTAGCTCTTCACAGGCTGCCTGGGTCTTAACTCTTTTTTAGGAATTTTGTATCATCTGAAAATTTTGCCACCTCACTATTTACCCCTTTTTCTAGACATTTATGATCATTCATTTCCTTTAGTTTTATTAAAAATACTCCCAACAAATTTCATTCTGTGTTGAATGAAATGTCTGGTTTGACCTGAAATACAATTTTCACAACTTATTCAATTTAATGAAAGTTCTGAAACATGTTGGCTTTGCTTAGACCAATACATTTCTTTTTTGACTTTTCATAACTGCCAGACCTTTTATATATTGACTGCTGGAAATTGAAAATTTGATATATCAATTGTGGTTTCAATAAAATCTTTATTCAAAACCTCAAAAGAGGGACAAAATATTGAGGGGAAAAAAGAACAGTTGTAGCCAATCTTTTTCATTGAAAAAAATCATGTTTCAATACAAAAATCTTTTCATTTGTAAAGCTGGGTAGGAATTTTTTGACAAAATGTTGGAAAATATCGGTTTAATATTTTTTTTTTTGGTCTGGAAAGGGTCTTCTTAGAGAAATGTCTTGAAAAAATAAGAGTTATAAGACAAAATTTTAAAAAACGACAATTTGAAAATTAAAAATTCCAGTTTTCTAGTTTGGAAATATTTTTGTTGTTTTGAAATTAAACTAATTATGACAAATAAATAAAATGTAAAAAGAAAAAAGAAACATTTTGGAATTATTGAAATGAAATAATTATTTTTAATTATTGGCCTGAAATTATTTGTTTATTTATTTTCAGTTTGTGAACATTTTTGATATTTTGTCTTTTTATCCTGATTCAGGATGGGAAAATTATTTGAAATTTTAATTTTTGTCCATAGAATGGAAAAAAAAATACTGCCTAGCTCTATTCATTTGAGAAATGTCAAACAGCTCTAGATCTTGCCAAATGTATGACTGATTTTTATCATCATTGTCGTCATCTTTCTCGTCAAGATAGCCAGTTGGATTTCAAAAGATGTGCACCATCATTCAGCAAAATAAAATTCCAGCCAAAGGGATCTTTTGGAAGAAAATAAAAGTGGAAATAATTTAGAAACAAAGAAAGAAAAGAATTTTAAAAAACTAGCAATCTCATTAAGCAATCAAATTATATAAATGCCAGCAAAAGCGTTGGAGCTCAATCAGAGCTGAAAAGAAAACAGGCAGGCCAATCTTTACTGGATGCCAGCAAACTCTACTTTGTGTATAATTAATAATTGATCAAAGTGTCACACTGGCTGGGAAGGCAGTGACTGTGTCCAGACAAAATATGCAGGCTCACTTAGATATAATTAGCTTTGCTTAAGTGGCTTAGGACACACAAAAATCTTAAAGAAACATGCTTCATTATGCCCATTAGTGTAAATGGCTGAGATATACAAAAGAAAAAAGGCCCTTTGGAAGTATTAGCATACTTGTCACTGAAGTTCCTTTTAAAATATATTTATCAATTGCTTTGCCTAAAAAGATATAATGACTATGCTGATTCCATAGTCAAGGTGGAGCCTCAAGTGTAGACAAAATGGACACAAGTGAAGAAATGGTTTTATTGTTGTTGTTTTGGTGGGAGAGGCATACAATCAATGCTAAGAGCTTACAATCCAACAACCACAAAGCAGCAGAGACTTACTGGGAGGGATCAACTTTAAATCAAGTCTTTTATCATTAGTTTTTAAGCTGAAGTTTTTCAACTGAATATCTTATCTAGCAAAAACAGGTTTAGTCAAAATGAAAGCTAGGTGAGAATTGATAAAATGCAATTGCTACAAAACACTATGGAAAATTTTGATTTAGTCTAAGGGGTAGTCTACACTACCATGCTACAGTCTGGGGAAGATGCACTATGCCGACAGGAGTGTGTTCGCCCATTGGCATTACTCCACCTCAATGAGAGGCGAAAGCTACGTCAGCAGGAGAGCATCTCCTGTCAACATAGCACGGTGTAAATGCCGCTTTAAATCAATGTAACTTACATTGCTCAGTAGGTTGCTTTTTACACCCCTGAGCGACGTGAGTTACATCGACTTAAGCAGTAGTGTAGACAAGCCTCATCTGTTTCAAATTCCATCCGAACTTCATTGGCAGATGAAATTTAATATTGAAATGAGTCTAAGTGAAATGTTTCAATTTGATTCAACACACCAATACAAAATGTTTCAATTCGTGATTGTTGAAACATTGTTTTAATCAAAAAAGTAAAATGAAACATTTCAATATTTCTAATCTTTTTTTTTAACTTTTCATTCTGCTCAAAGTTTTCACAATGCAGTTTTGTCCAGACCGAGTCAAAACCAAATACTGAAATAATGCACTTTTCCATAGGCCAGGAAAATTTCCCACATGGTCACTCAACCCGAGTGAAAACTAATTTTTTCCCCCAGGAAAATTTTGTTTGATGTAAATTTTCTTTTGAAAATTTTGAAAACTGGAGAAAAGAGCATCTTCATTTCAAAGTGAATATTTTCTTTTGATTTTTTTTAAATTACATTTTTTATTTTGGTTTCTCTCTTTTCCTCCCTTTTTTTTCCTGTTTTTGCCACTATCTGAAATAGAAAGAACAGGCTTCTATTTTTCTTTTCCCCCCCTACTGCAACATTTCAGCAGTTTCTCCATTTGGAAAAGTTGCAAAGAGGAAAAATGCAGCACGGGGTGAGAGGGGGGAGAAAAGGAAATGGTGAAACCCCCCCTGCTGTATCCTGATTCCGCTGGGCACAACAGAGATGAGGAGACTACCAAACAGCTGGTTACTGTGCACTGAGCCAGCTAGCTATTGTCTTCAAACCACCACATGCCTGCTGGTGATTGCCAGAATATAGTGTACCATCCACTACCTCTGCTCACCCTTCTTTCCACCTATTATACTTGTCCAGGTCCAATGCACCAGCTCTATGATTGCTAGAAATTCCCTGGCAGAAAAGTTAGTAGCAGTCTCTTCTCTCTCTATGCTGTCTGAGTGTCTGAAAAGGACAGGAGCAGATCCAAAAATCGTCTCCATAGCATTTGGGGCCACTATGATAGAATACATTACTAAAATATCTTATAGAGATGGGTAGCACCACTGCAAAGTAATACAGAGGGTTTACAGTATAATTTTATGCTGTGAATATAATTAGAGTCACATAGCTCATTCAAATCTCTTCTTATGTCAGATCATTCAACATGTAATTAAAAAGATATTTCATTCTGTACACCACTTATAGATACGAACATTGCTTAAGGTAAATTTAATGGTACGCTGCAAAAAGCTGTAAAGCCCTATTATAACACAAGCTCCTTTTCTATAAAAAGAAAGATCAAGCATAACTGCAAAAACTCCACTGCTTTAGATGATGATTAATAACTATTTACAGGGTCCCAGGAGTGCTGATGAAATCCCTAAATACATTTTCATTTATTTATTTATTTTTAAAAAGGTCTCCAAGATGTAACACCAGACGAGATACAGCTAATATGGCTTTGTTTTTTTGCTGGGGAGTTGGGTTTTCTGCGGGGCGGGGGATATGACTGCTAGCAAAAGCAGTGAAAAGTGGTGTTCTCGTGACTGCATGAAAATAAATATATTTTTTTAATGGAGCACCTTACAGAAATGCATACATAATCCAGAAAGATGAAGGTGGCTGTGAGTAACCAGGAGTCTGTGTCCCTTGAATTGGAGCTGAGCACAATTCAGTTGAAGGATTTTAATGCTGAAAGAGCTTCACTTTATTTTTAACTGATGAAATTTGCCCATTGTTTGGAGCCTCTTCTCTCCATAGAATACCTATAGCACCCCTGCAATGGGGAAGGCAGGACGGGTGGAGCAGTTGTGCTGGGGGAATTCCATACTCCCTGTGTGCTGTTGAAGAGAGCTCCATGTTAATTCTGAATTTGCCAGTGCAGAGAGGGACACTGCGGATGGGCTGGAGGAGGACCACTGGATCTGTCCTTACAATTATCCCATGGCTGGAAAAGGGATATTGAGGGACACAGCAGCTGCAGACCCAAGATCTGTGCAAGGTTGGGAGTTGGATTTCTTTCCCTCAGTTCTCACACCAGACAGCCTCATAATGCCTGATTAGTTATGCTTGTTGTGGGATTCAAGAATTTCAGTCAATCATTTCTCTTTCTCCCTTTCAGTCAGTAGCCCTTATGTAAGCAGAGGGTTCAATCACAGCTGGAATGAATATTGCAGAAATAGTAAAACACAACACCTGTCAAAGACATTACCAATACCTATTTATGTTCATTTTGAAAGTGAAAGGTAAGAGAAGTGAAGGAAGATTTCTGTAGTGATAATGAACTGTTCCTTTTGAAGAAAGAAAAGGAGTACTTGTGGCACTTTAGAGACTTACCGAAATGTTCTTTGTGGATTATTTTTATTCCATTTATTTTAATGGGATGGGGAACTGTGCAATCTGAAATGTCTGTTTTATAGCTTGTTACCATAGAGAAGGGGAAAACACACACACAGTTGTAATCAGAGATAGTTGAACAATGGAAATATAGTGAGTTAAAATTCTGCTGGCCTTTGGAGAGACAGAAAAATGGAACCTCACTCCTTTTCTTTTTGCAGATACACACTAGCACGGCTGCTACTCTGAAACCTGTTCCTTTTGAAGAATTTATAATCAAAGAGGCTGTCTCCCTTCAAGAATTATGATGTCCTTGAGCCTTTCACTCTTTAAAGAATTTTTTAACCATTGTTGGGATAACCTTTGGGAAGGTATTTAAGGTATATAATAGGGTCTGAGCTCCTTCACTCTGCTTCTTTGGAAACTCATTCTTATTGTAACTTATGCTTCACCCCTACCACTCTTTTTGTGAGATTCCATTTTTCTGTCTCTACAAGGGCCAGCAGAATTTTAACTCACTATATTTCCATTGTTCAACTATCTCTGATTACAACTGTGTGTGTGTTTTTCCCTTCTCTATGGTAGCAAGCTATAAAACAGACATTTCGGATTGCACAGTTCCCTATTCAGTTGAAATAAATGGAATAAAAATAATCCACAAAGAACATTTCAGTAAGTACATCTTTGATTTAGACATTTCTTGACCTGCAACATAGCACTAGAATAGGGAAATCACTATGTTCGCACAATTGCATTTTTGCTTTAGTAACCAAGTGAGGAGGAAATGGGGGGTGGAAACAAATACAACAAACAAAAAGATTGTAAGAATGTAAAATATAATAAACTAAAAGCATTTTAGTTAGGTTTCTTTGAGGGTGATCTTTAAAGAAAATATTTTAATCATCCAACTAGTAAGACAATCAAAGAGTAATCATGGTGCAGCATTTTCATGAACATTAGAACTAGTGATCTTTTTTTCTAGTATATAGTATATATCTATATTATATCTATCTATCTATAAATCTCATATGGTGCTTTGCTCTTGACCCAAACAATTTTTTACATGTCAGAAAGTGATGAAGGATACTTAGAATACCTGAAAGGTTGTTTCTTGGCATTTTTGAAAGGCTAACTGGAACAGATGGATTCATTTGGATTGCTCAGTAAAAGTCTGTTCCTACTTCCAGAAGTCAATATACATCCACCTCGAAATTAGGGAACACTCACTGTTGGTTCATTTGAAATTCACGGTAACACAAAGAACAAATTTTCTCATTTATTTTCCTTCTCTCTGCTGACTGGAAGAACAACTGGATGAAGCGAGGAGTTGCAAAGAACTCTGGGTATGTCAACATTAAAAAATTATGGCAACCTATGTTACGTTGACATACAGCCACAGCAGTAATTAAATTGATTTTGGACATCCACACTACGCTCCTTGTATTTGTGGTGCACGTCCTTACCAGGAGCACTTGCACCAATTCAACTGTTAGTGGGGGGGCATTGTGGGCCAACATCTGAAAGGCAGCAACAGTCGATGTAAGCAATACAGTGTCTACTTTGCCACTGCGTTGAGTTAACTAAGTTGACCCAGGCACTATGCCTCTTGTGGAGGTGGAGTTAGTCAGTCAGTGTAGCGGGCAACTACATCCACGGGAGCGACATTTTAGTGTAGACACTTACAGAGTTAGGTTGACATAAGCTGCTTTGCATCGACCTAATTTGTATTGTAGACCAGGGCTCTGTCTTTCTCTATCCCTTCACAAAGTGTTTTATTATGCTTTTATTTTTAAAGTCTTATTCACCCCTCCCTCTCTCTCACTCCTCATTACTTTGCCTGGGAAAACAGAAGTGGCAACAGGCTGCAAGATCAAATATTGCCACTTTTATTGAACACTGTTCAGGTACACAGGATGTAAGTTCTTTGCCCTGGTCTACACACAGGTATTGTACCAGTAAACTTGTTGGTTAGGGGAGTGATTCTTTTAAAAACCCAAATATATCATTACAACCCCTAGTGTAGATACAGTTATAACAGTGTACAATTGTTTATACTGGTATCATTTATTCCCCTTCCTGACTTTTATACTGGTGTAACTGTGTTCACACTAGGGGTAATTGCACTGCTTTAACTATACTAGTGTAGCCAAAGTGGTATAATATCAGCTGTAGACAAGGTCTTAGACAAGGCTGTGCTCAAGGCCTCTTTCAGAATTAAGACATATCCCCAGGAGGGTTACATCTAAAATGGGGATAATACCTTTGTAAAGCATTTCACGCTCTGTTGTATCTTTTGCTCTTAACAAAATGAACATAATATAGAGGACTCATGTGGGCACAGTGATGTTCAAATAAATGTGTTTACTAAATAATCACAACATGCAAGGCTTAGATACAAGTACATATTGCTGCCCTGGCTTGCTTCTGTCCAGTTCTAACCACAGAACACAGTGAGCGCCACTAGAAGGCTCAGAGACTAGTTAAAGGAATATTACTCTATTCTTATAAACAAAAAGATCTATGGACAAAAAGAATGGCCTCTATTGAGAAAAGCAGTTTACCACGTGTTTAAGTTCCGTCCTACCCATGAAAGCAATCAAGTTTATTTTCCTGAATTAGGGAATTATCAGTATTCTAAGATTATGACTGTATTTTTAAAGTCTAAATAAAAACAAAGTTTTTACATTTTTTTAACAAAACAAAAAATTAAAGAAATTTAAGACCAAAGAAACAAAATGCAGTTTTTTCCCCATAACTTCATACTTTTCCTATACCTGCTTTTCAGCACATGGAAATATAACAGAAATTATTCCATCTTCCTACAAAGTAAGAGCTTGATCCTGTCAAAGTACCTAGCATATCACAGAATTGGGCCCTCATTTTTTGTTGCGATGATCCATAGTAAATAACACCTCCAGTTACACGGCCCTAGTACAACCATAATCCAAATTCCCTTGAAGCATGTTCCCAATAATGCGTTTTCTCCTGGCAACACTGATTAATTAAATTCAAGGCACCAAAATAGAAATTACATTCATCCATCTTCTGGCTTACAGTAATGTAAATCTGCTAACTTCCTCATTTATATTGTGAGAAATGTCTCATTAATCTATTATCATCCTGAACTTTAGTTCAGTATGCTACATAACAGCAGTGGAGTAGATAAACTATGTGCAGTGTATTAGGGGAAGGAACAAATTATATTTTTGACACTTAAGTGATTTCCACATTTCCTTTCTGCATATTGCTGCTGCAAGTTATCACTTAAGCACTAACACTTCCATTAAACTTTCAAATAGACTTTCTGCATGTGTAGAGAACATCAAAGTAAAACAAATAATCTCACTGTGGATGTTGGTTACATCCTTTGTCTCCAGGCTGATACTTAGACTGTAAATTTTTGAGTGCAGAAGCAGTCCTCTGTTTTTATGTTTCTACAGTGCCCAGTACAATGGGCATCGGTTTCTTGGCCCTACTGAAACACAAATAAATAAAATAATCATAAGAGAAAAACGTGGCCTTATTTATTGCAAATAAACTATATGACCAATTTAAGCCCATTCTCAGTTCATTAATTGTTTGTGTATCCACGTTAATTTCATGTATATTTATGTGGATAAAAAGATGCTCTGGAGTTGCAATTCTTATTGCTACTAAAAATATTGGAAGGCATATTAAACCTCATGCTCCAGGGCTTAATCTTTAACTATTAGATATCAAAATGAGATCTAATGTGGAGGATAGATTATCCCACAACTGCCTTCTGTGGGGTTTTTACATCTTCCTCTGAAGCAGCTGGTGCTGGACATGGTCAGGGAGAAGATACTGGGCTAACTGGAGCTCAAGTCTGATCCAGTGCTGCAATTACTGTATTTATGTAAATTTATTTGTCCTTAATAAGATTTTACTGAGTAACTCTGACAAATAATATTCACATTATTTGCAAAGGGTTCACTTCAACTATTCATTATTGGCTATTCTTTACTTGTAGAGCCCCTTAAGTCGTGTGGAAATGTTGCTGATTCCCTGATTGTCGGAAATATTTTAAATAGGAGAATAATAACAAGTGGCAAATAATGAATAGCATTTGTGAATAATGAAAAGTGAACAGAAGAGTCTTGTTCATGTGCATATACCTTTGAATGCATGTCAATATTGGTAAATTATTTGTTCTTAGAACAGCCATTTTGCAAATATTGTTACATCACAAAATGTACTCACATGAATGATTGCATAAAGCAGGAAAAAGGTGCTCACAATATGATTGAACTGAGCTGTTGTTTGGAAAAGCAAACAAATATTCATGAACATTGTTTTTGCATTCCGTGGGCATCTCCAGAAACAGACATAAAAATGGATAAGCGAAAACACCACTTTTTCGGGAATATGAGACTATATTTAAGCAAGGAAGTTAGAAGGATTTTTAGAGGTGATACATTCTTGACTGACATAAAGACTATCTAATGTATGTAGTATGGCCTTGCAAAATTGCTGCAAACATTACTTAGACCAGGCACAAGATCTTGATTATACTGATAATAAAGTATGTTTCTTTATTTGCCAGGCATGATACTTAAGTGAAAGCCCAGTTATTGTGCTTTAGTAGTTTTGCTAGCCTCAAACTATTCCAATCTTTGCATTCTCTGCCAGTTGGAATCTGCACTATTTTACACCTTTCAGGTTTCCACTGTGCACTTTTGACGTGATAACTGAACTAATATCTCCTCTCCCCTTTAAATATTTCTTCCCCTGCTTCTATGGCTATAAAACAGGAGTGTAAACAAAATGGGCATATCTGTCCCTAATATTGGGAAAATACACATAAGTGCTTGCAAAAAAAATCATCATCATTGGAAAACTGCATACAAAAACATACAAAATCTCACGGTAAACATTGCAAAAATGAATATAAGTAACCTGGACTCACCATTGTAATTCTTCATAATAGTAAAACTGCATGATCTTGTCTGGCCAAATTTGAATAATTACACTCAGTAAGTGCTACTTCAGATATTCTGAAGATCTTTGGCTTTTTAAGATTTGGACAAGGATTCCAGCCTCCCAGTCCTGTACCTTAAAATTTTCAAGCACATCTAAGTTTCAATGACTTTCAACGGGACTTAGGCACTTTTGAAAGTCTTACACAAAACATTCTTTCCCCTCATTGTTTTCTTATACAAGAATCTTTCATAGCCATTCACAATACTTAAAATCTCCCTAAAATGCACCAGCAGAAATATATAATAGCAAAAATGTTAACAAAAAAGGACACAAATCCTGCAGAGACTTGAAAGCACTTAACTTTCAGCACTGTGAATATTCTCATGGAAGGTCTGCTTACAGGATGTAAAGTTAAGCATGTGTATAACTCTTTGCAAGACCCGGGCTTATGTAGTTTCATGAACTGTGGCTAATAGTACAGAAACTTAAAAAGTTGGAATAAAGCAAAGCTATAAATATACAATCTTCCACTCATGCTGTAGCTCAACTTTTAATTCTGTATGATAAAACTGTCAGTCTCAGACTGAAGATATATATTTCTACATTCAAGAAGAAGAAAGAAAACACTAAAAATAATTATAAGGGACAGAAATGTTATTGTTACAATTTCCTCAAAAATCTTTCCTCTCTTGGATTGAATGTTTGAGTATCTAGGGTTGAGGAGAGACTTTTTTTGGTTGTTGAAAGCTTTATTCTTAAGAAACACAAATCTGGCCTCTAGTTAGGATCATAAAACAAACGCACTTTGCCATTTCATCTCATCTAGCAACAACAGGGGAATCTGAGTTTAAAATTTCTCTTCATAGTTCATGTTTAATCTCTGTCAAAAAAAGGTTAACATTCTTTTTCTTCCCATCATGCCAGGAAAGAAAAAAATCTGTCTAATCACTGAATAATATTTCCATTATACCATCTCACTCGTCATAAAATCCATTCCCAGTTTGATACACCGTAAAGACAAATGTCACAATAGAGGTGTTCCTTGGGAAGACATCAGGTGGTTGAGCAAAACCAGGGTCAGCAATAGGGGTACTGTGAGAGATTTTCAACAGCACAACCGGCAGTTAGGTGCATATTGGCTTTCAGTGGGAATTAGGTGCCTCATTATCATTTGGGTCTTTGAAAATCTCCCCCTCCGAGACTATTTGATGTTGGTGAAGAGAGTAAGCTGACTAAAAAGGGCTTTGTTTATTGGAGGGACACATTACTTTTTAATTTCAAGCACCTATTTGAGAACTATTTTAAAAACCTGAAGAGGCAACTGGTTATTAGAATTCCCTGGCGATATAGAGGCTGATATGAAGTCCCTCAACTTCAATGGGAGTCTTTCAAATGACTTCAGTGGGCTTTGGATCAGGTCCATAAATCAGAGAGTTTACAAGTAGTATGTTTTGAATATTTGTAAAACTTCTACATGTTTTCCATTCTTTGAAGATACATTGTCTGGAATTAATGACTCAAATTGTGATTCCATAAAACGAAGCAAACCTCAGGTTTCCTCCTCCTTTTCAAGTAAAACTGTAAAATATTTTTGCACATTTAAAACTTTAGCTTGTACTCCACATAAAGTAAGCTGAATTGAATCTGGTTTCTGCAACCTTCTGCAGTGATAAAGATAATGATCTAACAGAGATATTACCATATTGAGGTAATATCAGCTTTGAAGATGCAGACATTCCCCTCTCTCCAATTGGCCATCATGTACAACTTAAATTTCCACTGCCAGAAAGCCTGTACACTCCTTAGACTTCTGCTGAGATACTCAAGGGTTAAGGAACCTTCCTCATCTGCTAATGTTCTGTTCATTATTGTCTGTCCTTATCTACTTCAGTCAGGAAAAAAACGTTCTGATAAGTTTTCCTTTTGCTGCTCCTTGTACAGATACATTTTCAGCTGGTTTCAGTTCTCACATGGGTTTTGGAACAGAACAATGGATCCTCTGATCTATTGTTTCCTGGAGTTACTGACCCACGAGTAGAAACAATGGAGACCAGTAGAAACCAGTCAAAACTATAAAGATCAGTAAAAGGAGTCTAATGGAGGGACTTAATGGCTTTCTAATGTCAAATCTTGCTAATTAACACTTTTTTTTAAACCCAGTGCACTGCAATTTCTTCTGAAATTTCAACTATTCCTGGTGAGGACTGTGACATAAAGGTGGATTCCTCCAGGTTTTTTTATTCAAAACTAGACATTTTGACAATTCCATTTTAGCAAAAACATTTGAAAAAGTTTTGGATTTGTTCCTCACTGGGAAAATTTTGAAGCCTTTGAAGATGATGCTGGGAAACAGAATTTTCATCCTCCAGTCAGCTCTGTTAAGAACCACTGTAGAGGGAATGTGAGCAGTGTGTAGGGCAAGGGACCAGGAATGGGGTGCCTGGAGAGACTTAGATTGGACTGTTATCCTGGGAAGGGTACCAGGACTCAGAGCTGGGGAGAGGGGGGCAGGGGAGAGACTGATTGGATGATGAGCTGGGGAAAAATGGGACTGGCTGGGCAAGGAGACTAGGACTGTGGTGTGGGGACAGGTAGAGATTGGGAGTACAGACTAGGACTGTGATAGAAAGCTCCCAGGAAGAGATGAGAACCAGCTGGTCAAAGAGTCTAGGACTGGGATGAGAAGTCTGAGGGCTTGTATATACTACAGTACTGCTTATGTCGATGTATCTTACGTCACTTAGGGGTTTGAAAATCAATGTAAGTTACATCGATTTAAAAGGGTGTTTACACTGCACTATGTCGGCAGGTGATGCTCTCTTGACAACATAGCTTCTGCCTCTCATTGAGGTGGAGTAATTATATCAATGTGAGAGTGCTCTCCAGTTGGCCTAGCATGTCTTCACTACACATGCTATATCAGCTCAGCTGCATTGATACAGTTGTGCAGATGTAGTACAGTAGTGAAGACAAACCCTGAGTAGACCATGGGACTAGGTTGGCAAGGAACATGGGATTGGGACAATGAGCAAGAGCAGAGAAGAGACTGAACTGAAACAGGACAGAAGGGGTCAAGATTGTGGAGAACAGGTAGAAGAGTATGCATCTACACACTAGAGCACATTCCTCTAATGTCAGCAATGTAAAATCCACTGGCAAAGGCATGTCTCATCCCCCTCTACTGTCGAGACACAGAGACAGACAAGTTACTACTATCAGTTACTCCATTAGCTCGAGCGGCAGAGGTCTATGATGTGCATCTAAAGGTTCCAACCTTGCTGCTGAATAATATGCATTTCAACAAGATGTCACGTGACATAATTTCTTTCCCTTCCCTGCTCTCTGACCCCCCAGTCTGGTGTTTAAAAAACCTAGGAAATTACCCACAAACTGTATTAATAATGTTCTTTAAATGTTGCAAGATCAAGCACTCAAAAGTTTGGAAATACCAGAATTGCATGGGCAACTTTAATTCTGGCATTTCCTAATTTTTGAGCGCTTGACTTTGCAACCTTAAAAACAATCTTTTTAACACAGGTCTTTGGGTGTAATAATGCATAGACTGTCTTGTCATTGATGCCAATAGCCAAACTCCAATAGGAGCAGGATGCAACCCCTCTGCTTGTATTAAGTTGTTTTTGTTTTGTTTTGTTTTTTTGTGGGCAGGGTAAAATCTGTTCCTTTTGTCATAGCTATCCTGTATTGGAACACAGTTCACGGTTAACAGTTTTAAGAGTGGCTCATAATTTTGTGCACATATCTGCCATATAATTACAATCTGCATTCTGTTAAAAGTTTAATTTAAAAAAAATAATTGCCATTTATTAAAATCTCCCATATTACGTTATTGCTGATCATGCAGAAAATTATTCTGCTGCAGGAAACAAAACCATCCAATATAATCACTGTTCTCCTACAGAAGGGGAGATAATTGGATTAATCACAATGCAAAATCTTGGAAGTAAAGTGCTTTGTTTGCTAAACTGAGCTGTGCCTGTCACTTAGTGATGACACAGAGTAAAGCTTTAGTGAACTGTTCACCAGTCTGACAAACACTACTAAACAAGCTGCTTGGAGCATGCAAGGTACCTCCTGGTTGATTCTCTCAGCTCAAGTCAGAATGTGTCCAATGGATGTACAAAGTCCAAATCTTAAACTCACTAAATTCAATCCAATAGAAATCCCAAAAATGTCCAAGCAAAGGAGCTAGTAGAGCTATTGAAAAATAAGGTATTGTGATCTCTCAACATATGTTTTGATATATATGTCCATGCATTTTTCAGAATGGGTTTGGCCTGTGGGCATGGACAAAGACAAGTAACACTAGTCATTTTTTTTTGTTAATTTATTACACAAATTTATTCAAGAGATAGAGAGGAGCATGTGCAAAGCAATAACTGAAAGTCACACACAGACAATTTAAAAGGTTTCTTCTATTTTTAAATATTCTACCAGTTTTAGAGAGATTCCCTGTATTTAAACTGAGGAATACCAGTAGAAGTGGCTTCTGTTCTGGGGTTTGCAGTCTGGTTACTGCACTTCAGGTCATTTTGAAGTTAAAATACTAGATTTCACATGCAAATCAGATGCATAGATGACCTGGTTCTTACCTGAGCCTCAATAGTGTGGCCACAAATTGTATGCACAAATTAAGTGTGGACAAATGCCTGTTTAGACCCAAAGCTATTGGATTTTTTGTGTAATCAAAAGTTAGGCTCCTAAATGTGAATACTTATTGGCACAGTTAATTGTAATACTGTTTGGTCTTCATGTAATGGGATGATTGAATAAAATCCTTTCAGATACTTCTGTAGTTTGTAATGCTGAACAAAATACATTTTTTCTCATTTTAATAATCTCCCCACCCCCAACTCAGAACATTCCTAACTGGATTCTTCACTTTGTCTGTTCTTCATGATAATGTCCTTCATGCCATGCTGTTCATCACCCTGAACACTCGTTGCGTTGGACTGTTTGTTTCTGGCAAATCCAGAACAAATTTGACTCACTATAGTAATCCATCTAGAACAAGCATTTTTCAATCATAAAATATCTAAATATTTTTACTACTAAAACAAAAAAATGGACATTTCACATGTCCTGACAGTTATTTGCAGGACACCAAAATATCATATAAAAATCCATGACATAGGCAACATTTCCAAAAGTACCTAAATGACTTAGGAACCTAAATATTATTTTCAGAAGTAACTGAGCCACTAGAACCCTAAGGCTATGTCTATGTAACAGATAAGCTATTACCAGCAGGACAGTGGGGTGGGAGGAGGTATTGTTTCATATTCTCTGTGTATATATAAAGTCTGCTGCAGTTTCCACGGTATGCATCCGATGAAGTGAGCTGTAGCTCACGAAAGCTCATGCTCAAATAAATTGGTTAGTCTCTAAGGTGCCACAAGTACTCCTTTTCTAGATGGGAGCTGCGATTCCCAGCATAGACAGACAGACTCACACTAGATCAGCTTGAGCTAGTGCACGAAAAACAGCAGCGTGGACATTGTGGCACTAATGGCAGCTCAGGCTACCATCTGAATTCTGATCCAGAGGCTCAAGCAGCCTTAGACTCGGGTGGCTAGTTTCACTGAAAGTCAAATGGGACTTCGGGTTCATAAATCATTTAGAAAACATTATCCATGGTTACTTTAGCCTTAAGAGGGACAATGCCTCCCAGAACTCCCAGGCATGACCCAGGGCTTGTCTACACTACAAAATTAGTTTGAATTTATTAAAGTCAACCTGTAGCCTCCAATTTTACAAAATCAATGGTGTATGTCTCCACTATGTAAATTCCGTTGGCGGAGCGCATTTCCACTACGATGGGTAGCATCGACTCACAGAGCGATGCACTGTGGTCAGCTCCCACAGTTTCTGCTGCCGACTGGAATTCTGGGTTAGTCTCCCAATGCCCGAGGGGACAAAAACATTTTTGTGAGGTGTTTTGGGTACATATTGTCAGCCTCCCATGATGCACTTGGCTCTTCCCTCCTTGAAAGCAACAGTGCGCCTAAGCCTGGGTTACTTGTGCAGACGCCATAGCACAGTAAGCATGGACCCCGCTCAGCTGTACGCTGTTGTTGTGAGCGTCACAAACACCTCGCACATCATCCTGCGGTATTTGCAGAGCCTAGCCAGGAGCAGCTGCACGGAAGAATGTGATGCCACCAAACAGTTGTGCTGGAAGCCATGGAACGGAGCAATTCACACATACTGGCAGCGGCAGCCGGGCTTGTTGACACAGTGGAATGCCACTTCTGGGCCAGGGAAACAAGCACTGACTGTATCGTGATGAAGGTATGGGATGAGGAGCAGTGGCTGCATACCTTTCGAATGTGTAAGGCCACTTTTATGGAACTTTGCAAATTGCTTTCCCCAGCCATGAAGTGCAGAAATACCAAAATGAGACCTGCTCTGACAGTTGAGAAGCAAGTGGTGATTGCCCTGTGGAAGCTTGCAATGCCAGACAGCTACCGGTCAGTCGGGAATCAGTTTGGAGTCGGTAAATCTACAGTGGGGGATTATGTGATCTAAGTAGCCAGGGCAATCAATTCACTTCTGCTAAGAAGGGTAGTGACTCTTGGAATCATGCAGGACATAGTGGATGGCTTTGCTGTGATGGGGTTCCCTAACTGGGGCGATAGATGGAATGCACATCTCTATCTTGGCACCAAACCACCTTGCCAAAGAGTACAAAAACTGGAAGGGCTACTTCTCAATGGTGTTGCAAGCACTAGTGGATCACAGGGGTCGTTTCACGAACATCAATGTGGGATGGTCGGGAAAGGTACATGACGCGTGCATCTTTTAGGAACTCCGGTCTTTTCAGAAAGTTGCAAGAAGAAACTTTCTTCCCAGAATGGAAAATTACTGTTGGTAACGTTGAAATGCCAATAGTTATCCTTGGTGACCCAGCCTACCCCTTGCTCCTGTGTCTCATGAAGCCGTACACAGCTCTGTAAGTGAGGATGTTTTTCTGGAGTGTGTCACCTTCACAGATTTCTTTTCCTTTGGAGACAGCTGATAAATGCTTCAAGAACAAACTGTGGGCAAATCCAGCAAAGCTTGTAAGTTTTGACAGCCCGTTAGTTCCAGTTCAATAACTCTTTACTGAAAATATTCTGCCACCAGACACTAGAGTGATGGTTAATCTAGAAATACCATAATGAACAGACACCTAAGCACCGGTTAAGTGTTTGAAGCCTAATTCATTGACTTCAGTGAAGTTAGGTTGGTTTACACTAGATAAGCATCTGCCTTCAGGTTTTACGATGAACCTAAATTAGCCAAACAGCATAGGTCCAAATTACAAATATCCTGTTCAGTAAGACTGGGGAGGAGAGTGCATATTTTGTACTTTGTGTGTGTCCCAGCCTCCTCCCTTTCTCTCAGTCTTTTCAATGTTTTTGTCATTATCATTCCATTGTGGATGAAGGAGAGGAAGGCAGGTGTGCTGTGTAACATGCAGGTAAAGAAGCATCCATAGATTCAGTACCATTTTTCTAGCATGTGACATAGCACATTTCCACTGAATTGCTTTTTCAGATTTACTTTGTTGGTTTTAAACTACTTAATGAAAGGGCTTGATCACTCAATAGATTATTATACAAAGGTAAATTGTACTGACCCCTGCAAGATATTCAAGTCATCAGGGTAGTAATAAATCCTAATAACTATTAAGTTTAAAGTGCAATTGTATGTGATTTTGTGAGTGAATTCTTTTTTAATAAAAATGTGTCTTTTCCCCCTTTAGTAACACACTGATGGTATTTAAATACAGTGCCTGTGAATAACTCAGATTCTAATTGATTTTAAGGACAATGCAATATCTGATGGTAATAATCAAGCAGTTAACAGCAATTCATTATGAATGTGGAGACCACAGGCCAAATTCTCTCCTGCTGTAAATGGGCCCAGCTCACATGACCTCAATGCAATTTCACTCATTTACACCAACAGAGAATTTGGCCTAGAGATGACTGAATTATGTGCTGAGTACAATATTCATTACCAATTTAGTCCATTTTATGGTCCCTAATTATTTGTAAACTAATCCTGATTTCAGCAAATTTATTTTATTTGTGAATATCTAACTAATCTGCTGAACAATTTTCATCCAACGTGTTTTTCATGAACTGACCAATTTGTCTATTAACTACTCATTATTCCTGGAGAATGATTAGCTACCTAAGTCACAGGTTATTGTTTCTGCTCCCTGTTTATAAGATAGAAAAAAAAAAGAGAGAGAGAAGAAGAATGAACAGAGAATGATGAATAATGGATAGCAAATAATACATAATACACGTCTAATATGAATATTAAGATGCATAATTATTCATGCTACCATTTGTAAATTTGCCTGGGTTCAGAAAAAAAAATACTTCTCTGATTATTGCCTATTCACATGGCTGGCATGAACAACAGTCAACTGAATTAACTGTTTTCATTCACAACAATATTAATGATTTTCAGTAGTTTTATTAGAAACAAACAAATTTAAGCTGCCATGAGAAAAGCCTTGGCATAGAACAACTAATTTTCATTGACTAATTATGGAGATATGATATATTACTAATACTTCAAAGGTACTCTAAATAGTTTGTAAAATACATTGTATAGTTTTGTAGGTAGATGAAATGAATAACTAGCATCCTGAATAGAATAAATATTGACTATATGTGGATATCTTAGTATATCTGAATAATTACAGCCACTATTCATGCAATTTGAATAATTGTTCTGTAGACCCCAATAAGGAGCACTGTTAAGCATCTCTCTAGCAGAAGATATAACAATATACCATGGCTCACAAAAATCAACATCTCAGCCCAGAGTGTACTAGGTTTGAAGCAGCCACAACAGGACCAATGATGGTGGTATACAAAGTGAGCAAATGAGTGTAGAATTCAGCCTTGTGTTTTGAATATGAGAGATAATTAGAATCAAAGACATAGGTGCTGGAACTAGGCATGCTGGGGGTGCTGCCACACCCCCTGGCTTGAAGTGATAATCATCCGAATACATGGTTTCCTACTACAGCACCCCCACTATAAACATTCCAGCACCACTGATCAGAGATATCCAGAACCCTTGCATCTCTTTTAAAACATTATTCAGAGACATCATGGAGCAAAACTCACTCCTAGTAACTCTACTGACATCAGCTGAATTGCAGTAAAGATGAATTTGAATTCTCATTGTGTCCCTGGAAGTATCAGAATCTGTGAATAAGATTGCAGAAAGAATCAGTCCATCATTATTTCTAATTTTTGTTTGCTTTTCTCTAACAGTTTGTTTGTTTTGGCGGCGGGAGGGAGGGGGGATAATTCAGGAATAAATAACAAAATAACAGAGCAAGAAACAAAATACCCACACTTCCCTGCGGCTCCGGAGCAATCTGTGTTCTGTGTCATCCGCATCCTTCCTCAAATGCTCATACTTAGTTAATAGTCACTAGATGCCAGCATGAGAGAACTCTAAAGAGAACCTTTTAGAAGATCCAGCATAAGAGTGAAACCATAGCTCACTGGATTAGAATATTTGCTTTTGCACTTAGTGTACAGAGAATTCAGAAGTTCTGTATGCAATGTTACCTATTTTCCAATTTAAAATTAACTGCCTCAAGCTATAGATCATCAGAACTTATTTTCCAGAAAGTAAACAAATATGTGGTTTGATAAATTGATTCTGATTAACTGTGACAAGGTATTTCATATACAGGCTTGAATTGATTTTTGTTTGTTTTTCTTATTATGAGAATTTGATCACTTTTTATCTCTGAGCTTTACGGGTATCAGGATACTGAAGCAGTTTGGCAGTGCCAGAAAAAAATAACTCTTTGCCACTGAAATGTTTCACTTAACTCAATCCTTGAGAGTATTAAAGTAAATATGAGTGTGCAATAAAGTAATAATATAAAGGAAACCAAAAGGGGAGATTAGCAAAGGGTACAGCTCCTTGTGGGGAAAGATGACTGCCCAATTAGGCCAACTGGTATCTGGACAAAAATCAGATTAAAAGACCTAGAAAATCTTTGGGATACAGATATTGTCAGAACTACTTTGCCATAACCCTCTCAATAATCTTTTTCCCCAAAATGGGAGAAGGTGGTATTAGTAAGGCTCATCAAGAGATGATTTCTTGTCCAAGGACCATAAATTGCCCATCTATAAACTGCTGGCAAGGTGCTTTCTCATACAGAAGGGTTGATGGTGTCAACTAATGGTGGGTCCCAAGTTTTTCTACAAGGTTTACACATAGTGTAACATATATAACAGTGTATATATCCTGCAGATAGCAGCTCTGCCACGAAAAAAAAAATGGTTCTGTCAGCGATGCACATCGTGAATCAACTTGTCTAATGTATAGTTAACAACTTCTAAAATGGCACTATTCCACAACTAACATTTCCCTGAAATATAACTGCCTGTGCACTCAGTTAAACAAAACTTGTACACACACCAATAACATTATAGCTCTGCAATTTATCACATGAATATCATCATCACATGTGAATATATCTAAAACAATCTGTTTCTTTTAATGATACAGTCAATGTATCACATAATAAAACATGATCTCCCACTGGTTATCTGCATAACAATTATTTAATCATACTTTCTTGAGGGAAGAATACAAACCTGCAGCTACACTGTATGAGACCAGAAAAATCCAGATTCTGGTAGTATAAAGTTGCTACAGTATACCAAAACAAAGAAAGAGGTTCAGACTAATTAGTGTAGCGGAAAGCTTGGCATGAGTACCTTGCTTAAGACAAACAAAGACAGGATTATTGATTTCATTGAATCAGACATGAGTGGCAGAGCTGCTTACTCTACCAGTTTGAGACACACATGGAGTCAATGGCAGCAATATATATTAAACTCCCAAGTTGACAGACAACAGGAAGCAAACCTCTCTTGAAAATACCCTATCATTTTATAAAAACAAGGACAGCTTCACTTCATCAGGCACAAGTAGCTGAATCTAAGGGCATGGCTACACTTGCAGATGTAGAGCGCTTTGAGTTAAACCAGCCCTCGAAGACCTCAGGGAAAGCGTTGCCATGTGTTCACCCTGTCAGCTGCAAGCACAGTGGCGTGACCACATTTGCAGCACTTGCAGCGGGATTGGGTTCAGTGCATTATGGGCAGCTATCCCACAGATCACCTCTACCCATTCTGGTGCTGTGGCTTGTGGGAAGGGGGCAGGAGGGGGCCGGGCATTCTGGGTCCTGTCCCAATACCCCGTGATGCAATGCTTCGCATCCCAGCAATCCCTGTGATTCTGTCCACATTTGGCGCCATCTTTCAACGTTTTTTGTACTACGTGCTCTGTCTTCCCTTTCAGTCTATGGGAATGGATCCTGAACTTATGAAGAATATTCTGATGGGTCTCACCAACACGTCACGAATTGCAGTCGAGTTACTCCTTAACCTAGAAACTGACAGTGAGGAGTCCGACAATGATGTTGACTGCATAATGCATACGACATGCGATTGCTTGTGGCATTCACGGACATGCTCCCCAGAGTGGAACACCGCTTTTGGGCTCGGGAAACAAGCACTGAGTGGAGGGATCATATCGTCATGCAAGTCATGATGAGCAGTGGCTGCAGAACTTTCGGATGAGGAAAGCCACTTTCATGGGACTGTGTGCTGAGCTCACCCCCACCCTGCGGTGCAAGGACACGAGATTGAGAGCTGCCCTGCCGGTGGAGAAGTGGGTGGCTATTGCAATCTGGAAGCTGGCAGTCCAGACAGCTACTGATCAGTTGCTAACAAGTTTGGAGTGGGAAAATCGACCATTGGAATAGTGTTGATGCAAGTTTGCAGGGCCATTAATCGCAGTCTGCTCAGAAGAACTGTGACTCTGGGCAACGTGAATGACATTGTGGCTGGTTTTTCACAAATGGGTTCCCCTAACTACGGAGGGCAATAGATGGGACGCATATTCCAATTCTGTCACCAGCCCACCTAGCCTCCAAGTACATAAATCAGAAGGGGTATTTCTCTATGGTTCTCCTAGCGCTTTTGGATTACAGTGGGCATTTCATAGACATTAACGCAGGTTGGTCTGGAAAGATGCATGACGCACACATCTTTCAGAGCACAGGCCTGTTTAGGAAGCTGCAAGCCAGACCAGAAGATCACTGATGGGGAAGTCAAAATGTCCACTGTGATCCTTGGAGACCCTGATTACCCTTTAATGCCATGGCTCATGAAACCATACACAGGGAGCCTTGACAGCAGCAGCGAGTGGTTCAACAAAAGGCTGAGTCAGTGCAGAAATACTGTTGAGTGTGCTTTTGGCCGTTTAAAGGGGCGCTGGAGCTGTCTGTATGGGAAGCTGGACCTGGCCAATGACAACATCCCCATGTTTATAGCTGCGTGCTGTACCCTCCGTAACATTTGTGAAGGGAAGGGTGAAAGCTTCACTCAGGCATGGACCACAGAGGTTCAACACCTGGAGGCTGAATTTGAACAGTCAGAGACCAGGGCTATTAGAGAGGCCCAGCACAGGTGTGTAAGAATTAAGGATGCCTTGAGGGAGCAATTCAATTCTGAAAGCCACCAGTAATGTTTGGTACCCTACACAGGAGGTGAAGTGCAGTGGCTCCAATGCTAGTAGGCATCTGTGTTTGCTACGTACGATGCACTGACTTGCGGTGCCTGTTGCTTTCCTGGGCTACGGTATCTTTAACTTAATGCAATAAAGTGTTTTCAAAGCCAAAAATTAGATTTATTGAAAAGAAACATAACTGCTGGGGAAACAGAAAGGGCATGACACATCTGTGCTATGAGGGAGGAGGGAAGGGGGTGGGGTGGGGAATGGGACAATCACAGATTTGCATATGTCCTGTTGTCATATTCAGCCTTCCTGTCTGGAATGCCGCACAATGAGTGCCACACTTCAGGCTAGCTAAAATGCATGGTGATGGGGGTTGAGTGCAGTGGGTAAGGGTCGTAGTTTGTAGGGCTGGGTGGTGAAACTACAGGGGTTGGAGGAAGCTGATCAGAAATACTGTCTTGGTATTCCCATATTCAAAACATTTTTTCATGGGCCATGAACATATTGAAGGAGGACCTAGTAATTATTAGCACATGAATATAAAGAGTTTCAAACAAAGTGCAAGAATATGACAATACACAGTGACACCTATTTATTACCCTGATTACAAATATATTACTAGAGCTGTTCAGAGAATGGTAATTTCATTCTGCAGAGCACTTTGAGATTTCAGAATTAGTTTTCATTCTGCTTAGAAATCAAACCTCGAATTTTCAAAATTCCCTGTGACAATTTTTTTTTTTTTTAAATCTCATTTTGGGATGGTCCAATGTTTAATTTCTGACAAAACTGACAGATTATGTATAGATTTCAACTTCTTCATTTTTATAAGACAAAATGTAGACCCCAAATAAAAAAAAAAAAAAAAGTAAGAGGCCTGTCAAGGTTCCTTCCCCACTCTGAACTCTAGCGTACAGATGTGGGGACCTGCATGAAAACCCCCTAAACTTATTTTTACCAGCTTAGGTTAAAACTTCCCCAAGGTAAAAACTATTTCACCTTTTGTCCTTGGACTTTATTGCTGCCACCACCAAGCATCTAACAGATATATAACAGGGAAAGAGACCGCTTGGAAATGTCTTTCCCCCCAAAATCCTCCCCAAACCCTACACCCCCTTTCCTGGGGAAGGCTTGATAAAAATCCTCACCAATTTGCATATGTGAACACAGACCCAAACCCTTGGATCTTAAGAACAATGAAAAAGCAATCAGGTTCTTAAAAGAAGAATTTTAATAGAAGAAAAAGTAAAAGAATCACCTCTGTAAAATCAGGATGGTAAATACCTTACAGGGTAATCAGATTCAAAACATAGAGAATCCCCCTAGGCAAAACCTTAAGTTACAAAAAGACACAAAAACAGGAATATACATTCCATTCAGCACAGCTTATTTTCTCAGCCATTTAAACAAAACAGAATCTAACACATATCCAGCTAGATTACTTAATAAGTTCTAAGACTCCATTCCTTTTCTGTTCCTGGCAAAAGCATCACACAGACAGAGAGAACCTTTGTTTCTCCCTCCCCCCAGCTTTGAAAGTATCTTGTCTCCTCATTGGTCATTTTGGTCAGGTGCCAGTGAGGTTATCCTAGCTTCTTAACCCTTTACAGGTAAAAGGGTTTTTCCTCTGGCCAGGGGGGATTTAAAGGTGTTTACCCTTCCCTTTATATTTATGACAAGGCCAAAAACATCACCTTGTCTGAACAGCAGAGTAAAAGAGGAAGTTAGAGGCAAAAAGGCATCCTTTAAAAATCCTACTTTTGAAAATAGAAAGGAGCATAAACTCGGTCACGTCAAACGTAAGAGTATAATTAGGAAGACAAAAAATCATTTGAAATGCAAACTAGTAAAAGACATAAAAATTAACAATACTTTTTTGAAGTACATCAGAAGCAGGAAGTTTGTCAAATCAGAGAGGCCACTGGACGTTTAAGGTGCTAAAGGAGCATACAAGGAAGACAAGGCCATAACAGAGAAGCAAAATGAATGTTTTGCATTGGTCTTCACTGCAGAGGATGTAGGAGAGATACCCACATCAGAGCTATTCTCTTTCAGTGTCAAATGTGAAGTACTGTTCCACACTGATGTGTCAACAGAAGGGGTTTTAGAACAAATTGGTAATTAAACAATAATAAGACACTAAGACTAGATGGCATTCGCCCAAGAGTTCTGAAGGAACTCAAGTATGAAATTGAAGAACTACTTACTGTGGTATGTAACAATCACTTAAATCAGCCTCTGAACCAGATGACTGGAGGATAGCTAATGTGATGCTGATTTTTTTTTAAAAAAGGCTCCAGTGGCAATCCTGCCAATTACAGACCAGTAAGCCTAGCTTCAGTACTAGCCAGACTGGTTGAAACTATAGTCAAGAACAGAATTATCGGAAACATAGATGAACATGATATGCTGGGAAAGAGTCAACATGGCTTTTGATAAAGGCTCAGCCTTTCCCAGTTGTCTCCCCCCGCCAGAGCCTTTCACTGACACATGTAGCAAAATTTTCAGCACAATGTGTAGCTACATGTACACTACATGCCACTGCCAATAATGTGTCTGCAAATGTAGCCTAAGTGACTTGTTTGGATGGCACAGGCAGTCTGCAGCAGAGCAGGAATTGAACCCATATTTCCTGAGTCCCAGCCCAGGGCCTTAATCACCAACTTCCTTCTGATTGTGCTTGGTGCTACCTCCATCTTTACCACCTGGAACATAGAAACACATCTTTGTAAAAAAAAAAAAAAAAAAAAAATCCTGCCCGCTGGCATTACAAACGATAATGATCTGTGTAGACAAACACAGAAAGAGATGAATTTTTTGTTCCATCAGCAGACATTTCTTCAAAGGCCTTCAGTAAAGTAGTGAATCATATATCATCATCCTTCCTTATTTTCCTTTTTTCTCTGAGAAAAAACAACAACAAAGCTTTCTCAGGTGGAGATATAATGAAGATAACTTTCTAGTTACTGTGGGGACTGTATTTTTTTCCCTTTTAACAAATGCAGGTGTAGCGTACACCACAGAAAAATCACCTTCTTGGCAATAAATCCCATGCAGGAAGAGCTGCATGTGGTACTCTGAAGTAAGAGCTGATTTTGTCAGTGTTGTATCTGATTAACTTCTGCACCTTTGTAACTCCTTCTCACTAGAAATCAGTGGGAGCTGCTGGGTGCTCAGAAGTTTTGAAAGTCAGGCCATTGATTTAGAAGGCCAACTTTAGGGTCTTCCTTTTTGAAAAAAAGGTTGCTCAACTTGTATGACACTTCTGACACAACTGATAAGATGAATGATTCATTTTTTAGGTGAAAATCCCTTTCATTTACAAATGAGCTGCCCATAATTTTAATGTAAAATCTAATTATACGTTTTCAACACTAACATCTTGTCACTGGGATCACATTTGTGATTGCACCATGTGTCCTATTACCATTTGCGATGAACATTGGGGGTTGGCAATAATGGGATCCCAGGGCTTTCCCGGAGCCCCATTAACTTCAGTGAGACTCTGTGCAGAGGCAGGTGGTATTCCTGTGCACAGTGAATTGCAGGATCAGGGTCTAAAAACAACAGTTCAAATCCCACCCACATAACTGAAAAGAGGTACAATTTAGTGGCTTATAGAAAATGAGTTTGGTCACTTCAGTTCAGTTACTAGCAGACATGTGTCCATACTGTTTCATTTGCAGCAATAGCATCAGTATTGCTAATAGTAAGTGCTCAAAAATCATGTCAGGTGTGCAAGAAAATCATCAGATTGACTTAAAAAAGCCATGATATTTTAAATCTATAATAAATGCTGGGTTCTTTATTTGCCTTCTGACTTTTGAGCCTTTTAAGTTCATATTTTCAAGCTTTCCTCCACAAATGGAAGAGCTGGAAACTTTTTTTTTTTTAAATGAAAGATAGGATTCTCACATAGCTCCAGGATCTGGGCCTTTAAGAAAAATACCAAATGTTCACAAGAACTACAATATCGCCATTTGCAACGCTGTAACATTAAAAATTTTGGAGGTGAATTAGAAAAAACTAAGCTATAACATCAACAAGCTTAATTAAATCACACAAACCGGAGCACAGGGGTATTCTGCTTCATTCCAGAAAGCCTTCCGTCACCAGCAGGATACAGATGACAATGTCAGTGCTTGAATGATTAAGGATTTCTGGAGTGGGTCCCTCAGTCAAGAGACTGGGGAATGTTATTATGAATCAGTAATGCCAACTGTCAGAAGTCTAGAGATGTTGGATGATTTTCTTAAAGCCCTCAACTCTTGGAGTCATGTGATTATAGGAGAGAGAAAAAACAAGTTTCTAGTCCTCATGGTTGTAGAGAACAGTTTGAAAACATGAACCCCAAAAGACTCAGAAATCAGCAGGCAAATAAAAAGAACCCAAAATATATGCATGGGGATTTTTTATAATCATGTTCTATTAGCAATTTGATTTTTTAGGTTTGACTCATGATTTTTTGGATGTTTGAGTTTGTCAGTACTGACTGACATTGGATTATTTACTCACTCTTAGAAATGTGCCTTCCAGTTAATGGTGAGACATTGGTGGGGAAGATTGGCATTGCCACTGCATGCACTATGTGGAAGGAGTGGCTAAACAGAGAAAGCCAAGATGTTCAACCAGTGTAGACTTCATGGAGCTATGCCAATTAATGCAGTTACAACAAGTTATACCAGCTGAATATCTGGCCCAAGAATTGAGACTTCAGGGCACCACATCCACAAGTATTAACACACACAAAATAAACTTATTGCTATGTAAAATCAGGACCTGGTATTCATAGAATATCAGAGTTTGCAGGAACCTCAGGAGATCATCTAGTCCACCCCCTGCTCAAAGCAGGACCAATCCCCCCCCCCACCGCCTTTTTTTTCCCCAGATCCCTAAATGGCCCCATCAAGGATTGGACTCACAACCCTGGGGTTAGCAGGCCAATGCTCAAACCACTGACCTATCCCTCCCCCCTCCTTGTGATGTCCTTGTGATATTCCCTCCTTGTGATATTCATATATCACAAGACTAAGCAGAAGCAGGGTTTGTGCTTCTCTCTCCATGCCCCCCCTTCCCAAATCTCTTCAGCTCTGGTGATATTCCTAAAGAAAAAGAATTATTTTTTTCCCCAGAACCTATTAGTCCTGAAAGGTGTTAGACTTGACTGTCCTGTGACACACCACAGATCACTGGACATGTTGAACCTGTTATCTGTGAGAAACACGTAACAGATGTTTGGTTCCATATCTGTCTTTGAAATAAAGCCTTTGCTACTTCACAGTCACTTAGACAATGACAAGCTCTATCTATTTTTCTCTTCATTGAATGACTTGATTAATGACACTACTTGCTATCTAGCAAAATCCCTTAAAAAGTGCCTAGCCTAAAAACACAGTGTTACAGAACTTTGATGAACTGGTTAAGGACTTTGGAAGATGCTTTGAAGGATTCCTTGTAGATAAAGGCAGCAAAATTTAGCAGTGATCCCTTTCACTGCAGAACCTTCAGACACATTTTTTGTTCTGCAACTATGAAATTGTATAGCTTCCTGGGCAATTATACTCAATCATCAAGAAATTGAGACATACAAGAGTCATTTCTGTTCTTGTTCTGATTGTGCTAGTTTTTGAGAACATTTTGCACGTGCATTACCTAGGTGTGAGCATCTATGAGAGTTGTGTTGCTTCGGTTGACTCTATGGTGTAAATGATCAGTCCCCCAGCTTTAAAATGAGTGCAAAATTGCATACTCACATACATGCACCCAGAACTTTGCAGGTACAAGCAATTTAACACCTACATACAAGAGCCAGAATTTGCACCTGAAAAACTCAGCATCAGTCAGAAAGAGCTATAGGGTGGCTCAGCACTTTTGAAAACTCAGGTCCCTTATTTAGCAGCCTCAATTTAAGCACCAGATTTGGAAAATCTTGGCCCTAAATCCTTTATACTGAAGCCATAGACACCTGTAGTTTAATTCTGGAGGGTCCTGGTTTCAATCCCTGGTAATAACAGAGATGACAAGTCATTATACCATTAGTTGCTCTGGACTTCTGTAGCCCTTCTGTAACTTGAGAGTAAAGAATTGAATGATGCCTTGCCCTGCACCTGGGAATGAGACAAGGGATGGGGAGAAGACATCTTTTGCCCTCTCCTTCCCCCTGCATTGTGCAACTGTGTAGGGCCTGGGTTCAACTGAATCCTTAAGAAATAAAATATATTGCTTAACTTTAAATAGCCCTAATGATAAAGAATGACCAAAGAGGAACACAGAGGTTACATAGGATGAAACTAAATGTATAAATAGGGTATTTGATTATGTAAGTAGTATAAAGTTACCCAGAAAGTAATAAGAAAAGGAGGACTTGTGGCACCTTAGAGACTAACAAATTTATTTGAGCATAAGCTTTTGTGAGCTGTAGCTCACGAAAGCTTATGCTCAAATAAATTTGTTTAGTCTCTAAGGTGCCACAAGTCTTCCTTTTCTTTTTGCGAATACAGACTAACACGGCTGCTACTCTGAAACCAGAAAGTAATGTTGGCTCTACATTCCATTCCATTATTAGCCTTTCACTGTTTTGGCAGAAGCAGGGGAGTGCACAAAGGGGGATCAAGCAGGGACATCCCTCGCCCCCCAATATTCATTTAAAAATATGTATTTCTGCTCCAGTCCTGCACCCAGCCCCAGCTGCTTCTTCAGCCCCAGATCCAACCCTGGCCACTGCTCCAGCCCCAGCGGCTCACCCAGCCCTTGGCCACTGACCCAGCCCCTGGTCACTGCTCTAAGATGCCAAGCCAAAAGTGGTCAGATTTAAATTCCTGCACACACCCCTGGCTACAAGGTGACTGAACAAGCTGTACATGTGTAAAGATGCAACAAGTTCTGCTTGCTGAAGCCTGAACTGGCCTAGGACACAAATCTCACTTAATGAATATTTTTGCTCACTGAGAAGCTGGAGAACGTATGAAATAAGACAAAGGAACATTTGCTGGTGCTACTGGAAAATTATGCAGCACCTAACAACTGTCCTGCAAAAATTGAATATTTTATTTTAATACATCAGCAATAAATAATTCAGAGGTTTTAAGTGTTTCTTTTGCCCATTTGCATGGAAGAATATTTGGAAAACATCTCGCCCCATTTTCTCATAAAAACTTGTCCATGCTATGGTTAATTAGAAAGTGAACCCTAATAAAAGATTACTGCAGATCATTTCCATTATTATAGTAATTGTTATAAAATAGATCAATAAGAAAATCAGGGTCAGCAGGAGGTGAAAAAATGTAGCATTTCTGTTTCAGAAAAGGAGAGGGGGAAAATTGATTTCTCATGCATAAAAAGAACACTGAGATTATGTTACATTGTATTTGTACTGCACAATTAAATGGCCTAGAATGTTATTCTACATGGTTAGTATTCAAAACATGAAAAACTAAACTTCTCATAAAACAGCGTAAGCAAGATATTCTAATGTGCAATCAAAAGGATATTAATCACCTTGGAGAAAGTGAATTAGCAAATGAACAATGTGGTGAAAAGTAATTTTGTAGTGATTATTATAGAATCTGGGTGCAAGGTGTGTCTTTTCTGTGTTTGTACAGCACCCTGCACTCAGGACATTTGTGTGCTATTGGAAAAACAAATACTTACTAATAAAGTATTTACATACGAGATCAAAACCAAGACCATTTTGCAGAGAGCTATGTCTGCTGAAAATCTGTGTGAATCTCATTCTGAATTATGTAGGCACTCTCCAGTACTTTTCCACAGGCAATGATATTTCTTTTCATAATGATTAGAGATGTGCAAAATTTTGACTTTCACCCGGTTTTAGCTTTTGTCACACATTCAAACCAGGCTTTCACAAATCTTTCAAGTCAATATGGGGAGTTTATGATTTCACTCCAAAATTAAATGTGCACAAAAATGAAGGGGGGGAGGGGGGAGAAGAGGGATTATTTCAATTCTGCAAAGGCTCTCAGGTTTTAGTTTTATGAACTGAAAATCAAAAGTACAAGTGATGCACTCTCTAGTCCCATTCTATCTGAATACCACAAGGTCTGGGGGCATGGGGTGGAGGGGTTAAACAAAAGTTTCCTTGTTTTAGCCTATCTTTACCCAAAATAATGTGAAATTTGCAGCTTGGTCTCACTTTTATGGGAAACCACATAGAGCCTTGTGATTTTACTGGGTTTCATTCTGAGTTTGTTAGGTAACATAATGACATCCACAGTATAAAAACCTACCACAGCTAAATGAGTTAGATTAAAAAATAAACCTCAAGTTAATTCTTGTGGATGAAAATAAAAATATAGTTTCCTTCTCAAAGTTTTCGTGTAAATAGTGAACATGCATTCCTAACAATGGTGTCACGTTTGTATTTTTTGAACATGGAAACACATCTGTCACCTTAAAGAAGCTAGATATACTAGTGTTAATTCTAAATAGCACAGGCAATTTGGGAAGAAAAAAAAATATTCTCTTTACCTCCCACTTGAACCCTTGCTGTGCACAGAGCATGATGCCAATTGTCAGGCACCAGAAAGAACAATAGCTGAGTAAGTGGTACATAATAGGCAAACTAAGTCTTTTTCAGAACTGAATTAGCTGTTGTTGTTTTAATGAGAATAGGAAAAAATCTGGGGACAGTCCTAATCTGTATTTGGCATTCTGTGATCTCAGTTCCTTTTGGCTCACGATATCAATTAGCTTTCTAGAATGAATTAAACTTTTATATTTGCCAAAAGAGATTTTTCAGTTTTTCAATCCAAAATACAGATATTGTATACATGTTTCTTGTTGTGCATGTCTTCACCACCAGAAAGTTAAGAAATCAAGTAATTTGTACCTTTGCCAGTGGTGGGGTCAAGCAAAATATCAAACCCTTGAATAATTTGAAAGCTCCAGCCTCACTTCCATAGTTAAGATTGAGCTGACTTTTTCATTTAAAGCAGATGTTTCAGCTATTTCATTATGTAACCTTCCCAAAATTACAGCACTTGCTCTTAATATAAAATAAAACGTATCACTTCAAGTACACTGACTCAAGTGTGTGGCTGTAAATTTATATTGTATGAATATACATACACACACATATAAAATTTGATTACTCAAATGTCCTCAGACAATGAACACAAAGGTTGCAAGCACAGCCTAGCAAATTCATTTTGAAATTTAAATGAACACTAATGAGAAATTCTTCAGTATTCATCCAGCTTTAAAATAAAATTCTGAAAAAAAGAGGAAAATAACAGCAACAGTAAGTGCTTCACACAATAATTTCTTCAGGGTTTCATAGTTCAGGTCAGCTCCTGGTTACTAGGTGTTTGAAATCTCAAGCTGTTCTCCATTTGCTTCTGGCTTACTAGAAGGAAAAAGGAGGTCTCTTTCTCTCTTTGAGCCCTCCTGACCCAGAGCCTCCTGATGGGAACCTCTGAGTTAAGCAACTACTATACCTCTTCTCCCCAAGAATCTATTTTTAGACACTTCCTCCTTGTGACTACCCCAAGTGCCTGCCTGGGATGCTGCTTTGGTCATCAGCAAATAAAAAAGTACAGGCCCTGTCAGTTTCAGATTTAGTTTAGTCAATGTATCTGATTTGGGACTAGTTAATTTCACTCTGGGAAATCTATGAACCATATGAGAGACACAGGAGCTGTCTGTCTGCAGACTCAGTCACAGAGCTGCACAGATTCACATTTGGAAGTTTTTTTTCACTACAATAATGACTCTATATGTGACAAATTAAAATAGAGTTAATCCCATCTGAAGGGCTTCAAAAATCCACACAATTATTATTGGTGAGTAGAAAACTGAACAGGGGGTGAAGAATTAAGCCATCTAGTATGTATGTAAGCCTAATTTTACTGAGTGGATTTTTCAAACCCTTTAGCTAGGATTAGTACTATTTTAATTTTATCATTTGACCAAATAAACATAGCTTTGATTCAGTCTTTTCACCTCTGTGTCTGTAAAGTTACAACTGGTTTCACTTCAACATACTTGGGTTAGCTTTCCTGCAGAGGATTCATTGACTCCAACACTATGGCTGGACTAAAAAAGAAAAAAAAAAAAGAAAGATTGGATATTTTTATCAATATTCATAACATTATGCAAGTGAGATTAATGATATGGGCAATCAAATCTCATTCTAGAGCTTGCAAAGAGATCATCTATCTGTATCAAGAAAAATGTTTCCTCCCAAGAATAATTCCTCCAAGACAATTGAATAAAAATCTCACAAGGTGTTCGCTATGTGTAGTTCCTATTACTATAAAGCATCAGACATTTGCCCTGAACAGGATGCTATTCTAACTTGACAAATGTTCTCATCCAGTGTACGACAATTTCTTTGTTTCAAATATATGAAGGGAATTATTGTTAATGAGATGGGTATGTGTATTTCTCAATGAAATGTACTGAACATTTAACCCAAGGCACTGAATAACACAGTGGCACTGAATAACTCAAGGCACTGAATAAAGACATTGCTAGCTGTGGAATTGAGAAAAAGTTGGCGTCCAGGGCAACTGCCCCACTCACCTTCCCCAAGAACTAGCTTTGAACACAATGCTTAATCACACGATGACATGCCTTGTACATTGGGCACTGCTAGAGGTACATTTTGCCCTAACTATCTGGCACATTTTAAAACTATTAAATTGCATATAAAGCTGCGATAAATAAAGGGTGGGGGGATAGCTCCCTTTGATGGACACCCAGCCAGCCAGTTAGCTGTCAAATCCCTCTTGGTAACTGTTCTTTACTTGCTTTACCTGTAAAGAGTTAAAAAGTCCCCCGGGGTAAAGAAAATTAAGTGGGCACCTGACCGAAAGCCATTGGGAAGGTAGAACTTTTTAAAATTGGGAAATAAACTTTCCTTTTGTCTGTTGCTCTCTGGGCTGAAGAGACAGGGCAGCAGGAATGCTGTGTAAAGTTTGAACCAGATATGAAAATCATCAGATCATATCTAGACCTACTTTTAACAGCCCAAAGGTGTAAGTAGATCAGAATGTTTAGCTAGACATGATCAGGTATATTTCTGTTTATTTTTCAAGGCTTGTGGATCTTCTCTGTGCTAATCCCAGGTGCTTTTGTTTGCTTGTAACCTTTAAGCTGAACCCCCAAGAACGCTATTTTGGGTGCTTGACTTTTGGAATTGCTCTTTTGAAATCTAGCAAAAGTTCCAGATGTATTTTCTTTCTTTTTGTTTTTAATGAAATTTAACTTTTTTAAAGAACAGGATTGGACTTTTGGTGTCCTAAGAGATTTGTGCATGTTGTTTGATTAGCTGGTAGCCACAGTTCATTTCCTTTGTTTTCTTTCTCAGCTCTTCCCCGGAGAGGGGGAGGGGGGTGAAAAGGCTTGAGGGTACCCTACAGGAAGGAGTACCCCCAGTACTCCTTCCTGGGTTCTAAGGGGTTTATTTTGCATTTAAGTGGTGGCAGCATTTACCAAGCCATGGTCAGAGAAAAGCTGTAACCTTGGCGGTTTAATACAAGCCTGGAGTGGCAAGTATTAATTTTTAAAATCCTTGCGGGCCAAACTTCTGCACTCAGAGTGACAGAGTTGGGATTCAGCCTTGACAAAAGCTTTTGATGTAAAAGTTTATTTACTTTTCCTTGCCAAGTTCAATATTCTGTCCACTCCTTATTGCTTTTGTTTCTGTGTTGATTCCTTACTGTGCACATGAATTAATTGATATATTTTACAATCACTGTGACTTTTCGACAGTGACATTTCATTTTGAATGCATAATACCTTTTTAACATTATGTTCATTCTTGTCCAATTTAGTTTTTTTTTTTTTTTTTTTACTTTTTATGTCTGCAATATACCTTTATATTCATATTATTTTATCTCAGTTGTAAAGACAGCCAGAGAGCATGTTGATTTCAGTACTTTAATGTTTTATACAAGATTCAAACTGGTTTGAGTTTAATGTGTTTTCTATTTTGTCTGTAAGGCAATAGCATTAAAGGGATCTTAAAGTTCTTATATGTATCAATACCTATATTTAAATATCAATATTTTTTCTAGTATTGTATTACTGCATGTCCACTAAAACCATGGTCAACCTTTCCTAAACACAGTTCAGTCAAAGAATATACATCAGAATGTTATTGTTAAAAACAATGTTCTGGGTCTTTTTGAAGTAACCTACATTTGCCTGTTATCATTTGGTCTATTTTTCTTTTAGGGAAGATCTTTAATAATGATGCTGATTATTATACTAGTTTATTTTACCATTAAACCTCTTCCTCCCTCCAGGCACTAACTAAGTTTAATAGAAAATCCTGCTTTTGTGGAAGGGTGGGATTTTCAGAATCCTGATGGAGTTAGATGCTCCTCTCGCAAAGAAATTGAACAGGAGTTGAACATCTAATTCCATTAGCCTTGTTTTAAAATCCCAGGCTAAACCATCCATGACCTGTCAAAGCCATCAAGTTAGAGTTTTATGCATAATGTCTTTGGGGCAGATTTTGCCACCCTTACTAATGCTGTGTATTATCTTACCCTACAAGCAGTTCCATTGAAGTCAATGGGACTGCTTATTGAGTAAGATATTACTCATTGTTAAAAAAGTTTCTTATAAACACAAACAAGATCAACACTTCTTCCATTTAGGCAACATTTCCAAACACACTGCACTGTTTCTCTAATTTAGTGTGATAATCCAATTAGTATGATCATTATGCTTGAACCTTTTGGTTTGTGAAGTGCATTTATTATGCTTAATGTCCTAAATCTTTTCCCACTCTGATGTAGGGATCTACTGTTCTCATATAAATATTCCCTAGAACTTTATTGTACTCTGAAAAGTTCTAGGGTTCAATTTTTATTGTAATCTTGCACTAAAAGCAATATTCTCATAATGGTCGGTGACTGTAAGGACACATTGCTGTGACATGGTCTAAAGCAGCGGCGCTCAACCTTTCCAGACTACTGTACCCCTTTTAGGAGCTTGATTTGTCTTGCATACCCCCAAGTTTCACCTCACTTAAAAACTACTTGAAAACTACTTTCTCACAAAATCACATATAAAAATAAAAAAGTATCACAGCACCGAAAAATTGCTCACTTTCTCATTTTTACCATATAATTATAAATCAATTGGAGTATAAATACTGTATTTATATTTCAGTGTATAGTATATAGAGCAGTATGAACCAGTCTATTAAATTTTAATTTGTGCTGACTTTGCTAGCGATTTTTACGTAGCCTATTGTAAAGCTAGGCAAATATCTAGATGAGTTGATGTACCCCCGGAAGACCTCTGCATACCCCTCAGGGTACATGTACCCCTGGTTGAGAACCATGAAACAATGAATTCAGCTTTCATTTTCACAGCTGTAGCTCTTGCATTCATGCCAATAGATACAACCAGAGCAAAGCCTAAAAACCTGAAATTTAGGGAACAGTCCTTAAAGCTCTGGAGGTTCCATCAAAAAGTCCAAGACTCTTGTCAAATACCCAAGATTAGGTAGCTCCATAGCTCATAAGATCTGAAGACAGTAGCAAGAGATTGTCAGACCCTTCTGAGACCCATTGACAGCTTCCCATTACAGTAATCCCAATTTTGGATCATGTGGAGAAGGAAAGGAATCATTTCTTAGAGCTCCCGGGGAATTCTTTTTTCTTGTTGTTGAAATTATACACGTGGAAAAAATAAGTGTTTTGATTAATACTGAAAAGTTTAATAAAAAATGGACATTGCCTAAAGCAATGTTTAGGACAATAAATAAATGAAATAAGGCAAACACATTTTCTATTTGCTCAAACAGCATTGATGGAAACTTTTCAAATAGCTCAAACTTAACAAAAGTTTCCTGTTGACTTGTGTCAACATTTGGTCAGAAATCTGGTCCTTTTTTCATCTTTCCAGAACCAGTTTCCTCATGCTTAAATAGATTTCATCCCTGCTTATTTTAAAAAGCAATACAGAGTGTTAGACTGATCCTTTTGTGCATTCTGCCCCTTTGTGCCACTCAGGCAGAGTAAGGATGCCAGAAAGCAGCTGGATCTGGCCATTTTATAATTCCCCTCGTGAGGAAATGCTAAAACTAACATACCCAGCTCCTGAATCAGCCTCACACTGTGTGTGTCAAAGGCAGTGCAGGAGCAGAGAATGTTGTGCTCCACCAACCCCCATCTGGCATACAATCCATTGGGGGCTGGCAGAGTTTAGTGAATCCCCCTTCTCAGCTACATTGTGTGGATCTTGACATAGCAGAGAATCTGGGCTCTGTCTGAGATGACTTTGCGTCTAATGTCAAGGTTCCTCCCCGACTCTGAACTCTAGGGTACAGATGTGGGGACCTGCATGAAAACCTCCTAAGCTTACTTTTACCAGCTTAGGTTAAAACTTCCCCAAGGTACAAATTAATTTTATCCTTTGTCCTTGGAATATCCACTGCCACCACCAAACTCTAACTGGGCTTACTGGGAAACGTAGTTTGGACACGTCTTTCCCCCCAAAATCCTCCCAACCCTTGCACCCCACTTCCTGGGAAAGGTTTGGTAAAAATCCTCACCAATTTGCATAGGTGTCCACAGACCCAAACCCTTGGATCTGAGAATGAAAAAGCATTCCGTTTTCTTACAAGAAGACTTTTAATAGAAATAGAAGTAAGTAGAAGTAAAGGAATCACCTTTGTAAAATCAGGATGGTAGATACCTTACAGGGTAATTAGATTCAAAACATAGAGAATCCCTCTAGGCAAAACCTTAGGTTACAAAAAAGATACACAGACAGAAATAGTTATTCTATTCAGCACAATTCTTTTCTCAGCCATTTAAAGAAATCATAATCTAACACATCTCTAGCTAGATTACTTACTAAAAGTTCTAAGACTCCATTCCTGGTCTATCCCTGGCAAAAGCAGCGTACCGACAGACACAGACCCTTTGTTTCTCTCCCTCCTCCCAGCTTTTGAAAGTATCTTGTGTCCTCATTGGTCATTTTGGTCAGGTGCCAGCGAGGTTACCTTTAGCTTCTTAACCCTTTACAGGTGAGAGGATTTTTCCTCTGGCCAGGAAGGATTTTAAAGGGGTTTACCCTTCCCTTTATATTTATGACAGACCCAGACAGATATTTGAGCCCTTGTATATTGTAAGTCATTGCTCTTTTGCATAACAAAATTCTGATGAAATAACCTATTAAACCTACAAGACAAAAAATCCACCTTGTAATTCTGAAGAGGAGTTTAACTGAGCAAACTACTTCACTATCCACTGTGTTAGCAGACTTTCTTTCCAAATCTTCTTGGCCATTAATTTGCCAGGACCATTTCATTGCTGACCTATCCTGATCTTATTAGCTGTAAGCAATTAAGGGACTAATTGAGAATTAGTTTGCTGTGTCAGTTCTCTCACCTTACATTTAAAGAGGCCATTTACCAAAACCGTATACCCATCTGACTAATGCACAGTACTAATGTTCAGCATGGAAGAAAACTCTATAGAAATATAATTATTAAGTAGTTTTAGGTGAAATCTAGAGCTCAGTGTCCAGCCCAAGTAACCACACTGTGCAGACAAATAGGGAAAAGGAGGGACAAGTAACCATCCCTCCCACCATCCCAGGCTAAAGTGGTGGAGGACGGAAGGAACCGCATAGCAGCAAAAAGTCCAGCCCTCTCCCTTGCCTGTATACACTATCTAACTCCATGCTTTGCCATAAAGGGAGTTCTTTCTAAATCCTGTCCTGTCCCCATGCAGCAAAACCTCACAGGGTGCGACTGCCCAAAGTTCTAGCAGGCTGCAGAATTTGCCCATATCTGAATGAATATATAGCACGACATCCCTGGTGGGCTGCCAACAATGAGGATTATATGTGGTACCTCTTGATCTAAAAGCACAATCCTCTAGTGCCTGGACTAGAAATCATAGTTCTGTTAGGACAAGGGCTGTAGCAGACTCAAACCCCTATACGGTCCAGCCATTAGAGGGAACAGAGAGCCATAGTGTGTAAATGTAGGTGGCACATACATAAAGCATACCAGATAACATTAGAGCTGCACTAGAAAATAATATTGAAGATTCAAGCATTGTTAAACTTTCAAACAAGCACTTTCATGCTTCCTCCCATGTTCCCCTTCACTTTTGGGAGATGCTCCCAGCAAACATCTGCAAAACGAACTCCTTACCCTCCTTCAAATCCTTCCTTAAAGCTTCCCTAATCCTTCCTTTGTTGCGATGCTTACAAAAATCTCAACAACAGTTAGGATGCTGGTGTGCTGAGACCACAAGCTCTCATGCTGACCAATTCTGTCTCCGTATTTCCTTATACTCCCCCATGGTCTGTCTATATCCATCAGTTGTCTCTTGTTTTACTTGAATTGTAAGCTCTTTGGGGTAGGGACTCTTATTTTGTTCTGTATTTGTGGTGCAACTAGCACAATGGAGTCCTGGGACCATGACTGTGAAGTAAGTATTATTGACAACAAGGAAGATCTTGCGGTTAAGGCACTGGACTCGATTTAGAAGATCTGGGTTCAATTCCAGCTGGCCCAGACTTCTTGTATATTCTTTGGTTTAGGGACTTAGTTGCTTTTGAAAATTTTACCGTCCTGTGGGAAATTGAGATATTTGTTAAAATATCTCATTTTTTTGCATATAAAAATCCATTTCCAAATGTCAAAAGGTTTCTATTTGTGCCAGTTCAGCATTAAACTGCATCTGCCTATGTGAGTCATGAGAGTTGTATTTCAGGTGCTTTTTGTCCTCATTCTTTGCCTATTTGGAAAGGCTACCTGACCAGACTATATATCTGACGTTGCATCTGCAATTATGAGACTGCCATGATGGAGCGCAAGGCTTCATCAGAGAAGAGGCCATGGTGCATCATGAAAGATGTAGTCCTGAGATGGAGTTTGGCCCATCATCACTTCGCCATCATTCAAATTAAAATATTTACTCTTATTTACTGCATGGTAAAAGTAAGGAACTAGTAGCACTGGTTAGAACCAGAAATGCTACAGCATTGTGCAGCCTTCCCCACAAACTACCAATGGGCATCTTATTTCTGACCCGTCGCATCCTTGCTGTTCCAGTCCTGGATCTCTTTTGAATGGAAACAAACTTGTGCTAAACTCTGGTTTGATCTTTTGGTTTGTAAAAATGGCAACAAGTCTGAAGCCACCAACTGGTTTTGTTTATACGCAACTTGGAGTAATCTCCATTCAGATCAATGAGTTAACTTCCCTCTACAGCAGTATATTTTTGAGGACACTGATAAAGCAGGGGTGAAATAAGACAGTGAACTTTCATTGCTTCTTATTGAGCAGATATCTCCTTCTAAGAAGCCTGATGCAATCATTTCCCTTTAATCATGGATTCTGCTAATACTTATTCCTTACTCAGCAACACGACAGGAACATTCTCTCTCTTTTAATCTCCACATCCTACAGCATTCAGATGAAATCCATTTTAGTAATTATATGACTTCACTATTGCTTATTATTAATGCACTTTTATTAAAGGGCATAATCACTGTTTCCATTGAAAGGATTTATCAATTCCCTGCACAGAAGGGAAGCCACTCATACCATGAGCATTGCTCTCCAAGATGAAGGCTACAGACTCAGCATGTAACAGACCCTGCCTCACATCATTTTGTAGAGCTTTATGCCATTTTCTCTTCATAAGGGATTTCTGACTTCTCACTCCCAGACATTTATTATACAAATCATCCACTAAGGGAGCAGTAGCATCGGATTACTTTCCTTTCCTTCTCTAGTATGCAGCTCCAAATGAATTCACATTCTTGCCCTGTTAAATATTTAAATTGTTGCCTCTGTCCTGAGCAGTCAGCTGATATTCAGCTTGATATTCAGGTTGTTTCCATTATGATGAAAAATCGATGATTCAAGTCAGGTCAATTCTTTGGTGTATTCTTATTTATTTACAAAAAAAAATGTAGAGAAATTCCCGTGTCCCTGACCACCAGAGAAACAAACGACAGCTGGGGGATTTCTAAGCAAAGAAACTGCAAGTCTGCCACTCCAGATCATCCACTTCTGTGCCCAAAGCCTCCCTCTGTACTTCGTTTACATTCATTGCAGACAAGTCTTGGCTTCACTGCCATCTCCTGGCCTGGCTTCTTCACTTCCTATCTTCACAGCACTAAATGGTAAAGGCAATTTCCCTTCCTCTCTCCCCTCCACCTCTGCCAAAGCAGCGTAAGAGTATCCAGGGGTGTCATGACAACACAGACAGCTTATTTCAAGAAATGGATATCTGATGCCATGCATGCTTACTCCTTCTGTTGGGCTTGATCCTACCTGTTATATCTCAATTATTATTTCTATTTCCATTGCAGTTATGCTGCCATGCACTTCCAGCACACACAGCAATACTCCAGGAACACACTGCTTCAGCTCCACCCATTCCCAGGACTCAACCATATTACCATGCCAAAAGGTAGCCAACAGACCTGCCTTTCCCAGGGCATCTGGCACATCAGAGAAACATTCCTCTGCTTGGATTATCCCATGGTACAATCAGTGTCATCATCCATCACAGTTCAGATTGTGAGGACGTGTCCAAGGAAACAGAAAAAACAGATAAGGATCCATATTCCAGTCATCTAGCACTTATTTACTGCAAAGGAACTCTACCTCAACACAGGCCAGGAGCAGACAGCACAAACACACAAAGAGTATGCAACCTCATCAGTGATGAAGCACCCAAAATAGCCCGCATCTCCAGGACCTGGTGGAATGACGCAGTGAACCCTGTGTGGCTCGGTACATCACAAACCCAGACAGGATTAGAAGGCAAGCAGAACTGCATTAAGCTTCTCTGCAAACATCAAATGAAAGAGATATACAGGAGCCAAACCTAACAGATTTTATACTCTAACTAGCACAGACTAAAGAATTAAAAAAAGAAGATCATGATACCTATTGGTGAAGGTGATGAAATATTCTAGACTTGTCACCCTGGGAGATTTCAACACAGATGCTAAAGTCTAAAATTCATCTCCTTCCAAGGACTTTTGCAGGTCATCCCTGGTCCAACCCTCAGCTGACCTTTGGCTTAAATAACAGTATGGAGGACTTCACAACACAGCCACTATCTTGGACAGACCATCACTTCATTAAGGCAGTAGTCCGAGATCTTTCCTCCACCAGGAAACAAAACAGACCAGTGAACCTGATTTCACAGTGAAGATTTAAGAACTCCAACAAATTCCAGAGCCTGCTAAAAGGACAACAGCACTCCACCCACAGGCTGATAGTCAAGGACCTGGTGAATTGCCATTATTGTCCATTACTTCAACCATTGACATACTTCCCCCAGACGGCCCCCTCCTCATCATCACCCCCACAAGTTCAAGGTCTCAGTCCCTATCTTCAAACATTCTATGGCCTGGCGATATCTAAAAGTCTGCCTAACTCACTGGGAATGAAGACAATAGTAATCAACTCCACTCCTCTGGCACAACAAATCTCTCTGAAGTAAGAGTAAAGCTCATCTGTGCAGGAGACAGAACATTCTTGGGGGCGGAGACTTTGGAATGATCTCCCACAGGATCTAGGGACCAACACAGACATCACCATCTTCCACTCCAAGTGCTAGGTGCATTTCTTTGATTTTGTTTTATCTAGCATAAATACATAACATGTGAATTTTAAAAAAAGATAACAAAAACATAACAAAAAACAAAACCCAACATCTTCAAGCCCTAAAACCACCCTACAAAACAATACACTCCAGGGTACATACTTCTTCCCTTCTGGAGAAGAAGAGAGAACAAACAAGATGTTACGAATATTAGTCTCATTGCTTAATGCACTACTGGAAGGTGCTCAGAGAGTATGGTGATGAGCAGAGTATAAGAATCTACATAGAACAGAAGAGAAAAGGAAACAATAATAAGAAATAACCGGAAAAGGAATAGGCAAACAGAGCTTTTTCTCTAAGATTTATGCAAGCATCTGATTTCCCTTCCTCCTCTCCCCCCCATTAATTTTACACCCCTTATAGGCCTTATCCAAAGCTCATTGCTGCCAAAGGAAAGATTCCTATTGACTTCAACAGGCTTTGAATTAGACCTTTTTTCACCACTATTTGTAATGGTCTGTGCTGTGAAACAAAGAAATTAGATGTGTGTTGCTGGTTTGTGACAAGTTCTTGTCCTTTCTATCTCATTCCAAAATAGGAAATATCTTAAAATATATTTCCAAGGAATAGACCTCAAGTAAAAAGACATTCCATGGTGGACAGAAACCAGGTCCCTAAGGACAAGGTGATTGCTCCCTCTGCATCCTACTATACACCACAGTCAGGGAGGCTCCTGTGCCATATACATGCAGCACATCTACCAGTCTGGCATCTGGCAACATCATAACCAGTCAAATGCCCTCAGAGTGGGTAGGGTGAATTGGACCCAAATGGGGAGCTGTGAATGGCTGTTCCAGTAAGGTCCATGCACTGTGCAACTTGTGTATGGTGTAGTGAACTGGACTAAATATGAACAAATTCAGACCTCCAGATGCCTAGGATGATGCTAGTGTCTAGAAGTTAGATGGTAAGATGGTCTTTCATTGCACATAGTTAAACAAATTTTCAGTAAGTACAATGTTTGATATGAAAATGCAACAAGGATTTTAATCTATTAAACTGCTCCCTTAAGGTGACTAAACATGAGCAGCTCATTTATACTATCTTTGGTATTATGGGTGTACTATATAATCATGTGAATCCATAATAAAACCATAAGGCCACAAAGAGCATCAGCACTTAAATGTTCTGATTCCTTTTGCAAACCTGAACAAAATCACAAGATAGAAAGAAAGATGTGTTCTTGATATAGTTCTCTCTAACTATATTGTGCATATATGTTCACTAAAAACCAATTACATTATTCAATCAATGAGCTCCTCTTCACTGTAGTTGTGCACTCTTCTTTTGCTCATGGTTCAAGCTGTGAGCAGCCTCTTTGGGTATCAAACCAAATGCCATTTTCAGCTAATGATGAGAGTCACTAATTCAGTTTAGATATGAGTGCATATGTACGTGTATGTGCAAAACTTGTTCTAACATTGTTGGATTGGGAAGTAGTCTATCAATCTGCTCCAAATTAAAAAAGGCCAGTAAGTAAAAAGTGAGACAAAGACAGCCTAAAATTTTGGATCACCTCTCCAATAAATGGATCAGCCATCTCCTCCATACAGCACAGGAGTGATGCATTCGACATGAAGTAACTGTCCCTCAGTGTAGCTGAGTTAGTTATTGTTACAGCAGGGTCACCAGATTGCACTGTTACACATAGTCTTACAAGTCCTTTTTCTTAGCATGTGAGCAAGTTTTCAGTCTCGGAAGTAAATATGATACGGTTGTGGGTTTTCTTATGCAGGTTCTTTGACAAAAATAATACAAATAGTAAGAGAGTTTATGTTCACTGCCTAAATCTCTTTAACCAAAATCAGTTCTTGTTGCAGAGCTATTCCCTGGGAACCAGACATTACTGTTTGTGCTGAGATTCCTGAAAGGGGAGATTGCCTGGGTACTGTCTGTCACCACCTCTATTTAAGGATTGGGATATGTGTGTAAATAAAACAAGTCATACTAAGATTACACCCAGATATCAAGTCAGTGATTTCTGCTGTAATGGGAAGCTGACCTGAAATAATAATACCACCACCTAGCTCTTATGTAGTGCTTTTCATCAGTAAATCTGCAGGACCCTAAGAGATCAAGAGACAACATCACTACTAATAAATATTTATGTTATTGTAGTAGCAACCAAGAGCCCCAAGAATGGGCCCTTAATGTGCTGGGAGCTATACAAATATAGATAAAAAGACAATTCCTGCTCCGGATGGTTCACTATTTAATAGACATAAAATAGAAGAAGGATAAAGGACGGTGATATAACACACAAGCAAATTAATAGGGTGAAGAGCTGGCCCCAAGAATTGATAACCAAACATATTTCTGAAGTGATCTGTCCTGACAGTCTAAAGAGACCATAGTCACCTGCAATATGAGCTTAACAGGTTACTACTGTAGATGTCACTGTCACACTACATGTAGAAAGGTTGCTGCAGTTCTGCATAAGTGGGAAAAAAACCCCTGACTCCTATAGCAACATCAAGAGGAAGGTTAGACCCAGCAAAGTATGTATCCAAAGTAATAGGGAGCAATCAATTATGAAGCAGAAAATTACTTGCTAGAATGATGCAGTTTAGTCACAGTGGCACACAGTGAATAGGAATTCAGATATTCCAGATATTTAGAAAGTCCTTATGCATCATATTCATTATGTTCACCTAAAATCTAAGATAGTCACAAGCCGCGAAGTCCACTTTAAAATAGAGCCTTCTAAACATATATACTTCTTTCAAAACATAACTCCAGCTAGCACTAATCTGGCTTTTGTATTTGGAGGCCATATTATTATGCAGATTCATGATACTTGTAGTCCTTCCTTAACAGAGAGTACCTGTAATTCTTATAAATGCAGTTATACAATGTAACAGTGCATGAATGTAGCTATCAAGGAGTGTAATAGGTAGTTAAAAATGTAAACATATTTTAAATATGCTATTCATCAACAAGTGCCCACTGCCAATCCCTCTTTTCAAGACAGCATTAAGATCAACATAATGTGTTAAATTCATACATCTTTTCTGAAAATCTCCTTTAGAAAGGCTAGGTTAAGAGCATACAAGAGTTTTATCTGATGTGTGTATTTTCATAGTTACATAAGAATCTTTGACACTCTCATAATATATTCATATAACAACAAATATCAAACTACTTTATGTAAATTTGTTAATATGGGGTAAATCATGCAAACCTTAACCTTACTCAAATGGCTAGTCAGGGGAACAGATGATTAGTAACTGCTTCCATGAACAAAGATTTGCAAGATCCAGCTCTGTTTGAATGAATCATAAAAGTAAAATTCCCAGACAAAAACTATGTTAAAATGGAGTCTGTGGAAGGGCAGAGTGTATGTATTACCAAATCACATAGTTGATTTAGTTGGGGATTGGTCCTTCTTTGACGAGGGGGTTGGACTAGATGACTCCTGAGGTCCCTTCCAATCCTGATATTCTATATTCTTCTGAAGATCATTCCACCAGCTGAGTGACCATGGTTGATGGCATCACACCAAGCATCATATAGTGAAGTTTCCAGATCTGGCTCAATCCTGCAGATCTGTGGCTCCTGGTAGGGCCATGGCATATACTCCTTCAAAAGTCAATAGACAGTTTGAGAACATGACCTACTTGGGCATTTTTGTCCATCTTGATGACATGGTCAAAGAGCACGCAATGTTGCTTTTTAATATAAGGAGTGATTGAAGAAAGGCCAGATCTCTGCAAGATTATGAAATTTTGCACTTTGCACTTAATCCTTAGGATTTGGGGCTGACAGCGCACGTAGAATGCCTCTAGCTGTTCCAAATCTGCCTGTAAAAAGGACCAGGTTTCTGACCCATACCAATGCAGGTTGTACATAGGTTTGATAGACGACGATCTTTGTCTCAGTTCAAAAAGATATTTTTGCATCCACAAATGAGACATGGATATTATCCAGGAGGCAGCAAGACACAGTCATCGACAAATGCCCAATTTGCTGCGACGTTTTAACTTTGATTGCAGCCTACAAAGATCAGCTTATCAATGTTCTCTATAGGACTTGCCCCCACCTGCACTGGAGGGGTCAGTGGGCCAGCTCTCAGGTTCCAAACTCTGGTCGTCCGTCATGGAAACATTCATCCCCATAGTGTGGGCAGCATCTTGGAGACACTGGAGGGCACTTCTCTGACTTCTCCAAAAGCAAGGCAGTGTCGTTGGTGTAGTCTTGGTCGACGAACACTTCTTGACCAAGCTTGATTCAGACATATGCCATGATAAGTCCTAATACGCAGTCAATAGCTTGAGAGAATAGTGCCAAGGCAAAAACGCATCCCTGATGCACATCTGAGATTGTGTAAAAATGTGGCATAAATGGCTGAAAGGCATTTTCCAGGCCATGGCAAAATGTGACCATGAGATCCTCATCAACTCCCTGGCCAATGAAGCAGAGGATGGTCTAAAGTACAATAATCTGAATCCTGTCGCCAGAGCCATCACTCACCTGGTTGGCAGCCATAAACAGCCTTCTAACATCCCCATCATGAAACCAGATGGCTCTCCCTGCTCATGAATGGAAGAGATTCTGGATAGATATAAAACACATTATGAAAAGGTGCTGAACTATGCACCTGCTGGTGACTGTCCAGAACTAAGTAACTGGGCAAACCACAGGGCTAAAGACCCAGGGACAAACACTGATCCTCTGTCACTTGAGGAAGTATGAAAGGACATCCAAAAGTTAAGGAATGGACATAGTGTTTGACCTGATTGTATTCCACCTAAGCTGCTCAAAGATGCCTTCGAACCAGTGGGCATCAGGTTGCTTCAGCTGTTCTTAGAAGTGTGGCCATCAGGCAAAGTACCAGCAGAATGGAAAGAGTCCCTATACAATGTAAAGGATTTTGCATGGTGTGTGGCAACTACAAGTTGTGAATTATATGATTAAAGTATGGCCATGCAGATAATTGTTGCTACTACTGTTATAAAATTGCAACAAAGCTTGCGCAAAGTATGTCATGTAAGGTATCAATGGAAAAGTTATGATTTGCTGACTATGATTATCTTCTTTTTATGTGTATATCATTTTTGTATGTGAAGTTATGAATATTTACTATGTACCTGCATTTCAAGTATGTTTGCTCCTGTGGTAACACCCACATAGTAATTTACATCCAGACTAGCTAGCATATTGTGAATGGAGTATTCAAGTTGATGGCCCATCAACAAAAACAACAGGTCATAGAAGAAGCCATTCCCACCTAATGGACTTTACTGTGGATGTTCTAGCTAGAATATGGGTGATGGCCCCTGCTATGACTCACTGAAGTAGGCAAGGGCATGTGACTAGGTCATGTGGTACTGAACTACATTTTGTGCCTGTACTTTTCCTCAGACTGTGCTGAGGGCTTTGTTTGGGACAATGAAGTTCCCTTCACATGGCAGAAGCTATACAAGGCCATGGAAACATCTCCATTTTGCCTCTTTCCTGCTCTGATCTCTGGACCTTAAGATATTAGATACTAAAAGATTAACAACAATGTGATCATAGGGAGGAGATCTGAGTTGTATATTGACCTGGGTATTTGGCTAGTCCTTGGGAATCAGAAGAAACCTTTGTTTGATTAAACTGGTTTTAAATAACCATTCACCATTAAGTCTAGTGTCTGGGTGCTGGAACAAGAGCTGGAATACCTAAGGCCTGGTCTACAGTACGCAGTTATTTCAGAATTAGCCGAGTTATGTCGAAATAAAACTGGCTCTGTCCACATGACCAAACCAGTTTTTTTTTCCGATTTAAAGGGCTCTTTACTCTGATTTCTGTATTCCACCTTGGCAAGTGGAGTAGTGCTAAAATCGAGATCGCCGTTCCAGGTTACAGGTACTGTGGATGCAATTCAACAATATTGGCCTCCGGGAGCTATCCCAGAATGATCCCTTGTAACGGCTCTGGGCAACACTCTGAACTCCGATGCACTAGCTAGGTAGGCAGTAAAAGCCCCGGGAACTTTTGAATTTCCTGTTTGGTCACCATCAGCACAGGTGACCATGCAGAGTCCATCAGCACAGCTGACCATGAAGAGTCCCTATCACAAGAGACCACACAGTACCGGATTCACAGACCAGCTCCAGCATCGTCCAAATGGGAGGTACTGGATCTCATTGCATGTTGGGGAGACAAATCTGTTATGGCAGAACTATGTTCCAAATAAAGGAATGCTAAAGTCTCCAGGACCATGACAGAAAGAGGCTACTCCAGGAACACAGAATGGTGTCGTACAAAAATCAAGGAGCTCAGGCAAGCATACCAAAAAGCCAGGGAGGAGAATGGGCGTTCTAGGTCACAGCCCCATACATGCCGCTTCTACCGTGAGCTGCATGCAATTATGGGTGGGTGACAACACCACTACCCCACCACTGTCCACGGACACCTGCAAGGAGGGAGTAGCATGGAGTGAGGAGGATGAGTTTTTGGAGGACGAAGAGGAGGAGAAGGACAGTGCACAGGTCGCAAGTGGGGAATCTGTTTCCCCCCCTAGCCAGAAACTATTCTTAACGCTGGAGCCAATAGCCTCCACCTACTCCCAAAGCATACTCCCGGACCATGACCCTGGAGAAGGCACTTCTGGTGAGTGAGAGCTTGATTGGAGCCACGCGGTGGGGGGTGGGGAGAAACCGAGCATCGCTGGGCTGTTCGTGTTTAGTTTAAAGGGCTCACCCCTGCTCAGAGCCTCATCAGAGCCCCGCGGTGTGTGTATGTGTGTGGGTGGATGGGAGGATGTTGTGTGAAGTGATCATCCAAGAGAGCCCGCAGGCTGCCTGCAAGCTGAATTCTGTTGCCTGGCCGCGGCCTGCAAGCTGAATTCTGTTGCCTGGCTGCATGTGATGGCTTACTCACACCAAAGTGGCAGGCACTTCAGTATAAGAGGCAAAATGAGACCTTGTACAGAAAGAACATGTGCTGTGTACTATGAATTGCCTGTTTCACTGAAAGAAAAGGAGTACTTGTGGCACCTTAGAGACTAACCAATTTATTTGAGCATGAGCTTTCGCGAGCTACAGCTCACTGAGCTGTAGCTCGCGAAAGCTCATGCTCAAATAAATTGGTTAGTCTCTAAGGTGCCACAAGTACTCGCTGTAGCTCACGAAAGCTCATGCTCAAATAAATTGGTTAGTCTCTAAGGTGCCACAAGTACTCCTTTTCTTTTTGCGAATACAGACTAACACGGCTGTTACTCTGAAACCTGTTTCACTGAGAAATCGTGTCCCTATTGTTCTCTAAAATGTATCTTTTAAAGTACTACCCTCCCTTTTTCTCCTCCTGCAGCAGGTGCAAATGTTTCAATGTGGCCCCTATCTACTCCGTCCCAGAGGCTGGTCCAGATTAGAAGTGGAAAAAACAAACTTGGGATGACATGTTTGCCAAGTTCATGCAGTCCTCCCACACTGATAGGGCCCAGTTGAATGTGTGGAGGCAAACAATTGCAGAGTCGCATAAAGCGTTACGTGAATACTAAGAGAGGAGGGACGTGCACGATGAGAGAAGGCAGGATGCTATGGTCAAGCTCATATGGGGGAGCAAACTGACATGCTCTGCTGTATGGTGGATCTAATGCAGAGAAGACAGCAAGACCACAGACTGCTGCTGCAGCCCCTAAATAACTGCCCTCCTTCCTCCCCAACTTCCATAGCCTCCTCACCCAGATGCCCAAGAACACGGGGAGGGAAGGGAGGGAGAGGCTACGGGGACCCACGCAGTCAACCCAGAGGATTGCACAAGCAGCAGAAAGCTGGCATATCCTAAATTTTGATTTGGTTTCTGGACTTGTCCTTCCCTCCTCCTCCCCCGCAACCAAATACCCACCCTCCCCCATCTAGCTTCTGATTTCTCTCAATGTTTGTGCAACAAATAAAAAAGAATAGTTTTTAAACAATTGTGACTTTATTTCCTTTCATATCTACATATGGGGGAAGGTAACTTTAAGAGAAACAAACAACTCTCACACCGTAACCTGGCCAGTCATGAAACTGGCTTTCAAAGCTTCTCTGATGTGCAGCGCACCATGCTGCACTCTTCTAATCACCCTGTTGTCTGGCAGTGTGAAACTGGCCCCCAGATGAGTTGCCTCAACCTCCCAACCCACCATGAACAGCGCCCCCTTACTCTCACAGATATTTTGGAGCACACAACAAGCAGCAATTACAATATTGGTTGTGCTGAGATGTAACCGAGTCAGTAAACTGCACCAGCATGCTTTCAAACGTCAAAACGCACATTCTACCACCATTCTGCACTTGCTCAGCCTGTAGTTGAACTGCTTCTTACTACTGTCCAGGGTGCCTGTGTATGGCTTCATGAGCCATGGCATTAAGGGGTAGGCCGGGTCCCTGAGGATAACTATAGGCATTTCAACATCCTCAACAGTAATTTTCTGGTCTGGGAAGTAAGTTCCTTCCTGCAGCTGTTCAAACAGACCAGAGTTCTTGAAGATGAGAGTGTCATGCACCTTTCCCGGCCATCCCACGTTGATGTAGGTGAAACGTCCCTTGTGATCCACCAGTGCTTGCAGCACCATGGAAAAGTACCCCTTGCAGTTTATGTACTGGCCGCCCCGGTGTTCCAGGGCCAAGATAGGGATATGCGTTCCGTCTATCGCCCCACCGCAGTTACGGAACCAGTGCATTAAAGCCATCCACAATGGTCTGCACATTTCCCAAAGTCACTACCCTTGATAGCAGCTGGTCAATGATTGCATTGGCTACTTGCAGCACAGCATCCCCCACAGTAGATTTCCCCACTCCAAACTGATTCCTGACTGACCAATAGCTGTCAGGCGTTGCAAGCTTCCACAGGGCTATGGCCACTCGCTTCTCAACTGTGAGGCCTGCTCTCATTTTGGTGTCTTTGTGCTTCAGGGCATGGGACAGCAAGTCACAAAGTTCCAAGAAAGTGGCCCTATGCTTACGAAAGTTTCTCAGCCGCTGGGAATCATCCATACCTGCAACACTATGTGGTCCCACCATTCTGTACTTGTTTCCCAGGCCCAGAATCGGCATTCCATGGCATGAACCTGGCCCAAAAGCACCATGATCTCCTAATTGCCACATGCTGTGCCATCTGTGTACATGTCCTCATCAGTATAGTAATTGTGCTGTTGTCGCTTCCTCACCCGGTTTTGCAGGTACTGCACATACTGCTGGATAATATGCGAGGTATTTACAATGGTCAAAACTGCAGTGGAGATCTGATCAGGCTCCATGGCTATGGCGCCTGCATGGGTAATCCTGGAAAAAGGGCGTGAAACGTAGGAGATCAGAGTGGCAGTGGAAGCTGTGCTGTTTGATTCACGCTAGCCAAACAAAGGCTGAAAATGGTTGTCTTCTGTGGCTTTCACAGAGGTGGGAGCCCGGGACAGACAACATGGAGAAGCTCAGAAGCGTGGTAATACTGGGAGAGCAGAGTTGGCAGCAGAAGCTGTGCTGCTTGGTTCACGATGGCCGAGCAGGGTTGAGTTGGAGAGGTGGATTCATAGTAGCAGGAGAGCAGTGGTGCACCCATCTGCTGAAAGCAGTATGGTGTCTGCACACCAAAAAGGCATGAAACGACTGTCTGCCATAGCTTTCTGACGACACACACCCAGAAACACCCGCGAGAATGTTTTTGTCCCATTTTGCACTGGGAGCTTAACCCAGAATTCCAATGGACACCGTATAGCTACCCAGAGTGCACCTTTCCAACATCCGATGCTAGCCTTGGTACTGTGGACGCAATCCGCCAAATTCACATGCTTCAGTGGAGACACAGAAGACCGAATGTATAAAATAGCTTCCGAAAATTCAAATAGAATAATTTCAAAATAATTTCATACTGTAGATGTACCCTAAGGAGACAACATTTCTGACTTCTGGTTAGCCAGTGTGGTGAGACAGAAGTTTACCTTTATTGCTGGTTGGGTATATCTTATTGAAGAACAACCACCAGTTTTAGGGTGTGTCTGCCCTATTTCTCAGCAGTTTGTCTCATTGTTATCAGTTCCTGGAAAAAAGTCTTCAGTCACATTCTGCAAGATGCAGCCACTCCTTAACAGACATTGTCATCCATAGCATTCAGATTCCACTATCAACAATAAACACTGTCCTCATCCTTTGGCTTCTGGCTGAACTGCACCAGGAATATAATGACCTGCTTCCCACAGCACATATCGACATCACAGCAGCTTCTGATCTGGTCGACAGGTCAGCACTTTGGCTCGCATTGAAAGTACTGATTCTACATGCATGCCACAATGGACTGCTATTGACTTCCATGGAAGCTCTAAAGGAAGATCTCTGTATGTCTGTCCCTTTTGGCCAGATTGATTTTATATATGTAAATTCTGTAAGTTACTTACTGAACAGAGCTGTTAGTTTCCATATGCACAAATTGAGACCAAATTGAATCTCCCTTTGAAAATTTGGCCCATATGGTTATTTCTCTCATCCCCTCACAGTACTTTCCATTCCTGTCTCATCATTAGCCGTACAGTCTCTACTTTGTCTTTCCATAGGGTTCTATGAAAAACTCATGGTTCTGTGGAGCTGCATGTTAGAGTCTAAAGTTTATAATCTTAATCATTTACCAAGATAATCTTTTCACCTTTCAAGTTGTGTGCATGTTGAAATGTCTTCAATTTCACTGTACTGACACTTTAGACAGAGAATGGTTTGAGGCTTAATTGTTCTGATTTAATATGGGCAATTAAACACTGGTACAAAAGATTGGTGGAAAAAAACAGCATTAATTACTGAATATGCTATGAATATGAGCCATTTCAAGTTAATCAGAGTCACATGACTCTGATATTCTAAACTGTCAATTCCATCTTCAAGATGAGGGGTAGCAGAACATGCATACATTCACTTCCCTTCAGAATATAGACTTTTCATAACTTGTAAGGCAACAACAGAAAGGGAGATCATCATGAGATAATGTTTGGGGACTAGGAGCACTGTGCTATATTTTCTGACAATGAGCCACAAATACAATTTTTTCGTGACAGGCACCATGTCCATACTGTCCCTTTAGTATTTCACCTACCCCTTTGTTTTGTGCTAGGAAAAGCTATCAGAACAATACTATGAAACTAGTGAGTGTTAGAACTCCCACCACTGTGCATATTTCATTGTTGTCTTTCCAATCAAATCAGGATATTGGATGGGGTCAGTCAAATGTACACATTTTAATATGTAGCTATTGAATTAAAATCTACAACTGTATTCCAATCATTGCTTTGCTAAACCACATACTTTATAATCTTCAGGAAAAAAAAAATCCATCTCTCCCCATGTATCAGTAAAGATTTCATAACAGCTGCTGCAAAGACTTCTCATTTCAGGATTTAATTATTTTTGCAAAATATACTACAGTGCATTTATCAGTTTACTCTGAAGTAGAGTCAGGAGAATACTGCAAAAAGTATTTACCCAAATATTTGCTCAGACTTCTCTCTTTTCAGTTTTGTCTGAAGAGTTAGTTAACATTTGAGCAGCTGTGTTTGATTTGCAAAAATGGTCACATGATGTGGAATTTAAGAACTCACAATCATGTTTCTGCAAATGCTCAGAGCATGATGGCAAAGCTACACCCAGGGAAGATAGGATCTGACCCTTGCATCTGTCTGTGTCTTAAGCACCTCTGTTTAACAATCATTTCCCCCCCTCATTAGCTGCTGTGTCTATTTGATACCCTTGTTGGCTAATGATCCTTAAAATCATTAAAGGCAGTATTTACAATTTAATTGTTTATCCACCTAATCTATCATGATGGTAAGCTTTTGGGAGCAAGAACTATCATTTACAATGGTTGTATAGTGTTTCATACAATGGGACCCACTAATCTGTTGAGTCCTCCAGATATTACCAAAATATAAATATTAAATATTATTATGGCAAGGGATAATCAGATGGTGCTATTATACATACTCTTACATTTTTTTTTCTTTGATTGTGATAAAACTTTAACTTTGGAAGAAACGTGTTGTTTTTAGTTTTCTGTTATCATTTCTTTGCTGGAACTGTTGCAGGTAGCAAGGGAATTTGGATTTTGTCATAATCTCTCTATGAGGGGTCCATTCTTGAGACAGAGATGCTCCCTAAGAACTGGCTATTGACACTCCTTTCATATGAAAATAGCAACATTTACAAATTAATAGAAAGGTTTGAAATCCATTTGAGAGCTTCAGGAGATTCAGAATGCATCTTTGCTATGCCTCCTGGAAATGAAAAAAATGGGACACTTGTTCACACTATGGTCAATGGTTTGTAGGTCTCCGCATTCATATTATGGAAAATCCTTGGTTCTCTGTTTGTGTATCAGGTGTACTCATGTTCCATGTGATGTCCTGATGTGGTTAATGATTGTTCACTATGTTTGTCAGAGCAAGAAACCAGGTGGTTTGGTGGTGGGATCATTTATGAGGTGCTTGCTATTTTTACATCAGAGTCTGCCCATTGCATGCTCCAGCTGTCTTCTGCGTTGAAGCTGGATAACCAAAGAGCTTCTCCAGCCACCCAGAATGGTCAGTGGGACTTAAGGTGATTGTAAGGAGGGTGAACAAAATTGTCACACAGATGGAGCTTTTGGTTACAAAGAGCTTTCCAATTCTTTAAGTAATGAAGCAACTCTCTCCTGATGGTTGAAAGAGGGATGTTTGTGAGGCAGCGTAAGGCAGCATAATTCTCTTAGCCAAATTTAGCTGGGTATTAACAAGGTCCGTGTGTGAGTTTCTTTTCCAAATAGGTGTGCATTACTCAGTTGTGGAGGTAATTAAAGCCAGTTTTGCCATTCGTAGCATTCTAGTGTCACAATCTCAGCTAGAACTGCTAATTTTTGGATTATAGTAACTAGTACTTGGTTGAGATTTGTGAAAGAGGTGATTACCAGGCTACTACTTGAGACCACCACTGTTCCAGGACTGGTGCATGTATGTTAATGAAACAAATCACCCTAAGAATACATAGACTAGATCTCTCCTCTAACAAGAAGCCAATCTGCAAGTGCCTGACACCCACTATTACTCAACAGAGGTGACAATATTGCCAATAATATGAATATTATCTTTTGAGCCCTCCATTAAAATACAGGAATTTGCTATCAGTGTTTTTATGTAATCCCTGCTTCCAAATTCTGGGGCACATGTGTGCAGTTGTCTCTCTCATTCTCTCACTCTTCCCTTTCCTCCCAAGCTGGAGCTGAGAAGCCTTTCTGACAAAACTTTTGTCAAAACCAATATTTTCTTGCAAAGTTTCAGTTTCAATAAATTGGCATTTTCTGACAAAAAACAGTTTAATCAAAAAATTCCTAATCACATTTCAATCACCAGGATACTACTCAGGGAAGAGTCCCAGTAAGAATCCAACTGAGAAGATTTAATATTAAAATAAAAATTAATAAAGTTAAGGACTGAACTTTACCCATTAAAACGAAGTTCTAATAATATATTACCAAAAAAATGGCAGTTTGGAAACTCCACCTTTTTCTGATATGGTTCTAATTTTTCCTCACAGGTAGTACTCTGACACTGTATTTGTGAGGTGGGTGACTTAGGTTTTAATTCAGAGAGGCATTAGTTTGTTCTTTCCTGAATCAGAGCCTTAGACCTTTATCCTTCCCTGTAAACCTACACCTCAGGAGTAGCTACTTTTTAATGCATAAAAGCAATTAAATCCGAAGTCCCACCCTATGACTGTCTTGGGTTTTTTTGTGGATGAAGACTAGAAAACAGATCAAGCAGTTACAGCACCGCTATCTGTTCATACATTCACATTAATGCAGTTATCCCACTGACATGATTTATAAATAATAATGCTTGTTAAAAGGAAATCACTGTTGTTGTTTCTGGCCATGCATAACATGTTGAAATTAAAAACCGGGCTGTAAACTGGAGTTGCTGTCACCTTTGTTGCAGCTCATCAGGCAAATTTAATTCATAAATCCTTCAGCAATGTTGTTCTTGGACTCCACTAAGCACCAAAATTCTAGTCACAGAAATGGTTTTAATTATCCTCTTCAATTGCAAGTGGAATATTTATTGCTGTGGGAATAATGATGTTTAAGGGTGCTTGCAATGTCACTGTGCATAACCTTTGCATGAACCATTCATTAATGTAGTAGGTATGAATGCTGAGCACTATAAAGGGGACAGATTTCAGTCAAATCAGCTTTGATGTACACAGTTATTTAAAGATGCTGCTAAACTGTGTTAGGGTGATGATGGCATCAGTAGGAAATGAAATCCACACACAAGTAGAGAGACTTACTCACAATAAAAGGAATGAGTATAATGAACTAGATTATTTTATACAAACCATTATAGTACTTGCATGACCTTTGTATGTTCCTGATCAAGGTAAGTATGAAGACTATTTTTTTTTAACAGAGCCATTAAATGGCACAAGCCATTTCATTTTTTTTAAATCAGCTTTTCAAATGGAATTTGATACAAGTGAAAGCTCAACACAAGAAATTCATGGGAAAACTTATCAAATACAAGAACAATGCTCATACTCAAGAATACAGTTATAGATTAGTATAGGATAAGAAATCATAAAATAATACAATGTGACAGAAATATAGTTAACAGAACAAGCTCTACTTTCTTGAGTCATATTATAGTCTGAAGGACATAATATTTTGAAGACAGAAGTAATGAAGCAGGCCAAGTTAAATGTTAACTGAACAAAAAGGAATTTTCACATTATGTTCTATTTTAACACAGAAAAGTAGTCACAGATAGCACAGGACGAAGAATATACTCATGAATAAAAATCATGTCTCCAAGTCACTTTACTAACTATGGACTATATTCTACTCTGTGATACATTTGCAGTTTCCACTTAAGTCAGTGGGAGTCATTAGTTCACATTCAAAGACAGAGGGTTATATTTTGTCTCATGCTCAAATAAATTGGTTAGTCTCTAAGGTGCCACAAGTACTCCTTTTCTTTTTGCGAATACAGACTAACACGGCTGTTACTCTGAAACCTGATATTTTGTCTCAGTTACACCAGGACTCATTTCAGCAGAGCTACTTTGGATCATGGGCCAAAATAGTATCTACAGCCCTTCAGAATGCTCTGAGGTACAAGCTGCTACCTAACCATATAAAAGTTAAACACTATTGCTACTGGTATGTTAACACTAATCAAACTAAATTTGTTTGCAGCATACTTTGGGGAACACAACTTCTAGAAAGATTAACTTAATATTTGAAATTACAACTATTTTCATTTTTAAAAGTATATTCCCTTAATTGTGCAGTTGGTGCACTTAACAAAACACATTTTATTTTTTAACCATTGCTATGTTTTAATGATCTAATAAATTATGATCTGGTAGAGATTTCTTTTTAGCATGTCTTTGGATGTTGTTTTTGTCAACACTGTTTGGTTACCATGGGTTCATAACAATGTTTTTGTGCCATATACTGACGTGCAACTTTAACCTAATGCAATTTATACTTGAAAATGCAATTATAATGTTTCCCATCTAGATCACTTAAGAGTTTAGACTTACATTAAGTAAGGCCTATTTGTTTATAATCTTATAAATATAGTGAGTTATTAAAAACCTGTTTTAAGGATTAGATAATTATATTTTCAAAGTCAGAAGCTGGGAAAATTGTAGCAAATTTTGGGGGTTGTGAAATAGTAGTATACAATACAAAATTATACTTTTTAAAGTGTATGCTGTTGTAGCTACGACCATCTATTGACACAGAAGCAGCATGTCCTTATGTCTTTGGGTGCAGGATATTTTTCAGTAACAGAGAGTTTTGAATTAGTGTCTTATGAAACACTGAGCCAGGGTTAACTTCGCTTTGAGCCAAACAGCAGCACTGGAATGGAAAGAAACGTTAAATGAGTGCTGACCCTGGCAAACACTGTTAATCACAGAGTGCTCATTCCCTGGGATTGTAAATTCTTGGTAAACACAGAGAAAATTCTACTTGGTACAGCAATACTTTTTGAACACAGATTTTGTAGTTATATAAAAAAATGGTTTGATTGATTAAAATGAAAAAGATTCCTGAAAGACGCTCTCCAGGATATCAGGACATAATATAAAAATCAAGACTTCGTAATGTATTTAAGTTTCAGCTCTCTTGCTCTTATTATCCCCCTCTCTCCATTTTAAACTTTCTAACTGGGGTAATTAATGAGAATAAACTCTTCCTGGAAAGGTATTTTAGGGAGAATAAATTTTCTGAGCTATTAATTGAACAGTTGTGACTTTACATGAAAAACAAAACAAAACAGAGAAAATAGGGATGAGTCCCTTCAGATATCAATTATATTCAAGTACAATTCAAGAAGCACCTCACAGACAATTGATCAAAACAACTATGTTTTCTGGCTTGCCCTTGACAGAGTTTAATACTCAGAAAACATTAACAATTAATTATTACCAATAAAAAACATCCACCATAGTCTTAACTCGTTCCCATGGTCATTTCTGCACGTTCAGAAGCTGATTTATGTGAATTCTTTGATCCTAAATTAATTACCTAATCATTATCACACAAACAAAATGAACTTCAATAATAACTACCAATACATGATCTCTAATACAACACATATATTTCTCCTTCACAATTCAATGTTCAACAGAAGTTTCAGTAAACCTTGTCTGTGTGTTTTAGTCTACCCTATTCATAACTGAATGCTTAGACTAAACTTCTGTTCCTTTAAATTGCAGTCCTTTATACCAGACACAAACAAATTCCTTTTTTTTGCAGTTAGATCCCAAAGTACATATTTGTAAATGTTCAGCAAAGGAAATTACTAAAGTATCTGTACACTTTAAGTCCAATATAGGTATCTCTAGGCCCACCAAACTCACTTGAGGAATAATTCTGTGACTAGAAATTATAATTAATACTATTTCTTATTTCCATCGTATCAGAATGCCTGCTATCTATATAGGTGGCTGACTTACAGATAACAATAGATAACTACTTTGTCCACATTTGGTCTCACCCACAAACTTGTCCCAGTGTCTCAACTGCTGAAGCTGTGGTATGATGTTTTCCACATGGAGAATTCTTTCACTATTCCTCAAGATTCTTCTTCTTCCATAGTGGGAGGTTTCTGATGTTAACTGGAACTCAGTGTGCAGATGCAAAATAGTCCTTTTGTATTACATCTGCCTTTCACTGATTTCTATTAAAACTGTAAATAAGCTCTTTTAGATTGAGTTACTTGAAGAATACCTGCATCTTTTGCCTGCACACTTTTTGAAACATCTCATATAAAAATAAAGTTGATAAGACTTTGATTAATTGTATTATGAAACAGATGTTTATCAAGTTTTCCAATAGGTGGCCTTTGTTCAAACAATGCTGGTAGCTCAGGAATCTTGTTGCCTAATATTTTCCTAATATATCTTTAAAAATAACTTTATTACCATTAAAGCTGCATGAAGTTCTTCATATATCACCATCTTATATAATTTTTAATTCTTTAAGCGTATCTATTTCCAACTTCCTGAAGATTTTTATTTGTTCTGTGTTGAAGAACTTCCTTTCTATATTAATTTGGTGTGGCCAGGCTTGTACAAAATTCAGTTTTACGCCAAAACGTATGGTCAACATTTAAGTTGTTTCCCTCTAACCTCGTAACATATTTGGTAATCACACACATTATTAATAATTAGCACATGCATGTCATTATTTGGTATTTAAAACTAAATATATCAACCCACTATGTTTCTCCTTCACTTGTGACTCTTTAAAAACAAAATTGTCAAAATTCAAACAAAACTGATTTAAAAGGATCCTGATTTTATCCAAGCATTTGTTAATACAAAGCAGTGCTCTAAACCAATTTTTTAGCAATAATATCAGAAAGATATTTTGTAACGCATTAGTCAGTATATCTTAATATTGAAAGGACAAAAATGGCACAGTGCATCCCATTTTCAATTATTAAAATGAGAAATATCTCTTTACAGTCGAATCTCAGAGTCATGAGCACTGGAATGACAAACGGACCAATCAACCAACCCACACCTCTTTTGGAACTGCAAGTATGCAGTCAGGCAGCAGCAGAGACAAAAGAAAAATAGCAAATACAGTACTGTACTGTGTTAAACAAACTACCAACAAATAAAAAGAAAGGGAAAGCAGCATTTTTGTCTGCACAGTAAAGTTTCAAAGCTGTATTAAGTCAATGTTCAGCTGTAAACTTTTGAAAGAACAACCATAATGTTTTGTTCAGTTACGAACATTTCAGAGTTATGAATAACCTCCATACCCAAGATGTTCATAACTCTGAGGTTGTACTGTGCTATAAATCATTAAAAACATGGGTGCAAAACATAAGCAAAGTTTTTCAAGGTAAACCAATTTATGTTCCAGTTAAAAAGCAAAATCTCTGTCCTGCATTACATTTGTGTTAAAATGTACATGAAATAAAATAAGAAAAATGGGTACTTAGCTCTTTTTCGATCTCAGGCCTTGATCTTTTAATTCACTTGCACCTGTGTGGAGCTCATTTGTGTCAATAAGACTCTGTGCACTGAATTAAAGCAGCAGTGCTTTAGAAGGAAGATCTCATTTGCAGATTTACAAACTTTGGTCACAGATCCTGAAAATATTCATGTATGTGCTCATCATTACCATTGTGAGTAGCCCCGTTGATTTCAATGAGACAACCCACAGCAGTAAAGTTAAACAAATGAATAAGTAATTGCAAGTTTGGGGCCTTTGTCTTTGAACAACTGGTAACCCAGACATAGTCCATCATATTTTTTTTTGTTTTATGAGAGCTGGATACAATTTAAGTATTTTGATTAACTTTGTCACAAATTTGTATTTCACTCTTTTAGCCGCCTATAGAGTTTAAACATTTATTTTTTTTAGAAAACTCTTTACAATTGTAAACAATTTTATTTCAAAGGTTAAAAAAGGAGATAAAATGATTTTTGTAACTGCTATTTTTTTAACAACTCTACTCATCCAACACCTGTATGTGGAAACTGGTGGTTGGGTAATACAAATAATAATTGAATTATTTTATATTTTTTCACCAAAATTATGTAACTGTTTCATACTACTTTGCCTCTAAAAGTACTCTAAATCACATTATGAACCATAGCCGAAGCATGCGTATAAGATATATTTCAGTATATAAATGTATATATCAAAATTTTAAAGTTCATATTCTTAGTAAATTTTGAGGACCTCATTTCCACTAGAGTATATACTAAGTTATGACAGCTTTAGTTCTAAGTTTTAATTAAGTAATATCAGTTCCCCTTCATGTCTAGAAACTGAGTTTTTCTGAAAATGACATCTCAGAATAAGCACATCTCTCAAATTAAAGAGCCACACATTGGGACTCAGGGACAACTGATCAGTGCATAAGTTCTCACTAACACCTTCAGAGCTATATGAATACTATTGTCATTACTTCACCTGTTAAAGGGTTGGAATGGATTTCATGGTATTGCTAGTCAGACTGAATATTGCAACTGCTGTTAGCTCTGACGTCCAGGCTATCAGATAAATAGAGAGATTTCTTTGAGATTCTGCTACTAAGGAAGGCAGAATTCCCAGAATTCACCCCAGGGGCTGAAATAGGGGGACATATATTTTAAAAATATTATGTTTTGAAGTTTAGATATAATACACCTAAAATGTTATCGTAACAAGAAGTGCAGCTGGGTTACTGGGTTTGTTTTTTATCTGTAAAAGAATCAAGACAGAACTTGTGGAGTACATTACATGCAAGTCAATTCTAAGATCAAAGGAACAAGACTTCCATCAACTGGGTCTTGTTTAAAAATGATTACTAAATGCCTTATCAGTGGGGGGGATGTTTGGGGTTGGACTAGCAGGAACAATATCCAAACTCCCCAAAGAGGGGGATACTCTCTGCCCAGAAATTCCAGAGCCAGGCCTCTTCTCATATCTCTAATGCACTTAGGAATGTGCATAGAGGTAGTGGTGGGATTTTCTATGCCTCCCATTGGCCAGCTGGGGATAACAGGAGAGACAATTGGATGTCCGAGTTAGTGAAGCTAGTGAAAAAGCTTCTTCTGATAAACTATAAATGCACATTGCAAAGTATATCAATTAATAATCAGCCTCAAATTAATCATTAATAGAAAGAGGGCCATACTTTATAGTAAAATTACATTTGTAAATGGGTTATAAAGCATTTATAAATTATTAAAATATGTTATAAATATGTTACAGACTTGAGTAATGTGTTATGGATGCTTATAGGCACATCAGTGGAAGGTGTAGATAATTGCGGCCCATATATAAGTAGCCAATTGAACAGCTGGATTCTGCATCAATCTATAACAACTGATGAACTGTTCATTAAAATGCTATTAATCTAACTGATTTATAAATGAAATTTTAATGAAAATACAAATCGAAACTTAACAGAAAGTGTGATTAAGATATGTTTATTAATATATTTGAAAGGTAGATGTGTTAATCTACAGTCTAATTTTGTCATCTTACTCACATTAACTAGCAGAGCTGTCCAAAAAGCAACAATCCCATTCAATGAATAATATTGAGGTTTCAAAATTTGTTTTCTTTCTGATGCAGAACACAAATAAGAACTTTGGAAATTTTATTCATGAAAAAAAGACAAGAAACCCATCTTAGAATAACCAATGGTCCAGTGGTTAAGGCCCTCACATAGGATTTGGAAGACCCCAATTCAAGTTCCTGTTCTGAATTAAGCAGGCTAGTACCCTTACCATCATGCTATTAGCTATTCTGGGGTGGTGAATGTCCCCATATTTCTCTGTGAAATTCCACCCTTGGCCTGAGAATATATTTCCATGGACATGACACATTTCTGTGAAACATTTCAGTTTCAATGACACAGCATTTTTCAATGGAAAATAATTTCACTAAATTATTTTTGACACACTCTACCGATTAGTATCATATTCAACATATGGGTCCATGGAACCGTTCACTAAGTTGGATACCACTCAACATAAGGTTGGAAGAATTGAGTCTTTTTGATAACATCTTGGATGTCCAAACCAAGAAAATATTAATGAAGTCTTATCCATATTATTTTCTATTCTTGAAATGTAATTTGAGTTTTATAACTCCTAAACACAACAACATTCCTTTCCAGCCTGAGACTTCTGTGTGCTGAAGTTCAGCCAATTTGTAAGCCTGTTAAAAATTCCAGGAAACAGGTGGTTATAATAGAAATAGTGAAATCAACTTTAACTGTAGAGTACAGTGGATGAGCTATAGTTAAAGATTCATTTTTATGTGTCTAAAAAGGTGAACTTTACAAATTATTTTCTTTTCTGACAATAAATTCAAAGCCTCCTTAAAGCTTCCACTATAAATAAGGAAGACAATCAAGACTGCAGCCAGAGAAACTCTGTCTACTGTACTGACACTCAGGATAGGACCAATTATTTTTGTATTTTCAAGAGAAGTTATCTATTGCTGGCCTGTATGTTTTCATGGTTTGATAGAAGGTGAAAAATAAAAGATGTGTCCTTGGACAGATAGTTTTCCTTGGTACTGCTTCGCATGTCTTAATTTACCACTGCTACATTTTCAAACACGATGTACCCAAGAGCGTCTTTTGTCAGGAAGTATCACTGAAGCAGAGAGAGGGATGTTTAGAATGAATTTATCCTTAATTGGGAGCTGAACTGCAGTAGCTTCCCATCATCCTTTAACACAAAGCTTTGTTTTCCCTTTTATATGCAAGGAAGGAATTTATTAATGTTTTGTACTACCAAGAATCTATAAAGCACTTTAAAATGATCAGGTAAAGGCTTGTAACAGCAATACTGGAATGTGCTATAAAATATTTTGAAGAGTAATTTGGAAGCTAAGATAGGAATTCTTCTAGTGGAACATAGCTTCCAATGCACTTTATTCTATCATCTGTGCAGTAAGCATCATCATAAATGAAGATATAGTATGATAAGCCAAATTATCCCTAAAAAGATTCAGGTACAAACTCCAAAGAAAGAGACTTGACAACTTGCTGGTAATACAAGAAATGAGGGTGCCCTGTTCTTTTCATAGCTAATGAGTGCTCCTACATTGCCAGAGTAAAAAATATATTATTTCAAAAAGGAGAAATCCAGTTTTAACAGAGACCATTACTACTTTAACAAGTCATTTTTAAAGTAGATGTTGTCTTTTTTCAATAGCATGCACTTGATATGTCACTTCTAATATTTAAGCCAGTGGGGGGGGGGGGGGGCGGGGATATGGATTACTGAAAGTGAAGTAAACTACAATTAAGAAAAAGAAAAGAAAAGAAAAATAAACAATAATTTTGTTTTCTAAGGCTCCAACACTGCAAACACCTATGTATATGTTTAACTTTACACACACAGTGAGTAGTCCATTAACTTCAGTGGAATTAACAGTGTGCAAAGATAAGCTTGTGCATAAATTATTACAGGATCAGGGTTTAAAGTCTTTTTTTAGTTAAGGGAAGTTTATTACAAATCACAATTGGAAATGTCTTAATTAATAACTGTTTATGGCTCTTCCCCCCCCCCCCAATATTCAAATTGATGACTAATACTTTTGTATCCCTCAGAAGTGTGTTGTACTCTGGACATTTTTTTTTGCAATACCCTAATTAATATAATCCAATCTTGCAAACACTTACACATGTGCTAAACTTGACTACCATGAAGTCTAATTAAAAGTTAAGTGCATGCCTAAATGTTTGCATGATGTAATCTACATTTACACCCTAAATTCTTGATCCTACAAGGAGCCCCATATATGCAGATTCCTGTTTTTATGTAGATCCCTATTGAAATCAATGAGGTGCCCTCATGGAGAGCTCATTGCCTAAAATGAATAAACGTTTGTTTCCTTCTTTTCTCTAGGATTTGATAGCAGGTTTCCAGATGAAGATAATGTTTAGATCAAAGAAATAAATAATGCATATGTAACTTCATGGACAGGAGGGATGGTCTTTCAAAGATTTTCATTACTAAAATATTTATATGGACTCCCTATCACTTAGGGATATTCCCTTTAATGAGTTAATACAGAAGGGTAATGAATTAGTACCATTGTCTTTCCTCTTTGAAAACTTTTAAATAATGACCAATCCTGCAAAGCTCCCATTGACTTCAGTGGGCATTTTGCCTTAATTAAGACTGCAGCTTAGAGACATAATTGCAAAGGTGAGGCTTCAAAACTTTTGATTCTTCCAATAATTTCTCTCAGTGATAGGGTGGTGGCTCCCTTCTAACACATTGGTACACACACAGTTTAATCAGTTCTAGCAGAAAAGACCATTAAATATAGGATTATATCCTTTGTTATGGAATTGCCACCCAAAATATGCTGAGGACACTCTCCTGATTCTTACATCAGCAAATAAAGAACAGAGAGAAGAAACCAAAGCTCTTGTACTGTAAACACTAACCCATAGGTTTTGCTACCATTCATACCCCATTGATTTCAATAGGAACACTCACAGATAACACACGATCAGTGTTTGCCAGATGGGAGTTCATATTTATTCCATTTTATGTCACTTAGAACAGTATTTGTTGATCCTAGTGTAAGTGTATCACCCTTAAGTACAAAACATTAATTGAGTACTTACAAACAAGAAAAGTAGAGAGGCATCTTTCAGGTACGAAATGGCTCCTTTAGGGCTAAAGTTGCTTGGCTCCATCCAATTTAAAGGGCTAGTGCAGCAAGGTGTGCTGGGAAAACAAGTATAAAAGGAAACCCCTTTAAAAGAAGGTTCTAAAAAGAGTTAATAGGAACTAAGAAACTGGTAAAGAAAAGGCCACTTCTGTGTTGTGTAAAGTATTATTATATTATAACACACTGCATAGTATGTTCTATGTCTTCTCCTCTGTGCGGATGGGTGAGTTATAGTCTCTGATTACAAAGGGCTAGATTCACATGCGGGATTTAGCCTAATTGCAATTTTTGGCATTTAAATTCAACATTTAGGCACCTTTGAGATTCTTAAAACCCTGGTTCACCTGCTGCCCAACTCTAGAGATCCCAACATTTCTGCTGGTAAAGTCCCCTAGGCACCTAAAAATCTATCAGTGTGGATGTGCACTGTTGCTACAACCCAGGTGCCCAAACCTTAGCAGGATCCTCACATTAGGCATTCCCTGCCTACCTTGACTGTGGGGTCAAAGCCAATAGGCATTCTCAGCACACACCTAACCCTGCAGCCAAGAAGACCAACTTGTAGCGTCCTGATTAGTGCACTCACCTGGGATGTAGAAGAGGCAGATTCAATCCTCTGCTCTGTCTGATGTGGAAAAAGGATTTGTATTTGAGCCTCCTACCTCACAGGAGAGTGCACTGGGCTCTGGGACATTCTGGCACAGGGCTTTCAGTCTCACCTGTTGTAGCTGTTCCACTGTATAACTAATTAAATATTCACTAGGCTAGCCAGACAGCAAATGAATCCAGTGATTAGGGCACTCATGTGGGAAACTCAATTCCTTTCTCCACAGCAGGGAAGAAATGAACTTAGGTCTCCTACAGCGTGGATGATTTTTCTAACCACTAAGTCAAAAGTAAAGGGGGAGGGTGTCTTTTCTTAGAGAGAGAAAGAGGACTAGCTGTGAATTCCAAGCAGAGGGAAGGGTCTCCCTCTGGCCCAGACTTATTCACTGAACTCTTTCTCAGATGCTGGGCTTAGGATACACCCCTTTCCTTGGCATTTCTTACTGCTTAATTTAGGCATCTCCTTGCTCAGCATACTGTTTTTTGTGGAACTTGTTCTTAGGCACCTGAGTCTCCATCTGCATTGTGTAGGGAGCCTGGGTGCCTAACTCACACCTTTGGACTCAATTGGGTAACTAAACACTGCAACACTGAGCATTGCAATGCCTAAATCCCTTTGTGGATCTAGTACCACCCTGGCCTAGCTTTTTAGAAAAATCTGTAGAGACTTGTGTATTTAACTCCCTGAGGTCCCTCCATGTTGGCAAAGATGAGAATTGTTGCATTAGCACAGTCAGTGGCAAAGTGAATTTAGGACTTCACCCTGGGTTATACTTGGTTTATTTTTGAGTAAAATACATATATACACCTCACTCATATTTCCGACTTCATAGAAATTGAACCAAACTAAACATGATGGATAGGAAAATGTGGTGCCTGATTCAGTTGAAGAGGTCTATGCTTTTCCAAATCATTTAGCAATGGAAAACCATGCATGATAGTTCCTGTTAGGATATAAATATTCAGGCCTGTCTGTAAAGGCCTATACTTTAAGAATTTAGGTATATGTTTATCATTTAGCTAGTTATAGAGGTATAAAAGAAAGAATTTGTGTAAGGGCTTTCTCTCACTGTGACAGTCTGAGGCCCTGTTCTTAGGCTAAGGCCTTTGGCTAAGCAGCAGAGGCAGCCATAGCTGGGAAGCGAACGGTCACATCCTCACATTCCAAACCAGTCACATTGAAATAAGGCAATCTGGGGCTGTTAGGAAGGTGATCTGATTTATCACCTCCAAAGAAAGGGAAGAGCCTAGAAGATGTAAAAGGAAATTTAGTTTGATAGTTTTCTGTTTGGTAAAAACTCACTTATCAATAGTCATAGCTGGGAAACCCATATGTCTTTATAGATGTAGTTGTGAAATCCTCACTTCTTTATTGTTTTGTCATCATAGTTCCCCCTCTGCTATTATTTATTTGCATGGTCTCTGTCTGGTTCTGTGGTTGTTTCTGTCTGCTGTATAATTAATTTTGCTGGGTGTAAACTAATTAAGGTGGTGGGATATAATTGGTTAGCTAATCATGTTACAATATGTTAGGATTGGTTAGGTAAAATTCAGTAGAATGATTGGTTAAGGTATAGCTAAGATTACTACTATATAAATTAGGGGCAAACAGGAAGTAAGTAGGGATTTGAAAATAAGGAAAAAGGAACTTGGATTTAAGCTTGCTGGAAGGTAACCCCAATAAACATCAAATTGTTTGCACCTTCGGACTTCAGGTATTGTTGCTCTCTGTTCATGCGAGAAAGACCAGGGAAGTGGGAGAGTGAAGGAATAAGCTCTCTAAGAGTTCCATAAGAGACTGAACTCATCAAGGAAAAACATGGCTTGACACAGCATGCACCTCCTTCTTATTTCACCTGTCCCATCAAATAATCAAGTTCAGTATCTAGGGATTGCCCAGGAAGCATAAAAATATGAACATATGAATGACCCAGCTAGGAAGTACTCCCCCTGCCAAACAGGGTATTAGCATCATTAGCTGCAGATATTCAGGAAGCCCATGAAATTTCTATGAGTAGGGTTGGTTAAAAACAAATAAAGGTATTATGGAAACTTTTAAAAGAAACAAAATTTGTCATCCATAGTTTTTCAGGTATTTTTTAAAAAAAAAATTTAAAAGTGTTTCTTATTCTGGACAATTTAATTTTTGAGCAGGGAAAAAACCAACACTGTCTTTCATTCCCTCTCTCTCTCTCCCCTTCTTTTCCAGTGGGAATAAAGAAGGAGAGAGTAAAAAAGGTGAGTAGACTTTTTCCCTAGCAAAACATGAGACACTTTGATTTAAATTTTTTTTTTCTAATTATTTGTCAAACAAATTTCATCCAAAATGAAAACCATTCACAAATATTTTCATTTTGATAAATCAAACCCCATATGTTTGACAAAAAGATTTCAACCTGCTCTGTCTGAGCCAGCAGCTGTAATGGCGTTTTTCTAACAGAGGGGTCCTCAAAAACAACTTGGTAGTATTAGCTTTGTCTTAGTATGGTAGAAACAGTATAAACTCATCTCTGTCCCTTCTCTGCTACATTCAGGCACATTCACTGTCTCTCCTTTGCTACATCGGAGCAACCACCTGGGCCAACCTCCACAAAGGTACTTATGTGCCCAAACCCCAGACTTAGGAACCTAAGTCTCAGATTTAAGCACCCAAGTCCCAGTTTTAGTTTCACTGCAATCCACAAAATCCCTGCTAAACCTGGTAAGTGCCTAAACTCATTCAGGGCCTAAATTTTCAGGGTAAAAGTTCCCTAGGCACCAACGTTTCAGCTTCTGAACATGCACACTGCTACCACCCTCTAGGAGCCCAGACACTTATCTCCTGCCTAAATTCACCAGAGTGATTCACAACTGGGAGAAGATAGGCACTTGGCTGCTTAAGTCCTGTGCAGGACCTGATCCAGTAGGCTTGTTCAGAGGCTCTCTATCAGATCAGGTCCCATTCAAAATCCAGAAGGAGAAGGAGGAAATGGTGGTACCAGTTCTCCCCTTAAGAAAAGACTTAAACAAGGAGCTCCCACTTACTCAGGAGCATGGTCTAACCACTGAGTTATGGAATATTCTGATTATGTGCAGTGTCTGCCATTGAAGCTGTTCCCCTGTGGATAAATAATGAAAGAGTGATTGGAGCAAGAGGAGTGGTCCTGGGGTCTTCTATCTCCCAGGTGGGTGTCCCAAACACTGGATTACAGTCTCTCTCTCACCCAAAGACTGTTACATTTTGGACAAATACTTAAATACTCATTAGGCTGGAGAGAGGGTACAAGAGAGAAGGAGTCTGTAGTTCAATGGTTAAGGCACCCACCTGGGAAGTGGTACAGATTCAACACCTGTAGGGGAAGAGCTTCAAAAGGAGAGCCCCACATAGACTATCCCATACAAATCTCTTGATTCAGCAAGGTACTTAGCAATGGGCCTAAATTTATCATCTGAGTAATTCTATTCAAATCAATGGGACTATTCAGGTGCTTAAACACTTTACTGAATGGTGCCTTTGAATTTCAGTTCTCCATCTGTAAAATGAAGATAATAATAATACTCTGTCTGTTTAGGCGCTAAACTTGCAAATACTTATGAATGTGCATAACTTTAATTTTGTGATCAGTCCCATTTGGTGCAAAGATTGCCTCTCACTATGTGCAGCACTTAGTCCAATAGGCTCCTGATCTTGTTTTGGACTTGCAGGTGTTATTACAAAATAATAATAAAATAATACTAATAATGTTTAGAATACTGTGCCTACACAGGTCCCTGTTGTTTATGACACAGAGAACTCTGCAACGGAATGGTAGCCCTTCCAAATGGCAGATACCATTAAGTTACTTAATTGAGAAAAAAATTCTCATGGACAGGCTTGAGATCTCCTGTCTTTTATTTTATTAGGAGTATGAATCCACACCTGTTTGTATGTGTGGTGAGGTGCAGGTTAAAGGAGAAAGATGAGAAACATTTTATTGTCCCTGATAGATGAGCCTGAGTTCAATGTGGGAACAAAGATGAATCAAAATCCTCCCCTCTCCTCCTCGTCTTTTGCTCTAATAAAAAAAAATTGCTTTTGGAGACTCTACCTCCCCTTCAGATACTGTTAAAATCTTTTTCTGTGATCTCTGAAGTTTGTTCTTGTACAGATAGTTGTACAAATAGTCTCTTATTAAAGGACCAAAGGATAAAAAGAAGAACAGGCTTTGAAGTTTAACTACTGTATCTAGAATCCAGAAATAGAATCCTGTTCCTCTTCAATGAAAAGAAATATCCATTGCCTGAAAACAACCGTCTTTCTCCAGAATCACAAAAGCAACAGTAACTTGCATAGCTATTTCACATTCAATAGGTAGTGCATTCAAATGTGAGATGACACAGAGCTCAAAAATAGTTTGATTAAGCTATTAAGATGGAAATCATCACACTGAAATGTCTCATACATGAAACTGTTGTAATATAATTTCAAAATAAGTTTTACGCCAAGGGAAATCAGTTATAATTATTATTTTAGTGACACATGGTTAAATTACCTCATGCTCAGCTTTAGCATTTAAGATATTGCAAAGATAAGGCCTCAGCTATCAGTTTGTTTCTTGTAAACATGGTGAAGTCTTAAATTCCTAATGAGCAAGAATAAATCTGTAGGTAATATTTAAAACACTTGAATTAAAAAACAAACAAAATTGCATTCTGGTTAACCCACATAATGTTAAAATACCCCTAACCGATATATTAAACATATACAAGGCCCCCATTTACTCTACTGAAATCATGAACTAAATTCTCCATCCATGCCCCTAAATTCTGCAGCATTCCACATCAATGGACTGGGACCAAGTTTCCCCCAAAGGTGAGACAAACACCACACTGAACAGTGATTACTAGTGCAAGTCAATGAGACTTAGGCCCATATGCAAAAAAATGATTTAGGTGCCTAAAGCCCAGATTTAGGCACCTAAGTCCCATTTTAAGGCACCACTGCAATCCATAAAACTCTTCTTCGCTGCCATATAGTGGTGTAGGTACTTAAATTTACTCAACACCTTAAATTCTCACTGAAAAAAATCTCTGGGTGTCTATGTTTCTTCTTCTGGCCATGCTCACTGCTACCTCACTCTAGGCATCTAGACATCTACCTAAGCTTCAATGTGATCCACAAACCATGGGAAGGTGGGCATTCCTCAATCTATCTTGTCTGCAGGTCCCAATCTGATAGGTGTTACTCCTTCGGGAATTCTGTGCCACTGTACATGCACAGAATTTATGTCCCATGCATATTTCTTTGCTTCCCTGCAGAAAAATTACTTTCTGATGGGGAAGCAAAGGGAAGCCACAAGAGCATTCATGTAACCCTACCCAGCAGTATGTTTTTGGCGGGGGTAAGGGGGCAAGGGCAGCCGTCAGAGAGGTAAATCACTATGGGGCAGGGAGGCGGGACTGGGGAAGACCTAGCTGGTGGCTCCTACCCTGCACCAGACTCAGCTGCTAGTCCTGGTTGGGCTGAGGAGGACAGGGCTTCCTCTTCCCTTGCACTCCATCCAGGGCCGGGTCAGACCCAGCCCCAGATTTCTCCCCTGGCTGAAAGAAGCCCTGCAGTCTCCCCGGCCTCTGGCATGCATTGCTCCTCAGCTGCAGGGGGAGGGATCCCTGCTCAGGGAGCTGCTCCCCCATCTGCCCAACCCTGTACATCCAGATCCCCTCATACCTAGACCCTCATGTCAAGCCTCATCCTCTGCACTCAGAATCCTGTGCAATGAGCCCCACTCCACCTGCACCTGGACCACCACAACGAGCCACTTGCATTCAGATCCCCACTCCGCCATGCCCCAACCAGCTGCATCTGGGTCCCCCACACCCATACCCCCTTGCCAAACTCTATCCCCCGCACAACCAGACTCCCCCGCTGAGTCCCAACCACCTTCACCTGGACCCCCACCCTTCAGAGCCCATTACCGTTACACCCAGAACCCCCCAACAAGCCCATGTGCATCCAGATTCCACACTGAGTCACCCACAACCAGATTGCCCTAACCACACCTGGATACCCCCCCACACACACACACACACACTTAGCCCCTCCACACTTGGATCCTGCGTTTCTGAGCCTGTCTGCCCACACCTGGTGTACCTGGCACAGAGGAACATGACCCTGGGGTGTTTGTGGGGCAGGCCCGGTCCTTGCGCTGTGTCAGGGTTGAGTGCAGCCTCACTACTGAGTCCATGTCCCCGAGGAAGCTGCACAGTAATCTCCTACTTCTGTGCAGCCAGTAGCCTACGCTCCCCAGGACCATTAAGGAGCCTCCGCATTTATTTGACAAATACTATTTGCAGAATGTTAAAATATTGTGCGCATATTTTGGGGGGTGGGGAGGCTCAGAATGCCCTCAGGAGTAAGATGTGCTCTGGGAATGCCTAACCTACACAAAATGGCCAGGGGAGGGAAGGCCGAGGGAAGAGTATTCTTATGTGGGTCTCTCTGAATTAGGGGCCAGAGAAAGAATGAGAATCACTGTATAGTCAAGTGGCTAGGCACTCACCTGAGAAGTCCAGATTCACAAAGTTACATAGGATCCTAACTGAACTTTAGGCATGAAGTCCAACATTTAGTCACCACTGATATTCCCAAAATACACTGCTCATCTGCTGCCTAATTTTCTGCTGCTTGCCATGTACAAAGCTGCCTAAGTCCTGATGCCACCCCAGAGCTAATGAGCTGCTTGGAGCCATAAGCAAACTAAAGATCCAGCAGCTCCAAAGTGAGATTCTGAACCTGTGTGTTCCACCACTTACCTCACCAATGGGGCCCAAGACTGTAGTCATGCTCTGGGCCCATCTGCTTAAAGACAGGTCTTCCACATCTCAGGTGAGTGCCCTCACCACTGGGACACTGGCTATTCAGGGGTGGGGCGTGAGGTGGCTCTCTCTCTTTTTTCATAAGAAAGGGCTGACCTGATTTAGGAACCTAACTCTCAGAGAGGGCTCATAGCTGAGAACTCTGAGCAGAAGGAGGTGATTCTCTCTGGCCCATTAGTGAGGCAGCTAAGGTTCAGATCACTGGACATAGGGTCAAAATACTTTCGAAGATCTGGGCTTAAACTCCTCCCCTTTCTTTTGCATTTCACTGCTGGCTAGCATAGGCAGCTCCTCATTTAGCATGCTGACTCCTGAGAATCTCATTCTTAGGCACCTAACCCTCCCAATGGCTAGTATGGGGAGCCTGGATGCCTAATTCAGACTTGAGAAGTCCACTAGGCAGAGGATGACTAGGGGTCAGGCATTTCAACATTCAATGTTGCAATGCCTAAGTACGTTTGTGAATCTAGCTCTTAGGTACTACTGAAGATTTGAATCCTTATTTAGTTGCCTAACTAAATGACTTGATTTTCAAAAGAACTGAGTATCCAGCAGCTTCCACTCACTTTTTGAAATGCCATCCACTTATTTAGGAGCTCAGCTTTAGACACACATATGAAAGACTTAGCATGGAAATTCTGTAGCAGCCTCCGGCAAATTAAAAATTGAGGTTTTCTTATTAAGTCAGATATGAAAATGAATAATACAACATTCCTTGAGTTATTTAATTTGATGTTGAACTACATTTATTTTATGTAAACTCCCTACATTTTCACATGGCCCCCATGGAACCACAATAGCTCACTTTTTACTGTAACTGTTTAAGCCTTTGTACCTAGGACATCTGGAATCTTTCCCTTTCCTGCCAGCCCTAGTAAAATACCCTCTCACTCAGCCATGAATGTGACTGGCGATCATGATCCACAACGGTTAGAGCCTCCAAGGCCTAGTTGATGAATCACCTGAAGTGCTTGCGTCCAAATCGCAGTACACCTGGCATGCTACAGGCACCCTTACGGTCTGATGTATGGGGCAGCCTCAATAATTGCACCTGACACAAAGAGACCCTAATATCGGCTGTGGTCTCTAGGGTGTCACTGCAATAATAATATAGACATAGTCTGTTTTTAAATAAAAGTTAGAGTCTGATGTATCATTCTTTGGCAAGGGGTGGGTTCACTGGCAAAAAAATGTAGCCGTTGGAACTAGAATACATCAGGTCTTGAACACAAAACTGAGTTTAAAAAGGTTGAAAAAAGATAAACTTCAAATTCTTTTGCAGAGTTTCTGGCCTGAAATTCCAACTTCAGTTCCTGTGCATGACGTGGTAGAGTTGGGCAAGATTATTTTGATTACAGAGACATTAGTCTACCTGGGATGCCAGATCTGTGTAGTGTGTGCTTGGTAACCTAAATCACTTGGTATAGCTTCTGAGCCTTGACAGGATTTTAAATTTTTTAAAACAGGAGTATAATTATGGATGAATAACAGTAAAATGTACTTCCAGTGTAAATATTCACATGCATAATCATTCATTATACTATTTAGGAAAGTTTGGGGATTCATGAACCTTTTAACAATTAAACCTCCCAAACAATGGCAGCTCTGACGCCAGAAATAACAGCATAACAAATTCATGGTGAGGAGGAATGAAAATATTTGAGAATCTCTTTTCATACTTTTCAACCATAGCTCTATTGGTAGCCTAACCAGTCATGAGAGGGGTAGCTTCAGATAGAGTTATTTAAAGCCTTCAGACTTCCAGACTGCTATGATTCATTGAAGGTGAACCTGCATGGGTTTCATATGATTTGTTTGGTTGTCCTCAGTTCATATAACTCAGGATTTGTTAATCGCCTGTGGTTTCAGTGCATGTTGTTTCCCATGCTTACATGAGTAAGGGCTAGATTTAAGAGAATGACACAAATCTCCCAGTGACCACTAGTGCATATCAGAACAAAAGAATTCAGAGGTGATTTATTATTTAGCATAAAGAAAAGGAGGACTTGTGGCACCTTAGAGACTAACAAATTTATTTGAGCTTAAGCTTTCGTGAGCTACAGCATCCAATGAAGTGAGCTGTTGCTCATGAAAGCTTATGCTCAAATACATTTAGAGCTAACATGGCTGCTACTCTGAAACCTGTCATTATTTAGCATGTTTTTGGTGCATATTTATTTATCTAGGTTTTTATAAGGTTGCTCTTCCCTCTGCTGTCTGCCTGCCTCCCACAAAAAAAAAATATAAAAAAGCTCAAATTCTCCAGATTCTCTAGTATCCCCTTTCATTCTTCTCTGTGTTTCTTTCTCTTTCTCAGGGTAGTTGCAAATAAACAATACAACTGAGGTTATATAGTCTTTAGCCCTTACTGAAAATTATACTTGCATGTAGTCTTCATGTGAAACCTGCAAAGCCTGAGAAAACCATGTCACTATGTCACATGAAAGGGTGATATTCTCACCTTCCTTCTAGTGTGGCTTCTTTCTGGCCCATTGAACTGATCCCAACAGCATCCTATTGAGCACATGCGCAAAAGCCTAGAATCAATAATGTGTTCCCGTTCAATTAATCCGATAACCTCAACAGCCTCTCCACCACATTTGTCAGGTCAGGAAAATAATTACAGGGAAACTTAAAAACCCAAACAATACTGTTTTTTAAAATACTATGGAAGGAAATCCTATACTGAGGGTGTGATTTTCTTCTCAGACTGGTATAAACCTGGATTAATACTACGGAATTGCAATGTATTACACTGGTGTAAATCCAAAGTACACAGAAGAAGAAAAAGGTTCTGTCTCTTTCAGAGTAGATGTAACTAAGGGGAACAAAATCTAAACCAGAAAAGGAATACATATAATATTTGATCCATTGGGTGTTGAGCTGTTTCGAAAATCTCACCCCAGAATTTAATACATATATTCTGGGGTGAGATTTTCAAAACAGCTCAACACCCAATATATCACATTTAGTTTAAATAAGTGCCTGGATTTTCTAAAGAGCTCAGCTTCCATTTAGGCATCTAAATGAAATGAGTGAACTCTGAAAAGTGTTCAGCACCTAAAAGTTCCCACTGAGAACAATAAAAAATGTTTCAGCATTCTCAAACTCTGTCATGTGGTCTTTTTCATATATCCTCCTGCCAAACCATAGACACTCAGGAACCAGTGTGCAAGTCCAGTGTAATTACATTTCATTCAATAGAAGTTAACTGGTCTAAAACCAGTGCAAGCTGAATCTCCCCCCCTCCCACCCCTCAGTAAACATAACTTATACTTACATACAAATACACACCCTTGCAAGTGAGTTTACGAAGACTGGATCTCTTTTATATAACAGGATTTACAAATGCAGACAAACTTGGAGCACAAATCTCTGCTGAGCCACAGTGCAGGCCTTTCGCATACACTGAACTCATTTAATGCTTGACATTTCCACTGACATCAATAGGAGATTTGCACATAGAGCAAGTACAGAGTTTGCAATATAGATCCATGCTGATAAGATGTCCATAATGTTGATCACAGAAAAAAAAATTATTTTAGCACTGATGGAGGAAGGAGCCGAAACATTCCACACCACAGATCTAAACGTGTAATCTTCTCTCTAGCAATGGTTGTTATGGAAATACAGCAGGGAGAACATTTGGGCCATTATTATAGTAAGGACAGTTCATTAGAGGCTTGTTAAAAAGTACTATTAATGCAGAAGCAGGAAGGTAGTGAGGGAAGTGGGACTTCAGCACATGGGTGGGTGGCGGAATCTAAGTATAGTCCAAGTGACAGTATTGGTGATGATAGGGACACAGCCAAAGCCCTCTGTCCATAGAAGAAATAAAATATTGTCCAAGAAATTGTAGATTTTGTCTCTCTGGACATGTCTAATTGTGATTGTAGTTTTTGTGATGTGGACATCTATCCACTAGGACCTAGGCTGAGATCAACCAATTTTACTTAGGCTGCCAGGTGGCCAGAAATTAATGTGTGGTCACTGCCAATGAGGATAGGCCTACAGAACAGCTGACGTGTTGCTTTTTTTTTATTTGATTTGATTTTGCACAAATATCAGTTGTACTAGTCTTTTATTATTGCTATTATTTACTTTTTTCCCCCTTTATGACACTAAGCATTTCTGATGCACTTTTAATGTGTTTGCTCAGGTAACTTAAATCCCGTGTATTCAATTAACAGCCAAGCTTAATATTTTCCTGTTCCTCTCAGCAGGATTCCAAGGGACTGTGTCCTTTTCTCCAGAGACATCTGTCTCAGTCAATGTTTGGCACTGTTCATGGCTTAAGTGGGTAGTGATCCCTGCTTGTGGCAGTACAGTCTATGTCCTGAAGGAGTCACCGGTTAGTTTCAAGGGCTGGCTAATGCCTCAGCACTGTACAGAATTCTGGGACCCATTTCTTCTGAAGATGTGATGGTTAGACTACGATAACATTGTAATTAAGAGTGTCTTTGTTCTGAGTAAACATAGAGCTAACTTTAGGCACCAGCACAAAGGGCAAGGATTTTTTTCCCCATTCTCTTACTCTCCTGCTGCAGCATTTGAATAGAGGCCCAAAGCCACACTGAGATTTTCAAGAAATGCTTGGCATTGGCCTAACTCTGTTCCCACTGAAGCCAATGGAAGCTTTGGTACTGATTTCAATGGGAGCAAAGTTGGGCCAACACTGATTAGCTTTGGAAAATCCCACCTGTTCTCATGTGTGAGATGAGGTGTGCAGTACTGCATATGCCTGAGTGTCTGGGAACTTACTATGCTCATGCAATGAGATTTTCATTAACTCAGCTCTCACTATTTTTGGCAGGTCTAAGTTATAAAATATGCATAATGGTTTGTAAAGCTGGTCAAATAGTAAAAACATATTTTTAAGATTTTCTAGTAAATTATTATAAAATATGCCAACAAGCAACTGTAGTGATTATGGTGTTAATCTTTGTGCCTTAGCCTTGGATTTCGTGCGTATGCTGGTTAATATAGTGCTGGATGAAGATTTTGGCAGTTGGGGGAAGGCAGTTGTGTGCACTGTTCAAGCAGAAGGCTTGGCACCTGCAATGGAGTTATACTGGAAGAATATGTAGTGGAATGCTGAAACATTTTGGTATCTGGGGGTGCTGGTTGCTGGTCCGTGTAAATTTACGTTCCTCTGACCTTCTTTCTCTCTGCATGCCAGTTTTCTTCTCCACCCACCCACAGCTTCCAGAAGGCCTTTCTACCACATACCATGATTCTCCATCTCCTTCTGCATTATCCCATCTTACCTTTAACCATGGATGAGGTTCTGTTACAGTTGGGGCCCAGCTCAAATGCAACACTCTTCATACCAGTTAATTTTTTGGATGATTCCAGGAGTAACAGAGTATGAAGTTCACCAAATACTCTCTCAGATGAGACTGGGATTAGGTGTACCAGAGAAGGGAAGAATTTAATTGGTAGGTGATGTGCTGGATGCTAGCATAAATACAATTAGATTCCGCATATTTAAAATAGGAAAATAAATCTCTCTCTGAAGTACCTGCAGTGAAACTTTCCTATGTTTCATTTGCAGGCCATAGACCATGAGCTAGCCATAAGTGTGCTAAACTGTGTAAATCTCTATTTTAGTTTATACTTCCCTGAATAAAATCTGAATATTTCTAATGGCATAGTTTATTTGGAAGTCCTCCAGTTTGGCATCTCCTGACATAATCCTCTCCCAGATCATCTTATCTCTATTTAGACGTTCATAATGCACATGCCTCATAAGTTCCAGGGAAAATATCCTCTCTAAATTGGATTTAATTTAATGTAAAAATGACAAATAATTATATAAGTGTAAAATTACATATTACTCTTCTTTCTTATTTAAGACTGAACAAGCTCAGATTTCCACAAGCTTGGAATATTGGAAACCAAGAATGACAATGACTTATATCAGTAGATATATTTGCTCAGTAAAAGATAAGCAGCAAAAATATATGCAATACAAAATAAGAGTATATTTACACCCCTTGTTCAATTGACAAGCTGTATTTGAGATCCTGAAGTTTCTGCAGTCATAAATTTGCTTAAGTTATTAAAATACTATTTACTTTGTAAAATAAAATCTGTGAATCTAATTATAGTTGACTCAGGAACAGAGTAGCGGAAAGGAGCACAATGATATATTTCTTCCAGCGTTAGATTGGTTTACCAAGTCAATGTCTCTCATTGGCTGATCAATATTACTTTATTCGGTTCATCACCACTCATAAGGCTTTTCAATAATTCTAATTTTAAGGAACTGTTACTGAAATTGTATAGCCATTGATTGTCTAAAGGTTACAGTTAATATGAACAAAATGTATTTTAGATTCAATTAAAGATGCTTCTTGAAACATTGCAAATCACATTTTGCCAAGAAAGTTTAGAACCAGTTCCTCAGCCGGGGTAAATTGGCATAGCTCCATTAAAATCAATGGATCTATGCTTATTTACACCACCAGAGTGTCAAGCCATTGGACTACAGGAACAAATGGCAAAATCCTGAGATGTTCTGTGACGTGATCCAACTCAAAACAAAAACAAACTCTCCCATTAACTTCGTGGACTTTGCACATGCTCTTGCTGGGAATTTGCAGCTCCAATTGAAATCAATGGAACTTGTAGGTATGCTTTGTTTTTTTCCATATCTGTTTAAAACTGTACCCATTGTCAAGTCAAACTTACCACTGGGGACACAACTGGTTCCTCGATGATAAATCACAATGGGATGGTCCACTTGTTAGGGCAACAGACTGGGACTAAGGAGCCACAGGGCAATTCTCTATTTGACCACAGACTTCCTATGTGACCTTGGGCAAGTCACTGTGACTCAGATCCACCAAGGATTTAGGCACCTAAACTCCAGTCCTGCTCAGCTGCCATATAACCCTGCAGATGCCTATATGCATTTGGTGCTACATTTTCACAGTAAAAAGTTCTTTAGGTGCTTAAGTTTCTGCTTCCGGGCATGCACGCTATCTTGTCCCTCTAGGCATCCAGATACCTCTCTCCTGACCAAGCCCCAGAGTGATCCACAAACTAGGGAAATATAGGGGCTTCACCGTTGTGGTAGCTGTGCTCAGAGGCCCCTAACACATTTGGGTCCTATTCAAAATCTGGCCAGAGGAGTAGGAAAAGAAAGTGATGGTGGTGCCTGTGTCCACCTCTCTGCAGACCAGACTTAGGGGCCAATCTCCAAGAGAGGGGCATGGCTTGGCACACACCCCTCTGGTCTGCAACTCCTACTTGTTAGTTTAGGTGCCTCCCCATCTACTGTGCTGGCTTTTGTGAATCTAAGGTGCCAGTCTCTCCCCATTCATTGTACAGGAAGCCTAAGTCCCTAACTCAGACTTCATGAATTTCAGTGTTGTCCCTGCGATTTTCCAAGTGCCTAAATGTTAGCTGTTTTGGCTCAGTGTCTCATTGCCTACATTTATTTGTGGATCAGGGCCTTTGTGCATATGATCCCTATCTGTGAAATGGGGATATCTGTGCTTTCCTACCTCACAGGGGGTTAGTTGGGGTAAGTCAAATACTACATTAATGGTGGGGGGCAGATACATACCATACATGCATTTCATTTCTCTCTGAAATATTTAGGTTTTAAGTTCTTCAGGGAAGAGGCCATCTTTTGATATGTGTTTGTACAGTGCCTAGCACAATGGGGCCCTTATGCGTCTTTAGAGCCCTTTAGCTGCCACAATACAAATAATAATCATTGCAGTACAATCCAGTTTCTTCGTTTGTTTTGCCAGCCATTTTACAGAATGGTAAAAAGATGTCAAAAACTCTAAATTTTTATGAAAAATGTATGTGAACATTTTCACCTGTTTTTCAAAAATTACCCTGCATTTTTTGTCCAGCTCAAATAATAAATGATAATATGAAGAAAACATACCAATCCTGGGGTCTGAACCTTCCTGAAATTAAAACAAACTTTAAAGACAATTAACCAAAGCATTCTGAAAGGCAAACTGGGGGGTTGCCCCATTGACAATACATAAATAAGCCTGTTGAGTACTTATGCCCACAGCTGCGATCACTCTTGTGGCTGCCTTGTTCCCCACCTTGGTCCTGCCTTACTCTAATCTTGCTCCTGTCCTTCTCCAGTCTGTTCCTGCCCCATTCCGGTCTTTCTCCAGTCTGCCCTGGCCCTGCTCCCTTGTCCAGCTTCTGGCTCTGACCATTGGCTCCAGTTACTGTCTTCTTACTCAGGATGTGGCCCGTCTCTGCTTATTGACTCCTGATCTAACCCTGGGCTTGATTCCTGGTTCCTGACTCTAACTATGGCCTCTGGCTCTAGCCTCTGGCTCTAACCACTAGGTTAGATAAGGTGCTTTTTGTCTTACCATTTTATCACCCATGGGAAAATACTTTTCACAAAGTGATCACTCCATATCCGAACTCTCAGTCCTTGTCTTCAAAGGATTATATGCATCTAATTATCTGTGACGTAAGGGTAATAATGCTCAAAAGTAAAAAATATTAAATATAATACTCTCATAATTTAGAGATTTATTCCACTGATTGCCATTATTTTAATTTAAAGCTTATGTTAAAACCTGGGAGGGTTGCACTGTTCATTAAATAGTGGAAAATCCAGCATCTTTTAAAAGAATTTGAATAAGCCTTGGTCTGGAGTCAGCGTCTTATCTTCAGACCTAGCTGGAGTGTCAAGTTAACCCATTCCTTTCTCCCTCCTCCCCCTTCGGCCTCTCACACCATGCAAAGGAATCTTTCACTCCACACTCACACCTTCAACCCTTCCAAAAATGCTTTGCGATGCCTGCCACAGCGTTAGCTACATACAATGCTGATCTGCCTCCCCAGGGTACCCCGAGGGAAGGGGCCATTGGGTTGTGACAATATCAGGTCCAGGATGTGGATGTCCTTACCTAGTGGTTAGAACAAGAGGACAGACACCACAGCCACAGGTCAAAGCCAGAGTCAGGAACCAGGAATCAAACCAAAGGTCAGAGCGAGAGTGAATAATCAGAGACAGAGGTCAGAGCCTGAGTCAGAAGCCAGTAACTGGAGCTAGTGGTCAGAACTGGAAGTCAGTAACTAGACCCAGTGGTTACAGCCAGAGATATCACAACTGCAGGCATAACTGTTGAGCAGTCAGTGATATGCTGTTTCTGAGCTTACATACAGACCTGTTGGCTACTTTCAGCCAATCAGACAAGCCAGCCAATCAGGTGATTCTATTACAGCTCAGCTGGACTCATTAACATGACTGAGGGCTGAACCAGTTAGCCCCAGGCTCAGCTGGGGGAACTCAACCACAAAGTTTCTGAAAAAGGAAATACTTTTTCATACAGTGTGTGCTTTGACTGTACTTTACCACAGGCAATTGTTGAAGCTAAGAAGTTAACAAGATTCCAAAGAGACTGGATATTTATATGGGTTTGTTCAGTCTGGAGAAGAGAAGATGTGGGTTAGGGGCACATAACAGTCTTCAAGTATATAAAAGGTTATATTAAAAAAGGAGGGGATCAGTTGTTCTCTTTATCCATGGAGGGCAAGACAAGAAGTAATGGGTTTAAATTGCAGCAAGAGAGATTTAACATAGACTAACACACTATGGTGAAGACGCGCTATGCCGATGGGAGAGTACTTTCCGACGGCATAATTACTCCACCTCCATGCTATGTGGGCAGGAGAACATCTCTTAATCCCATCTGCCACGAAAAAGGACTGGTGTCAGGACACAAGTACTACTCACATTAAGAAGGGTATCAAATTATGTACATTACATTTGATTATTATTTTTACTTATGTTTTGTTGTGCACGTGCACACACCTCATGCATAATATTTCTCAGAAGCAAACTTCAAAGCGAGACAGTCAAACAGTTCTCTTAAAAGAAGTGCAACAACAACATTTCAGATAAGTTGAATTACCACAAAGTTTCATCATAAAAAATGATATCTCTAAATATCTGCTTTATTACAGTCCCTCTTGTTTCAACATTATTTTATCTGAGTCTCAACCAGGTGTTTCAAATAACTATGACGATAATTGTTGGCAAAGCTAATTAGGAGTGTTTATTCTCTGTATTTATCCCAAGGTATATATCTGCTTTCTACGATTTGAATATGAAAGTAATAAATTAAATTCAATATGAAATTGCCTACTGGCTACAACTGTCTGAATAGTAAAATACTCAATTTAAAATGTTAGCCCTTTTTCCTATATTATTCTAATTTCAATTGTACTGTATCTAATAGTATTAAATGAAGATAAAAGTTCTGTAACCCTATTCTTTTTATTATCTATCTTAGTTACTTATATAGCCCACATTACTGTAGTATCTGAGTGCTCCATAATCTTTAACATGTTTATCCTCAGTATTCCTGTCAAGAGGGGAAGTGCTGTTATCCCAGTTTTAAAGATGGAAATCTGAGGCACAAAGAGACAAAAGGCCCAGATTCTCAAAAAGGTGTCTGAAAACTTTGAGGCTCTGGGCCTAAGTGATTTGCCCAAGGTCCCACAAGAAATCTATGGTGGAGCAGAAATAGTATACTATGCTATTGTATGCATACTCGTGTGTGGCAGTCCACCTGTGCAATTATCACAGTTGTGCACAGAGCTGCCACAAATAGGCTTAAATCAGATATTTATGCAACAGATGGTATTTTGTCACATAACTGGGTATAAGCATATGTAAATTTCTGATTGTGTGTGCAATTGTCTAATTTTCATTTGCAACTACTGCATGTAGTTCCACACAGATTATACAAAAAGCCTTGGGTCTTAATTTTGGGAAAAATCAGACATTTGTATTTATTACTCTCTTCTGCAGATGTATAGCCTCTAGAAATAGTATGTCAAATATTCATTATGGCCCCAATCCTGAATGAATTATGGCATTGCTTATCTTTGTGGTCTGTGAGTAGTTTCATTAACTATTCAATTAGATTGCATACACTACATAAAGTTAATCATGTGCTTAATTCTTTGCAGGATTGGGTCCTATATTGTGGTAAGGTAGCCTAGAGTAAACAAATGTATGGAGTAGTTTCTAATTTCTACAGTATCTTTTTTAGAAGGGATTTGTTTTACGTATTCTATCTTTGTTAAACAGGAGTCCTATACAGACACAGCTTAAGCTTGTTGAATAAATCTTAAAATATTTCCCAATTGATGGTGTTTGAAGCAAAAGGATCCCACATATTGGGGTATTTTGCCTATGCAACATATATCTGGATCAGTAGTTTCCAGAGGTGATCAGAACAATTTCCAAGGAAATACAAGAAATGCCTAGGTGGGTACCATGATGACCGTGCTTGGCAAATGGTGGCAACTGATATACTCACCACTATTGTTACATGAAAGAGAAGCTAGATTAGGAAGCCAAAGTCTCATATACATAGTTAAATGTTGCAGATTTAATTACTTCAGTTGATATACAAACATGCTATTTCTCAAATATGGAGTAAAATCAATGAGTACTCATACATAATGCTGTCCTACCAATATAAGCTTGTCAAGTCAGAATCTAAACTGGTGTAAATCTACATATTGCTGTCTGGCCTGCTTATTTGTTTAATCAAATATTTTAAACAGAAATAAGCAAAAGAAAACCTTATAATAAGAACAACTGTTCAAAAAGAGGTTGAATTCCAGTGAAGGCGGGAAAATTAAACTAAAATGCCCCTCAATTTGGTGTCTCATAGTGAAATATACATCCACAAAACACAAAGAACCACATCTATTACAAATTCTCATTTAGTCATCATCAATTACAATTTTAAAAAAGGTGCAACCTCAGCTATCACTGAATTGCATGTTAACAGGATAAGAAAAAGGATTCATAAAGTCATGCAAGTGTGTGGTAGAGTTCCGTGTGTCTCAATGATCCACCATGTCTTGCTTGGGTCTTGGAACGAAATTGCCACTTCTTTCCGTCACTGATATCATCTGTGATAAAGATTGGATTACAAGTAACTTCTTCAACAATCTCCTTGGTTAAGTAAACATCAGCTACAGTGATCAGTTCTTCATAATTCTTAAGGAATCCAAGTATCCTTCCAGTCAAGTCAAATGCACTCGTGAGAGCAAGACATTTATTTTGCATCTCCTTGTTCATTAAACACAACAGACAGTTAACAAATGAAAGAGTTTTTTTTCAGATGCTTAGCTGGAGAATTTAATATGCATGTTTGTAGTAGAAGATCTTTTTGAGTGAATGCTTTTTGAGTGAACTCACAGATATTTCACCATTCCCAGTGGATGTCTGACAGGCCTTTTCTGATAGGCTACATATTTCAAATCTACTTTTTATGGTGGACAGCTCCTGTGGAGCTCATTGGGAGTGCTGGGTGCTCAACTCCTCCAAAAACCGGGCTAAAGGCTTTTAAAACTTTCTAGTGATTAGATTATGTTGCAAGTAATTCATAGAAAATAAACTCTGGATTACACTGAATAAGGACTTTGGGCCAGGTCCTGAGTTGCTGTAAATCTCCATTGATTTACATCGTCTGAGGACCTGGCTCTTTGAGAGAGTAGAAGACACTGCAGACTCCCCTGGAATCCAGTTTAAGGTACAGAATCCAGAAGACACACAAAACTCTAGGTTTCAAAGTCAATATTCTGTCTTGTGCCTAAAAGACTTTCATGTTGGGCCCAATAATCCCATGCCCTTCTTACTTTCTCAATTGACCCCACATTCATTGAGTTGTTCCAGAAAACAATCTTTCAATACTTCTCATGTAGGTGACAAAATGAAGGAAAGAAAATGTTTCAGGGCTTCCAATAATATAAACAAATTGAATGAATACAGATAGCTGCTTAACATGGCTAGAATCACAAACATGACCTTTGTTTTTCCGGCATTGCTCAAGAATAATACTGTTTTCCAAGTTCTGGTGCACTGAAAGCTGAGTGTAAAAATAAAGTTGCATAGAATTATGATGAGTTTGAACTATGCTTATATTGTTGTTGCTGGTAAATGCTTATATTGTTTATTTGTTTCAATTTAAGAGGTTACACAGGTCTTAGGGCCAGCTTCAGAAGTACATTATAATGATGCAAAGAAGCTATAAACCTGGTTTAACCAGCCAGTTAACAGAGTTTATGGCTCCTTTGTGTTATTCAGGTGTCACAGAGCAGTCAAAGGGCACTTGTAAACTTGGCCCTTATTCTTATATATATTTTGGATTCACATAAAACAATGGGATTCAGTAAGATGAAGATGCTATCTATAATTGAGGCAAAACAAACCAGAAAAATTAGATACCAGTTTAGAAGAATTCTATCAGAGAGCACAATGTCACACATTCTAATTAAATGTAGGGGTGTTGTACTTCAAGCATCTTCCTTACATGGTATTTTGATGAAATACATAAAATCTGTTTGGGAAAAGGATAGGAAGCAATATGTATTGAGATTCAATCAGATAATAGGTGGAAAATTAGACAGATGTCAGACTCAAACCTGAAACCTAAGCAGTTCAAACTTCTATATGATATATATCGGAAATCTATGAAAATACATCTTTTGTATCCCTGATTTATGAATATTATATATAATCTGTGTGTGTAATGTATATAGGGGGGCATGTGATAAAGACATGAAGACAATGTTTTCAATTTTCAGAAGTGACTAGCGATTTGGGATATATCCAGTTTTGAGTGTCCAGTTGGAGACACCTTAAAAAGGCTTGATATTTCATAGGATGGGTGCTCAGCAAGTTCTAAAACAAGTCCCACTATGGCATCTCATGTTTGATGCCCAAAATATCACTGCTCACTTTTCCAAAGTTGGGCCATCAAGATTAAGGTATACAGTATTGTCATAAATTCCCTTGAATTGCTTTACCATAAATCATAGTACCAGATTCACCCATATACACCAATTTCAGTGAGAGCGGTTAGACTGACGCTTAAAGCTTATTTAAAAAAGCCATTCAATGTGGGTTTATGAATATGTATTGAAATAAATAGAAAGAAGGTATGTAATCCTTTATATTGATTTTATAGCACTTACTAGCACTGAAATGGAAGTTTCAGGTCTGAAGATTTATAAAAACCTTCCATTAATTCAATTAGAAATTTGCATGATCCAGGGGCCTGGGTTGTAGCATGATTTTTTCCTGAGATCGGGGGGGTGGGGGAACCCACACACCTTGTTTTGGCTGCATGCATTCCAGCTGTTTTGGAGCACTGTAAGAGACTTGTTAACATGTGCTGAGATTTGTGGACCTGAATTATAAAAAGAGAGAAGAAATCAATTAGCAACACAATGTGTTTTATTTTGTTTTTTTGTCACAGGAAGGTATAAAAGTTTAAACAGAACATAAACTCTTTGACATTGATGTATACTGTTTGAAGACAAGTAGATTTTTACAACACGGCTGGAAGGACAGGAAACTCCACTGAGTGATTTATTGGCTGTTTGCCATTCTCTGAATAGCTGCCTGTCAATGCCGCATGTGACATTTTTCAGATAGCAGGCTCTTTCAAGCAAGTCCATCCAGGTAGCAGACATTGAGAGAGAGAGATGGAAAAAAAAGTGCTTTCATGAATGCTCAAGAACATTTATTTTAAAAGGTTAAAAATGAATGGCCCCAGAAAGCTTTCCTGCAGTTAGCATAACAGGGCTGGTTTCATAGTCTTGCAAAACACAGGAGACTGTTCTTTAGAATTAAAAAGCTTTCCATCACTCTGTAAATAAGGGCTTTCCCCAGCCTGGTTAGGTTTAGAATTCTTTTTTTAAAATGATCAAATCCCTGTAGGTTCCAGCAACTAGCTAGCAGCTCCTGTTGACACGGACAGGCTGGGATCTGCAAAAAAAACTCATCTGATTTAGGATAACTAGCAATGTCAGGGCTAATTCTCAGAACATGCTTTAAGATGTTTCGAGACCTTTTCCTGAGAGAAATAGTCTTGACATTGCAAACTGATCTCTAGGAATGAAAGACTGTTCCTGATTTTCCTGAACACCACACAGTCCTTGCCAAATAGCTGCCCGGTGCTGGCCCTTCAAAACCCATAGCCACAAATCCCACGATTTTTGGGAGGACCTTGTTTCACTGCTGTGAAGGCAAACTGCCTCTGATGGCAGTATGGCCACCGTGAGGTGTGTACCCCCCTCCCCGCAACTGCTTGCTAAGCATGAGACCATTTGCCAAAAGCAGTGAGTCAGTGCATGAGGCAACACAGTCTATGGACTAAGAATGAGGCATGCCTGCAGTCTCATTCCGGTTCTGATTCTATTTGTGGCCTTGGTTAAGTCACTTTACCCTTCTGGCACAGACTTACACTTTGAAAAAGGGAGATAATATTTATGCTCACAGGGGCTGTGATTATTATTTCAAAAAGGCTAGATCTAAAACTCAACAAAATATAAATCCCTCTAGTCCTTCAGATCCCCTCCTTGAGACCCAATGCTGCTACAATGACTATTGATAAACTGCCAACAGATAGGTTAACAATGGCTAGTGGGCAGATGGGGATAGCTGCCATTTTATTTAATAATTATAATAAAACAAATGTATATAAAATTGTATACATTTGATTGTATCCTTTCCTGGCAGCCATCATAAGTTACACACCTTCTTAGAAGACGCTGAGTGACTGGGTCATGATATCATATATGTTTACATAATATCTAGCACAATAGGACCCTAACCCACACAAACCTGTGACATCACTACTGCCCTTTATTGGTGGTTCCACAAAGGGAAATTGTCTGACTATAAGTGGGATGGTAGAAGCTTCCTCAAGAGAGGCAGAGTGATCTAAAGGATAAGGCAATGTACTAGAAGTCAAAAGCACTGAGTTTTAGTCCCAGCTCTTACAATGACCTTGGGCAAGTCACTGCTGTTTTCCCTCCAATTCTTTGTCAGCCTTGTCTATTTCGGTGCTAATCTCTTTGCGGGAGCGATTTTCTCTCATGAACTGGTACAGTGTTGAGTACAATGGGGCACTGGTGTCAGTTGTAGCCTCCAGGTGCTCCTGAAATATAAATAAGGCTCTTATAAAGGGTATGTGCCCAGGCAATTGAGGATTAGCATGTAAATGATTACATTATGATACATTCTCATGAATACCATTTCTTTAGCCACCACACTATCCTTCTAAACATTAGAGTGCTTATGAATTTTAGAAAATTACTTATATGGCTGTAATTCAAAGGCATTTGAGGCATTCTCTCAAAACTGGGTGACTGGGCAACAAAATGGCAGATGAAATTCAATGCTGATAAATGCAAAGTAATGCACATTGCAAAACATAATCCTAACTATACATATACAATGATGGGATGTAAATTAGATGTTACCACTCAAGAAAGATCTTGGAGTCATTGTGGATAGTTCTCGGAAGACATCAACTCAATGTGCCGTGGCAGCCAAAAAAGACAACAGAATGTTAGAAATCATTAAGAAAGGGAAAAATAATAAGACAGAAAATATCATATTGCCTCTATATAAATCCATTGTACGCCCACATCTCAAATACTGTGTGCAGATGTGGTTACCCCATCTCAAAAAAGATATATTGGACTTGGAAAAGGTTCAGAAAAGGGCAACAAAAATAATTAGGGGTATGGAATGGCTGACACATGAAGCAAGATAAATAAGACTGGGACTTTTCAGCTTGGAAAAGAGATGACTAAGGGGGGATATGATAGAGGTCTGTAAAATCATGACTGGTGTGGAGAAACTAAATAAGGAAATGTTATCCTTCTCATAACACAAGTACTAGTAGCCACCAAATGAAATTAATAGGCAGCAGGTTTAAAACAAACAGTATTTTTTTTCCCCACACAACATGCAATCAACCTGTGGAACTCCTTGACAGAGGATGTTATGAAGACCAAGACTATAACAGGGTTCAAAAAAGAACTAGATAAGTTCATGGAGGATAGGTCCATCAATGGCTATTAACCAGGATGTGCAGGGATAGTGTCCCTAGCCTCTGTTTGCCAAAAGCTGGGAATAGGCAGCAGGGAACGGATCACGTGATGATTACCTGTTCTGTTCATTCCCTCTGGGGCACCCGGCATTGGCAACTGTCAGAAGACAGGATATTGGGCTAGACAGACCTTTGGTCTGACCCAGTATGACCGTTCTTATATTTATTTGGCTACAAACCTTTGTTATAAAATTAAGCAGCCATTGTGGCATACTGTATTGTATTGTTCAAGACCATTGCAAGGAAGTGGAGCAATGCTCTATGTACAGTAAGTATGTTCAGTTCAGGAGACTTCTGTATTTGGAGAAGAAGATCTCATCTCTCTATGGATGAATTCTTCACATCATAACTCAGTTCTGGGAATTCCAGAGACAGGAATAACAAAGAATGCAAATCACACATATAAAAAAAAAAGTATGTTTTAAGATTTGCAAAGCCTTGCACTATGTTACACACTTCAGTTCATTATTAGAAAGATAGAAAATCAGGAATATTATATAATGCACATATTTCCTTTCGGCAGCACAGAAGTTCTCATTGACCTAACCCTGATGGGGGTCCTTACTCACATTTCATACTGTCCTCAGGCAAATTATAGAGTAAAATGCATTGAGGTCAATAGGTGTTTGCCTGAGCAAAAAATAAGCGAACCGGGACATCAGGATTTATCCTGCTGAAGGAGGGAGAAGGTGAAATATACCACTGAAAATGTGCAGAGATTTACTGATTATTTGAAGGGTATAATAAGACAAGCAGTTCATCAATAATACTCCTTTTTATAAATTGTAATTGCCACATTTAGGATGAACTGTGCTTTCCAATATTATGCCAATTTGCAGGTTTGTGTGCTATTGAGCTAAGTTGTATCTCCTAAGTGAGATATCCCATGTTACTATGTTCTAGCCAAAGGCATTGTTCTAGATAGTTCAGTCCTGATCCATTTCTAATATCTTCCTGTTACTTTAAGATGTATAAAAAAGTGGTTCCGAGCACATCTCTAAAATTATTGCAGTGCCTATTCTGAACTTACTGTCTCTGCATTCCTTGTTTACTGCATTTTGAGAAGACAAAATTCAGCAGGTAATATGCCAGGAGAAGGGGTGGGGAGGGGAGTAAATAAGAAATCTAATATTCTCTGCCGGATGTACAATTATGTAAAGGTCATTTTTAGTGGATGCCCAGGGGACTACATTATAAACAATAAGAAAATGTTTACTGACAGAACAGAAGTGAAGAAAATAGTAAGGTGAGTTAACCAGCATTAGTGTTTTTCTGTTCTGTTGTAATTATTTAGAATATTACACTCTGCTCAAAATTTGCAATTTGAATATGTCTAGCCAAGTATTGGCTAGTGGGTTGTTTATGCAATCTGTGAAAGGGGACAACCATCATTTGTTTCTTCATTTAAACATTACCATAACTAGTTACGTATCTGTCATAATGCAAACATTAAAGCAAATTCACATATAATCCCACAGCTGTGACTGCATAGTATAGCTTCAATATTTTCTGTAGATCTGCTCACATATGTCTTTACAAATATGATCAGAAAACCCATGGCCAAAATTTTCAAATTAGATGCCTCAAACCTATATTTAAGAACCTAAACAAAAGTGGTGAGGTTTTCCAGAGGTGCTACATACCTGCGACTCCCATTTACTTCAATAGATATTGCAGGTGCTCAGAAACTCAGGCCAGTAATTTAAGTGTTTAGATATGTATTTGAGTGTCTTGCTTTAAGCACCCAAAATCTGAAAATGATGGTCCCTGTCTAAAGGTTCCACAAAGGAAAAAAAGGCAGGAGAAAAAAACTACAGAAATAATTCTTTGTGTACATAGCAAAATACTTTAATCTTTGTTCTGTTGATTGCTGGGGACCTGCCAAGTGATTTTTTTTTTAAATGAGGAACCATTGTAATGTAAAATTACAAGGTTAAAGAAATATCTTATTCAGCTTGCAATCTTCAAGAACAGTTCTCTACCATATGTAATTTTCAAACAATGCTAAGTACATCAGGGTAAAAAAAAATCTTTATTAGAGTAAATTAAGACACTTCCGTGTTTGTCTAAACATTTCACAGAAGCAGGGATTTCAGAAAAAAAACTTCTGAGTCAAGGAAAAACTGAACATTGTAGGTTTACAATTAAAAATCTGATTATATTCAGTGAATGGTTGCCTGTTTTTTTTAGTTTCTCTTGGGGAAGAGATTAGAACGTAATAATTCATAAGCATTTCAGTTTGCTGATATAGGGTTATTCAAACTCCATGTGTGAACCCTTTGCTCCATGTGCAACCTGTCTACTCCTCTGTTAAACTATTCATTCCATTTTTAATCTACAGCTAGTATAAATTTGTGAAGAATCTTTATACTTTATAGGGTACAATTAAGTACAATTTAATTACAAAGCTTCCATCATAAAAAAAAAAACCCAAATCTAATGGAATATATATGCATTAGTATAATACAGAAACCTGGAACATGTAACAATAATTGAAAATTTTCATATTGCTATTAATCTAAAACCTTGAAATTTGGTATACTTTGGTATAGGTTGATGAGTAGAAATCCCAGTTTAAGAATTTGAAAGCTGACTCAGATTTAGCCTCACAGCTCCCATTGAAATAAGGAGTATGTGGCTAACTACCCTCGTCTCGCTGAAAATCTCACCCTTACACTTGAAACTTAGCACATCCATTAGTCTTCACCAAAAGGTCAACCATTTGAAAATCAAATTTCCTTTACAAATGTGTTAGGTAGAACAAGTTACAAAAACAACATTAATTTGAGGAGGTTGTGTTGGGTGTGAAGCCTCCAGTTCAGAGAAGTGAAAGTCACTGAAGTCACCAATTCTATTTATTGGATTTCAGTCAACGAAGTGTCCCAAACTATTTTAGTCAAATGGGAGATTGAAATTGGTGCAATCTCTGCCAAGTTCCATGCAGTTGTCTAAGGAATGACAGGAGTATATTGGCATAGCTCCTGGGCAATTGGATGCTCATTGAATATATTTGCTCCCAGACTGTTTGATGCTGAACTAGGGTGGGTTTACCTGTGGGAGGGAGTTAGATTGTTTGTTAGTGACAAAACATGGGCATAAAGAAAAGAGACCTCATTCCACACACCCTGCCAGTTTAGCACTCTTTTCTCCACCTCTTGGACCACTGGATGCTTCCAAGTTTATAAACACCACTGTGTTGTCTATTGGGTCCCCTCAACCAGTTCACCAATACAGCCTTGTGCACCAACATAAATGGGAAGTAAACTCCCCCCTTGGTCCCCTCTCTAGGGAAGGAGAAGACAAGATCTCGTCATCCTGAGATTCTGTATCCCCTGGCCCTTGCTAGATTCTCCCCTTACACTTCCTTCCTGCCTGTGAACTATTTCCAGAGGATGGGTTTATTGCTCTCATTAGCTTGTCTGCATCCTGCCTAGTTAAGCAATTCAGTTCCCATCCACACCAGTGAAATCCATTCCAGGGGCCATAGCTAATATGCTTGTGACCAGAGTGTTAAAACCTGGGCATATTAACCTGACATATTAAGGTCAGCTCTAGGCTCCTAGCACTCTGTCACACACTCTCACAACTTCAAAATGGGCACAAACAAGAATGTCTGTGTGTATAATATAAGCAAGATCTACAGTTCACTGGTATTTTACTTCATTCCAGTTCTACCAAACCCTGAGAAAACAACAACCAGTGTGACTAGGAAGGATAAAGCTGACAATTTATATATAAGGGCTCAATCACTAAGGTTAAAGGGCCTGGCTCTCTACTCCGCTACTCCTTTTTGTCGGTGGTATAACTTCATTGGCATCAAGTTCCAAAAGGCAGCTTGGCCTTTTTTGATCGTGATTAATACTCCATTAAACATGTCCTCCTCACCACATCTGTGGTTGCATATCCTATGTTAACAACAAGGTAGATTGATTTAAATTACAGATTTAAATCATGATTTAAAATCAGCAAGCAGGAATCGTGATTTAATCTGGTTTTGCATTTGTACTTTGTTATATACTTTTTGGATTCATATAATCTGGCACTTTTTTCTTAACCAGGGGGATACAACAAAGCTATACACATGCATTTAAGCAATTATTATAGCTTAACATTCATTTATTCAAATTCTTATTTTACTTTGTTAGAAAAATTATGAATGACACTTATTTACTAGATTAAGGTGTTTTTTTTAAAACCAACACATGATTTGCATCAAACGGTACAAAGATGGAAATTGTAATTAAAAACAAACAGCATTTTAAAGTTGTTTATTAATTGAATAAAATTGCCTCAAATGTGCAGGATGTAGAGAAAGATAAGTTTCTCAAAATATGTTTGCATTTAAAACTAAATAATTTACTATGAAAAGTATTATCTGTTATTAATTGAACAGATTGTTTCTGATCACCATGTCCTTCAAGATGTTAGAACTAGATGATCTCATTTTCCAACACTTTGTTTTCATTCATAGCTTTCCTACCTTTTTCAACTCCTTTTTGTCATTATTTTGACTGAACTAGTGGCTGAACTGAATTGGATGAATAAACTGAAATGAAGAAAGTATTCTCTCTGCACCTGTAGAAGAGGCTACTTCTGTGAGAAGTTGTTTTAACACTTTAAGAAATTTATTCTAGATGCTAAGCTAGCAACCTCCACCTGTTCAGTGGTTTGACTTTCATTAAAGTTCAGCAAACATGTACTTCTTGAATATTTCTATTTAAATTAAATAATTAAGAGATTGTAGTAAGTGTAGGTCTTAAGATATGAAATTATGAAACTTATTAAAATCAAATAGATTTTTGAAAAGAAAACATTTAATTTTAAAAAAACACATTTTTTAGTCATCGGTTTTTATCCACCCTGGTCAATACTCTCATATTTGAACAGTACCCTAATTCCTTGCTATGTAAAATACAGGATGGCCTCAACCTCTTTTATGGAGTGATTGTAAAAATAAAAAAGAAACACTTGTTTTGCACACCCACTGAGTGCCAAAGTGGTGAAAGTTACACTACTTTACAATTTGTATTTACTTACACCCCACATGTAACTTTTACCTGATTTAAGTCACAGATGAAATTATCCCCAAGAAGTCCCTGGCTCCTTATCCCAATTTTATATGTGGTGCAATAACTTTGGGCCAGCCTGTGTTCAGTAAAACACTTAGATCAATGGAATTTAGGCATGTGTTTGGAATTACCCATACGTTTAAGTGATTTGCTAAATCTGGGTCTAAAATCCTGCTCATTTTCCTTTATTTAGAAAACAGTACCAGGAAAGTTTAAGATTCCTCCATGAGGTTATTTTGAATGAATACTTATTAAATTAATTTTGTATTATCTAGTCATGTGTGTTTTGATAATGCCCTTCATATTTAATATGTGGAGTTGGAAGTGGACACAGCATTGCTGCAAAAATTTTTAGGACAAGGATTGTCTTTTTACTGTTGTCTATAGGGTGCCTACCACAACGGGGTCCTGATTTTTTGATTTCAGTATAGCCAAAGGGCATCAATATAAATAAATAATAAAATAAGGTGATAGAGCAAAATGCAGTGGTTTAATCAAAAGGATCTGCGGGGTTATAGTGTATCACAAACTAAATATGAGTCAACAATGCAATACTGTTGCAATAAAAAATTAACATCATGCTGCAAAGTCCACCTCTTGCTACAGTATAGAAATGCATTAAAATCTAAGCTTTTGTTAAAAGAAACTAAAGTCAAATTTCTAGCCGGTATGTTTGCAAAACAAACAAAAAAGCCAAAAGTGAAGAGTGTAAATCAATGCCTGTGCAATTTTCCTCAATCTCCAGACAGTCTAAAAACATTGGAAAGGTCTGAACTGAACTCCCACTTTCATTATACCACTAAAGTTAAAGTTGTAAGCTTCTGTAGAGTGGATGCAGTTATAAGTATGTTTATACTAGCATAACACAGTCCTAGGCATGTCTACACTTCAAACCATTTGTTGCTAGACATATATTGACAAATCCTGTTAGGGGAGATACAGCTTATACTAACAAAAGAGTTCTTTTGGGAATATAGCTTAAATTAGTTGTCCAAATAGAATAAGCTATATTAGCAAGAGACTGTTTTTGCTCACATATGCATCTATATTCGTCCTTTCACCAATATAGTGATGTCATTTAGAGGTGTAATTTTTTTCACTTGTCTAGTCAACATAGTTATGTCAGTAAAACTTTGTGGTGTAGATCAAGATGAAGAGAAATAAGGTCACCTGATGAAAATATTTGTGATTGTACCAGTTGAAACCGTATCTGTATCAGTTTAAAAAAAGTCACACCCCTAGTTTATACTGTTACAAAAATTGTGTGTAGATCAGGATTAGAAATATGAAGATGACTAATCTTCATCCATGTTGTCATAGGTGCCAAAAAGATATATCTGTCCCCATCTAGCCAGTTATCAAAGTCTCCAGCTTCCTAATGACAATTTGTATAATGTAGTCACAAATTTTCAATACAAAATTCTGCAGCACCTAGGTAACCTGAAATGGTAGGAGCAGTGGAAAACATGTTGCGCTGAGTGATGGGACTAATGTCTGTCCTGCAGGAATTGTTCTCTCACCTTCCCTCCATGGGGAGAGTTTTGTGTTTAGTGTTGTGTTTTCTTAGGGTTTTATATTTGCTGAAAACATGCATGTTGCTATGTGCTGAAGCAGTTGCTAAATAATGGAACCAGAAGGACCAGACTCATCACAATCCTATTCACCTGGCCAAGATGCTTTCAGACCAACAGTAAGCTATATGAAAATATGCTGATATGTACAAGTGTAGAAGAGTGTACTCACAACCAGTACATCTCCTTGTGGCTGGGTATGACATTGTGACTTTTCTCCTTTGATGCCTCCAGCTGACAGCCACCCCTGCTCTGCAGTGATTTGCCTTATCCTGTGACTCAGCCCTTCAGCCAGGTCACTTTTAGTTCTACCTCTTTCAGGATAAAACAAGTCCAACAAAATAGTAGCCTGGCAACATCTTGCCAGAGCTTTTTTTAGCCCATCTTTGGGCTTTGTAGGTCTTCCAGCCTTTGGCTCCAGGGTCTTCATACCACTGCCTTAAATGGGCTGGTAGAGGAAACTAGGCCTACACTCAATTCTGGCCTCAACCAGGCCTGGCTTTCCTTCACAGGACTAGCTCAAGAGGTCCAGTCTCTCTCCCAATCAGCCAGAAGTGAGCTGGACTTTTCCGCTCCTCCCACCAGACTTGACACCTTGCACAGACTTAATGGGGTAGGGCTAATTGGATCCACAGGTTCTCATTAACCCCTTCTTGGTCAGTGTAGGGTCTGTATTCCCTGTCACAAGATAGAAAATACAGGTGATATGTTGACCATAAAAACAAATAGCTCAAAGTATTTTTTAAGAATTTATCCTTGCACCATGAAAAATAATCCATAGAGAATGTAGTATGGGCAATTTTATAGGCCTATTTTTACTACTATTGTGAATATACATTTTCTATATAGTTTTTCTAACATTTTTCTCTCCCTGTTTCAACAGGGTTCCTGGTTTATTTGATCTCTTTCTTCCTGTATCCACCAACACAAAAGCCTGAAGTTTGCAATGCAGTTTATGGGATTAAAAAAAATTTATTCCCCTCTTTATTGTAAAAAAACAAAAACAAACAAAAAAAACCTACTTGGGAAATATTTAGTTATCTCAATTGCTGTTTGAAATATGAAATTAATTTAAAGGTACATGGACTTCAGTGGGGCCAGGGTTTCGTCCAACACGTTTAAAGGAGAGTAGGTATGAGGGGAGAGGAAGAGGCGAGAGAAACAGGAAAGATACAGGGTTGGCTTGCCTCCACAGGAAAATCTTGTAATACTTTAAGAATAGGAGGAATCATTAATAATATTTTCCTCCCTCACAACCCCATTATTGGGGGAAAGATTTTCCTGTAGCATTTGATGATATGGTCCCAACTTTTTTCCAGCTCAGCTATGTCAGTCCAGGGTGTGATTGGTGACCGACACAGAAGGTCCAAGTGTAGATACAGTTATAATGACAAATGTCACATATCAAAGTAGGACTCAAAGCATGAAAACCAACAAAACCAACAGTCTACATGCGTGTCTCACCTAAACTGTAGGAAGACCTAGCTTATCCCTAATACGCTGACATCTGGGTTTGGTTGGGGTCAGTCTGCCCCCATGCAGTCCCTGCCTTACTTTCTCCTCTGTGTCCAGGACCTCCATTTTTAAACACTGCCATGACATTTGTTTTAGTTTCCTCCCTGGATTTCCCGCACCCCTGTACCAAGCCACCTGTTGAACTCAATGTGGCGTGAAGTAAACTTCAAAGGGATTGTGACCTGTATTGTCCTGTTAAATATTGGGGAATGGTGCTATATGAAATTTATTGTATCCCTTCCTGGCCTGCCTGCTGTCTTTTCCTGTTGGTACCATGGTCCCATTTTAATCATACAGTGTCCAACAGCACCACAAACAGATATATTCATAAAACAATATGGGCATCTTCCATCTCTCTCTCTCTCTCTTTTTCACACATGCACACATACACCTCCCGACCTACAGTAAATTTGTTGGGTATGTATGACTTCATTGAGTTTATATAATGTAATATACAGTAGATGTTTAATTTTTAGGAAAAGTTAACTGGGAGACTAATAAGATACTAAATTGCTTTTAGCCCATAATATTTTCACATAGAGAAGATTTGCTAAAATTGTGAACAGAACAGAAAGTTATGCAAACCATCAGAGAGAAAATTATGCAAAACACGTTCTTTTGAATTAACTGTTATACTCAAGGGTATAATACACCTGCTGAATATTTGATGACAGGGTTATTATTTTTAGATTATATTCTAACAATGACCATTTGTGTTGCTGATTTTTTACCTGAAAAAAACGACTTGTTGAACTACAGTACTGTACTACTTCTGGTTTGGTTTGAAAATGTGGACACATGGGAGCAGCTGCAGAAACTCATAAATTATTATTTCATTTTACTTTGACAGCTGGAGCATAAAATGTGAGTTCTACCTAGCTGTGTCTGACATTCTGAAATGTAAAAATGCAAAGTCACCTGAGAAACCACATGAAAGGAACCCCACCACCTTAAAACTGAGTTTATTAAAGGACTTTGACGCTCCAAGCATAAGCTTATTTGAAATCTCTTGTTGCCTGTGATGGAAAAGCAGTGCTGTCAGGCTTTTTGGTGGAAAGGTGAAAGTTTCACACAAAGCTGCTCTGCTATTCTGGGTCCTCCTTTCTAAGATGTAGCATGTCACTTTAATGCTATATATATTTTGTTATGAGAAAAATGTCAGGAAGAGAACCAGTGTTTATGAGCGCTAAATTGTACTGCATCTACACTTGGACTTCTTGAAAATAACAAAATTAAGAAGCAAAACAACTAAATTCACTCCCTTGAGATCAGGAATGCCCAAAGATCTGTACCTCTGTGAAAAATTGAAACTTGGTGGTTTCAATCATTAGGTTGCATTTATCTAAGTAATGTGTTTTACAAGGAGAATATACAACTTGGAATATTTATTTTTCATTAGCAAAGTGGTGATCAATCGATGAGGACTGAACTGTATTAATGGAACATAGTGAGGAGGAGTACACTGCCACACTGTCCCACCGGGAGAACTGGGAAGCAGAATGCCTCCCAGAGCACCCCTTCCTGGGGTGAAGCTCTCTTCCCCACATTGTGGGTGTAACATTCCCCTGGTGTTATCTGGACTGGTGATCTGCTAGGTCACTCTAATCCTTGACTCCGGGAGCCAGCCTTACCCTGCTCTGCTGTGAGAACACCCACTCCTGGGCTGTTCACGCACAGTCTCTGGCAGTGGATCTAATTTACTTAGATTTCAGTAAGGCATTTAATAACGTTCCACATGGGGAATTGTTTAGTTAAATTGGATAAGATGGGGATCAATAGGAAAATTGAAATGTGGATAAGGAATTGGTTAAAGGGGAGACTACAATGGGTCCTACTGAAAGGTGAACTGTCAGGCTGGAGGGAGGCTACCAGTGGAGTTCCTCAAGGATTGGTTTTGGGACCAATCTTATTTAATCTTTTTATTACTGACCTTGGCACAAAAAGTGGGAGTGTGCTAATAAAGTTTGCGGATGATACAAAGCTGGGAGGTATTGCCAATTTAGAGAAGGACAGGGATATTCTACAGGAGGATCTGGATGACGTTGTAAACTGGAGTAATAGGATGAAATTTAATAGTGAGAAGTGTAAGGTCATGCATTTAGGGATTAATAAGAAGAATTTTAGTTATAAGCTAGGGATGCATCAATTAGAAGTAACGGAGGAGGAAAAGGACCTCGGAGTATTGGTTGATCATAGGATGACTATGAGCTGCCAATGTGATATGGCCATGAAAAAAGCTAATGCGGTCTTGGGATGCATCACGAGAGGTATTTCCAGCAGGGATAAGGGGGTTTTAGTACCATTATATAAGGCACTGGTGAGACCTCACCTGGAATACTGTGTGCAGTTCTGGTCTCCCGTGTTTAAGAAGGATGAATTCAAACTGGAACAGGTACAGAGAAGGGCTACTAGGATGATCCGAGGAATGGAAAACTTGTCTTATGAAAGTAGACTCAAGGAGCTTGGCTTGTTTAGCCTAACTAAAAGAAGGTTGAGGGGAGATATGATTGCTCTCTATAAATATATCAGAGGGATAAATACCAGAGAGGGAGAGGAATTATTTAAGCTCAGTACCAATGTGGACACAAGAACAAATGGATATAAACTGGCCACCAGGAAATTTAGACTAGAAATTAGATGAAGGTTTCTAACCATCAGAGGAGTGAAGTTTTGGAATAGCCTTCCAAGGGAAGCAGTGGGGGCAAAAGATCTATCTGGCTTTAAGATTAAACTCGATAAGTTTATGGAGGAGATGGTATGATGGGATAACATGGTTTTGGTAATTAAATATTCATGGTAAATAGGCCCAATGGCCTGTGATGGGATATTAGATGGGGTGGGATCCGAGTTACCCAGGAAAGAATTTTCTGTAGTATCTGGCTGATGAATCTTGCCCATATGCTCAGGGTTTAGCTGATCACCATATTTGGGGTCGGGAAGGAATTTTCCTCCAAGGCAGATTGGAAGAGGCCCTGGAGGTTTTTTGCCTTCTTCTGTAGCATGGGGCACGGTTCACTTGCTGGAGGATTCTCTGCTCCTTGAAGTCTTTAAACTACGATTTGAGGACTTCAATAGCACAGATATAGGTGTGAGGTTTTTTGCAGGAGTGGTGGGTGAAATTCTGTGGCCTGCATCGTGCAGGAGGTCAGACTAGATGATCATAATGGTCCCTTCTGACCTAAATATCTATGAATCTATGTAAACTGCTCTTTGGACTGTGCAACCGAATGATCCTAGCCAATATCTCCAGTCCCAGACACAACCCTCGTAACCTCCATCTTTCAGTGTCCAGTTATGCCCGCTGGACACTGCAAGCTTATATGAGTTCATCAATTTAACAAAGAAATTGATATGTACTAGGCTTGTTATCCTAAAGGGAGTCTCTGGCACACTTCAAACCAAATGCACTGCTTCAAGTAGAATAAACAAAGATTTATTAACTATAAAGATAGATTTTAAGTAATTATAAATCAAGGCATAACAAGTCAGATTTGGTCAAATGAAATAAAAGCAAAATGCATTCTCAACTGATCTTAATACTTTCAATGTCCTTACAAACTTAGATGCTTCTCACCATAGACTGGCTGGTTGCCCTTCAGCTAGGCTTTCCCCTTTGATCAGAGCTTCAGTCACTTGGTGATGGTGTCTATAGATGGAAGTGGAAGAGAGAAGAAGAGCATGGCAAATGTATCTCCTTTTTATCATGTTCTTTCTTCCCTCTTGGCTTTGCCTCCCACCCACTTCAGATTCAGGTGAGCATACCTCATCGTAGTCCCAAACTGACCAAAGAACGGAGTGTGTGGGGGGGTTTGACTCACTCAAGAGTTCAACAGATTCTTTGTTGTTGCCTAGCCAAGTGTCCTTTATTCCTGTGAGGCTGGGCTGGGTTTGTCCCATACATGCCCTGATAAGGTGTGAACTGCCCCCTTCTCTTGGAGAGTTTTTGCCTGGGCTTGTTTTAAGCCATGAGGACACAATTTCAGCCTCATAACTATATACATGAAATTACAACCTATAACAATGCTCAGTGCATCATGAGCCTTCCAAAGACACCCAACATGACAAACTTTGCATTGGATACCACACAATCATATTATAAGGATGAACATGGGGTGCAGGGTGTTCCCCCGAGGTACAGAATGTCACAGAGGGCCATCTGTGCAGGCTGATGTGTAAGGGACAAAGCCATGATTTTGTATTCTCTCAGCCCCCTTTTGGCCACCATGTGCATGGCCACCATATATACACAGCTCCATGTGTGACATTTTATGCATATTGTGCAATACATTATTAGCATGCTTGTAAATTGTTTGATAACTTTCAGATAACCATACACTTCCTTTTTTTAAAAGTGTGTGCTGGTCACGCTGAAGAAAAGCAGAGAGGCAGTAGTGACAAGTCACTGGGTTTGTTCACAGGATTCCCCAGAGTGGTTGGAACAGGTATGGGAAAGTAGGACTTTATTCCTTGCAGCCCTCAGTGTGACAAAGCTCTGTCCTTGTCTCCGTGGGTCCCACATTTCCTGGCAGATTTTGCTAGCCTCAGAGGCTCACTGTGACCCTCCACATAACCCTTCTCTCTCTAGAGACAAGGGTCACAGTCTGCTGAGCCATTTTCATCATAAGCCAGCAAGGGAGGTGAGGAGAAGTTATCCTCTCTTGCACAGTCTCTGTTGTCTCCCAGCCTCAGTGATTAATCGGGGGGGGGCAAAAGGGGGAGCCCGGGCCCACCCTCTACTCTGGGCTCCAACCCAGGGACCCTAATAGTGTCAGCTATGGTAGCTGACCTTTTAGAAACATGACACATACAATTCCCTGGGCTACTTCCCCACAGCAGCCCCCACTTCCTCAGGCTCCACTTCACCCTTACCTCAGGGCCTCCTTCCTTGTGCCTGATATGGTGTGTACTGTTCAGTCTCTCCAGCAACACGACTTCCTCCTACAGCTCCTGACATCCACACCCACCAGACTAACTGGGAGGCTTTTAACTAGTTTCAGCCAGTCCCTGATTGGCTTCAGGTGTCCCAATCAACATAGTGTTCTCCCTGCCTTCTGGAAAGTTCTTAATTAACCCCAGGTGTCTTAATTGACCTGGAGCAGCTGCCATTTAACTTATCCTGGTCCTAGGGATTTATTTAGCCTGCAGCTAATATATCTATCTCCCACTACTTTTCTATAGCCATCTGGCCTTGCCCTGTCACATCAGAAACAGGTTCAGAGTACGTGAGGAACCAGTAGCAGCATGGGGAAGCTAGGAAGCCTCAGAAGAGTGTAGTTGTTGGCCAGGAGAGAGCCTGGGGATTATTGGAGTGAATCCGGGGAAAGGGGTTACTACAGGGTGGCATTAAACTCATTAGCCTGTTCCATCATTAACTTCTGATGCCACACTGCTACCCTGTTAGTGCCTACTTTCATGCTAGGCTCTGCTCCCACCTTCTTTCTCTGGGCTTCTGTTTCCCCTGTCCCCACAACAACTGCTGCTCCTCCTAGTTCTTCTTTAGCTCCTGGCTCTTGTCCCTTCTTCCCATCACAATCTCTCTGCCCATCTCTGTGGGGCACTGATGACAATACCTCTGCTTCCTTTGCTGTCTGCTGCTGCTTGTGTAGGCTGAGAACCAGCAAGGGTAGCAGAAAGCAGCAGAGGGTGTGTGCTCAACTTGCCCCACTGTTGTGATTAGCAAGATGCTCCTCTTTGCCCAGAGTCCAGCTGAGGCAGGTCTGAGGAGAGGCATGAGGGGAAAGCCTGAATGCATGAGCATCATATGAGATATTTGACACTTGGCAGATCTGCACGTACACACAAGGGATCCTAGATAGCATTCAGCATGTCCCACATTGCTGAAAAGAGGAAGTATGATTGATATGTAGTAGACACACTTTATTCAACCCATTGAGTCTCATTCTGAGGATCCTGACCTACCCGGCTGAAGACATCATACACATGCCATATGTTAGTACAACTGATATAGAAATGATTTTTTGCTTTCCACGAGATTCCCTCAGAGAAGATATTGAGCAGTGCGGGGTTTGTGGCATTTCCCCATCATTCTTGGCTGGAGCCTGATGCACCAAGTCATTTTCTCAATGCAATCTCCTTTGATTGGATTTCCACGCTAATTATGTTTTCATTCTTCAGCTCCCTATATTTTTATTGGTACTTTTATTGCATGACAAACATATCTGCTCATGCTGTTTTAATTCTGTATTGTATCCACCGTCACAGAATTCAGATGATGGGTTTTGACTGTATGCTAGATTAAATTTTCACATTTGATTCTGTGTGTCATTGGGACCACACAAAATGCCAGCAAGATAAGAGGAAAAATTGAGCTGTTCCTTAAGGACAGACAGGATATTTTTCATTATCTGATAATGGTCCTTGTGCTAGCTTTCTCTTGAGCTAATGTAATCAGCTTAACCTATGGCATTCTAGTCAATATTTATGTTTAGGAAATTCGTGCAAAGAATTCAGGATAAGGAGGAATAGTTTGGGTCTATAGCTTTGCAAGGTTTGTGACAAACTAATGGAGAGTCTAAGGGAGCAAAAAACTAAGAATGATCTTTGGTAGTAATGTGGGAGTCTTTCACATATTTCCCCCCCAAAGATATTCTCTGTATTGCATTTTGGCCAAGCAAGGAAAGAACTATTACAATCATGCATATTGCAAATCCAGCAGTATTTCTGAGACCTGGTTCTCTATACATTATTTTAATCTGAAATGTTTTGGGAAGAATGTTAGCTTTATGTATGACTCCTTTAACCTTCTCAAGAGCACTCATTGATGGCATTAAATGTAAACAGTGTGAAAAGAATAATAGTACATAGGTGCTGTTTCCTTAAAGGACCAAAATGAGAAAGGATAGATTAGTATAAACTGTGTTCTATAATTATGGATTTAGACTGTCAGTTTTTGTGCAAGCTCCTTTATGAACTGTACTTATGGACCAGGTACAACTGCATTTCCCATGCTAGAGCTCCCCCATGTTTCTTGCAGAGCACAAATCACCCCAAAGGAAATGAGGTGGAGAGAAACAATGGGATCTATGACACTGTGCACTGGGAGGGTCAGTCTGAAACAGGCCTTGGTGGACAGTCACCAGCTGACCGAGCTAAGCTGCTTTAAACTCTGACAGAGCTGCAGCAAATGTGAAACTGACCAGAGAAATCAGGAAACTGAGATTAGCCCCTGATTGCTTTTGCCCCCCAACTTGATGCAGCAGAGAATCTAGGCTAGAAATTTTGTGAGATAATCATCATTGGAGAATGTCAGCGCAGCACAGCTTCTCCAGCATATCTTGGAAAAGGAATTATCTATAGCAGGGATGACAAGCTCATTCAGAGGAGAGGGCTGGATTCCATATTTAATTGTGGTTAGTGGGGCAGGATATAAATTCAGGACTTCATGCGCCCCTTGTCCAGAGCACCTATCCCTCTGATGTCAGGAGGAGTTTTGCAAATATACCAAGAGGAGAATTCTGACTTTATATAAAACTAAAGTTATTTATTCTGTATCTTGTTACATTCATGATCATGTACTTCCGCAGGCCACTACTACTTCTATCCTGTGTTTCCCTTCCTTTGTCTATTTCTCTCCCTCTTTTCATGTCTCTTATGTTCTTCCCTTTTCATTTCTTTCCCAATACCCACCACTTGAGAGTTTCACTTTCACCTTATTTTCTCTTCTGTGTGCTAAAATAATCAGCAGTGACATATCCAGTGGTGACACTGAAGGGGACAGGGGAATTCACCCTCTTGAATCATTTTTCCAGGCTACCTGCAGACTTAGGCAAACATTATGAGTGAAACCCTTGAAGACAACGGTAGTTTTGTATACTTTATAGTCATTTCTTCTCTGTGAGATTATCTTTGCTGCCTCAAGGGTTAAAAACATACTTCTTTAAAAATGAAAGTTTATGTTTTTCTCACTCTGATTATGTAATCCAGACAATATAGATATGGCACACAGGCCTGTTTCATCTGCTCAGATGGTTATTTAACAACAGTCTATTGTATTCAGTTTCCTAAGAGTTGCATTCACCAGTGTAAAGAGTTGTATATTCACTTTTTAGTGTTATAAAGAGTTATAGTATGCTTGCTTTTCTCTCCTCTTCCCACTGCTGTCCCATATCTCCACTGCTTTTTTAAAAAAAGTAATAGCGAGTGATTTATTAATTCCCCTAAAGTACAAGTATGGACAGAAAAGTGATATTGTGGGGTTTAAGTTCAGCTCTAGCACTTCTGTGAACATTCTTCTGAGATGAGACCTTATACTTGAAAGTGCTCATCCTCAGCCAATCAATCACTTATCTGGCACCACATGTCCATTTGTCCCGAATCCAGGATACTCCTGGAATCATACTCTGTGTGTTAGCTTCATCTTTCTCTAATCATGATGACATCTCACCCAGGGCATAAACTGCACAGATCCTATGCCCTTAGACAGTAAGGATAACTATTTAATATCACCTTTACACCTAAAAAAAATGAAACAAATACCAATCAAAACAGCAAAACTTAAAACTCAGTACGTGGAATTATGGGTAAACAAGATGGAAATGGAGCTGGCCAGACACAGCTTTTTCCCCTTCTCCCTAGTACAGAGAGCTCCATCCTTTTAGATCTTCTGGCCGTGACACTTGTACACAGTTTGAACACAACTCGGAGTCATAATTGGTTTACATAAAACAGTCATTGATCAATTCTGAATACCAAATGAGTATGTAATAATTGTCGTCTGTAAATGTTTAAGGAGAAATGTTGACCTGCTTGAAGTCAATAGGAGTTTTGCCATTGACTTCAATAAGGGCCAACATTTCACCACAAGTGAAAAAGAAAAATGTCTAAATTCACTAAATAAGTTGGATAATTCTGGAGTAGGTTTTAATTGCCAAATTTAATTGATTAAATTATAATTCTAATGTTTCAATGACTGATACATAAGAGAGCATTGTGGAATCTAATGAATAAATAGGAGGAAGAACAGGGAACAAAGGAAGGTAATTAGTCTTAGAAAAAAATAAAATAAAATAAAATTAAGAACACACCACAGTACAGATGAGCCATGTAAAGTCTGAGAGAGAGAGAGAGAGCTTTTTCAGGCAGCATCAGTTTTATGAACCAGTTATGAGTGTCTTCAGGCAACAAAACAAAGACATTAATATTAGCAGAGTAGTGTAGGAGTGTTTACACTTGTCCAAAAAGAATGCTGAGATTGCTTTCAGTCTCTGCCATACAATTGTCATTTGAAGGAACAAGAAAGGCTAGGCAACTGAGAACATCAGAGTTAAAATCCATTTTAAAAGAACATTATCTTCATTAAGATAAAAGATGAAAACAACACAAGCAAATTTTGCTTGGTCAGGAGGATACGTCTAACTGAAAAACAAAATCAGCTGAATCAAAATTAACAGCATCTGCTATGGGACACATTCTGCTGTGTTCTACCAGTCTCATTCAGAGCTCAGTCTTGCAAAATGCTGAGCACTGTGGCCCTGATCTAGCAAAGCATTTAATCACATGCTTAATTTTAAGCATGTGTGTAGTCAATAGGGCACTTCGGTGGGACTACTCATGCTTAAAGTTAAGCATATGTCTAAGTGTTTTTCTGGATCAGGGCCAGAGTGGCCAGCACCTTCCAGCATCAAGCCTTATTATCATTGGAGAGGCAGCATAGTCCAAATGAAAGGGTACTGGACTGTAATATAGGAGACCAGTAGTAATTCTATTCCTACCTGTACCAATGAACTGCTGTGTGAACTTCGGACCATCATTTCACTGCTCTGTGCCTCATTTTTTCTCCCACCCTCATCTATTTAGGCTGTAAACTCTTCAGATGGACCATTTCTTAATCTGGGTTTGCACAGCACCTAGCACAAGGGGATCTGAACTAAACTGGGGCCTTTATGTGCTACTGTAACACAAGTAAACAACACTTTCATTGATTGCACTTGAATTACTCCAGATTTACAGGTATGTAACATAGCATAATTCGACTCTCTGGGCTTGATTTTCATATGTTCTGAGCATCCACAACTTCACTGAAGCCAAAGGGAATTACAAGTGCTCAGCGCTTCTAAAAAGCAATCCCTTTTATGTCTCTATGACATTTTTTGGGGTGGGGGTGTTGTTTCCAAGGAGAGTAGTATTGCCTAGTGGCAATACTCCAGGCTATGTCACCCACTGGCGAAAGTCAGTGGTCACCTTGCCTAGCCGCTAGAGTCAGTGGCACTGCTGTTCAATAGTGAGAGGCTTTGGCTGCCTCGCCTAGCCATTAGAGCCAGTGCCAACTGTGACGGACAGCGAGAGTCAGTTACTAAGGGTAGAGGGAACCCAGGCCTACCCTGCTCCACCTGGTTCCAACCCTGGGCCATTCAAAATAATGGTCCAATTACATGGCCGAAGGGCAAGCACCTTTACACCTATTCCCTGGGTCACTTCCTACCTCTACTTCTGTTCCAACAGGTCACACTCCAGAGCGTCTTCCCCTATCAGTAGTGACTCATCATCCTGAGCCCCACGACTGAAGGGCTGGAAGTGGCTTGACTGTGAGGCCCAGTGACTTCTCTGCAGGACACTGCAGCACCCAATAGCTCTCCAGTTCAGTCTACCCAGACTGAGCTAAGTTGCTCCTTTTAGAACTCTCCCTCCCCGGGAGCATTCTCAGCAAGGGCGAGGGGGCATGGCTTCCTGTGTCCAGAGCAAATCCTTAACCCTCACCTCACCAGTGTGAGGTTGGTACACTCTGTCACCATCATCTAGGCTTCCTCCCCAGGCACCTAGTTTAAGTCAGTACTGACTTCATTTATTATGCTAAGTTATAAATAAAATATAAAATCCTTTCAAACTGATAACTGGGTAGCAGCAAAATATAATTTTTAACAGATCTATTTCTTAAAGAGGTATTAATTTCAGAGGTCCCCTGGGTTCTTATGAAATATATTTAAGTCTAATACATGGAGAATGTATTCATTATCAGATTGCCTTTCTGTTGCTTTCCCTCTTTTAGCCATGAGAGATTTATGCATTTAACAAGTCTATTTCTTTCCCAATTATTCATTTATGAATGCTTCAGTGTAGTCCGATATACTCTGGTTTCTTGCACAGAAAGTACATCTTTTTAAATAGTTCCTTTCTTTAAAATCAATTCATTTGGGTGGGTCCCACTCTGGCAGAGTATATTACTATTATTAGACTAATGACAATGCCATAGGCACAGCCTCCTGCTTCCACCCGCCATGCATAGCTATACCAGGAAAAATAAGCAAAGCACTTGAAGGCTTTCAGACGGCCCCATGATTCTTGTGAAGCCACAGAAGTGTGAAACAATACAGTGCATTGTTTATTCTCCAATCTGTACCTGCTGGTTTATTAACTGACCCTCCTGGAATGTAACTGAACAATGACATATGCAATATGTGGCCACTAGGACCATTCTGTCAAAGCTAAACAAAACACAACCCAACTGCAGCAGCTAAGCAACTTACATCATCATGCTGAGTTCCCTTTTATTTAGACCTGATGTATTATATCCATTGGGAATTCTTCAAAAGGCTGCCTATGTGTTAGCAAGAAGCCAGGAGACAAAGTGGATGTTCAATTTTCATCGTCCATCTGTTGTTTAAGATGGTTATTGAGGAAACAAATGTTCTACAATTTTAAGTCAAGTAAAGCTACTGCCTCTCTGGTACAGGATTTACATCTCTTTACATAAAAAAATGCAATGCACATTTAAAAGGATACGACATGCGATTGCAGGACCCAGAAGAAAAGGCCAAGCTCTTTAAACACATACAGATTCAGAATGAGTAAACATTTGGCAGAGATGAATATGGGTTGGCAGCATAATTTGAGCCATATTTCAAGGACTAAATTGGAACCTTATTTCTGCAGGGAAAATGCAATGATTACAGTAAAGATCCTGAAAATCAGTTACAAAATGGGGGGGGGGGGATTACAGTGTACTACATATATTGAAAACATATTAAGGTTTTCTAAAGCCTCCTTTGTCTTCCTACCACAGCTCTTCTTCCCACATAGCCTCTCACAGAAGGAAGGAGGATGAGGGTATTTCAATGAAGAATACAAACAAAAGGAACCCAAGTTATCCTCTTGTGTCTGACCAAACAGAGTAAAGCACCTGGTTTATGTGTGTGGGAGGCACTATTTCTGTGATACTGCTGAGACCAGGATGTTCTCAAACGTTCTATTTTGCATAATTCTCTGGGAAGCTTATTTTCACATTATATACTATAAAAGTAAAATACCGTAGATTCTTTTCTTCAATATGTCATACTTCTTTCTCCATATAATTAAAGTGGGTGTGTAATTAAGTACTACCTATTGCTCATCTGTATCCATGTTCTGTTTTTTTTTTCCTTTTAAGTACTTACCTTTAATGAGTAATCTAACCCATTAATTTGAATTGAGCAGTTTATTTTCATTTTAATGTATGTTGTAATTCAATTTTACTGATAACTACTTGTTGCGCTCTTTCAACTATATGGATCAAAAATTGCTTTGCAAAAGCCAGTTGTCATTGGTACTAATGTGCATATCTCTTGATTAGACTAATCAGTGAGCTTTCAGTTGTAAGGATCACATCAGGAACGACTGCTTTCATTTTTCAAAGGAAGAAAGAATTCCATGCCTGACGGAGAATATCTTATTGCCCTTATATAAATCCATGGTATGCCCACAACTTGAATACTGCGTACAGATGTGGTCCCTTCATCTCAAAAAAGATATACTGGCATTAGAAAAGGTTCAGAAAAGGGCAACTAAAATGATTAGCGATTTTAGAATGGGTCCCATATGAGAAGAGATTAAAAAGGCTAGGACTTTTCAGCTTGGAAAAGAGGAGACTAAGAGGGGATATGATAGAGGTATATAAAATCATGAGTGGTGTGGAGAAAGTGAATAAGGAAAAGTTATTTACTTGTTCCCATAATATAAGAACTAGGGGCTACCAAATGAAATTAATGGGCAGCAGGTTTAAACAAATAAAAGGAAGTTCTTCTTCACTCAGCGCACAGTCAACCTGTGGAACTCCTTGCCTGAGGAGGTTGTGAAGGCTAGGACTGTAACAGGTTTAAAAAAGAACTGGATGAATTCTTGGAGGTTAAGTCAATTAATGGCTATTAGCCAGAATGGGTAAGGAATGGTGTCCCTAGCCTCTGTCAGAGGGTGGAGCTGGATGGCAGTAGAGAGATCACTTGATCATTACCTGTTAGGTTCACTCCCTCTGGGGCACCTGGCATTCAGTAGACAGAATACTGGGCTGGATGGACCTTTGGTCTGACTTAGTATGGCCATTCTTATGTTCTTATGAGTGTAGTTCAACTGAAAGTAAAGTTTGTTACAACATGTGGGGGTGCTATTTAGTGCCAATTATATCTTAATTGACCTATCTGCACATTGAAATGCCTAGTAGATGGAGATTTTCTCTTTTATGCTCACACCTGATTTGGGAACCACACTTTTATCTTATTTAAAATGGACCTGTTTGTTTAGGCATAATGATTAAATAGGGCTATACATATGGATTCTTATACCAGAATTTCACCATACTACATTTTTATAGTTGCATGTTCGTAAATATTACTTACAATAGGATCATTTTACTTCAAGAACATCTGTAGCTTTTTAATTATATGCATGACATAACAGAACTGGGAGGCTAGACTGATTAATAACAAAGATTATCAGGGTATAGTTGGCAATTAAAAATGAATCAGGCTTGAAAATGAATTCAGCCAAGGATTCTGCAATGTATGTGAATATTATTTTCAAAACTTTTTTTTTAATCACAAACATTTAGGAAACCCACAACTTTTGAGCCTTGTGGCTTATATTGTCTGATTAGATGATATACAGACATATTCTATGGTGGCTTGCCGCCCATGCAACCTCACTGATATCAACAAATTTTGCATGGGGTTTCAGTCGGTATAGAATTTGGCGTTTAGCTATTAAAATAACCAATATACCAAACCTGCTGCCCCAAATTACGAAAGTGATTGGTAATTTATCGGTTCAAAAAGTCCTCAAAACTGATGGCTTTAAAACAAACATCTGTAATACTCTCAAAATTAGCTCAGTCTGTTCCTGAGGTGCATACTAAATACCCTTATGGATCATGCAGGAGGCCACTTGAGAGTTAAGTACACTTCAGATATGTTTTTCATACTTTCCACCCACAGAGTAAATTTCTTCTTAAGCTGAAGCAACTTCATTGCAACCTTTGTAAGTTTGAACCCATACAATATTCCAAGTATTGCGATTTTCTCTTTATTTTATATAATTTATTAGGGGTGAGAAAATCTGAATATTATTTACATTGCAGTGGATATAAATACAGGTGCTCCAGAGCAAAGACTGAGCGTGGAAGTTTGAGGATTCATAATACTTTTTGCCTTGAGAATCGAGCTCTGCATCACATGAATGATACATGAGAAGGAATATTGTAATGTAGTTCTGAAAGGTACTGCACTATGTCCATATTCTGTTTAATTAGTGTAGATTAGGGTCTTCCAATTTATTTCTTTATATAATTATTCTCTTTTTTCACATGATTATATTTAAAAGGACTATAACTAGGAATAATGGCATGACATTAAGAAAGGGGAAATTTAGGATGACTGTCAGGAAAACCTTCCTGACATAGAATCTATTAAATTTTGGAAGTCTCTCTCTTGGGAAATGGCAGAAACTCTTTATCTTGTGACATTCAAAACTTGAAACTTGACAAAGCACTATAAAACTCACCAGTACTGTGAGGAACAGACTTGCATTGGCAAAGAGATGGAATGGATCCTTCAAATGGGTTATCCCATCTCTATCTTCCATGCTTCTATAAAGAAAAAAAACAAAACGTTATCCCTGTGAAAAACAGTCACAATTTTCCATTTTGGTGAATGAACAGCCTAGTTTTTAGTCCAACTAATAAAAGGCTTACTGATTTTCAGATTTAGTCATTCACCAAGCAGCATTATGCATGCTTTGCTGCAACATTTCTATCTCTACCATTCTATGGGGAAAAATTTTGAGATCCCCAATAATATATTGTTTACATAGAAACATAGTATTTGCCATTGGAAAAAAACATTGGTCCACTGAGTTCAATATCTTGCCTCTGGCCATATTCAATAACATCATGCTTCAAAGGAAGGGGTGGTGGTGTCAATGAACGCAGCCAATGTTTAGTCCAATACACCGTAGAAAAGATTCCAACCTAACAGCTGAGATGATCTGCTTATATTTTTAACCATGAAACTTAATTACCCTTCTCTTAACATGCACAAGTATCAGTGATAAAACAAATCATAGAAATATCCTGCTCTTTTGTAAATCCAAATACACATATGCATTTGACTTTATAATCTTCTCTGACAGTAAATTCCATAGTCTGTGTACACACTATGTGGAAAAATATATATTTTTTTTTATTTGATCTAAATGTATCTTCCATTAACAGTAAGGACAGAGAAATAACACAATGGAATTTCGAGAGATTAGAAACATGGGCAGAAAAATAAAGTGATATATTTGACTTGATAAAGAAGCAACTAAATACATCTCCAAAAATATAATCCAACACATAGATATTTAGTTGGAAGCAAATCTTGGAAAGAAGTGAGCTGAGGTTGATAGTGGACAGCAAACAGACATGATTTCACAATGTGTTATGGTCCTAAAATAGTCCAGTGCAATTTTAGACTGCAAATACAAAGACAGCATATCATACATTAGAGAAGTAACAGTCCCTGTATGATTCTAATGTCTCTAATGGATATTTTATCAATGATTAGGGGGCTGGAAGGACTGACTTAGGAGGAAAGAATGAAAGCTAAAGACAATGGGTCAAATCTTCAGCTGCTGTACCTGAGCATAGTGCCAATGATTTCAATGATGCTGTGCCCATTTATGCCAGTTGTTGATTTAGACAGTATGCATTTCTTGGCTAATGGAGGGATGTGAAAACAGTCAACAAATTACTGAACATTATAAATGCTAGGAGAGATGGGGAAATGGCCATGTGGTTAAGATCATTGCATGGGACTTAAGAGAATTTGGTTCAATTTCCAGCTCTATCACAGACTGCCTGTGAGGCTTTAGACAAGTCATGTAATTCCTCTGTGACTCAGTTTCCTATCTGTAAAATAGGCACAGTTATACTTCTCTCTTGTCTATTTAGACTGTAAATTCTTTGCAGCAGGAAATCTGTCTTACTATCTATGTGTAAAATGGGGCCTTCATCTCAGCATGACTACCATGAAAGTAATAATCAGAGAGAGAAGAATTTTTTAGGGATCTCCAACAAATTTAATTAGGAGGAAATGTGCTAAATTAAGAATGGGGAAAGGCAGAGGCTAAATATCAGAAATGATTCCCAAAGAATGAAGTGTGTTATAGGTGTGGGAAATGTACCTAGCCGCATTGCACATTTAAAACTAAATTGTAGAGTGCACCAGGAAATGTGCTATAGAGAATAACCTTGCATTGTTGGGAATGGACTAGATGACCCAAGAGGTCTTTTCTATCTCTCTGTTAAATGCTAAACCAGTAAGCTACTTATATCCCATTCCCTGAAGAGTATGGCCTCCTATATTATCCATTTAGAAAAATTATTACAGTCTTTAAAGCAAATTTATTTCCACACGTCTTTAAAAACCACAAACAAACATTTTACAAATACTGGAAGGCAAAGTTGTAATTTCAGTTTTGATAAGCCTCTGAATTTCTCCAGGCTTAGTTGGAAACTATACAAATTTATTTGAACTTTGCTCTCTTAGGGCCTTCTTGTTTTCTTACAGCCTTTCCCCAGCCTCTCCACCCAAACAAATCATCCTTTTTTGTCCTATTCCTTTCTTTGGTTGTTCCTCAAGTCCTTTTCTGTGATCCTCTTTATGGGTTTACAGAATAAACAGCTTAAGATGGTTCTCACATCAGGCTCTTATTTTGTTGAGCTGTGGCCAAGCTACTCTATTCAAAGCTAGTATATTTTGGAGCTTCCACAAATCAGAACAACCCCTTATGTATCATTCCCATCCTAGGGAGGGTTTAGAATTCATAGGATTAGAAAACAGCATATAATGCAACCTAGCATCCACTGACAAACCAGCTTAGACCCAGCAAAGGTAGAAGGTGTGGGAGGTTGCAGAGAAGAAAAAATAGCAGCCCTCTTATTTTAAACCCATTCCCACCTCCTCCAGGACAACTTTACTAATGTCCCAGATGTTCACCACAAGTGGAATTTGCAAAGTGAAATGCATCCAATTTGTAAATCCAGAGTAGATTTTTTTCCCCCTAAGACTCATACTCTAGTTCAAACAGCAATTAATTCAGGGAAGTCCTATGGCCTCTGTTATACGGGAGGCCAGACTAGGTGATCAGAATGTTCCTTCTGGCCTTACAATCTGTGAATGCACTGAATTGATCTGGGGCAATCATTCTCCTCTATAGATGGAGCTTCAGAGTTTCATGGAAAGTTCGTCCCAGAGCTTTTTCCCTCCAACATTCCTAATCTTTAAAATCAATGCAAGTGAAGTTTGGACAGCCTCTTATTTTTTCTTAACCATCTCACTGACTCCTAAATGTGAAAAAAAATGACAGAACAAAATTAGAAGTCTTAAAAAGGAAATGATTATTCTCTTTTCCATCAGCTGTCAGCAGTTAATTTTTATATCTTGCTTCATCTGATCAGTCTGTTGCACCACACAAGTGACAACTGCAAGACAACACAGTGACCTTCTCACTTAGTGACAACACCTGCCTCCTGCTTGCCTTATGTCAGTAGTCCCTTTCAAAGTCAAAGGGGCTTCTCTCACATGGGCAAGGTGAACAGCATTTGACCTCTATCTATGTTGAGATATCCAGCCAACAAACACAAGTTTTACTTCAATGAGATTTTTCAAAGCCACCTGAGGGATTTGGATGCCCAGTTCCCATTAAAATTAAATCCACCAGGCAGCTTTGAAACTCTCAGCCTACAGGCATAAAAAAAGAAGTGGATGGTGCACCCAGGGAGTATCAAGAATAAGCCATATGCCACCTCTGTAGGAGCTCCTGAAGTTCAGCAGGCTCACAGCTTTCCATTGACATATATTTCAAGGGAAGTCTAAATCTTTTTATGATTCTGAAAATTGAGCTTTAATGTTAAGCTTCATTGAATACAAATTAGCTCTGCTTACTGACCATTACAAGTATGTTATTTATTCCAGCTGCAGTCATTTTCTTCAGAAGCACATTTTCATTGGCGCTAAAGCACCCTCTCTTGAGGTGATCAAGTAGAGCAGATTAAAATTAGACAGGTGAAATTCATCCTTGTGCAGAGGGAGAGTACAAGGCATGTGCACCATTTAAGTCTCAGTTGAGAGCATGGGCTTTTACCCACAGTGAATTGCAATTTTTTTGTTTTTTTTTTTCTTGAATATAAATGAAGTGAGGAAATGGCCTCTCCAAATCCCAGTCCCAAGATTCAGTGTGCAATTATCTCCATCATTCAGAAACAAAAGATACAGGAGGTAGTGCCAGGCATTAGGTTTTGCGGTACCAGTGATTTTGTGGGGAAGCTGATGGTGGCTGGTTCTCTTTTCCCATGTAAAGATCAAAGAATTTTGGTCCTAAGCATTAATTCTTCACTTAATAACACAAATAAACAAAAAAAACATTGAACCAAAACAATAGAAATCAGCATGAGAATTTTTGCAACCTGCATTGCAATACTAATGACTTTTCATCAGTCTCAGTCAGATATTATGAAGCATGCTTCCAGAATTCATTTTGGCTACATTTGGTAACACATAAAAATTAACAAAAAAATAACTGATTATTTAAGAGTCAGATTTTAAAATTAACCCACCCTCCTCCAAGATCCCCCATTCCACAAACAATTCCTTCCCAAGCCCCCTTTCTCTCCCCAAGATTTTATCTCTTAACTCAAATTTCAAAATTAGGGTTAAACCGAAAAAAAAGAGAAAGCCACACACTAATTGACAAGAATAAGAAAGAAATGTGGTCAATGACTTTGCCTAATCATCACCTGGCAAGTTATTCCATAATCGTCCATTATGAAATAACTGGTGTTGACAGAAATAGTACGGCTGGTGCTGACAGTAATAAGATACTGGACTAGATGGACCACTAGCCTGATCTATTATGGCAATTTCTGTAGTCCTTTGTTCCCATGAATGGGGATGTTACTACCAACATGAAAGTTAATTAGGATATAACTATATGGCAATTTAGTGCATGGAAAGCCAGGTGTAAATCTACAGTTCTCTACCACCATGAGCACTAAATGGCTGTGGGGACCCTACTGCTATGCACTATAAGCAGTAGATCAAAGTGCACTATGGAACTTTTAGGACATGGTAGCATGGTCTACACTCAAGCTGTTTGAAAATTAACACACCATTATAAAATTCTTCGCAGTTAGAAAATTCTCAAAACACAGTTCTGCCAGATGTTAGATCAACAGTGTGTAGAAGACATTTTAAAACTGGACGAGGTGGGGGAAGCGTCCTGTTTTGCTATCCACTCTACCCCTCCCTACACAAATCCTCTGCTTAACCCAAGGCACCCCTAGGGGGCCGCTAAGATGTTCACTTCTTGTGGACCTTGGGAAGTCTGCAGGAACTGGGTCTTTCTGGGGCCCAGTCCTATTTAAAATTTTGAGATACTTCTCAAGGATTCTGGAAACCTTAATAAAAACTTAGTGGGATCCTTCATGACCACTGAGAACATTAAGCTCAGTAGACCCCAAGGAGTGTATTTGGGTTTGTCTAAATATTTCAAAACATCAATTTTGCTTCACAAATACATGACTAAGTCACACAAGATACAGATGCCTTATGGTGCCCGAGGTTCACACTTGTAGGATGGTAGGATATAGGTTTTGCAACGCTTATATTGACCAAGAGAAAATAATTTCAAATAACCATATAGGCCAGATGTTCATAAAAGAGCTTGGCACAGTTAGTCTCTAAATGAAGTCAACAATTTCACCATTGTTCTCTTAATGGAATTCACTTACCTAAAGATAACTAAACTGAATACCCAGACTCCCTTAAGGTGAATTGAAAAATAAAATAAAACAAAATAAGGCAATGTTTTCTAAATCAATCTACATTGACGTCTACGTTGTAGCAACTGTATCTGGGCACAGTTAAGGTTGCGGCTATTGGACTGTAAATCCATGGCTTGCTGTGGAAATACAATCTTAACTTCAGAATTTTCTGGATTCCTATTTTTAGCCAACTTTCCTGAAAGGTAAGATGTACTCAAAACATCAGTATGTGACTCCTGTCCCTCAGCTTTATCCTAGCCAATAAATAAATAAATAAATAAATGGGGGGGAAAGGGGAAAATTGTATCCATGTTGCTCCCACGGGTAATCCACAAACAGCTGATTCTTGTACCGATATTGTATTTTATCTTTATAATATTTTAGCATGAATAAACAATAATAGGAGAAACAGAGCTGTTGTATTTGCTAGGTCCTTTGTGTCTCATTAGGCAGAATAATGCATTTCATGCTGTTGACCTTATGACTTAAATCATGTTTTCATTATTTTCAAGCAGCTTGTTTCTGTTATGTGCTTGGGGTGAAGAAATAGGGTTTGTGTGTTAATCACTGCTTTCTTCTCGTCAATGTTATTTTTCCCCTCCAGCCCATTAAAATATAACAGTTATGTACTTTACACAACAAAAACCGTTATTTCTTCTTATTGATTTTTTTTTTAATTTAGACTTGCAAGCTAAGCATTTGAATCTTGCTGAAGTTTAAATAAATGATGACCGATGTCCACTTTGATTTTGTCTTGAATAGGTAAACAAATATCCAGAGGACACTACTAACAGTTCACAAACAATATTGTAATATATAGAGCTGAGTAGGAAGGGTTTTCCCATCCCTGAAAATGTTTAAGATAAAAAAAAATCCATCCCAGATCAGGACAAAAAGTTTAAATCTTGAAAATTTTCATCAACAGGAAAAAAATGGATTGGGTCAACTGAAACACTTTGAAATGTTTTGTTCAATTTTGACCTTAAAATAGGATTTTTACTATAAATTAACTTGAATTTTGAAATTAAAAGTAATTCTTTTTAAAAAAAACACACTAATAGAACTTTTTATTGAGGAAATTTCAAAACAGACCATTTTGACTGTTTCAAACTTTTTTTCCCTCAAAAAAATTCAAAAATTGGAAATTTGATAAAATCAACTGGTTATATTTCTGGATCCAGCAGAGAAGGAGACAGATATGGAGGGAACTGACAAACACAGCTGTCTGCTGTGCTTGCTTTATAATTATAGCAGCAAAACTGAAACTAACAAAATTTAGGCTTTGCACTGAGGAGGGAGGAGTGCTCAAACACTTGAAGGAACAGACATCACACATCCTTGTACACAAACCGTTTTGATTTTGACAAATGAGTATTTCCTAGTGGAAAAAACATTTTGTCAAAAAATTCCCAGCCAGATCTAGTAATATACAGAAAGTAACAAAAAAAGATGAAATGTCAATTGTAAAATATATTTGTACCAAATTCTTAAAATGCCAGTTTCATGAGAGGAATTCTGTGTAAAACAATAACTTTTAACTAGTAGTTAAGATAGCCCCTGATTCCACAAATATTTTCACACTTTAGTAACTTTACAGTAACTGCAGAGGATGTAAGGAGATTTCCATACCTAACCCATTCTTTTTAGATGACAAATCTGAGGAATTGTCCCAGACTGAGGTGTAGATAGAGAAGGTTTTGGAACAAATTGATAAATTAAACTGTAATAAGTTTCCAGGATCAGATCATATTCACCCAAGAGTTCTGAAGGAACTCAAATATGAAATTGCAGAACTACTAACTGTGGTATGTAACCAATTACTTAAATCAGCCTCTGTGCCAGATGACAGGCAACTAGCTGATTTGATGCTGATTTTTAAGAAAGACTCCAGAGGCGATCCTGGCAATTACAGGCCAGTAAGCCTAACTTCAGTGCCAGGCAAACTGGCTGAAACTATAGTTTAGAACAGAATTATCAAACACATAGATGAACACGGTATGTTGGGAAGAGTCAACATAGCTTTTGTAAAGATAAATCATACCTCACCAATCTATTAGAATTCTTTGAGTGTGTCAACAAACATGTGGACCAAGGTGATCCAGTCAATGCACTATACAAGGACTTTCAGAAAGCCTTTGACAAGGTCCCTCATCAAAGGCTCTTAAGTAAAGTAAGCTTGGGAGAAAAGAAGGAAGGTCCTCTCATGGATCAGTAACTGGTTAAAAGGTAGGAAACAATGGGTAGAATAAATGGTAAGTTTTCATAATGGAACAAGATAAACAGAAGGGTCCTCCAAGGATCTGTACTCGGACCAGCACTTTTCAACATATTCATAAATTATTTTGGAAAAGGGGGTAAACAGTGAGGTGTCAAAGTTTGCAGATGAGTCAAAATCACTCAAGACAGTTAAGTCCAAAGCTGACTGCAAAGGAATCTCACAAAACTGGGTGACTGGGCAAGAAAATGGCAGATGAAATTGAATGGTGATAAATACAAAGTAATGCATTTTGTAAAACATAGTCCCAGCTATACATTAAACATGATGGGGTCTAATTTAGCTGTTACAACTCAAGAAGATCTTGGAGTTATCAAGAAAATTCTCTGAAGAAGTCTGCTCAATGTGCAGCAGCAGTCAAAACAAGTTAACAAAGTTAGGAACCATTAGGGAAGGGATAGATAATAAGAAAGAAAATATCCTAATGTCATTTATAAATCCATGGTACACCCACATCTTGAATTCTGTGTGCAGTTCTGGTCATCCCATTTCAAAATAGCTATATTAGAATTGGGAAAAATATAGCGAAGGGCAGCAAATGTGATTGGGGTAAGGAACAGCTCCATATGAGGACAGATTTTAAAAATCTGGGACTGTTTCCTTGGAAAAGAGATGACTGAGATGGGATATGATAAAGGTCTATAAAAACCTGCATGGTGTTTAGAAAGTGAATAAGGAAGTGTCATTTATCCCTTCAGATATAACAGAAACCCAGGGTCACCCAATGAAATTAATAGGCAACATATTTAAAACAAGCAAAAATAAATACTTCTTCACACAACTCATAGTCAACCTGTGCAACTTTTTTTGTCATGGGATGTTATGAACAACAAAAATATGGGTGGGTTAAAAAAAAGAATCAAACATTTTCATGGAGAATAGCTCCATCAATGATTATTAGCCAAGACAGTCAAGAAAAGAACCCCATGCTTGGGGTGTCCATAAACCTTTGACTGCTCGAAGCTGGGGCTGGATGACAAGGAATGAATCACTTGATCAGTTGCCATGTTCTGCTCACCTCTGAAGCATCTGGCATTGGCCATGACCGGAGAGAGGACGTTGGGCTAGATGGACTGGTCTTACCAGTATGTCCAATCTTATGTTCTTACACAGATGGGAAATCCCACTGAACTCCCTTCACATGAATAAAATTAAAAGGGTGCATATTTGCATTCTTCCTTTATAATGGGGGATGCTGTTAGCAGTGCCAATTCAGAAAAGCATTAAATATGTGCTTAAGTCCATCCTTATTCAGCAAAACAGCTAGGCACATTTTTCAGTCCCATTGAAGTCAATGGGACATAAGCACATGGATAAGTGTTTTGCTTAATAGGGCCAGATTGCTGAATCAGGTGTGGAACTAGACATTTTACCATCATTTAAAAAAAGGGAAACAAAAATTTTAAACTGCATTACTGTGTATTAAATTATAAACAAACTACCAAACCATTTAACTCTTCTGGATTTTAAAACTAACGGGATACAGTAGCATTGAACAAAAATACTGAATTATGAATACAACAGTGACACTTTTATTTTTGGAAGAGGAGAATATTTTATTAATAGTTTGTCATTCCTCAGCTGCAGTGAAGCAGTGTAGGTCCATTGAATTTAGTTTTGCTCCATCTTGAAAAAAATAATGGAAATAGGCTGATTCACTCTTGTGGAGGATGTGACCCATCATTATACATTTTATATCCCATGAGATTATGTAATAAAAAAAACCTTCTTACTGATCTAGGGGTGAGTGTGGGGGGGAGATGTGTTTGAATTTTTCAAAAAATAAAATGTATTTTGTCATTTCCTCAACATTCTCTACAAAAACTGAAAATTCAGAAAATTGGAAACATCATTATGCTATCAAAGATTTTTGTGGTTTTGTTTTTGTCTGTCATTTCCATAGTCATGCTTCTTGTTTTACCTCAAACAAGGAAGTTCAGGGGCAAAAAATTAGGGAGAAAATATTTCAGACATATACACACAAGGAGCTAGATTCACAAAAAGATTTTGGCACCTACTTGCCACTTTAGGTACCTAAATCTCAGGAGCAGGCCCCATTGGGAATCACAAAATCTTCCCACTCAGCTTTCCCCAGACCTGTTTGCACCTAAACTCACTTGGCACCTAATTTTTTTTCAGTAAAACTTCCCTAGGTGCCTATGTTTCCACCTCAGTCCAAATGAACTGCAGGGCTCACTCCCATAACCATGCTCAGATGTCACCTCCCAGATTCGGCCACTATAGATTAGTGTACACAAAACAACCTGAGGGAATGAAGGCAGACATCCTCCCTTATAAATTTTAGCCCACTGGTTAGGAAACTGACCTGGGATGTAGGTGGTCCCAGGTTCAAGTCCCCCCCTCTACCTGAGGAGGCAGAAGTATTGGAACTGGTATCTGCCATCTGAGGTGAGGGTCCTAAACACTGGTCTAGCAGATATTATGATAGAGAGTTCTCTCAGTCTCTCCTCTTGAAACTGTTCCACTACAAATAGTAAGTCATTAGAGTAGGTGGACTGGATCCTGGGTCTCTACCTACCCAGGGAGTGCTCTAACCACCAGACAACACAGTCACTCTCTCTTCCACTTGAATACCAGACCAATAAATCTTTTGTTATTTATCCACAGTTGAACACCTCCCTCCCCACCCCTGCAAAACACAGCATAGTCACCTAACACCAATAAAGGGTTTGCAGCTGAGAATCCCAAGTAGAGGGAGATGCCCATCTGTCATAACCATACAGCTAAGGGTAGTCTAGAATTCCTCCTTACCTATAAGGGGTTAAGGAGCTCAAATAACCTGGTTGGCACCTGACCAGAAGGACCAATGAGGAAAGAAGATACTTTTAAATCTTGGGGGGGGGGGCGGCTTGTGTGTTCTCTTGGGAAGCAGAGAAGCATCACGCCAGAAAACTCTTTCTCCTATAAACCATCCTAAAAGTCTCTCATATTACAAAAATTCTAAGTAAAAGCCAGTCAAGGCATGTTAGATTATCTTTTGTTCTGCTTGTGAATTTTTCCTTTGCTGGAGGGAGGTTTATTCCTGTTTTTTGTAACTTTGAAACTAACCCTAGAGGAAGTTCTGATGTGTTTTTGAATCTTTTGTTACCCTGTAAAGTTATTTTCCATCCTGATTTTACAGAGGTGATTTTTACCTTTTTTTTTTTTTAAATAAAATCCTTCTTTTAAGAACCTGACTGATTTCTCTATTGTCCTAAGACCCAGAGGTTTGGGTCTGTGATCCCTTTTTAACTAATTGGTTAGGATGTTATTCTCAAGCCTCCCCAGGAAAGGGGGTGTAAGGGCTTGGGGGGAGGATATTTTGGGGGAATAGGAACTCCAAGTGGTCCTTTCCCTGATTCTTTGTTAAATCACTTGGTGGTGGCAGCATACCCTCCAAGGGCAAAGAATTTGTGCTTTGGGGAAGTTTTAACCTAAGATGGTAGAAATAAGCTTAGGGGGTCTTTCACATCTGTACCCTAGAGTTCAGAGTGGGGAGGGAACCCTGACACCATCTTTGAGAGAGGAGGCAGAGTGGGACTTAGCACCTCTGTCCCCCACCCCCCCACTAGCTTTGGACCTCCCCTGGCTAGCTTAGACAAGAAGCCTCCTATTGTACTGACTTTTGTGAATCTCATTCATTGACACCTATTTATCTCCCTTCACTGCATAGAGATCCGAGGCCAGTGGTGGGCAACCTGTGGCCAGTTAAGGTAATCTACTGGCGGGCCGCGAGACAGTGTTTACATTGACCATCCATAGGCATGGCTGCCTGCAGGTCCCAGTGGCCACAGTTTGCCGTTCCTGGCCAATGGGAGCTGCGGAAAGTGGCACGGGCTGCAAGGATGTGCTGGCCACCACCTCCCACAGCTCCCATTGGCCGGGAACAGTGAACTGTGGACACTGGGAGCAGCAGGCGGCGATGACTTTGGTCAATCAATGTAAATACTGTCTCGCGGTCCACCAGCGGATTGCCCGCTGGCCACAGGTTGTCCACCACTGTCCTAGGCACTGAAATCAAGTTGTGTGAATCCCAGTGATTTTTCTAGGTACCTAAAATGTTTCTTTGTGAATCTAACCTAAGCTGAAGTTTTTCTATATTTTATCTATTTCACCAGAACTGGTTCAGCCAGACCTAATTTCTATCTTCTACTGTTTAATATTCAAGACCTAGAACTAGAAAGGGGCTATTCTAATATAACTGATGTGTATTTAAGCAATGGTTCAATCATAGCATTTTTTTAAAAAAATGTAAAAATGACAGAACTCTTCTCCATTGAAAAAAAATCAGTTTAATCAAAATAAACATTTTACAGGAATGTGTTGATTTCAACAAATATTTTGAGAGAAAAAATTCAACAGGTTTTGTTTCTATAGTGTAAAATCATTGAGTTTTAATAGGGTAATTCTGATTCATTGTGTTTCAACTTTTATATTACATTCATATTAAATTTTATTGTAGTATATATTATGTATTAGTAATATATATTATTTAATAGACTATAAAAAAGTTAAAACAAAATGTATTTAAACAATGCTATAAAAACTAAAGTTTTTGTCACAATCAAAACCAGAATGTTTCAATGGTCCTGAATTTTTTTTTCTTTTTAGTTTCCATTTTGTGGGAAATTTCAGAAATTCAGCTTTTTGTTTGGAATTGAAACAAATGAATGTTTGGAATTTCCCATGGAATGGAAATTCTGGCTCCTAATCAGCTCGAGGTTCAATCCAAACTAGGGAAAAAACTAGCTTGAGGATCTCACAGGAATATACTTGTATTTACACTTGTATGAACAGTGTGGAATTGTATTTATTCGATATTCTTTTAATTTAAGCAAAAATGAATTTTAAGCAAAAAAAAAGAAATTCTCTTATTTACACTACAATCTTCCCATATAAAAATGTATGGCATCCTTTGGAGTCCTATAGCTGTCATATGTGAAGGGAGAGGTGCTTATGTTAAAGAACTGGGGAGGGAAGAAAATTGAATGTAACTGTCTCCACTGAGCCAGTAACTCTTTCAACCTCTCTCTAGAGGAAATTTAGCCTGGAGCAGTGAGTCAATATAACCACCTAAGTATAAACTCTTGACAGCTTATGTTGGAGATAAGTGGATCACAGGCCTCGTACTGGACTTTCACAGGGCTGAATGTCACCCAGTAGCCATACTAAGTGTTTTGAGAGACAGACCCTAAAAGGAGAACTCCAAACTCCATCTTGGTTGTGACCAAGGAAGGAGTTACACCATAATATGTGCTCACGTGTACAATAAGTCAACTTGAAAGAAAGTAAAATACATTGGAGATAACTCAGGCACCCCTGTTTTAAAGTATGCAACACTACTATCCAGGGTATGAAAACACCCCTTGGGAGCAATTACTCCTGTGATCACAAGCACAGAGAATTTCTGTAGAAGGCCTTGCTAAAAGGACAGGATGAATGCTAGTGTTAACTAAAACTTTGTGACAGACAAAGAAGACTGAGACACATGCCTGCTTTGAATTAAAATAATCACCAGCAACACACAAAGAATATAGCAATGCATACAAAATGCAAAGTAGATTATTGCTCAATCTGTGGTCTTTATTGGATTTTAAAAAAACCCACTGAAATGAGAATATATCAAACATTTACAAATGATGGAAATGTCCCACGGAACACACTGATTTAATATACTATGGATTTATGTCAGATTACAAGATTACTGGTAAAATGTGTGATCATAGTTAACAAGTTGTTGAAAAATGTACAAGTTCTTCACTGAATCCAAGGATGGTCCTCTTGGGTATCCCTCCCATTTGTGAGAAGAAGAGTCTGCCTCTTCTCACAAACAGAATTTGCTGCAAATCTTTTTTTTTTTCCCATGTGGAATATTATCTACAGTATTACACAGCAATAGAAATCAAGAAAGGTCCCAGTGATACATAAATGGATTTAGAAGTTGCACAGCATGCCACCTATGGAGACTAGCGTGTAGACTGCAAAATTGTAATAAGATTTCTTTTAAAAATACTCAAATCTTTGGCTAGATAATATAGTATAAAATGTACTCTTCCTTCCACTTTCTTCTCTGGGAAAAAAAATACCCCTTTTACATAAAGCACATAAAAGTCCTAGTAATCATTGTATATAACTCATTTAAGCCCTCAGACTGAGGCTTGGGTGTGCATGGTTCCTTGTGTAAGTCATCTACAGAAGGGTAAATTTCACCCTTGGGCCACAGTCCTTCATTGGATAGCATGGCCAACAGAGAGTACCCTGAAGTCAGTGGGGCTCCATGTGAGCATAAGTATCTGCCCATGTCACAAATCTGGTTGAGCTCCATCTATTGGCCACTTACTAGACTGCTGTTAGGGGATCCAAATACTGGCTCCCCTGAGTTGCTTGTTGGGACTGAGCAGAGTCTAGGCTCTGTTCTTGGCTTGGTCCTCTACGCATGCACTTCAGGTGAAGAACTAGTATCTTACACCTGGGCAATGGGGCTCTCCCAGGTCAAAGGGCTAGACTCAGAAACTAGAACTGTTTTGCCAAGCCTCCCTAGCAGATTTTGCAAAATTCCCAGAATCCATTTCAAGGTTTGAGTCTTCTGGTTTACAGTTTAATTCTTCATAGCACGTGATAGTGAAAGCCAACAACCACAGACAGATTCTAAAACACCATTGCTCTTTACTTAACAGCTCAAAGAAATACACAGATCTAGACAAAATAATAAACACATCTGTATGTATTCTGATGCCTTGTGTTTCTTGCCACTCTGGAGGGGGCTTGAGCACAGCCCTCTCGGGTGTGCAGAATCCTTCCTTGGAAGCTCATGGCTTCTCTTCCAAACCAAGGAGCTTTCTCTATCCCGACCAGCCTTCTCTGACCTCAGTTGGTTTTGATGTTAAACTGGAACCACTTCTTCCCCCACATAAACCTGTTCATCTCTTCCACTCTCCTGCCAAAAGCTGCTTCTTCCTATCTCAAGTTTATATGTCCCCATACCAACATAGGTTTCTTTTGTTCTACTGCAGGTGTTTTTCCACTCTCCACTTCACCAGCACCCTATAAACAAACTAGAGGAAATATTTTCATCTAGCTCAAGCCAACCTCCTTTGTATACCAATTGTTCAGTTCAGTCATTAAGGTTAACTGCTCTCCATTATACCTTTTCTGGTAAGTAAATGCTTTCAGTCCTGTCAGCAAATGGTGGATTCCACTTCCAAAAGAAACGTTCCATAATACAATTTAACAATGGTGTAACATCAACTGGAATTCATAAGCCATACAGACAGGTTACCCAAGCAATCACACTATGCAAATCCAGTTACTGGATCAGGGCCTTAGTTTGTAGAATCAAAGTTTTAGTAGATGTAGCAGGACTCTGATACTCCTCGTATATTCCTTTCACTGAAGAAGTGTTTTGAAAAATATTCACCAATATGAGCTCTGAAATATTCCAGACTGTAATAATTGTATTCTAGTTTAACTATTGCTGGGGTGGGGGGTGGATCTTCCATGCACTGCAGTCATGCTTATAATTTTTGGTGCATAGCCTTATCAAGCATATGAAAGGAGAGACAAGGATGCAAGAAGCCTTCTCTTCTTTTTTTGCCCCTCACAGTACCTGGATGCAATTACTGTGCCTGTGCTCTCTTGAAAAGAAAGCCTGCTCCTTAACAGCACAATCCAGGGATGCAAACCATGCCAAAGGGATGTGAGGAAGTGGGTTTTGGCCTATGTAGACTAGCCCATTGGGCTGGCCAGGTGCTCAGAGAGGATTCTATTGCACCATCTGAAAGTGCACTGGGCACATTGCCCTATGAACACGGCAGGTCAGGGAAGAATTCTTCTTGAGCACCTCACTCTTCATACTGCACCACTCTCATACAGGCCAAAATATGATAAAACCCTTGGCTGGTCCACTCCTTTTTATTTCTTAAGCAGACAGCTTTCAGGCCTAGTCTCAAAAAAGGACTTAGCATAACAAGCATGGTGCCCCTCTTTCCCTCCCCATTGTGTATAAATCAGATTGTATGTTGCATAAATTTACAGAGAAGCAGAGGAGGCCTTAGAAACAGTAAGTTTAGTTTGTCTAGAAATTGAAAGGTACCTATTAGAAAACTAAACTAAACCACAATGTACTATATATTGGTAAAAACAAATAGATTTGACATTAATACTTCCCATTCACCTTTATGACACAGTAGCTTATTCATGTTATTTATTTTACTATAGCTTAGTGATACCTTAGGGCATTTATTTAATATTGTTTCTAAAACTCTCCTGAAATATAACACAGTCATGTAGGTTCCAATGGGAGCGAGTTATTAATCTATGTGAATAAGGGTAGCAGAATCTGGACCTTAAGTGACTGGATTTCTTTTTTAAAATATAAAATCTTTTTATGGCAATGTCTTTCCCAATGAAGTTTTTGCTTTACTTTGGAACTGACTGGAGATAATGCATCAGATTAACCTTTTCATACATAATACCACAAAACAGTCACATAATTTGCTCATAATAAGCTCTTAAATGTTATGTAGCACATTTCTTCAATACAACTGAAGAAATGCATGTACACTGAATTGTTATACTTTTGCCCTCTCTCAATTTGAGTAGGAATTGTGATAAACAGTTTTTCATCAACATTTACTAATTTATCAAAATTGTGGAGTTTTTGACGAAGTTCCAACAGAACCCAAGGTAGGGTTCAATGGAAACCTGCCTGGTTTCCTGCCAGTTTGACTCCCTAGTTTCTGATAAATCTGCCTGCTGGAGTTTCAGGGTCTACAATTCTGGGGCAGCCCCTACATGCAGACTGCCTCAGAGTTGTGGATCTTGGAAGCCCTGTGGTCCACAACTCCAAGGAAGTCTGCCTGGTGGGCTGGTCCACGCTGGGATCTACCCCCTGTTGCAGAGAATTTTGAACATTTGGGGGCTTGTCCCAAATTGGAAAAAAAGACAAATTTCAGAAAATGGAACTTTTCCATGAAACAGAATTACCTCTCTTTGCTGTTAGGGTTTCCCCTTAATGATAAATTGTCATTCAGAGATAGTCGTAACGGTCTGGAAGGATCATATTATGCAAACATGCTGAAAAGACACGCTATTTGATGAACTAACCTGCTCCACTTCTATTGACAATTTGATCTGTGTTGATTTTTTCAATCCATGCAACAAGATCTCAGCTGCTTAGTTCTTGGAGAAGTATTTCTTCAGAGTTAATCTTGACAAGATGATGAGAAAATACTGTAAAACAAGAAAGAGAAACATAAATATAAAGAGTGTTGAATTGCTTTTAAATTAGCTTCCTCAATCTGATTCTGTAAACCTTCCTTATGCAAGTGGCTCCATTAACTTCAGTGGAACCACTTACATGCTTAAGTACTAGTCAAAAAAAGTAGGGGCTGTAGAACCCAATATTAAACTTGTCTGAACTAGGCACTTCTGTTAGGATCATCAGTGAAGTGACTCATATAATGGCTGATTATATGGATGAAAAGCCTAGAGAAGGGCAAGTTGAAATTCTTGTCCATATTCAGTCTGTTTTCTCTGAATTCTTCTCAAAGGGGTAATCAGAGTCCCATGTTTGCTAGATTGGTGTGCACTGATGAAGAGCCAGAGAAGAGGGCTATGTTATATCTGGCAATTCACCTCATACTTCATTGTTAGCAGGTGTCATGTCTGTTATGGTTCAGAATATTGGAAGGATCAAATAAAAACTAGCCCTGAAATCTCTCAGATAGGCTCAGTTCTGGGAGTTCCGTGCCAAGCATCCATATCAGTTAATATAATTCTCAGCTGAAAAATTAAAACAGAAAAAAAATCTAAACATGCATGTGTGCCAAGTAAAGGGTCAGTTTTGAGCATGATAAATCAAACTGGAAGATTGAAAAGTGCAGTACAATGAAGTTTTTATTCTTTAGTAGTGGTTAAATCAGTAAAAGAGAAAAAAAGTTTCTTGATAGAAATGTGTCCAAAAATCTATCAACTTTAATTTCTTGTGTATCTCAACAGTAGACACCCCCCCCACACACACACATAATATTGTAATATCACACGGTGTCCTTTTTTTTTCTGTGGTACTGGGTATTCATTCATCAGTGCACTGCAACCCTAAAGCTCCAGCCATCTCTCTTAGGTAGTGTAAAATTCATCTCTATGCAGATGGTCACCAGAAGGCCTATGCACCACTTACTCCCAAAACAGGGTTCAAGTAGGACTTACATAGGTACAGTCCATTGTGCTGGTTGTCTAGACAGGGGTGAATTTCACACCCTGGAGCATCCTTTCTATTTATTCAGCACAAAGTAATCACCTGGACAAATGAAATTAGAAATAAATAATTTGTAAGGATATTTTTATTCGCAAACAACTACCATGGGCCACGTTAACCACTGGCATAGGCATGCATAACTTATTAAAGTCAATGAAGCTACATCCACTTACATAAATGGCGAATTTGGTTCAGTGTTGAAATGTTCTTTCAGGGACACAAGTGATAGTAATACCAATGGCTACTTTCTTAAACAATCATTTTGTGCATACAAAAGTCTAATCTGTTGTCAAAGATTTTAAAGTAGAAAAGAGTTTTTATAGAATCATTTTTAGTTGACTGTCAATGTTATCATGTCACACTTTATATTCAAACTCCATTAATAGTTTTAAAAGAGTTAATAAATGATTATTAGATGTTTTAACGCCTGCTGAATAACCTGAATCACTACAACAAGATACTTCTAGAGTTCAATTGGCTTGACAGAATTTGATTTGATTTGATTTTTTTTATGTTCATGGATGTTAGAAATTTTATTTTTAAGTATTTTTTTATGTTTAGCCATTACGATTTTCACAGTTGCACAAGATTATGGATTTTAAGGATTTTATTTTTTTTTCTCAATTAACATTTTCACAGTTGCAGGAAATTATGAAGGGTCAGACAATAATTATTTAATGACAGTAAACATTGAGATTCAAAAATGTAGAATTTTGTAACAGTTAAAATACAAATTGTTAACATCATTTGCCAAAATATACAAAGTAAATATCCTAATAATTTCTCAAAAAGCATTTTGCTTACTTTGCCTATCCGTAGATTTGGTTATTAATGATGGTACTATTTTCTCTTTGGTTTGTGTGTGTATGGTGGAATTTACCAATAATAACCTAAGCCTTCCAAGCCTATTTATAACCATGGCTAATAACCATCTACAATACCTTCTACTGATGTAATTATAACCATTTGTAACACATAATATTCATGTCTATAACATATTTATAACAGCTATTAAACCTTTATTAACCCTTTAAAACTATTTATAAATGGAACCATAATATAAAGCGTGAGATCTTTCTAGTGAAGTTATACATTTAAAGTATTTACTGAGACTGTTAAGCCACATTCCTCGTTGTAGGGTGTGGGGGATGAAGATCTCTCTAGTGTCACTCTTGCTGACGATAAGGTTGTTTTTGTTTGTTTGTTTTGGGGGGTGGGGGGCCAGGGGATGCCTACAAGAGTAGAAGCACAAAAATAATGGTATAGCCTACAAGTGTGTCCTACTTCAAACCTCCACTCCACAAGGGGACAATTCTTTTTAAAACATCTTCAAGGCCAATCTTGAGATTGTGTCCTCCAAAGGAGGCAACTACTATTGATACCAATGGAAATTCTCTGCCTATATGAAGAGTGGAACACTGTACTCATTCAAGATCTGCTGCATTAGATGTGAGAGCAAAATCTGCCATTTAAGCAAAGAGCCTATGTTTAAATGTTCTTTCAGCAAGTGTCATGCACGAGTGGAATCCATATGGCTTCCAGCTTTCTAATGGAGAAGCATCTGCATTCGTGTATAAATATAAATTTATTTTTTTCAAGCTATTTCCAAGTCTATTTTTGTTCGTGTATTTTTTTCCCCAATGACCACTTTTAGTGTTTCAGAACAATGCTCGTTGAATAGGCTAGGGCCTATGGAAATAAATTACTTTTGATGTTTTTTGGAATTGATTTTTAATTGAATTTTCTAAAGAATCAAAGAACAATATAATCCCAATGCCAATAAAAAGCAACTAGGGATCCCACAGAACCCCTAAATTCCATTCTCTATTAACAGAATCCTATAGAATGGACAAATATCATTCTTCTCTGAATGTTTCCTTAAGCCTAAACATACCTTGCCATATTTTGGATGGATTGCATTTAGTCAGCTAGCCTTCATCCAAGCCTCAGTTGCAATGTAGACCCTGAGAAAAGAAGAAATCTGTCCATATCTAAGGAGATATAGATACCATATATTACCCAATACCACCCACATTGAATCTTCTCAGAAACAAAATAATAGTTACATGTTCCTAGCAGGGAGAGGGCTGGGGGGAGTCCTCCTCTCTGCACCCCCACCCCAGCGCAGCCTGCCTGTTGCACTCCAAACTCCCCGTCCATAGCCCTCTGTCCCAGCCCAGAGCCTGCACCAGCATGCAAACCCCATCTCAGAGCCTGCACCCAGCACCCCAAACTCCCTCCCAGAGCCCAAACCCTTCCCGCACCCAAACTTCATCCCAGAGCCCGCACTCCAAACCCCCTCCCACATCCAAACTCCCTCCCAGAGCCTTAGGCGGGGAGTGGGTGGGTGAGCGGGACTTGTTCTGGGCACCACCAAAAATTATACAAACCTGTCACCCCTGTTTACATTATATCTTTCCTGTGCCAATGTTGGCTCACAGGACAGACAGTAGTCTCCTCTATTTCTGTTTCCCATTTGCTGCTGCTTCCATGTGCTCTATGGTGTAAAGATTGTGTTCTGCACTCTCTGCTAAGGGTTCTTCTCAAGGTTTCTCTTGGACAGTTTCTTTTCCTTACACCAGTTAACTTCTACTTGATAACTTCACAAGGGAGTCTGTGTTGGAAGCTGGAGTATGTGCCTCAGATATGTTTAGCTCTTCCTTTTGATTCTAGTGGAGGCAAACTGCTGGTTGGTGATTTCTTGGATCTCTTCATTAATGATGAAGTCTTTCAATCCAATGACTAGGATATTTTGTAGGCACTTATTTTCAAAAGCATCTAGTTTTGTATGTAACATTTTGGTAGATCTTCAGCTCTCACAGGCTATGGGAGCACTGAGATTACATTTGAGTTGAAAATTCTCAGTTTTGTTCTGGTAATATACATCCTTGATTTTTCATACAGTGCTGAGTATAATGAATGCTGTAGATGCCTTGACTAACTGTGGTTGCCTTTCCTTTCATCGGGATATGGTCATATAAATATTAATGTTAAAATGAAAAACCACAAAAAGTGGTTTTGTGACAATGAATATGTGATAACTAATTGTGGTTTTGCCATTTTTTCCAGGTCCATATATGTGTAATCTGTGGTGAATATGTTTAAGATGCCTGGTTTAATATGTTAACTAGATGGAATATTTGTCATAGACTTCACATAATTTTACCTGTGGTGACAGGAAGACAGCTGATATATGAAGACCTTGACTCTGTGTTTTAATACTTCCTTTTCTTTTTTTCCAACTGGAGCCAACTCTGAATTTCCTGGCTTTTGGACATTTGTTTATCAAACTACTTTGTTATTTTTAGTCCACTTTTAAACGGTTGATACACATGTATGATGTAAGCTAAACAGTGATATCTGAAAATTGTTTTCAAAGCAATTTACAAACACAAGCTTGTTAACTCTCACAAACCCCCTGGGATATAGAAGGCAAGTAAGGTTTAGAGTTCATATCTTTTGAGGCTCAGTCCCATACCTAATACTCATTGACTCTCAGACTTTCAAGCCAGAAGGAACCATCATGATTATCTACTCTGACCTCCTGCAGATCTCAGGCCTGCACTCATCAACTCCTGCCACAGGCCCATAAGCTCTGGCTGAGTTACTGAAGTCCTCAAATCTTGATTTAAAGACTTGAAGTTACAGAGAATCCACCGTTTATTCTATTTCAATCCAGTGTCTGACCAGTGCCCCATGCTGCAAAGGAAAGCAAACAAAAAATAAACCAAAAAACCAGGGTCTCTGTCAATCTGACCTGGTGGAAAATTCCTTCTGAATCCCATATATGGCAATCAGTTAGACCCTGAGCATGTGGCCTAAGATGTATGAACCAGACACCTGGGAAAGAATTCTCTGTAGTAAGTCAGAGCCCTTCCGATCTAATGTCCCATCTCCAGCTGCTGGAGATATTTGCCAATAGTAGTTGCAGATGAGCTGTATACCACTTTAGGCAATCTCATCATACCATTCCCTCCATAAACTTATCAAGCTCAGTCTTGAAACAAGTTAGATTTTTTGCCTCCATTACTCCACTTGGAAGGCTGTTCCAGAACTTCACTCCCCTGATGGTTAGAAACCTTCATTAAATTTCAAGCCTAAGCTTGTTGATGGCCAGTTTATATCCATTTGTTTTTGTGCCAACACTGACCCTTACTGGGATAGGGTTGGGGATGACACCATCCAGTACGGGCCGAGTGTGCCCCGTCACACTCCTAAACCCCAGTCAATATACTCACCCTTCTTAGCAGGGGAGGGGGGCCCAATGGCCAAAGGGGATAAATTGGTCCCTGTTGGCACGGCAGTAAGGCCCGGAGACTATAGTCAGTAAGTTCACCCCAGTGAGACAGGGCAATGCGGCCTCATGGCCAGCATTGATAGATTCACCCCTCTTTGCGTGTTAGTATAGCCTAGTAGCTATAATCAGTATAATCACCCCAGAAGGACAGGGCAGTAAGGCTTAGCGGCCAAAGTCCATGGGTTTGCCTCTCTCAGCAGGGCAATGAGGCCTAATGGCTAGAGTCAGTGTACCTGCCCCCAAGAGCTGGGCAATGTGGTCCAATGGCCAAAGTCAATAAGTTCACCCAGTAAGGTCTAGTTAGACAGCAAGGTCACAGTCTATAGATTCGCCCTTCTTAGCAAGCCAGTGAGGCCTAGTGGCCAGTTAGTAAATCCACCTGGTTTGCAGGGCAATGGGCCACGTCCAATGGCCAACGTCAATAGATTTGCCCCAGTTAGCAAGGCTGTAAGGCACAGCCGCCAGTGTCCATATATTTGTCCTTCTCAGCAGGGCAGTGATGCATAATGGCTAGAGTCCATGTATTCGCCCCTAATAGCTGGGCAGTTTTGCCCAATGGCCAAAGTCAATAGGCTCGCCTCTCTTAGTGGTACAGTAAGGCCTAATAGCCACAATCAGTACATTCACCCCAGGAAGGCAGGGCAGTAAGACCTACCGGCCAAAATCACTTAGGAAGGCGGATGCCACACACAAGGAGGGGGGTGGCAGCCCTGGTAGGGGGGTCTAGTTTCCTCCCCCTCCCCCCCCCCCAGTGGACCCCAGTCAAGGGCCCTGGTAGCAGCAGGGACACATGCCACTGAATCAGTGAGGAGGTTCTGATGGAAACACGCTGACTCCAAACACTGGCTCACTAACCGGGCCACTATCTAATTCCCCTGGGCTACTTCCTACTGTAGTTCCCATTGCTGCATCCTGGGCTTCTCTGCTGTCTCCAGGTTTGCTGGTCTGTGCTGTCCCCAGTGACTCCTGATGCAGCGTGGTCCTGGTAGGTGCCTTAGCATCTGCTTGGATTACAGCATCTCCGGCCTCCCCGGCCTTGTCTGATCCTTGGTTGGAGCCAACAAAGCACATCCTTCCTCCCTGGTGGTCAGCCCCAACTCAGCTGAGCTGCTCCTTCTTATATGAGAGCACATGGAGCATGCCCACTAGGATAAAGGGGATGTGGCTTCTTCAACCCACAATGTAGTGTTATCCATTCACTGTCCAGTGCGGAGCGAGTGTGTCCTGTCACACTTACTCCTTCCCTGGTGTTTACCATCTCATGTATTTATAGAGCACAATCATATCTCGCCTCATCCTTTATTTTGTTAGGCTAACAAACCAAGCTTCTTGAGTCTCCTATCATAAGGTAGGTTTTCAGTTCCTCTGATCATCCTAGCAGCACCTCTTAAATAAATTGCACCCAGTATTCCATTTCTATCACTCCAGTTTTCACAGTTATCCAAATTGTCTTGTATGATATTCAGGTACCTCCCAACTTTTTGTCATCTTCAAATTTTATTAGGACTTTTTGTTCCAACGTCATTAATGAAAACATTAAGAAGATTGGTCCCAAGACTGATCCTCCACTGATAACCTCTCTTCAGATTGACAGTTCACCTTTCACCATGACCCACTGTAGTTTCCCCTTCAACCAATTCCTCACCCACCTTTCGATTCTTGTAGTAATCCCCATCTTCTCCAGTTTAACTAATAATTCCCCATGTGGAACTGTATCAAGTGCTTAGACGACATTGCTGTCTGGGCAAGTCAATTAACCTCACTGTGTCTACATTTTCATTTAGTAATCCTAAGCACATGCACCACATTGACTCTTTTTTAAGTCCACAAAACCCCAAGGATCTAGTCAATCACTCACCTATCACCTCCCTTCATTTGCACAATACCCACAGTCTGTAACTATTCCTTAACACACACACACACACACAGTCATTGCTGGTTGATGCTGTACTTTTGAATCCCTTTTCCCTGTCCACATCTTTCCCCACAAAGCGGATCCAGTGAATGCACTGGCACATAAAGTAGAAGTGGTTGGAAAACTCATCCACATATGTTTTGTGAGATGAACTTTTCCACACTCCTCCTCAAGTTATCAGATAGGAACATCATTAAATTATGTGCCAGAATGGCACTAAGTAGGAGGGCAACAAAGGTGCCAATTTTATTGATGGGAAAACAGACTCAGCAAGGTGTTGTGAGTGCTCAGCACCTCTGAAAAAATCATGCCATAGCTGTCTCAAGCTGGACAAAAGCTGGCAGCCAGAACTTGGGGGCACTACTGAATGTTTCAGGTGAAGAGAAATATGTTCAAAAGACAGATTTCCATGTTTCTCATGGTTATTTTCTTGTATTGACATTCTTTCCTCTAATACTTTAGTGTCATGTAAGAGTCTTTTATTGTGTAACTCCTTTTATTGCACATTTTTCCCCTTGTGTTTGGTTAACCTTGTTGTAGAGCTCTACAGATATAAGACCAATTCTGTCCTTGGATAGACACGTACAATTCCCATTGACTAAAAGTGCAATTGGATCCTTTGCCTGCAAATAAAGCAAAATTTGATATATACACTGCTGGAATCTCACTCTCTAACCCCAAAGCAAAATAAATCTTGTCTCTTCTGAGAGTTGGAAGACAAGGGAATAATATGTAAAACATTAATCTCAGGCCTCATCCACCCTGAGAGAACGCTAGACATATGTGTTGCTTCCGAGAATCTTGAACAGCTTCCCTGACCAGCACAGAAAGTATTTTTTTAAAATCATCTTAGAACCATCGTATAATGCTAGCAAGGTACTCTGTAGTATGCTTTGCATTGTTGGAATGTTGCCAGTCACAACAGGTAGAGAACATGATGTCAGCAGGTATTCTGTACATGTACAGATATCAGAATAGATATGAAGAGAACCAAGAGAGCCATGTAATCTTATTGTAGCAAACCCTGTACATGTCCTCATATCATCTCTCCCCTTTCTCTCCCCCACCCCCGACACACTGCTTGTCACTGTTATTTAGATATGATGTGACAAAGTCAGATTGTTGGGCAGAGATCTTGTCTTTCTAGATATCCTATAAGATGTGGAGCTGGTCAAAAACTTATTTTTGTTAAAAAGTGGCCTATTTTAAATAACCATTTTGTTATTTTAAAAATATATTAATTTTGTGATTTTTCCATTTTAATTTAAAATGTTGAGTCTTTTCAATGTTTAGTGAAAACATCAAAAATGTTATGAAAAATGTTTCAAAAATTTTCTGTATCCCAGAAAGTGGAGGTTTTGGTAAATAAAAAGTTTCCACTTACAAGAAAAAAAACATTTTTAGTAAACTAAAATTGTTGAAAACCATGTCAATAACATTGTTGCTAAAAACTTAAAGGTGCATTTTTAAAAATTGCAAACATTTAGAAAAAAAATGGTTCTTTTTCAAACATTAAAAAGCCAAAAACAAGTTTAAAATGTTGCATTTGTTGTTGAAACTACTTCCATGTTTTTGAGTGACTCTAGTAAAGTTCCCACCCCCCTTCTAAGGATTGTGAAAAACTAACTAACTTACTAAGTAATCCTCAAAGTTGATCAGAGAATAGAATTTAGCCATAACATTTAAAGACTAGAGCTGCTTAGGCAATAGCTACCAATGGAATTTTGATATAAAACCTGTAGTTAAATCAAATGCATAACAATATAAATACTTAGAGAAAAATAATGAAATTGAGACAGGATAACGTAAGGATAAAATAAGCTAATTTTATATTTTATATATACAAAGTACTACAGTATCAAGCCTGATATAAAATGCAGCAAAAGCACAATTTTTTAAAATGTCCTGTAGATGGCATAAAAATACTAAGAAGGACTTAAGGCATCATTATGGAAGCTAAGAGGGAATTTGTTTCTATGGAGCTTGTTGCTACAAATGAGATTAACACTGAAAGCAAGTAATTCAGAGAAAATGTGTGCTGTTGCTTCACAGTGTATCTTGAAAATAATGGCATTATTACATTTTAGAAAAGGAGGATGGTCCAGTGCTTAAGGTACTACACTGGGTTTCGGGTGATCTAGGTTCAAATCTTAGCTCTGCCAGTGATTTCTTCATGTCACTTAATCTCTTTGCCTCAGTTCCTCACCTTTATAATGAGGGCAATACTTCCTTTCTTCCAACCTTTGTCGGAAAACTTTTTGGAGAAAATTCCGTCTCTTATTATATGTATATACAGTACCTTGTCTAATGAGGACCAAACTCAGTTGGGCCCTCTATGTGTTATTGTAATAAAAATAATTCATAATTTACTGGAAAATGGAAATAAAGATCACAACCAATGTTTTGAAATTATATTAGGGAGTATTTGGTCATTCTAGAACCACAATGACAAAGACTAAAGTCAGTAGCAAGAAGTTGATTGTAAGCTATTTGAGGGAAAGGCTAATTCTTTGTATATGTCTATATAGGGTATAGTGCAATGGGGCCCTTTGATGGGGCAGATAGTTCCCATATTGGCAACAAGAGGGTTAATGAAAGCCTATGGATCCAACTGGCCCACCCCACTAACCTGCAGCACACGCCAAGCAGGAAGAGTGGAGTTAAAAGAGGGAGACCTAACCCAGCTCAGGAGACCTAACCCAGCTCAGGGCTGACCAGGAAGGAGAGAAAAGCTCCGATTCTTTTGATGGGACAAAAGCCTTGTTTCAGCCTAGAGATTAAGTTAGCTTGCCAGCTGGACAAGCCTCTGCTAGAAGGGATGACCAGACCCTGGGAAATCAGAAGCAGCATGGATTTTTTGGAGACAAGGCCTGAATAGAAGAGGGTGTAGGGGTCTCACCAAAGGTTTTTGGGACAACTGTGTTTTAAGTTGTTGGGTTTTTTTTTTGTTGTTTCTGATTTCCTTTGGACTTGAACACCCCAGAAGGGGTAGGATTGACGTGTGCCCTGGCCAGGGGGCCAAATCACAGCTCCCACTGACCTCACCAAGACAGTGACCTGCTGGGTTAGACATGCCCTGATGGACCACATGGGGGGGCCAATGTGGCAACCTGGTCACAAACTCTGCAGAGACTATGGGCAAGGAATTAGCCCCTGTGGAAGGGAGCAGGTCAAGACTTCAAACAGACAAACACCTATGGACATAGATGCTAGAACTAGGGGTTCTGCTGCACCACCTGACTTGACGAAATGTCCATCTTATACAGGGTTTACAGTTTGGTTCAATGACTCTCAGGGGAAAAAAAAAACAAAACTGTTCCAGCACCACTGCCTACGGAAGCAACTCCCAGCAGTATGGACGTGGCACCGCTACTGCAATGGCTGGCAGAGCAGAAACTCAATGCCATCAGTAGCTCCTGTAGCTCAGTGCCACCAGTAGCAGCTGGCCATCCAGCAGCAGGAACTAATCCAAGACTTAGCTGCTGAGCAGTAACTGAAACGACAGCAGCTAGTGCAGTAGGTTGTGACCCTATTGAAGCCTCCCGCAATGGCCTTCTGTCACGAGTCTAGTGTACTACCCAAGACCTTACAGAGATGGTGACCTACCAGCTCCGTGGTATTGTGCTCTGACAGGACAGAAGCAGCTACTGCAAATATATAATAATAAACAATTCCAAAGGGCCTTATTCACACTGGTGTTCATGTATGAGAGTAGTCCCATTAGCTTTAATTGGGTTATTGACATTAACATGAATAAAGTTTGGACAATTAGATCAAAATAGTAAAAATCAAAGTATCTAAATAAATCTCCATCTCTCATAACACTATGCAATTCCTTTCCAGCACTGATCTGCATGTTCATCCTACAGTAAACAAGCACACAGTGAGGTATGGTCAATAGGAGCTTAGTGTACGTTACTGAGAAAGCTGCTCCTTAGGGAAGGGACAACATGGAAGAAAGCATGATGTAGGGAGTGGCAAAAGGAGACAAAGGAAGCAGTCAGGAGAGAAGCTCGACAGATTGAAGGGAGGATGGAAGGTGTCAGAAGAAAAGAGGGTGTGTGTTATGTTTCATTCTATAATTATAATGAGAAAATATTTAAGACTTTCCTCCCACATCCAATAGTATTTTAAACTCAAAATGAAGGAAAAATAACAGGTAAAACTACATTCAGGGTGCCTTATATCCACCCTGCAGAGTGAGTTACAGTGAAAAACACTGAGTTCCCATGACAAAAGATACTCCCTGTAGTACAAAAGGAATTGCAAGACTCCAGGACTGCATTATCAAATGTTCCAAAGGAAATGGCTGTTCAGAATAGAACACAGCAAGATTTTTAGCTAAGAACAATGGCTCAGATCCTCAAAGGTATTTAGGAAGGTAACTCACTTTTAAATCAACTAGAGTTAAGCATCTAATTACCTTGGAGAATTTTGGGCCAAGATTCTCAGCTTGTGTAAATTCATGTCATGCCATTGAGTTTAATGAAGCAACACTAATTTACAGGAACTGGTTTCGTGTCTCCTTTTTAAAGCATTTAGAACTAGAATCCCTCTGGTGATCACAATATTAAGTTATTAAAATAGGAAGTTTCCCTTCCCCATTATTCTCCTGACTTGATCCTAGCTGTGTAATCTTGCTTTCATACAGAAGTTGTATGAACAAAAGACACGCCTACCACAGAAACTGGAGATTCACAAAATTAGAAAGTTACACAGTAAAAGAAAGAATAGGGACAGATTATTATACAGAGACATGACAGAGAAAGACTTCCTAAATTAAGTTAAAGAGTATGGTCTTGGGTCCTGCAATTGCTGGTGCATTGCTCTGCCTGCATGATGGCCTACTGAAGATGGGGCGCTGTATGACAGCTTGAGTGCACAAGCTGACTTAAGTTCAAGGTCTTGGTCCTTATCTTTAAAGTGTTCAATGGCCTCAGGCCAGGGTAGCTAGATGATAGATTACAGCTCTGGGATGAAGACCATGGTGACAACTCAACTCCTCAGACACAATGAAAATTTTAACCACACAGTTAAAGATCCTCTGTGTTAGTGACAGGGCTCTCTCAGGGACTGGTCTGACACTCTGGAATGAACTCCCACAGGAACTAAGGATCATCACAATCCTTACTACCTTCTGCTCCAAGGGCAAGGCACACTTCTTTGGCCTGCCTTCTCTAATACACACAAAGCAGCCTGTGCAATTAAAAAATAAAGCAAAATAGAAAAACCCTAGCAAAACAAAACACTGCATTGCATAATGAATTTTCCCTCTGAGGAGAGAATGAGAGAAAGAACAAACCACAGGTGACAGATGTTGTTAGTCATGTCACTTAATAAACTATTGGAAGGGGCTCAGATACTGCAGTGATGAAGGTGATATAGGAATCTATGTGCAATAGAATAGGATCAGGGTGTCAGTTAGGTTTTGATCATTCTGCGAACACAAAATGAACTTTAGATCTCTCCTAGAAATGTATATGAAATTGACATTGAGAGAAACTCACATAAGCAGTGATTTTTCCACCAGCTTTCTTTTAGATCTATACATGTATAACCATTATGCATTTCCTCACTATTAAATACTTATTTATAATTTATTATTATTGTGAAAATTACAAAGACACAAAATCCTTCATCATCAATGTATAACAGCAGAGAAACCAAAATTGCAGATTGCTGGTTTCATAAATAATACAAATTGATGATAACAAATTAAATAATTATTTCAGACTATTAACCCACAAGGATAAGCCCATAAAAATCAATATCCCAACAGTAGTTGGAAGCTAACCTTTCATGTGGCACTTGTCATTTTAGATTATAAGACCTTCCAGGCAGAGACCATATCTTCATACAAAATACCCAGCAGAATGTGACTTTAGTCCCCACTGGGGGCCCTGGCAGTTATTGTAATGCAAGTACTATTTAAGAACAATACATTTATTATACATTTGGAAAAAAACCCTGTCTTATCTACTTTGGTGATGAGTTCATCTTTTCCTGAAAATAAGAGTTATAAAAATAACCAAAAAACCCCCAAGTGATCCAAGCTTTCTTGTATATTTTATAGAGGTGCATGTTCAATAAATGTAATAGGGATGAGGCAGAGGTGGGAGGGAGACAGGTGATTCATTTCAATGACTCAGAGACACAGAATTACTTATCTTAAATTTCAGGTTATCTGTTTTCTCAGTGTGTCATGAAAATGACTCACTAATGCAAATTTATTGGGAGGTAACACCCTAAAGGATAAAACAGAAGTCATCTTAAAAAACTTTTCTTTCCTTTGCACCAGTATGTTTGTGAACATCTTTGGTAAATGACAGGTTTCAGAGTAACAGCCGTGTTAGTCTGTATTCGCAAAAAGAAAAGGAGTACTTGTGGCACCTTAGAGACTAACCAATTTATTGGAGCATGAGCTTTCGTGAGCTCGTAGCTCGTGTAGCTCACGAAAGCTCATGCTCAAATAAATTGGTTAGTTTCTAAGGTGCCACAAGTACTCCTTATCTTTGGTAAAGAAAGCTCCTTTTGTGATTCAAAGCACATCTGAAAGTCCAAATGCTTTCTTTGCTGATGCTTAAAAACTAAAATGATCTCATCTCAAATCATTCAGTGTTCCTTCCATGGATTAATTTTGTTATTGCCTTGGCATAGTGCACTGCACTGATTTCCAGCAACGTCTTGGAATTATGTTGTGCACTTTGGGGGAAAAACAAACAAACTGCAGGGATTTAGCTCATGGTGGAGGGGGAAAGTGGAGAAAACATCTTGAATAAAGACTAATTTTAGAGATGCTGAGTGCCCACAGCTTCCACTGATTTAAAATGAAGCTGCAGGTACTCATTATCTCTGAGAATCAGGCCCTAGAGATCTCCAGCTGGGCACAAAATAATTGAGAAGCTACTTTTGACAACATAGGCCTCCATTTCCCTGCCATCTTTAGGCAGCAGGTGGAGGAGGAAATACCACCCATGCATTCACAATTAATTCTGACTTAAATGGAAGAAAACCTTCATTAATCAGTTACTACGGATATGTGATGTAAAACTTTACCAGCCTCCCTGCTTATGGGCAGTCCTACAGGTGTACAGCTGCCATATTACAGAGAGCCCCAATCTTTTCTGTCGATACTCATAATATGGTTCAAGAATCCTTAGCACTGATTGTCTTCAACCCACGCATCTATCCACACAACACTTGCACGATGACAGAGATGACAACAGATGAGACACAGGCGGTGCAAATCTCTTCTACCTACTAGAGGACCACAGCCAAGAACTGTAAATGAAGAAGCATTACCACCTCAGTGAAGATCACCTGTTCCTGTTTATTTGGTTTATATGTTATTCTGTTTACGGATTCTAAGGCCAGAAGAGATGATGCTGATCATCTAGTGATGTTTGTAACATAGGTCATAGAACTAATGAGCTACTCATGTTCTCTCTGAGTTTTCCATCCCTAGGACTCTGTCTAGAGAAAATGCAGGAATATTTCAATTTAATCTGTCCTGAAGGAAGGGAGTGTGTATTTTTTTCTTTTATTAATTTACAGGAATTCAGTGTTATACCATAACAGTCATTACTGAGGACATAAGAAAGCTGAAAACTACAGAACAGTATTTTTATATGGTTTTGTTTTGAAAAACAAGTTTGAACACCATTTATTATGACTCCAGCAAGCAACAGCAATGGCTTCTGGGAATTGCAACATAGAACAATGGCTGGAAGGATGCCACTAAATTTCCTAACAGAGTTAAGCTTCCATAAAAAAGGTCAAGGGAGGACTCCTGAGCGGTTGAAACAACTGTACATCTCCAGATGCCATATTTAATTTGAGATGTACTGGACCAAGACCAAGAAGGAATAGAACACTCCAGTATTTTGGCCAGCCCAAGAAGAAATTTACGAGTAGAAAATGCAGATTTTATATTTTTTGCTTCAAAGGAAGCCTTCATTGAAGCATCTGAACTTTCATGCCACAAGCAAAACTTGTAAGAGCTCAAACATTTGATAGTTTTGTTTTAGGTAGGACTGTGTTTTTAAGGCTCTGCCTGTCTAACAGAGAAAGATGTAAGTGCTTCTGCTATCTAAGCAAGCCTTATTAAAGTATAAATGCTTCCCCTCTCTTTCATGTCCAAGCTTGGAGTGTGCTTTGAAGAAAAGGAAACTCTACTCTTCTGGGATGCTAAAGGGGGAGAGGAACTATTGGAGAACTGACTAGTTCTGAGCTAAAAATTTCTGACTTAGTTTTAGACAGAGTCCTTCAATAATTGGCCTGCACATTAATCAATAATTAATTTATGTGTATTAAAATACTAAAAAAAATTAGCACCCAATCCTACGTATCTTCTGAGGCATCAAATGTCATCGAGTTCCACTGAAATTGTGAGAGCTAAAAGGATAGCTGGCATGTCACAGTGGGATTTGGCCTTTACTTTGTGATTACTTCAAATAATTTATAGAGCCAGCTATTAGACAACAGCATTGCTGCACTTAAATAGATTCACACCAATTTACATTATCTAAGGCTCTGCCCCAAGACGTCTTAAAACCTCTTTTTCCCCTTTGTAATGATAAATCTAGTGCAACTTTTCTTCATCCACAATTGATTAAGAAGGTAAGGGAATGCGGAGAGGTTGCTAGTGGGGATGTGGATTAGTCCGCTGGTTTTCACCACTGGAGAATAGTTAATTAAAATCTCATCTTTGACTACACACAAACATTAGTTCAAGTAGTCTCTTTTCAGTAAAAGCCCTCAGATACTAAAGTAATGGGCAAAAGATAGATTTGATTTGACAGTAGTCATTTATGGAAATCATCAAACAATGCTATAAACTTGCACTATCTGCAACCTCACCTTCAAAGAAACCTACAACTGTAATGCTTGGCAGGCCAGAATTAAAGTACATTGGCAGAGCTGTGAGGGGAAAGCTTTTATTGCAGCTGTCCTCATTATGTCTGCCTCCAACCATTGCTATTGTTCCTTCATATTCAGAAGCAATAAATGAACTCACAGCTCATACAATGCACTGAAAACCCATGGGTTGTGTTTCCATTTCACTCACAAATTTCCTTCTTGAAGTGTTTGTTCTATGTATGTGAGAGACAAGGTAGATGAGGTAATATTTTTACTGGACCAACTTTTGTTTAATGGACAAGCTTTCAGGTTGTTGGAACCCATTTGCAGAGGGGGACTGAGTGCATCTAACAGTCGGCAGTTCTGTCTGTTCCTCTTATTACCCCATTTTTTCTGGGCTTTTTCAGGTGTCATAGGCATATAAGGATCTCAGGAACACCACAGCTCCTTGGAAGACTTCTGCCATAGATTCATGTATTAGACAAGCAGTCCAACTCCCCCCCCCCTTTTTTTTTCTCCCATTGCACTCAGTTGTTTCTTGAAACACCCTGTCCTATGGTGTTACCAATGGGCACTCCCACTCACGAGTCACAGAGTGAGGAGAGGCAGCAAGAAAGAAGAAAAAGCTTTTCAATTAGAAATCAAAAGGGAGAGAAAGCAAGCAAAGAAGGATAAAGGAAAATCAGGTTGAAAAGGACAAAAAAGAAAGAAATGACAGAAGAAATAACATACGGTAGGAGATAAGGGGTACACCGAAGGCTGCATTCATCCACTAATCCAACATAAGTGGGGCTCTGGAAAAAGGAAAGGGAGGAGCAGAAATCAGAGAGTTAAGGTCAGGCACAGGTGCTGCAGATGAACTAACAGTGCCCACCTGCAGTGCAGCTCAGGCATTGTTGGCAAAAAAACAACAATGGTGATTGTCTCAGCTCCTGTTTTTCTTGACAACTGATAGCGCTAAAAAGGGATGAAAAGCCACAGAATCAGAACAGGGCTCAGAAAATTAATAACTCTCTGACCTAAAGGCATTGAGTCTGGGGAAGATAACTTTATAAGAAGGAAATAAAGATTGCTGATAGGTGCCACACCACCATAATGTTAAAAACACACTGCAGGCAACAGGTAAAAATGGAAAATAAACTAAGAAAAAGGACAACCAGGGCTCAACATAATATGTGCCACCAGTTTAGCTCAAGTGTTAACACTGGGCCAGATGGCAAGGCTGGAACACAAGGGATGAATGTACAAAGGCGACATAAACTCACCTATTCACTCCCCTGATCCTGGGGAATCTGTATGCAGTGGTAGTTCCCATATGCTGCATAAGAGCCACCTGCGGACTTCTCTGACTTATGCTGGCTGCTTCCAGCCCCAAGGGTCTAAGACTATAGCCAGGGATTGGTGTTGCACAGGGGAATTATGGTCACACCTGCTTTCCTCTGTCCATCTGCACTCAGCCACCGGAAGACTGGTGTAGAGTCTCTACACTGTCTTTAAATCCACCACAGGATTCCCCTACAATGGAGTGATCCTTGCAATGATGGGCCGCAATTCATCAAGGTGTTTAAAGGTAGGCATGAGTTTAATCATAGAATCATAGAAAATTAGGATTGGAAAAGACCTCAGGAGGTCCTCTAGTCCAGCCTCCTGCTCAAAGCAGGACCAACCCCAACTAAATCACCCCCCAGCCAGAGCTTTGTCAAGCTGAGCCTTAAAAACCTCTAAGGATGGAGATTCCACCACCTCCCTTGGTAACCCATTCCAGTGCTTCACCACCCTCCTAGTGAAATAGTGTTTCTTAATATTCAACCTAGACACCCCCCCCCACTGTAACTCGAGACCACTGCTTCTTGTTCTGTCATCTGCCACCACTGAGAACAGCCCAGATCCATCCACTTTGGAACGCCCCTTCCCCCCCCCCCCCCCCCATCAGGTAGTTGAAGGCTGCTATCAAATCCCCCTCACTCTTTTCTTCTGCAGACTAAACAAGCCCAGTTCCCTCAGCCTCCCCTCGTAAGTCATGTTCCCCAACCCCCTGATCATTTTCGTTGCCCTCCGCTTGACTCTCTCCAATTTGTCCACTTCCCTTCTGTAGTGGGGGGGGCACAAAACTGGACACAATACTCCAGATGTGGCCTCACCAGTGCTGAATAGAGCAGAATAATCACTTCCCTGATCTGCTTGCAATACTCCTACTTGCAGCTCAATATGCCATTAGCCTTCTTGGCTACAAGGGCACACTATTGACTCATATCCAGCTTCTTGTCCACTGTAATCCCCAGGTCCTTTTCTGAAGAACTGCTGCCTAGCCAGTCGGTCCCCAGCCTGTAGCAGTGCGTGGGATCACCTCGCCGAGTTGGGGCCATGGATATGTGCCAGCTCTGCCAGATTCCACTGGAGCAGTAGACCAAAGCTGCAGCACTGCATCCCAGGATCTAGCCCTCTAGAAAAAAGAAAACTGCCCCACATCTTTGGTTTGGAGAATCTTGCAGATGTCCTTCCAAACTGGGCACTAAAGACAGTCCTCACCAGAAAGGCAAAAGAAGGGAAATAAGAATGAAAGAACAAAAAGATGTAGACTAGTAAATTTGAAACATACTTGCTTATCATGCAAGTATATGGATTTAGACTTAATAACTAAGACCTATACTTCAGAAAAGAAATTTTAATCAGGATCACTTTCTTTTAGTTCTTCATAAATTACCTCTTCTTATTTTTTCCATAATCCTCTTTTTTTTTTTTTTTAAATCCTGCTGCCATACAGTTACTCAAGAGGAAAGATTTCTCTTTGTGTTTCTAATACCTACCCTTAATAGCAAAGTCGATTCAAACATATAACACCAATAGCTCTGACTGATGAAAATATTAGCATTACAGAGAGAATATGAAATCCTGTGACTTTTAACCAATTAACAAAGTGATTTATTTAAAACCTTTTTGTTATACTTTACAACAACCTGTATGAAAAAAAAAATCATCTTTATAGTTAGAGCTTAAGGGTTTGTAGAGATTTCTTACTGGGTGCTCATTAACAAAACACTTTTTTGTATAAAATAGAGGTGTCAAATGATAAAAATAATGAAAGCTTCCATGGCTTTACATGCTATCAAAATGGCTGTGCTCCTTGCAGCATTGCATTGTATTAAACATTAGTCAGATGTGCAATTTAAGATATTCACAGTTAGAGATTTCCTTTTTAGGCTTCAGGAAGTAACACTATTCAAAAGACTAACGAGAGGCAGATATTCTTTTCTTGTGCAACCTTGTCATCCTAGTCACTGCTTCCTTTCGTTGCTGTTTGCCCTCTCCAAGGCAAAAGTCATTCATTTTTTAAACAATTGTTATTAGTGGATTAGCCTCATGATATGCACATCTAGGGCTAATGCCTCAACTGGCATAAATCAGCATAGCACCATTAAAGCAGCTTTACACCAGCTAAGGATTTAGTCCCTTATTCTTCTCAAGACTCCAGGTGGGTGAGCAATTACTTACTTAGACAATAAAACTATGGGGCCTCACTCACTACTGTGTTATTGCACTGTTGTGGTAGTGTAACTCTACTGAAATTGATGTAGTTACACCAGCCTAAAACTGCAGCAGCGCAATGGTGAGGTAGCCACAGGCAGTGTTTGCTGTCTGCCATCTTCATTCCAAGTGGGTTAGAATAGGCAATTTTTCATTAACACATCCAAGGGAAAGGGAATGAGAGAAAAATGCTAATAGAAAGTTACCTAACATGATTATTTATTGTCTTGAGCCTCATGACACAATTACCCCAAATTTGGGTGATCTGGGCCTCTTGTTTTCCTAGCTTTTTACTCATTTTCAGGTGTATTATCTTGTGTTTGTTGGAAGCAACTTCATTACTGAGGCAAAGGAAAGTAAAATGTTTTTCAGCTTCTAAACTCAACATCATCTGTTGTGAGAACCTGCCTTTTTTGCAAGTGACTTTTAATGAGAAAAATAAACCCAAAACATTTGCTTTGCCAAAGTGGATTTAAATGGGGATTTAAACATTGCTTTGTTCATTTCTTAATAGCAGTTGGCTGATTGGTCACTGCAGGTGCACACCTCTGCCCAGAACTGGCTCTCATTTGCTGTCTTGAACATATTTCTGAACCAAACACCACTTGTCAGCATAGCTTTTGGAAAGAAAGTACTCCTCTTTGTTCTCTATGTGCTTCAGGGTGACAGTTGCACACTGTTACAGTCATAGGGGTCTGGCACAAGAGGAAAACAATAGCCTGCTGCTACCACAGGCTAGCAGCCAAAATGCTTTGGGCAAGCTAGCATTCACACCAGCTGTCAGAGGAGGACTTGCTCTCAGTTCAGCCAGAGGCTAATAACAAATAGAAACCCATTCCCTAACTCAATGAGCTCAGGCCACTGCCCTTTAATAAAATATTGGTATGATTAAGATAATCTATTTTTCCTTCTGGAATATGACAGGAACCACTGAAAGCAATAGTTAGAACCCAAAAGAACTGAAGTGCTGGGGTTTTAAGCATGTTCTATTGTTGGGGAAGAATCTTTAGTTATGGTTTCCATGTTGGCCATATTGATTTTTAACTTGTTGCTGTTGGCCTTCATGTTAGGAGACCTTCATGCTCACGTTTGGTGCCTTTTCTAAAACGTGCTGGGGAAAAGGGAAGGTCAGCCGACTAAAATCTGTCCAGCAACAGCTAGGTTATTTAAGGGGCATTTACCTTGATATATTTCCCCTAGTGTCTCTGTCTCTGACTTGTTTTATTATTGATAGTTAAGTTGGGGGTCCTTATTATCTGTACAGTTGTGTTTTTTTTAAATAAACTTACATTTTTACACCTCACTATTCAGTCACTTCTCCCATTACTAACATATCTAGCTAGTCACTAGATATGGGTGAGGTCAGAAAACCTGAGCTTGTGGCCTTCTGATACACACACATGGTCTAGGGCTGACTGATTCAGTCCTTGCCCCAACAGTTTATGGTGACCGCGGCAGGACCCCCTTCTCTTTAGTTAGCATTTTTTTGATTGTTTTCTCTCGGTTCTCAACAGCAGGCAGCTCCGTAAGCTGTGTGGGTAGGGAACTGTCTCTGGGGGTGCCAAAATGGTGACCATTGGCAGGTTGGCCTGTGTGCCTGCAGCGTGTGCTGGTGTTTCCCACAAGGGTGGCATTGCACCATTGGCTGACTGCCTAGTGGCAGCTAGGAGGAGCCATTGGCCTTGACTGCTGATTTTACTCCCTGCCAGGCCAGAGTCCAGGAGGGGCTAGTCTCCAGACAGCGAGTGAAGAATCAGCCTCCTTCAGTGGGCCCAAACAGCGCGGGTGCTGTCAGTTTGAGTTGCCGCTTGCCTGCACTTCCAGGCCACTAGGTCAGGAAGCAAGCAGAAAGTCTGAGGCAGCAAAGCCTAACCAAGGTCATGGTATGTGGCAGTGCCCCGTTCCATAGGTTGAGGCTGATCTTGGATTGTGGACTAATAGCAGGTTGTACCCTGCCTCGACATAGCAGACAGAGCCCCATCCTACATAAATAGCCAAGCTGCTATTGAGGTACTCCTCAGCCACTACTGAGAGCCGCCGAGTACCTGCAAGTTCCTGTAAACCTCAGGACTACAGCGAAAAGGCCTAGTGGTTTTAGTTCCCAGCTGGTCCGCCAAGCTATCACAGACCCACATGTGCACCTGGATCATTGGAGAAGTGGGGTGGTTACCGGTACAAAATAAAATTCCATTGTATACTGTGTAGAGATATTTGCAGAAGGGAAAAACCCTAGGGTGAGAGGGCTGCTCAAGATGGGCAAAGCTTATTCTACCCTTGTAAAGTGTTGGGAGAGGTTTGTGAAGGGAAAGCCTGCTCCCAACAAAAAGCAAAAGAAGCGGGCTCTGATTTATGGGTTATACATCATTGCCAGGGAGCTCCAAGAGGTCTGCTTCTCCCAGGCAGATATGATAGCCATTTATAGCAGCAAATCAGAGCCAGGGACTCTGAACTAGAGAAGTTTCAGGGCCGGGTAGAGGGACTGGAAGCCCAGAATGATGGGTATCTAGCCCAAGTTAGTCATTTTGATTTACAGGTCCAAGACCTGACGGACACTTTAACCAAAGAGACAAAGAACTCCATCAGGCTGACGTTAAACAGGAGGAGGCTCAAGCAGTGATCCCAGAGCTAATGGAGGAGCTCAAGTCTAGCCAGACCAAAGAAAGTGAGCACTCAGATTGTCAGCGGGAACTCCAGAGGCTCCAGTCTAAGCTGATGCAGACTCAGGAGCTTCTGAGAGCAGCCTACAGAGACCCCCTGCATAAGGACTCTGAGGAATCAGACAGTTCTTCCAGTTCCAATGACTCTGAAATGGAAAAGCTCCATCGACCGCCTAGACTGCATAGAGTTAAAAGGGTGGAAAAGGAATAACAACCCTCTGCTCAACCTGAACTCAGTCCACCAGCAGTTGAGAGCTTGCCTATGGCACCAATAACTACCACAGTGGTGAGTTATGGGCCAGGGTCTGCAAGGCCAATAGAAAAGCACCGTGAAGTAAAATTGTATACACCCGAGAAAGCCCATGTGGGTGGGAAAGCCCTCAGCCCTTTAACCAGGGACACTGTTTTGGACTGGCTAGCCAAAGTATATGCCTTGCCAGTTGTAGAAGGTGAGGATATAGCTGATCCGAGTGTATGTCCCATGAAGAATTTGGTGCCTTGCCCATACACTGGCAAGTGGGGGATGTAAGCAACTCATTGCAGCTGTATGAGAGCATTTTGAAATTTTACTACCCTCACCAAAACCTCATTGTCAAATATTATTCTGAGAGACAATAACCCCAGTGAGAGATCAGAGAAGTATCTAGGGCGGAAAAGGCTTTTATATTGGTTGGCCGGGGGCCCTCCTGCGATACAACAGAGTTCCAGGAAGCAGTTCTCCAGGGTTTGACACCAACCCTCAGGATAGCTCTTGGTCGAATGGACCCTCAGAACATCTCCCTCAAGAACTAGAAGACCGCTTGCGGGAAGCCCATGAAATCCAGCGAGAGGCCTTTCCAGCACGTGGAGCTAAGAAAAAAGTAGCCACAGTAACAGACAAAGGTAACAGAAGCAAGGAGTCACCCAAGACTAAAAGGAACCTGCAAGAGGGCAGAAGATCCCCACTGCAACAGAGGAACTGAAGATCTCCAGACTAGCAAAGAAAAGGCAATTACTTTGATGGCCAATATAGGGAGGAGCAAAAGACATTTCCAAATAGCATATGGAAGAGACTTTTGCAATATGAAACTAGGGAAGCCATAGACCGCCTTCCCACAGAGGAGCTGTTACAGAAGCTAGCCCACCACAAGAGGAGCTGACAGCTCCAAGAGAAATCCTCAAATTTATTATGATGAGGCCAAACTCCCCCTTCTCCCCCACCTATGGCACCCATAGAAAATGACAATTGGGGAAGACCCTCAGCATTGGTTACCATCAAGGGAGAGTTTGGACAATTAGAGCAAAGACTGCTCATCTACACGGGTGCAACTGTACCTTCAATCTGTGTGGATGGAGCACCAGAAGCAAAATGCACCCCCACCACTAACTCTAAGGTATTGGAGAGATTCAGTGGGGGAGAATGTGTGGTTCCCTTCACTGAACCAGTGACCTGCTACATCCACATTATTGTTGCCAAGGCATCCTTTGGCCTCCAATCTTTAGGGGGACAGGGACTCCTTGAGATGAATTTAATCTCTGAGTTAAGGCTGACTGTGGACCTGCCAAATAGACAGCTGGTTCAGGAAACCAACAAGCAGCAGTGTGAGATCATCCCAGCTTCTCACCGAGTAGCTGCAATCAAGGCACCTGTCATAAATATAAAGGGAAGGGTAAACCCCTTTGAAATCCCTCCTGGCCAGGGGAAAGCTCCTCTCACCTGTAAAGGGTTAAGAAGCTAAAGGTAACCTCGCTGGCACCTGACCAAAATGACCAATGAGGAGACAAGATACTTTCAAAAGCTGGGAGGAGGGAGAGAAACAAAGGGTTTGTGTCTGTCTGTAGTCGTCTTGGCCAGGGACAGAACAGGCATGAAGGCTTAGAACTTTTAGTAAGTAATCTAGCTAGGTATGTGTTAGATTATGATTTCTTTAAATGGCTGAGAAAAGAATTGTGCTGAATAGAATAACTATTTCTGTCTGTATATCTTTTTTGTAACTTAAGGTTTTGCCTAGAGGGGTTCTCTATGTTTTTGAATCTAATTACCCTGTAAGATATCTACCATCCTGATTTTACAGGGGGGATTTCTTTATTTCTATTTACTGCTATTTTTTATTAAAAGTCTTCTTGTAAAACACTGAATGCTTTTTCATTGTTCTCAGATCCAAGGTTTTGGGTCTGTGGTCACCTATGCAAATTGGTGAGGCTTTTTATCCAACATTTCCCAGGAAAGGGGGGGTGCAAGTGTTGGGAGGATTGTTCATTGTTCTTAAGATCCAAGGGTCTGGGTCTGTAGTCACCTAGGCAAATTGGTGAGGCTTTTTACCAAACCTTGTCCAGGAAGTGGGGTGCAAGGTTTTGGGAAGTATTTTGGGGGGAAAGACGCGTCCAAACAGCTCTTCCCCAGTAACCAGTATTAGTTTGGTGGTGGTAGCGGCCATTCCAAGGATAACGGGTGTAATATTTTGTACCTTGGGGAAGTTTTGACCTAAGCTGGTAAAGATAAGCTTAGGAGGTTTTTCATGCAGGTCCCCACATCTGTACCCTAGAGTTCAGAGTGTGGGAGGAACCTTGACAGCACCTGAAGAGCTTGAACTTCCAGAATGGTGTGGTGAAGGTAGCTCTAAGACACCTTTAGAAGTATTTGCTGGGAACAAACTCCAATGTGGCAGAACATCCACCAAAGTCTGGGTAGATGGTTCCGATCGTAAATCAATGAGGCAATATAGGTATCCAGCAGCTACCGAAAAGGGTATTAAGGATATCATCAAATCCCTGCTCCAACAAGAGGTGCTAGAAACAACAGAGAGCCCATATAATTCACCAATCTGGCTGGTCATCAAGGCAGATGGAAGAATGTGGCGCCTCACAATTGACTAGTGGGAGCTAAACAGAGTTACAGCCGGGATTGCCCCTGTAATCATGAAATGTAATGAGGTGTTGGTAGGAGTTACTACAGGAGAGAGGCAGTTCAGAGTCTTAGACTTGTCTAACACATTCTTTTCCATCTCTCTGCACCTTCCTCTCAACACAAATTCACCTTTATCTACAGAGAGCAGCAGTATACTTTCACCCATGTACCACAGGGTCTACACAACACCCCATCAATTTGCCACAAACAAGTTTCTAAAAGGTGGGACTCTCTGGAGGATAAGCAGCATATTCTTAGTTATGTGGATGACATTCTGGTGTTCACCTCTATCTGAGAAGAAAACCTCTGCATATTAGATGTCATCCTGGACCATATAAAGACGACAGGTTTTGTCATTAACCCTATAAGGACACAGTTAGTCTCACCAGAGGTCACCTATCTAGGAATCCACCTTGGACAGAATGGCAAGAGACCAAAGACGCTCAGTGCGTTAGCCTGATATGTAAGCTCCCTGTACCACAGGACATTTCAGGACTTAGATCAGGGGTCAGCAACATTTCAGAAGTGGTGTGCCGAGTCTTCATTCATTCACTCTAATTTAAGGTTTTGCATGACAGTAATACATTTTAATGTTTTTAGAAGGTTTCTTTGTATAAATCTATCATATATAACTAAACAATTGCTGTATGTAAAAAAGGAAATGAGGTTTTTAAAATGTTTAAGAAGCTTCATTTAAAATTAAATTAAAATGCAGAGCCCCCCGGACCGGTGGCCAGGACCTGGGCAGTGTGAGTGCCACTGAAAATCAGCTTGCGTGCAGCCTTTGGCACATGTGCCATAGGTTGCCTACCCCTGACTTAGATCATTCCTGGGCTTAATGGGTTTCTCTAGGGAGTTTACTGAAGGCTACACAAAATTAGCCAAACCACTGTATTTTATGCTCAAAAAGGGGCAAGAATGGAAATGGACCAGTGAACAGAAGGAAGCCTTCTCTGCTCTAAAGCAGACTGTCGCCTCTGCACCTGCACTAACCTATCCAAGACCTGAGAAGTTGTTCTACCTTCAGCTGGCAACAACTGACAAAGCCATTAGTGCAGTATTGTTACAGGACCATGGAACTGGTCTACATCTTATTTCCTACGGTTCTAGTATTTTGAGTGAGGTGGAGCGCCAGTTTAGCCCATGTGAAAGAGAGGTCCTGGGCCTTGTGTGAGCTATTGGACACGGGAATGTATTATGGGAATGGCCCCAGTGGGGGTCCTCAGAACCACACATACACCTGTAAAATATGTTCTCTCAGGCAGGATCAACGAGGGCAGAATATCTAGCCCCAGGCTAGCCTTCTGGACTCTTAGCCTCTTAAATAGGAGCCTAAAGGTTGAGAAGGTACCACAGGTAGCATTTTTGCCATATGCCTTGCTGATGAAGGGGCAAGATCACATTTGTCCACTCCCAATTCCTGAGACCAATCTCATCAAATCACCTTTCAAGTTGGAAGGTAGTTACCAGGAAGTTAAGGAACAAGGCCTCACCATATGGGTGATGGATGGAAGTTGTTTTCATAAAGATGGAAATCTTTACATTCTAGTGAAAGAATTCATGCAACTCCAGCCCATTGGTGGTCTGTCATCTTGCATCCAAATAGACTACAATAAAGGACTGAAAGGGAGTTTAAGCTAATGTTCATACTGTTATAAAATAAGTTAATTGTTGTCTCTCTCTGTTCTGTATCACAGGAGTCAAGAAACAACAATCGCCTTACATGGTTAATATGTCCTATAAATACATGTCTTATGATTTCTGTATATGAGGGTGACCAGTACTATTGTACCATGAAGTCAGTGATGAATATCAGAGGTCTACAACCTAGTGAGCCAAAGGTATGCAGTAGTGGATGTTGTTGGTCCTGTCTCAATATTTGGGTACAAAAGAGATCACTGTATCCTCCAATGAAAGGAGGAGCAGGGAGAAAGAGCCAATCTAATTTTGGCATCATTCAATGGTGTTTTGTCAACTAAAGAAATCTTGCCCCTGGATAAAGTATCCAAACTGGCATTTGGGAGCTCCCTGATCTTCGAGTCACTGGTTGCACAGGAGGTCTAGTGTCAAAGAGTCCTCTTAAGTGTGCATGCATCTCATCTAATCTGGTGGGTAAGGCCAAAGAGGGGACATCTGGTGTTAAGGTGTATTCCGATGTCCAATTCTATATCACCTCACAGAGAATGAGATTGAATACCCCTTCTCAGCAATATTTCATCGATTTAAAGTGTGAAAATGTTCCTCGCCAATATTGTAACGTGACTGGCAATGTAAATAGTTTTTGTTCATTAAACAGACCATTTGTAAGCTCCCAGGGAGAGTTAAGTATTGCTGTGACCAGTAATGATACAGGGGTCTGGACTCTTGTTTGGGGCAAGGCAACAAATACAGGTGCATGTAATCCCCAAACCTTATGTTAGCCATATAGGCCCTGTAGTCATTAAGGAAGACCTGAAACGTATGATGGTAGTTCATCCCAGTTATGCCTTAAGAAAGATCACAGTGGACATGCAAGTCTTAGTAAACCATATACAATCTGCATGTACCCCGTTTACTCAAGCACTTGCAATGGGATGGAACTCCTGGATCAGCAGTGCACAGCCTAGATATGCCAAGCAGAAAAGGCGTCTTACTGCAAAGGTGCTACGTGGAATTGGAACAGGTTTAGAGGTAGTTAATGCCCTCAGCTCCGGTACTCTAGCTCAGTGTAGTAATGTAAGGCATGAGCTTACATCACTGAACCATCCTTTAACAGAGTTCCTTAACAAAACTGTAGAGTTTAACTATAATGTAATCACTACTCTACAATCATGGTATAAAGCTCAAGGCCAGATCTTAAAAGGGTCATAGATGCCATGGCTGCCACTCAGTGTAACACTTCACGGGCACTGACCTGCACCCAGGTGCAAATGTGGCTCCGAATTGTCACTGGAGGCATCATAAGAACAGGATTCCCGAGCAGCATCCCTCTGTTAAAAGATATGTCTCCTTTTGAGAGGAACTACCACTCCTTGTGGAAACCGTTAAGTTTTAATTAAAATATAGATGCTCACAAGATCAAAACCTACATACTCGCCAATGCTAATGGCACTATAAATTGAATATACCCTCTGATTCTCCTGAGAATTAACATTAATCACACAGTAATGACCCCCATTAATCTGCCAAGATAGGTAATAAAAAAACCACGAGGAGAATTATGGTATAGATACAACCCTATGTATATGGGAAGCAAACACTGGATATGTTTGCTCCAGTGAAATATATCAAGGACCTCACATATGCCTTTTGCCTTCATCTGTGCTAAGTCATTACAACCTGCAACCTCAGGTAACACACCAATCAGAATTGGTACTAATTAATAATCACTGTTTGTGTCAGAAGTTCCTGTGATCAGTTCATTGATAATTTCTTTTACCCAATTGTTAATGATCCCCATATAAATCTGTGCTTATCCTTTGTATTGTCTTTAAAGGGATGTGATATCAGCTTTATCTCTGAAAAAAATGAATACTGAGGATGTAAGGTCAGCCTATAATCTGTACCAGATAATGTAGACCCCAATAGTCTTGATGCTAACCTTAGCATGCTAAGACAATTAGTAAAGCATCCAGACTTGGAGCAATGTGTAAAGGAGTTTGTAGACAAGGTAAAAATACTATGATAACTGTTGGGTTGTAATTCCACAACCCAAACTGAAAAGACCTTTAAAAGAGTGCTTCATTCTTCCAAATTTGCACACTGGTGGGAATCGCTTTTTGTAAGTCCTACTGAAATGAATCATTAATGATGAATCCAAATTGATCTGTTTGTCATTGTTTTGGTGGTTCAATTTGTAACCATTGTATCCATTCTTGTGACCATCTGCTGGATGAAAGTAAAAATTAGAGGGGTTACATACATAGCGATGCACCACCAGTTTAAATCAGGTGTGGCAACTAAAGGTACCCATGGCAGCTCATTGTCAAGGAAGGGATGTGTTGTGGAAGAATCTTTAGTTTTGGTTTCCATGTTGGCCATATTTGTTTTTAACTTGTTGCTGTTGGCCTCCATGCTGGGAGACCAAGTTTGGTGCCTTTAATAAAATGTGTGGGGAAAAAAGGGAAGGTCACCTGACTAAAATCTGCCCAGCAACAATGAGGTTATTTAAGGGGCATTCACCTGCCCCTCAGGGCTATTTGCCATTTGTCTGCCAGAGACCATAGCTGGGCTGTGATCTCTTCAGGCAGCTGAGGGATGGTCCTGTAAGGCTATTGGCCCACTGCGCTGCCATAAGCAGTATCCAGGCTGCTATCCTTACCACTGTGGTGCTTGAAGGTCAGTGCTCTCCAGCCAGAGAGAAGTGTCTGGTACAACAAGCAGGTAGTAGGAGCAGCCTAGTAACCACCGACCTGCTTCTCCTGCCATTGAAATGTGGTAGTGTGATTAAGTTTGTTTCTTGTTATATATTTCCCCTAGTATCTTTGTAAGGACTTCTGGGTTCGGACTTCAAACCAATTCTATCTGTTGACAACTGAGTTTGTTTTATTATTGATAAGTTAAGTTGGGGGTCCTTATTATCTGTACAACTGTGTTTTGTAAATAAACTTGCCTGTTTGCACTTCACTATTCAGTCTTGTCTCCCATTACTAACGAAGCAGGCCGGAGAACCTGAGCTTGGGGCCTTCACACACACACAGACACAGACACACACACAGTCTAGGGATGACTGATTTGGTCCCTTCCCCAACACTACTGACCCCTGTGAATTCCTGCCCAGTGGAACAGGGGGAAAAGGGATGAGATCACAAAATGGAAGAAGGGCAAGACAGTAGAGTTTGAAGACAGACAGAACCTGGGATGGGGGGGGGAAGGCCAATTCAGTGGATAACTTATCAGAACTTCTTCACACTGTTAAAAAATACCATTTAAACACTGCTTTCTTCATCCCCTCCTTATAATCAGTTCTCTTAAATTCTCTTGAGTCTTATTTCAAAATCACGTCTTAGGATGGAAGTTAGCAACCATCATCATGGGGAAATAAGGAAGGATAGGCAGTGTAAATTGCACATTTCTATTGTGGAAAGACAACTGAAAAATAGCTTCTGTAACACCACTGGACACTGTCAGCTGAATTCACAAAAAGGACTTAGATGCCTGTCTTTTTAGGTGCCTAAATCCCCAAATCAGGGTCTACTGGGATTCACAAAACAACCACCCCCAAATCCTGTAGGAATCTAGACTGAATCAGCTCTTAAATTTTTTGCAGTAAAAGTTGCCTACGCATGAATTGTTATGTTCTGATGCAGCAATCCCAAAACACAAGGAAATCAAAGCAGGACATGCAGGTAGATGATCAATCAAAGCATGTAATAACCATAAGAAGATAAGAATGGCCATAGTGGGTTAGACCAAAGGTCCATCCAGCCCAATATTCTGTCTACCAACAGTGGCCAATGCCAGGTGTCGCAGAGGGAGTGAACCTAACAGGTAATGATCAAGTGATCTCTCTCCTGCCATCCATCTCCACCCTCTGACAAACAGAGGCTAGGGACACCATTCTTTACCCATCCTGGCTAATAGCCATTAATGGTCTTAACCTCCATGAAATTATCCAGTTCTCTTTTAAACCCTGTTATAGTCCTAGCCTACACAATCTCCTCAGGCAAGGAGTTCCACAGGTTAACTGTGCACTGAGTGAAGAAGAACTTCCTTTTATTTGTTTAAACCTGCTGCCCATTAATTTCATTTGGTAGCCCCTAGTTCTTATATTATGGGAACAAGTAAATAACTTTTCCTGATTAACTTTCTCCACATCACTCATGATTTTATATACCTCTATCATATCCCCCCTTAGTCTCCTCTTTTCCAAGCTGAAAAGTCCTAGCCTTTTTAATCTCTCCTCATATGGGACCTGTTCTAAAACCCCTAATCACTTTAGTTGCCCTTTTCTGAATCTTTTCTAATGCCAGTATATCTTTTTTGAGATGAGGGGACCACATCTGTATGCAGTATTCAAGATGTGGGTGTACCATGGATTGAAAAAAGGGCAATAAGATATTCTCCGTCTTATTCTCTATCCCGTTTTTAATGATTCCTAACATCCTGTTTGCTTTTTTGACTGCTGCTGCACACTGCGTGGATGTCTTTAGAGAACTATCCACAATGACTCCAAGATCTTCCTCCTGATTAGTTGTATCTAAATTAGCCCCCATCATATTGTATATATAGTTGGGGTTATTTTTTCCAATATGTATTACTTTACATTTATCCACATTAAATTTCATTTGCCATTTAGTTGCCCAATCACTTAGTTTTGTGAGATCTTTTTGAAGTTCTTCACAGTCTGCTTTGGTTCTAACTATCTTGAGCAGTTCAGTATCATCTGCAAACTTTGCCACCTCACTGTTTACCCCTTTCTCCAGATCATTTATGAATAGGTTGAATAGGATTGGTCCTAGGACTGACCCTTGGGAAACACCACTGGTTACCCCTCTCCATTCTGAAAATTTACCATTTATTCCTACCCTTTGTTCCCTGTCTTTTAACCAGTTCTCAGTCCATGAAAGGATCTTCCCTCTTATCCCATGACAACTAATTTACATAAGAGCCTTTGGTGAGGGACCTTGTCAAAGGCTTTCTGGAAATCTAAGTACACTATGTCCACTGGATCCCCCTTGTCCACATGTTTGTTGACCCCCTCATGTTGACCATGATCCAGTTAAGTCAACAACAGTCCAAATGGTATGTGGCAGCAGGACCTAACTACACACACCTCACGCTATGTATACACACACACACAGAGGAACTGGAAAACTGAGTTCAGGGAGCAGGAACCAGGAAACAAACAAGAACAGGAAGAGGGAGCAGGAAGCAATAAGTAGGAAGGCAATACACGTACATACCAGTCATTACAGCTTCCTTTACTCTTCCTCAAAAGTTCAGAGGTAGCTTACCAGAAGCACCAAGGGATCCTGAGGCCGAAGGCTGTACCTCTGATTCAGCTGAGGGTGTGGATGCTGTTGCTCTCAGACAACTTCCCCAATTGGCCACATGACATCATAATTGTCAGAAAGAGTGTCTGCTTTCCTATCTGTTCCCCTTTCAGTAGACAATATATCTTGTTGGTTAACACATGCCTGTAATAAACACAGTTGCCACACTCTCTACTATGCAGCCTGCAAGATCACTCCACAAGTATCAAAAATATTTCCAGATCCTCACTTAACATACATTGCTTGTCCCAGATAGAACACATGGAGTATTGCATGGATACACTTGTTGACTCACATATTTCCTGGTCAGATAAGTCAGCTTCGAGGATAATGAAGGAGTGGGATGAACCTTTCACCTCAGCATAGAATCATAGAATATAAGGGTTGGAAGGGACCCCAGAAGGTCATCTAGTCCAACCCCCTGCTCGAAGCAGGACCAATTCCCAGTTAAATCATCCCAGCCAGGGCTTTGTCAAGCCTGACCTTAAAAACCTCTAAGGAAGGAGATTCTACCACCTCCCTAGGTAACGCATTCCAGTGTTTCACCACCCTCTTAGTGAAAAAGTTTTTCCTAATATCCAATCTAAACCTCCCCCACTGCAGCTTGAGACCATTACTCCTCGTTCTGTCATCTGATACCATTGAGAACAGTCTAGAGCCATCCTCTTTGGAACCCCCTTTCAGGTAGTTGAAAGCAGCTATCAAATCCCCCCTCATTCTTCTCTTCTGCAGGCTAAACAATCCCAGCTCCCTCAGCCTCTCCTCATAACTCATGTGTTCCAGACCCCTAATCATTTTTGTTGCCCTTCGCTGGACTCTCTCCAATTTATCCACATCCTTCTTGAAGTGTGGGGCCCAAAACTGGACACAGTACTCCAGATGAGGCCTCACCAATGTCGAATAGAGGGGAACGATCACGTCCCTCGATCTGCTCGCTATGCCCCTACTTATGCATCCCAAAATGCCATTGGCCTTCTTGGCAACAAGGGCACACTGCTGACTCATATCCAGCTTCTCGTCCACTGTCACCCCTAGGTCCTTTTCCGCAGAACTGCTGCCTAGCCATTCGGTCCCTAGTCTGTAGCTGTGCATTGGGTTCTTCCGTCCTAAGTGCAGGACCCTGCACTTATCCTTATTGAACCTCATCAGATTTCTTTTGGCCCAATCCTCCAATTTGTCTAGGTCCTTCTGTATCCTATCCCTCCCCTCCAGCGTATCTACCACTCCTCCCAGTTTAGTATCATCCGCAAATTTGCTGAGAGTGCAATCCACACCATCCTCCAGATCATTTATGAAGATATTGAACAAAACCGGCCCCAGGACCGACCCTTGGGGCACTCCACTTGATACCGGCTGCCAACTAGACATGGAGCCATTGATAACTACCCGTTGAGCCCGACAATCTAGCCAGCTTTCTACCCACCTTGTAGTGCATTCATCCAGCCCATACTTCCTTAACTTGCTGACAAGAATACTGTGGGAGACATGGGTGTCAAAAGCTTTGCTAAAGTCAAGAAACAATACATCCACTGCTTTCCCTTCATCCACAGAACCAGTAATCTCATCATAGAAGGCGATTAGATTAGTCAGGCATGACCTTCCCTTGGTGAATCCATGCTGGCTGTTCCTGATCACTTTCCTCTCATACAAGTGCTTCAGGATTGATTCTTTGAGGACCTGCTCCATGATTTTTCCAGGGACTGAAGTGAGGCTGACTGGCCTGTAGTTCCCAGGATCCTCCTTCTTCCCTTTTTTAAAGATTGGCACTACATTAGCCTTTTTCCAGTCATCCGGGACTTCCCCGGTTCGCCACGAGTTTTCAAAGATAATGGCCAATGGCTCTGCAATCACAGCCGCCAGTTCCTTCAGCACTCTCGGATGCAACTCGTCCGGCCCCATGGACTTGTGCACGTCCAGCTTTTCTAAATAGTCCCTAACCACCTCTATCTCCACAGAGGGCTGTCTATCTCTTCCCCATTTTGTGATGCCCAGCGTAGCAGTCTGGGAGCTAACCTTGTTAGTGAAAACAGAGGCAAAAAAAGCATTGAGTACATTAGCTTTTTCCACATCCTCTGTCACTAGCATAGACATCTTGGTCATCATAGGTTGGCAGAAGAGCAGATAGAACAGGGTTTTTCAAGTACTTCCAAGAGGTGTATTCTGAACATCATGTAAAGCACGACTCATAGCAATAAGGAAGGGTGTATCTCAATGTTCCTCCACTATGCAAGCTACATGCTTCTTCAGAGTCCCACATAGTCTCTCCACTATCCCATTTCCTTCAGGATGGTACACAGCAGTTTCAAGGGTACAAGAGAAGCAGCAGTTCTATGCGTTGTGCAGGCTGAGCATGCCATAGAATCATAGAATATCAGGGTTGGAAGGGACCTCAGGAGGTCATTTAGTCCAACCCCCTGCTCAAAGCAGGACCAATCCCCAACTAAATCATCCCAGCCAGGGCTTTGTCAAGCCTGACCTTAAAAACCTCAAAGGAAGGAGGTCCCAATACCTCCCTAGGTAACGCATTCCAGTGCTTCACCACCCTCCGAGTGAAAAAGATTTTCCTAATATCCAACCTAAACCTCTTCCACTGCAACTTGAGACTATTTCTCCTTGTTCTCTCATCTGCTACCACTGAGAACAGTCTAGATCCATCCTCTTTGGAACCCCCTTTCAGGTAGTTGAAAGCAGCTATCAAATCCACGTTCATTCTTCCCTTCTGCAGACTAAATAATCCCAATTCCCTCAGCCTCTCCTCATAAATCGTGTGCTCCAGCCCCCTAATCATTTTTTGTTGCCCTCTGCTGGACTCTTTCCAATTTTTCTACATCCTTCTTGTAGTATGGGGCCCAAAACTGGACACAGTACTCCAGATAAGGCCTCACCTATGCCAAATAGAGGGGAATGATCACGTCCCTCGATCTGCTGGTAATGCTCCTACTTATACAGCCCAAAATGCCATTAGCCTTCTTGGCAACAAGGGCACACTGTTGACGCATATCCAGCTTCTCGTCCACCATAACCCCTAGGTCCTTTTCTGCAGAACTGCCACTCTGTCCCTACTGTGTAGCAGTGCATGGGATTTTCCAGCCTAAGTGCAGAACTCTGCACTTATCCTTGTTGAACCTCATCAGATTTCTTTTGGCCCAATCCTCCAATTTGTCTAGGTCCCCCTGTATCCTATCCCTACCCTCCAGCGTATCTACCACTCCTCCAAGTTTCGTGTCATCTGCAAACTTGTTGAGGGTTCCGTCCATGCCATCCTCCAGATCATTAATGAAGATATTGAACAAAACTAGCCCCAGGACCGACCCTTGGGACACTACGCTTGATACAGCTGGCAACTAGACATGGAGCCATTGATCACTACCTGTTGAGCCTGATGATCTAGACAGCTTTCTATCCACCTTATAGTCCATTCATCCAGCCCATACTTCTTTAACTTGCTGGCAAGAATACTGTGGGACACCCTATCAAAAGCTTTGCTAAAGTCAAAGAATAACACGTCCACTGCTTTCCCTCATCCACAGAGCCAGTTATCTCATCATAAAATGCAATTAGATTAGTCAGGCATGACTTGCCCTTGTTGAATCCATACTAACTGTTCCTGATCACTTTCCTCTCCTCTAAGTACTTCAAAACTGATTCCTTGAGGACCTGCTCCATGAGCTTTCTAGGGACTGAGGTGAGGCTTACTGGCCTGTTGTTCCCTGTATCCTCCTTTGGAGGATCAACCTTCACATGATGCTCATTGTCTGAGCCCTGACCCTGCCTCTGCTGGTCACCAAGCATAACTACTCAGAAGTTCCTTCCTCTTCATAACTCTCAAATGTCCTCCATGAGCCACATCCAGCACTATTTGTTGCATTGCTGCTAGAACTATCACCCAAGCTCCTCTGCATAAGATATGTCTGCACCGTGATCTCAGAACAAATGGTTTATGACGTAGACAAAGCTTTCATAAGGACTGGGTCTGTCTAATCTGTTCACACAGAACATAGCAGCTTGCACTGTTCAACATCTTAAAGAGAGGCATCAGTGGTCTGCCCTAAGCTAAGTTGGCATATCTTTCAGGAAAAAGCATTCAGTGTACTCTGCCGTTTCTGCATATGAGAGTGCCAACCCAGCAGAATTTCTCAAAAGAGCATGTATAAGTAAATTACATTTTACTTTCTATGTACTAAATTAAAGTCATACTGCTGCAATTGAATAATCTACCACCACAGCCTCGCGCTCAGTAGATCAATGGCTTTATGACTGAGGCCCAAAATAGGCAAATGATCTGTTTCTAATGTAAAATGTCTTCCCACTAAGTGGACTTTGAAGTGTACAATAGCAAAATGCGTTGCCAAGCTGGCAATAATGGGAATAATGTGCTTTTGTGAGGATGAAAGTATGGATGCAAATTTAACAGAACACCCCTTCTGGAGCAGACCTGCACCCTAGCCCCAATTGTACACATCAATCTGAATCATTACAAGTTTCCTTAGATCAAAATAAGCATGGGATTGGATCTGATAGAAGGCTTCATGCAGGATTTCAAAACCTTGCTTTGTCCAAACCAACTGGCCTTAGCCCTGGTTAAATCAAACAGTGGCTTGACAAGGGCATGCTCAGCTAGGTATTGAGCTAGGCCAAGGAACGATACACAGCAGCAGACCCTCAGTAACTTCGCAATCCCAATACTATGTGTACACATACATACAGAGTAACAGCAACTGGAACACTGAGTTCAGGGAGCAGAAACAAGGAGACAAACAAGAACAGGAAGAGGGAACAGGAAGCAATAAGCAGGAAGGCAACACATCAATACACACACCAGTTGTCACACCTATGTTTGTGCCTCTGCCCATGTGCACTGCAGACACACAACAGGGGTCCAGATGCCTAGGCCCCAGAGCAATGCACAACTCCACCTAATTTACCTGCAGGGTCTAATTTGGTAACTGTTCTTAAACTTCACCTACCAGATTGGTCCCCTCTAAATAACCATACACAAAACAGCCTCTGCAGCAGAGACAGCAGCCCTCCCTCATAACTTTTAGCACAGAGGTTAGAGCTGGGATGTGGGAGACGCTGGTTCAAGTCCCCCCCTCCACCTGAGTGGGAGAAGGGAATTGACTGAGTGCTCTAACCACTGGGCTATGGGATAGTCTGATGTAGGACTCTCAGCTTCTACTGTTGAAGCAGATCCACTGTGGATAAATGATTAAAAACTTAAGTGGAGTAGTATGACTGTATCCTGGGTTTCCACTTCCCAATTTCAGAGGAACAGCCGTGTTAGTCTGTATTCGCAAAAAGAAAAGGAGTACTTGTGGCACCTTAGAGACTAACCAATTTATTTGAGCATAAGCTTTCGTGAGCTACAGCTCACTTCGTCGGATGCATACTGTGGAAAGTGTAGAAGATCTTTTATACACACAAAGCATGAAAAAATACCTCCCCCAACCCCACTTTCCTGCTGGCAATAGCTTATCTAAAGTGATCTCTCCTTACACTTCCCAATTGGCTGCTCTAACCTTTAGCTATAGAATCTCTCTCTCTCTCTCTCTCTCTCCACTCCCCCCACCCATGTTGAAGCTGCTGCACTGTGGATAAATAATGAAAGAATCATTGGGCACCTAAAAGTTAGCACCTCTACACTTATGTTTTGTTGCTGTTGTTGTTTTTTGTGAACCTAGCCCTGCGTAGCTAAGATTGCAGTGGCTCTTTCAATGGGACATACTGGGACAGGGATTGTGAGTGGGCTGGAGAGATAGCAAAAGCATGGACAAGGAGTGATAAAATTCCTTTAATTTTACAAGGATTTGCTCTCTTAGTGCCTGTTCTGCACCACTGAATTCAATAGGTTTTTTGCCATTGATTTCAATCGGAGCAGGAGCAGGGCCCCAAGGCCCAATCCAGCTCTCAGTGATGTAAATGAAAGACGTTCCACTTACTTGCATGGAAATTAGCAGGGGTCCTTAACATAAAATGGTACTCACAGCAATAATTTGAAAATGTTGCAGTCTATGATTAGTGATCAGTTCAACCTTGCTGAACTGGAGAGTCTACCATCAGCAAATTGCCAAAATGTTTTCACCCCAGTGGCACCCTGTTTTTATTCCTGTGCAATTCCATTGAAATCTGAGGAGTTTAAGGTGTAACCTCAATAAATAATAAAAAGTAAATCTATCTGTGATATGAAAATGCTACTTACACATCATCAAGGATAATGATTTTACAATCAGGATGTATCTGAAACTGTTGATGCAGCATGAGACAGGATAGAAACCAGGTTACTATTCCATACCAGTTTGGAATCTGTAGGTCTAACAGTGACATTTGCCATATTACTGACCCCATGCATTCAAAAATCATGAGACTGGCTTAAAGAATAAGATTAAAAAAAATAAGTTGGGGTTTTTTATTTGTCTTCTGGTTTTTGAGCCTTAAAGGTTCATGTTTCCAAGCTTTTCTTCACAGAAATGAGTGCCAGAAACTTACTTTTGTTTTCAAATGAAAACTGAGATTCTCACATAAACATGACACCAGGGCCTGGGGCTTTAAGAAAAAAAAACAGAAAATATTGTGAAAGTTGAAGTCAACGGGACCTAAACTTGTACTTAAAGTAAAACATATGCTTTGCTGAATTGGTGCCTAACTTATGGAGGGGGGAGAAAATTCAGTGTACAATTTCTGTACCTATACCCATAGTACAATTTCCTTCACTTCAGCATTACTGGCAAATGGGGAATAGTAAATAACAGAGGAACATTTTAATCAGGAAACTTTGGAGAGATTTATCAGTGTTAAAAGTGCTTTGTACAGACTGATTACTGTTTCTAAGGGCAAGAAGTACTGCAAAGCAATACAAGGTGAATTCTTAATGTCCTTGTCCTCAATATACAGTTTGATTTACAGCACACATATCAGATCCTCCCTGCATTCACCCTGTTTGGGTAAAAAGTATTTTAATCAGAATTTCTTGTGTTTTATGAGGCTTGACCTAATCTCTACCGAACTTGTTTTTTCCCCTTCAATTTAATTTAAATGTAAGAAAGAAATCACTCTGTGCAATCATTTTTGATATCACTAGTTGAGAGGAAATTATCTGTGTAAAAAATATTCTACTGACCTGTTGCAAATAGACCAATTTAAAACAATGCCATATGAAACGCTGCTTGTTTGCCTCAAAAGGGTGAATGTGGAATTTTGCCAAAATGTAGAATTAGGTCTACTGCTAGTCTTAATGATAACCTTTTGATCCACTGCTTGAATTGCTTTAACAAGACTTGTCAAGATTCAGGTAAAAGCTGGAAAAGGAAGAGCCTGGAGAAGTTTTTGGATCTATTTTTCTTTTTGGAGGGCTAGTGGGGTGAAAAAAAAATACTTTTAAATAAAAATATGCTATGATCATTTAATCTTTTGGGGGGCATGTTAATTATTGGCTCTTCTTCAGGGGTTTGGGTTACTCTTGCTGATTTCATTTCTGGATGATGTATGTATCTATTTCATTTCTGCTGAGCAGAAAGGAAGAACATGAAAACCAATATTAACAAACAGTTAGGTGTGTTTGAATGCGTCCTCAAACTGCAAACAGTTAGGTGTGTTTGAATGCGTCCTCAAAAATGGGGATGCTGTACCCAAATCCCATTTGAACTCACCTAAACTATTACTATTAGGGCCCGATTTTTTGAGAGGATGAACATGTATAAATTCCATTGTCTTCAGTTGGACATGACGGTTCTCTGTCCCTTTGAAAATCATGCCCTTAATACCATTTCTTCCTCTACATTACACCAGACACTACCCTCTCTACTGCCACTACAAAAGGTTTTCTGCTCCCCTCCAGCTAATTAACCCACAACACACCTCTGACCCTACAAAACACCCCCTCTCCCTAATTCTAAAGAAGCCATATTATTTAGGTATTATTAAGTTAGAGAGTCTCCAGACATCACTCTGTTGGTCTCCAAATAGATATTCATTATTCATAATTATTAATTGAATAAGAACAATCATACTGGGTCAGACCAGTGGCCCATCTAGCCCAATCTCCTGTGTCTGACAGTGTCCCGTGCCAGATGCTTCAGAGGGAATTAACAGAACAGGGCAATTTCGAGTGATCCATCCCCCAATGTCCAGTCCCAGCATCTGCAGATGGAGGTTTAGGAGCACTCAGAGCATGGGGTTGTGTCCCTGACATTTTGGTTAATAGCCAGTGATGGACCTATCCTCCATGAACTTATCTATATATTTTTTTTAAATCAGTTATACTTTTGGTCTTCACAATATCCCATGGCAATAAGTTCCACAGGTTGACTGTGCATTGTGTGAAAAAGTACTTTTTAAAGCAACAACAGCAACAATAACCTACTGCCCATGAATTACATTGGATGGCCCCCAGTTCTTATATTATAGGAAGGGGTAAATTACATGTCTTATTCATTTTCTGCACACCATACATGATGTTATAGACCTGTATCAAATCCCCCTTTAGTTGTCTCTTTTCTAAACTGAGTAGTTCCATTCTTTTTAATCTCTCCTCGTATGAAAGTTGTTCCATACCCTGACTCATTTTTGTTGCCGTTCTGAGCACCTTTTCCCATTCAAATATATCTTTTTTTGAGATGAGGTGACTAGAAATGCCTGCAATATTAAAGGTGTGGGCATACCATGGATTTATATAGTGGCATTATGATATTTGCTCTCTTATTATCTATCCCTTTCCTAATGATTCCTAACATTCTGTGAGCTTTTTTGATTGGTGCTGCACATTGAGCTGATGTTTTCAGTGAACTATCCAGGATGACTCCAAGATATTGTTCTTGAGATCTTTAATGTAGGCCTCATCATTTTGTATGTATAGTTGAGATTATTTTTTTCCAATGTGCATTATTTTGCACTTATCAACATAGAAATTCATCTTCCATTTTGTTGCACAGTCACCCAGTTTTGTGAGATTGCTTTGTAACTCTTTGCAGTCTGCTTTAGATTTAACTATCTTGAGTAATTTTGTATCATCTGAAAATTTTGCCACCTCACTGTTTACCCGTTTTTTCCAGATCATTTATGAATATGGTGAACAGCACATATCCCAGTATATATCCTTTGGGGACCACACAATTTACCTATCTGCATTGGTTAGCTATGGTGGCATTCTTTTGGTCCTCTTACTCTCTCTCTGTATATATATATATATATATATATATATATATATATATATATATATATATATATATATATATATATATATATAGTAAGAGGACCAAAAGAATGTATATATATTTAATTTGAGGTATACAGTTAGTTTGAACCTCTATTATGGTGTTTTAAATAGTCTCCATGCAATTTGCAGGCATTTCACACTTATGACTGTTCCTTTTAATTTCCATTTAAATGGCTTCCTCATTCTTTACAGTTCCCTTTTTGAAGGTGGGTTTTTCTGTCATTTACCCCCTACTAGGATGTTAAATGTAATTACATTATGGCTGCTATTACCAATCAGTTCAACTATATTCACTTCTTGGACCAAATCCTGTGTTCCACTTAGGACTAAATCAAGGCTTGCCTCTTCCCTTGCAAGTTCCAGGACAAGCTGCTACATGAAGAAATTATTGACTGTGTCTAGAAATTTTATCTCTGCACCCTTTACTGTGGTTACATATTCCCAGTCAATATGAGGATAATTGAAATCCATTATTATTGTCCTCTCTGCCTTTATATGCTCTTTATTCAACCTGAGCATTTCACAATCACTGTCACCATCCTGATCAGGTGGTCAGTAATATATGCCTACTTCTAAACTCTAATTATTCAAGCATGGAATTTCCATCCATAGAAATTCTATGGCAAAGTTTTATTAAGATTTTTACTTTATTTGCAGAATCCTACCAAATTCACATTCCATTTTGGTAAATGCCATGATCACAGTATTTTAAAAAAAAATCTTGAAATTCATGGTTTCAAATATTTAAATCATAAATGTCACTGTGTTGTAATTGTGGGGGTCCTGACCCAAAAGAGGGTCACCAGGAGAGAGGGGGCTTGCAAGGCTATTGTAGGGGGGTTGTGGTATTTCCATCCTTACTTCCGCACTGCCTTCACAGCTGGGCAGCCAGAGAGTGGCTGCTGCTGGCCAGGAATCCTGCTCTGAAGGTAGAACTGATGCCAGTAGCAATGGAGAAGTAAGGGTAGCAATACAATAACATGCCACGTTTACTTCTGTGCTGTTCTGGGTGGCAGCACTGCCTTCAGAGCTGGGTTCCACCACTCTCCGGCTGCCCAGCTCTGAAGGCAGCACAGAAATAAGGGTGGAAATAAAGTGGCCCCACTTCACTTGCCAGATTTCACGGGGAGACTAGATTTCATGATCCATGAGGCATTTTTCACAGCCACAAATTTGGTAGTGCCTTATTTATTTGACTCTATGCTTTGTTTCACATATAATGCAACTCCCCCACCTGCATGATCTACTCTGTCATTCCTATATATTTTGTATCATGATATTAAGGCATCCCACTGATCACCTTCATTCCACCAAATTTCTGTGATGCCTATTATATCAATATCCTAATTTAATGCCAGATACTCTGGTTCACCCATCTTAGTATGTAGACCTCTAGGATTTGTACATAAGCACTTGTACATTTTGTCAATATTCAGTTGCTTGCCTTCATGTATTATATTTAAATGGGACTATTATACGTTTGACTGTTCCTCAATAGCCCTTACCTGTACTTAACCAACTTCTTTCCTAACCTCTTGACTTTATATATACTTGACTTGATATACTATCTTGACTAAGATATAGAGTTCCCCCTTTAATACATGTATCCCTAAGGGATGTCCCCACCTGAACCATGTGCTCCTCTACACATGTCAGGTTTCCCCCAGCCCTTAGTTTAATAACTCTTCGATGACCTTTTTAATGTTACATACCAGCATTTTTGTTTAGGCGGAGCCTCTCCTTCCTTTTCCAAATGGTTCCCTAAAAAACCCAAATCCCTCCTCCAAACATCACTGTCTTATCCTGCAGTTCTGCCTGTCTATTAGGTCCTGTGTGTGGAATTGGAAATGTATCAGAGAATGCTACCATTGTGGTCCTTTGTTTTAATCTCTTATCTAACAGCCTAAATTTGGCCTCCAGGACCTCTCTCTTACCTTTCCCTGTGTCGCTGGTACCTATATGTGCTACCACCACTGTCTCGTCCCCAGCACTGCACATAATTCTGTCTATATGTCTCTTGAAATTTGCAACCTTTGCACCCAGCAGGCAATTTACCATGAAGTTCTCCCATTCATCACAAACCCAGCTATCTGAATTTCTAATTATCGAAACATGCATTACTATTACCTGATTCTTCCTTGTATCTGGGCTTCCCTCCCTAGAAGTGGTTTCCTCAGTATGAGAGGATATGCTGACATCATCTGCAAGAAGGGTCCCAACTCTGGAATTGTTTTCATAGAATCATAGAATATCAGGGTTGGAAGGGACCTCAGGAGGTCATCTAGTCCAACCCCCTGCTCAAAAGCAGGATCCATCCCCAATTAAATCATCCCAGCCAGGGCTTTCTCAAGCCTGACCTTAAAAACTTCTAAGGAAGGAGATTCCACCACCTCCCTAGGCAATGCATTCCAGTGTTTCACCACCCTCCTAGTGAAAAAGTTTTTCCTAATATCCAACCTAAACCTCCCCCACTGCAACTTGAGACCATTACTCCTTGTCCTGTCCTCTTACATCACTGAGAATAGTCTAGAACCATCCTCTCTGGAACCACCTCTCAGGTAGTTGAAAGCAGCTATCAAATCCCCCCTCATTCTTCTCTTCCGCAGACTAAACAATCCCAGTTCCCTCAGCCTCTCCTCATAACTCATGTGTTCCAGACCCCTAATCATTTTTGTTGCCCTTCGCTGGACTCTTTCCAATTTATCCACATCCTTTTTGTAGTGTGGGGCCCAAAACTGGACACAGTACTCCAGATGAGGCCTCACCAATGTCGAATAGAGGGGGATGATCACGTCCCTCGATCTGCTCGCTATGCCCCTACTTATGCATCCCAAAATGCCATTGGCCTTCTTGGCAACAAGGGCACACTGCTGACTCATATCCAGCTTCTCGTCCACTGTCACCCCTAGGTCCTTTTCCGCAGAACTGCTGCCGAGCCATTCGGTCCCTAGTCTGTAGCTGTGCATTGGGTTCTTCCGTCCTAAGTGCAGGACCCTGCACTTATCCTTATTGAACCTCATCAGATTTCTTTTAGCCCAATCCTCCAATTTGTCTAGGTCCCTCTGTATCCTATCCCTGCCCTCCAGCGTATCTACCACTCCTCCCAGTTTAGTATCATCCGCAAATTTGCTGAGAGTGCAATCCACACCATCCTCCAGATCATTTATGAAGATATTGAACAAAACCGGCCCCAGGACCAACCCCTGGGGCACTCCACTTGACACCGGCTGCCAACTAGACATGAAGCCATTGATCACTACCCGTTGAGCCCAACAATCTAGCCAACTTTCTACCCACCTTATAGTGCATTCATCCAGCCCATACTTCTTTAACTTGCTGACAAGAATACTGTGGGAGACCGTGTCAAAAGCTTTGCTAAAGTCAAGATACAATACATCCACTGCTTTCCCTTCATCCACAGAACCAGTAATCTCATCATAGAAGGCGATTAGATTAGTCAGGCATGGCCTTCCCTTGGTGAATCCATGCTGACTGTTCCTGATCACTTTCCTCTCATGTAAGTGCTTCAGGATTGATTCTTTGAGGACCTGCTCCATGAGTTTTCCTCTCCTCCAGTTTAATGTTCTTCTTCCCTGAGACTTTCATCCTCCTCAGCAGCACAGAGGCTGTCAGACTGGGGTGGGACCATACTATTGTGTTCCTGAAAGTCTTATCTATGTACCTCTCTGTCTCTCTTAGCTCCTCTTGGTCAGCCACTCTGGCTTCAAGAACCCATACTGTGTTTCTGAGGGCCATGAGGTGCTTGCACTGTATGCACACATACACCACCTGCCCACAAAGCAAGCAATCATGAATGCTGCATTCAGTACATTAAATTAGATAGCCCCCAGTGCTGACCTTTTTCCTGCATTCATGTTACTTTTGCACAGAGGTTTTTTGGAGGGTTTTTTTGGTTTTTTTTGTTTTATTCTTAGGGGAGGGTGTTATTGGCCTAAGTTTAGAGTATGTTTGTTAGGTGTATCTGCTTCCTGCACTTTCTCATTAAACTCCTCTGTTTGCTAGCTTATCTGGTTGCTTAGGAACTGGCTTTTTAAACCCCTGTTCTCCTTGAGCTAGCCTACCCCTTGTCAGAGCTAGAGACTTGTTAGTGAGCTCTCAGCCTTGCCTATCAGGCTGCTTGGCTCAGCATATAGCCTCACCACAACAGATCACACTATACTCTTGGAATCAAGCAAGCAATCACAAAAAAAAACAAGCAAACTAACAGACCAAACTCACCCCAAGAATCGCGTCGTCTCTCCTCCTTCACCTGGTGAACTCCCTCACAAAACTCCTGTTAGATGTTCCTGTTTGCTAGTGTGATATTATCTGATTAAAATATGACCATATAGATCATTGTTGCAACCACGGTAATATATTTGCAACAAATCTTGTTCAAAGGTTCCAAGTGACAGGTTTCAGAGTAGCAGCCGTGTTAGTCTGTAGCCGCAAAAAGAAAAGGAGGACTTGTGGCACCTTAGAGACTAACAAATTTATTTGAGCATAAGCTTTCATGAGCTCAAATAAATTTGTTAGTCTCTAAGGTGCCACAAGTAATCTTTCTTTTTGTTGTCAAGTGAGGTGTCTATGAGAAGGTTATGATTTGCTGGTTATGATTATGCTATCTGTATGCATGTATCATTTTTGTATTTGAAGTTATGCGTATTGGCTCTATACCTGTATTTCAAATGTTTGCTCCTGGGGTAACACCAACAAGTTAGTTAGCCACCACATTTTGGAGGAACTATTCAAATTAAGTGGCTCATCAGGAAACACTTAACTAACAATGGTCCATGGGAGATGCCCATCTACACTGAATGGACTGTCCTGCAAACATGCAGTTTGAGGTATAGAAAATGGCTTCTACTGTATCCAAACCTTCATTCATGGACATGTGACTTGTCCATGTGACTCCATACACTATCTTGTCGCCTGTGACTCTCCACTAGCTGTGCTGAGGGCTTTGTTTAAAACAATGGATTTCCTTCCACATGGCAGAAGATATAAAAGGCCCTGGAAACCCCTCCATTTTGCCTCTTTCCTGCCCAAACCTCTGGACTATTCTATTGGGAGCATTCTAACCAATGAATTGAGGACCTTCCAATAATTTGGAAGCAGCAGTTTATTCCATCACTGCTACAATCCTGAACCAAGAACTTTGCAATTACTGTATGTATTTGATTACTTTCACCTATTTTAACTCTCACCTTTCTTTCTTTTTATGAATAAACCTTTAGATCTTAGATACTAATGGATTGGCATCAGCATGATTTTTGGGAAAGATGTAAGTTATATATGTGGCTGGTCCTTTGGGCTCAGAAGCACTTTTATTTGAAGAGATTGGTTTTAAAGAACCACACATCTCTAAGTCTAGTGTTTTCGGTGGTAAGACAAGGACTGGATTGTCTAAGGAAACTGCTTTTATGACTTCTTGTTGGCCAGTGTGGTGAAACAAAAGTTTACTTTTGTTGCTGCTTTGGAATATCCTATGGGGGGTTAGCCACCAAACTTGGGGTGTACTTTCCCTATTTCTCAGCAGTCACTCTCAGTTGTGGCCCAAGAAAACACAATTATAGCTAGCTTCTCTGGTTGTTTAGGAGCTGTTTTTTAAAACTTCTGTTATCCCCCAGGTAGCCCTGGTCCCTTGTCAAGGTATTCTAAAGGGGTTAGGGATCAATTTGGCCAAGCAACTTTATGTTTATGGGTTCTTTGAAAACTTGGTCACTACTATTCATTATTTGCCATACCACCTACCAATCATGTATTGTTTTCATTTCTTGATTTGGTTGATTTAAGCCTGGTCACTGGGAATATAGTGAACAACAAATAATGAACAGCTTTAGTGCATGACAATATATGTATTCCTATGAAGAGCAGCCATTCACCCCAAAACCCATGTCCACAACTATTAATGAACAGCACATACAAAGAGTATGACACAAACAAAACAGCTGGTTGGAATTTGAACAAATATACATGAACATTTTAGTTTTTGCAGCATTCAGCACCTCACAGTATCAGGTGCAAGCTTTGTATCTTTATGTTGCTAGTTGAGTAACACCAAAGGAAAAGTAAATCAATCAGGATAGCACTCAAAGATACTATTAACACCCTCCTCCCCCTCAAAATGCCCACAACCCTAACTCCTGGTTATGTTGGTATTTTGGACCAAGTATAATCTGATCAGCATTCTGTTCCTCCATCATAACATGCAGGAGTGCAGAGGGAAATCCTCAGAAACATGAAGAGAAAAGGAAATTTCTGTGCAACCCCCCTTGCCACACTTAGTAGTGCAGGAGAGAAGAAAGAGGATGATAATGATAGAGCCTGCAGCTTTTTGTTAATGAGAACATCCATCAACTAATCTAGGTAAGAAATGCACCAGTTTTCATGCCGTAAGTTATTTATGAATAAGTTTAAGCAGTGTACAAATCATGGTATATATAGCGTATGTTCATAGCCACTGCCACTCTCCTAAAATGCACTCTGTTGATTTCAGTATCAGGAAAAAAAGAACTCTGCCATAGCAGTTGCACTCTCTGATCCTCCTGTTTTTTTTTCCCTAACGGTATGCAGCTACGACTCTAAATGAACACAAGTTACTTTATGATAATTTTTCATAGCAGAACCCCATTTAAATTAAACTGCCCCAAACAGTTTGTGACCATCACCCCGATGTTTGCTCTTATTCAGCAAAGCATTCGCACATGCATCTTATGCAGATGAATCAGTTGAACTCAACAGGACTACTCAGATCCTTAAAGGGAAGCATGTACTTGGCTTTTCTGGATCATGGACTTTGATGGCAGTGAACGTTACATTTCCCTACTAGCATGCTCGAAGGAGCTTTCTAAACGTTCAGCTGTTTAACAAAGTTCACCCCATATCAAGTCAGTTTTGTGTTGTCAGAATATTGTAAGAAACAAAAGTGATTTTCATTTGGGATACTGAAAATCACTTGAGATAGTTGTTATATTGTTGGTGACACTGGGCATCATACTAGGTAACTTGGGAGGGTGGAAGGCCACGAGTGCCAAGGAAGCCCCCCCACGCTAGGCCCAGATAAACCAAAGCCTCTCCATTCCGTGAACTTTCTGTAATCCTGCCAGACTATGAGGAAGCTAGTATAAAAACAGAGACAGAAAGCTGCAAAAACAGTTTAGAGCAGACAGCCTGCTCTCAGAGACAGCCTTCAGACAGCTCCGGCCAGGGTAAGCATATAGATAAGAAAGGAATGTTTTGCACTAGCTTTCTGCAACACCGGAACGGATACAACCAAATAAGGCAGGGCTTACATAATGCTAATGAGGAAACATCTAATTGGCCACTTTGGCTGTATTATTGTACAGGGCAATAGGTAATTGGTTATATATGCTTCTGTAGCTAAGTTGGGAAAAAAGGTATAAATTGTGTGATGTAATCTGCAGTCGGGGCTGCAGGATTTGAGACAGCTGTGTCTCCCTGGGCCTGTTTGCAGCTGCAAATAAACTCTCTGCTTCTCCACCCCGTTGTGATTATTGGATGATGCATACTGGGCAACGAACCCCTACTGTTGCTTGCCTTGGGCACTCTGTGCCGGCAACAATATAGGCACTGACTATATAAAATATAAGAACAAATTTAGGGGGCTCTCCATCCCGTTGGATAGTGTGTCACAAGACCGACCAAATACCTCTGTGTATGCTTCCCACCACTGTGCTATTTATTGTGATGCTCTGCGTGGGATATAAAGAGAGAGAGTAGATCTTATTGTTCAAGAAAATGAGAACAAACTATAATTGTTTTACGAGCTTAATCGAGCAAAATGGAATGAAATAAAATAGTGACAAAACTCTGGCTGAGAGTGCTAAGTGATTGGCGGGGAATTTGATTGACTCAGAAGGATCATTGCTGAGCATGTTAAGAAAGCAAGAAGTGGTCTGGAGACAAAGAACAAAACATTCAGGAGACTGAGCTTGCGTGCCATCATGTAGGCAGCTAGCTTCATAGCACGGTCAGCCTCTGGAGCTCGTCAGGTATGGCCAAGATTCTAGCTACCCATGAAGGTATCAGAATGGCAAAGTATTTAGGAATGACATTCCAGAGATGAGTGTGATGTAATATTGGGGTGCATGACTATATGTGAATGTTAAGAGGGTTTCACAGTATAAAATGGAGATGGAGTTTTGGAAGCAGTGGTGTAAGCGCAGATACTAAACAGTTATGAGTAAAAGAGGAGAGATCAAGATAAAGCAGGGAATGCTGGAAGTCATCCCCCAGATGCTTTGAGAAGTACTGAGTATCACTGTTGACAACTACATGGAGACAGATATTTGGACAGAGGCTAGGGAAACTTGTGGAGATATAAACTATCTGATCTTTTATATTATCACACAAATCTCAGGTCCAGGTCGGTGGGGGGGGGGGGGCGAATTAAAGCATGTATTGTAAATATTTCTGGTTCTTGCCTCACATTACCATGTCAGGTTAACAGAGACAACTGCTAAAATAAATTCAGATTGTTTTAGAAGGATAAAGATTGAGGGTTTCATGGCAAGGGAGTTTTCAAGTTAATTAATTTTGGGGGGAAAAACTTTTAAATTTAATATTTAGGAATTGCAATCTGTTTCTGAAAATAATCAGAATTGGTTAAATAAAATCTAGCCGCAATAGATGAGGCTGGATAGCTACCCAGGTTGGACGATTAGTGATAATTGAAACTTTAGAAGTGTCCTGCTGGGTACCTTCTAATAACTTTGGTAAGGTTGGTAATTATCCTGTAAAAGTACCTCATTCTCAAACCTGCAACTTGTTTTCCCACATGAATGAGACTGTTATTGCATACTGACTTAAATTTTAGCACATAGGCCCAGATGCCACTTAGATTTATTGTGTGTACAGTTATGTAAGTCTATCTACTTTTACATCCTCATTCCCATCGTATCTGAATGCTTCACAATCATCAATGGATTTTGTCCTCAAACCTGTGACTTAGGAATGTATCATACTAATTTTGCAGATGAGGAATTTAGACACAGATAGATTAAGTGTCCAAGTTCACACAGGAATCATAGAATCATAGAATATCAGGGTTGGAAGGGACCCCAGAAGGTCATCTAGTCCAACCCCCTGCTCAAAGCAGGACCAATTCCCAGTTAAATCATCCCAGCCAGGGCTCTGTCAAGCCTGACCTTAAAAACCTCTAAGGAAGAAGATTCTACCACCTCGCTAGGTAACGCATTCCAGTGTTTCACCACCCTCTTAGTGAAAAAGTTTTTCCTAATATCCAATCTAAACCTCCCCCACTGCAACTTGAGACCATTACTCCTCGTTCTGTCATCTGCTACAATTGAGAAGAGTCTAGAGCCATCCTCTTTGGAACCCCCTTTCAGGTAGTTGAAAGCAGCTATCAAATCCCCCCTCATTCTTCTCTTCTGCAGGCTAAACAATCCCAGCTCCCTCAGCCTCTCCTCATAACTCATGTGTTCCAGTCCCCTAATCATTTTTGTTGCCCTTCGCTGGACTCTCTCCAATTTATCCACATCCTTCTTGAAGTGTGGGGCCCAAAACTGGACACAGTACTCCAGATGAGGCCTCACCAATGTCGAATAGAGGGGAACGATCACGTCCCTCGATCTGCTCGCTATGCCTCTACTTATACATCCCAAAATGCCATTGGCCTTCTTGGCAACAAGGGCACACTGCTGACTCATATCCAGCTTCTCGTCCACTGTCACCCCTAGGTCCTTTTCCGCAGAACTGCTGCCTAGCCATTCGGTCCCTAGTCTGTAGCTGTGCATTGGGTTCTTCCGTCCTAAGTGCAGGACCCTGCACTTATCCTTATTGAACCTCATCAGATTTCTTTTGGCCCAATCCTCCAATTTGTCTAGGTCTTTCTGTATCCTATCCCTCCCCTCCAGCGTTTAGTACTCCCTCCCCCACTCCTCCCAGTTTAGTATCATCCGCAAATTTGCTGAGAGTGCAATCCACACCATCCTCCAGATCATTTATGAAGATATTGAACAAAACCGGCCCCAGGACCGACCCTTGGGGTACTCCACTTGATACCAGCTGCCAACTAGATATGGAGCCATTGATCACTACCCGTTGAGCCCGACAATCTAGCCAGCTTTCTACCCACCTTGTAGTGCATTCATCCAGCCCATACTTCCTTAGCTTGCTGACAAGAATACTGTGGGAGACATGGGTGTCAAAAGCTTTGCTAAAGTCAAGAAACAATACATCCACTGCTTTCCCTTCATCCACAGAACCAGTAATCTCATCATAAAAGGCGATTAGATTAGTCAGGCATGACCTTCCCTTGGTGAATCCATGCTGGCTGTTCCTGATCACTTTCCTCTCATGCAAGTGCTTCAGGATTGATTCTTTGAGGACCTGCTCCATGATTTTTCCAGGGACTGAGGTGAGGCTGACTGGCCTGTAGTTCCCAGGATCCTCCTTCTTCCCTTTTTTAAAGATTGGCACTACATTAGCCTTTTTCCAGTCATCCGGGACTTCCCCGGAAGTCTGTGCCTGATCCAGCTCCCGAGTCTTAGCCTAGCAACCTATCCACTAGACCATCCTTCTTTCCCCACCAGATGTTAGTAGAGAACTGGCTGTCTAGAGGCCTGAAGAGGTTAGTTATTTGCCCTCTCAGGATTGTCTTCTGACTAAAGCTTGAAAGAGAAACTTTGCTGCAGCAATTCACTGGAATATGTACTTCTGTTGAAATTGAAATGCTTCACAAAATCAGGGTATCCATTTATGGAACTCAACAGTTCAATTTTTCATTTTGAATTGACTTTTTGTCTTGAATTGGTTTTTAAACTTTGTATTTTCTTATATGCTGTGATTTGATATGGGGAAAAAAGAGTCAAAATCAAAACAAAATGTTTTGATCAACCTACAAAGAAATTTTGTTTGGAATTTTCCTTCACAGAGATTTTCAAAATTTGCAGTTTTCATTCAAAATTGGAACAAAGTCAGATTTCAAAATCTCAAAATCCTTTGCAAAATGAAATTTCTGTCATTTGTACATGTCTACTTCTGACCATTGTTAATTGTATCATGTGTGAAGGTGAAAACATTAACAGACATTCTACTGGACACAGTAAAGGACAAGATTCACTATGAATAGAAATGAAATCATGTGCAGGCAAAGAAACACAAAAATAACTATGACGGGCCCCATATAGTTTAAGCTTCTTCCAGGTCTTTTAAGATAAATTCTTCCTAGAATCCAATTGAACATAAAAAGAGAGGGGAAAAAAGACAAGAAATTAACTCAAGTCTCTTATTACCAGAGAGCTAACATTCCGTATGCCAACGTAACAATCTTTATCAGTGTGCTACTAAAAATACTAAGAGAAACTAATTTACTCAGTTAAAACGCAATGAAACCTCCCTTTTGCAGTGAGTCATTTTTACAAGCCTCAGCATTCCTCAGCCTCTGGACTGCTTACACTGTTCATCTAATGTTTTTCATTGTCTAATTTTCAATATACCTTTAATTCTTCAGACCCATTTGTTTAGTACCTTTCCCTTCACAATTAGCTGAAAATTATTTTATTTTTCTTTTCTCCCAAATCTATAGTTATGAAACAACCTATCATTGCCACAAAATTGATGCAAGTTTTTTTTTTGGCTTTGTGCCATTTGTTTCATTCAGAAACGATTGCATGGTTGGTGCAGCGCCACATGAAAAATGGGAGTATGATGGCCACTTTATAATTTTCTCTGAAAATTTGATAACCAAATCTCTCCTGGAGCTCCAACACAGGCAAAAACCACTGCAGAGGTGGATAGGAAAAGTTCTACATTTGGATTCTAACCTGTGAATCTGCCTTTCTCGTATGATTTTTTTTAAAAAAATACGTACGCACCTGTGTCATATTGTTTCCTAAATACTATGGGAGTCCACTGGCATAGAGGCAGAGTATGTACTCCTACACCACCTCCCTCCCAGAGTAAGGGACATTTCTGGGAGAAAGAGGCCCTGGGCCAATATGGAAATAAAGTCAGGATGGAGAAGCCACAAACAGTTTTCCTTAACCTGTGTCAGCACATATCAGGGGCAGGTGAGAACCTTGCTCTGTGGGCTCATTAGTTTTTGTTTGTAACCTCTAGAGATGCCAATTAGGATCAGGGCTCCATTATGGTTGGACATAGAACTGGGTGACTATTTTCATCTGAAACTCCTATTTCTAAAAAATGCAGATTTGGTGATACCAAACAATTTGTGAATTGGTGTCGTTTTGGCCAAATTGTGCTGAAAAAACAAAAAACAAAACTAAATTCAAAAAAGCTCAAACCGTTTTGATTAGACTTTTTAAAATGAAAGTGTAGAACCAGAGGAAGGGTCATGTTTCAGAAGGCTGTCCATCTTGCAGATGAGTGTGATCAAGGCTTTCCAGATACAATACTATCAATGCAAAGCTGCACTCTGTGGGAGAGTGCACCATCTCACTTGGAGTTCCAGGAGGTACTCTGTATCAAGGATGAATAATGCCTCGTGTAGTAAAAGTGGAGTGTAATTGCTGCAAACTGTTTTAAAAGTTATAGAGCACACTACACTTGAGCAGTGCTCTTTTTAAAAAAAAATGACTTTTTGTTTAGAAATTTCCTTCAATTTTATCCAAAAAATAAAACTTAAAAGAACACCTGAAATAAACACGAAATGCTTTGTTTGGGCTGACTGAAAGGCTTTGTTTGACCTCGGTTAGAAGGTGCCTCCTCCACGGCACCTCTCATGGCTCCCCTGCCATCCATCACTCCCCTCTTCAGGGCTCCCCAGCTGAACTCCATACCGATCAGTCCTGTGGGCCCTTCTGGTAGCACTTTCTTTATTTAAATAAATAAATAAATATTAAAAAAAAAAATCAATAAACCAAAGTGCAAATACCATTAGGCAATTACCCTGCTGGCCTTAGCCTCTGCCCTTAGGGTATTTTCTCCTAGTTCTGGCAGTCCCTGCAGCTTCTTCCTTTATCTGCACTTCCTGCAACTCCCTCAGCACTGACTACTTCCACTTCCTGCTACTCTGATCCCTCCTCAAGTGTTCCTCCTCAGTAATTAGGGTTGGCTGGCCCCCAAGTACCTGTCCATTAAATGGGCAAGCAACCCTGTTACCATTTTAAAAAATATATTAAAAAAACCCCAACTTTTTGATTTGCCAAAAAATTTGTTTTCAGGTTGACCTGGAAATTATTTATTTTATTTTGGTATTGCCAGCAAATCAAAAAATCAGTTATCTGCCCTGCTCTATTTGGATTCCACACAGGTACGTGGTAGATTTGACCTAATATAAATAGCCAGGCCACCAGTTCTGCATTGGGTTATTCACCACTTAAGACTCACTAATTCCATGTGAGCCACCTATGTAAATGCAAGTTTGATCATGCAAATATGGAATTCATGGCCTTGTCATGCCTCTCAGATCCTCCAACAAGCCAGAAAAGCTGGCCCTGCTCAAGTGTAGTGTGCTCAAAAAACTTTTAAAACAGTTTGCAGCAATTACATTCCACTTGTACTACACGAGGCATTATTCATCCTTGATACACAACACCTCCTGGAACTCCAAGTGAGATGGTGCACTCTCTCACAGAGTGCAGCTTTGCATTGATAGTATTGTATCTGGAAAGCCTTGATCACACTCATCTGCAAGATGGACAGCCTTCTGAAACATGACCGTTCCTCTGGTTCTACACTGCACAGCACTCAGAGAAAGTTACGCTTCCCTGTGACCACCACATTTAAGAGGTTCTCATCAGGTGAAAGCACTGGCCATATTTTCAAAAATAGGTGCAAAATAAAGCTAAAAAATGTCTTTTATTGTGATTTATTTTGTGTCAGAATGTTAAAAAACACCACCTTCCTTGCTCTGTAGAGGTGGAATTCAGCTGAGATGGCCATTTAAATACTAAAGTTTTTCCTGAGAGATAGAGATCAGTACAGATGAATACAACACCTATGTGATGCTTTCACAGCGCACTTGAACACATAAGTACCTAACAAAGCCTTACGGCATTTTCCATGAAAACTGAAACACGGTATTGGAATCTTGAATGGAACGGTTCTGCCAAGAGACATCTAAACAAATAATACTATAGCCTGTGCACTTTATTTCAACTCTAAGTTATACCTTTTCAGTGATGATTCAAACTTCTGTAATGCAAAGCAGCCACAAGGAAGCTTATTGAAAAACATCATTTGCAATGGTAACAGAGAAATATTTTTTTTTTAAATGATGTTCATTCAATCCTGCCCGGCTACTAGGGAGAAGGAACTAGGAAGTAAGGACAAAGGTGATCCTGGCAGAAAAAGTCTATGCACACCCAAACTCAGGGATGTAGCTTAAACTATGGCTTATGTTGTGTTATCATTGTTGAGTTACTGAGAAAAACAAATTCCCACAGGTGGTGGTGGGGGGATGGAGGAGGAGGCATTTGGACACTAAGGCCACATCTACTCGACAAACTTTGGTCAACGCAAGTTACATTGGCATACAGCCACCAAAGTTAGAACATCGCTTGTGTGTGTACACACTTGGCTGCTTGCATAAACACTACACATACTCACCAGGAGTGCTTCTGTTGATGCAAAGTGTGGTGCACTATGGCTAAGTATCCCAGAGTGCCACAGGCCACCTTCAGGCACAATGACTTCCAGGAAGTCTTCTCTTCCCATATAAGTAAACCAGTAAAAAAATTATACTTGTGTCTTGTTAACTTAAAGTTGGGCTGGACACCATCTTTACCTTTATATATTGTAAGGGAAAATGCACACATACACATACATAGGATTCCTTCCCCTTCATTAAGTTCATCTGTTCTCAGCTGGTGGGCTTGGCTAGACTGTGATGGAGCCCCAAACCAGTCCTCTCTTGCGGCATAGATGGACCATCCCTGCTATCTCTCCCCACAACTCTTCTACTTCCTATCTGTTCATGGCAAGAATCTCGGTCTCAGTTTCCTCTGAGATACCTGTGGAGATCTGTGGCATACTGGTGGGTCTCACCAAACATGGCATACAGATTGCTGTAAAAGCAGTGAGTCTGAAGCTCTGCACCAGAATAATTGTTGGTTCCCCTGGTCTTGTGGTACATCTGTTCCTTTGCTGTCAAGTAGCACTGCTGCTGATCCCTTTCAGACCCCTTGGCCTGCATCCCCCATGCAATCTTTTCACAGATATCCACATTTCTATGGCTGGTCTGTAGCTGTGCTTGTGCAGCCTTTTCTCCCCACAGGCCCAGGAGATCCAGTATCTCCTTGTCTAAATGCCTGGAGCCTGTACTGTGGCTCAGGGGTGCACTGTACTATTGACACTCTCTCAGTCTCTCCTGTGGGGACCCTTTCCAAGTGACAGACCTACACTTCCACTCTTCTCAGATTGGCACCCCTCAGTGTTCAACCACACCTTTAGACTGGCTCATCAGGCTACATTACCCACTGTCCAGGTACCATATTACCTCCAGCAGGTCAAACAAGATTGGGTCCTGCTGTAGAATCCTCTCTGGGAGCTGTGACCAGCTGCTAAACGTAATGAGAAAAAAAAACTGATTCAAAAGAGCATGGTTTATTTATCTATAGGAACTTCACAAGCAGAGTGAAAAGGTTAAGAATAACAGAAATCTATACACATAGAGTCTTATCTAAGTATGGCCGTCCCTTGCAAATTTAGGTACGCCTGCACTTACGCCGGTGCTCCAGCATTGAGGTCTATGTTACATCCATTTCTCTGCAGATCCTCTGACCCTCTCTTCTAGGAGATCCAATTTTTTAACTGCTTACAAGCTTTTTGTTTAAAAATGTCTGCCTAAAAGCTCCTGGGGTTTCAAGCTGGAGAATTTCCTGACTATCTACCCTTTTGTGAGACTAGCTAAACCCCTATTCCACGTTCATGGAGATAGTCTTCAAAGGAATTATCACCTCCATTGTGCATCTGAGTATGTCTGTCTACATTCAGTTAGTTTATGTTTCCTGCAATTCAAAGCTAGCTCAAATTGATTTAACTCATTAATTACCCTTTAGCCAGCAATAATCCAATAATCACCATGTCCACAGAAGAAATGTGTATATAAAAATAAACCACCAAAATTAATACAATAACTTTTACATTCTTCAGGGCCTGATTCGCCATTATGTTACACCAGCTGATGAAACTGCATAGACTTCAGTGGAACTACTTTGTTGTAAAACCAACATAATACAGCCAAGAAGAAGCCTTAGACTTCATGACTTTTCCCCCTCACACTGGCATAACTCTACTGACTTCAGCAGGGAGATCCCCAATTTATATTGGTGTGATCGGGCAATCAGGCCCAGGGGCCCAATTGTGTCATCTATCCCAAGGTTATATCAGTTCAGGGACTCAGATAAACATGCAACTAATTTTTTTAAAAAAAATGTATTTCAGAATAAAAGCACGGTGATATGTCCTGATAAATAAGAAGAGAGAGTGTTAGTTAGTTAGTTGTGCATGCATTTCTGTGCACAGCATTGGGTCCAGAATGTTGTCCATAACATAATGCTGTTCCATAAGCAGTACAATACCATATGAAAATACTACCATTAAAAAAGAAACACAAAATTGAATCTCCCTACTATCAGATGTGTTACATAGATAAGAATGTGATTCATGTCTGGATTTGACCCAGTATCAAACTAAATATAACAATATATAACTGAACTGTAGCAGATTGCTGAGTCACCAGCACAGGACCTCCTGCTGGTCATCCGGGAATTAGCTCTCAGCCCTGAAGCGCCCTCTACGGGCTGGTGTCTCACCCTTTGTTACCTACCCCCTGCAGTCCCTTTATCTCCACCACATATAGGCCCCACATCCCTCCCAGACCATAGTGCCCCTTACATTGAGGTACTGCCCCTCATCCAGGGAACCCCACTCTCCTGAGCCCACCTCGCCTCAGTCACCCACTGCCAGTCCTCATCTATCAGGGGCAAACTGCAGTCTGCAATGGCCACTCATCATTGGCTAGGGCAGGGATTGGCAACCTTTGGCAGGGTAAGCCCCCTGGCGGGCCAGGCCATTCTGTTTACCTGCTGCGTCTGCAGGTTCAACTGATCGTGGCTCCCACTGGCCACGGTTCGCCGCTCCAGGCCAATGAGGGCTGCGGGAAGCAGCGGCCAGCACATTCCTTGGCCTGCACTGCTTCTCGCATCCCCCATTGGCCTGGAGTGACAAACCATGGCCAGTGGGACCTGCGATCGGCCGAACCTGCGGATGCGGCAGGTAAACAAACTGGCCCGGCCCACCAGGAGGCTTACCCTGGAGGGCCACATGCCAAAGGTTGCCAATCCCTGGGCTAGGGGGTTGGACCTGCTGCCTTTCCCTGCAGCCCCAGTACCTCCTTAGGCCTTCCTGTCAGGCCTCAGCCTGGGAAGTCACCAGTCCTGAGTTCCCCAGCTCAGCCTGCCCCTTCCTCAGCACTGCTTTATTGAAGGTACCCTGTGCTCCCAGGCAGCCCAGTCCTTCCCATCCCAAGGCTGTAGTTAGACTGCCTGCCTCCTAGCTCACAGCCCTTTTTATACCAGCCCACCTGGGCCCGGATTGGCTGCCACATGTTACATCCCCTGATTGGCTCCTCAGGCAGCCCTTTCCCAGAGCTGGTTTTAATGCCTTTCTGACTGGAGCGGTGTGACTACCCAGCTACATGAACATATGAGCAAAATAACAAGATTCATCCTTTTAAGTCCAAAACTTTACTCACTGCCTATTGTCAAAGATGTTACAATTGGATTCAACATGGAATATTTTCTCCATAACACTTTTATTATGGTCAGACTAAGGTATAGCCTCAACTGGAAGACACCTTGCACACCATAGACCAAAAGCCAACAAGACTGGATAAAACTCAAGATGATGTTCAGTTTGAGAAACAGTGTGTAATCATTTAACTAAACAGTAGTGTTTGAAATACAGTCACATGAAGGGACAGAATTAAGGTTGAGTTTAGAGTTTACAGCTTTGATATTCTCTTAATGCAGTTTTTTTACGGAACATGGAGGTGTTTTTTTGAAAGTGAATACTCAAGTGCTCATATTGAAATGAAATACTGTATTACTGTATGGGCTTAGTGATAATTTATTGGTAGAGCATTTCATTTAAAATATCATTGAACTTTATCATTTATTTTGTTGTCTAGTTATTAAGATATCTCTGTAGTTATGAGAGATCATGTAAATCAAAATAATTGATGTGAAGAACTGTGAGAAATTAGATTAATAGCTTGCATGATTTGTTATTACTGATAGTTAGTTATTAATTCATAGTCCCTTAGAAAAAAACAACAACAAAGAACTATCTCATAGGATGAGCCAGAAAATCTGATATGATTGAATAGTCTACCTCTAAAGTACTATTTTTAATATCATGAGGCTTAATGCACCAGTCAAGAGGCTCCTATTATCCTTGCCCAGCTGAACTGTATTCTCTTCTCTGATGTGGCAAACAATTAATCTGAAGAGTGAAAACTTTACAAGTTTCAATTTATGGAGTTTCCACTTTCTTACTCCAGAATAACTCTTGTAAGGGATCACTGGATTCTTAGTGTTTTCATCTTTTTATATTTTCACTATTCATTTTAGCATTTGAAATTATGGGACCACTTCTTCTCAATGATATAACACTGACATGAGGAATGTCACTAAACTGCTATGGAAAGTATAATATATTATTTATATCAGTAGCTACTTGTCCGAATTTCTCCTCTTGTTCACTAGACCGTGTGCCTCTGGAAAAGGAGAGGTACCACCTCGTTCCTTGGGTTTTCAAAATCTGAAAGTATAATTTTGGACTGAAATGAGGGCCCTCTGGCTGTCAACCAAAATCTCTAATATTAAAGTTGATATAAGAACATTCAATCTAGAAGTGGATTCTGCAAACTGATCTGCAAAATATTTTTGGTTCTTCAACATGTCAGAGAACGTGAAATCCGTGCAAAATGCATTGATGAAAGTTTTCATGCAAAGAAATATCACAGAAATCTTTTCATTAGTTTCAAACATCCCTACATTGTCCCCAGTCCAGGAAAGCACCTACTGGAAAACTACTCATAAGGCAGAAGTTACTCACATGCTTAAGTGTTTTGCTGGATTGGGTTTTACTTTCACACAAAATGTCTGGTGAGAGAGGTGGGAGCTTCAACTTCCAAGAAATCCATAAGGGAACCAGCTAAAGTTTTTTAGAACTTTAAATTTTTCAGGAGCAGTCCCTGAACATGAGAAAAACACCACCACCACTAATCTCACAAGGTCAATGCAAGCAGTAGGATTAGAGCAGATTCCCAACCAGATGAGTCTTTGATTTTACTGCATTCACATATACACTGCAATGTGCACTGCTTGAGCCAGTTTTGTGGGAGATGTTTGTTTTGAACCATTTCCCACAAGGAACTATGATTGCTTATATTATTAAGACTGACAGCAGGCTGGTCTCCGAATGTCGTATGAGAACTAAAGCTCCATTTTGGTACACAGTTGGATATTTTACTTGGTTTGAATAAGAAGCATACATTACACAACCTACTTCTACAATCTGAATGCCACAGAATAAATAATACATAACTTTATATCATGTGATGTTCAAGCCAACATGGTACGTGAGGCGCACAGATGCCCTCTGCACAGTGTGTTGTCAAAACTGGGGAGTGCATAATTTGCTGCAATCTAACAAGAATATGCAGAATATGTTGAGATGGATGCTTCTGCGTTAACTGCTGCTACTCTTCAAAGGCTACTAGAGAAGTAGGAAAAAGTACTATTAGGCTGATGAACTTTCAATGTGTAGTTCACTTGAAATATTCTACAAGCATTTATGGGACAATAGAAAACAAATCATTAGGGACAAACTGTCAGTTTTTCATCTCCTGGGAATCTAGAGTTTCAAATATAAGCCCAAACCTCTTTGAGAAAAACTTCCCATAACAATTAAAGCCCTGTTCCCTCTCCCATTGAAGACAATGGTGAAACTAAGGGGTGTCAGGATTTGGCCATAAAGCAATGTAACATCTAATTCCCCGATCCTGCAATTGGATCCCCAATAGATATCTCTGGGCACAGATGTCCCATTGCAGGATCAAGGCCTTAATTATTATGCAGTGTTTAGAGTATCAAGTGATTAGTGTTGCATACATAAAGCACTTGTGTCAGTGCAGAGTAAAGTAGTCAGCCTGAACAAAGGCTACAAGGTGTTAGAGATATTGCAGGCATATACATCATTTGAAAGCAAGTGGATTATTCAGCGCTAATGACATTCCGTTGTGTTCAGTGATTTCTGCACTATCTAGAGCACAAATGCTGGACTTGCATTTCCTACAACACTTATTATAAAGCAGATGGCGCTGTAGGTAATCTCAAAATATTTTCCTCTCCAGAAAGAATAAGCTTCAACAATTAAGTGTTTATAATTCCTGAAAAATAGTAGTGAAATGTGTATTCTTCTTCAATTTCCATTCTTTCCAATACAATTAATCCTATGAAATGCAATACAAAATATCTTTTATAAACTGGTAGCATCTCTCTGTCAAAATGTATCATTCTTAATTACTAGTTACAGAGTTATTTGATAAACTACAGCAAAGGATAAAGTAGAAAATATAGGCAGTAGAAGATATAGGCAACATTTTCAGATGATATTTAAGTATCAATGGGGTGTCACAGAGGCAGACTGCCACACTTTAAATGATTCATATAATCGGTGCAGTGGGCTGCAACAATATAACTTCTATCTGCCTCTTAGTGAATCATACATATATTAGACCTGATTTTCCACTTCCTTTGTACTTGTGCAAAGTGGGTGTGAAACATTTAACTGAGCAAATGGGTAGCATTTTACAGACCTATTACACTCATTTTGCACAGGTGTAAATAATTACACAGAGGCCATGGAGAATCAAGCGCTTCTTGATTATTTTATTCCAGCTACTGTCCATAGGGCTAATAACAATGGAATTTTAATGTATAACCAATTATTAAAGTTCACACATACTAAAGGTTATGTGTATAGCCTCCAAGGTATATTAACCTCTCCCTCAAACCAATGTGGTAATTACACAACACTGAGGACCAATGCATAAAGGCACCGCATTCGATAACATTGTTTTGTTGTGAAGCAACAGAAAATGATGCCAGGTTCTGCCCTTTATTGACAAGAACATTCTTTGTATAAATTGGCTGAATCACTAAACTGAGACTCAGTGCTGTGGAGAAAGGATATATGCAGTCAAGTGGTGACATTTCCAAACCATAGAAAACTGGGGACCTATTGGTGCAAATAAGGGCAATAAATGTCAGTAAGATATATAGATATGGGTAAAGATTATGTAATTCATTGAGGAGAAATATAAGGGTATGAGTCCAGGGGAAAATAGCATAACCATAAATAGGAAATATTCTCTCAATAGTCATGCAGACAGAACACCAGAGAGGAGATTGATCTAGGATACTGGTGAACAGAACTTTAAAACTTTCTGCACATCTCCTAATACAGTAAAGCCCTGAAAACCAGGAGGCAAAAAGAGAGATGCATTAAAGTCAAAGGAAAATATTCTGGTTTTATAAAAAAGTCTAGTGAAAAGAACTCACTTTTATACACCCGGAGCCATTCTAGGCACTTTATGGTAAAACCAGGAATGTTATAGAAATATAAAAGTTCCTGTCTAAGGACATATGCTATTTCAACCATCATATCTTGGAGCCAAATACAGGAATTTTAAGCTTTAACACAGTAAAACTATGCTTCATCCTTGGGGGGCACTAGAAAGCTGTAGATCTTCCCAACCATTTGTTTCTCCCTTTCTATCTCAGATAGAAGTAATCTGAAGGGGTGAGGGGTGGGGGTGATAGAGGAAGGTTCACAAGCAAGAGTGTCACTGCCTCTCTTGAGGAAAGATGAGTGCAAACAGATGGAGTTTTGCACTGTGCTCTAAAGAAGTTAAAGGCATGAATTCATTCTGATCTTCTGCAGCAGAGTTCTTCAGCAGAGCCCCATTTCACTAAGAATGCCTCATCTCTAGCTGCAGTGAGTTCCACTCCTGAGATAGCAACATTAGGCTGAATGTCTCCTTGCCAAACCTTGAAAAGAGTTCAGAACATGACCATGAAGCAATTGCGAGGCAATGTTCACATGAGTTAAAAATCCCAGTCTCAGTTCTCAAACAGCTTTTGATAAACCACTTTCAAAATTCTTGAGCTGAGATTTTGCAAAAGGCGTGGAAAGGTTTTGAACTAATTATTGGTATACTTGCATCCTCTTTTCATGCTGACCATACCTTATGATTTCCAAACTACTACTAATAAATAATAATAATAAGGAAGCTGTTGGTCCACCTTGGTATTCCAGGTCAACCATACAGAATCTATTCAACATATCAGAAAATATATTGTGCACATATGTTATTTTATTTAATATAAGAGAAGCTAAAAGTCACATCACTTACGGTATATCTTCCCCACTGTCTTGACTATAATACTTCAGAGTATTGAAATCTAAAGTTGCAGCTAAGTATAAAATCATATTGGATTTGTCATCACAAAAATGTTACCAATAAGACTTCTGCCTTCCTCCCTTTGTAGTGCCTCCTTCAGATCAGTTTATAATTCATGCCCACATACAACATATATGATATTAGCAATGGTGGCAAGGGACTCTGAGGATGTACCAAGCATAGGAGCACATATATCCAAAAGAATATTAGAATTTTACAGCTTGTAAACCATATAACAGCCAATATATCTTAGTTTTGAAGTAAAATATCTCAGTCACATCCACTTGAAGGTATCAAGCCCAGTGTTGCACAGAAACCACAAGAAAATCGACCTGAACTAGAAAAGATATAAAGGATAGCAACACCTCACAGAAGTTTGGGAACCACTAAGAAAGCTCCTAAAATATTACTCCATTTCAGTAGCATGCCTAGCAAAATTCCACATTCATGAAAACATAGCAACTAGTTGCTAATGCAGGCCCATAGAAATGCAATCATATAAATAGAAGTAACAGTTCAGGAAGATCCAATGCAAGCAAAGACATGGGTCTGCGTTACTGCAAGAAGGAAAGCCAACGTTTTAGGTAGAAATAGTTGAAATTTTTTGCACAATTTTCACTTCTTTCATTCATAAAATTTAATTAATTAAAGTACTTTGGTAAAAATAAAAGTTTTCCTTTGGAAAATGGAAAATTTTATTAGATTCTCTGATCAGGAGAACCAAAATGAAAATGTCTTTTTCAAAATGTCTGTGCAAAATGAAAAAAAAAAAAGTCTTAAAATGTCAAATATATTCATTTTGATTGAAAACATCAACCTTTTAAATTTCATTTTGACATTTCTGATTAGAAGCTTTTCTGAAATTTCTGTTCCATGACATGTTTCAAAATTTTCATTTTTTGTTCTGATTTGGAATGGAAATGAACTTTGAAAATTACTGTGGGATGAAAATTCTATTTTCTGAAGAGCTCCAGTTTTAGGCATTCAAGTTGCAGGAACCTCCAATATAAATTATTCACAAATAAAAAGAAGTGTGTGCAACTCTGTTTTGCTTTGAGCACGTCCTTCAGTTTATGTCTAACACACACACAAAAACAAACAACACACCTGATCATAAGCCTTCCCAGGCAAATGTGTGACAACCCATTCACTGCAGATCTATCAAGTCTGCATAAGATGTGTTTAAACACAGAATGGGAAAGTCTGTACCAGTCCCTGGTACCTTATGGAGATTATTTCTCTACCTGTTCTCTGTCCTTGTATCTTTTCTGCAGTTGTCCTTTTTATTTTCCTCCCTGTACCAACTTTCAACTCCCAATAGTTGTCTTCACTCCCATCCATACCAGCAATGAAATTTATAAGAGGTGAAATAATTAATGGTGACATTTTAAAATATCATAATTAGGCTTTAGAGTTAACACTCCAATTAGATGAATAGAGCCGGGGAGGGGGTGGGGGATGAGGAAACAGACCTCTCAGAGATATTGCTTTATGCTGCCTGTCTGCAAACTCAGCCAGACATGATGGCATCGCTTTACAATTGTTCTCCCAGTTCTGAAACAGAATATGGCTGGTACGGCAAAGAGGATGAATACTAAGATAGTCAAGAATTTGCTGTATAGCCTGACTAATTAACCAAATCCTTAAAATTGTATGTAAGCTGAACTGTGATCTGATGTTGTTTTCAGAGGCAAAACATCTCCTCGGAACTGGAGGCACTGATAAAAAAAAAAAAATCCCTACCATACAAGCTCATGGTTAAGAACAAAGAGCTGACAATAAATAGTGATAATTTCAAAAGGCATTGGGAAAGGAGCACTCCCACCAAAGGATCTTGGCTGCTCATACACACTGAATGATGACACCCATTGGAATACCAGTTAGGTTTAATTAAAACCATTTAACTTTTAAATAGCAAGCACACAGTTATAGTTGATTTATGTATTTTAATTTGTGTTACAAAATCTACAGAAGAGCATGAAAATATGTTTTATCAGTGTCATACTGAGTGCTGTAAGAAAAGTCTTTTCTGCCATGTAGCCTTGGAGTAAAACTGCAGCGAGAAGCCATTCAGACATTCTAGCCAATAGGAAAGGAAGTAGTAAAAGCAGGGACCTTGTTCATTTTTGGACATTCCAGTAAAACCAGTTGAAAGTTTTTTGACTTGCTCTGCCTTGTGCTGATTGCAGTATTGCCAACCACAGGAGATCAAAAATCATGAGTTGGACTCCTCAAGAGATTTTAAAAAATATATTATATTGTGTGGTTTTGGTCTGTTTTTTACCCCCCATTTTTGAATGCCCTGTGTGTCAGACACACACACACACACACAATTAATGTGGCCCACCATCTCAAATGTACTGTGTAAGGTGACTTTGGACCCCCACTGCAGAAGCTTTTACTCCCCATCTGCCCATCCCCTGCCCAGCAATTAAACCTGTCCTCCAGACCCCACCATCAGTTCAGTCCCCAACCCTCTTCAGCTTCACCTCTGCTGTTTCCCCTCTCATCTTCCCTTTCCTAAAGCTCTTCACTCCCTCTGCCCCTTCCCAGACTGGATCCTGCAGGGTGGGAGGAGCGAGTGGTAGAGATGCCTGTCCATGTTTCCGACAGGAGGGGAGGGAGAAGGTGAGAGAAGAGCTGTGCTAAGCTGTTTAGCTGTTTGAGAATGGTGAGTGAAGAGGAGAGACTCTGCCAGCGTCTGGCAGGACTGAACTTCATGAGGGGGAATGAGCTGCTCACATCATCCTGAAATGAGCGCCAAACCCCTCCGAAATCCCATCACTCACAATAAAATCATGATAGTTGCCAATATTGGAATTGGCTGTTTGCTCCAGTCCACCCAATCCCTCCTCATGCTGTCTTCACCTCAGCTTCACTTGACACCTGTCCCTCATAGTCTGTTCTCCCCTGCCTGGTCCCGCTCCACCCCTCTTCTCTTCCCTTCTCATTCCAAGCTGATTCCCTCCTAACTAAATCCACCAAATCAAATTAAATTAAATAATTGTAGCTCTAACATGAAATTTGCTGTTGTCACACTGCTTGTGTGTTCTCCCCCTTCTCCCCCCTTGTGTCCATCTTGTCTATATAGATTATAAGATCTTCTGAGGAGGGAGTGTTTACTACTCTGTCTCTGTGAAATGCCTAGTGCAATGGGGCCCTAGGCACTTAGGCACTTCTTGGTTGGCCCTTAAGCACTTCTGTAATAAACATGACACAAGCCTGGATGGAATGCCAGCTGTTTTGATGCTGCAAGGCCTCGAAGGGCTGGGGACAATGTTCTGAAACAAACGCAAACCACAATCTGCGTGGGAGTGACAAGACTACTCCTTTGCTGTCAAGTCCAAACCACAAATGTGATCAGCTGTTTACCTTTTTCAAGTAATAAGATTATTTAGCCTTTAAATTGCCTGTGCATCCTCTATCTACTTCAGTGAAGGACTTTCCCTAAACAGACCATCTGGAATCGTGTACAGCAGTTTGTCTGAAAGGAGCTTTTCAGTTCTTTCCTCAGCTGCTTAGTGGATCTGCTCTGTTGAGAAATACTTAGCAAACTAAGTCAACTTCATGATTTTTCAAAAATCTTCAAGCGTCAGCAGCTCCTATTGTTGTCAGTGAGAGTGGAGCACTTTTGAAGACCTGGCCAATTCATTTAGGGCCCTAAAATAGGAAATAATCTCTTTTGAAAAAAAAAAAAACAGCCCCATTTATAGGTACTTACTGAGCACTTTTGAAAATCTGCCCTTTAATTACTATCTTAAAGAAATAACCTGTTGTAAGAGAATTCAATTACACATATGATAAGCAGTAAAATGTTGGAGAGAATTACACATGTATTTGCATAACTCCATTCTCTGTAATACAGATAATATTGACATGATTGACACCCTTCGCTATTTACACGTTTTAATAAAGTTCTGTATACATTTGTTTTTAACCTTTCCTCAATTACCCTTATAGCTCCTGTGAACCCTTTTGTAATCATCAGTATTTACTGTCATGACACATATGGGCACGAGCGGAGCTAATCATCTGCAGGTTGTCTCTGCTGCTGAACTGAACAAACAAGCTGTTCAAGACTTCTGAGAATGTGCCTGCTTGGTGAATCAATGGAACCCTAATGGAACATTTTCCTTCTCTTTTTCAGGCACACAGATTTTTCAGGCACTCATTTTTGAATGTCACAAACAAAGAGCTGGCTCAATTAGCTGTAGTGGCATTAAAAGACACATGACCCAACAGCCTATTAGTAAACAAGCATGCTAGTTCAACTGACATTTTAACCTATAGAATTAATAATCTATTCTGGTGCCAGCACCAGTGACAGATGGTCAGTAGAAGGGAAAGCTGTCCCCATCAGTGCAGCGGAGTTTTAAAATCCCAGTGCATGAACCACAGATGGCATTGGCAGAATGCTTCAGTGCTGTAAGAGATCCAAAAATAGACCTCACTTGTTCTATGGTGCACTAATAAATGTGTTTGCATTATCGGCAAATTACTTAAAAGGCCTATGTTAAATTGATTTGTCAATTTTCATGGATATAAATAGTGGATCCGGAACATGCAGATCCAATATATTGATCTAATTATTATGTTTTGACTTTAGAAGTTGTACTCATTCCACTGCTGACCATGAGGGTGTGATTGCAGGTTACAGAGTCTCTATTAAAAATAAAAGGAGTACTTGTGGCACCTTAGAGACTAACAAATTTATTTGAGCATAAGCTTTTGTGAACTACAGCTTACTTCATAGGATGTCTCTATTGATTTTCCATGGTTCAACAGTGGAAGGGCTACTAGGATGATCCGAGGAATGGCACGTGGCCTATTGGTGACTGTCAGGAGCAAAAATCCTTAACTGCTGGAGATGGGACACTAGATGGGGAGGCCTCTGAGTTACTACAGAGAAGTCTTTCCCAGGTATCTGCCTGGTGGGTCTTGCCTTTATGCTCAGGGTCTAACTGATCTCCATGTTTGGGGTTGGGAAGGAATTTTCCTCTGGATCAGATTGGCAGAGACTATGGTGGGTTTTTGCCTTTCTCTGCAGCATGGGGAATGGGTCTCTTGCAGGTTTAAACTAGTGTAATGGTGAATTCTCTGTAATATGAAGTCTTTAAACCATGATTTGAGGACTTCAGTTACTCAGTCAGAGGTTAGGGGTCTATTTTAGGAGTGGGTGAGGTTCTGTGTCCTGCAATGTACAGGATTTCATACTAGATGATCATGATGGTCCCTTCTGACCTTAAAGTCTATGAGTCTAACAGTCATCAAAGTATTGATCGCTTATTTTTTGTCTAGGGTTGAAAGAAAAAAAAAAGTTGGGTACTGGAAAACATATTATTGTTTCAGTTTTTCTCATGAAATGATGTAAGCACTACTGCTACAAAAGTGTTAGGACTGCTGCACTAGGTTTAGATGTGATCTTAGCTGTTTATAGAGAAACATGAGGAGAAGAGAACACTAGGCTGAAGGGGTTGGTAATGGGATAAAGAGTCTCTGGTGTCTAGGCTGTGAAGTCCTACTCTAAGCCAGATCAATAGTAGTAAAGTTACCTCCAACTTATGTCTCTTTGGTTGCCTAATGTGGAATGCACTTGATATTCTTGGTGTTATCAGTTCAGTGCCAAGTGGACAGGAGTCCACATAAATAAGAGAAACTTAACAATTGTCATTAAATATCACCACGGTTGGCTGTCTCAGCAGACGGGCACGAAATGAATGGGCACAGAGACTGAACTATTTTCTCATTTCTTGAGAAGGCCCTTCCACATCAACACTGATACACATTAGGGAGGTAATGTGTGGAATGTTGCTGCTTTTAGCCAAGTTCCTAGAAGACATCTATTCACATCACAAACAGGGGCAAAAGCATTGGTGCAAACTGCAAGCTTTATTATTAGCAGTAGTATTTATAGAGTGCCCCTCATTACAATATCTGGCTGGATTGTCATGGACAGACGAAGTTATGAGGAGGCATAGAGACTGGAGGCTCTTGATCTTTAGTGTTGGTCCCTTGAGTTTGAAGCACATTGTGGAAGCACACACCACTGCTTACCTGCACTGTAATTTTATGGCTGCACAGTTCTTTTTTACGACATGGACAAGTTCCCTTATGTATTTGTATTACAGTAATCAGGAATCAAAGCCCCATTGTCCTGGGCACTGTACAAATTGTAGTCCTTGTCTCAAAGAATATGGCATCTAAAGCCCTGAGCCCTACCTCGATTATAGATCTGGATAGCTGTCAAGATGGGGAGAGGGAAGCACAAGATCTGCTGGCAAGATGCTCTTGTGGGATGGGGAGAGGAGGTGAGACAGAAAAAATAAGTGGGCAAGAAGGGTGTTGATTTATTCCTGTTATCTGGGCTGAGCCTAATTGCTCAATCAAAATTTATGTGCATAAACAGAAGGTTTCAGTATCAATTGATTCTGAGTGGTTAACTCACCAGTCCTTCATTTACTGTAACTATTGTAAGTGTTGCCAATTCTCCAAGTGTTAATGCAAATCTCACATCATTTTTTTTTAAATGGCCATCTCCTGGATTCTTTTTATTAGGTGAGAATCAAAGCCTCCATTTGGGGGGGGGGAGGGTTTTAGCTCCAATAGTTGCCAAGAAAAGCTTGAAAACATGACCCAGGTGCATCCTAAAGGCTCAGATGACAAATAAAATGACCCCAATATTTATCTTTTCAATAAAAGAAAAATCCCAAGATTTTTAAGCCAATCTCAAATATTTGAGGCCGGACTCATGAATTTTGAATGCTGGGCTTGGAAATATGCTTCACAAGTCTTCTTTTAATTTAAACCTTGAATATTTAAAAGATTTTTACACACAGAAATAATAGCTTACAGTCATAGTGATGAGTTTAACAGACAGAAAAAAGGGCATCTGTAAACATGAGACAGGTGGAAAATTTCAGGGAAATAGCAAGAGATTTCATCCTGAATCCAGAGAGAGATAGGAACACTCTAGATGCTTAATGGCCTCTTTCACTATAGTATGACTGTTCCTCACAAGTAATGAAAAGAAATAACTAGCACACTCTTTTTCTCTCTTCCTTCCCAGCACACAGAATAAATAAGCCTGAGTAATTTTTGACTTAGTTTTCCATCAGTACTTTCTAAACTCACAGGTCCAATTTCTCTCTAACATAAGGAAGCAAACAAATAAAAAGCTCATAAATTAGTTTTGCATGTAGGTCTAAATGTACCTAGTTCTGAGTTCATTATCTCTTGTGGGACTAAAATCCATAGATTAAGTTTGGCTTGTAAAAATTCTGTTTTCTAGGCTCTTGAGTCTCCCCGTATTGGCTAACTGTTTCATTGTTCCACTGGAACATATTTGTCATGATACACATGATATACATGAACACTTCAACCTCCCTGGACACTCAATAACAGACTTAAAAGTGGCAATTTTTCAACAAAAAAACCTTCAAAAACAGACCTCAATGTGAAACCGCAGAACTGGAATTAATTTGCAAACTGGACTCCACCAAATTAGGCCTGAATAAAGACTGGAAGTGGATGAGTCATTACAAAACCTAATTTTACCATGCTAATTTTCCCCTACTGTTACTCACACCTTCTTGTCAACTGTTTGAAATGGGCCACCCTCATTACCAATACAAAAGTTATTTTTCCTCCCTTGGTATTCTACTGTTAATTGAATTGTCTCATTAGACTGACCAGCTACCTGGTAAGGCAACTCCCATCTTTTCATGTACTATGTATAAATATACCTGTTACTGTATTTTCCACTTGATGCATCTGATGAAGTGGGTTCTAGCCCACGGAAGCTTATGCCCAGATAAATTTGTTAGTCTCTAAGGTGCCACAAGGACTCCTTGTTGTTTTTGCTGATACAGACTAACACAGCTATCATTCTGATATCGGTCATGGAAAGCCATGGTGGCAGAGGGAAAGAAATCCTTGCTGGTAGCAAAAGCCGATCTCTTGCAGCATTTGAATGTCAGCACAAAGAAAAATATAAGCTGCTAATTGTGAAAGACTCAAAATCTAGAGCATTCTATAACGTGTTAACACCAAATCTGCCACGTATGTGGCAACATAGTAAAAAAGCCTACTTAACTGATGAGCAAGTGGGTATACTTTAAGATTTTTTATAACTGAAAAATGAACCTGCAAAAAGCAAATGCATTCCTGTTTATGGCCCGCAACCACATCCAAATGTGAAAATAACAAGTCTTCGAGTAAGCGGCACCTTGTGACTGTAACTAATGGATGCTGGAATCATCAAAACATTTAAAACTGATCAGGAATTAAGAACACCCCCATCAATAATTGCTTGACACTGATGAAAATGCAACATTTGCAAAACAAATCCATGTGCTCGATGTGTGCACCTGGGCGAATGCAAGCTAGAAGAGTGAGAGTACTGGATCAAAAATATTTCACTAGCTAGTGTTTTATTTGACAATAAATAGAACTCTACTCTCCAATAGGATGGTAGGGAATGGGCATTGCAACATGTTGACAAATGATCAGTCGCGTATTAGGTGGTAGGCCTGGTATAGATTGTGATAGCTGATGATGCTCTGCCTGTTTGTGAGTGATTTAAAGAGAGAGTGTGTGTGTGTCTATGTGCAGAAGTGGAAGGAGGGGGCAAAAGAACTTCTCAGAGCTAGTCTCTCAAATGAAAATTAAGCACATGTTAAAAATATACAGGAATAAAAATAGATGCTACAGAGCTCCCACTCACTCCAGAAATCCAGAATAAAGCCAACAAGAAGTTTCATCAATCAATAGCCTATGAAAGTGTAGGGAATTAAAGTTTCTAAATCACAATTATTGCACAATGTCTTTGGATTCCCACCCCACACTAATATTGGGTGCATGTGTTAAAATCCACCACAGAACCCTCTGCATGATACAACTTATACAAGATCCTGAGAGAGTGATAAATCTCTATTAATACTTCATTACCCAGAATAAATTCATTCTTCTCCATATCTAGTTCACATAGTTTAGTTTTGCTCTCGCAATTAAAAGTGTATGAAGAATAGCTTTCTTGTTATTTACTTAATGTTAAAGGAAGCAGAACCCTGTAATAATGCTCATTCAAAATGGTATTTGTTATGTACAGATTTCACTGTAGAAACATTAGAGATATTTTATTTTGTCAGCAGTTTTTTGTAAGTAATAGTAACTTTTGTGGGAAACATAATAACATGAACAAACGCGTCTCTCTGATGGCTTGGCAGAATCTGTACTTTTTATATAAATTAAAGGACTTCCTTCCTTTGGAAGCAATACCATTGTTTTTTCCACAAATATGCCATAACATCCCAGAAGTCATTTAGTTTTGTCTATCAATGAGCGAGCAGCCTAACTGGGGAGTGAGTCTAAATATAAACCAAGCCATTTCAAATCCACTTTTGTTCAGAAAAGTTTATCCAAAAAGGAGATTGTGGAGATTCATATTTATTCTCTTTCAAATGGTATTTTTCACATCAAATTTATTTAGTTTACAAATCCAGGATCAGATCCCAAGGTTCATAAACAGCCAAACTTAACGCAATGTGGGAGTTTTGCCTACTTAAGGAGCACCATCTAATTCAAATCCCACAAATACTTAATCATGTATAACTTGACTTGTATGAAGTTATACACATTTAAACATTTGCAGAATTAGGCTCTGAGTAAGGACCTCAGCACTGGCTATATTTCAAAAAAGTATTTTAAAAGTATTTTGAGCATAATTCTTTGCTTAAATTATTCAGCAAATAGTCTTGTGTTCATATAATTCTTTGCCGCTGTTACCATAAATTATTTGTGACTTTATTGTTAAATTATTTGACCAATGCTAATAGTGGCTTCAGATAATGTGCTGTAAAAATCAATTCTGTAGCTGGAATATTCATATTTTATTTAAACAAAGCCTGACTAGTAATGTTGACAGAATCAAAGGCTTGTATTGACCAGTCGGCTACACAAGCTTAACATTCAAGTTATAGGAAATGTTAATACACTAGTAGGCTGATTGATTTACACTTAAGCATGTAAGAATTGTGTTTTTAGAGGAAGGTTGGTCCAGTGGTTAGGGTGTTAGTCTAGGACAGGAAATTTCCAGGTTCACCTCCTCTCTCTGACATAAGCTTCCTTTGTAACCCTGTCCAAGTCATGTAACCCCTCTGTGGCTACATGCTTTCCTACCTCCAGGGGTGCTGTAAGCATAAATACATTAAAGAGTGAGAAGGGCATGGCTATTACCCTAAGTCGGGCCATATAAAAGCCCAAGAAATTCTGTCTAGTGCAGTTATACAAAGGTATTAGTCTTCATAATAGAAATGTCAATGTAAAGATACTGAAGAATTTTCATTTTTTTAAAGGGGATGTACCAAATTTCTTGTGTGTATTTTTTTTTACTTCAAAAACAAAGACAAAGGAAATTATTTGTGTGATGTAGTTCATATTTTCTTGAAATATCTTGCACAGAAGCTATATTTCACAACAGTTCAATATTCTTCACTGTCAATATATTTTAAACAATGAATCAAATAGTTATTGACTTCCATACACTATATTGCTGCAAGGAAAAGACAGAATGGGAGAAGTGCTATAGGTTTTCTACTGAAAAAAACATTTCACAGCTGGTAATTAATTCAATTTGTTGGATAAGCTTCAAATCAGAGAGTGTAAAATGTTTGGCACATGGTGTGGTCAGGCAATTGCCATAGTCCTGTGGGTCTTAATTTTCTTTTGGCTTTCATATGGCTAGAATAGTCAAATAGGAACAGTTACAGTATTTATGGAAGACCATGGCTCTCTGGATCCAGAGTCAAATGCCAATGCCTTTTCAGGTACTGTCAAGGTTCCTCCCCCACTCTGAACTCTAGGGTACAGATGTGGGGACCTGCATGAAAAAACCTCCTAAGCTTATCTTTACCAGCTTAGGTCAAAACTTCCCCAAGGTACAAAATATTCCCCCCCGTTGTCCTTGGACTGGCCGCTACCACCACCAAACTAATACTGGTTACTGGGGAAGAGCTGTTTGGACGCGTCTTTCCCCCCAAAATACTTCCCAAAACCCTGCACCCCACTTCCTGGACAAGGTTTGGTAAAAAGCCTCACCAATTTGCCTAGGTGACTACAGACCCAGACCCTTGGATCTTAAGAACAATGAACAATCCTCCCAACACTTGCACCCCCCCTTTCCTGGGAAATGTTGGATAAAAAGCCTCACCAATTTGCATAGGTGACCACAGACCCAAAACCTTGGATCTGAGAACAATGAAAAAGCATTCAGTTTTTTACAAGAAGACTTTTAATAAAAAATAGAAGTAAATAGAAATAAAGAAATCCCCCCTGTAAAATCAGGATGGTAGATATCTTACAGGGTAATTAGATTCAAAAACATAGAGAACCCCTCTAGGCAAAACCTTAAGTTACAAAAAAGATACACAGACAGAAATAGTTATTCTATTCAGCACAATGCTTTTCTCAGCCATTTAAAGAAATCATAATCTAACACATACCTAGCTAGATTACTTACTAAAAGTTCTAAGACTCCATTCCTGGCCTATCCCCGGCTAAGACGACTACAGACAGACACAGACCCTTTGTTTCTCTCCCTCCTCCCAGCTTTTGAAAGTATCTTGTCTCCTCATTGGTCATTTTGGTCAGGTGCCAGCGAGGTTACCTTTAGCTTCTTAACCCTTTACAGGTGAGAGGAGCTTTCCCCTAGCCAGGAGGGATTTCAAAGGGGTTTACCCTTCCCTTTATATTTATGACAGGTACCATCGGAAATAGTATTTTAAGCCAGTGGGAGGTAAAGTAGGATGAGCTATTCAGATAGCCATCATTCGAGATGTACAATACAATACAGAAGAACATAGCTTCCCAGAGTTTCTTTTGGCAATGTCACTACCAAAGAAACTGATGTTGAGCTACTTGCAGACACTAAAAATAACAGAAAATATTATCAAAAAGAAAAGGAGTACTTGTGGCACCTTAGAGACGAACAAATTTATTTGAGCACAAGCTTTCGTGAGCTACAGCTCACTTCATCGGATGTTTATGCTCAAATAAATTTGTTAGTCTCTAAGGTGCCACAAGTACTCCTTTTCTCTTTGCGAATACAGACTAACACAGCTGCTACTCTGAAACCAGAAAATATTATTTAATTCTAACCCTTCTGCCAGGTGGAGCCATCAACAACCAGGGCTGGGTTCAATATCTAGGGGTTCCTGTCCGTCGATACAACACAAAACTGGCTCGAACCCCCACCCAGTAACCTTGGAAAATTACTCACCAACCCTGAGTGCCTCAAGAGGCAATGCTTCCCCTCTCACAAGCACACAGTCTTAGTATAGAAAAGGAACATTTTAATAAAAGAAGGGAAGTAACTCAGCATTAATTTGATAAAACACCACAAACAGGGATCATAAACTTAAACCATGAGCAAAAGACCCACCCCCAAGTAAGTTGGGCAGTGTCCTTTTGCCCTCAGGTTCTTAAGTCCAGCAACCTAAAAGTCCCTTTCATGTGCCCGACCCTTCTCTGCACCCCACTCACAGTTGCTGTCCTTGGTCAGGACAGACCCAGAGTTCTGAGGTGCATCTGCAGAGTTCACCTCCCACCGTGGGTGGGGGGGTGTGGTAAAGAGGCTCCTTACTTGCTCCGCTGCTCGAGCACTCGCTCGCCGCCCCTCTCTGTCAGCTTCCCTGCTGGCCGCCTGCCGCTCTGCTGGCCCCTCTCTGCCCACCACCCTGCTGGCCTCTCGCTGTGCCTTTCCGCTGGCTGCCCTGCTGGCCGCTCATCTCCACCAGCCGCCCTGCTGGCCACAGGCTACGCCTCTACACCTCACCAGCCACTTGCTCACCAGCCAATTATAAGTCATCTTCTGCTACCACCTCTCTCTCTTCTGTGACCCCTGCACATCAGTGTCTTAGGAATTTTCAGCTCTTCACAGGCTGGACAGTAACACAGCCCCATCTCAAGTGATTTCAGCTCTCAATGATTTTTAGCTTTCAGCAGGCAGGGTAGAAACACAGTCCTACCACAGCTGGTTTCAGCCCTGATTGAGCAATTAAAATAACAAAGAGGCTCCTATTGAAGCCTATTTAGTTCTATTTTTTGAACAGTGGGAGGGAACAGGTTAAACCAGTCTAAGGAGGACCCTTGGTGAGAGTTTGCAGCCTCCTGGCTGGGACATCTGTCCCCACCCCTCTTACTTTCACAGTGCTCTGGCATTCAAGCCCCTGGCTTAATGAGGTTCTTGAGGGTGACCCCCCCCCCACCCTTATTTGGGACAAGTTAAGCACAGTCCTGCTTTCCTGTATTCCTGCAATAATTACAACATTGGTAACTATTTCACTATGCCTGCATTCAGTACTAAGGCGATTAGTATCCCAATACAAGCCAATGTTCATCACTTTGACACCGCTCTACCTGCTGAATACATAAGCAGAGCAGGAGAAAACTGTCTTTACATAAACACACCCAAAGTCTCTTCCCCTCCCAACTATATGTCAGGGAAGCATTCATTCAGACCCTGCTTACATAATGATATTATACCATTGTTTCCTTTTGCTCTCCAGTCTGTCTGTATCCGTATGCTGTCTCTAGCTTTCTATTTAAATTAAGCTCTTTGGGGGAGGGTCCATCTATTTATTGTGTGTTTGTACAGCCCCTACCACTATGGGGTCTTGGTCCACGACTGTGACTCTCAGGTACTACAGCACCACATTATAGAGCTGCTTCAAATGGCCCTGGCTCTCTCCTGTGTCTCTGGACAGGACCAGAAACAGATGTTCTGTGACAGGAGGCAGGTCAAGGTCCATGGGCAGGTGCAGGTGCAGGGCTGTATTAATGAGCCTTTCCCAATACCCATGGGATGGAGACTTGGTGGTCCAGGTAAAATATGTGACTCATTGATTTAAGAGGTCTTTTGCTGCTCTCAGGATAGTGCCCATGACCTCTGGATTATGTCCTGAAATTGTCCAGATAGATCACAGATTGGGGCAATATGTGGCCAAGGCCTTATGCTGAGTCTGCAAAGCAGCGAGGGATAGCCATAGGTCAGCATCATGGAACCTGGGCTACACGTGCCATAAATTGGCTAGGAGGTTTCTATTGTGAAACTAGGGGAGACTCCAAAACACATACCAGCTCTCCCATTGACATCTCTCTGGAGGCAGTGACACAAAGAGTTCATTGCAAGATGATAGCCGGCTCTTCAACCCTTGCCTTTAGCAGTTATCTGCAGGGGTCCTGTTATGCAGCAGGGCATCGAACAGACCAGCTTCCTATGGATGGGAGCAGGCAGAGCCCAGGATGTGGAAAAGAGGGAAGGATCCTTTATGCAGGGATAACAGAATTGTGCCTGGAGGAAAGGGTCTCCCCTGCATTTTATTAATCCCCTGTCCTGTTCATCTCCTCTCACCCCACAACTATCTGAGCAACTCCAGATAATCAAATGAGCAGGGACCAGAGGCCATTCCTGCTCCTGATATTGAGGAGCAGAGCAGTGATCTTCCTGGATGTGGGTGTTGTCCTTCACTGTGCCCATGCTGAGCACGTGACCCAGGGCAGCCCACAGGAGGTGGGATTCTAGCCCCAGGGCCAGCTTCAGTTTGCTGAAAGAAGAAAGGAGGATTCTGAATTATACTGTGCAGTGCGGAGTAGAACTGGCACAACTATGGGCATTAATCTGAGAGTAATAGGCACAGGTTGGTGAGAATGGAAACTGAGGCACCAGGCAGAAGAGTGACCTGGCCAAGGTCACACAGCCAGTCATGTCCGGGCTGGTATAGAGCCTGTTCCCCAGCTCTCAACACTGGACTCTGGGGCCCTTCCTATTTGAAACCTACAGTGATCCCTCCCAAGACCCTTGTAATGTTACTGGAGTGAAATAACCTCCCCTCGCCAGCCAATAGAGAGTGACCATTCCTATCCCTTCTGTCATGGAGGGGAACAACCACAGTTGGGAGATCACCTGGGAAGGGTAGGGGCAGTGACTCCCAGCTCTGGGATTAGAGAAGTTGGGCAGGAGGGTCCTGGTACCTGAGGTTGCACAAAGTGACCACAGAGATGATGGAACTGGGTGAAGAGCTGAGGGGCAGCTCCTCAGTCAGCACCTGTGAGAGACAAAGAAGACAAAGGAGGATGTGAGATTCAAGTCCCACTGATCTATGGGCCCTTCACAGGTTCCACGGTGCCCCAGAAACCGCCAGCAAGATCCTTCCTTCTCTCAACTAGCCCATTCCCAATTTCCATCCCACCACTTAGGGGACCCTCTCACTTTTCCCTTCCACCCATCAAACTTTGCACCTCCCTTCCTCTGCAGCTCCATCCTGGCCACCCTTTTGGAACCATCAGAATCCTCCTTACCCCCAACCTCAGTTGCTTTCCAACCCCCTGATTTCCCCATTGACTCTTTCTCATCAGTACCAGAATTTCTCTCAACTCTTCTCCCAGAACTTACCCCCTAAAACTCCTGATTTCCAATTCCCCTTAAAACCCTACAGATGTCCCCTCTCCCAAGGAGGTCTTGCACCTAAGACATGACCCACTGAACATGTCCTAAAAATGATGTGCCTGTGATTCCTGACATTTGCGGGTTTCCTAAAATGGAGACTATACTGCAGGCAAAATCTGCTTTACTATTAGAGGGCAGGCCTGAAGACCTATGTTTTTATCTCTCTTTATCAAAAGTAAAGTACTCCTGTCCACTGAGATCCTATCACTTTGCAAAGGACTGGCCTGAAGGTTTTGGGCAGAGCTACTGAGCTTTTTTTTTTTTTTTTTTGGGGGGGGGGGAACAGGGGGTAATACATCCCTAGATTATCTGACTCATTTTGCATGAAGAATATGTGTAAAGTAGATAGTAACAGGATCTTTAGGTTCCTATTCCACACTAGCTTCCTGCAGCTGGAGAAGTGGAACTCAGGTACTTGTTTTGAGCTCTGAGGATAGTGGCCAAATTTGAAAAATATATAAGGTGAGAATTACACAAAGAAGTTGAAGTCCACTGGAAAGATAAATTCCAGTGAGTATATTCTCGTGAATTTTAAAATACATTCAACATAGTGCTTTAGACACATTAACTATTTAATCATCACAATTCTTGTATGAAGAGAGACTGAAAAAGTTGGGATCGTAAACTTCACAAACAAGATGAATGAGAGGGGACAAGATAATATATAAAATAATTAATAGTTTAGAGAAAAAAGATTGGGAGCTCATTCTCCCTGTCCCATAAAACAAGGAACAAAAGGAAGTGCAATGAAATTAATAGTTGACAAATTCAAAATTGATAAAGAAAAATACTTTTTCATGCAAAGTGTAATTGAACTGTGGATCTCACTGTCACAGGATGTGTAGGATAGAAGTTTATCAAGATTCAAAAAGGGATTCGGCATTTATATGGAGAAGAAGAATATCCAGAGTTATAATAGTTAATGGTAAGAAATATTTTGGAAGTATATCTCAAGCACCAGAATTTAAACCAGTCTCTACATATCAGGGATTATGAGTAGACCTAATATGGGGGCAGATATTCATCAGAGAGATGTTGGATAGTTTCTTGCACCTTTCTCTGAAGCATCTGCAACTCTTGGAAACAAGAGACTGGACTAGATGGACCACAGTTCTGAACCAAGATGGCTATTCCTATGTAAGCTTTCCCCATGGATACTCACAGTTGATGTAACCTTAGTTCATATATAGCCCCAGTGATTAGTTAGGACTACTTGAGAAGTAATGTAGTACTTAACAGGGTATCCGAATCTAGCTCTATAGGTACATCTACACAGGGGAAAAACAAACAAACAAACAAACAAACCCTGCAGCTGACATGGGTCAGCTGACTCTGGTTTGCAGAGCTCATGCTCTCGGGCTGAAAAAATCGCTGTGTAAATGTTTGGACTCCAGTCTGAGATCTTGGGCCAAGGGATGTGCTGGCCGCCACTTCCCGCAGCCACAGTTGGCCTGGAACGGCGAACTGCGACCAGTGGGAGCTGCGATCTGCTGAACCTGCAGATGCTGCAGATAAACAAACCATCCCAGCCCGCCAGTGGATTTCCCTGAAGGGGCCACGTGCCAAAGGTTGCCGATCCCTGACCTAAACACACACAAATATGCCAAGATACTTCAATTATGAGGGTGGTATAAGAACAGTTCATGTTGACATGAGTGGTCAACTCAACGGCCTTATCTCCTGCAAAAATACTCAGGGCCTAAGAAGAAAGTAATAATACACAAAGGGTTGGAGAGCAAGGACTAAGAGAGAGACAAAGACCAACATAAAACACCTGAAAAGAAAGCCTTGGAAAATTATGTGCAAAATCTGCAATACCGAACATGAGAAAAATGAGTAGTCTTCATTTTACTGCTCATGTGATAGGCTGTTTTTTTGTTGCAGTTGACAAACTGGACTGTAGGTCTAGTACATGGTATCAAAATAAATTAAATTAGATTTCATACAGTTGTTTATTTATTTTAGAAGCACAACATGCAACCTGAAAATAAAAATTGACATTCTGTCATTTCTGTTTATAAAAGTGAACTCAAACAAGTTACTTTCTAGGTGCATCCTCTATAGCATATTGGCTGATACAATTATGGAAAAAAATAAAGATCTAAATGGTGTTTGAGAAAATGATTATCTAAATCATAAAACCTTTCCAGACAGCTGTTGATTGAAACACTATAATGTGTAATCTTCTATCAAAGAAACGAGTTAAGAGCACTGAAGAAGCAGAGGGGCCTCTCCATATATCTGTGGATATATTCATACTTAACTGTTATGAAATAATAAATGGTCCACAATGAAACATAAGTACTCTCTGTTGTGGTTTAAGTAATTGTAATGTCATCAGCTCTTGTATGGGAAACAAACATTATTTGCATTTATTTAACATTTTTTATTTGTGGATTGTAAAATGCTTTACAAACATGAAGGATGAGATCCTGTGCTTCACCGGAGCTATGTCTGTTTACAACAGCACAGGCCCTGGCTCTAAATATTTAGGTCTCACAAAGCACTGCACCATTATTGTAAATATCATTACTTAACCTCAATTTATAATGGAAAGAGATGCAGTTTTCCCAAGGATTAAATAAGAGCAAATCATTGATATTTTGATGGGTGGACTGGTCAGATCAAAAAAAATACCTCCTGCCCATATTGGTTTGTACCAAACTAAAACTGATTTTTTTTTGTTTTATTTTTTTTTTCCTCACTGAAAATCATCAACTGCCCTTCTGCCTCCTCAAAATAAATAAAAACAAACAAACAAAGCATTCCAGGTTAACTAATATTTCATTTGACCTGAAATGAATTTTTGTATTTGTTTTGCATTTTGTATGTTTTATACCATTTCTAAAATTATTAAACAAATCCATCTCAATGTCCAAACAGTTTCAATTTGTTTAATTTATTTTTTTTTATTCAGCCAAAACTGTACCCAGGTTAGACACTTGCTGGCAAATTATATTTTTAGTGTTTGTTTATCCGATCCAAGTTAGAGCGTATATTAGCATAATCATTTTTATTAGTGTGCCATTAACTTCCTTCCTTTATTTCCACTTTGCATTGGAACAATTCTGCAACTTCCATACAAAACAAAGTTCTGCCCCAGATTCTGATGGTGTTCTATGTATGTGGTAGCCTCATTTCCATACATGTCCATAACATATTTGTATCTGTCTTTAAAATTCCATCAGGCTCCTTATGTAGTAATTTACACCTTTGTAGAATTGGTGTTAGACGTTATCAAATCCAAATGTCAGCCTTCTACACCCACTTTGCACCTGTTCACTCAGTGTAACGGTCACTCAGCGGTGACAGTGGAAATTCAGGACCTGTGGCTGATGTTTATTGACAGAGGTAGAAAGAACATTGAAGAGTGAGAAATTAATGAAATTTTTTGAGAGGTCATATTCAAAAGTTGTTCATTAGAGCTCTCTGGACATTTAGGCCAACACAAAGAAATGAGTGCCTACATTTGGGTCTTTAAATCTTTACATAGGCAGCTAGATACATAGCCTGAAGTTAGGGGGGAGCTCCTGGGTATTATCAGGACTATTTTGAAAATCAAGCCACTTATTTATATACCTAAATAAGGATTTGTGAGCCTAAGATTAGGTAGCCAGTGTTGTAAACTATGCCTTGATGTTCAGTTCTTTTATGAAAGCAGTAACATTGTTCAAGTGGCAATAGCAATAGATTATGTACATACCAGCATTATTTATTAGGGCTGTCGATTAACAGCAGTTAACTTATGGGACTAACTCAAAAAATTAATTGTGATTTAAAAAATTAATTGTGATTAATCTGTTTTAATTGCACTATTAAACAATAGAATAGCATTTGAAATGTATTAATTATTTCTGGATGCTTTTCTACATTTCCATGTATATTGATTTCAATTACAACACAAAATACAAAGTATACAGTGATCACTTTATATTATTATTTTATTACAATATATAAAAATGATAAACAAAAGAAACAGTATTTTTCAATGCACTTCATACAAGTACTGTAGTGCAATCTCTTTATTGTGAAAGTGCAACTTACAAATGTACTTTATGTTTTGTTACATAACTGCACTCAAACAAAACAATGCAAAACTTTACAGACTACAAGTCTGCTCAATCCTACTTCTTGTTCAGCCAATCACTAAGACAACCACATTTGTTTACATTTACGGGAGATAATGCTGCCCTCTTCTTATTTACAATGTCGCCTGAAAGTGAGAACAGGTGTTCACATGGGACTTTTGTAGCCAGCATTGCAAGGCATTTATGTGCCAGATATGCTACACATTCTTATGCTGCTTCATGCTTCCACCACCATACCAGAGGACATGCTTCCATGCAGGTAATGCTTATTAAATAAAATAATGTGTTAATTAAATATGTGACTGAACTCCTTGTGGGAGAACTGTAGGTCTCCGACTATATTTTACCCACATTCTGCTATATATTTCATGTTATAGCAGACTCAGGTGATAACTCGGCACATGTTGTTCATTTTAAGAACACTTTCACTGCAGATTTCACAAAATGCAAAGAAGGTACCAATGTAAGATTTCCAAAGATAGCTACAGCACTTGACCCAAGGTTTAAGAATCTGAGGTGCCTTCCAAAATCTGAGAGGGATGAAGTGTAGAGCAGGCTTTCAGATGTCTCAAAAGAGCAACACTGCAATGTGGAAACTACACCACCCGAACAACCAAAAATGAAAATCAGCCGTCTTCTGGTGACAAATGATTGACTCAGATGATGAAAATGAACATGGTTCAGTCTGCACTGCGTTGGATGGTTATCGAGCAGAACCCGTTATCAGCATGGACACGTGCTCTCAAATGGAGGTTGACGCATGAAGGGACATATGAAGCTTTAGTGCATGTGGCACATAAATATGTTGTGGCACCGGCTACAGCGGTGCCATGCAAATGCCTGTTCTCACTTTCAGGTGACACTGTAAACAAGAAGGAGGCAGAATTATCTCCTGCAAATGTAAACAAACTTGTTTGTCTGAGCAATTGGCTGAACAAGAAGTAGGACTGAGTGGACTTCTAGTCTGTAAAGTTTTGCATTGAGTGTGACCCTCCCCCCCCCCGTCCCCTTTCTTTTGAGCTTAGCTATCAGTATAATAAACATGCTGCTTTGTGCATACTCACGCTCCCAGAACAGGCACGGCACCTGCAATGTCAGGATCCTTCAAGGTAAGTGTCCCACAGTGCAGCGATGGATGGTGCGATGAAGGTAAGTATTCCAAAGGCATGATAGAATGCAATGCGGTGAACCACTGGCCAGGCGGTCTGGGCGAAGGGCCTTCATGGGAGGTACAAGTTTGTGATTGCTCCTGAGCACATGGCCCCTTCCCCTTTAAGGACCTGCTTCTCATGGCCTGCAACTAGAGATGACTTGGCCACTTCTGGTCGTTGACACTCTGCCTCAGGCAGTGTCCATGCAGTGTCCATGCATTGGGTGTGTGAGCGCTGCCTAATCAGAATGTCATGGCCTGCAACTAGAGATGACTTGGCCGTGTCTGGTTGGTCACATTCCACCTCAGGCAGTGCCCATGCAGTGTCCATGCATTGGGTGTGTGAGCGCTGCCTAATTAGAGTCCCAGACACCTTGTTTACCTGGGAGCTTTTCTGATCTGTTCAACCAGCCCATTCATCCCACAAGCATTCCAGGACGGGGTAGGGGGAGGGGGAAAGCCACTTCACAGGTATTCAAAGAGGGAGAGGAGACAAAAGGGGGTGGGATTGTAACAGACCTTCTGCGCATACAGGTTATACACTGCATAGTCATACAGAGAATACAGATCACTGCTGCTCCTACAACAGACTATTGTGTCCTTTCTTTCCTCCTTTGCCACTTCTCTGTCTCACGAGCATGTCTGTTCTCCTCAAAGTGTGCCACTGTGTTCTGTCCGTGCAAAGTCCTCCCAGTTTTTTTTTTTTTGGTTGATGTCTCCCTTTTTAAGGTGTACTTTCAGTATGTCTTTGAAGTTCTTCCACTGCCCTCCAGGAGCCCTTCTTCCCTGGCAACTGAGAGAAGAGTACTTGCTTCAGGAGGCGACGGTCAGGCATACGTATACAGTGGCCAGCCCAGCAGAGCTGGTGTTTCATGACCTGCACTTCTATACTGTTGATGTTAGATGCAAAGAGAATGCTGATGTTAGTGCGTTGGTCTTCCCAGCTGGTCCTGAGAATCCTCCTGAGGCAGCGCTGCTGGAACCATTCCAGCTGCTTGAGATGTTGTCTGTAGGTTACCCAGGTGTCAGACCCATAGAGAAGGGTGGGAATAACAACTGCCTTGTAAACCAAGATCTGGTGCCTGTTTGCAGATAGCTATAATTTAAGACTTGTTTGAGTAGTCTTCCAAAGGATGTGAAGGCACAGTGGATCCTGTATTCAATTTCTGTGTCAGTGCTGGCTGTTTCAGAGAGGTGGCTGCCAAGCTATTGAAAATTTTCCAGTGGTCCTCAGCTGATGGTAATTTTTGGAGTACAAAGAGTAGTTTGTGCAAGTGAGGGCTGGTAGAGTAGCTTGGTTTTCCCGATGTTGAGAGAGAGAAACTCAGGCTGTGACAGGCATCTGCAAAAAATTGTAGGGTGCTTTGCAGGTCAGCCTGTGTGTGTGCGAGAATGACACAATTATCTGCATACTGAAGATCAGTGATGCCAGTTCTTGTGATCTTAGATTTTGTTTTGAGACATTGGAGATTGAGGAGTTGGTCATCCATATGATACTCAATCCCAATTCCATCAGGAAGGCGATCGCAAATGAGAATCAGGATCACGGCAAGCTAAATGGAGAAGAGTGTTGGAGCAATGACACAGCCCTGCTTGACACCAGTGCAAATGGTAAATGGTTCAGTCTCTGAGCCATTGCACAGAATGGTGGCTATCATCCCATCATGAAGTAGTCTGATGATGGAAATGAATTTCTGTGGATAGCCAAACCTACACATCACCTTCCATAGGGCATCACGATTGATAGAGTCAAAGGCCTTGGTTAGGTCGAAGAATGCCATGAACAGTTCCTGGTGTTGCTCTTTGCACTTCTCCTGAATCTGTTGTGCCTCAAGATGTCCTGAATCCATACTGTGATTCGAGGAGAAGTTCCTTGGGAAGGGGGAGGAGGTGGTTTAGTAGGATCCAGGCAAGGATCTTCCCTGCGATGCAAAGGAGGGCAATACCTCTGTAGTTCAAGCAAAAAGATTTGTCTCCTTTCTTGAATATTGTAACAATGTTGGTATTCTTGAAGTCAGGTGGAATTTCTTCGCAGGTCCAGATTTTGTCGAGGAGTTGGCAAATTTTGTGCTGGAGCACTGTTCCACCAGCTTTAAAAACGTCAGCTGGAATGCCATCTGGGCCTGGTGCCTTGTGATCTTTTTGTCTGGGTGATGGCACGCCAGACTTCCTCAGAAGATGGGGGGACAGCAAGGTGTTCCGTTGCTGACCATTGTGGAATAGACTCAATGGTGTCTTCAGAGAAGGCCTTAAAGGGCATAGGTGTCCTTACCACTTTGCTGGACTTGATTAGAGAGCTGCATAATGGAACCACTGCCCGTGTATGTCTAGGGAAATTGTATGTCAGCACCTTTTAAATCAGTATCTGGCATCAGGCAGGGCTGTGTCTTGGCCCCTGTACTCTTTTGTTGGATGATTGATTTCATAATGCAGCATTCCATCAGGTCCATATGCATTAAGATTGGTGATCTCTTGCTCTCAGACCTTGACTATGCTGCTGATGATGTTCTTCTAGAACAGATCCCTGACAGGTTTCACGAGGCATTCCAGCAAATGGAAGAGTTGGCTATGTTTGGCTTCCATGTTTGGCTTTCTATGTTTTGTGGTCAAAGACAAATCTGCAAAATCTAGGATCAGGTCCACTCATGACTCCAATCTCTTTGAATAAGGAAACTGTTGGAGCAGTCTCCAGCTTTTGTTATCTGGGTTCTATAGTCACCAGTTCCTCCAACTCTCAAACAAAGGTTCTCCATCGGATTGGCATTGCAGCATCTGCCATGCACCACATTTAGTGTGGGGTCAAAATCATCACAATCTTCAGTCAACTTCTTTCTTCTTTACCAAATATATAAATATGTGTGTATGTATACACACACACACACTCGCACATACATAGATATAGATACATAAATATATGATATGTAAATTAAATCTACTCCAATGTGTTTTTACATGTAAGGATAATATGGCCCATCATTATAAAATTAGTTACTTTAATGTTACTAGATACGAGAGAGGATTGTAGGAAAATGCTTTCTAAATATTAAAATACTGCAAGATCGTAGTTAGAGAGATATTTCACCTGAGAAATCTAAATTAAAAAAATCTGGATTGTGTCTCCAAAGTACTTCTCAGCTTTTCAGTAGGTGAGAGTAAAATTATCTGAATTGTTAGCTCAGGGATTGAGGATAAAATAATTTACAATGGTTCATTAAATAATACTTGTGTCTTTTTTCTGGGCTAGCATTTATGTTACTGCTGTCCCATTCAAACAAAACAAATCCATAGCTAAATCTTTCAGTGTGAAAATTCCGGGATTGCCACTTCCCTTGGATGTATGGCGAATTGAGCAGAAAGGCAGCATTTTACAGGATCATTCCAGCTGACTGTATGCCAAAGTAAGAGCCAGGCCAGAATGCTTTCCACAACACTGTAGGTTATTTTACCCACACTCCCTGAGCCATTGGTTCAGATAATTTCACTTTATACACTGGCTGAGAAAAGATGAAATTAGTAATAATGACAGAGATGATAATTAAAGCAGTACCTTATAGTCACAATCAAAATCCCATGTTTTTTATATTAGACTTGTAGAGTGAGATTTCTCCATCCACAGCAGTTCAGAAATTCCCAGAAATTATTGTGGAAAAACAAGGATACAGCAGTATCTTAATATTTAGAAAGCATTTTCCTCCAATCCACCATTTAATTGGTATATAATCTATGTAACATCAAAGCATGTTTTTTTTCCTACACAGAGGAAAATGTTGGTCCATTGTTACCAATATCAGTAATTTGATGGCAATGGGCCAATAGCATAAAGAAAACACAGAGGGTAGGAAAACCCACAAGTTTAAACTTCCTGAAATCTCTCTTCATTGTTCTAACTGGAAGAAGGAAGGGTGAAGTTGGACACCACCTCCCAGGAATAGAAGAAGTTTTGCCCACTCTAAACCATTAGACTTTAATATCTGCATTGATCTTGGCAAACACTCCTGGATATATATGGTCTCTGCACAGATGCCCAGCCACCCTTAAGCCCACTGGCCTTCTCATTGTCTTCTTAGCTCTTGAATGAGACTTAGCAGAAGTTAATGCTTAGGCATCGTTATTTTATGATAGTATTAACTTCCAGTCAAGTTTCCAATGGTAAATCAGAAGAGTCTGAAGAGAAGCGAGACAATATCCTACCACTGACTCCAAACAAAGTCCCAACATACGTGAAGGAATGGACTGCAAACATTCTCAGAGGTATGAGGTGGAGATGGCATTCTTCCTCCTCTAATCCCTCTAGTGTGCTTGGATGGGATTGATGGAGAATGGGCCATATTATCCTTATAGGAAAAAACACATCGTAGATTCAATCCATTATACATTGGAAAAGAAGTTGACCTAAGTATAAGGGAGATTCACTAGAACTGGTTGAGTTTTTTTGGTGTTGAAAAGGAATTTAAAGGCAGATGACTTTTCATCAAATATGAAAGTTTTCACAAATAATAATTTGACAATGTTATTTTTATTGACAAAAATGGGAAGCCAGAAACTGAAATCCCCCAAACCCCACATTTTTTCAAACCGAAAACAGAGACTTTTTACCAAAAACCAAACCAAACCAAACCCAAAACAGTTTTCAAAAACATGATTTTTCCCCCTAAAAAAGATTTTTTTTTAAGTGGGAAGTTTCTGCAAAAGTAAAAATATGACTTATTTAACATTTCTCACAAAAAAAGTTGTCATTTCTGATGAACCATGACCACATTTTAACGTTTAGTGTTCAACCATTTCCATGACTGAATAAACAGAATTTGAGAGATTACAGGACCATTTGCCAACAGTCAAAACAGTTTGTGCCTTTTCTCAAACAACGTTTCTGTGCTTCAGAGCAGTTCCTAGGAATTATCAGAGTGTGAAAGAGAAAGTGAATTCTCAGTTATGGGTTGTTGAAGAGGGGAATAGTACACTGCACCACTGGCATGTATACCTGGGTAAAAGTGCATAGAATGAATAGTTGTCACTGACAACTCATGGACTTACATTTTATTCTGAGTCATTTGTCATGTCTTCTGATTCTAGTAGCAGAAAGAAGCTAAGCCATGTCAGAAGTGTTTATGGCCAGAAGGGCTGTCACAGAAAACAACAAAATTAGCACAATGTGTGCCACAGCAAACAAGCTATTCTCCAACCCGCATTCATTTGATGTATGGTGGAAGCAGTCACTATTGTAAATGATTACTGTTGAGTAATGAAAATTAAATGACAAGTATGGGTTTTTTAATTATAGAAGTTCAAGCAAGTATATTGGCCTGCCCTCTTCCAACACTTAGCTGAGATCATCTCTCCACTAGTGAGCCCTCTGATTATCTGTGTCCCAGTGGTTTATGATTTCCATGGATTAATAAATTCTAAAGCCACAAAGAACGTGTGTGTGTGTGTGTGTGTGTGTGTGTGTGTGTGTGTGTGTGTGTGTGTATGAGAAAGAGAGAGAGAGAGAGAGAGAGAGAGAGAGTTTCTTCACTATTTTAGAGTTCATTAATCCATGGAAGTCATAAGCCACTTGGACATTATGATTGTCCCCAGAGTAGTTAAATGTGATGAAACAAATTATGGTGTTAAGTAATGAGGGCATAAATGAGGTGGTTGAAATTTAAAAAAAAAAAAAACAGTCATTTTAATTTTTCAGGCTTAAAAGTGAATTCATTTTTAAGTATTTTTTCACAATTGCTTTTAATGAAAACAATTAATCTAAACATATAAGTTACTGAATCCTGGGCTTTCAATAAATGGGGTACCTGGGTAAACAAAAAACAACACATCAACCATTTTCAATAAAATGTTGGGTTTTTTTTAAATCAATGCTGAAAAGTTACACGGGGAACAAATATTTCAAAAACTTAGTTTCTTCCATTTATTTTTTTAAAAAAAACATTTTTCAAGCAAAAATAGTTTTAGCAAAATATTTTTGACCGGGTCTAGTAATCAAAGTGCACATCGTCATGCAAACGTCCCAGATAATAAGGAAAACAAGAGAAGAAAGACAAGGAAAATGTAGGAAAGAAGGATAGTCTTATGATTAAGCCATTGAACTGGGACTCAGCATACTTTAATTCTATGTACATCCTGTATGACCTTGTGGATGTTATTTAGACTTTATGCCTGAATTCCCCACATCTAAAAAAACTGGGTGAAATTTTTGCCTAAACTTTTTTCTCAGAAAAAAAAAAAAAGGCAGATTTGGGTCAACTGAAACATTTTGCAAACTCATGTCAATTTCAAAAAGTTTTTTTTTTTTTAATTAGATGCCAGTCACAGAGGAGGAGACGCCACTGCCTTCCTTATACCCACTAATCTGGTGACTAGGGCACTCACCTAGGGTGGCCTGATCCAGGTTTAAGCCTGCACCCCAGAGCAATATTTGAACCAAGTTCTCTCAGGTGAATCTCTTGACTCTCAGGCTAGAGGCTGTTCTGCTGTGGGTTGCAAGCTGTCCTGTTGAAGCTGTTTCATTTTGTATGAATAATTAAATATTCACTAGCACAGGAACTAGCATCCAGATATTCCCCCCTCCCAGAGGGGTGTCCCCTAATCACCATCTTAGAGAGTCATTCCCACAGGCATCCCAATTAACATTTACTGTCATTCTTAGTGGTAAAAAGAAAAGGAGTACTTGTAGCACCTTAAAGACTAACCAATTTATTGGAGCATGAGCTTTCGTGAGCTACAGCTCACTTCATCAGATGTATACCGTGGAAACTGCAGCAGACTTTATATACACACAGAGATCATGAAACAATACCTCCTCCCACCCCACTGTCCTGCTGGTAATAGCTTATCTAAAGTGATCATCAGGTGGGCCATTTCCAGCACAAATCCAGGTTTTCTCACCCTCCACCCCCCCCCCACACAAATTCACTCTCCTGCTGGTGCTAGCCCATCCAAAGTGACAACTCTTTACATAATCAAGTCGGGCTATTTCCTGCATAAATCCAGGTTTTCTCACATTCCCCCCACCCCCCTACACACACAAACTCACTCTCCTGCTGGTAATAGCTCATCTAAACTGACCACTCTCCAAGTTTAAATCCAAGTTAAACCAGAACATCTGGGGGGGGGGGGGGGGAAGGAAAAAACAAGAGGAAACAGGCTACCTTGCATAATGACTTAGCCACTCCCAGTCTCTATTTAAGCCTAAATTAATAGTATCCAATTTGCAAATGAATTCCAATTCAGCAGTTTCTCGCTGGAGTCTGGATTTGAAGTTTTTTTGTTTTAAGATAGCGACCTTCATGTCTGTGATTGCGTGACCAGAGAGATTGAAGTGTTCTCCGACTGGTTTATGAATGTTATAATTCTTGACATCTGATTTGTGTCCATTTATTCTTTTACGTAGAGACTGTCCAGTTTGACCAATGTACATGGCAGAGGGGCATTGCTGGCACATGATGGCATATATCACATTGGTGACATCTTCATCATCTGGACCCATGGAAAAGAAGCCCTTGAGGAATTCCACCATGATTTCAACAATTTCCATCCCACCACCAACCTCAGCCTGGTCCAGTCCACTCAAGAGATCCACTTCCTGGACAATACAGTGCTAATAAACAATGGCCACATAAACACCACCCTATACCGGAAACCTACTGACCGCTATTCCTACCTGCATGCCTCCAGCTTTCACCCTGACCACACCACACGATCCATCGTCTACAGCCAAGCTCTGCGATACAACCGCATTTGCTCCAACCCCTCAGACAGAGACAAACACCTACAAGATCTCTGTCAAGCTTTCTTACAACTACAATACCCACCTGCAGAAGTAAAGAAACAGATTGATAGAGCCAGAAGAGTTCCCAGAAGTTACCTACTACAGGACAGGCCTAACAAAGAAAATAACAGAACGCCACTAGCCATCACCTTCAGCCCCCAACTAAAACCCCTCCAACGCATTATTAAGGATCTACAACCTATCCTAAAGGATGACCCAACACTCTCACAAGTCTTGGGAGACAGGCCAGTCCTTGCCTACAGACAGCCCCGCACCCTGACGCAAATACTCACCAACAACCACATACCACACAACAGAACCACTAACCCAGGAACTTATCCTTGCAACAAAGCCCGTTGCCAATTGTGCCCACATATCTATTCAGGGGACACCATCACAGGGCCTAATAACATCAGCCACACTATCAGAGGCTCGTTCACCTGCACATCCACCAATGTGATATATGCCATCATGTGCCAGCAATGCCCCTCTGCCATGTACATTGGTCAAACTGGACAGTCTCTACGTAAAAGAATAAATGGACACAAATCAGATGTCAAGAATTATAACATTCATAAACCAGTCGGAGAACACTTCAATCTCTCTGGTCACGCAATCACTGACATGAAGGTCGCTATCTTAAAACAAAAAAACTTCAAATCCAGACTCCAGCGAGAAACTGCTGAATTGGAATTCATTTGCAAATTGGATACTATTAATTTAGGCTTAAATAGAGACTGGGAGTGGCTAAGTCATTATGCAAGGTAGCCTGTTTCCTCTTGTTTTTTCCTTCCCCCCCCCCAGATGTTCTGGTTTAACTTGGATTTAAACTTGGAGAGTGGTCAGTTTAGATGAGCTATTACCAGCAGGAGAGTGAGTTTGTGTGTGTAGGGGGGTGGGGGGAATGTGAGAAAACCTGGATTTATGCAGGAAATAGCCCGACTTGATTATGTAAAGAGTTGTCACTTTGGATGGGCTAGCACCAGCAGGAGAGTGAATTTGTGTGTGGGGGGGGTGGAGGGTGAGAAAACCTGGATTTGTGCTGGAAATGGCCCACCTGATGATCACTTTAGATAAGCTATTACCAGCAGGACAGTGGGGTGGGAGGAGTTATTGTTTCATATTCTCTGTGTATGTGTAAAGTCTGCTGCAGTTTCCACGGTATGCATCCGATGAAGTGAGCTGTAGCTCACGAAAGCTCATGCTCAAATAAATTGGTTAGTCTCTAAGGTGCTACAAGTACTCCTTTTCTTTTTACCACTAAGAATGACAGTAAATGTTAATTGGGATGCCTGTGGGAATGACTCTCTAAGATGGTGATTAGGGGACACCCCTCTGGGAGGGGGGAATATCTGGATGCTAGTTCCTGGGGGGAGGGAGGACTGAACCTTCCTTTCCACTTTGCTTTTTTCCAAAATGCCTGGAATCTAACAGATTTTTGAAAAATTTTGATTTGCTGAAAATTTTCATTTTCAGGTTGACCTCCAATGAACCTTTTTTTCCGGGGGGGGCGGGGGGAGGGGAAAAGAATATTAGAGCTGCATTTTTTTGGAATTGCAAGCCAACCAGAAAAAAAGCATTTTATCCTCACACTATTTTGAGCATAAGGTTTCGTGAATGCATCCGATAAAGTGAGCTGTAGCTCACGAAACCTTATGCTCAAATAAATTGGTTAGTCTCTAAGGTGCCACTAGTACTCCTGTTCTTTTTGCGAATACAGACTAACACGGCTGCTACTCTGAAACCTATCCTCACACTCTATACATAAGTCCTTTTTGAATCAAGCCCTTCATTCCCAAGCTTCCTTTCCATTTATTCATTTTTTTTTAAGTTAAAGGAAGTTGGAAATCTAAGTGAAATGTTTTGTTTCAAGTTGAACAAAAGGCTTTCCCCCCCACCCCACCCCGATTTTTCATGTCCTTAACATTCCCCTCAAAATGTTTGGGTTGACCCAAAATGATTTTATATGTATTTTTTTTGAACGACTGGTAAATGGGGAAAAAAATCAGTTATTCACACAGCTGTCATTAATAGCTTTCTAAGTGAAAGGGAGGTCCAAAGATAAATTCATTAATTATGGTGATTGGAGCTAAAGAAAGATCTAGATTGATAGAAACATTATCTCAAATTAGAATGCATGTTTAATTTTCCAAAACCACAGTTCACCTCTCACATCACATTTACATATGTGTAACTTATCTGATGTCAATAGAGTTAGATATTTCTGCTTTGCACTAGTGTGTGGAAGAGGAGAATAGGGCCAGTAAGTTTTCTATAAGCCTTTTGATTCTGACAGAGATACATGTAGACATAAACATAACTCTGCAAATATTTAAGAAACTGATTTTACTTTTCACAAAAGGGGTTTCATAATCTAATATTTCCCATTCTGTAATGTATTACAATTTGAAAAATCTGTTATAGGGACATTTTCATGGGACCTATTCTGGGAATAGATAAGAATTTCCTATTGGAGAACTTAAAACTTACACAGGTAAAAAGAAAATAGATAATAAATGTATAATTAAATCTAAGTAAAACAAGAAAACTAATGTTACATGAAACTTTACATACAGTGAGGGATACTTTGCATTGGAGCTATTATTCAGGGAAGAAAGAATATAATATTGGCTTATGCTATATTTAGTGCTTGAAGAATAGTTAAATATAACTAAGTGATAAAGACTATGAACCAGTTTGAGAACTCTATAGCCCTAAGACTGGAGTTCTCTTTGTAACTGAAGTTCTCTTTTGATTCTTTGAAATGTGATTTGATATTGCTCAGGCATTAGTGTCTGAATAGTAGTATGTATTACATTTGTCTTTATGCTGCAAGCTGCATTTTCTGTGTTTCTGTCACTTTTATTCTAGATCAGAAGGAAAAGAAAATACTTACAGTGGCTAAAATATCTATTTTTCCTTTGGTAAAAAGCAGCTAAATAATGGATACAATATGATTTGTTAACTCAAGGCTTGAATCATGAAAGAACCTTTGTTTAATTTAGCTTCAGATAAGTGAGTCAAGGTCCATATTATATGCATGATCAAGAAGAAGCAAGCTGACATTTAAAGGTCAGATCATACAGGGCAATAACAGAAAGAGGAATAAGTATGCATTATTTTTAAACACTGAATGAGAACAAAGTTCTTATTTAAACAAGAGTCATGATAAGCTATGCTATAATAGCTAAAGAAAGGAGAAAATTGATGCAATGTCAAAACATGGGGTCCGAGTCATATATTACTCACACCCGATATTTTAATATGAATCTCATGCAGTGTTCACAGAACTGACTCTATAATGTGCAATTTAAAACATAGAGGGGTGGACAGTGATTCAGAAATCCGCAAGGGGCATCTATTTCTTGCTTATTAAAATAAATTTATTAGCTCTTATATCTGAATATGGAATAACATGCCATTTAAGGTGTCTGACAAAGCTAACTACAAAGAAGCAATAGGATCAGAAATATTTTTATTTATTTACTTACTTTAATCCCCTATAAGTAGCTTTTAATAGCTGTTTTACAGTGTGAATGATGACTAGACAATCATAGTCTAATCAACGGAGGGCAGTGTGATTTATCTGCTGGGAGTGAATCCGCTCCTTTTCTCCTGGATGGAGGGTGACACAGGTGATTGGAGGATGGCAGGACAGGAGAAGAATGTTTTCTGGCAGATATAAGGATGGTTGGAGGGGAGTGGATCATGGAGTCAGGGTGTCTTGAGGCCCTGGTAGAAGCATGAGGATTGGAGAAATGAATATTGGAATACACTTACTGCTTCAGCTAATAGGACCCAATAGCTGGAGCACATGAATCAGGTGCCCAAGTCATGTGCTTGGTGTGCTACAAAGTGCCATAGCAGAGCACATATTGGTGTAGCTCAGTGTACCCCAGCCACCCCACAGCAGGGCAATGGTTGGAATATATTGCAGTAATCCACAGGGTAAGCCACAAGTTTCCATATGTCACCAAAAATAAAAAATTAAAAAAAAAAAGCCAATATGGGGTAGGAAGTAGGAAGAATTGTTGCTCCACTCCCATTCATGCATTAATCAGCCAGCAGAGCTGGATGGCTCTGCACTGGGCAGTATGCTGCAACTAGGGCTGGTTAAAAGTTTTCTTCCAAAACTTTGATGGAAATTTGAGTTTTCAACTCAGTCAAGTTACAGAGAAAGTGTCTGATTTCCTTGAAAGTTTTAGATTGTCAGAAAGTCAACAGTTTTTTGGAGTTTTGGCAGTTTTTGGTTGCCAAAACCAAACATTTTTTGATTTTTTTTGACAAAAAAGTACTTGTCTGCAGAAAAACATTTCTCCAACAAGTGCTAGCTGCACTATATTCACGAACATCACAAATCATACTCCCATCAAGGTACTGGAGAGATCCATGTGGCATTCAGCCCCTCAGAGAGAGCTTCATTCTCAGTCTTGCACCTTATGTACTTATTTGCACTTGCAGCAAATTGGGTGTAAAACACTACCAGTCAGAAAGAGAACACTTTGCACATATGTAAATGACTACAAATGGTGCACCACAGTGGAGAATTAGACCCAGGGAGTTCTAACCTGATTGAACCACTTTACCAAAGCTCATAAATTTGATAAGTAACGCTACCTTTTAGGAAAGCTTTTAATGGATCTTTGTCATTGTAGATCCTTTAGCTTTTCCTCCACCTATTTCATCGTAGGACTAAAATAGTAAACAAACAAACAACGTAGGAAAAAATATACTAGTGCATTAAGCAGGCACAGACATTTGAACTCAAAGTTGCTGAAAAGAACAATGTAGTGGTTTGTGGAATGTGACAGCAAGAATTGGCATGTTTTCCTGTTTACTTTTTTGTAATGGACTGAGTTTTGCAGACATTCTCTTGAGACATTGATTAAGAAAAGTAAGGTTCCTGATATAAATGCTACACCAAAATGGGGATGAGAATAGATTCAGTAAGCACTTCCCTTTCTAATGAATACGAACACAAGGTTTTCAACTCATTTTTTGAACTATGTTTCTTAATGAGAGCTAAATGTTTCTTAATGAGAGCTAAGTGTTCTTTTAGATGACAAAACATTTCTTTTTCAACACACAGACTATGCTGACAGATTGTGCCACACACTCTCAAAGAAACTGCAGAAATACATGATCAACATCCTATACAGCAAACAGGGAAAGATTAAGAATGAATTCTCAAAACTGGATACTCTCATAAAAAAATAACCCTCCACACAAACTTCCCCATGGCTGGACTTTACAAAAACTAGACAAGCCATTTACAATACACACTTTGCTTCTCTACAAAAGAAAAAGGACACTAAACTTTCTGAACTACTACATGCCACAAGGGGCCACAGCAGTGGTTTCCTCAACCCACCCAGCAATATTGTTAATCTATCCAGCTATACTCTTAGCCCAGCAGAAGAAGCTGTACTATCTCGGGGCCTCTCCTTCTGCCCCTCCACCCCCATGAACATGATACAGTTCTGTGGTGACCTAGAATCCTATTTTCGATGTCTCTGACTCAAGGAATATTTCCAACACACCTCTGAACAGCATACTAACCCACAGAGACCTTCCTACCAAGACTACAAAAAGAAGGATTCTGGGTGGACTCCTCCTGATGCTCAAAACAACAGACTGCATTTCTACATAGAGTGCTCCTGCCGACATGCACGGGCTGAAATTATGGAAAAGCAGCATCACTTGCCCCATAAACTCAGCCATGCAGAACACAATGCCATCCGCAGCCTTAGAAAAAACTCTGACATCAGAATCAAAAAGGCTGACAAAGGAGGTGCTGTCGTCCACATGAACAGGTCGGAATATGAACAAGAGGCTGCTCGGCAGCTCTCCAACACCACATTCTACAAGCCATTACCCTCTGATCCCACTGAGGGTTACCAAAAGAAACTACACCATCTGCTCAAGAAACTCTCTGAAAAAGCACAAGAACAAATCCGCACAGACACACCCCTAGAACCCAGTCCTGGGGCATTCTATCTGCTACCCAAGATCCATGAAATCCTGGACGCCCCATCATCTCAGGCATTGGCACCCTGACAGCAGGATTGTCTGGCTATGTAGACTCCCTCCTCAGGCCCTACGCTACCAGCACTCCCAGCTACCTTCGAGACACCACTGACTTCCTGAGGAAACTACAATCCATCGGTGATCTTCCTGAAAACACCATCCTAGCCACTATAAATGTAGAAGCCCTGTACACCAACATTCCACACAAAGATGGACTACAAGCTGTCATGAACAGTATCCCCAATAATGTCACGGCAAACCTGGTGGCTGAACTTTGTGACATTGTCCTCACCCATAACGATTTCACATTTGGGGACAATGTATACCTTCAAATCAGTGGCACTGCTATGGGTACCCGCATGGCCCCACAGTATGCCAACATTTTTATTGCTGACTTAGAACAACGTTTCCTCAGCTCTCGTCCCCTAATGCCCCTATTCTACTTGTACTACATTGATGACATCTTCATCATCTTGACCCATGGAAAAGAAGCTGTCATAAATATAAAGGGAAGGGTAAACCCCTTTAAAATCCCTCCTGGCCAGAGGAAAAATCCTTTCACCTGTAAAGGTTTAAGAAGGTAGGATAACCTCTCTGGCACCTGACCAAAATGACCAATGAGGAGACAAAATACTTTAAAAAGCTGGAGGGAGGGAGAGACAAAGAGTCTGTCTGTGTGATGCTTTTGCCGGGGACAGAACAGGAATGGAGTCTTAGAATTTAGGAAGTAATCTAGCTAGATATGAATTAGATTATGATTTCTTTAAATGGGTGAGAAATTAAGCTGTGCTGAATAGAATGGATATTCCTGTCTGTGTGTCTTTTTGTAACTTAAGGTTTTGCCTAGAGGGAGTCTCTGTGTTTTGAATCTAATTACCCTGTAAAGTATTTACCATCCTGATTTTACAGAGGTTTTTTTTCTTTTACTATTTCTCCTATTAAAATTCTTCTTTTGTAAAAACTGAATGTCTTTTTCAGTGTTCTTAGGATCCAAGGGTTTTGGGTCTGTGGTCACCTATGCAAATTAGTGAGGATTTTTACCAAACCTTCCCCAGGAAGTGGGGTGCAAGGGTTGGGAGGATTTGGGGGGGAAAGACGTTTCCAAACAACGCTTTCCTAATAAATAAACACAGATAAACGTTTGGTGGTGGCAGTGGAATTCCAAGGGCAAAGGGTAAAATAGTTTGTACCTTGGGGAAGTTTTAACCTAAGCTGGTAAAAGTAAGCTTAGGAGGTTTTCATTCAGGTCCCCACATCTGTACCCTAGAGTTCAGAGTGGGGAAGGAAACTTGACAGAAGCCTTGAGGAATTCCACCATGATTTCAACAATTTCCATCCCACCATCAACCTCAGCCTGGACCAGTCCACACAAGAGAACCACTCCCTGGACACTTCTGTGCTAATAGGCGATGGTCACATAAACACCACCCTATACCGGAAACCTACTGACCGCTATACTTACATACATGCCTCCAGCTTTCATCCAGACCACACCACACGATCCATTGTCTACAGCCAAGCTCTATGATACAACCACATTTGCTCCAATCCCTCAGACAGAAACAAACACCTACAAGATCTCCATCAAGCATTCTTACAACTACAATGCCCACCTGCTGAATCTCTCTGGTCACTCGATTACAGACCTAAAAGTTGCAATTCTTCAACAAAAAAACTTTAAAAACAGACTCCAACGAGAGACTGCTGAATTGGAATTAATTTGAAAACTGGACACAATTACATTAGGTTTGAATAAAGACTGGGAGTGGATGTGTCATTACACAAAGTAAAACTATTTCCCCATGTTTATTCCTCCCCCCCCCCGCCCACTCTTCCTCACACGTTCATGTCAATGGTTGGAAATGGCCCACCTTGATTGTCACTACAAAAGGTTATTTTTTCTCTCCTGTTTGTAATAGCTCACCTTACCTGATCACTCTCATTACAGTGTGTATGGTAACACCCATTGTTTCATGTTCTCTGTGTATATAAAATCTCCGCACTGTATTTTCCACTGCTCAAATAGTGGAAAGCTTATGCTCAAATAAATTTGTTAGTCTCTAAGATGCCAAAAGTACTCCTTTTCTTTTTGCGGATACAGACTAACACGGCTGCTATTCTGAAACCAGTTTAAGTTTAGGCAGTGTTTTCCAAAGCGGTGTTCCCTAGGACATAGCTTATGTGGGTAGCTGTCCCTTTACTAGGTTAGTTAAAGTGAAAATAAGGGTGATGCGATAACTTATAATAATTACAAATGGTTGACTTTTGGTTCCTTTGAGTCTTATTTTAATTACATTTTTTAAAAATAAAGTAACCTAATTAATAGAATAAAAACAACATGAAACTTAAGTGTAAAAAAATAAAGGGGCCAAGGAAATCTCATCAGATGCCAAAGGGGACCTTGGTGGGAAAAAAAATTGAGAACCACTGAGCTAAGCTACTTTAACAATTGAGAATAGGAACTATTTGTGCACTAGGAGTTAAGTCCTTGATTTTTCTTCTTGAATGTGTTTCTTTCTTTTCATACAAACAAGCAGCACTGCCATACAACATGAGAGAGAATTGTGCACAACTTTAAGGCACATTCCACTATGTATGTTATATACTTCTAAATCTAATTAGAAAAAATAATATTCTACCCAGGTTTACAGGAGAAATCTAAGCTTGAACTGAGAAGTAATGGCTTAGTGAGTCTGCAGATAGAAAAATAGTCACAAAGAGTTATGAGCTTTCCAGTTCATCTCAAAGGACATTAATTCTAAAACATACATTATCAAAATTTAAATGTTAACATTTCTGCTGTGCTGCTCACAGAGAAATGGGAAACTAGCTGAGAAAGGGGGAGAGAAATACCAGTTAGGGGTGTTCTGACGGAGGACAGAGAAAACTGATTGTTCTGGGTTGGGAGACAGGAGCTACCGAGAAGGCTGGCAGGAAAGAGGGGCAAGCATGAAGGAGCTGGATCTTAAGAAAGGATAAATATTTGTTCATCATACAAGTACACATAGACTCTAATCAAATCAACCCCTAATCTTCCCTTTTTAAGGCAGAGAAAACTGATTGTTCTGGGTTGGGAGACAGGAGCTATCGAGAAGGCTGGCAGGAAAGAGGGGCAAGCATGAAGGAGCTGGATCTTAAGAAAGGATAGATATTTGTTCATCATACAAGTACACATAGACTCTAATCAAATCAACCCATAATCTTCCCTTTTTAAGCTAAATAGATTAAACTCCTTAAATCTATCACTGCGAGGCATACTTTCCAATCCTTTAATCATTCTTAAAAAGAAAAGGAGTACTTGTGGCACCTTAGAGACTAACCAATTTATTTGAGCATGAGCTTTCGTGAGCTACAGCTCACTTCATCAGATGTTTACCGTGGAAACTGCAGCAGACTTTATATACACACAGAGAATATGAAACAATACCTCCTCCCACCCCACTGTCCTGCTGGTAATAGCTTATCTAAAATGATCAACAGGTGGGCCATTTCCAGCACAAATCCAGGTTTTCTCACCCTCCACCCCCCCACACAAATTCACTCTCCTGCTGGTGCTAGCCCATCCAAAGTGACAACTCTTTACATAATCAAGTCAGGCTTGGAATAGGAATAGCGGTCAGTAGGTTTCCGGTATAGGGTGGTGTTTATGTGGCCATTGTTTATTAGCACTGTAGTGTCCAGGAAGTGGATCTCTTGTGTGGACTGGACCAGGCTGAGGTTGGTGGTGGGATGGAAATTGTTGAAATCCTGGTGGAATTCCTCAAGGGCTTCTTTTCCATGGGTCCAGATGATGAAGATGTCATCAATATAGCGCAAGTAGAGTAGGGGCTTTAGGGGACGAGAGCTGAGGAAGCGTTGTTCTAAATCAGCCATAAAAATGTTGGCATACTGTGGGGCCATGCGGGTACCCATAGCAGTGCCGCTGATCTGAAGGTATACATTGTCCCCAAATGTGAAATAGTTATGGGTAAGGACAAAGTCACAAAGAAAAAAGACACTAAACTTTCTAAACTACTACATGCTACAAGGGGCCACAGCAATGGTTCCCTCACCCCACCTAGCAATATTGTTAACCTATCCAACTATACTCTCAGCCCAGCAGAAGCAGCTGTTCTATCTCGGGGCCTCTCCTTCTGCCCCTCCACCCCCACGAACATGATACAGTTCTGTGGTGACCTAGAATCCTATTTTCGACGTCTCCGTCTCAAGGAATATTTCCAAAATACCTCTGAACAACATACTAATCCACAGAGGTCTCCCTGCCAACACTACAGAAAGAGGGATTCTAGATGGACTCCTCCTGAAGGTCGAAACAGCAGACTGGACTTCTACATAGAGTGCTTCCGCCGACGTGCACGGGCTGAAATTGTGGAAAAGCAGCATCACTTGCCCCATAACCTCAGCCATGCGGAACGCAATGCCATCCACAGCCTCAGAAACAACTCTGTCATCATAATCAAAAAGGCTGACAAAGGAGGTGCTGTTGTCATCATGAATAGGTCAGAATATGAACAAGAGGCTGCTCGGCAGCTCTCCAACACGAGTTTCTACAAGCCATTACCCTATGATCCCACTGAGAGTTACCAAAAGCAACTACAGCATTTGCTCAAGAAACTTCCTGAAAAAGCACAAGATCAAATCCGCACAGACACACCCCTGGAACCGCGACCTGGGATATTCTATCTACTACCCAAGATCCATAAACCTGGAAATCCTGGGCGCCCCATCATCTCAGGCATTGGCACCCTGACAGCAGGATTGTCTGGCTATGTAGACTCCCTCCTCAGGCCCTACGCTACCAGCACTCCCAGCTACCTTCGAGACACCACTGACTTCCTGAGGAAACTTCAATCCATCAGTGATCTTCCTGATAACACCATCCTGGCTACTATGGATGTAGAAGCCCTCTACACCAACATTCCACACAAAGATGGACTACAAGCCGTCAAGAACACTATCCCCGATAACGTCACGGCTAACCTGGTGGCTGAACTTTGTGACTTTGTCCTTACCCATAACTATTTCACATTTGGGGACAATGTATACCTTCAGATCAGCGGCACTGCTATGGGTACCCGCATGGCCCCACAGTATGCCAACATTTTTATGGCTGATTTAGAACAACGCTTCCTCAGCTCTCGTCCCCTAAAGCCCCTACTCTACTTGCGCTATATTGATGACATCTTCATCATCTGGACCCATGGAAAAGAAGCCCTTGAGGAATTCCACCAGGATTTCAACAATTTCCATCCCACCACCAACCTCAGCCTGGTCCAGTCCACACAAGAGATCCACTTCCTGGACAATACAGTGCTAATAAACAATGGCCACATAAACACCACCCTATACCGGAAACCTACTGACCGCTATTCCTACCTGCATGCCTCCAGCTTTCACCCTGACCACACCACACGATCCATCGTCTACAGCCAAGCTCTGCGATACAACCGCATTTGCTCCAACCCCTCAGACAGAGACAAACACCTACAAGATCTCTGTCAAGCTTTCTTACAACTACAATACCCACCTGCAGAAGTAAAGAAACAGATTGATAGAGCCAGAAGAGTTCCCAGAAGTTACCTACTACAGGACAGGCCTAACAAAGAAAATAACAGAACGCCACTAGCGGTCACCTTCAGCCCCCGACTAAAACCTCTCCAACGCATTATTAAGGATCTACAACCTATCCTAAAGGATGACCCAACACTCTCACAAGTCTTGGGAGACAGGCCAGTCCTTGCCTACAGACAGCCCCGCAACCTGAAGCAAATACTCACCAACAACCACATACCACACAACAGAACCACTAACCCAGGAACTTATCCTTGCAACAAAGCCCGTTGCCAATTGTGCCCACATATCTATTCAGGGGACACCATCACAGGGCCTAATAACATCAGCCACACTATCAGAGGCTCGTTCACCTGCACATCCACCAATGTGATATATGCCATCATGTGCCAGCAATGCCCCTCTGCCATGTACATTGGTCAAACTGGACAGTCTCTACGTAAAAGAATAAATGGACACAAATCAGATGTCAAGAATTATAACATTCATAAACCAGTCGGAGAACACTTCAATCTCTCTGGTCACGCAATCACAGACATGAAGGTCGCTATCTTAAAACAAAAAAACTTCAAATCCAGACTCCAGCGAGAAACTGCTGAATTGGAATTCATTTGCAAATTGGATACTATTAATTTAGGCTTAAATAGAGACTGGGAGTGGCTAAGTCATTATGCAAGGTAGCCTGTTTCCTCTTGTTTTTTCCTACCCCCCCCCCCCCCCAGATGTTCTGGTTTAACTTGGATTTAAACTTGGAGAGTGGTCAGTTTAGATGAGCTATTACCAGCAGGAGAGTGAGTTTGTGTGTGTATGGGGGTGGGGGGGATGTGAGAAAACCTTGATCTATGCAGGAAATAGCCCGACTTGATTATGTAAAGAGTTGTCACTTTGGATGGGCTAGCACCAGCAGGAGAGTGAATTTGTGTGGGGGGGTGGAGGGTGAGAAAACCTGGATTTGTGCTGGAAATAGCCCACCTGTTGATCATTTTAGATAAGCTATTACCAGCAGGACAGTGGGGTGGGAGGAGGTATTGTTTCATATTCTCTGTGTGTATATAAAGTCTGCTGCAGTTTCCACGGTAAACATCTGATGAAGTGAGCTGTAGCTCACGAAAGCTCATGCTCAAATAAATTGGTTAGTCTCTAAGGTGCCACAAGTACTCCTTTTCTTTTTGCGAATACAGACTAACACGGCTGTTCCTCTGAAATTAATCATTCTTGTGGCTTTTCTCTGAAGCCTCTCCAATTTATCAACATCCTTCTTGAATTGTAGACACCCAAAACCAGTGGTGGGCTACCTGCAGCCAGTCAGGGTAATCCGCTGGCAGGCCACGAGACAGTTTGTTTACATTGACCTTCCTCAAGCACAGCCGCCCACATGTCCCAGTAGCTGCAGTTCACCACTCCTGACCAATGGGAGCTGCAGGAAGCGGCAGCCAGCACATGCCTGCGGCCTGTGTCACTTCCCACAGCTCCCAATGGCCGGGAATGGCAAATGGTCAATGTAAACAAACTGTGTCATGGCCCACCAGCGGATTATCCTGACAGGCCCGCAGGCCGCAGGTTGCCCACCACTGCCCAAAATGGACACAGTATTCCAGCAGCAGCCGCCGAACTAGTTCCAAATATAGAGGTAAAATTAACTCTCTACTCCTAACTTGAGATTTCCAATTTATATATCCAAGGACAGAGAACAAGACAAGACTGGTGTACTCAGAAAAGGAAAAGGAAGGATAGAAGAGGGTTAATTAACACTCTTGATATGAGAACAGTGGGAAGTTCAGGCTCTTCACATAAAAACACTAAAATGGAGATAAATTAAATCTTACAGTCCTCTGTTTTATCCCTTTAGGCCAGTGTTTCCCAAACTTGGGATGCCGCTTGTTCAGGGAAAGCTCCGGGCGGACCAGGCCAGTTTGCTTACCTGCCATGTCTGCAGGTTCAGACCATCGTGGCTCCCACTGGTATTTCAAGTGAGGGTTAGGAGATGAGATATCATCCAAACAGAAACTTGCATTATATATAGCTGAGCGAGAGCCAGTCATTTCACAGCTACTGAACCTGAACTTTGAAAGTCATAGTTCAGACTCAGCATTCACTTTAGTTTCAAGGGTAGTTTGCCTCAATAATAAGAATACACTTGTTCTGATTTATGAACTGTGCACACATATAGATTTTGTTGTTAGAATAATTTACAATGCAAGGAGGGTAGAAGTGATATTGGTACAATGTGTTCTGTTCTCACATTAAGCAAAGAATTGCTTTAAAAATATTAAGCACAACGGTATTGAATGCAAATATAGAGTAAAAATAATGAATGTATGGAGAGAGTTTTACATATTAATTGCAATGTTCTTTGATACTTCTTCATATGGGAAATGTGGAATATATTGTTATGGAACATTATTCAAGAACAAAATTGTAATATTAAAGGAGAGAATTTCTTCAGTTCTATTTGGGAGACAGTGATCTCTGCTGTATCACCAATTTATGAGCTAATGAAAAAGAAAGAGGAAAGAAGAATGCATCTGTTTTGGGAAGGTTGGTTAGGGGGAAAGTGATCCCATTAAACTAATGATCTTACATTTCATCAGCCTTTCATCTGTTTAGATGGTTATATTATGTTTGATTAACTGTATTAATGGTATGATCCTGTAAGATACTGAGCACCTCTAATGTATTACCCCTTTGTCAGATCTGATTCTAACTACGTGTAAAATAACTGGGCCCATTCATGTTAACAGCAAACTCCTCATTGACTGTATAAGCAACAGGATCTCACCTCTGAATTGGCAAGAGAATAATTTATCTCAGTGGTCCCCACACTTTTTAGGTCGTGTTCCCCACCCCACACACACCTGTCTATGCTCCCCCCTTCCCCCAGGAGCCGTGGTTGGGAGCGAGGCCAGAAACCAAGACTGGGACTATGGCTGGGGCCAGGAGTGGAGCCACAGCTGAGACAGGAGCCAGGGGCCAAGGCTGGGCCTGCAGCCAGGACCGTGGCCAGAGCCGAGCAGTGCTGGGTGATGCTCCTTCCCCACCCCCATTGAGGCTGGCCCGGGACCCAGCGCACTGCCTACAGTTGGAGGAGCACTGGTTTAGCACACACCACCACCACATTGTGATTTAGGATAGGAGTGAAGATATTCAATAAGCAATTTAAGCTACAGGTGGAATTTTAGAGTGTTACAGTGTAGTTATTGGAACTGGGTTTTGGTGAAGACATTAGGGTTAATGTCTCATCTCTTACAAAAATGGCCACAGATCCAGGATTCAAAAACTGTGAACCAGGGACAACCACTATCGGAGGAGAAATGGCTGATCACATGGTGCTGGCTTTTCCTTCTTGTTTCTGTATGCTAAATTGAACCAGAAACAGATAAAAATATCAGATTTTCCTAACATTAATTTTCCATTATAATGTGAAGAATTCCATAAAATGTGACGAATTAATGTGATTGATTCAGGTATGTTATTTGATCAAAAGTGGGAGGATGATTGTGAAGGGATTATGAGATTATAAATGAGGAAGAGAAGGGACACAAGATAATACATAAAGTTCTCAAAAATTGCTAAGTGACTTAGAAACCTTAGTGACCATTCCATTGACTTTCAAGGTGCTTTTGAAAGTGACAGTCACATTGCTTAGGTGCCTTTGAAAATTTTACTCACTCTCTTGTACCAGGACATGATGCACACCATAAAAATGTTCGTGAACCCTTGCCAGGGTCAGAGAGGGCAGTGTTGTTTTTTTCTTTTGTTTTTCTGGGGTTTTTTTGTTTGTTTTTTTTTTACAGTATTGACTTGTAAAGAAGGTGAAATTGAGTCAACACTACCTTGAACACCTGGATTGAAGCGAGTTATGACTTCAGTTTATCATTATGTTGGCTTTGTCAGATACAATTTTGTCCTTTCCAGAAGTACTGTTTTTTAGGGCAAGATGGATCAGTGCTTTAAAGTAAGATGACACTGAAGCTTTAATTGGTTTGCTGGTATAGCAGGCAGGCCCATTATTTTATCTCCTCTCACAAACATGTTAGTAGTTTGTTGGTTACTGTCAAGGTTCCTTCCCCACTCTTAACTCTAGGGTACAGATGTGGAGACCTGCATGAAAACCTCCTCAGCTTACTTTTACCAGCTTAGGTTAAAACTTCCCCAAGGTACAAACTATTTTACCCTTTGCCCTGGACTTCCACTGCCACTACCAAACTTTAACTGGGTTTACTGGGAAACGTAGTTTGGACACATCTTTCCCCCCCCAAATCCTCCCAACCCTTGCACCCCACTTCCTGGGGAAGGTTTGGTAAAAAGCCTCACCAATTTGCATAGGTGACCACAGACCCAAACCCTTGGATCTGAGAACAATGAAAAAGCATTCAGTTTTCTTACAAGAAGACTTTTAATAGAAGTAAAGGAATCACCACTGTAAAATTAGGATGGTAGATACCTTACAGGGTAATTAGATTCAAAACATAGAGAATCCCTCTAGGGAAAACCTTAAGTTACAAAAAAGACACACAGACAGGGATAGTCATTCTATTCAGCACAGTTCTTTTCTCAGCCATTTAAAGAAATCATAATCTAACACATACCTAGCTAGATTACTTACTAAAAGTTCTAAGACTCCATTCCTGTTCTGTCCCTGGCACAAGCAGCATACAGACAGACCCAGACCCTTTGTTTTTCTCCCTCCTCCCAGCTTTTGAAAGTATCTTGTCTCCTCATTAGTCATTTTGGTCAGGTGCCAGCGAGGTTACCTTTAGCTTCTTAACCCATTACAGGTGAGAGGATTTTTCCTCTGGCCAGGAGGGATTTTAAAGGGGTTTACCCTTCCCTTTATATTTATGACAGTAACCGTCTATGCATATGTACATAGACAGACACTGCAGGTAGTGTAATAGGCTTCCATCCCCACTAACTGTTGCAGTTGGGTGTGGGTTGAGGGAGAAGCTGAGGGAATGAGACTTGAAACAGTGTTCTTTTGGGAAAGCAGTACTGTCTACAGGAGGGGGGCCTCTGCTGTGTGAAGGCTGTGGCTGCATTAAAGTTCATCATATTTTTAGAGAATGTGGCTTTACCTCATTCCTACAGATACTCCTGAAACTGCAATAGTATAGATATTACACACACACACAAAACCATGTTAAAGAACATTATTAAGGTAGCCAAGTCAAACACTCAAAAGTTAGGATCAGAATTAAAAGTTGCCCCTTCTCTTTATCCCCTCTACACTACCTGGGTACCGCCAGAAGGGTCAGGGTGAGGGGGCACAGAGCGTACAGGAGTGTCAGGCCCTCTGCAGTCAGTTCCAGTGCCAGTCATAATGTGCCCTTGCAAACAATGTATTTGAAAGATGAATGACATCTACTTAGACATCAAAGTACACTGATTAATTTGAATCTGATCTATAACAAACAATTTCTAACATGAACAGCTGTTACAGGAAAAGTCCTTCTCAGCCTCCATCACCTTGGCTAGAACCTGATCAGTTGTTCTGTGGGGATGTGCAGGCATAGTCTGGTCAGGATTTGAAGCTGTGAGGGGCTGGAACATGCTCAGCGAGGATGGATTCTTCAGAGTTTTTAGCTGCTCAACTCTAAGAAGTCTCTACTGGGCATGTGCAAACTGCTATTTTGCAAAGGTTTCTAACTTGGCCAAATACAGGCAGATTTTCACTAGGATGGTAAAAGGCACATCCCTGGCACAATAAAGGCCAATCCCTATGCCCAATTTCATGCCCTTGTTCCAAAGCATCAGGGTGCTAGAGCGGGTCAAAGAAAAGGTGTGAGGAATTTATCACAGACAAAATGTATTCTTCCCTAGCCTCATTCTGAGAAATGGCTATGTTACTTTTTTCCCCACATACTGGCAGAGACACCCAGAATGGAAAATTTCAGCCCCACCAGATAAACGGCTACAAACTTGTAAGCATCTGAAAATAGGAGTACACAAAGTGAAGTGTCAGGCAATCTTAATATGACGTGCTAGCAGCTCCATCTACACACACGCACGCACTCACATGTACACACACACACACTGAGCAGTACTACTGCTCTGGGATAGCGGCTACCTCAGTTTCCCATCAATGAGGCTAGTTTTCCCAAATCTTCCTACATGATTTGTTTGCTGCAGTAACTCACCCTCCAGCTAAATCATACAAGAAAAGTCCATCACTTCCAGAGTATCAAAGTCCTCACACATACACTTCTTCAACCCCAGTCTCAAGCTAGGCACATCCCTTGATTCTTGAGGGCGTACCTTCTCTTTCAAAAGACCCTTCAATCCTTTCTGGCATTTGCTTAGTCTCTGCCTTTTTTACAGTACTGTGTCTCAGAACTGTTGTCGCTGGAGTTCCTCTCTGTTCTGTCCCCCCCCCCCTCCCGAGCTAACCCAGGGGTTTCCACAGCAGCCTCCTTGCAAATCTCCACATTTCTCCCTTCAGTGGAGCTTCTGTCAGCTTGTATAAGGGCAGGTGCTCTTCACCAGCCCCTAAAGCCTCAACTGAGAGATAGCAGCTAACTGCTCACAGGGCCATCTCCCCTTAAAGGGGCCAGGTATCCTGTGACAACATGTATCAGTAGACAGACAGAAACACCCTCCCCTCCCCCACCCCCAACATACACCATTTCTTGGACTTAAATCATGTCTCTTTACAATGAAAATCAATCCAACAAAATATTTATTTTGCGCAGTCACATTCAGGATACCAATGAGATTTTATGTTTCACTGTAGCAACATAAAGAAGAAGAGCATTTGCGAGGTCAGTGTGTAACATGGCTCCATGACCAAATTTACACACTGACAAAGGTCTTGATTTTGTGACCAGATGGTTCATAGTTGGGTAGTGAAATGCCATTTATTGCAAACACTTAAAAGCTCATGCTTTATTAATCATTGTAATTGAACATTAACTTTTGTAATATTGTGAAATCTAACTGTTTAGCTGCTGGACTAATACTTGACAGTGCTTTGGAATGCATATTATAAAAAGTACCAGATGATATGATAGAACTGAATTCATTGTTGTGATACTATTTATCACAGTTAATATAACTAACAGGACTTTTATGTCAAGTAGATTTATTAAAGGAATCAAATCCCCAGGACCCCAGTCTGATTCTAATTACAGGACAAATCTGGAGTAAGTAACTCCATTTATAGTGATGGATACTAGCATCTGGCTATCGTTTATAATCTTCTAGTTGAATCTTAAAAATGATATTCATTTCAAACCACAAAGAAAACAGGATTTATGGATACAGTATTTTTTTTTCATTTTCTAAATATATAGTGTTGAGTTATACTCACTAAGTACACTGACAATATGTCACCTACGTCAAGAAAGGACTTAAAATAAGGGAGAGAGAGAAGTAATAGTGCAGACAAAGTAAATTTGTCATATTAATTAATTTACAATAAATAACTATTGTTCTAAACTTACTTCCTGACTTGACATATCTGAAGTAGCTAGATTACAATAATAAAAGAAACATACCTATTAAGGAGGGAGAGTCAAGTGCTATTCCACTACATATAAAAAAAAGATATATTAGTTACTTAGAGGTTATGTGGGATCACGTCTCAAGAGTTTGCAGAAGATGGCTGAAGTATTTCTCACAAAACTGTCCCTCATTTAAAACAAAACAAAACAAAACAATAAGAACAAAAAAATCAGCCACAACTGAACAGAACATGAAAGGGATCAAGCATCAATATTTTTATCCTTCCTTGTATTCTTTAGGCAAACATGGTCTGTTATAGAAGTAGTCTAGATCATTCCATGTCTTGGGTAGTTCCTTCTTCTCTGACTAAACAGCTCCTTGGTTCTTGCAGCAGTGCCCAGCTTCATCTGCAATTAGAAGTCAAGGGAAAAGGGGCCAGATCCTCTATGGTATTTAGACACTTAACTCCCATTGATTGATATCTTTGAGGTTCAGGGCCAAACTGTCAATAGATATCCATAGAACCTGGTCTTTCCCAGGTAGAATGGCTTCAGATCTCCTCCCTTGATTGATTGAGGATGCTTATGGGAAGCACAGAAGCAGGCTTGAAGAGATCAGTGTGAGTCGGTTAAGGGGACATTTTCATTTTAGCACCAGGCCTTGCTCCTATCATTTGTAATGTGCTGAAGAGGATTAAAAACAGGGAAATTCCCTCATTCAGGATCCCCTCTGTCCATCAGAACTGCTGCTAGACTGCAGCAGGAGCAAGAGAAAAACCAAGCAATTCCTGTCTCAATACAGGATAGTTCTGAGGAAATTTTTTTGAACACTATTTCAAAGCTACAGTACATGGAGGGATGTAGTTAAACAAAAATCTCCTAAATGCTCCAGGGGCCATTGACAATAAAGTCAAATCTGCTGGGAGAGGGAGTAGAATGGTAAGGTTTAGCAAAGGCCCCTCAAATTGTTGTTTTTGCTACATAAACCAACAAAATATATTTTTACGTTAAAATAGCAATTCATACATCACTAGGCTCATTCGTCTGGGCAGTCTTTTTGAAACTCAAGAATATCAGGAAAAAAAAGAGGAGTATTTGTGGCATCTTAGAGACTAACAAATTTATCTGGGCACAAGCTTTCTTGAGCTACAGCTCACTTCATCAGATGCATGCAGTGGAAAATACAGTGGGAAGATATATATACACAAACAGAAAAAATGGGTGTTGCCATACCAACTGTAATGAGACCGATTAATTAAGGTGGGCTACTATCAGCAGGAGGAAAAATCCCTTTTGTAGTGATAATCAGGATGGCCCATTTCAAACAGTTGACAAGAAGGAGTCAGTAACAGTAGGGGAAAAAATTAGCATGGGGAAATAGTTTTTACTTTGTGCAATGACCCATCCACTCCCAGTCTTTATTCAAGTCTAATTTAATGGTGTCCAGTTTGCAAATTAATTCCAATTCTGCAGTTTCTAATTGGAGTCTGTTTTTGAAGTTTTTTTGTTGGAGAATTGCGACTTTTAGGTCTGAAATTGGGTGACCAGGGAGGTTGAAGTGTTCTCCAACTGGTTTTTGAATGTTATAATTCTTGATGTCTGATTAGTGTCCATTTATTCTTTTGAATAGAGATTGTCCGGTTTGGCCAATGTACATGGCAGAGGGGCATTGCTGACACATGATGCCATATATCACATTAGTAGATGTGCAGGTGAATGAGCCTCTTATGGTGTGGCTGATGTGATTAGGTCCTATGATGGTGTCCCCTGAATAGATAAGTGGACAGATTTGGCAACAGGCTTTGTTGCAAGGATAGGTTCCTGGGTCAGTGTTTCTGTTGTGTGGTGTGAGGTTGCTGGTATTTGCTTTTGGTTGGGGGGCTGTCTGTAAGAGAGGACTGGCCTGTCTCCCAAGATCTGTGAGAGTGAGGGATCGTCCTTCAGGATAGGTTGTAGATCTTTGATGATGTGCTGGAGAGGTTTAAGTTGGGGGCTGAAGGTGACGGTTAGTGGTGTTCTGTTAATTTCTTTGTTGGGCCTGTTCTGTATTGGGTGACTTCTGGGTACTCTTCTGGCTCTGTCAATCTGTTTCTTCACTTCAACAGGTGGGTACTGTAGTTTTAAGAATGCTTTATAGAGATCTTGTAGGAGTTTGTCTCTGTCTGAGGGATTGGAGCAAATGCGGTTGTATCATAGAGCTTGGCTATAGACAATGGATCATGTTATGGGGTCTGAATGAAAGCTGGAGTCATGTAGGTAAGTATAGTGGGTCTGGAGGTTGCCGGTATAGGGTGGTGTTTATGTGGCTATCGCTTATTAGCACTGTAGTGTCCAGGAATTGGATCTCTTGTGTGGACTGGTCTAGGCTGAGGCTGATGGTGGGATGTAATTATATTGTGTTATTTTGACAAATAAAATATTCAGAATTATGCAGAATTTAAAAATATTGTGCACAGAATTTTTAATTTTTTTGGCACAGAATTCCCCCAGAAGTAACATGCTGCTCCACAGCCCAGTTTTCCCACTCAACATCCTTCTAAACATCCATGAGCTTTGGGTCTTTAGAAAGTGCCTTAGAAAGCACATTTAAAGCTGCAAAGTGAAGTGCTCAAAAGTCAGAGAATGAGGAAGTTACATTTGTCTGAATAACTTAACTTGTGCCCCTTGTGTGTATACAGTCTTATTACATGATCAGATAATATTTCCCTACCTCTCAGAATCACTGACTCAGTCCATGTGTGATATTTTATGGCCTCCTTTTATTATTTGTATTGAATTAGCATCCAAAGGACTCATCACTGTTGAGGCCCCATTATGGTGGTGTGCCTGGCAAACACACAAGAAGATAGCCCATGTCCTAAAACAGTTTACATCCTTTGCTTTGCCATCTTTGTTTCCCCATTGTGGGTTGCCTTGACATAATATTTTTTTGTTTGTATGATAGCGATTTTTGTTAATTGCAATAAATTGTTTACACAGTCATATAAAGTTGTTGTGGCTACTGTAAATTTGATATGCAAGAGCACTGTGATGTCCTAGGTCTAATAATATTTTCCATGTAAAGATCACTTAAGAAAGAGTCGAGAACAGCCGTCATTTAACTGACATTTCAAATATCTTATTTATAATTTAAAAAAGCAAATACAGCCCTAAAAATGAAATTAAATATTCCTGAAACTTTGTCAAATTATATTATCTACATTATCAATTAAAAACATTGGCTGTGAAAGTAAAAGTCCCTGCAACATAACAAATACTACTGCATTAAGGTGTATGTTGGAAAGTATAAATTGTTCTTGTAAACAGGCTATGTGGCTTTAAATAAAAAGGAAGATTGTTACAGAGATGTAAGGATTTTTTTTGTTGTTTTTTGTTTTTTTGTTTTTTAATATGCAGAGGAATGAAAAAAGACTTCCATATACTCTGACATTCAAAAGAGCTTCTGTACAAAATACAAAGGTTCAAACACCCGCTATAACGTCACATGTGGAAACTAGTAAAACAAGCAAACAAAACAAAACAAAAAAAACAAAAAAAACCTGGCACCTTACCTCCCAGTAAACTACAATTTAGTCCATAAATAAAGTTTGCACTAGACTTTATCCAAGTGGTTGGAAAAGAGGCATTCCCTTTCATTTGAATCCCTCTATAATTCACGGAATTGTGTGGTGTTTTATTATTTAAATCACAAGTGTTTTAGATAATTTTTCTCAGAACTTACAATACATCAATCCTGTTTCCAGTACAGTTAGCTTTCAGGTGACAGCCACCAGCCTTCCTCTCTAAGGAAATTACCAGTATGGGAGTGATATTGAGCATACCCAGTGTGAACTAAATATCTTCAGAAGCTTGAGCATTCTCACTCTGAGGTGAAATCTTATGCAGTTAGGCCCTTACTCAGGAAAGCACTTAAGCATGCCCTAAACTGTTTGGCTGCTTTCCTGAATTGGGGCCAGATCAACCTCTTGCCATCAGTAAATTGTTTGCTTTTCCAGCATGAACCTTATTCTAGGAAATCTGTCACCCATATTCCCAGTCTTCTGTTTCAGGTTCCCAGCAGAGAGGAAGTACAAAAGGTGGTTTTCACTGCAAGCAGTAGCCTTAACCCTGGTCATTCTCTCAGTAGCAACAGAACCACCTTGCTCCAAACCTTCCCCAAATGAGGAAATTAGCCAGCTTCCAAATGGCAGAAATGAATGGAAATCTCTCTCCATCCAGCTCAGTTTTATTTTAGTTTCCAAATGAACTGGCTAAATCAAAAAAATAAGGCAATTGTGGAATTGTCCCAAAAATCCTTGGGATTTCACAAGAATTTATTTAGATATTACTTGTGTAAACTGGTGATATTATTTTGCCTGTACGATACGTGTGTGGTGTTTAGATGTTGCTTGCAATTATTAGAATTGGGAGAACTGGCTGTTGGGAGTCTGAAAGGACAGGAAACAGGAAAGATGGGGGAGGAGTTGAGAGGCTGGGAGAAAGCTACAGAGGGTGCAGCAGCAGCTTGGTAAAGAGCTTTCCACATTGAAAATAAAGTCCTGTTGAAGCTTGTTAGTACCTTGCCTGGTTGATACAACAGTGTGTTAGGCTGGTTAAAATCCACTCCCACCATCCAGGGCCAGGCATTGGGTTGAAGAACAGCCTCATTGCAGCCATTCCAGATTATGGACTGCAGACCCTGCATGAGCCAGGGGGGGACGAGAGGATGGGCCAATGGTTAGGGCACTAGCCTAGGACTTGGGAGACTTCCTGTGTGGTTTTTGACAAGTCACTTAAGCTCTATGTGGTTCAGTTCCCCATCTGTAAAAGTGGAGATAGTAGTGCTTCCCTTCCTCACAGGGGTGTGGTGAGGGTAAGCATATTAAAGATTGTGAGGCGCTCAGATACCAGAGTGATGGAAGCCATATAAGTACCTTAAATAGACATGCCATTTGCAGTGAGTCATAAGGAACACAAGATCCACGTAACTGGAGATTCCAGTTCTTCGCCAGTCCTGTCACATCAGCCTGCTCTGAACCATCACACATACACCCTCCATAGCATTCAAGGTGGGAGGACAGCTCTGCTCCACCTACAACCCCTCTCCTGGGCAATAAGTCATGTGGAAGATGTTTTTAAAAGAGGCCCTTTTGTGCCAGTGTGAATTTCTTCCTAAATACATCCAGAATATTGCCCTATTAGTTAGTCTGTGGCTTCTGTTGGTGGAGCATGACAAATGCAAATATTACTAATGAAGGTGTAATGAATTGAGATAGCTTTGAGGAGTGGTTATAGGGATTTTAAATTAAGGTGAGCAACACAGTCAAGTAAATAGAGACATGACATATTTCCATCATATTAACTAAGACAGATCCATCTCTAATTTTCCATTACACATTCATATTGCAGCCTCTTCTAGCAACACCTCTTGCTTTGCAAATCTAATTGAATTCCCAAAGCAAATTTGTTTTTCCTGGGCTCTTGCCCTAGCTATATTTTCCTCCATCTTTTATCGCGTGTCCTCAGTTCTGTCATTGCAAGCATTGCCAATGTCTCTTGAAATGTCTCGTACAAACAGCTCCATCTAGTCAATTAAATTTCAGTCTCCTAAGAATATATTATTGCTGGCACATACTCATATTCTCCCCAGCCTTACTGCTCCACAATTCAATTCCATGGCATAAGAGGGCTGCAACTTTACTCTAAAGACAAAGTTACCCTAACAAATAAGTCATTTTGTATATTATTAATTATTTGCATGACAATCATCCCTAGACCTCCCCCACCCCCAGATAGGCACTGTGCATATACACAGTTCCTGCCTGAAGAGGTTACAGTCCAAATAGACAAGAGAAAGGGTGAGAAAAAAGTAGTATTATCACCATTCTATAGATGGAGAACTGAGGCAGAGAGAGACTAAGTGACAAGTCCACCATTGCACCATGAGGGTGAAGGACAGTCATGAATAAAATCCCTATATCCATTGCTTTAACCACAAGACCCTGCTTGCTCTCTGGATTGTCCGTCAACCCCAATACTTGAACATGTACCTATCTTTAAGCACACAAGTAGACACACTGGAGTCAATGGGATCACTCATATGCTTAAAGTCAAGTAGGCACTTGAAAACCTTGCTGAACTGTATATATATAAGCAATGTTACATATAAACCTCTGTACACATGAGCAAAGTTCACCTTACTATCCATCTTAATCTGTGTACAATTTTTCTTTACCAAGGCAATGCACTCATTAATATCCTCATGTATAAGAGAAGCACAGATTTCTTTCAGTTACAGTAAGAACTCATCACAAAAAAGGGCATAAACATTTCCATTAACTGTCTCCATCCCACAGACAACCTCAAGCCCGGTAAACAACCATCCGCCCCTCTGTCTTAGAAGCCCTGGGAATTTTTGAAATTCCACTTCCTGTTGGCTTGACATGGAGAGGTCTCATTGCATCTTCCCTGGTGACCATGGCATCTTATCATAGCAAATGCTCTCTGGCTTGGACTACTTTGGATCTGCTTAGTAATGGGGAGAGGAGGCTGTGCAGTCACAGCTGCACTTGAGCTGTAGGAATTTTAATACTTACAGGCAGATTTATCGAGTCTTGTGCAAAAAGGCTTATAATCAGGACACGGTGCAGTGCAGAGTGAAGAAAAAGGAGCTGAGGCAGGCGAACCATAAGGCGAGGGAGGCAAACCGTCACTCCGGTGCTGCACCTAAGACCTGCTGGTTCTATAAGAAGCATAACGCTATCCTGGCGACCCCATCTCCACCACCAAGAGCCCCGTGGAAGCTGTAAATTGATCTAGCATAGGTTGACTTAGGTATGTAGTGTAGACATGCGATAAGACTCAAGTCATTTAATTAAAAAACAAACTGCATTAAAAACAGAGAAAAGATCATAGTAAACCAAAAGAAACTGTGTCTGTTCAGGGGAACTGCACCTGTATTTCCCCTTTGTGGTCCAGCAAGGGCATCCACTCTAGGCTCCTGGCTCCTCAGCTGTCACCTCTCTTGCACAGAGAACTTCATTTCTCTCCCTCCTGTCTTTTACTAGGCTGCACAGTTCCCTGCCTACATTGTAAGTTCCCCAACAAGTCAGACTTCCTCAGCAGGTCTGCTTTGCTTTTGCCCCAGATGCTATAAACATCATAACTGCCCACAATTAGAAATTACCATACAGCTCCTTCAAAGTAAGTACATTTATTCTTACAGTGAAAGCATTACAGATAAAATATTACAACAATAAAAGAACATGCATGCATGATAAGAAACTTACCAGCAATCACCCCCAACTCCAACAACTCTCGGGTAGATGTCAGTCCTTCAAAATCCTACTAATGGGTTTTTCCATGGAAACAATTTCATAACAACTTTTAGCTCAGAACAAGCAGACTCACAAATTTGAGAGTCACTTCTTTATATGATTTGGGCCTTTGATCTTGGGACCCTGGGAAGAGATAATCAGCAGAAAATTGCCCTGTCCTCAGGTGGTAGCTTTAAAGAGATGGATTTTTGCATAATGGTGGGGGGAGGGGCAGATTTGCATTCACCGCCCCCCAGATATTTTCCAAGAAATCCACTCCACATATATTGTCCCAAAATCTCATCCTTCTCTGCCACATTTTTCAACACAGTACTTTGATCATCCAGGCCCAATTTATGTATCACTTTTGCTTTTAATACAATGGACTTCAAAGATACTTAAAAACTTAATTCAATGGGTTTTCCCAAAGATATTGCAAGAAAATGACATATCTGCAACACTACACAACACATTTGATCAGAAAACTCTGCAGATCTCTTCTAGATTGGTAACACTTAGATATAATTGCAGTGAATAAAAATACCCTTACATGTCTAAATGACACATTTGTCTTTTCTCCTGTCACCCAGCTTTTCAGAATTACTTTTCTATATGACCTTCTTGGTCAGGCAGTAACTCAGGAATGCAGTTTATAGTTACAGGTGTCTCACATTTGGATTCTAGTCTTTTATTGTCTGTAACCATTTGTAATGATCAAGATGTGACAGAATTCTTAATCATTGTATCAGGCATGTTGCCTGAGATCGTATCAGTATTTCAGCAATGTAATGTTTTATCAGACATACTGGGCATGGGAGGAAATGCAACAATTTATTTCACTTACAATGGCTACTGTTCCCTTTATCTTTCAGCATGTCCCTGTATAGCCTTGGAGGTATTCCCCATTTCCTTATTCAAATGCCTCTTTGAAACTCATCTGCATCTTAGTAAGACTAAAATCAGGGGTGAAATCCTGGACCTGCTGAAGTCAATGGGAGTATTGCCATTGTCTTCAATGGAGCCAGGATTTCACCCATGGTGACCAGATTCTGGTTTACATATCAATTGTCCCTTGGCCAGAAATGTTAGAGTGAATCAAGATCAGTCTGTCTTTAAAAATAACAGTATTTACATTTAGTTGTTTTTTACCAATATTCTAATCTATATCAAATATAATTTATTGTCAGATTAAAATCACAAGAGGCATTTACTATCACAGTGCCTGCTAATTAGGTTTGCCACCAAATTCAAGGGCTCAGCCCTGCTCCTGTTAATGGCACAACTTACAATCACTTCGGTGGGGGCAAATGAACATCAGTGTTTTCCTTATGACAGTATACTCCTAGAGCACACAATAGTGTGACAAGCTCTTCTACAATTTCTCAGTAAAAAAGGATTTACAGCATGTTTTGTTCTGTTCGATTTGGTAGTTTATTTTCCCCTATAATTCCACTTTCAGTATGTTCTTTCTGGCAGTGTACTAGTTTTTGTCTGTTCGCCATTGTGTTGTAAAGTTTAAAAACTCCTACATCCAATTTTTAGTCTATGTAAATGCTGAAGAGGGGGAATTAAAAAAAATGGGATGTTTTTAATGACTAGCAATTTCAGGCTGTGGGTGGAGGAGCTACCGCTAAAAGGCAGCAGTACAGAGGCGGTTCAGTGATTGTCTGAGATTTATTTTTATTAGATTTAAATACCAAAGGTGACATAGCAGAAAAGAAGGTCCAGTTTATTGAAGTGAAGCCTGTTAAAGGGAGACGTGGATGGTGAAGGGAGGGATAATTGGTTAATAAGAAGAGACAGTAAAAAACAAATATAGTACACTATTTTCAGGTGTGACCAGTAGGTGAAGAAGAAATAATAGAGGAGACAGAAGTTTCAGTGGAAAGAAGTGAAAAAAACATCAATGAGAGAATACGATGTGATTTTCCTCTCATTGGTTTCAAAGTAGTGCAATGACGACATTGACGTCAATTTAATTATGGCGGACATGGACCAATGAGAGAAGCGATTCATGCTCTCCCATGAATTTTTTTTCTAAACTTTTTTCTGTTAGTACTTAAAATAAATCAATTCAGCAAATAAAATAAAATAAAATAAAATAAAATAAATAAATAAAACCAAGTAAATACAATGTAAAGCAGATAACTGAACAAAATGGCAGGCATTGGAACGCGACCTGTCTATGTGAGAGATCCATTATCAATACAGTTGTGTTGCTGAGAAATGTACAGAGGACTCTCCTCTTGAGGAATATTTAATTGGGCTTCTTACAGGTGCAATGATGACAAAGAATCCTTTGGGGATATGGAAGCTTGGGCAGACTTTATAATTTCCACATGAAACGTCACCATCTTCTTATTTGTTTAGGGACTTGAGGTCTCTATTTGTGAATAGATAACAGCTTTGACAACAACATTCCTCAGCTGTGACTACTTCTATCTGCAGGAGAGGAGACAGAAGAAAGGAAGTAGTATTATTCCAATTTTACAGGTGGAGGACAGAGTTACAGAGGAATAAATGATTTTCCCAAAGTCACATAGGAAGTCTGTGATAAATCTGACAATTGAATTCACATCATTTGAGGCCCATTTCAGTGCTTTGAGCACAAGACCATCTCTCTTGTTGTATAGCAGTTCTTCAGCTTCTGCATTCATCTCAAGTCAAAACAGCAAATGTGTAGCCCTACGTTTGCACTTTTTTACTTGTGTGTCTGGCACTTTTTTACTCATGTGTCTGGAATAGATAATTTTTGTAATTTCCAAATCTCAGAGACAATGGACCCACAAATCTTTCATTTTGAAGATCAGATGATCTATTAACTTTTAGTTCCTCAGACTTCCTGTGCCCTATCACTTGTGGCAATCACTTTTCTTTTGACCAAGTAACAATAATGGTTTGTAATAGTGTGGCTAGCTGCTGACCTTATTTAGTCACAATCATTAATTTAGACAATTTCTTGTTCTACGTAGATAATTTGGACAGACTACATGAATTTGTGCCTCCATAATGTCATGCCCTTCCAGAAATAATCTGCTTCAGGTATGAATGACTGATATATCCTACCTTGGTCTCTGTTTAATGTTCTATTTTTTCAGGTGCAATATGTTTTCTAGTCTTGATGGAATGTCTGCATTGCTTGTTTGATGTTGTTTTATTGGTTTTATTATTGCCTCTAAAGACTCAGTCAGATTTCACTATTACTTTTCTCCCATATACCCATATTAATGGAAATACTCAGAGCTGAACAAAATTTCATTCATCTCTTTGATTTATGGAGAGCTTATTTCAGTGAATTTTGAAAGACTTGGGTACATAAACTACTGGGTTCCCTTCTGGTAGGGAGACAGCCCCAAAGCTTTACTTAGATGTATCAATCTCAAGAATTACCCCTTCATTTATATCGTAGCTCATCAATGTCCCTCCACTGTCAGTTAGTTTCTTTTGGTGAAGATTGAATCTTTACTCAGCACTTACTCAAACTCAGTCTTTCTTTAGGAGATCAATTAATGGTGCCAATGGTTTGATATAACCCTAATTATTCCTGAAAGCTCTTCTATCTTGGCAAGAATCTCTGATTGCTTTTATCCAGTGATTGCTGCCATTTTTTGTCAGTTCAGCAAAAAGAATATGACCAAAATACTTCCCTTCATAGAATCATAGAAGATTAGAATTGGAAAAGACCTCAGGAGGTCATCTAGTTCAACCCCTGTTCAGGACGAATCCCAACTAAATCTTCCCAGCCAGGGCTTTGTCAAGCTGGGCCTTAAAAACCTTTAAGGATGGAGATTCCACCACCTGCCTAGGTAACCCATTCCAGTGCTTCACCATCCTCCTAGTGAAATAATGTTTCCTAATATATAAAATAATGTTTCCTAATATCCAACCTAGACCTCCCACAATGCAAATTGAGGCCAATGCTCCTTGTTCTGTCATCTGTCACCACTGAGACCAGCCTAGCTCTATCCTCTTCGGAACCCCCCTTCAGGTAGTTGAAGACTGCCATCAAATCCCCCCTCACTCTTCTCTTCTGCAGACTAAGTAAGCCCAGTTCTCAGCCTCTCCTCATAAGTCATGTGCCCCACTAATCATTTCCATCGCCCTCCGTCTGGACTCACTCCAATTTGTCCACATCCTTTCTCTAGTGGGGGGCCTAAAACTGGACACAATACTCAGATGTGTCCTCACCAGTGACAAATAGAGGGGAATAATCACTTCCCACAATCTGCTGGCAATGCTCCTACTAATGCAGCCCAATATGCCATTAGCCTTCTTGACAATAGGGGGACGTCTGCTCTGATGATCTATTTGCTCTGATTCAACTTGACTTCCTTACTAGTAGGTCTGGAGAGCATGGATTGGTTAGGTATCTAGCCACTTGGATTGGCTTGATCTTCCACATTATCTCCAAGAAACAATACCTCATCTACCATGCAAACAGAAGGTACAATCACTGTACCCCTCTATATTATTCATTCACATCCTTTTAAAACACTTCATGGGCTTAGCAACATGCAAAGGGTGAGCAGCAGGTGCACCTGTATCTTCCTTCTGAGGTGTTAAAAGTATTAGCAATTAATTTTTTATCCAGTTATTTCTGCCAGTATTGAGATCTGGCATCCAGAAGACAAAAAAAAACCCCAGGTTCTAGAAAATTTACCTGTAACATCAGCAAACGTAAGCATCCGGTAATGCCCTAGCTTCAATACCTTATTCAGGTTTCCTAAACTGAGATACCTTCCCATGTATGTGTTTCTCAACTCCCACAAAGTATCTTACCCATTGCATCAACAGCCTTGATTACTTTCCTTAAACTTTCTATCTTCAAAATCTGTTTGGCAAATCGGTTTCATGGACAGTCAATAGTAGTGTCCATTTTACTCTTATATTTCCTGGGAAATGCCTTAAGCCATGAAAGATATTATTTGGATTGTTTCACTAGGTCATCTGGGTTATTTCAACCATCTGAACTTCTTGGGTTTGTAAAATCAAGATGAAATCTCATGAGAACAGGTTGTATTTCACCTGTTTATACATTTTTTTTTCCCAGATGGACCAGAAATACTGTGAGAGGAATCTCTCTTATAGGAAATGCCAGCACTTCCTGTTCCAAATCATGATAGTACCCAGAAGTACAGATGTGTGAGACTGATATTAAAAAAAATAGTTCTCAACTTCTTTGAATCTCAAGAAAGATGTTGGTTCATGTCTGGCTGGCTTTTTGGGCTGAGGTTTTGTAGAGGTTCTCATTTCAACTAAAATATGTCACCAGCTAACTGGGGTCTTGAACCTTAAGGTACAGATCACTCAAATCCTGATGAAGTCATTGGGAGTTGAATGCTCTTAATAGCTCAAAGGATCAGACCTGTAATACTCACATATTATTAGATGTTTTATTAAGTTTAAAAACATCTCAGTTTTCTGGGTTTCTGAAAAAACAAACAAACAATGACAATATTTACTTATTTTAGAATTAGTTGAATTTGTAATGAGAAAATATCCAGAACTGCTTTATTCCCCTCTCCTTTTTAGAAGTACAGTGCTATTTTCTCCAGTAAACAGAAGTTTAAATTAATGTACTATGTCATATTGTCAGCCTGGTCTCTTCAAAATATAGAAATGGATTTGAGAAGAAGTAAACAAAATGATTTAGTTGGAACAATGAGGCCTTTCCTCGAGAAGCTTCCAGGGATCCCTAGGGCTTTATCTTACAGCAATGCACTGACAGGTACATGTTTAAAAATCTATTTCTCTCCAAATGAGCTGCACTGTCTAGACTGGTGTGTGTGTGTGCACATTCATGTGTTGTCTCCAAAGGAAACAAAGCTATACCATGACTTTGGAAATGGGAAACAAAAATCATATAAGCACTGTGGTTTTCAGACATCCTTAGCTGTGTCATCAGAAGGTCTTCTTTTCCCTAAAGACTATACAAAGCATTTCAGATCACTGTATTAGATAGATGGTTTGGAGAAAGAACATATTTGGGATTGCAGCATTGTTTAAAAGTTTCAAGTGCTCAATCATAAAGTAGGGAGAATGATCTACTGGAGAGAGCCCTGGTCTGGGACTCAAGAGCTGAGTTCAATTCCCAGCTTAGTCACAGATTTCCTGTTTAATCTTGGCCAAGTCACTTATCTATTTTATATCTCACTTCCCCATGTGTAAAATGAGGATAAATACTTCTGTGGTTCACACATGAGGAAGATAAAATTAGTGATTGTGAGACACTCATATTATTGTGAGGAGGGCCATAAAATACCAGAGAGATCAATGCATAATAACCATACTGTGTATTGATTATTAGGCCTGATTCAGTAATAGAAAAAAAGTCCTTAAATAAATAGGTAAAACAAATCCCTGTTCAGATGTAGATTATTGCTGTTAAATAATAAGAAAAAATATCAGAGGGTTGAGGAATGAATAAATCTGGAGGTATAAAGATGACATATGATGTGTATCAGTTAACGTGAACCTCTGGTTTACAGAATGAAATACACATGGAAATGCAACTCGACAATCTCATACCAATGACAATGCAACACTCCAACTAGAAAAGCAAATTAAAGCACTAACAATCCCTAGAGAAAGAACAAAAACAAACAAACAAATAAAAAAGAGCTAGAATTCCTGATCCAAAGGTAAATTAGCAAACTCACCTGCCTTGATCTGACTATAGAAATGAAGAACAGAGTAGATTCAGGTCTTACCCATCCAGGTACAGTACTGTATAGTGTAATTTCTAGTGCTTTTAGCCTTCTATAACCCACTTAAAACAGCTGTTTTTTGGGGGGGAGGGGGTACCACACAATCTCTGCCATGAATCTACTGCACATGTAAAAGGAAGGAACTTCTGCTGTACCTCCTTCTTTACCTCCCCATTGGATGGCCAAAATGCTTGATCCAAAGAAGACAGCCACTTTATCACTAACATCATTCACTGTGGGAGAGGTGGGAAAATATCTATGTTGGGTTATTATCCCAAATGTGCCAGCCATTTTATTTTTAGAACTGGTAATCTGTGAGCAGAACTAAAGATGCCAAAAACCTCTAGAGGGATGCCACTTCTTCATCTCTGACTCCCAGATCTTATCTACTAATAATCCTATGAATAATGGGGATTCCTTTCTCCTGTTCTTTTGTTGCTTCACATTTGCCCAAGCTATCTGGTTTCTATCCATACTAATGTATCCATTTGTTTCAGTTCAACATAACCCACTTCTTTCCTAGTCACTTGTGCAGCTGGGTAAGAAACAGATTTTTCCATCCCTACAAGAATTTTCAACAGATTGAAAGTTTTTTTCATCTCAAATCAGGATAAAAGTCAAAAATCTCAAAAATCTCAAAAGTCAAAAATCTCCTAAAATAATAATAAAATCTGTTTAGGTCAACAGAAATGTAACATTTTGAAAAATTCAAAGTGCTTCAGATTAATTTTGATATTTTCAATATAAATTTATTAAAATGTGGAAAAAATAAGTTCTTTTGATGGCAAAAACTGAAAATTTCCAGTTAAACAATCTTGAAACATTTTCCTAAAAAAAAAATCAAGTCAGGTATTCCATCAAAGACATCACTACTTCATGAGTAGTTTTGGGTTTGATGAATCGGCATTTCTCAGCAAAAAATATTCTGCCAAAATCCTGAGGAGTATCATATTTCCATTTCTAATTACTTACTATTTCCTACTCTTCCCTCCCCTAATCACCTGTTGCTTGTCAATCTCCTAGCTTCCAATATTCTCCTCTTCCACTTCCAATTACTTCCTTCTGTTGTTCTAATACATTTGTTCATATTATATTGCTGTCTGAGATGATCTCAATTTCACTTTTCTGCTGTAGTCTCAGAATGGTGCAATTGTGCACAAGGGAGCAATGATAAGAGAAAACTGATGGCACATAAGAACAATATATATATATATATATATATATATATATATATATATATATATATAAAACTTTCCTTTGACTCCTAAATGTAAATACAGGTTTTTCTATTACCTAAAAGCCCTCTGCAATACTTACTTCACTAACACTAAAAAATGCCAAATGTAATAACTGAAAAGGAATGGGTCAGGAACAGTTGAAAGAATATAGGGTAAGAGGCAGTTAATCGGGATCTTTAGCTTTCTGGATGGATATTAACATTGGTCATACCAATATATTCCTACATGCCTTAGATCAGTGATCTCCAACCTTTTTACACTCAATATCACTTTTTGAATTTAAGGGCAACCCAGGATCAACCCCGCCCCTTCCCCAAAGCCCTGTCCCGCTCACTCAATAACCCACCTCTCTCCATCACTCGTTCTCCCCGACCCTCAGTCACTTTCATGGGGATGGGGTAGAGGGGTTGGGTTTACAGTGTGGGAGGCTGCTCTGGGCTGAGCCTGGGGCATGGAGTTGGGGTGCAGGAGGGGGTGAAGGATGCAATCTCAGGGCAAAGAGTTTGGATGCAGGAGTGGGCTCCGGGCTAGGGCAGAGTGTTGGGGTGCAGGAGGGGATACAGGGTGCTGGCTCTGGGAAGGGGGGTAGTGGGGTTGGGTGCAGGAGAGAGTATGGGGTGCTGGCTCCAGGAGGGGGCACAGGGTGCTGGCTCGGGATGCAGGAGGGGGCTTGGGGCCTGGAGTACTTGCCTCCAGTGGCTCCCAGTCTGTGGTGAAGCATGGCTGCCGCAAAGGCAGGCTCCCTGCCTAGCCCAGCCTCACACCGCTCCCAGAAGGGGCTAACATATGCCCCTGCGGCCCCTGGGGGGGCAGCGGGGGCACGTGGCTCCACGCACTGCCCCTCTCTGCAAGATCCGCCCCCGCAGCTTCCATTGGCCACAGCTCCCCATTCCTGGCCACTGGGAGCTGTAGGGGCGGAGCTTTCAGGCAGGAGCAGCTGTGGAGGGAGACACCTCCCTCTCCCCCAGGCAGCAGGGCCACGCTGGCTGCTTCCGGGAGTGGTGTGCTGCTGGGGTAGGCAAGGAGCCTGCCTTAGCAGCAGCCCCGCTGCACCACTGGAGATTGCGATCGACTGGGAGATCCTCTAGGGGTATGTCTACACTATGAAATTAGGTCGAATTTATAGAAGTCAAATTTTTAGAGAGTGATTTTATACAGTCGACTATGTGTGTCCCCACTTAAAACTATTAAGTCGGCGGAGTGCGTCCACAGTACCGAGGCAAGCGTCGACTTCCAGAGTGTTGCACTGTGGATAGCTATCCCACATTTCCCACAGTCTCCACCGTCCATTGGAATTCTGTGTTGAGATCCCAATGCCTGATGGGGCAAAAATATTGTTGCGGGTGGTTCTGGGTACATGTCTTCAAGCCCTCCCTCCCTCCCTCCCTCCATGAAAGTAATAGCAGACAATCGTTTTGCGCCTTTTTTCCTGGGTTACCTGTGCAGACGCCATACCACGGCAAGCATACCGCTCAGCTCACCGTCACTGTACGTCTCCTGGGTGCTGGCAGACGTGGGACTGCATTGCTACACAGCAACAGCTCATTGCCTTGTGGCAGCAGATAGTGCAGTACAACTAGTAGCCGTCCTCGTTGTCTCCTGGGTGCTCTTGGCTGGCCTCAGTGAGGTCGGTCGGGGCACCTGGGCAGACATGGGTGCTCCTGGCAGACCTCGGTAAAGTCTGTCAGGGGCGCCTGCACATAAATGGGAGTGACTCAGGTCTTTCTCTTCTTTAAGTTTTGTCTAATGGAGATTCAGTCCTGCCTGGAATATTAGCAGAGGAATAGCTCATTGATTTGAGCACTGGCCTGCTAAACCCAGGGTTGTGAGTTCAATCCTTGAGGGGGCCATTCTTCCTCAGGCTGCTTTCCCAGCCAGCAGCACTATCAGCTTGCTCCTCCCTCTGTGAAAACAATGGCCAACAATCATTTTGCGCCTTTTTCCATGCGGGCGCCATATTGCTGTCAGCATCCTCATCCACCCGCTGCTACTCTGATCTCCTGCTCATGCCATACCACAGCAAGCATGGAGACCTCTCAGATCACTGCGGCAGTTGTGACCACTCTAAACACCACGTGCATTATCCAGCAGTATATGCAGAACCAGAACCTGCAAAAGAAGGTGAGTAGGTCACGGCAGCGCAGTGAGGAGAGTGATGAGGACATGGACACAGACTTCTCTCAAAGTACAGGCCCCGGAAATTTGGCCATCCTGGTGGCAATGGGGAAGGCTCATGCCGATTCTGGGCCCGGGAAACAAGCACAGACTGGTGGGACCGCACAGTGTTGCAGGTCTGGGATGATTCCCAATGCTGCAAGACTTTTGTATGCGTAAAGCCACTTTCATGGAACTTTGTGACTTGCTTTCCCCTGCCCTGAAGCGCAAGAATACCAAGATGAGAGCAGCCCTCACAGTTCACAAGCAAGTGGCGATAGCCCTCTGGAAGCTTGCAACGCCAGACGGGAATCAATTTGGAGTGGGCAAATCTACTGTGGGGGCTGCTGTGATGCAAGTAGCCAATGCGATCACTGAGCTGCTGCTATCAAGGGTAGTGACTCTGGGAAATGTGCAGGTCATAGTGGATGGCTTTGCTGCAATGGTATTCCCTAACTGTGGTGGGGCTATAGACGGAACCCATATCCCTATCTTGGGACCGGATCACCACGGCAGCCAGTACATGAACCGAAATGGATACTTTTCAATGGTGCTGCAAGCACTGGTGGATCACAAGGGACGTTTCACCAACATCAACGTGGGATGGCCGGGAAAGGTACATGATGCTCGCATCTTTAGGAACTCTGGTCTGTGGGAAAAGACGGAATGCCAAACTTGTTCCACCTCTTGTGCGGGGAAAGCCCCTGGCGGGCTGGTCCGGTTTGTTTACCTGCCACGTCCGCAGGTTCATCTGAATGCTGCTCCCAGTAGCCATGGTTCGCTGCTCCAGGCCAATGGGACATACTGGCCGCTGCTTCCAGAGGCTTCCATTGGCCTGGAGCAGTGAACCACGGCCAGTGGGAGCTGGGAACTGCGATAGGCCGAACCTGCAGACACGGCAGGTAAACAAACTGGCCTGGCCCGCCAGGGGCTTTCCCTGAACAAGCGGAGGAACAAGTTTGGGAACCACTGCTGTAGGAGCAAGCAACCAGTGTGAGTTGCCCACCTTCCCAGGTGCAATGGGGCTCGGGCTTCAGGTTTCCACCCTGGGGTGGTAGGCTGTACTCTGAGGCCACCAAAAATATGTTGTGAGAACCCCTAGGGTTAGGTTATTTTAACATTGATACAAGTATAAGTCCAGAATAACTCTACTACGTTTCATGAACTTACTCTGGATTTAGACCATGAAGATAACTGACTGCAATCAATCCAATTAATGAAATCTGACAATGTATGAAAAACAAGACGAAAACCAGAAATCAATGAACATTCTTCATGACATCTAAAGTTAGAGAAACCTAGCAGGGAGTTATATGCCATAATGTGTCAAATCATTATATAGACTTTTTACTCTAGAGATCCAGGTTTCTTCATAAGTAGATGGTATTTCTTGGTTTAAACCTTGTGGAAATTTATATCCACATAAACATCTTTTGAAAAGTTAAGTTATAAAACACAACATGAACTAGTAGAGTAAAATATAGTTTGGATAAAATTCTTGGGAATCATTAAAATGATTCAAATATTGATCGTGCTCATATAAGGTTGACTTGTATTTCAATGCAGAGCATAGTTTATCCTGATAATTTGATAACTCATTCCAATTTAATTTATTTAACTGTATTTTAGTGTTTGCTTTTATTACTTTTGTATCCTGTGTGTCAGTTCTGATTGACTGAGGTGTCATCATTTCTGTTGAGGCATGCCCCAGTATGTTCATATACACCTTATTTTATATTTAACTGTACCAAAAATAATAATAATAGTTATAAATAAAGGCAAAAATCAACAATCTATTTTGATGGGCGGCATGACTGGCAGCCTTGGGTAGGGAGACCAGGGCTGAAACAACTTCACAGACAGAGAAGACCAATTAAGTTATTGAATCCACATCTTTGCCAAGCCAGGATTGATTCCTACCATATATTTTTCTGTACTTGAACTTTAAAACTTTTCTTTTTTTAAAAAAAATAGGTCAACATATTTTAAAATAATTACTGGTAATTGAACTTGTACAAGAAATTTGAACCTGCAAGAAAAAAAACATTTCCCACTCCCAACACTGTATACCTGCTCCCCAATGTCTTATGGATTCCACTCCTCCCCCCCCCCCAGATTCACAATTAATATCTTTGATGGACAAGAAGCTGGTGACTGGACTCCTAAGGCTGGTGGGTCCCTATCTCTGGAGTGTTTATGGAATGCCAGGAAGGATCTCTTCAAATGGTTGGACAACCTCTCATAAGCAAGAAGAAAGGGAAATGTCACTCTCACCTTACTGCCTTTTCTCTAAGCTGCAGGGAAAAGTAACAACTCTTAAGGGTTAGCACACAGCAGCATAGATTTCTTGAGGACATTTCCCCAGGTAACTGTGACACAAATATTCTGGGGCAATTTAAGCCCTGGGGGTTAGTGCAGAGTGGCTTTCTGAAGGAGAGGGAGGCTTCTGAACTCTTTCTGCCCTTTGTGGCTTTCCAGACCCTTCCAGCCTCTTACATTTGCTTGTAGAATATGGCAGCAGGGACCAGTGTATACAGTCAGCCAGTGTCTCCCAAAGATGAGACCTAGCTAAAAGTGGCAATAGAAGGTCAGTCTACCTCCTCCCCTTAAGACATTAAAGGTGAATATAGGATCCCATAACATTGAGGGGAAGCTAGAGTTTGTATTCAGAGAAATTTTGGTGGGCTTGATGTTTTCGATTTATCTTGAACCCCAAACCATTTACAACTATGTGAGGGTCCAGAGTTCTAGATAAAACTTCACATAGCTGTCTTTGACATTGATAGCGTCTATCATTGACTATTTATTATTTTATTATTAATTATTTTATACTAGTTCCTAGGATTTTGATCATGTTTTATGATTAAGATAATTTTCCCCACATTTCTAGATTTTCTAGTTCACTCAGAAACAGAAATGAAGTGCTAATACATGGGGTAAGGGAAGAATATTCTTGTTCCCCCGCCCATACAGGAATTTCCCCCCAAGGAGAAAAAATAAACTCATAATATCCCATTTACAGGAGATTTTCAAACCAATTACTTACACACACACACACACACATTTAGAGTGTTGTAATACTTGCCCAGCACTAGTCCTATTGGATACACAGTTGAATGTTTGAATACTAATCCAACACCAGCCTCTGCATGTTTTGAAGTTGTCCAGCACCTACTGCAACACAAGTTCCCATGAAAAATTTACACGAAATTGTTTTGATGCTGTCATAAATATAAAGGGAAGGGTAAACCCCTTTAAAATTCCTCCTGGCCAGAGGAAAAATCCTCTCACCTGTAAAGGGTTAAGAAGCTAGGATAACCTTGCTGGCACCTGACCAAAATGACCAATGGGGAGACGAGATACTTTAAAAAGCTGGGAGGAGGGAGAAAAACAAGGGGTCTGTGTGATGCTTTGGCCGGGGACAGAACAGGAATGGAGTCTTAGAACTTAGTAAGTAATCTAGTTAGATATGCGTTAGATTATGATTTCTTTAAATGGCTGAGAAATGAAGTTGTGCTGAATAGAATGAATATTCCTGTCTGTGTGTCTTTTTGTAACTTAAGGTTTTGCCTAGAGGGATTCTCTATGTTTTGAATCTAATTGACCTGTAAGGTATTCACCATCCTGATTTTACAGAGGTGATTCTTTTTACTGTTTCTTCTATTAAAATGTTTCTTTTCAAGAACTGAATGTTATTTTCATTGTTCTAAGATCCAAGGGTTTGGGTCTGTGGTCACCTATGCAAATTGGTGAGGATTTTTACCAAACCTTCCCCAGGAGGTGGGGTGCAAGGGTTGGGAGGATTTTGGGGGGAAAGACGTTTCCAAACAACGTTTTCCCAATAAACGCAGATAAACGTTTGGTGGTGGCAGTGGAAGTCCAAGGGCAAAGCGTAAAATAGTTTTTACCTTGGGGAAGCTTTAACCTAAGCTGGTAAAAGTAAGCTGTGCCGGGGGGCATGGGGGGGAGGTTCATGCAGGTCCCCACATCTGTACCCTAGAATTCAAAGTGGAGAAGGAACCTTGACAGATGCAAATAATAATATATTGTTGGATAAATATGGATAATAACTAGCACCAGATACTGCATTGCTTACACAGAGAAAACTCATATTTCATTTAATAATGGGAGTTTTACACATGCAAAGAATGAGCAAGGGCTACAGGACTGGGTTTATAAGTAATATAATACCTTACTGCCTAACTTCAGACTGATGCTACAGAAAAGCCATATATTAGACACACTCATGTTCTGATAGCATAATTTGTGTTGAATGTCATACACCTATTTTACATACTAGGACACAGAATGGCTTTAATTTCGATAACTCCCTCACCCTTTGAAATGTGACTGTGAAGTATTCAATTATTCACAAGGCAAAAGGGGTTTCAAATAACAATATTCAGAAACAGGGTAAGTCTATTTTAGATTAAATTAGGCTGCCAGTGTTTGGAAAATGTGTATAAAAATAGCAGCATAAAGTTAGGGGGAGTGGGTGAATGATGGTGACTCAGTTTTCAGGAGTGTAAAAGAAAAAGCTGTATCAAAGTATTAATCCTTTGACAACTTTAACCAATAGTACTTCAGCACACATATGCCATATGACTTTGACTCACCTCCGATTAGTTACGTATTTGCTGTGATACTGGTCTCAGCAGCACATGTACAATTTAGTACAATCAACAATTTAAAAAGCAAAAGTAAAAATTTATCCCCAACCACAACTGCACACCCACCTGTGACAATAATGATGACTATTTATAATTATAATGCTGATGTCCTTTTAATTGCTGAGATGCAGCTTGATGCTGAAAAGACAAATGAGGAGTAAATATTTCCTGGCTGTTATCCTGTAAAGATGATATTGGGAAACGGGTGGTGGCATTGGTTCATTAATAACATTTTCAAGAACACTTTTTGAGTAATAGGAGGAACCCAGCGCAGAAAGGCAACAAATTCCAATCTGCAGGCTCCTAGGAGAAACTCTTAAATCTTATTCGTTATCCTAATAAGTCAGACTCATAACATTAACCCGTAAACATCCTTCAGATACTTGAATTAGCAGCCATTATTAACTCAGACAATGCAGGAAGTGTAGGCAGTGTTTAGTTTAAAGTCATACTACAACATATAAATAAGAATCAGGACTAGGAATACAGCTTGTATTCTGGAATTAGAGATGAGTTGCTCCCTCTAGGTTCTACAGACCATCCTGAAGTAGACGGTTCCTGTTATTTGTGGTCATTATCAATCTCAGCTGCTGCCTGGTTTTTCCCTTTTCTCTTCTCCTCTGGGAACTTCTTTACATGTTTGGTGATTTCTTGTGGAAGTCATATATTGTTACTACTACACTCTTGAACTCAATGCATTCAAAAGAAAAACATTAAGGCTCAGATTCTGAACTGAGAACCACACAAGCAGCAGTCCTTGGGGCTCTGTGGAGCACAGAGGCACACATTCATAGTTCCCAGTGCATGGTTGGTGCCTAGGGAGTATTAATATACCAAAATGTCTGTATAATCTTCTAGATGGGAAAAATCTAATAATTGAAATGTCAAAATAGAACGATTTAATTGTATATAGGAGAGAGATAGAGATAGAGGGAAAGGGAAGAAGAGGTGGATGGGTGATGCAATATGACAAAATATCTAAAATGCCAGCAAGATATTTCAACACATTGTGAGATTCAACTATTTGAAGAAAGAATAAGGACTAGATCCACAAAGGCACTTGGGGATTGTAATGCTGACTGTTCTAAATCTGAACTCCTAGGCATCCTGCTGCCTAGTGGAACGTTGAGCCCCGAGTTCGGTGCCCAGCCTTTCCATAAAATGCATGGGGAGAGCGAGGTGTCTGTCAAAGAGACTCTCAGAAACCAGCATGCTGAGCAGGGAGGCACCTAAACTAGCCAAGAGTGAAATGTAGAAGAAAGGGACAAGGTTTATGGCTGGCATTCACCAAAGTACTTAAAGGCTTAACTCCTATTGGTCTGGGTTTCAGGCACTCGACTGACAGACCTAACTCTGCCTGGGATTTTCAGCAATGAAACCTCTCCTGAAGTTAGGTACCTATTCCAAATCAGTCCTTTCTCACAAAAAGTCAGAGAGAAAGATACCCACTCAATTATACTGAATGGTCAAGTGGTTAGAGCATTCACCTGGGAGGTGGCAGAATCTGATTCAAATCTCACCACTGTCTGATTTGGAACAGTGCCTTGAACCCAGGTCACCCATCTCTCTGGTGAGAGCCCTAACCACCAAGCTTTTTCAGTTAGAGTAGTCACCAAAGAGGTGGGTGACCTGGGCTCAAGTTCCCACTTTGAATGAGTCAGAGTAGGGATTTGAATGTGGGTGTTTCATTAGCAAAAGAGCAAAGCTGAATGCAAGATAAGTTGAACAATTCGAATTTGATTAAATCTTGGGCGCTGCTCTGTCCATGTGATGGAGTTGCTTCCAGCCTAACTTCCCACACTCCCTGTATCCATTGGTGTCCCCTCAGTAACAATCCCTGCAGAGAACATAGGCCTCTGATTCCAGTTCAACTGATCATGATTCATCATTCTGGTTTTACAAACATGAAAATCAAATAATTGGTGGCCAAAACCTATACCCCATGTCCCTTAGACCAGAGGTTGCTAGCACATAGCTCAGTTGGAGTCTCATTTTTACAGACTCATCAGGCTACATGGTTTTTGAGATAGTTTGGTCTCTTCAACAGGTGACCACACATGGAGTGACCTCTCTCTGACTCCTTGGCACCTCTCTGAATCACCTGAATCAGGTCACCTGTCTCTGAATCTAGCAAACTATCTCAGTGGATTCTCCTCCCTCCCCTGTGGGGTTGGCCTATGGATGAGTCATAGCCCCTCCATTCTGTAATAACCTCTGTAGACTCTCTGGGTGCTCTGTCTGCTGGCTTATAAGTATCTCTTGTTCCCTCAGATAACTTGTCCCTCTTGTGTAGTCATCTCATATGGCCTGGGTGCCACTGCACCTTTCATGACTCATTAAATCCACTTCTTCTGGTGTCTCTTTAATGGTTGGATACTTACATGGGTGCCTGTCTCCAGGACAAGAAGGTCCTTGGCTGATCTCTCAAACTCTAGTCCCTGCTTCTCTGATTAGGGAAGAGTTAATACCATTATAGAAGACACTGGTGAGACCCCCATCTGGAATACTGTGTGCAATTCTGGTCACCCATGTTTAAGAAAGATAAATTTAAATTAGAACAGGTGCATAGAATTGCTAGCTAGCATGATCAGAGGAACGGAAAACCTACCTTATGGAAGAAGACTCAAAGAGCTTGGCTTGTTTAGCCTAAACAAAAGAAGGCTGAGGGGAGATATGACTGTATTTTATAAATACACCAAAGTGATAACTTAAATATCTCCTCTCACTCTCTGGTAAGTGCCAATGTTGACACAAGAACAAATGGCTAGCAACAAGTTTAGGCTTGAAATTAGACAAAGGTTTCTAACCATCAGAGAAGTGAATTTCTGGAACAGCCTTTTAAAGGGAGAAGTGCGGGAAAAAAAAATTAACTAGGTTCAAGACTGAGCTTGATAAGTTTATGGAGGGGATTGTATAATGACACTGCCTATAATGGAATGTAGCGAATCTGTGACTCTAATAGCAAATATCCCCAACGGTAGGTGATAGGACACTAGATGGGGAGGATTTATTTTAAGTCTTTAAAACATGATTTGAGGACTTCAGTAACTCATCCAGAAGTTAAGGGTCTATTACAGGAGCAAGTGGGTGAGTTTCTATGGCCTGCAATGTGCAGCAGGTTAGACTAGATGATCATGATGGTCCCATATGACCTTAAAGTCTATGATTTTTGTCTATCTCCATCCTTCCAGCTGCAACAGACCTCCCCTCATTGGTAGCAAGGTTTTGTTCCTTCAACCCATCAGTGCCTGCACTGAACCATTTTATCACCCCTATCATGAGGTTTTCCTATGTGCCTGAAATGCTACCAAAAGGTCTGAGCCAAAAGAAACAGCCTAGAATAGTCTCTTAGTTGTTTTCAAAGCAGATTCCACCGTACCATTACTCTATGGGTATGTTGCGGAGGAGGTGTGGTGATCAAACTCCCATTTGTATGCAAATTTCTTGAATTTTTCTATGGCAAATTGGGTACTGTTTCAGGGAATACAATGTCCGGAATACAATATATCACAAAGTGGGCCTTTAGTTCAATCACTGATTTGCTTCTTGAACCAGGAAGGCCATCAACCTCCCAAAAATTGAATAGTCCACTGTAAGCAAGTACTGCTTTTCCTTAAAGCTATATAAGTCCATTTCCACCTTTTCCCCCGGTAGTGGGACAGCTCATGCAGTAACAGAGTCTCTCTCTGTTGGCAGTTATCACACAACCAGCAGGTGTCACACACTTCTATCAAAGAGCAGAGTTGTATATTCATTCCCCAGTAAATACACTCTCGAGCCCATCTAAGACAGCTGCCAATACCCAAGCGTGAGGCATGATATCCTTATAAGAAGAGACAGGAACAACAGCTCTGTCCTCATAATATGATTCCATCCTGCACACCCAGCTCATCCTTAATTTGCAAATATGTTTCTGCTCCTACTGCTACTTGGCTTTTGTCTTCTGGCCACTCTGCTAATATCACTCTTTTGACTGCCTGTAGTCTGATATCCTTTTCCGTACCTTCTTTGGTTCCTACCAATTTTGCTGTTGAAACTGGGACATTGAATTCATTAACATGCTGCACTGTGTCCCAATTCCCTTCTTCCAACTCGCAAATGCTGGGTACATGTGCCCTGCTCAGGGTGTCAAGCTATCACTAGTAATCATCCTGGACAATATCTGCTCTGTACCTGATAGTTCTGGAGGTGCATCAACATGTGCTGCAATCTCTTTGGACCACTAAGAAGGGGATTTGCAATTATTGTGTCTAGGGGGTTATGGTCGGATTGCATTACTACTGGGTGGGCATAGGTGTATTGATGAAATTGCTCCACTTCAAATACCACAGCCAGAAGCTTCTTTTCTATTTGAACATACCCCTTTTAAGTTTCTAACAGGGTTCTGCTGGCTTAAGCAATGAACTGCTCCTGCAAAAGAGTTACAGTCAATACTTTCTTTGATGCATCACATTGGTGTGTCTGTGGCTTTCCTGGCTGTTAGTACTTCAAGACAGGGGCAACCATTATTTGTTTTAGGGTATAAAATGCTTGCTGTTGGGGATTTGCCCAGTCCCACTCAACATCCTGCCTTGTGAACTGACATGTGCTCTTCTTCTGCAGCCATGTGTAGATTGAACTTAGACAGATAATTTATCACTCCTACAAAGAATTGTACTCCTTTCACATCCACTGGAGTTGGCATGTCTCAGACCGTTTTGATTTTGTGGGCATCTGGTTTCAAATTCAGTCCTTTTGCTGTGAGCCAATGTCCAATATAAGTCACCTCACAGTGTTTGAGATGAATTTTTCTGGGTTCAGGTTTTATGTTCTTGTCCCTGCATTGCTGTAGAAAAGCTTGTGATTTTCTATCATGATCTTCTTCAGCTTCTATATCACTGTTCCCTTCACCTACAATGAGGATGCAATTGACAATTATTTTTAAGCGAGACAGTCACTCCACAGCATGAATGAGTCTTGTCTTTTGGCCTTTGACATATGAAGGCATCTGTAATGACCAGTTGGTGTTGCAAACATTGGCAGCATGCTGGACTCTGTATTCAGGTTTATGTGCCAAAAACCTATTCCTCACATCACAGACCATAAAGTTTCTGGCTTTGGAGAGTTCTGGCAAGAGGTCATTAATTGTGGGCAGTACATATTGGCATCTGTCATAAATAAAGGGAAGGGTAAACCCCTTTGAAATCCCTCCTGGCCAGGGGAAAGCTCCTCTCACCTGTAAAGGGTTAAGAAGCTAAAGGTAACCTCGCTGGCACCTGACCAAAATGACCAATGAGGAGACAAGATACTTTCAAAAGCTGGGAGGAGGGAGACAAACAAAGGGTCTGTGTGTCTGTCTTATGCTGGTCTTGGCCGGGGATAGACCAGGAATGGAGTCTTAGAACTTTTAGTAAGTAATCTAGCTAGGTATGTGTTAGATTATGATTTCTTTAAATGGCTGAGAAAAGAATTGTGCTGAATAGAATAACTATTTCTGTCTGTATCTTTTTTGTAACTTAAGGTTTTGCCTAGAGGGGTTCTCTATGTTTTTGAATCTAATTACCCTGTAAGATATCTACCATCCTGATTTTACAGGGGGGATTTCTTTATTTCTATTTACTTCTATTTTTATTAAAAGTCTTCTTGTAAGAAAACTGAATGCTTTTTCATTGTTCTCAGATCCAAGGGTTTGGGTCTGTGGTCACCTATACAAATTGGTGAGGCTTTTTATCCAACATTTCCCAGGAAAGGGGGGGTGCAAGTGTTGGGAGGATTGTTCATTGTTCTTCAGATCCAAGGGTCTGGGTCTGTAGTCACCTAGGCAAATTGGTGAGGCTTTTTACCAAACCTTGTCCAGGAAGTGGGGTGCAGGGTTTTGGGAAGTATTTTGGGGGGAAAGACGCGTCCAAACAGCTCTTCCCCAGTAACCAGTATTAGTTTGGTGGTGGTAGCGGCCAGTCCAAGGACAACGGGTGGAATATTTTGTACCTTGAGGAAGTTTTGACCTAAGCTGGTAAAGATAAGCTGAGGAGGTTTTCATGCAGGTCCCCACATCTGTACCCTAGAGTTCAGAGTGGGGGAGGAACCTTGACAGCATCTTTTCAATACCTGGTTCACTGGCTTTGGGTCTATGTAGATACATCATTTGCCTCATGGCTTTTTTACCACCACCATACTGCTTACCTGGGCTGCACTGGTCTCTACAGGAGCTATAATACCCCTGCTCTGCATACTTTTGAGTGCCATAAGTACTGAATTATATAGTGCTGATGGCATTTTTCTTTGTAGTAAGGACAGGTTGCACAGTGGGGTCTACTTCCTGTTGCAGCTTTCCTTCAGGGCACCCATTGCCTTTGAAAACATCCCTAAAATGCTTTTAAAATTGTCTTCATTATCCAAGGAATTCTCCCTTTTGCACTTCAGTTATTAAAATTCTGACAATGCACCCCAATCAGATCAATGGTTGTATGGCTGTACTCCCCAAGAGGGGTCTGTCATATTCACCACTGACCACCCAAAACTTTAATTGGTACTGTTTGTTATTTTTCAGGTTAGTTACTATGAGGCCACATTTTTCTACAGGCTGTGTTATGCTCTTACGGTACATTATAAGATTGCATCTGCTTTTCATAATGGACATGTTCAAGTCCAATTCACCACGGGGACTCACATTGCAGAAGGTCCCACTATTCACCTGAAATCACATAGGGCATTTCCTTGTTAACAGGGTTGCATGCATGGAGGTCAGTACTGTCTCTTTTTGCTTTCCTGTTCTGCAGCCTGAACCTGATAGGCACTTGCACTCTAGGAAAGAGTCATGATGTCATCACTGCTGACTGATGTGTCATCCCCCATTTGTACAAAAGTCTGATTGAATCTTTCTGAAACTTCTTCTGCTCTTGCCCATGCTACTAAAATGGTTCAACTTGCCACATTCTTTATAACATTGTCCTAATGCAGACCTTGGTTGGAAGCAGTCGTCATCTTACTCTGGCAGCCATAAACATTTGGGGCAGAAGGCAGCTATAACTGCTGGCTTTGAAATAAACCCCCTTCCCCCCGCCCTGCAGCTACAGCAGGGGTTGGTGCTCTTGGAGGAAAGAGGGGCACAGGAGCAGCCCAGGGCCATAGATGGGGTGTTCCCTTTCCTACCCTAAGAACTTCAGTCTGGTACTCATAGACACATTGAGTGGTGACCTCAGAGGGTGAGGATCCCTTTATGCAGCTTTGCTGGAGAATAATGAATTTAGGATTGCTGCCCCATGGGGAGAAATATTCTCCATTTCCACAGGACTTTGGAGTGGACAGGGACCATTGGCGAGGCAACGATGCTGAGAAGTGGAGCTAGAGAAAAGAGCCCCCATCCTGACTGAGGAGCAGGGAGGTGCACAGGAACCAGAAACTTGGATGAAATCATTCACCTTGTGAATGGTGGAAAATAGATTCCAGGGATTTCTCTGTTTGTTAACAGAGATCCGTAAGTTATGTAAAACCAACTGTGGAACCTTGGCTTCTGACACAGGACTAGCTTCTCTGAGAACATTCAGGGGCTATAAGGACTGCCTTACTGAGTTCTTGGAATTTAGAACTCAGGAGGGTTCCAACATCTGTGGCCCATCCCTAAGCATCATACGGCGAGGTGTGTATATCATTGGTGCACCACAGGATAGCTCCTTTATATCAAGTCGACTAGCTGGCCTGTTGTTGAGGTGTTACAGATTTCCCAGACCCCTGCAGAGATTGCATAGTGAGGAAGCTCTAGGAGGGAAGGTCCAGAGGCAGCAGGCACATGAGGGATGACAGAAACTCCTTAACCATAGACATTCTTATAGGGTTATTAAAAGGCTTTGTCCAGGATATTCAACTGTGGGATTGAGGGCCTTTTATTTAAGGTAACATTAATTGTGGCCTTCTTTTCCACATTCAAAGTAAACAAGATGGTGCCACAGACAGCCATGCACAGGTCCAGGCAGGCAATTTCATTATTGGATGTACCGTTGTCACCCAGTTCAGTATTGCTGTGCTTAAGGTATTCTAAAATAGACGAAACCGGGAAAAAATCTTTGGTGATGTTATTGTAATGTGTGGATGAATGTCTCTGACACCAAAGGGCAGCCAGAGCGTCCCTGGCCCTACAGAACCAAGAGCTGGGCCCACTGTTTATTCATGGGGATGGTAGCTGCTGGACAAGATTCCAGTTCACTGTGGTATTGTTCCCCAAAGCAAAAAGAACAAAACTGGAGTGATGCTGCCAATGTTGCTGCCCTTGTCCTGAAAGAACATGTACCAAAGTTAGACAGATTGTGACTGCAGTAGGTCAAAGTTTTCAAAGATTAAAATTAGTTTGATAATATTCAGTAAATGACCTTTACTTTTTGCTTTGTTGAGTTTTAAGCCTTATTGAGTGAGAGCTATGATAGTTCTTTGAATATTTCAGACATCAAGTCTTCTGGACATATTGATGGAATTAAATGATTTTTTAAAGTTTAGCTTAATCATTAGCAGTTTTAAAGACATCAAAATTAGATCTTTTATGGGATTATTATTTGAATAATTTCTAAGTACTCTTTTTAACAGATCTCTTATTAACAAAGCCCCTGACATAAACTCAGGGAAAAATCCTTTCAATTAACAATGATTTTGAAGCTAGTTGATTGCATCTCTAAAGCTCATATTATATGAAACTTCATTACTGCTAATAAAAAGTGCCTTTGACATTTTGGAAATGTATAAATCTGGAATAAGAATGTACTAAGTGGTTGTCAATGGCATTACTTCAGAATGTAAATATTCTAAATATAAAGAGTGCATGCTATTTCAGCTGATTCTGTACTGTAGAGTTCTCCCATATTAGAAAACATGGTGCTAACTGCATTATTTCACTTTTAAAGAAATTGCAATTAGAAACCACGGCTGCCCTGATTCTGCTCATTCGGGCACTGTTTTTTAACTGGCTAAAAAACCCCAAAGACTTCAGCAAATTCACTCTGCATTTACACCAGTGCAACTAAGAGCAGAATCAGATCTGTAATGTCTTCTACTACAATGCATCTCGATGCAAATCTCCCAGTTTCATCATGAATAATGATCCCATTTAAATGGACTACAGTTCTCCGGTGCCATTCCCTAAAATACGAACTACAGTGAAAAGGACTGTATTTGACATTCATTAAAATGTATTAGACTGGCATTTTAATATCATTTTAAGTGTTCAGGAATCAAATAAAAGGCAATGAAATGCTACTTAGATGACAAAGATATACACTGGCATTCTTCTGTCCACCTCTGTCCGCACCAAAAGGAGCCAAGAAATCTAGCTTTACTAGAGACATTTCTTTCGCTTTTTATTCTAAAATGGAATTAATGTTTTAATGCTTAAAAACTCAGGGACAGGTTCATGGCTATCTATTTTGTTGGGGTAGAGTAAAAATCTTCCCTAGTTTGGCATGGTCCATTTGGGCCAGCCACACCTGAAGTCTTTGTGTCAGAGAAGCAAAGGGACTCGCTCCTAATTATTCACCTGGGGGCACCGAAAGGAAGGAGGAGGAGGCTGGAGGTGTAGAAAGGAGACGGAGCAATTGCTAGCCTCTCCCCCCTTCCACACCAGCCATATGAAATGGAGCAGGCTGCATTGCTTATAGGGATGTGGCAGTTTGTTTGCTCCCCGGAAACTGACAAAGAAAGATGGAAGGAGCTGGAAAGGGGCATGAGACTAAATATATAGATGTTTGGGCTTGGGCTGCAGCCTGAGCTCTGGGACATTCCCACACCTCAGGGTCCTAGAGCCCTGGTTCCAGACCAAGCCCCCAAAAGTCTACACTGCACCTAAACATCAGCTGTCATGGGCCAACTGCATGTTTTTAATTCCAGTGTAGACATACGCTAAAAGATATTACCTCACTCACCTGTCTCTCTCATATCCTGGGACCAACATGGGTACAACAACACTACAAACAGTAATTCAGTAGTTAACTTGGTTCTTATTAAAATGATCATTGTCAACACTCAGTTGAAAACAACATGAGGCGCTCACACCACCAGCATTACTATTTAAGGCTGTTTATAGATTCAATAAACCAGCAGTAGGCTGAGTCTCATTTGGAATTTCTTCAAAACTGCAAAAGTATACATTAACTAATTTAAAAGGGACATTTCTGAGGAAATTAATGAGCCACTGGGGAAAAAAAAAACCTCTCCAAGGAAAACTCCACGGGAAGTCAACAGGAATTAGACATCTAACTCTCATTAATACCTTTGAAAATGTTTCTTCACATGTGGAGGCAGGAACTAACTGTAGAGCGTGAGACAGGGAATGCAGATGGTTTAGGCTGTAGCCCAGTAGTTCTCAGACTTTTGTACTGGTGACCCCTTTCACATAGCAAGCCTCGGAGTGCAACACCCCCTTATAAATTAAAAACATTTTTTATATAGTTAACACCATTATAAATGTTGGAGGCAAAGCGGGGTTTAGGGTGTAGGCTGACAGCTTGCGACCCCCCATATAATAACCTCACGACCCCCTGAGGGGTCCCAATCCCCAGTTTGAGAACCCCTGCTGTAGCAGTATCAGTACTTTTTTTGACTTTATAAGTTGTTCTTTTTTAGTTTACTAAGTTCTCCTAAAATCTGACTCATTCCCTCACTAAAACAGTAAACTACCCATGCCACCAGAGGCAGGACATTGGCTGATCATAGCAGGCAGTGCATGCTGCAGCCTCCTAGGGGAAGGTGGTAGCAGACTTATTTCCCCAGCAGATCAGGGAGCTCTTTGTGCCTTCCTGAGACACAAAAACCCCCTCTCTCTCCCTGGGCCAGAGAAGCTCTGCTCTCTCTTCATCATGGGCCTATTCCAAACAGGAGCAATGTTGTCTTTTGCTGTTATGATTAATAGCAGCTCCCAGTGCAAAGACATTCTAAATTTCCTGTAACCCTTTAACAGCTCTAATTATAGTAAAGTGCAGGCTATTTGTTTTTGCCAGACATACAGACCTCCTTCATGCACTCTGTGCCATCATTCACACACCCCTTCCTCCTTTAGGAAGATGACTTAGGTAATTCATTATTGATCTCACTTAGCCTTAGAACTGAAGCAATCCTCACCTCACCCTGTGTCTCTTCAATCTCTGCCAGTGCAGTTTCACTTACTGCACACTGAACATTTGTTTGGGATTGCTGATTTTATCAACTTTTCATACTCACCCGAGTGTGCTATTTTCTTCTTCCTTTTTTACTTCACTTAAACAACTCCCCTGTACATTTCTATGGACTGTATAATCAATAGCTTCATTATTTTCCCCTCAAATAATTTTTTCACAAAATTAAATTAACTTTAGCAGTATTCCAATTACTCCAGATTTTTCCTGTTGTCATGCACTTCCTGTCTACTTTAGATTTACTTTTAATTCCTAGTTCTAATCTGGTAGTAGTGGTGTGTTGGACGCTATCATAGAATATCAGGGTTGGAAGGGACCTCAGGAGGTCATCTAGTCCAAGCCCCTGCTCGAAGCAGGACCAATCCCCAATTTTTGCCCCATATCCCTAAATGGCCCCCTCAAGGATTGAACTCACAACCCTGGGTTTAGCAGGCCAAAGCTCAAACCACTGAGCTATCCCTCCCCCCCCAAATATATAATATATGTATGTATCCACACATACAAGAAGACAGTCTCTATCCCAAAGGGTATGTCTACACATCATTTTGAAGTGAGCGAGAACAAGTGTCCCAGCCCAGGTCGACAGACTCAGGCTAGCCTAGCTCATGCTAACATTCCAAAAATTACTGCATAGAAAGCATTTTAGGTTGTGGCTTGGGCTGGAGCTTGAGCTCTGAGGCCTACAGAGGGGGGTACATTTCAGAGCTTGAGCTATACTTCAAAATGCTGTCTAAAGAGATATTTTTAGAGAACTAGCTTTCAAACCTGAATCTCCCAATCCGGATGGGAAACTGACTCTCACTTGCTCCAAAATGCTGTGTAGACATACCCATACAGTTCATAATCGATTACAGCCTACAGTAAAACAGGTTTTGCTGATAACTATTTTCAATGTGGGTGAAAATCATGGTGGATGGTTTTCGGGTAGGAGGAAGTTAAAGGGTCAATTGGGATTGTGCGTTTGGGGACAGTTTGAGCCTTTGTTCCCCTGATAATCTCTGATCAGCCGCAATCAGCCTTGTGATCATCTTCCCCCTGTGTGATCAACGAGGGGGTAGGGCTGACCTAGGAGGGAAGGCCTTAAAAAAGCCAGAGGCTAAGCAACCAAAGGGAGCTAGTGAACGGGGGGACCTCAAACAGGGGAGTTTGAGAGAGGGAGTCATAATATAATCGTCATGGTTAGGAAGGGCCGCATTGCCAGTGCCAGTACTACTCCTGTCTCCTCCACCTGCACCTGTATCCAGACAGAGAAACTAACCATGGATGCCTCTACCCAGATCCTGGTGTGGATTTGCAGAGACTGTGGCCTGCATTTCCCACTCACAGAAAGCCAGGCTGGGGGGGACCATCCAGTATGAGAGGTGCCTGCTGGTGGAATCTCTCAGGAAACAGGTGTGAGAGTTACAAGAGGAGGTGGCTAGGCTGAGGAGCATCCATGCAGACAAGGAATTCATTGACAGTATTCATATGGAGACTTCCAAGGCTGAGGACACTATTCAGCTAGACAGGACTGCTGTCATGGCACTGGGGGAAGAGGATAAGGTGCTGGTACAGGGAGGACACTGGCTGCTGGTTAGTTCTGGCAGCAGGCAGTGCTCTGCCCCTACTCTCAACCCACCCACCATATTGATGGAGAACTGTTATGCTACCCTGGCAATCCGTGATGAGGAATCACTCCCAAAGGTTGAAGAAGAGAAGCCCTGTATCCCCAAGTCTGGGACGATCACAACCACCATTCCCAGGAGGAAACGTAGGGGAGTGGTGATTGGAGACTCTCTTCTGAGGGGGACGGAGGCACTCATCTATTGCCCTGACATGGCATCCCGGGAGGTATACTGCCTGCCAGGGGCCTGTATCCAAGATGTTACAGAGGGATTGTCGAGGATCATCTGGCCCTCTGACTACTACCCCATGCTACTCATCCATATGGGCACTAATGATACTGTGAGTAATGACCCTCAGCAGATCAGAAGTGACTACAGGGCTCTAGGAGTAAGGATGAGGGAGTTGGGAGCACAGGTGGTGTTCTCCTCAGTACTTCCAGTCAACGGTAGGGGCCTCGGCAGAGACAGATGCATCCTGGAGGTGAACGCCTGGCTGTGGCGATGGTGTCACCAGGAGGGCTTTGGTATGATATTCCAGGAAGAAGGACTACTAAACAGAGATGGGATCCACCTATCAAGGAAGGGGAAGAGCATATTTGGATACAGACTGGCTATTGAGGGTTTTAAACTAGGTTCAACAGGGGCAGGTGACCAAAGCCCACAGGTAAGTCAAAAACATGTAGACTTGGGAGAATGTTTGGAACTTGGGGGAAGCATGGGCTGTTATAACAGAAATAAGGGAGAGACAAGATAGAACTGGGGTGGGGAGAAATCAAATCAGTATCTTAGATGTCTGTATACTAATGCGAGAAGTATGGGGAATAAGCAGGAAGAACTTGAAATGCTAGTAAATAAACACAACTATGGCATAGTTGGCATCACAGAGACTTGGTAGGATAATACGCATGACTGGAATATTGGTATAGAAGGATACAGCTTGCTCAGGAAGGACAAGCAAGGAAAAAAGGAGATGTTCCCTTATATATTAAAAATGTATACACTTGGACTGAGGTTGAGATAGAAATAAGAGACAGACTTGTTGAAAATCTCTGGGTAAGGATAAAAGGGGTAAAAAACAAGGGTGATGTCATGGTAGGGGTCTACTAAACCAGGAAGAAAAGGTGGATGAGGCTTTTTTTAAAAAACAACTAACAAAGTCATCCAAAGCACAGGACATGCTGTTGATGGGGGACTTCAACTACTCAGACATCTGTTGGGAAAAATAAAACAGCAGGGCACAGAATAACCAACAAGTTCTTGGAATGTATTGGAGACAATTTTTTTTATTTCAGAAGGTGGAGAAAGCTACTAGGGGGAGGCTGTTCTAGATTTGATTTTGACAAATAGGGAGGAACTGGTTGAGAATTTGAAAGTGGAAGGCAACTTGGTTGAAAGTGATCATGAAATGATAGAGTTCATGATTATAAGGAATGGTAGGAGGGAGAACAGCACAGTAAAGACAATGGATTTCAAGAAGGCAGACTTTAGCAAGCACAGGGAGTTGGTAGGTAAAATCCCATGGGAAGCAAATCTAAGGGGAAAAACAATTTAAGAGACATTAAGGGCACAAGACCAAACTATCCTACTGTGTAGGAAAGATAGGAAGCATGGCAAGAGACCATGCTGGCTTTACCAGGAGATCTTCAATGATCTAAAACTCAAAAAGAGTCCTACAAAAAATGGAAATGGTCAAATTACAAAGGATGAATATGAACAAACAGCACAAGTATGTAGGGACAAAATTAGAAAAGCCAATGCACAAAATGAGATCAAACTAGCTAGGGACATAAAGGGTAACAATAAAATATTCTACAAATACATTAGAAGCAAGAGAAAGACCAAGGACAGATTAGGCCCGTTACTCAATGAGGAGGGAAAGACAATAACAGAAAATGTGGAAATGGCAGAGATGCTCAATGATTTCTTTGTTTTGGTTTTCACCAAGAAGGTTGGTGGCGATTGGACATCTAACATAGTGAATGCCAATGAAAATGAGGTAGGATCAGAGTCTAAAATACGGAAAGAACAAGTCAAAAATTACTTAGACAAGTTAGATGTCTTCAAATCACCAGGGCCTGATGAAATGCATCCTAGAATACTCAAGGAGCTGATTGAGCCATTTAGCAATTATCTTTGAAAAGCCATGGAAGATGGGAGACATTCCAGAAGACTGGAAAAGGGCAAACATAGTGCCCATCTATAAAAAGGGAAATAAGGACAACCCAGGGAATTCCAGACCAGTCAGCTTAACGTCTGTACCCAGAAAGATAATGGAGCAAATAATTAAGCAATCAATTTGCAAACACCTAGAAGATAATAAGGTGATAAATAACAGTCAGGATGGATTTGTCAAGAAAAAAATTGTGTCAAACCAACCTGACAGTTTTCTTTGACAGGGTAACAAGCCTTGTGGATAGGGGGGAAGTGGTAGATGTTGTATATCTTGACTTTAGTAAGGCTTTTAATACTTTCTCTCATGACCTTCTCATAAACAAACTAGGGAATGCAACCTAGATGGAGCTACTATAAGGCAGGTGCATAACTGGTTGGAAAATTGTTCCCAGAGAGTAGTTATTAGTCGTTCACATTCATGCTGGAAGGGCATAATGAGTGGGGTCCCACAGGGATTGGTTCTGGCTCTGGTTCTGTTCAATATCTTCATCAATGATTTAGATAATGGAATAGAGAGTACACATATAAAGTCTGCGGATGATAAACCAAGCTGGGAGAGGCTGAAAATGCTTTGGGGGATAGTATTAAAATTCAAAATGATCTGGACAAACTGGAGAAATGGTCTGAATTAAAAAGATTGAAATTCAATAAGGACAAATGCAAAGTACTCCACTTAGGAAGGAACAATCAGTTACACACATACAACAAGGGAAATGACTGCCTAGAAAGAAGTATTGCAGAAAAGGATCTGGGGGTCATAGTGGATCACAAGTCAATCTTTCCAGCTATACTCTGAGCCCGGCAGAAGAGTCTATCCTATCTCGGGGCCTCTCCTTTTGTCCCTCCAGGCCCACGAACATGAAACAGTCCTGCGGTGACGTAGAATCCTACTTTCGACATCTCCGACTCAAAGAATATTTCCAACACATCCCTGAGCAACATACTAACTCACAGAATCCTTCCTACCAACACTACAAAAAGAAGGATTCTGGGTGGACTCCTCCTGAAGGTCGAAACAGACTGGACTTCTACATAGATTGCTCTGTCAAAGTTCATGGGCTGAAATTGTGGAAAAACAGCATCACTTGTCCAAAACCTCAGCCATGCTGAACACAACATCAACAGCCTCAGCAACAAGTCTGACATCATAATCAAAAAGGCTGCCAAAGGAGGTGCTGTCATCATCATGAATACGTTGGAATATGAACAAGAGGCTGCTAGGCAGCTCTCTAACTCCACATTCTACAGGCCATTATCCTCTGATTCCACTGAGGATTACCAAAAGAAACTACACCATCTTCTCAAGAAACTCCCTGAAAAAGCACAGGAACAGACCTGTGCAGACACATGCCTAGAACCCTGAGCAGGGGTATTCTATCTGCTACCAAAGATCCATAAACCTGGAAATCCGGGACACCCCATCATCTCAGGCCTTGGCACCCTAACAGCAGGATTGTCTGGCTATGTAGACTCCCTCCTCAGACTCCCTACTCTACCGGCACTCCTAGCTATCTTCGAGACACCACTGACTTCCTGAGGAAACTACAATCCGTCACAGATCTTTCTGAAAACACCATCCTGGCCACTATGGATGTAGAAGCCCATACAATTATTCCACACAAAGATGGACTGCAAGCTATCAGGAACAGTATCCCTGATAATGTCACAGCAAACCTGGTGGCTGACCTTTGTGACTTTGTCTTCACCCACAACTATTTCACATTTAGCGACGATATATACCTTCAAGTAAGTGGCACTATGGGTATCTTTATGTCCCCACAGTATGCCAACATTTTAATGTTACATGACTTACATGTTTAATGATTTACAACAACACTTCCTTAGCTCTCATTTCCTAACGCCCCGACTCTACTTGTGCTACAGTGATGACATTTTCATGATCTGGACCCATGGAAAAGAAGCCCTTGAGGAATTCCACCATGATTTCAACAATTTCCATCCCACCATCAACCTCAGCCTAGACCAATCCACACAAGCGGTCCATTTCCTGGACACTACTGTGCTAATAAGCGATGGTCACAAACACCACCCTATATCGGAAACCTACTGACATCTATACTTACCTACATGCCTCCAGCTTCCATCCAGGAAACACCACATGATCCATTGTCTACAGCCAAGCTCTAAGTTACAACTGCATTTGCTCCAATCCCTCAGACAGAGACAAACACTTACAAGATCTCTATCAAGCATTCTTACAACTACAATACCCACCTGCTGAAGTGAAGAAACAGATTGACAGAGCCAGAAGAGTACCCAGAAGTCACCTACTACAGGACAGGCCCAACAAAGAAAATAACAGAATGCCACTAGCCATCACCTTCAGCCCCCAACTAAAACTTCTCCAACGCATCATCAAGGATCTACAACCTATCCTGAAGGATGACCCATCACTCTCACAGATCTTGGGAGACAGGCCAGTCCTTCCTTACAGACAGCCCCCCAACCTGAAGCAAATACTCACCAGCAACCTCACACCACACAACAAAAGCACTAACCCAGGAATCTATCCTTGCAACAAAGCCCAATGCCAACTCTGTCCACATATTTATTCAAGTGACACAATCATAGGACCTAATCACATTAGCCATGCTATTAGGGGCTCGTTCACGTGCACATCTACTAATGTGATATATGCCATCATGTGCCAGCAATGCCCCTCTGCCATGTACATTGGCCAAACCAGACAGTCTTTATGCCAAAGAATAAATGGACACAAATCTGACATCAGGAAACATAACATTCAAAAACTGGTAGGAGAACACTTCAACCTCTCTGACCACTCAGTAACAGACTTAAAGGTCGCAATTTTGCAACAGAAAAACTTCAAAAACAAACTGCAACAAGAAACTGCTGAGCTTGAATTAATATGCAAACTAGATACCATTAGCTTGGGTTTGAATAGAGACTGGGAGTGGCTGGGTTATTTCACATATTGAGTCTATTTCCCCATGTTACGTATCCTCACACCTTCTTGTCAACTGTCTAAATGGGCCATTTTGATTATCACTACAAAAGTTTCTTTTCTCCTGCTGATAATAGCTCTTCTTAATTAATTAGCCTCAAACAGTTGGTATGGCTACTTCCACCTTTTCATGTTCTCTGTATGTATATATATAGATCTTCTTACTATATGTTCCATTCTATGCATCCGATGAAGCTTATGCTCAAATAAATTTGTTAGTCTCTAAGGTGCCACAAGTACTCCTGTTCTTTTTAAGTTAAATATGAGTCAACTGTATAACACTGTTGCAAAAAAAGGAAACATCATTCTGGAATGTATTAGCAGGAGTACTGTAAGCAAGACACGAGAAGTAATTCTTCCGCACTACTCCATGCTGATAAGGACTCAACTGGAGTATTGTGTCCAGTTCTGGGCACCACATTTCAGGAAAGAGGTGGACAAATTGGAGAAAGTCCACAAAAAAACAACAAAAATGATTAAAGGCCTAGAAAACATGACTGATGAGGGAAGATTGAAAAAATTGGGTTTGTTTAGAATGGAGAAGAGAAGACTGAGAGGGGACATGATAACAGTTTTCAAGTACATAAAAGGTTTATTACAAGGAGGAGGGACAAAAAATGTTCTTAACTTCTGAGGATAGGACAAGTAGCAATGGGCTTAAATTGCAGCAAGGGCGGTTTAGGTTGGATATTAGGAAAAACTTCCTAACTGTCAGAGTGGTTAAGCACTGGAATAAATTGCCTAGGGAGGTTGTGGAATCTCCATCATTGGGGATTTTTAAGAGCAGGTTGGACAAACACCTGTCAGGGATGGTCTAGATCAGTGGTTCTCAAACTAGGGCTGCCACCTGTTCAGTGAAAACCGCTGGTGGGCTAGGCCAGTTTGTTTACCTGCCGTGTCTACAGGTTCGGCCGATTGCGGCTCCCACTGGCTGCGGTTCACCGCTCCACGCCAATGGGGGCTGCAGGAAGTGTGGCCAACACATCCCTCCAGCCGCGCCATTTCCCTGAAGAAGCGGCGGCCCTAGTTTGAGAACCACTGGTTTAGATAATACTTAGTCCTGACTTAAGTGCAGGGGATTGGACTAGATGACATCTCGAGGTCCCTTCCAGTTTCTATGATTCTATGAAAATGGAGCTGTGCCAAAGAGGAGAAGGAGGTTGATTGTATTGAGAATTGGAGCTGTGCAGAAGGAGAGAGAAAAGAGGGGGTGTCATAAATATAAAGGGAAGGGTAAACCCCTTTGAAATCCCTCCTGGCCAGGGGAAAGCTCCTCTCACCTGTAAAGGGTTAAGAAGCTAAAGGTAACCTCGCTGGCACCTGAACAAAATGACCAATGAGGAGACAAGATACTTTCAAAAGCTGGGAGGAGGGAGACAAACAAAGGGTTTGAGTCTGTCTGTGTGCTGCTCTTGCCAGAGACAGAACAGGAATGGAGTCTTAGAACTTTTAGTGTAAAGTTAGTTAAAAACAGAGAGGTTAGAATGACCAAATCCTCAGCTCGACTACAGCTGGAATTAGCCAAATTTCAGGCTGAGGAAAGACAAAGGGAACATGAAAGACAGATAGAACTCATGCGGCTGGAGAAGGAGGTACAGGAGGCTGCCCACAAGAGGGAAATGGAGGCAAGGAAGCATGTGGAGGAGGAGAAGGAAAAAGAGAGGAAGCATGTGGAGGAGGTGGAGAGGATAAAGGCCCAGCAGAATATACCAACAAACCCTAGCAATCCTTCTCCAGGTACCACTTCCCATCCCAGAAAGTTCCCCACCTACAAGGCAGGTGATGATACTGAGGCCTTCTTAGAGAACTTCGAAAGGGCCTGCCTTGGGTACAACATCTCTACTGACCAATACATGGTAGAGCTGAGGCCGCAGCTCAGTGGACCCTTAGCTGAGGTGGCAGCTGAAATGCCTAAAGAACACATGAACAAGTATGAACTGTTTAAATCCAAGGCGAGAGTCAGAATGGGGATAACACCCGAGCAGTCTCGTCGGAGGTTCAGAGCCCTAAGGTGGAAACCAGACATGTCATTTACCCGACATGCAAACCACATTGTGAAACATTGGGATGCCTGGATATCAGGAGCAAGTGTTGAATCTCCAGTAAATTTGCCCTTCCTAATGCAAATGGAACAATTCTTAGAGGGTGTTCCTGAGGAAATAGAAAGATACATCCTAGACGGGAAGCCCAAAACTGTAATCGAGGCAGGAGAGATTGGAGCCAGATGGGTGGAGGTGGCAGAGAAGAAGAAAACTGGTCGCAGTTGGAGTGGAGACCAGAAGGGACCACCCCAGACCACACCCCATTACCGGGGGCCGCCCAAAGCCCCACCTACCTCCCAAAGAACCCTCCAGACCCCTTATCGTCCCACCACCCCGTTCTCCAGCAACCCTCCTCGCCCCAGTGACCCATCAGCTGGACGATGTTTTAAATGTAACGAGCTGGGGCATGTAAAGGCCAACTGCCCCAAGAACCCCAACAGATTACAGTTCATTGCACCGGAATCACACCAGAGGTCCACAGGCCCAGATACCTCCCAGATACCCTTGGAGCGGAGGGAAACTGTGAGTGTGGGCGGGAAGAAGGTCACCGCGTGGAGGGACACCGGAGCACAAGTGTCAGCTATCCATGCTTCCTTAGTGGACCCCAATTTAATCAACCCAGAGATCCAAGTGACGATTCAACCCTTCAAGTCCAACTCTTTCAATTTGCCTACAGCCAAGTTGCCTGTCCAGTACAAGGGCTGGTCAGGAATGTGGACTTTTGCAGTCTATGATGATTATCCCATCCCCATGCTGTTGGGGGAAGACTTGGCCAATCATGTGAAGCAGGCCAAGAGGGTGGGAATGGTCACCCGCAGCCAGGCTAAACAAGCCGTGAGGCCTAGCTCTGTTCCGGAAACTTCTATCAGGACCCAGTCAGAGGTGATGGACCTGGACCCCAGGCCAATGTCTGCAACAGCAGTAGTGGATCCAGTCCCAGAGACCCAGACGGAACCAGTCCCAGAACCGGAACCAGCCGAACAACCAACACCAGACCCCGTGTCAGCACTGAATCCAGTACTTGCAACCTCAACACCAGAGGGCCCCACCGAACCTGAACTGGCAGCAGCCGATAACCCTACACAAGAGGCTCAGCCGGAGCCTGAATCCCAACATAGTGCACCAGCGGAGAGTGGTTCACAGTCAACAGAAACAGCTCCATCCCCTATATCGCTTCCAGAGGGACCAAGCCTAGGTCCACAATCCCATGAGGAACTGATGTCTCCAGCATCAAGGGAACAGTTCCAGACCGAACAGGAAGCAGATGAAAGCCTCCAGAGAGCTTGGACGGCGGCACGGAGCAACCCACCGCCTCTCAGCTCTTCTAATCGATCCAGGTTTGTTATAGAAAGAGGACTTTTATACAAGGAAACTCTTTCTGGTGGACACCAGGAAGACTGGCATCCTCAGAGACAGTTGGTAGTTCCAACTAAATACCGGGCCAAGCTCTTGAGCTTAGCCCATGATCACCCTAGTGGCCATGCTGGGGTGAACAGGACCAAAGACCGTTTGGGGGGGTCATTCCACTGGGAGGGAATGGGCAAGGATGTTTCTACCTATGTCCAGTCTTGTGAGGTGTGCCAAAGAGTGGGAAAACCCCAAGACCAGGTCAAAGCCCCTCTACAGCCACTCCCCATCATTGAAGTTCCATTTCAGCGAGTAGCTGTGGATATTCTGGGTCCTTTTCCGAAAAAGACACCCAGAGGAAAGCAGTACATACTGACTTTCATGGATTTTGCCACCCGATGGCCGGAAGCAGTAGCTCTGAGCAACACCAGGGCTATAAGTGTGTGCCAGGCACTAGCAGACATTTTTGCCAGGGTAGGTTGGCCCTCCGACATCCTCACAGATGCAGGGACTAATTTCCTGGCAGGAACTATGAAAAACCTTTGGGAAGCTCATGGGGTAAATCACTTGGTTGCCACTCCTTACCACCATCAAACAAATGGCATGGTGGAGAAGTTTAATGGAACTTTGGGGGCCATGATACGTAAATTTGTAAATGAGCACTCCAATGATTGGGACCTAGTGTTGCAGCAGTTGCTCTTTGCCTACAGAGCTGTACCACATCCCAGTTTAGGGTTTTCCCCATTTGAACTTGTATATGGCCGTGAGGTTAAGGGGCCATTGCAGTTGGTGAAGCAGCAATGGGAGGGATTTACACCTTCTCCAGGAACTAACATTCTGGACTTCGTAACCAACCTACAAAACACCCTCCGAACCTCTTTAGCCCTTGCTAGAGAAAACTTACAGGATGTTCAAAAGGAGCAAAAAGCCTGGTATGATAAGCATGCCAGAGAGCGTTCCTTCAAAGTAGGAGACCAGGTCATGGTCTTAAAGGCGCTCCAGGCCCATAAAATGGAAGCATCGTGGGAAGGGCCATTCATGGTCCAGGAGCGCCTGGGAGCTGTTAATTATCTCATAGCATTCCCCACCTCCAACCGAAAGCCTAAGGTGTACCATATTAATTCTCTAAAGCCCTTTTATTCCAGAGAATTAAAGGTTTGTCAGTTTACAGCCCAGGGAGGAGACGACGCTGAGTGGCCTGAAGGTGTTTACTACGAAGGGAAATGTGCTGGTGGTGTGGAAGAGGTGAACCTCTCCATGACCCTTGGGCGTATGCAGCGACAGCAGATCCAGGAGCTGTGCACTAGCTACGCGCCAACGTTCTCAGCCACCCCAGGACTGACTGAACGGGCATACCACTCCATTGACACAGGTAATGCTCACCCAATTAGGGTCCAACCTTACCGGGTGTCTCCTCAAGCTAAAACTGCTATAGAACGGGAGATCCAGGATATGTTACAGATGGGGGTAATCCGCCCCTCTGAAAGTGCATGGGCATCTCCAGTGGTTCTAGTTCCCAAACCAGATGGGGAAATACGTTTTTGCGTGGACTACCGTAAGCTAAATGCTGTAACTCGCCCAGACAACTATCCAATGCCACGCACAGATGAACTATTAGAGAAACTGGGACGGGCCCAGTTCATCTCTACCTTGGACTTAACCAAGGGGTACTGGCAGGTACCGCTAGATGAATCTGCCAAGGAAAGGTCAGCCTTCATCACACATCTCGGGCTGTATGAATTTAATGTACTCCCTTTCGGGCTGCGAAATGCACCCGCCACTTTCCAAAGACTTGTAGATGGTCTCCTAGCGGGATTAGGAGAATATGCAGTCGCCTACCTTGACGACGTGGCCATATTTTCGGATTCCTGGGCAGACCACCTGGAACATCTACAAAAAGTCCTTGAGCGCATAAGGGAGGCAGGACTAACTGTTAAGGCTAAGAAGTGTCAAATAGGCCTAAACAGAGTGACTTACCTTGGACACCAGGTGGGTCAAGGAACTATCAGCCCCCTACAGGCCAAAGTGGATGCTATCCAAAAGTGGCCTGTCCCAAAGTCAAAGAAACAGGTTCAATCCTTCTTAGGCTTGGCCAGTTATTACAGACACTTTGTACCGCACTACAGCCAAATCGCTGCCCCACTGACAGACCTAACCAAAAAGAAACAGCCAAATGATGTTCAGTGGACCGGAAAGTGTCAGAAGGCCTTTAACAAGCTTAAAGCGACACTCATGTCTGACCCTGTACTAAGGGCCCCAGACTTTGACAAACCGTTCCTAGTAACCACAGATGCGTCCGAGCATGGTGTGGGAGCAGTTTTAATGCAGAAAGGACCTGATCAAGAATTCCACCCTGTAGTGTTTCTCAGCAAAAAACTGTCTGAGAGGGAAAGCAACTGGTCAGTCACTGAAAAAGAATGTTACGCCATTGTCTACGCTCTGGAAAAGCTACGCCCATATGTTTGGGGACGGCGTTTCCACCTGCAAACCGACCATGCTGCACTGAAGTGGCTTCACACCGTCAAAGAAACTAACAAAAAACTTCTTCGGTGGAGTTTAGCTCTCCAAGATTTTGATTTCGACATCCAACACATCTCAGGAGCTTCTAACAAAGTGGCTGATGCACTCTCCCGTGAAAGTTTCCCAGAGTCAACTGGTTAAAATCGTCCTTGAGATGTGGAAAATATTGTTAGTCTTTATGTACTTGGTAGTATATTTAGAGATGCATGTGTCTTATTAACTCTGTTTTTCCTAGAGCTCCAGGAAGAAATCCCAGCCAGTGTTTCACCCTAGCTGAGATTTGGGGGGCGTGTCATAAATATAAAGGGAAGGGTAAACCCCTTTGAAATCCCTCCTGGCCAGGTGAAAGCTCCTCTCACCTGTAAAGGGTTAAGAAGCTAAAGGTAACCTCGCTGGCACCTGACCAAAATGACCAATGAGGAGACAAGATACTTTCAAAAGCTGGGAGGAGGGAGACAAACAAAGGGTTTGAGTCTGTCTGTGTGCTGCTCTTGCCAGAGACAGAACAGGAATGGAGTCTTAGAAGTTTTAGTAAGTAATCTAGCTAGGTATGTGTTAGATTATGATTTCTTTAAATGGCTGAGAAAAGAATTGTGCTGAATAGAATAACTATTTCTGTCTGTGTATCTTTTTTGTAACTTAAGGTTTTGCCTAGAGGGGTTCTCTATGTTTTTGAATCTAATTACCCTGTAAGATATCTACCATCCTGATTTTACAGGGGGGATTTCTTTATTTCTATTTACTGCTATTTTTATTAAAAGTCTTCTTGTAAAACACTGAATGCTTTTTCATTGTTCTCAGATCCAAGGGTTTGGGTCTGTGGTCACCTATGCGAATTGGTGAGGCTTTTTATCCAACATTTCCCAGGAAAGGGGGGGTGCAAGTGTTGGGAGGATTGTTCATTGTTCTTAAGATCCAAGGGTCTGGGTCTGTAGTCACCTAGGCAAATTGGTGAGGCTTTTACCAAACCTTGTCCAGGAAGTGGGGTGCAAGGTTTTGGGAAGTATTTTGGGGGGAAGGACGCGTCCAAACAGCTCTTCCCCAGTAACCAGTATTAGTTTGGTGGTGGTAGCGGCCATTCCAAGGATAACGGGTGTAATATTTTGTACCTTGGGGAAGTTTTGACCTAAGCTGGTAAAGATAAGCTTAGGGGGTTTTTTCATGCAGGTCCCCACATCTGTACCCTAGAGTTCAGAGTGGGGGAGGAACCTTGACAGGGGGGCAAGACTTTTTTAGGATGGAGGTGTGGGAATCAGAGCTATGCCTGTGAAGAGAGAAAGGGACATGAGGAAGCTGGAGGTGAGTCAGGTGAGAAGATGATGATAGTGGTTGGAGCTGTGTTGTATGGAGAGGAGGTTAGGATGGAGGGATTGGAACTGAGCATGAGAAGTGGGCCCTGTGCAGGGCTGGGGATTATAAAAGGGAGCAGGACCGTGCCAGAAGTAGGGAGACTGGCTTTCTCATCCCTACCATGCTGTCTCCTAACACTTAATTTTTGCCTGCTGCTGAGGTGCAAGGTGGGATTGTAACATGCTCCTATATATTTTCATGCTAGTGAGATAGGGAGACAGAAAGCAGTAAAGAAATGATGGGCACTAATATGAGACATTAACATTGTGAGCAAACTATAGGTTACGTAAAAGATAACAGATGAAAGCATGTTACACTTGTAACTCAACTAGATCCATATAAGTAAAAAGCACCATCAACAAGTTACAAGTTTTTTTTTTTTTGTTTTTTTTTTTTTGCTACGGAGTACAGAGATGTCTCCAGCCATCTCATAATGTTTAAGGTGGATTTTTTAAATATGGATGTGTCATTCAGTTAAAAACCCTGTAACACAAACACATTGCAAAAAGTTGGTTTTGTCCATAGGTGAGGAATTGTCACCCTGTAATAGTCACTAGCCCAGGGAGTGGATATGGGGCTGTTAAAAATATATATATATACATACGTCTTGAGACCAAGTGGGCAGAGGTCTGTGGTTTAGAAGAATAACAAAGCTAGTCCCTGCCCCTTGTTCTCCATACACATGGATGTGTTATAATGCAAGATAAAACAACTTAAAACAAACAAACAAACAAACAACAGAGGATCCTCTTTTAACACAAGCCAAGGTATCTGCTACCCACAGAAAGAGCATTCATTGGCTGTGACATGGAAGCTACTTTTCATTATTTAGGCAGATGCAGAAATAGGAATCCCCTGGTAATAATTCACATGGGCATGCTGCAGAGTTATTTGCTGCTGGATTATTGTAAGGATTTCAGCCTGTGTATAATGGGAAGTTTGTGTATGGCAAAGCCCCTACCTTAGATCAGGATGTTGGAATTGGAATAAAGCTCTTCCACTTTGTTTTCAAAACAGTATGATAGAATCATAGAAATGTAGGCTGGAAGGGGTCTCAAGAGGCCATTTAGTCCATGACCCTGGTCTGAGGCAGGAGGAGTAAACCTAAACCATCCTGGACAGGTAAAACCTCCAATGAGGGAAATTCCGCAACCTCCCGTTAACCTGTTTAGGGGACCTTCCTTTGTTTCCTCACAAGATTGAAAGGCACTTGCTAGCTTATCATCTAGGACCTGAAAGTCCAGAGACTCTTAAGAGAATGTACCAGAAACAGATCAGGGGTCACCAGACTTACTGATACCGTAAGATGTGATGGTTTTAAAAAAGCTTTGAATTTAATCCATATGCATTACCAGTTGGCATTGGCCACTAAAGTAGAAAGGATGCTGAATTAGATGGACCACAGCTTTAAAGTCCAGTATGCCAGTTCCTATGTTCAGTCTTGTACTTTAAAAGAATTTCCCAGTTTATAAATGGATAGTGGATGGTAGATTTGTACAGTGCACAGAAATAAAAACTCTAGTGACAAGTATGCAGGAATAGCTTTGATATTTCTTTTGTGCCTCTTGAAGATGTCCAAAATGTTTTGAAATGGCCTGCTTTCCATGCTGGTCTCTAGAAAGGGTGGATATAATTTAGCATGAAACTTTGGTAAGACATGGTTAACTTTTGAACAAACAACAGGAAATATGCGGCCCAACTGAGCTGTCAATCACTGAGTTATATAAGATGATAAATTCATGCATGCTTGTTTATTGTTTCTGATTTACATTTAGAAGATGCCTCATTCATCATTATTGGGCTTATGTACAAAAATAAAGAGAAACTCTATATACTTATTCTTTTGTTAAAATGTCCATTTTATAATTGCAATTAAGAGACAGAATACTGTGTGGAGTACTGATTAATACACTTCTTGGATGCTGTAGATATACTGACCTCAGGCTTGTATGCATCTGAGGTATACTTTAGTCAGTATTGCAGCATGTTCTGTTGTATTTTATTGCTTAATTAAATCAATACTACCAAGATTTGCCTTTGCAGCTGCATTTTAGCAGTTAGGATATATCAGTGTAAGTATGAAGGCGGAGAGGAAAAACATCACAATGTTTTTTTATTTGATGGACCATGTTCTAACAATATTCTTTTCATTAATTTTATTGTCATCTTGGCTTTGTCTGGGGGTACCTTCTTCTGGATTTGCCCAATATCACTATTTTTCTGCCCTTCTCCCTCCAGTTCTATTTTTTTCTATTTCTTTTGTTTTTGTGGGTTTTTTTTCCCTTTTTTGCTCTCCATCTTGTCCCCTCCCCCACCTTGTCTTGGTGGATCCTCACACTTATTGATCAGTCTTTTTTCTCTTCCACAAGACTCTCCCTGTTTCTCACTAATTCTTCCCTCACACTTGCAAACAGTCCTGAGTGCTTCAACATTTGCGACTCAATAAAACAAAAGCAACTTCAATTATATCATTTGGTCACTACAGATGACTTTCCTGGGGAAAACAGAGGTTAATATGTGCTGCAGACAGACTTGATTACTGTATAAGGCATACACAACGGAAGCGGGTACAGAATTCTGATCCTTCAGCTTAAGAACCTTGAAAAGGCAAAACAATCTTAGCTGGTAAAAGGAGCATGTCCCTTATCTTTTCCATGTGCCAGCCATCACACGTCAAATCAGTATAATACAACAGGTGAGATATCCCAGTGGTGGCCAAATGAGAAGACACTGCAGGAGTAATTGAACATGGGGGAACCTCAGAGAGGATGAGGTAATCCACAAAAATTCTGTAGGAGTGAACTGGCTACCTTATTCCTCCTGAAGAGGTATGGGGAGAGGGGAATCAGTCCCCAATTACATTGCAGGGCATAGAAAATAATTCCTTAAGAAAATGGTAGATAGGGAGGGATCCAGAGTATGTTGGGAAAGAGAAGGGGGTTGTTGTCCATAGGAGAGGCCTGCAGGGTCCCTTTCAGATCAGATCAGCATAGGACGCTTCTTTAAACTTGGGTTTTTCCAAATTGATTTTTATATACATTTTGGAAATTTTAGTGACAGATAATAAACCCAGTGTGTATCCATGCAGTGCAATGATAACCTTTGGAATGCAAATATGCATATATCCAAACCCAGACACCTTAGTTTTCCACAACTATATTATTGCCCATAAGATCATCCCCCAACAAGGAACCTCAAACAGCTCTCATTGCCATCTCAAAATAGTCTGGGGTAATGTACTTTCTCAAAAGCAAATAATGTTAATAGTGCAGAAATACTATCTGGAAAATATGCACAAGGAAATCAGTTATTCAAGGGAGACATGGTTCCAAGCATGAGACCAAAATACATATCTCACAGCTTTTTCCCTCCTGCTTCATAAACTGAGGTCTGTCTAATCAGATTGATGTATGTGTGCCCTTTCTGCAGCTGTGCAGGAAGAAGTTACCAAAGGCGCTATCAGAGACCTTGCTAAAAATTGGCTCTCCGAAGATGGAAAAGCATTCATCCATAATAAGCAGTGCAGAACTATCAGAGTTTGGAGTTCTAATAAAAGGTACAAGAATTGTAACTCTTGCATGGATGAAAAAGCTTATCCATACATGGGCATGAGAGTCATTTAGTAATAGAAAAATGCAAATAGTGAACAAGTCAAGTAGCTTAATTGGTCAAAAATATATTGTTATTGAAGAGTTGGCAATTAACTGGTTTCTCTTTGCACTACAGAAATTAATAATCAAAAGATCTTGTGGATCTGAAGGAAGAATTTTCATGTGAAAAACTGGGCATAGACTTATTTGTGCTTTAGGGTAAAGACTATGCAGCCATTATGGATTATTAAACTAAGTATCCACCAGTGGTGTTCTTGGGGAGACCTAGAGTTTCTCATCTTAACAAAAGGATTAAAACAGCAAGCAAGCATCTATTATTCTGAAGATTCAGAGCAGGCTGCACATCGGGGACAGAAGGATGGTGAAGAAATTTAGTATCATGTGACCTCCAGAAGAAACAAGGGGAACGTCCATGTACCAGCAGGGCAGATACAGGTAAGTAACCGTTTTCATGTTCTCTCCACAGGTACTAATGCGGAGAGTGGACCAGATGATACGTCTGAGGGAAGGGAGCAGGAGGCGACTCCGCCAATTGGAAGGCATGGGATGCACTGTCCTAGGGTTGGGGGTTCCACGACCACCGCTCCCAAAAGAAGGAGGAGGGTGGTGGTGGTCGGGGACTCTCTCCTCAGGGGGACTGAGTCATCTATCTGCCGCCCCGACTGGGAAAACCGAGAAGTCTGCTGCTTGCCAGGAGCTAAGACTCGCGATGTGACGGAGAGACTGCCGAGACTCATCAAGCCCTCAGATCACTACCCCTTCCTGCTTCTTCACGTGAGCACCAATGATACTGCCAAGAATGACTTTGAGCGGATCACTGCGGACTACATGGCTCTGGGAAGAAGGATAAAGGAGTTTGAGGTGCAAGTGGTGTTCTCGTCCATCCTCCCAGTGGAAGGAAAAGGCCTGGGTAGAGACCGTCGAATCGTGGAAGTCAACGAATGGCTACACAGGTGGTGTCGGAGAGAAGGCTTTGGAATCTTTGACCATGGGATGGTGTTCCAAGAAGGAGTGCTAGGCAGAGACGGGCTCCACCTAACGAAGAGAGGGAAGAGCATCTTCGCAAGCAGGTTGGCTAACCTAGTGAGGAGGGCTTTAAACTAGGTTCACCGGGGGAAGGAGACCAAAGCCCTGAGGTAAGTGGGGAAGTGGGATACCTGGAGAAGGCACGAGCAGGAGCGCATGAGAGGGGAGGGCTCCTGCCTCATACTGAGAAAGAGGGGCGATCAGCAGGTTACCTCAAGTGCCTATATACAAATGCACGAAGCCTGGGAAACAAGCAGGGAGAACTGGAAGTCCTGACGCAGTCAAGGAATTATGATATGATTGGAATAACAGAGACTTGGTGGGATAACTCACATGACTGGAGTACTGTCATGGATGGATATAAGCTGTTCAGGGAGGACAGGAAGGGCAGAAAAGGTGGGGGAGTTGCACTGTATGTACGGGAGCAGTATGACTGCTCAGAGCTCAAGTATGAAATTGCCCTTCAGTCTCTGGATTAAGTTTAGAAGTGTGAGCAACAAGGATGATGTTGTGGTGGGAGTCTACTATAGACCACCAGACCAGGGGGATGAGGTGGATGAGGCTTTCTTCTGGCAACTCGCAGAAGCTACTAGATCGCAGGCCCTGGTTCTTGTGGGAGACTTCAATCACCCTGATATCTGCTGGAAGAGCAATACAGCGTGCACAGGCAATCCAGGAAGTTTTTGGAAAATGTAGGGGACAATTTCCTGGTGCAAGTGCTGGAGGAACCAACTAGGGACAGATCTCTTCTTGACCTCCTGCTCACAAACTGGGAAGAATTAGTAGGGGAAGTGGATGGGAACCTGGGAGGCAGTAACCATGTGATGGTCAAGTTCAGGATCCTGACACAAGGAAAAAAGGAGAGCACCAGAATACAGACCCTGGACTTCAGAAAAGCAGACTTTGACTCCCTCAGGGAACTGATGGGCAGGATTCCCTGGGAGAATAACATGAGGGGGAAAGGAGTCCAGGAGAGCTGGCTGTATTTTAAAGAATCCTTACTGAGGTTACAGAGACGAACCATCCCGATGTGTAGAAAGAATAGTAAATATGGCAGGCGACCAGCTTGGCTTAACAGTGAAATCCTTGCTGCTCTTAAATACAAAAAAGAAGCTTACAAGAAGTGGAAGATTGGACAAATGACCAGGGATGAGTATAAAAATATTGCTCGGGCTTGCCGGAGTGAAATCAGGAAGCCCAAATCACACCTGGAGTTGCAGCTAGCAAGAGATGTTAAGAGTAACAAGAAGGGTTTCTTCGGGAATGTTAGCAACAAGAAGAAAGTCAAGGACAGTGTGGGCCCCTTACTGAATGAGGGAGGCAACCTAGTGACAGAGGATGTGGAAAAAGCTAATGCACTCAGTGCTCTTTTTGCTTCTGTCTTCACAAACAAGGTCAGCACCCAGACTACAGCACTGGGCAGCACAGCATGGAGAGGAGGTGACCAGCCCTCTGTGTAGAAAGAAGTGGTTCGGGACTATTTAGAAAAGCTGGACGAGCACAAGTCCATGGGGCCAGATGTGCTACATCCGAGAGTGCTAAAGGAGTTGGCGGATGTGATTGCAGAGCCATTGGCCATTATTTTTGAAAACTCATGGCGATGGGGGGAGGTCCCGGACGACTGGAAAAAGGCTAATGTAGTGCCCATCTTTAAAAAAGGGAAGAAGGAGGATCCTGGGAACTACAGGCCAGTCAGCCTCACCTCAGTCCCTGGAAAAAATCATGGAGCAGGTCCTCAAGGAATCAATTCTGAAGCACTTAGAGGAGAGGAAAGTGATCAGGAACAGTCAGCATGGATTCACCAAGGGCAAGTCATGCCTGACTAATCTAATTGCCTTCTATGACGAGATAACTGGCTCTGTGGATGAAGGGAAAGCAGTGGACGTGTTTTTCCTTGACTTTAGCAAAGCTTTCAACACGGTCTCCCACAGTATTCTTGCAAGCAAGTTAAAGAAGTATGGGCTGGATGAATGGAATATAAGGTGGATAGAAAGCTGGCTAGATTGTCGGGCTCAATGGGCAGTGATCAATGGCTCCATGTCTAGTTGGCAGCCGGTGTCAAGTGGAGTGCCCCAGGGGTCGGTCCTGGGGCCGGTTTTGGTCAATATCTTCATACGTGATCTGGAGGATGGTGTGGATTGCACCCTCAGCAAGTTTGCAGATGACACTAAACTGGGAGGAGTGGCAGATACGCTGGAGGGTAGGGATAGGATACAGAGGGACCTAGAAAAATTGGAGGATTGGGCCAAAAGAAATCTGATGAGCTTCAACAAGGACAAGTACAGAGTCCTGCACTTAGGACAGAAGAATCCAAAGCACCGCTACAGACTAGGGACCGAATGGCTCGGCAGCAGTTCTGCAGAAAAGGACCTAGGGGTTACAGACGATGAGAAGTTGGATATGAGTCAACTGTGTGCCCTTGTTGCCAAGAAGGCCAATGGCATTTTGGGATGTATAAGTAGGGGCATTGCCAGCAGATCGAGGGACGTGATCGTTCCCCTCTGTTTGACATTGGTGAGGCCTCATCTGGAGTACTGTGTCCAGTTTTGGGCCCCACACTACAAGAAGGATGTGGAAAAATTGGAAAGAGTCCAGCGGAGGGCAACAAAAATGATTAGGGGACTAGAATACATGACTTATGAGGAGAGGCTGAGGGAACTGGGGATGTTTAGTCTTCAGAAGAGAAGAATGAGGGGGGATTTGATAGCTGCTTTCAACTACCTGAAAGGGGGTTCCAAAGAGGATGGCTCTAGACTGTTCTCAGTGGTAGCAGATGACAGAACAAGGAGTAATGGTCTTAAGTTGCAGTGGGGGAGATTTAGGATGGATATTAGGAAAAAAAAATTCACTATGAGGGTGGTGAAACACTGGAATGCGTTACCTAGGGAGGTGGTGGAATCTCCTTCCCTAGAAGTTTTTAACGTCGGGCTTGACAAAGCTCTGGCTGGGATGATTTAGTCAGGGATCGGTCCTGCTTTGAGCAGGGGGTTGGACTAGATGACCTCCTGAGGTCCCTTCCAGCCCTGATATTCTATGATTCTATTTTTTGGGGGGGGGGGGGATTCCACAGCAAATCCTTACCGCTAATAGTCCTCAATTCAGTGCAGCCGAGCTTGCAAGATTTGCTGAACCATATTGATTTGCATGTGTAACCCTATGTCCAAGATATCCATCAGCTAATGGACTTGATCAAACTGGAGTATGAAACTTTCTTTAACAAAGTTTACATAAGTTAACAGCAGCAGATATGTCTTCAACACATGGGACTCCATGTCAACTTTTAAGGACTCTCTCTGGCATGAGGCCAGACTGGAATTCTCCTCACTGGTAGAAGATGGGAAATGTACAGGAAGGGCCTCCCTGCAAGCAGCCCTGGATGCAGCTGATTTGGCTGTGAGGTCCATGTCCTCCACAGTGGCCATGCATCAGGGCTTGTGGATCCAATCCTCTGGTTTCCCCTGGGAGGTACAACAAACCCTGCAGGACCTACCTTTTTAGGGGGCTTCACTCTTCTCAGATCAGATAGATGCAAATCTCCAGTCAGAAAGACCCCAGGAAACCCTAAAGTCTCCGGGTTTGTATACCCTAACGACTTCAAGGAAGCATTGTAAGCCTCAGCAGTCCTCCTGGTACTTCCCTCTGCTGGCTGGACAGGACCCACAGAGGAAAAGGAGAAGGGGCTTTAGGAGCAGATTTCTGCCCCCTGCCTTCTCAACATCAATGCACACCCCTCCCAGACATTTAGGTGGCACCAAGCAGGCTTTTGATGGGACGCTCAAGGACATTATACCAGTCTCAGAGTTTTGGGATCCTGTTCCCCCATTTGTGGGCTACCTGTCCCACTTCCTTCAGGCATGGTCCTGTATTACTACAGACCGTTGGGTGCTGAGCACAGTTGAAGTGGGATATACCATCCAGTTCAGTTCTACCCCACTTTCCACCGTCCCGCCCTCTCCTACCCTCTTCGGGAAACCTTCTCACAAGCAACTCCTAGCCCAAAAGATTCAGTCCCTCCTAAGAGTGGGCACTGTGGAAGGAGGTTCCACAGAACCTAAAGGGCCAGGGGATCTACTCCTGTTATTTCCTAAACCCAAAAGCCAAGGGTGATCTCAGACCTATTCTAGACTTGTGCCAGCTCAGCTGGTACCTCAATAAGCTAAAGTTCCACATGGTCTCATTGGCTTCCATCATTCCCTCCTTGGATCCAGGGGACTGGTACACTGTCTTCTATTTAAGAGTGGCTTATTTTCATATCGCTATCTTCTTAGGACACAGGAGGTTCCTCAGATTCGTTGACGGCCATATGCACTATCAGTTTGCACTCCTCCTCTTTGGCCTGGATGTGTTGACGAAGTACATAGTGGTAGTGGTGGCCTTCCCGAGGAGGCAAGGGCTGGTCAAATGTCGGTCCAGAGCTCAGGTGGAGTCCAGCAACCTTTTTATTCAGTTGTCTTTTCCAACACTTAGGCCTACTAATAAACGTTCAAAAGTCCATCCTCATCCCGGTACAGATTTTTTGGGAGTGGTGCTTGACTCTGCCCAGGCCAGGGCCTTCCTCCTGGAAGTTTATTTCTAGGCAGTCATGGCCCTCATAGCACACCTCCAGAGGCAACTGGTTATCATAGCCCAATATTGCCTGAAGTTGCTGGGCCACTGGCCTCATGTGGTCCAGTGTGCAAGACTATGCCTCAGGTCTCTCCAGACATGTCTCTCCAGACATTCTGGCCTCGGTATACTCTCTAATCTACCACCATCTGGACTCAGTCCTCATGATTTCTCTCCTGGTTCTCACTTCCCTTAACTGGTGGTAAGATCCATTAATGATTTGCACAGGCATCCTATTTTCTCAGCCCCAAATGTCTATTTCCCTGGTTTCTGATGCATCAGTGCTAGGCTGGGAAGCTTACCTGAGGCCCCTGAGGTCCTAAGGCCTTTGGTCTCAGGAAGAGCTCCACATCAATGTCCGAGAGCTCAGGGCAGACCACATGGTATGTTGGACATTCCTACTTCATCTTGCGGGCAAGAACAGCTTGGTTCTCACAGACAACACAATGGCCATGTTCTATGCCAACAAAGAGGGAGGGGCTCACTCTTCCTCCCTGTGTTGAGAGGCAATTTTCACCCTCAGGATGGTCCATGTTCTCACATTAGCTGTCTATCCGTTTCCTTAAGGGCCTAAAGAGGATGTATGAGAGCCCAAGTATGAGAGCCCATCCTTCCTTAGGATCCCAATCAGGTCTTATCAAAGCTTATGAGTCCACCATTCAAGCCCCAAGCATCATGTTCCCTTCTATACCTCTTCTGGAAAGTGACCTTCTTAGATTTCTGAAGCCCTCCTAGAGTACTGTGCCCTCACTTCGGAACCTCCATACACAGTTTTCTTTTAAGATAAGGTATAGTTGTATCCTCACCCCACATTCCTCCCAAAAGTGATTATTTGTAGGGATGTTACCTGCACACATTAGGGCACCCCACCTTTTCCCAGTGATTAGAGCTCCAGGTGTAACCCAGTTAACTTAGGCACCCCCACCTTTTCCCAATTCGTAGAGCTCCAGGCAAAAAGCACCTATCCATATTGAATTAGTAGAGCTCAGGGCCACTGGTACCCAATTCATAGGGCTCAGGGTGTAACTAACCCGGTCAATTTAAGTACTCACACCCTTTCCTAATCTGTACGGTTCTGGGTATATACTACTTCTTCAGGTCTGCAGGATCTTTTACCAGTGAAAGAGCCTTACACAGTAATATACTACATAACCTCTATTAACAATCACCAAAACTAGACTGCACATGCTACACATACAGCGCTCACCACTCCCAGTAAGACAGTAAGAACTTTTCTTGATGTCCATTCAGGATCAGGTCCATCTGGGGGACTTCAGTTTCTGAATGGTGTCATTGTTAGAGTGTTGAGGTCTGGAAGCTCTGATCTTTGGGGCTGTGTCCTGGTGTTCGTTCCCAAAGAAATTCCGTTTGGACCCCAGTTTATATAGTGAAATTTGAGTCCTGTTTTAGCTGTAACTTAACCAATCCTAACATAGTGTAACAAAATTCTTTAATCAATTATATCCAACCATCTTAATTAATTTACACCTAGCAAAATTAAGTATGTAACAGACAGAAACAATTAAAGAACCAGACAGAGACCATACAGATAAACAATAGGGAAGTGGGGACCATAATGACAAAACAAGAAAGAAACGAGGATTTCACAACCACAACTATTGATAAGTGATTTCTTGACAGACAGAATGCTATCAAACTAAGTTTTCTTTAGCCATTTGAAGATCTATTTCTTTATCTGGTGATAGTGGGTGCCATTAGGACAGGGTCTCCTCCTTAATCTGATATTACATTGTTTTAATGTAATTTAGATGGAATGTGAGGATGTGACTTCCTGCTACTCAGCTAACGGCTGCTGCTCGGCTGCTCTTTTAATCTGGCTGCAGATGAAGGCCTTAGGCTTTAGGCCTTACAATATGGCTTCAGACAAAGACCTTATCCTTATAGCAGTAGCATACAAGAGGAAAGGTCTTCCTGTGTTTGCTCAGATAATTCCCTCGTGTATCATATCATGAACTAGCAGGAGTTCCACTCTCGCCTATCTGAACCGCTCACTCCACAAGGGCACAGGCATCCTCAGGGGCATTTCTAGCTCAGATTCCTATTCAGGACATTTACAAAGCTACAACATGGTCGTTGCTGTGTACATTCTCGTCTCATCATTTCATCACCCAGCAGGCCATGGACGATGCCAGATTTGTTGGTCGAGCTGTGTTGCAGTCAGCATGTTTGAACTCTGAGCCCACCACCTATTCAACTGCTTGGGAGTCACCTACATTGGAATGGACATGTGCAATTGCTCAAAGAAAAAATGGTTACTAACCTTCCTTAGGTTTTTCAAGATGTTGCACATGTCCATTATAAGACCTGCCCTCCTATCCCTCTTATTGAAGTTGGCTAGAAAGAAGGAACTGAGAGGGCGTGGGGTTGGCCAGCCCCTTTATCACAGCGATATGAGCATTCAGCACCAGTGGGCACCAGAACTGGTCTAGATACCTCTGAGGGAAAAAGTTATGGTGACCGTGCTCGGGCATACACACACCTATGTTGGAATAGACATGTTCAACACATCTCAAATAAAGTTACGGAAGGTTGGTAACCATTTTTTTTAATTCAGTGAAAAATAATTGGCATTTTTGAGCAGCTCTAATAATCCTCTGTTGTGGGCTTTGATTGGTAATATAGTAGTTCATAACTAGATTGTCATCATTAGGCTTCAGAGTTAAGCATCTCAGATAACTGGGAGCAATTAACACTTATTTCATAGCTATTGTTTCAAGCTGCCTAAAGTGCAGACTTAGAAAGGCAACAGTGAACTGGTTGGATCACATATCAAAGGCTATCTTCCCAAATGCAAAGGTTAACAACTTAATTTATTTTAAATTAAAGAAGACAAAAACAGCCCCATCTGATCTGTGTTTGTCTCCTGATGTCTAAGTTTTTCTGTAAAACAATGCATACATCAGGCTCCCTTAAACCCTACCTGGCTATTTTATTCTGATTTCCAAGTGTGCTTCCTGTATAAATGGAACCTTACTCTATGTTTCTTATACAGATAAAATCCTTTTTTTCCACATAAACACAACTATATACTTGTATATTTACTGTGCCATTAGTTCAAACCCTTCTTGAGGTTATCCCTGTAAGACTTGTAAAAAAAAATATTCAACATGCACAAAACACATGTAACAGAAAAGTAAAACCCAAATGGGGGACAAATCCTTGCACATTTGCTCTCCCTCATCACTCCTTTGCTGATATTGGTGCAGGTAGTGGAGGTTACTGGATTGGGCCTCAGGAGATCTAGGTTGTATTCCTCATTTGGCTACAGGGTGACCTTGGACAAGTCAGTTCAACTGACCTGTGCCTCAGTTTCTCCATCTGTAAAATTGGGATGATTATGTTTAATTTCTTTGTAAAGCACTTCAAGCTTTATTGTTATTGTTATTTGTATTACCATAGCACATAGGAGCCCTAACTGTGGACCAGGACCCCACTGTACGAGGCACTGTACAGTCACAGAATAAAAAGACAGTCCCTGCTCCAGAGAGTTTACAATTTAAGTATAAGACAAGAAACAACAGATGGATACAGACAGACCAATGGAGGAGGATAAATAAAGAGACAATAATAGAGAGACAAGGATCATGCTTTCTGTACAGTCATCTGTTCACCTTTTCCTTGTCCAGCTACTTCCTAGGGAGAGGAAGCTCCAAACCAAGCAGTGAGATCAGAACTAAGCTACACAACTGTTCTATAGGGTACTCTGGCCACATATGTATGGTTTCCTCTCTTCAGTGAGTCCTTTTCCCCAGACTACTGGTAGATTGCAAGAGCCAGAAGATTATCCTAATTATGCAGTGGAGATTATCCTAATTCTTATCTAGGATTATATCCTTGTGATATTCAGGTGAAATCTAGCTCTTCAGTCACAGGATGCTAATAGCTCTTTCTCTTTCTCTCTTTTGAAGGGCTAGTGTTTAGAGTCCCTCATTTTGTCTAGAGAAAATAAATAAGTGTTTTCTCCTGCTTGGTAAATGCAGGAGATGACGACAAACAAAAGCTGTTCCACACATTAATGCTCCTGTATTCCTTGCTCATCACCATTCCACTCCTCAAAGGTGAAGGACTGCTTGAAAAGGATACAGGGGAGGTACATTGTCTTCTGCTTTCAAAGCACAAGAAATACTATGGCATACCATCACTCTTCCCCCCTTTCTGTTATACAAAATCACCCTTGCAAATTTTCACAGCAAGTTTTTTTTTTTTTCCTAAATGGATGATTCAAATATTTTTAACCACTAAGCATATAGTTAAATGTTGGGAAATAAAACTTGGTGATGGAGCTGGTGAGGTATTTCCAGTAGAGATAGGGAAGCATTACTGCTATTATAGAAGGAACTGGTGAGACCTCATCTGGAATACTGTTTACACTGGTCACTCATGTTCAAGAAAGATTAATTTAAACTGGAACAGGTGCAGAGAAGACCTATTAGGATGATGAGAGGAATGGAGGGCCTATCTTATGAGAGGTGACTGGAAGAGCTTGACTTGTTTAGTCTGGAAAAAAGAAAGCTGAGAGGGGATATAATTGCTATCTATAAATACATTAAGGGGGTAAATATACAAGAGAGGGTGAAAAGCTATTTAAGCTAAAGCACAGTATTGGCTCAACTACAAATGGCTATAAACTAGCCATGAACAAATTCCAGGCTCGAGATTTGAAGAAAGTTTCTAGCCATTAGAAGGTGAGGTTCTGGAACAGCCTCTCAGTAGCAGTTGTGGGGGCAAATGACTTAATTAGTTTGAAGAGAGAGCTGGAAAAATTTATGAGCGCTAGTCTGACAGGATTGCTTGTGACTGTAGAGAGCAGGGCTCAACAACCCTGGGGATCACTTCCAGTTTGTTTTATGTTCCTAAATCTTAGGGTTTCAGCCAGGCATCAGCAGGGATCAGGAAGAGATATCTCCCCCCGCCTCTCCGCCCACCCTTGTATTCTGTAACTGTTTTTTTTTTTTTAAATCTCTTTCCTCTGAAACATCAGAGATAGCCATGGCTACAGATGAGACATTGGATGGGGAGGACTATGGCTCTGAGGTGGCACTGCACATTCTTTCTCTCGAGTGCTTGGCTGGCTGATTCTTGCTCACTTGCTCATGGTCTAACTGATCATAGTGGGGTCAGGAAGGAATTTCCCCTTAGGTCAGATAGGCAAAATTCCCTAAATTCACTGCCATTCTCTGCAGCGTGTGGGTACACAGGTCATTTGCCAGGATTATCTGGGTATATTTTACTTACTCAGTTCCCTGCCATTGCAGGGGCCTTGGATACCTCAGAGCCTCTTGTTCTCTGCTTGTGGCACAGAATAGTCTCGTCTACCGTGGGCTGTAATACTTTGGTTTAATTTCCATTGTAGCGTTTAGTCTGCGGGTGTTGATGGTGACTTGTGACATTCAGACATGAGACTAGATGATCTAGTGCCAACCCCCTTTGAAGGGTTCATGTTTAGTTATTCCACCTGGAAACAGGCAGGGCATACCCTGACTGTTTTGTAGAAGCAATACACACATTGCTCTATCCAAGGACAAGGACTAGATATGAACCATGAGAAGTTGATTAAAAGACAGTGACCGTGGGAAGCTTTCTTAGCCTGGGCTCAAGGCCTGAGAACCAGGATTGTAGTAGATAAAAGATGGTAAACAAGTATATTAATCAACGTCATACATTCCTTTGTGTGTCTTTTTGCGGTAGAAGTATGTAATGCATAGGGGGGAGAAATATAATAAAAGGGGAAGGTGGAAAGCTGGGGGCAGAGCAGCCCATCTCAGCTGACCAGCCTGCTTGCTTGCATAAAGCTGTGTTCTGTCTCATCATTGAACCGCCACAACTGGCGCCCAATGTGGGGCCCTCAGCACTCACCTCGCCCGGCAAGGGTTTCAGACGCGTCACTCATCCGCTTCGTGGATCCCGGTGAGTATTTTTCATTGTGGTAAGTATGGGAAGCTCCCTCTCTGCTTTGCAAGTGCAACACCGCAATGAGCTGCAGTATTTGCTGCGTAAGGCTCAGCATGACTGCCCCGCTCGAGCACTCACTCTCCTGCCACAGGAGGTGCGTGCCCAGTGCCCGTGGTACCCTGAAGCCGGAAGCCTTAAGCTAGCAGACTAGGAGCGATTGGGCCAGACATTGCACGAAGAGCCTCGGGCGGCCGTGCAGGCTTTACATGCCTGGCACCTCTGTCACGACGCGATACTGCGTGTCGCCTTGGACAGGCCCTCTCTCGTGAGGCTGGTGATCTCGCCACACCCGTCGGCTCCTGTAGCCATCCCCGTTGCAGCCATCCCCCCTTCTACCGATGCAACACAGCATGTCGCCTCGGAAAGACCCTCTCCCGCACCCACAGCCCCCCTCTCCCTGCTTTGCCCCCAGTGCCTTTATTACCACCGCCTCCCTTGCCTTCCCCACCGGAGCTGGTGTGTGATCGCCCTCTGTCCGTGGGGCCCCATGCTCCAGGGCCCCCCGGAGGGTCGTCTGCATCTGCTCATAGGCTTTCGCTGGTGCAACAAATGGTTCACGCAGCGAAAACTCGCTCAGATCTTACAGCGGAGGAGCTGGCTGATCTGGTCTCAGTTTGTCCAGTGACCTGGCAGAACGATGACCAGGGCAACCCCGTTGGAACCTGGACCACTTTGCCATACTCGGTGGTTAGAGAGGTAAAGAAAGCAATTCGCGAGTTCGGCCTGACTAGCACCTTTGTGCGTGGTCTCATTGAAGGGATAGGTACTGGGTACTCCTTAATCCCTGAAGATTGGAAGACGCTGTTGCGCATGATGTTATCACCCAGTCAGTATGTTATTTGGATTAGGGAGTATCGGCAGATGGCGGAACGCCAAGCCCAGGTACATAGAGAGCAAGGTATCATTTATGAGCATTTGGCAGGGGAGGGCCCGTTTGCTACTGTTCAGATGCAGTCTCAACTCCCTCAGGCCGTCTTCCCCATTATTTCCACCTGTGCCCAGCATGCTTTCAAGAAGGTCCCGGATTCAGGCAAGCCTACCAAAAGCTTTGTCAGTATCCGTCAGGGTGCATCAGAGTCCTTTCTGGATTTTACCAACAGGTTGCATGAGGCTATCCTCCGACAGGTGGATAACACTGAGGCAGCTCAGGAGCTCCTGTTAAAATTGGCAGTTGAAAATGCAAACGAGGATTGCTGCCGTGCTCTCCAGGCGGCGCAAGCCTCTGGCATTTTAGAGCTCTCAGACATGCTGCGGGCATGCCAGAACATCGGCACACAAGCCCATAAGGCTGGAGTTCTGGCTGCCGCCCTGAGAAAAACTGGAAAGGAGGGGAAGCGTTGTTACCGCTGTGGTACGGAGGGTCACTTTCAGCGGGAGTGCCGCTCATCAAAGGCACCAGCCCGACCCTCAAAGAAGTGTCCCAAGTGTGGGAAGGGTTATCACTGGGCTAATCAGTGTCGTAGGGGGTCGGGAAACCACGCGACGGGTCCCCCCCGAACCCAGGGCCAAACGGGGGTGTTTCCCACTCAGACAACTGCTCCTCTGCCTTAAAATCCGTAGACTCTACGAGGGCGGCGACTGCTGGAAGTGCAGGGCTTGATTTGATCATGCAGGAGGACACTGACTTTCGGCTGCCAGGGGAGGTCTGCGCCATACCTACGCAGGTGACGGGACCTCTCCCTGCCAGCTTTGTGGGTCTCGTTCTCCCTCGCTCACATGCTGGGAAACAGGGCTTTTTTGTCATTCCAGGGGTCATTGATGCCGATTACACCGGCATTATTAAGGTTCAGGTGTGGACTCATCTTCCACAGTCGCTCCCGCGTGGACGGTCAATTGCACTATCAGGTACCAGCTGCCGAGGATCGAACTCAGGGCGGAGGCGGCTTTGGATCAACGTTGTCTCACTCGCCGTCTCACAGCACGTCCTCTCCACTTGTTGCTCTGACAATGTCAGTCCACCCCTCGAAACCTCAGTTAACACTTCTCTTAAATGATGTTCCTTTTACAGGGCTGGTGGACACTGGAGCTGACGTTATGGTGATTCGTGATCCGGAGTGGCCGGTCAGTTGGCCTACGGTTCCTTCTAAAGAATTGTGGGGGATCGGGGGTAGTAAACCCGGGCGCCAAAATTTGTCTTGGGTCACAGTCTCTAAACCAGGAGGCCGTACCCTTGCTACTATCCGCCCTTTTGTACTCCCTGTCCACCTCAATATTTGGGGCTGTGATTTACTTACAAAACTGGACACCACCCTCGATATTAATATCTGATGGCCCAAAACCCTCCCTCGACCACCGTGCCCTCTGCATTACCCTTGGTATGGCAATCCTTAGAGCCTGTATGGATTGACCAGTGGCCCCTCCCTCTAGAAAAGCTAAACGCGCTTCATTCGCTTGTGCAGCAGCATTTGCAAGCACAGCGCTTGGAGAGCTCCACTAGTCCCTGGAACACCCCAGTGTTCGTTATTAAGAAAAAATCTGGTGCTTGGCGGCTGTTACATGATTTAAGGGAAATAAATAAACGCATCCAACCTATGGGCCCCTTGCAGTTTGGCTTACCAAATCCAAATTTAATTCATCAAACCGATCAGCTTTGTGTGTTAGATTTAAAAGATTGTTTTTTCACCATCCCCCTTTGCCCACAAGATCGCGAAAAATTTGCGTTTACGGTGCCACAATATAATAATCAACAACCCTCTCAAAGGTATCAGCGGAAGGTCTTACCCCAGGGAATGCAAAATAGTCCAACCTTGTGTCAGCTTTTTGTGGATCGGGCCCTCGCCCCTTTCCGTGCCCAGTACCCTACGCTAAAGGTCTACCATTACATGGATGACATTTTGCTTAGTGGTCCCCAGGTCACGGCACAACAGATTGAATCTCTGTCTCAGATTCTCGGCCACAATGGCCTGTTAGTGGAACCAGAAAAAATCCAACGCTCTTATCCCTACCACTACCTCGGACATAAAGTTTTACAAATCTATGCTGCTCCGGTTCGTCCGGAATTAATTCTACCTCAACCCCTAACCCTTGTTAAATTACAACAAATTTTGGGTAATTTAAATTGGATTCAGCCCTACTTCCATCTCCCCACCTCAATGCTGCAGCCGTTGTTTGAGCTCCTACGTGGAGCCCGGGCACCGGGTGCAGTTATTGCCATCACTGAGGAGCACATTGCCTACATTCGACAGATCAATGCAGCATTGAGCCAGCAGTTTGTGGACAGACTCCCAGAGGTCCATCCCCTACGGTTGGTTCTTCTTGCCACCCCTCATACACCCACTGCGGCTCTGTTTGTACCCCGTACGGACACAGCCGTCTCTATCATAGAGTGGCTATACCTCTCATCCACTCCTCCTTGGAACATTTATCCATATTTAGATGCCCTGTCTGATCTTGTTCGTAAAGCCCACCACCATGCAGTGCAACTCACTGGCACTGATTTAGTTGCCATTGTGTTCCCCTTGTCCCATAGTGAATTTGATTCTTTGTGCCACACCTCCTTGGCCTGGCAGGTTGCTCTTTGTGATTATGTGGGAGAGATTTCTTACAATCCCCCAAAAGATCCTCGGTTGGTCATTACCCAAAAGGTGCCCCTAATTGTCTATCGTCTTAGCCCGCTCTCAACCCATTGTTTCCGCTGTCACTCTTTTTACTGATGGCTCTCCACACCGAGGTGCAGTCACTTATCAATTGGGTGACCCCCCTTGTTGGCATTCTCATTTTACACTGCCTCAGCGTTCCGCACAGCGTTCAGAATTGTCTGCTGTTATTTTGGCCTTTCAACATTTTGCTGATTGTCCCTTTAATTTAATTGTGGATACCCATTATGTTTATCAGGTAATTGATCATTTACCCCTTGCCCTCATTACCCCTCAGGTTGATGCGGACCTCCTTCGCCTGTTTTTGTCTTTGCAGTATCTCATCGCCACTCGTAATTTCCCTTATTTTGTTGCTCATATTCGCAGTCATACCCCTCTGCCTGGGCCACTCACTGAGGGCAATGCGCGCGCCGATCGCGCGTTGCGTGGTCAGGTAAATTCCCTTTTTTCAGACCCCATTGAAAGCCATGCCTTTTTTCATCAGTCTGCCTCTGTTTTGGCCCGGCAGTTTCACATTCCTGCTGATCATGCACGTTCCATTGTTCGTTCCTGCCCCCACTGTTCCGCTGCTGCTCCTACCTTTTCTTATGCCGTTAATCCCAGAGGTACCGCAGCAAATCAGCTATGGCAAATGGATGTCACTCACGTGCCACAATTTCGCCCCTATTCATTTTTACATGTTTCTGTTGATACTCATTCGGGGTTCCTTTGGGCAACCCCACAGCGTGGGGAAGCCACTGCCAAAGTTATTCACCATTTGCTGGCCTGCTTTTCTGTTATGGGTCGCCCAAGCCAGATTAAAACGGATAATGCCCCAGCCTACTGCTCGACAGCCCTCTCCACCTTTTGTGCCCGATGGGACGTCCGTCTTAAACACGGGATCCCTTATAATTCCACAGGCCAAGCCATTGTTGAACATGCCAATCGCATGCTCCAAACCTTGCTTGATAAACAATTAAAACAAGGGGAGCTGCGTCTCCGAACCTTAGGAGACATTCAACAACAAATGCATATCCTTTTATTTACTTTAAATAATTTAACACTGAACACAGATCAGCAGACCCCTGCGGATCGGCATTTTCACAAATCTGAGATACTGGAAAGACCGCGTGTCTTTTACTGTCAGCTGCCCGACCCACAGTGGCTGGGCCCAGTACCTCTAATCACTTGGGGTCGGGGATATGCTGCTGTCTCTCTCCCTGCAGGACCGTTGTGGGTTCCAGCTCGGTGTGTGCGACCGGCACTTAAACAACATGGCATGGCACCAGGGGCTGTCGAACCCCATACCGGAGTTTCAGCTGACCTTGGAGGAGAACGCGGTGCCTCCCGAGTCGACAACGGCGGGACGGAAACGGAGGAGGCGTAGCGTCCCAAACCGGCCCGTGACATGGGGAGCAGTAAAAGCATTGGTCGCCACGGCTCAACGAAGACTGGCAGCAGATCAACAGCCAGAGACTCCTGAGACTTTGTTTGTGGCGATTTTCGCCCAAATCACTGCTAATTCTGTAATGATTGTATGCCTTTTGTGCCTGCTATTTCCTGTAGGGGTTGGCTCGGAAGCGCTTCCCCCGTTACGAGCCCGAATGACATATAACATATGGGAAAGATTGGCTTCAATAGCAAATGTTACCCACTTTTGTTTATCTAATTCTGTAGCAGCCGGAGATTTGTTAGGTACATGCCTTATTCCAGTATGTCATCACCCTGAGGAGATGGAGAATAAGACAATGTTCTCTGCTTATGCAAATCTCTCTTCCCAGCACTCTAGCATGGCTAATTGGGGCCCGGCCAACTATACTCTGCCTCACACGGCTATATCCCTCCACACACCGTACCCGGCCAGGGCCGACAATGTCACCTGTGTGCGTGTGGTTAACTGCACTAGTACAAAGGTGCCCTTGGGCTGTCGAAAAATTTCTCAACCCCTTTGAAATTGTTCCCATGCTGTTAATGTTTCATACAATTATGGCCATATCATCCTACCATCAGGATACTTTTTTACTTGTGGTTCATGCACCTTTAATTATATTCCCACAAATTTAAGTGATGGCACCCTTTGCTGTCTTAGTAGAATGACGCTTATATTGCCTTTTGCCGGTCAAAAGCATAGTAAAAGAAGTGTACCCCTTTCAGATAATTGTGTTGCAGATGTTGAGCTTTTTAGTCGTGCTGAGTATACTGCTTTAGTGGCCTCTATTGTTGGGGTCCCCGCGCTTGCCATGTATTCAGCCAGAACTTTAAATAACCTGGCATGCTTTGCAGCAAAGGCAATTAATACAACATCCCAGGCAATTGCCCTACTTAACACAGAGCAGCACGAATTAAGGGATGGAATCTTGGATAATAGAGCATCCATTGATTTTGTGCTCCTGAAACACCATCTAGGCTGCTCCACGTTTCAGCACATGTGTTGCTTTAATTTAACTGATAATAGTCGCTCCATAGAAACTAGACTGGCCGAATTGGCCAATCTTACAACACACATATGCCAAGATCTGGGGTTTGAGGGTTTTTGGAATTGGCTTACAGGTTGGCTGCCCTCTCTAGAATGGCTGCGACAACTTTTCGGTTATGCTGTGTTTGTAATCATTGGGCTTATTTTTTGCTGCTGCTGTGTACAATGTATTCCCTCCTTGCTAAGATTTTGTGGAAATTCGCCCTGGAAAGCTCCCCGAGTTATGTCCTTGTCTGTCTGGGAGTTAAATAGCATGCCAAAGCAAATTGACGGCTACCATGAGATGGCCGAGTATAATTAAACAAAAAACAGGGGGATGAAGGGTTCATGTTTAATTATTCCACCTGGTAACAGGCAGGGCACACCCTGACTGTTTTGTAGAAGCAATGCACACATTGCTCTTATACAAGGACAAGAACTAGATATGAACTATGAGAAGTTGATTAAAAGACAGTGACCGTGGGAAGCTTTCTTAGCCTGGGCTCAAGGCCTGAGAACCAGGATTGTAGTAGATAAAAGATGGTAAACAAGTACATTAATCAACGTCATACATTCCTTTGTGTGTCTTTTTGCGGTAGAAGTATGTAATGCATAGGGGGGAGAAATATAATAAAAGGGGAAGGTGGAAAGCTGGGGGCAGAGCAGCCCATCTCAGCTGACCAGCCTGCTTGCTTGCATAAAGCTGTGTTCTGTCTCATCATTGAACCGCCACACCCCTTCTAGCCTTAAACTCTATGACATGCATTACACATTTTTTCAAGGCTGTACTAAGCACTTGAGACCCAAACTCACAGTTTATGTAAATAGGATATTTGAAGGTCTTGCAAGAACACCACATTTTGGGGTTGGGTGTCTGTGGAAAGAATAACTAATTATAATTAGCAACTTAGTTATTGTTAAATTGCTTTGTCAGTTGGAATCTGTATTTGCTGATTATAGGTTCAAAAGATAAAAATCTGCCCCTCTATTTGAGAACACAATACATACACAATCCCATTAATGTAACACTAAAAATTACACTCTGGAGCATTTCCCAATAATGTGCTAAAATAAATACATAATGAAAAATATTTTTTTTATGAACAAAGAAATAACTTGTCTATAAAGGAGCTGTACTTTTAAATAATCAGGTAATTAAACTATGTTTTATCACTATCACCGTGAAGCACATATTGTCTAAAGCAGTATTTAGATGGAGAAGTGTTCTACAGTGATCATTTTAATGAGGGAGATGCAAAATGTAACTATCATCTTAATGTATTAAAGTCTCTAAATGCACAGTTGAGATTCAAACCTTCTGTTAAGAGGCTACAACTACACGGAAGCAAGTGATATTACATCCCTGTGCACATGGTCTGAATTTTACTTTGTAATTTTTATATAGCCATAATGAATTACAAAGCCAATACTGTCTAGTTACACTGGTGAACTGCAAAAAAGGCTCTTGCAATATTGGTCTTAAA